>NC_084970.1:3120685-4437608 GCF_963691925.1 Scomber scombrus | reverse complement strand
GGTGAACAGGGGGCCGCTTGTAAGATGTCGAAAAAAATGAATGTTATCTAGTTAATCTGAGGGATAAAATCGACAAAAAAAGTAATTGTCAGGCTTGCTGGTCAATGTAGAATGGGGGGTTTGTTTTGAAATGCAGGAAGTAGGTACACTATGGATTTATAGAAGTTTAAAGTAAGAAAAAGTCCATAAAAGTGTAAGCTCAAGACCTTCAAAGCCACTAAGAGAAGCTCCTGTATGATTGATATGATAGAAATGATTACATTTACCCTGTGGTGGAATGTTTCTATCCCAGAGGGCATCTACTATAGAGTTAATGCACACGCTGCACAATGACTATTTCACTCTCAAAATGTAAAAAAATAAAAAATAAACCTCCCCTTCTTTTTTTTTTTTCTTTTTTTTGCAACGGTTTGTTGTTTGTCACCTCTTTTCATTGAGGCATTAACTATTGAAGACAACTGCCAGCAAAAGTGATGATGCAAAAAAAAAGAAAGAAGATGGGGGGAAAAAAATAAAGACACAGCTAAAATAAAAAGTGCTGCTACTGTAAAATGCAGGTATTGTTTAAAGATAAAGACTTTAAAAAAAAAAAAAAAAAAATGAGAGAGAGGAAGAAGAAGAAGTGAGAGTACGGAGAGAGCGCGCCGGTGGCTAAAAAAGAGAGGAGTGACAATGCTTGCCGCTAAACAGCTTTGGCAAGAGATGACAGGAAGCAAAGTGAAAGAAATAAACAGTCAACACACTTTGTTTCTGCTACTTAAAAATATCCTGTCCCGTTTTAAATCCTGACACATTCTGTGATGGGGCTGTGCATGGATGAAGTGGAGGAGGAAGGGAGAGAGGGGGGGGGGGGGCAGGAGGAGGAGGAGGAGGGTTGGAGGATAATATATTGGCGGAGAGAGAGGGCGAGCTTTTCAGAACGGCTCTGAAACGAGAGTGTGTTTTTTCCCCACAGCTATCACTACCATTACAATGTGAATCCCAGGGCCCCTATGGATTTGCTTTCTATGTAGTGCCAGCACTCGCTAAAGAAAAACCCCACATGGAATAAGCTAATCCTTTTCAAAAACGGGTCGCGGCCGGCGCGGACATGACTTTGCAACGAGCGAGCAGTGCGGTGAGGAGGGGAGCAGGAAGGGAGGAGGAGGGAGGAAGAGGAGGAGGAGGAGGAGGAGGGTGAAGTCATATGCTCAAAAGTTTGGATTCAAAACACTCGCCCCTCTCTCGGGCGCACCTCCCTTTGATCCCCACCGCCAACTACAACAATCAGCTTCTCCTCCAAGTATTTATCAGATAGAACACAGACAAGATTACATCGAGAGCAAATATGTGTCCCTATTATCCTGCCAAGGAGGGACTCGCAAGACTGACAATAGCAGAGGTGACAGAGTGAGAGTTAGAAACGAGGGTAGAGAGGAAGAGAGCAATATGTAGTGGAAGAGAGAGAGAGAGAGAGAGAGAAAAGGGGGGAAAGGTTTTTGTTTGAGTGGAAAAGAGCAGCAAAACGACAACTCATTATCCCGAACCCGAAAACATCCCAAGCACACACACACACACACACACACACACACACACATATGCGCTCACATTCTGCTTTTTTTGTACACCACTTTTGTTTTGCGTGCTCCGTCTCTGTCATTTCGCTTTACTTATTTATGAGACTTTACAAGTTCCTTGGTGAAGATGCAGAGCGTTGCAGTTTATGTCTAATTTAGTAAATATCCTTTCGCCAGTCAGGCCTGTCAGCCATTGTTTTCCTCTCTTCCCTATGTTCTCCTCCTCCCTCTCTCTCTCTTTCTCTCCTCATCTCCGGTCGGCCCGGGTGACAAGAGAAGAAATCAAGTCTGCATCGCGAAACGATCTATATTCTCTCTGATTCCCCCCCCCCTCTTTCTTGTTGTTTGTGGGCGTCGCTGTGGAAAGTTTAACTTCTTGAACTGTCGCTGCCTAAAAAGACGAGGCCCAGGTAACTAAGCGCGGGGGATTCCGGGGCTAGTTGCGTGAAACGTGTCAAGCCCTCATTGTCATTTAATGCAGAAGGGGGGATAATAGCCTGCCAAACAAGGCAAGTGTCTCCGCGCAAGTCTCCTTTTGCAGTACCCTTCGTTAACGATCACAGCGGCGGCGGCGGCGGGGTATGAAAGAGGGGGAAACGAGAGAGGGTGAAAAAGCAAGAACGAGAGCAAGAAAGATGAAATATATTTTGAATGTTTTATGGAAAAACAATCTGACACAAAGTAATATTCATCTCCTATGAATCCAATATTCTTTTTGGAATGATATTAGACGGTATCTATTATATCTTCCATTGTGTTCCCATCTGCCCTTTTCAGGATCTAAATTATGTGCATTAGTACGTAAATGGGCTAATGCCTGTCTGTATTTAGCTGGCTACATGCCGTGAATATATTCTCTGCTTCAAGAAGTAATTGGTAATTACAGTGGTCATTTAGGCAATCACTGTCTCCCCGAGATTCATGTCATTCTTAAAAATAACTAGCTCTTAACCTTTGACAGAATTCTACAGAAACTGTTCATCATCGCCCCCGCTTTGATTAATTTTTACACACACACACACACACTTGCGCACATACAATGGGCACAAATACACAAGACACAAAGATGGACATACACCTGCGGTATGTGTGGAAGAGTACATAGAGATGGACACACACACACACACACACACACACACACACACACACACACACAGACAGAATCATCTTTATATGAATAGAAAAAGAGATTTCCCATATCGAGGAGAAGAATATCCCACCTCCGACACCATTAGTTCCATTTCATAAACAGTAAGACTACACATATATACAGGTCATTTAACTTATCTGCCCCCGTCCTCCCTCCCCTCCCGCATCCATTCATCCGTCGCCCTATCTATCTCCTCCAGAGGATTTATTTCACCTCATTGACAGTAAACAGCTAAGTCTTTTCAACTATTCCATCCTTCCATGCCCCGTCTTCTGTTTCCTCTCTCTCAGTTTTTAAACAAGCTCTCCCAGACACCAGTCATTTCCATGCATAATGACCCTCCGTATAGACAGTGGTGGGAAAACCGGTATTGTTATGTGAGGGATCGTCAGGTTGGCAATATTAGCATCGGAATACTTCTCCGCTTTACTGTGATGCCCTCCATTACCGCATGTTACCCCGCAACTCTTTTGCATCTTCTGTGGCTTCTGTATTCAGAGGAATGTATCATGGTTTTTCTTATACTGTCACCCAGTGGCATATCAGCAATTTTACAGTAATAAGCAGGCCGAGTGAGTGTTTCATAAATTCTCCATATCCCTAGTACTGGTTTTATGAATCTTTAATGTGAGGGCCAATGACCTCGGTCTTGATATATAGAGTAAAAGCCACAAGGAAATAAAAGGCTTTTACAGTGATGAGTAAAATGTTTAGATACGAACTGCCCCCTCCGGAGTCGTTATTCAGCTTGTTGGCATCTGTGGTCAGTTTTATTGTTGGGGTTTTAATGCGTCTTTGTCATATTGGATAAAAATTGGCAATTTTTGATTTCACACAAAAATGACCTGAAATGCACACAATCATTCAGTAATGATCTGTTTTCAGAAAGGAGAATTGTTGTCTTTTTTTTAATTAGATACAAATTGCAACAGCACTGAATATTAGTAAAGTCAAAAAAAATAAATCTGTAAATAGTTATATATTTTTTTTTTTTACCGATTTTCATATTATTGAAAAGAACAACGGGGTATTTTGAGTTGCAGCCCTCCGAGCCTCTGACACAGATAGAGACAATGTAACTGAACTTGTGCTGGTAACTGCAGCTATGAACCATGTGCAAACAATTTCTTAAAAACAACCAGATAGCACGTTCCATGATGGTGGCCCATTCATTCCCATCAATGTTACTCACTGGGCGCATATGCCAAAAAAAAAAAAAAAAAGCTTCCATATTGTTTGCACCAAAGAGCAAGTGTGTTTGAAACTTCCACACATAAAAAGGATAAGATACCTTAAAACATACAACTACTCTAGACTTTCCAAATGTTATTCAGGGTGTTTGTGACACTTGTGGCACAAAGATTGTGCATGGGAAAATGCTTATTGGGGCATTGTAAGGCTATAGGAACTTGCAATACCAGGTCTGGCCACTATGCTCAAATTGCCTCACTCACAGCATCAAAACTGACCCATGTGGACATCTGCAGGTACTACAACTTACTAGCTAATAACCCATCCAGCATGTAAACTCACATTAGTGATTCACTGTGCCCCAGTAGATGTTGGGAGATGGTCCTTCAAGGCGAAGGTCATGTGTTCGCAGACGTCTGAAGGCGCCAGTAGGCTACTTTTAGTAGACTTGCAAGCTTGTCTACTTGGACAGTAAAACTGCAAACCACAAAAGGAACACTATTAAAAATATCTCTTCTGTAAAAATGTAAAAACAATGACTGGGAGGAAAACGTGATGAAGACTTAAAGGCTGTGTTCGAAACCGCATACTACATACTACATACTACATACTTCTATACTACATACTACATACTTCTATACTACATACTTCCATCCTACACACTACACACTAAACGACCACATAGTAAGCAGACCGTTTACACTGTAGTAAACTACACGATAACCCACAATGCATTTCGTTCCTACCCGAGCTGAAATCAACAGGTTGTAGCAGGTTTTTAGCTCTAACTCTGTAAATATACCATTTTATCGACATTTCTAACCTTTTTAGGCGAGAAAGTAAAGTAGCCCTTTAGATCCACAATGTGTCACTAATTTGTCCAAATAACACCTGTTTAAAGTTTTGTTCCTGCGAATTCGGAGCCACTCAAGTTAGCCGTAGCGAGTAATGCACTTCCGCTCATTTTCACAAAATAAAACACCCGTTACCTTTTATTATTAAGAAAACCATAACGATAGAATTGGTGTTTTTTTTATTTTGAAAACAGGAAGCGAACATACCCTCGCTGTAGCTAACTTGAAACCACCGAGGTTGTGATCTGTGACGTTGTATTTGGGTTTTTTTTCAGAAGTTACGTTGCATCTTGGGTAATTTGAGTACGAGTAGTCAGCTCTTGATGCATACTCACACACACTACATACTTCAAATGACGTCAGAGTTAGTACGAGTAGTAGGAAAGTATGCTGTTTCGAACGGACCCATTGTATGCCAACATACTTCCAAAATGTGACAGGGTTAAGGTTAAGCTAACCCTTCTATCCATTGTGAAAATTCACACAAACATAATTGCAGATTCTGAAAACCACATTAAGGGTCTCTCTTTTTTTCCTTTACGTTTCGATCTTTCACAAGGAAGACGTCCACAAACTCTGTTCAGAATGTCTATCTGGAAAAATATCTGACCTGTCAGGTCACAGCGGTCCATCAAGAGACTCCAGCGGATGTTTTTAATAGTTTGTAGAGAAAATAGCTAGAACGCTACAGTAATGTAGGTTCTGATTCAAAGCTTGACGCTCATTTTGTGTGGCAGACCACTGTTACACAACACAAAAGTCTGTTTCCCTGTTAGCCAATGATAGAAAAGTGGCATAATGCGTAATACAATCTTAAATTAAATTACTTGATCGTCTCCATGCAGACAGAGAGACAACGGCATTCAGACTGGTAGATGCACAGACAGCAGCCGCCTTTCATAAAACCACAAAACATTAAATATAATATGCAACATTTTGGGTACTAATATTTTTTTTCTAAAAGATATCACAGGACATGTGATATACAGAGCAGATCTGTATGATGTGGCGGGGGGGGAAAACACCACTTCATTTTAGAAGACTCACAGTATACGAGTATAAGAATGTCTCAAGTTAAAATCAGTGACAACTTCAGTAACACAGCTGATTCTTATCTCATTTCCAACCACAGATACACCACTGAAAAGCTTTAATGAATTGATCCGGATAAAAGAATGGCAGTCGTGAAAAAAAATCTTTTTCTCTTTTTTTCAAAACATCAGTTGAGGCAAGAGAAGAAGTGAGGAGAAGAAAAGGTTAAAACAATTCAGTAGTTCTTTGTACAGTGAACCCTAAAATGTGATTTGCACACCTTATAATTCCTCCCTCCTGCAACGTTTATCCCCACTCAGACGGAGAAATGAAATGAAGTCAAAGAATAGTCCCTGTAATATTAATGAGACAGTGGAGTTTGCATGGTATAATTTAAGATGCCTTTTTTTCTTTCTTTTTTTTTTAACATGCCTGACTTACACACGGCTCCGAATTACGCGTTGTGAATAATTTGAAGTTTGGCTCTCTTTAAGTGAGCAGATGTACCTGCTGAATGTTTCTTAATGGGGCTACAATAAGAGGTCGTTTCCCAGTAACTGTAAATGCCTTCAGCGTGACCTCGTGAGCACACAATCAAACTTATTTGTTTTCATTTCATTTCATGTCACTTTTTAAAATCTAAAAGGTCCATCTTTTATTTGTTGTGCCCGAATGTTAGGGGCTGTTATAAACCTCCAACATTATAATGTCCTTGATTTCAGTGTTCTGCTTTGATTAAAAATTAATCACTGAATAAGTCATTAGCTATGAAAGTATAGACAATGGAAAACCCCATTAAAGTCTCAATCCACATTTACGTGCACATTTTGCTGATACATCCCCTCTTCAGCCGCTACAGTCCACACTGTTGTCTGAAATCTCACACTGTGTGCTTACTTACACTTCAGTGAATAGCATTAAGTGGGAACGCACACAAGCAATCAACATATTAATCTTAATACATAAAACAGCATCAAATCCTTTGTCAACTAAAACCCCGTGCACATGTGTTACACAGGGACTGCGTGTCATTTATAGAGCTCTCCCAACATGTGTCAGGACGTGAAACACATCTGCACTGTGCACCTGAAAACAGTCAAAACCTTCCTCTGAAGACCTTTACTGAAGACACTTTGTCTAGTCATAGCAGGGAAATCACAGCTGTAACTCATAACATTAATGATGGCTCCATTCCATTTAGCTGGACCAGTTAGAACAGCACAAAACAATGTTAATGTTCTTCATATGTGTGCTGGAGAAGTCAAAAGGTTCCCAGCTACAAAAGGTCTAAAGGCCTGGTCAAACCAATTCATTTCGATGGGATTGAAGGGCTCGACATTAACTTTTGGGCCACTTGTCTAACTTAAATCGTATATTAAAATGGATCTTGTACCCAGATTGTATTTATATATTATTTAACCTGATTATATTTACACCTGGTATTAATATGTGTCTCAAGTGTCCACACTAAGATCCGATTCAGATCCGATCGCTCTGTTCAAATGTCACGTCCTGCTCTTGTTTGTGTTGGCTGACAAGAGTATTATCAGGGATGAATCACGTTTATTCACTTTACATGGAGCTAAAAGTAATACCAAATGATGTTAAATGGTCGCCGAATTAGTCAGTGTCTGTTTATGGGTCATATGGGTGAAGACTTTATGTAATGATATTTAACTATGTTTAACCAATAAATATTCAAAGTTTTGAATGTAAGACTTTTCCTTTAATTTCACAACATGACATTATTAACATCACGCAAATAATTGAAAATACTTTTTTTCTATTAATCGTTAGTACACAGGTGACTGTCCACCGGACTACATGGTAAAACTGGCAAGTTTGTGTTGCTGGCTTGTTGTCAATCATTAGAAATGCACAATGTAAATGAACTTAACAGAGTACAACACTCACCCTATTCAACTCATAAATTCAGTGTTTTCTATAGTAGTCATAAAAAACGTACGTATGATTTATGTTATGATTTATAAATGATATATTAAATTGAGCAATGTGGTAACAGTATGGTAAGTAAGTCTAGTAAGGATGGACCAGCAGTCACAGAATAATAGGCTGTTGAAGCAGAAGGCAGTAAAGGTGAATGACATAGTTGTTAATGCTAGCTAACTAAAAGCACTTGTCCCAGACAAGCGGACAAACCTTAATGTCGAATCATGGAAACACCACAAGTAACACAACTTTCCCACATCAAGTTCAACTTTTGCGAATGTTGACAGTCAAGTCCACACTGTCAATGAATAGCAAGCCATCTGCACAGTGCGGACCTTATTATCTGTACTGCACCATCCACTTTCACATAACACCCTCATTCACACTAAAAGTACTCCTCAAAAGTGTTATTTGTAATTAATAAGTTTTAAATACACTATGAATTGTTCGCCCTCTTAGCATCCAAGCTAACCAAGCTTGTTAACTGATATTTAGAAGGCCTAAGCTCAGAGTTTTCCCTCTTTGTTAGTTTAAATGATGTATAATCCACCAAAAAAAAGACTTTCTTGAGAGCTATTGTGCCTAACTAGGGCTAGCATGTTCCCAGTTTGCGAGCATTTTAGTCATTAGCTAACCAACTATACTAGTTGACCCACCAGCCCTCATTACACCTTGAAGCTTCTAGATTGTAGGAATGAACTTTAACGTGCCATTTCTAGTGTGACTGGACCTCAACAGGCATCTGCTTGCAGCTGTCATGACTGGATGAGGACTGAGAGTACGCAGAAGAAGAAGAACTGTGATGGCACTTAATAGAATTATAGTATTATGTTTTCGCCAAACTACACCATTATAAGGCATTTACCGCTCAATTCAAGCTTCGTGAATGACATATTTTACAGTAATGTTTTCTCCTACTTGATTCTAAGGCATTAAAAGAAGATAAACTTGAATCACAAACCTCTATGTGTTTAAAGCTGTGTTTGCTTAACACGGGCTTAATATTACTTAATATTATGAGAGAAACTTTCAGGGGCTGATTAAAATCAACAGCCTCAAGAATTATTGCAAACCACTGAATGTGTGCATATTAGTCTGATGTCAATAAGAGATTATCATGTGTTTGGGTTAGCACTCCGTTTGACTTCATTCGTCCACAGGACTTATGGCCAGTTCGGACCACGCCCATGTGAAGGCACACGGGTGATGGAGATGAACAAAGTGGATTTGCCGTGATGGATGTGACACAACGACTGAGCGATCGCGAAGCCTTTTTAACTGAAACATTAATACACATCAATATTCATCCGTGCACATCTCTAAACACACTACATTTAGATCCTTGTCAAGGTCTGATAGACAGTAGGAATAACAGGGCCAGAAGCTGAGGCTGGACGTTAAGTGATGTTAAGCGATGCACGTGTGTGTGTGTGTAGTTGTGTCCTATGTAATAAGTGGATTATTGTATAGAAAAGGAAGCGTGTGTGTGAGAACATGCGAGACAAGCAGAGTTCAATCTCTGCTTTGCAGTTCAATATCTTTGCGTGAAAGGTAGAGAGACTTATCCACCCGACCCTGGAAAAAAATGATCACTGATGGATATAATTTTAGAGGAAAAATGAGTCAAAGAGGCAGAGAGAGGATATAAAAGCAGATTATATTTAAGCAGTAATCAGGACAGTGAAGAGCTTGGGAGATTTTAATATGTTTAAATGTTCTTAATTGGGCTCGGAGTGGAGTGAGGCCCCCTGAAAGCATCCACCCAAAACAGTGCTCTAAAGGTAAAAGCAGATTGGTTTTTATTGAATTGTAATGAGAAGTGGGAAATTGGATGTTAATTCTGTCCCCGGAGTAAGTGAATGCTCCCTCCGCTCGGTGCGAGGTGTAGCTGTATCGGGGTCGTGCGATTGAAGTTGTGTTGCACCTCCTTCGGTTATTTAAGGTAAGGGGGAGGGCGTTGTTAAAACTTAATGAATTTTGTGCTTGGTTGTATATATTTGTGCCAAACGAATGTGTGCCAGTATTTGTGTGTGTGCTGGCATATATTCACTGGCAGAGTGTATACCCTCACACACACACACACGCACACACTGATGTGTAACCCGTGATGTGTATAGACGGTGTGATCACGTTTAGAGCTGACATTGCCGTCACCTTATTGAGGCCTTGTAGGAATTAGACCCCAGAAGATCTGCTCCAAGCACACTCCAAACACACTCTGAGCTGTGTTTCTCTGCAACTCCGGATATTATCAAGATTTCACACTGGGAAGGGAAATATTAGTGTGGCAGACGTATCTGCCAATGCAAACTTGCATCTAAAAAGGCGTAGCGACGACGCAGCTCGAAAACAGCATTTCCATGCACACTGTCCCTTTGAATTGTAAAATCAGCTTGGCAAAAGAAGCGGCACCATAAAATTCAGCTGTGGTTTTCTTTCAGCCAAAGCGCTTTTCTTTTGTAGGGAGGGGGAGAAAAAAGAAAAAAAAACAGAGGAGGCAGAAAAGCCTAGGTCTTAGCTGTGAGAGCAAGAGTGTGGGGAAAAGCATGGGTCCATCTGGCAGCGAGAGAGGCGGCTTTGTGGAGATCGGGTCCAAGACACACTGCTACAGAAGGGTCCTTCTCTGCGACACCTGCAGAATACCTCCGAGCTCCCGCTGCCTGCCTGCACGCATTGTTCTACACAAAGTACGGGCATACGCCACCGCAACCTCTGTTCGCCCTCGCCCCAAACCTGGGAACAGAGGAATAGGCCTCTTATATTACAGTATATCCCCCACACATAGTGTCATCCCGTCAGCTGTTATTAAAATGTATAAATGTATCGATATGGAGAACGAAAGGGATAGAAAAGACAGAGTCTAATGGAATAAAACAGATAATGACAAGAAGGGGGGAGCAACAGAGCAGATAGAGGAGGGCGAGTGTGTGTAAGAGAGAAAACCTAAGAAAGATAGAAGGGGAGAGATGTCTCTTTTATTTACCCTCATGCTTCAGTGTTCCTTGTTAAGAAGAGGGAGGACACGGAGGCCTTATCACCCAATTTGCTGCCCGGCGTCTATGTGTTTCTCAATTGATTTCTCTGACAAAGTCCAGAATCATTTTTCAACTCTCCTTCATCCTCTCTGTCCTGTCTGTCTCGTTCTTTATCTCTTTCTCTCTGTCTGTCTCTCTCTCTCATATATCTAGGCACACACTGCCTCTCTCCTCTCATCGATGTTTGAAAAGGGTGCTCGAGTCCCACGGCTGCGTTGAACGTATACATTCGGCACATGAAGATGTCCGTGAGTCAAGCAAAAAAAAAAAGTGCATAAAATAGCCATCACGTGCGTTAAATATAGACTATTTCACAGATGCTTTATGAAAATGAGAATTAGGACATGCTTGAAGCACACTGATGACAAATCCTCTCTAAGCTTTAATTAGGAACGTTGTTAAAAAAGAAGAAAAAAAAAAAAAACGGCCAGTCTACCGGCACGTACAACTTTTAAAGTGTATTAAATGCTGCAATCATATTTAAAAACGTTATAATCTCTCTATATAATTAGAATTTTATGCGTAATTGAGAGTGCAAGTCACAGGTCAAGGTGAGTGTTAATTCTCAGACAAAACCTCATCTGCATTACAATGACAATGCTACCACAGTTAGATTAATGAAAACTGCTAAAAAGTACTATTATTATTATTAGGCCTAAGATGTTTCCCTTGCAATAAAAAAAGAAAAAAACAGGACAGCTGAAACCAAATCTGCTTATACACCAGTTTCCTTTTCTGGGCTTTATTCTCACATTCACCCCACAGCTAATGGCCCTACACATCCATTTTTACACAGCAACTGTATTGATCAAAACCCCTCAGAAAAAATAAAAAAATAAATAGAAAACCTTAATAATAGCTTCTACACAGCAGAGATATTACCTCAGTATCAGAGGGTCAAAAGGAAACAAGTGTTTACAGCAAAGGAGAAGTGAGTTCGTCCAAAAGGGTCGACTCACCATAAAATACAAGTGGAGGGACTTCAGTTTGTGTTGGTTGAAAATTTCAACAGCAGTATCTCACTTCTGAAATGAATGATACTTCTGTTTATTCAAAAAAAATTCCAATAGAATACTGTTAAACACTTAAGATTTACTTTTTGCGCCAAATTCTTGACATTGTCCAAATCAGTTGTGCATCGTAGATCTGGTTGAGGGCTGGGATGTGTCAGCGTTTCTTTGAGTTTTATTTCCAACCATTGCTCTGATGAAAAGAAGAGGTGTTACTATGGTTACCATGACAACCGATGTCATCTTGATTTGTATATGATATAAATGTTGCAGATGTTTTGGTGATGTGGTGAAACATTATTAAAATGCACAACCAACAATCCTTGGTCTGCCCTTAAGGAACCCATGGGGTGCTACTACACTATATTCCACAATGTGCTCACAGATAAAGTCGGTGTAGGTATTAAAAGTATGTAAGGTTGGATTCAAAGAAAATGTTTTGCTCTACACTGTCAGACGTTCTGAGAGCCTGAAGAGTTCTACTGTGCTGAGCGGGAGGAGGCCTAAAACAGAGTGCTGGCTATCAGGTGATCACTTGACTGGGGTCAAGTTGTTGGGCTGATCCCATGAAGAGGCGAGGGGCCACTGCTAACAAGACCACTTATGGTGGTGACGGCTTTAAGTATAGCAAGCCATTAGAGGAACATTGTTCACATTGACTCAAGTGTGAAATGATATGTGTGGAGAGATAGCTAGAGGTAATATTACCATTATCACAGGGTCATCTCAAGAAGACATTGATCTAGAGGATTCTTGTTAACACTTGCTAATCGGGACAGAAAGTAGAAAACTCTGACTTGTGATAATAGTTGTGCTTGTTAATGCTTCCATTGTCTGAATAAGTGAGGCCTCCATATTTTAAGAACCAGCAAAAAAAAAAATCACTGGATGTGAGAATCTCAGCAGAAAACATTTGCTTCTGCTATTTATCAATCAATGTGACTCAAAGAGAAGGATACATCGCGTTCCGTAGAGTGATGGGATTGAGGTTTGCGAAGTGACTAATTTCAAGTGTCAGATTATCGGTCTCGTCAACGCACGGCCCCGCGAAGCCACCGCTGACACTCCACGGGCCTCCGTGTTGGGTTTCCACTGATACCGATGGACCCTATTGATCCGAGGACAGCTCAGGCGTTTGAGATAGCCGCCCCCTCGCATCTCTGAGGACCCCGCTTCCCCCCTTGCATCGTGCGCGGCGAGATAAAGGCTCGCCAGGCGTGAAAAGTTGTGGGCCAAAAGTTTGAGCTGAAGAAAGGAGAAGAAGAAAAGAGGGAAAAAAAATGGAGGAAGTTTAAGCTGTGGAGCCCTTCCCCTGAAGGCAAGCTGGCCTGCCATCTGTGCAGGCTCTCTAGCCATAGCCACCACCCCTGGAAGAGAGAGAGGAGAGAGGCAGCAGGGTAGAGGCAGCCAGGGAAGGAGGGAGGGAGGGAAGGATGGAGGAAAAGAGGGAGAGACAGACTGTGAACATGAGAGAGGAAGGAGTGGAATAGGAATTGAGGAAGCAATAAAACAGACAAAGAAAAAAAGAGTAAAGAGAGGAGCTAAATAATTAAGGTAGCATCAGTGCTGCCTGCTTTGTCTAAGGTCGACCTTTTGGAACAACCAACTAACCCCCGACTGCTTCTGAAGACAACATAACCTCACCCTTCAGGGCGAGAAGAGAGAACCCACAGCGGCCCTGAGCATGAAAGGCAGCTCTTGACAAGCGGACATGAGCTTTGCTTGCCTGCCACTGACACTGAGTCCACTTTTTAACCAAAAAGGATCCCAGTTTTGTTGCCTTTTTTTTTTTTTTCCTTTACTCCCCTTTCCTGGGAAAATCTGCCAGAGCTTATACATCGAAGCCAACACATGAACTTTCAATCAGGGATTAGCCGGATTTTCCAATGTGGATCTTCTTTTGTGAATTTGGCCAGCGTCGCCTGTGTCGTTGGCAAAGGGAACGTAAATAGAATATGATCCCTGGGCCAAGGGGATTGCCTCGCTTATTTCAAAGAAAGACTTCAAAAACAGGGCCCACTTAGCCTGCTCCACGAGTGTGATGTTTCTTGTGGTTTTGAAGTGCGTCCTCCACATCAGACCACCAAAAAAGTCCAAGCAGGCATGGACACATGCTGCTGTCGTGCACTTTGTCCACGGGGCCAAAAGAAGTGAAAGAAAAAGGAACAACATGGCTTAAAAGAGCAGGAAAAGGACAGAAAATAAACGTTCACATCAGAAAGAGGGGGATGGCGGAAATGTTGCTCTTTGCTCTATTGGTGAGTATGACATCCCTCTATCTGCTCCAGCCCTCCCCTTCCATCCATCCCCTCTATCTATCCGTGTTCTCATCCTGCGCCCTCCTCTCTTCTGTCACCATTGTCCCCCCGTGCTGACGTCCAGTCTTCGCAGATCTAGATGCTAATCCTAGCTTACCGTGCTGGCGGCTCCGATAAGAGAGGCCCCGCCATAGGACAGCAGTGTGTGCGACTCCCGTAGACTCCAGCGCTCTATCAGACCACTCCATGTGGCCGTGGGCCACCACCAAAGTTGGACCGAGGTCTATCTGAATGAGGGTTTATATGCAGGAACACACATGGGCACAAACACAAGCACACACATGCACGTACAGCGACATAGAACTGTATAGAAACACGTACGCGCAAACAGGCGCTGAGCCGTCGAGACATAAAGAAAAACAACTCAGATACAGCAGCTACCCGAGAAGATTTAAACTTCCGCATGGACAGAAGTTTTATCTTAAAAAGGAACAATAGGCAAATATGCCACCCAACTGAGCATTGTGTTTGTTCTTTAAATGTCAGAGTGAAAATCCCTCCTACTTTGAAGAAGATAGAGCCTTAATCAGCCAGTTAACGCTGCTGCATCCGTCATTCTCCGCTTGGCTCGGGCCGAGGCGACAGACTTAACAAACATTCTATGTTTACTCAACAGCAAGTAAAAAGATTATCTATAACTTCACTCTGTCTTCGCTTTGCTCTCTCTCTCTCTCTGTTTGTCTGCCGGGGGAACGGGTGATCTCTCATCTCGCTGTCCCTCCTGTTGTGAGGTCCTCCTCATCAGGTAGATAGCCTCCCACTGGGCAGCACTCAGGTGTGTGTGTTATGAGGGGGGGGGCTTGTCACAGAACTGATGCGAGTAAGGGGCTATAATAAGACAGGTTGGGTTTAGTGATTACACGTAGCATGTTCTGAGTGGGAGTCGGTAACTCTTTGAAATGACACATTCTTTCTCTCTTATCTTTCCGGCTTAAAAGCAGCAGAGGAAAAGCGGTGAATCCAGATGAGCGATCGTTGCATAAGGTCACGCGGACGGGGAAACAAAAAAAATAGTCTCCAGCTGAACGCCTGGCAGAGTGAGTGACAGCGAGCACAGGGTTAAAGACTGGCACGTGGCTCGGGGGGCATGGCGCAGCAGCGCTCCGTCTCCCGCCCTCACCTGTTTCTTGTCCCGCTTTCTTCTCTTTAACGTCTTTTTCGGCGTGGAGATCCGTGTCGAACAAACAAACTCTTCTTTTGTTTGCGTCTAAGAGTTGCTTGTTTTCCCAATTTCTCCACGGTGGTGTGTGGCAGAGTCGTGCGTGTGTTTTTGTGTGTGTCGTTTTGATTGCGGTGCACCTTTATAGCTAATAAGAATCTCATATTCAGTCTGTCTGTGTGTGTGTGTGTGTGTGTGTGTGTGTGTGTGTGTGTGTGTGTGTGTGTGTGTGTGTGTGTGTGTGTGTGTGTGTGTGTTGTATCGCAGTGAGGCTCCCTGTGGGCCTGAGGGCGCACCATATCAGTGTATGTGTGTGTGTGTGTGTGTGTGAGAGAGAGAGAGAGAAATGTGAAAGGACCCTCCTCTTTGCCCACCTATCTCTCCCTGAGATGAGACTGCTGCCCCCCCTGTGGAAAATCTACAACCTCCAGTGCATCGTGATGAAGGGTGGGGTGGGGGATTAGATGCCACGGCTGAAAACCACACTAAATTGAGCCCTCAATGTTTATTTTTACACTTTGTATTGTAAATTAAAAAAAGAAGAAGAAGCAGGGGGGGGGGGGGAAATAAGTAGGATGGAATTTGAGGTATTGTCACAGCTACATCTTTTTTTTTTTTCTTATTTGTTTCCCTGCAAATGAGATTGTTCTCCTTGACTAAGAAAGCAAATGTTACAGCCCAGAGCACACAGGAAGACGATGCATGAGAAATCTGTGCGATGTGTGGAAGAGTCTGTGTGTGTGTGTGTGTATGTGTATGTGTGTGTGTAATGGAAATGCTCAAATGCACTTGATCTTTTATTTGGTAGCACTTTTCTCCAAGTGGTGCTCACATGCTATTATAAGGCACTATAAGCACTTTCTAAATAGATTATGAGCAAATTGTAATCATGATAATCTGTACATGATTTAAAATGCTTTACACACTGAGCAATGAAGAAAAAAAGTAGCTGGTGATATTTTGTGGGGCAAGTTAATAAGTTTGAGAACACAGCCGTGAGCCGCTTTAGTTTATGTCATAATACTCTTTAAAATGAAGAAAACAAACTTCACATATTCACATATAGCTCTTTTCACATGTGATATATTTATGTATGATGACACATGATGTAGCACATATCTGTTCATTGTGTATAGGTGTTACAATAGGATGTCTTGTTCTATTTTTTTATGTTTAATATATAGTGGTGTGTTGTAGCTCCATCACATGAAAATAAAAAGCTAACATCTTATAGAAAACATCATTTCACTTTTAATTTTTTTTCTTCTTCTATGTCACATGTGACAAAAATCATGATGTAGGTACACTGTTGTCATGTGTGAAATATCACTTTTCTCATGAGAAGTTTAATGTTTGACAGGTGAAAACATATAATATAATATAATATAATAATATAATTACTGTATAGTGCAAAACTATAAACAACGGTGGCGTACTGTAACCAAGTACATTTACTTAAATATTGTACTTAAGTGTAAGTTTGGGGTACTTGTATTTTAGTAATTACATTTTTATGCTTTTTCAATATAGTTTTTTACTCCATTACATTAATTTGAAGTGTAGTTACTGATTAACATACAAATACTGTAATAAATGTATTAAATACTGTAAATATATTTAATATTTTTTACTGATGATACTTTTGTAGATTTACTTCAGGACATTTACTTGTAGCACAGTATGTTTATATTACGGCATTGCTTCTCCCTTTTACTTAAGAAAAGAATGTGAGTCATTAGTTAAAACTGCAGAGAGAAAAATCACTGAATGAAAGTCCATTTCATATTGTGATGACATCAATAATGGTTCTTTACAGAGCTTAAAGTAAGTGTGCTGTAAACCATTACCTGTGACATATGGATGTTAATCTGAGCCCGTTAAGCTATTAGACAATGGATGAAGAACAACAGAGAAATCCACAAAACAAAACATGAAGTCATGATTGAACGCTGATTCTTAGCTAATATGTACATGTCTAGCATGAAAAATCTCCATTACATCTCTCTCTCTCCCCCCCCCCTCTCTCTCTCTCTCTCTAACTCAGTTTTGTGTATGCAAGCGTATTTGCAAATGTGGTGTGATCTCAATGCCAGCTCTCAAGTATCAGATTCCCCCCCCCCCCTTTTTAAATTAGCAACAACCACTTAAATATATCCCCCAAAGAGTTGATTAAGCAATTCATACATACAAAAGGCAGCGTATCACCCGTACTTAAGATATGAGCCAAGATGTCTCCACAATTTTTTTTTTTTTCAGACAGTAACATGTTATGAGGCTTCTCAAAATACGATCCTGCTTTTAATGTATTCTGCTCTAAATGCTTTCATCAGTCTCTGAATGGTGAGAAAATATGCAGTTTCATTATCTTTCAATCGTGGGTGATGAATCTATGCCAAAGGCCTCTAAACTGTACATGTGATTTAGATTTAAACGCGAGTGTGTGCGTGCGTGCGTGCTTGCATGTCCTCAACCATGATTCAAGGCCGATGTGTGGTTCCATATGTGATTTTTTTTTTTTTTTTTAAAGTGTGTGTCTACATGTGCTTGAACGTGTGTGTGTCTGTAGATTAGTGTGTGTGTTTGTGTGTCTGTAGATGTGTGTGTGTGTGTGTGTGTGTGTAGATTAGTGTGTGTGTAGATTAGTGTGTGTGTGTGTGTGTGGGTGAAGGAAGAAGGGAGGGAGGCACAATCTTCTCCCCTCTCTTGTCTCTCCACAGTTATTTGTATCAGTGCTGCGCATCACTACCTTAAAGTCTCCATTAATCAATCTCCCCTCCTTTTTATTGTATCACCATGCACTGTGCCGAGATTGCTAAATAAAAAGACATTTCTGTATGGGGAGGAAAAAGGGAGGGGGTGGAGGGGGGTGAGAAAGGGAAAAAATGCAACTGTATTCATTGGACCTTAAAATGTTTTGATGGCTTCTGGGAGCCACATTATATTTACATAGGAATGTGTCATTAACGTCAATGGTGCAGCAGAAACTATTAAACTAATACAATGCTAAAGCCAACAACCTTGAGAATTTGATTAAAGGCCTTTGTTGAGTTTTAAAAACGCTCCATTCTCCGGTTAAAACAAAAGACTGATGGATTCGGCTGCGGTTATAATTCAGCTGTCAACTTCTATTGACGCTTCTGACTGTCGCAGCCAGACGACATTTACATACTTTATATATAGACCAAAACGAAGGGGTCTGTACGCCTGCAATCATAATAGGAGAAGGTTCTGGAAACGCACACACACACACACACACATAGCTACTGTTTGTCCTTCATTTCAAATTAGCCCGCTGTAATTTTGAAAGAGGCTGCAGGCGTTGTTTGCTTGGCAAAGTGTTGCTGTTTTAGTGCATCTTTAATTCTGCTTTAATTGTAAAAGCGTCTCTACACAAGCCCCCCCCCCACACCCCCCCCCACACCCCAAACCCCACCCCACCCCACCCCTCGCTCTGCCAAGTGCTCTTTAGTTCTTTGCTAATCTTAGGCCTTAGCTCATCTTTATGTGGATATTACGCCGCCCCTGACCTCCCAGGCCTGTTTATTAGCTCACATGTACTGTGTGTGTGTGTGTGTGTGTGTGTGAAAGAGAGAGAGAGAGAGAGAGAGAGAGTGTGTGTGTGTGTGTGAGAGAGAGAGAGAGAGAGAGAGAGAGAGAGACAGAGAGTGTGTGTGTGTGTGTGTGTGTGTGTGTGTGTGTGTGTGTGTGTGTGTGTGTGTGTGTGTGTGTGTGTGTGTGTGTGTGTGTGTGTGTGTGTGTGTGTGTGTGTGTGTGAGACAGTAGACATAACAACTTAAGGGAGTCTTCTACAGTACCGCACATTTGCCCCCTCCCCTCTTCGCTGTGTGCAAGATATGGTTGAATCTCTGTCGTAATTTACTCTTATAGTAATAGGATGATAATGTATGCCTCTAAATAGGTGGGGAGGGGAGGTGGAGGGGGGGGGGGGGGGACGACAGGCAGCATCATATTTAGCACCTAGCTGCAGTTGTCCCCTGATCATATTTTCAATATAATTATGAAATTTCAGAAAAATGCATGTGGGGATGTTTCGACAAATAGGAGCCATGGCAAAGCGAGACCCTATTTGTGTTTCATTATCTGTTGGAACATATTTTACAGTCATTGTGAGATATTTAACATTGTTTTATCATACCCCCGAGATATCTTACACACCGATCTAATTAAAGTCACCGTTTTGCCTGGTATCCTATTTAAAAAATCTATATATTCTATATAATTATGAAATGATGCATTATTTAATATATAAACCCCAAAGCTCCTTGCAAGTAGTGGTAATTTTAATCAAAAGAAAATGAATAGATCCCCCTTCTCTTGGTCCTGTTTAGGAGCTTTAATTGGAGAATGGAGTAAATCGTGATTGTTTTTTGAGTTTTTTCCGGTCAAAATGGGGGGAAAGAAATAAAAAAAAAATACGAGTGAGTGAATTAGTATGAAAGCATGCATGAAATCTAGTTTTAAATCATTTACAAGCCGTGTAACAAAGTGAATGCGATTACATCGATTTAGGCCACCACTTAACAAACTGTCTGTATGTGTGTTTGTATGTGTGTGTGTGTGTGCGTGCGCGTGTGTGTTTGTACGTGCGCGCCTCACGTAGTACGGTACGCACGTGTTTGGGTGTATGTGCAACATTCCGTACGTATGCGAGAGGCAGAGAGCGAGGAGCGAGAAAGAGGGCTGTATCATCTTTTTTCTTTTTTTTTTTTCTTCCTTAAACGGGAATATTACACAGAAAAAACACATTGTTATCTCCCTGTATTGTTGTTAAAGTAGCCCATTAAAATGCAAGCATGTATATTAAAGAGCAGCGCCGCCTTTTGATGGATAGTCCGTCCGCCTGTGAATACGTGTGCATATTGATTGGCAAAAAAGGTGAAAAGCAGTTTGACACAATTATTTCTGAAAGGCCCTGGTTATCCCGCATGATTTAAAAACCATTTTAAACGCCTGTCACTTACATTCCCTTCTATGAGACCCCAATGACTCCTGAAAATAATAATTATGTAAAATGTCCAGGCGATATTGGATGTGGCAGGCTCTAGCGCAGACGCTACGATATGTATTGATATGCATCTATAAGAGGAGATAGAGAAGAAGAAGAAGAAAAAAACCATTACCAGAGTCACAAGGACTACTGTCCCCTCTCTCTTTTTTCTCTGTTTCCATCTCTCTTGTCCAATAGATCCACGTTTGTTAAGCCTCTACACGCAAAGAGCCTTATCCCTAATGAGGCAGCCGCCATTAAAACTATATGAAAACTTCAAATTCCCAGCTGAGAATGCTTACTCACATGAAAAATGAATCTTGTTAGGAAACATTAAAGATTGACTGATTTAGTAGCTTAGTGCCGACCGGATTTACGATACAGTGACACTATCAGCGATGCAATCATCTGTACTTCTGCAACACGGGGCTAAAGAATGACAGGTAAGGATTTTCTCCTCTGAAAAGGGGGGTTTGAATTGAAAGCCATTGTCAACCATTCATCCCCTTTTCTCTCCGGTCTCTCTTATTTGCTGGATTAGAGTGTAGAGGTGGAGATTTTTTTTTTTTTTTTTTTTTTCTTTAGGGTTTTTTTTTTTCAAATTTAATCAGCAGGAGACACGGTGAGGAGATAAAGCCAATAGAGCAGACTACCTGGATTCTACTTTTCCTCTGTTCCGTAGCCCTGAAAGGGAACAAGGTCCCCCCCCCAGCACCCCCTACCAACCCCACCCACCTCCACCCTCACCACCCCCCCCCCCCCCCCCCCCCCCCCCCCCCCGTCTCGATTCATAGCCGGTAGGACGTCGCTAAAGTGTGTTTGAAGTGTTAATATTTGAATGCGCCAGCAGACAGCCATCTGACAGCAGTGAACATGCATCCTAATAGACAATCATTCTGCATGGAGATGAATTACTAAGTAATCAGCGTCTCGTGTAATATAAACAGCCTAGCATGTTCTGCTGTTAGCAAGTAAACAGTTCAAGAGGTGACAAAAGATGGTGCGTATTAGGTGTGTGTGATTAATGATTAGCGCGTGTGTGTGTGTTTTTTTTCTCCCCGGTTTTCACGTGTGGTCGTTATCATAATCTTCCTCTTCGCTCACGATTATCATCATCGTCGTCTGACAGAAAAAGCTCACCTCTGTGTTCATCTTTTATAAATCTGAGCAGCTCAAAGTCAAACTCAGCAGCAGTTCAGTCTCACTGCAGTGGGCCTTTCAAAGCTTCTCTGGAAAAAAAAAAAAAGAAACTATAGGAAACTTTTCCAAACAGCATCAGTCAGTTTATTTGTCTAACTGGACATTCCAATCAAGAGGGAGATGATGCTCTTCTGTTAATCAGCTTCTGTTTGTTTGCTTCTTCTTTTTATTATTATTATTATTATTATTATTATTATTATTATTATTATTATTAATGGATGAATTGTTTAGTCAACAAAATTAGTTTCAGAGCCCTGAGTGACAACTTCACATCACAATGCTGGAATCAGCCAATGGTGGCATTTTTTGCTTGATAAATGACTTTGAACTAATGAATCCATTTTTAGAATTGTTGAGGATTGACTAAGTGATTAACTGACAGATGATTTCAGCACCAGATCGAACAATCAGTGGGAGACAAAAACTGGAAGAACTGGACAAGAAAATGTAAAATATCATTACAAGTATCTTTAACTTATTATATTTTCTATGATGTGTTCATGTTTGTCTTGTTGTCTTCAGATATTATTGCAAAACTTAAGCACGCTTGTCAAAATCAACAGAAATACAAACTGACGACTAACTGAAGATTTTTTCTGATGTGTTTGGATCATTTTTATAAAACTTAAATGAGCAGCAGCTCTCAGATATTGCTGCTTCTTCTTCTTTTCTTTTTTTTTTAATTTTTTTAACCCCTATTTAACTTTGAATTTTCCCTTTATGGTACATTATTTATTACCCCCCAAAAAAGATGAAAGAAGCATAACAGCAAAGTATATCAAGATCTTATCTGTGCTCTGTAACTACCACTGTACGCCTCAGAATGGGCTGTGTGTAGCAGACAGGAAGTGTGTATGTGTGTGTGCGCGCGCATGTTTTTGAGGTGTATGTGATTGCATGAATGCATATGTCACGTGTGTGTGTGCGTCTACGCACTTACGAGTGTGCTTTTGTGTTTTTTAATGTACTGTAGTTTCCACTAGCATCAATCATTCCGTACAATTAGCCCAATTCCCGCTCAATTTTCTGCTTTCTGAGGAGAGCAGCATTGCTGACTGCACAGACAGCTGTCTCTGACCAACACACACACACACACACACACACACACACACGTACAATCTCTCTCTCCTCATGCTTACAACAGATCACACACCAACCACTCCTAACATGTCGGGTGCACGGAGGACAGCAGGTGTCTCGACAGAGGAGAGTGTGTGTGTGTGTGTGTGTGTGTGTGTCAGTTTCCTTTTATCAGCTATTTTTCCTCTCCTTACTTCGACTGGGCACACCTCTTCCTCTCCTCCTCCTCCTCCTCCTCTATCTCCTCCTTCACCGCCATCAGCCTCAAGTGTCGTTTGTTTACCATAGCAACCGGATTAAATTAGGGGAAGTGATTACGGCTTATTAACAACCAAACGCTGTCAGTATATTCTTATAATTTGGTATGTAAACACTTTGCCCTCGTAGCGCTCTCTACTAGAAATTGCTTTGTACAGTGCGAGGGGGCCCCCGAGCTCAGTCATAATAAAAATATAATTATGAATCAGACAATAGCCACTCGTTGTGCAACCCCCCCACCCCACCACCACCACCACCCTCTTTTTCCTCCTCCTAACCACCCACCCACTGCCCCTTTATAACCCTGCCCTCACACATCCACAGCAGCCCCCCAAAAAATTCCCAGGTACCACCAGAGAGCCACTTGTAATGAACAATAAAAATGCTAACCTCTTCTCATTTTTTTTTTTTCCTCCTTGATTCTAACTAATAAACCCACTAGAATTAACATTCACACTTCATGTAATGAGGTGAGGGAGAGGAGGGGGGGTTGGTGAGGGGGGGGGTTGGGAGGAGGGAGAAGGGGTGGGTTCAGACTTTAGTTCTCCATATTGACTGCTCTCGCCCTTAGCCCCACTTTGCATTTAATACAGTACTCGGGGCCAAAGTGATTGTCAAATTATTTCCTTGTTGTGTGGAGAGATATTTGTAATTAATTTTAAAATTAAGCATTGCGTTGATGCCGGGTGGTGTATTATTACAAGAGCTGTTACCAAAAGGCCCCTGCACTTGCCCACTGCTCTCATCTCATTCTGGTTTTATCTTTTTTTTCCCCCCTCCCTCTCTCGCTCTCTATCTCTCTCTACCTCGCCCTCGTTATGCATCAAAATATTTCTCTCTCTCCGCTCACCTTTTTTTATTCCGTCTCTAACTGGCGTCTTCCACCGCTCGTATTTTTTCCCCTCTCTTCGTCTCCCATTTACAGTATACCTCTCTCTCTCTCTCTCTGTCTCTCCCTCCTCTGTTACTTGCCCTTTTTCTTATCCCTCTAATATTTCTTTCCTTGCCCTCCCCTCTCCTTTAAGACATCAATTATACACCCACAGATTATGTTTTCATGTGGTGTCCCACCGGTTTTGGCAGAGTGCTTTAGAAACACAGGATCATTTTAAATAAGCACCTACTCAGAGAAAAAGGGGGTGAAAAAGAAGGGTGGGGGGGGGGGGGTAGGAAGAGAGGAGGAGGAGGAGAAAAAAATAAGAAAGATGAAGGAGTAAGAGAGATGGAGAGAGAAAATAGAAAAAAGAGAGAGGGGGGTGCTCTAGGCCAAGAGAATATGAGCAGGTGCAGCAGGGAAAATGAGTGCTATAAACAAGCCTAGGTCCTCGTAATTTATCATTAATCTGGGTGCCTGCGCTCGCAGGGCTGGGCTTATTCTGCATGCTGATAGCCATGTCATATTTCTTATCACAGATTTGTTTATGCTTTTATCCTTGTTTCTCAGGCTTTACACTTAGCGCCATGGCATCAGCTATTACCACGCTGGCATTTTGGGAAAGGGAGAAGGTGAGCTTGCGTAAGCGCGACGAGCCACAAAACAAGAATGATCCATGCGTGTGTCACTTTGACATTAACGGATAAAAAAAAATTTAAAAAAAGACAGTAAAGGAAGGTTGCAGAGGTTTTTTTGTGGCGCATTTACAAAATAGACTTTTCTAACAGGCAGCGAACGCAGCACGGCATTGGAGCTCTTTGACTAAACGTGACAAAAAGTCAATCGGGGGCCGGTCGACGCACTAATCAGAGAACACATTAACAGTTGTGCCTGAGCTCCTGTTGGAAGTTCCTCCTTTTTTGTACTGCTGATATCCGAGTCCCTCAAAAACTAGAGACAGATTGCCACAGAAATCAGTTCAACTTTAAAGAGGCTCAGATGGGCATCAAATCTGTCCAAATGTTCTGTACATTGACAACACACACCAGATTTATCATGAATTTCTCATATTGGACTACTTCATTAAAAATGTTCCAACCGTGTTTACTTGAATAATCAACCAACTAAGTGTATCTAAAGCAACAACATGATCTACTTTGGAAAATTGTACCAGAGGCCTTACTGTTTGAGTGACTGTCTCGAATGTTTATTTTTCATCAAAGTTAGGACGATTAGAATGTCCCCCCCCCCCGCCACACACACACACACACACACACCCCCACCACCACATTTGAATTGGTAATACTGCTTCTTTGTTTACTCTGTGCAATTTACTAATGAAAAATATGTGCAGAAGTTATTGATTCATGACCGTAATTGTTTAATTATTAATCAGTTTAGTCTTATATTAGCATTTTAAATGTAGCAGACAGCTTGAGAAAACTGAGACGCAGGTTCAAGTTTGTGTTGGTTTTTTTTTGTGTTTTTTTTTTCTTTTTTCTTTTTTTTTATGTGCCATCGGAGATTGCAGGAGACATCAAAGACGAGGCTTTTACACGTGCTCGAACATGTGCGTGCGTTTCAAGCGCCCGGTCCTACATTTAAAGATTGTATGTCGTTGCACATGAAGAGAAAAACCACAGATGTTTCAAACTTAAGATTTGACTTGAAAAGACTTTATAATTAAAAAAGAAAAAAAAAAGGTAAGATTG
This sequence comes from Scomber scombrus, assembly GCF_963691925.1. Classification (NCBI taxonomy): domain Eukaryota; kingdom Metazoa; phylum Chordata; class Actinopteri; order Scombriformes; family Scombridae; genus Scomber; species Scomber scombrus. The sequence continues at coordinate 4,412,221 of NC_084970.1, read as the reverse complement.
TCAGTATAAAACAGACAATGACGGCTCCCCTGATGATACGGTCTCGTGTGAATCAAACTCTCGATAATTTCAGATGTAATTTGTTTTTTGTTGATGTGTGCGCTTGTGTTTTTCTTTTCTTTTTTTGTCATTCTTTTTTCTTCTATATACACAATTGCTTTCCAGCTGCTGTCATGATAAACAGAGGCAGCAGTGGAATCTATGGATGGAGGAAGGTTGAACTACTTTAAAGCTGCAATAAACAATATTTCTATATTTAAAAAAATGTATCAAATTACGATGTGTGATGTAAAAGGGACACCTCATAGTGACAAACCCACAGAGATTTACCACCTCGCTTTACGGTTCCCTTCGGTTCTACAGATCCTTTTCATGCAGGCATGTCCATACTATTCCATAAAATGTTTTATGTGGCTGCAGGTTTTCCTTCCAATCAATCAGGATCAGACTTAACTCATCTAATCAACTGATCTCAGTCTTCAGACAGTTAATTGGTCGAAATCATGTGTGCAACAAAAAAAACTGCAGGCATATGGCACTTTATGGAATAGTTCGGACATACCTGTTTAGCGTCTTTTATCTTGTAGCTTTGGTTTTCCGGCCAGCAAATTACGCACTTGAATTAAATCATATCTACCCAGCACCAATCAGACATGGTTAGAAACTAGCTGGTGATCACAGGGAAGCATTTAACAGCTAAAGAGCCTGATATTTCCAACAGGAGGTGGTGGAGACTAAAACAAAGCTAAAAGGAAATATTGGAGCCAGAAACAAAACTCCAAATGATACGATGCGTTACAATACGATACGATACAATATGACATGATAAGATACCATACGATACCATACGATGCGATACACTTTATTGTCCCCATAGGAAACTTAGTCTTGGACTCAAAGGTTTCCCACATAAATGCCTACACAGTTACAGTAAAACAAACTACATATGAACAAAACAGCACCAGCTGTTTCACTCCATGATAAAACACAATGCACATTGCACCTAACACATATTGTACACACCCCATAATAAAACACCATGAGACCATTGCACAATCCCTACAGCCTCAAGCAGCATTGTTTAAAAGAACACTAATCTTGGTCTGTGCCTGTTAGACATGTAAATATACAACACAACAGCTACAGCAGTGCTAATAATACATTATTCGTTATGTTTTCAGATTGTTCTGCTTCCCCCTAGTGGCCAAACAAACCAGTGGCCACAAATGCAGCTTTAACACTTCTTACTAAATCACAAGCTGATGATAATGATATCATGATCATTTTCAATGTTTGCAAGCAACAATTTCATGCAATTTCCATATTATACACGTTGATGATGAACACAGTATAATTAACATTCTTGATGAGCTCTTTTCCTCTGATTTACACTGTAACTGGTTTGAAGGACATCAAATTATTATCTTACACGGGCCAAAATCTCCCCTCACTGATTTTGATTTGTTGGGTATTTGTTGCTTCAGACTTCTTGCTCTGTGTTCACACACCAGAATCCTTAAATCTACATTTTCTGGTCAACTAAGTTACATAATGAGAGGTACATTTTTTACTAGCGCAGTCAGTGATAAGCTCACTCTAATCAGCCATTAGGCAGCAGCATGGGGACGCTGTTGCGAGTGAGCTGAATGCTTTTACACACATTCTACATCAAAGTGTTAATACTGTAAAAAAAAAAAAAAAAAACAATAAAACCAGTGAAAACTTGGCATTCTGGCATCGGTTTCAGCATACGAACAATGCAAATGTGTTGCTTTTAACTGTCAAGCCGTTGCAAAAGTAATTTCCATATGACGTGAATTCAACAATACACTCATTCTTCTTATGAACTAAAAAGCAACGACAGGACAATGACGTCTCCAGATGACGACGTGGGAATGCTGTATGTGGGCCCTTGTTCTCACACGAGAGGGAAAAAGGTCACCGCAGGACTGTCACAGCCCCAAGGTCAGAGTCTGTACTTATCAATTTACTCACATCATATTTCCAGATTCAAGTCGAGTGCATAATTAATGATGTAGCTCTGAGGCACCAAACTCATTTCAGCTGTGAAAACATAAAGGAAGTGTTTTATACCCAAATGAGATATCCTCCGTTTGATAAATCTGACACCTGCTGGAAAAATGATTGCCGGCAGAACTCCAAGTATAATGTTACCATAGCCAAAGTATTTGACAGCAAATAAAATATAGGTATGCTTTTAGAAATGTACTGATTATTTGATCATTTTGCTAAGATTTTGTTATATATTATTTATATGTTTCCTTATTTGCTTATTGCTTATTTGCTTTTTATGAACATCTTTAATTCTGAATTAATGGTTTTGGTTGTTCTCTTGCTTGCTTGTTTGCCAAACCAGATACCATGCTGAAATAAAACCCTTTAGACATCAAAACTCTCAACACACACACACACACTAACACACAAACACACACACACACACAGGCTTTTGGAAATGACATCGGTGGATTTCTATCTAAGCGGGGTCCCATCTGATGGAGACCCAGGTGGGGTAGCAGGTGTCTTCACTCTGTGACCAATCCCAGCGATTAATGGATCAATTAAGTACCAGGTAGAAGAGAAAGCAGCTGCACCCACACCCATCTTCAATATAAGCGACCTATCCGGGAAGACTTTCGTTTCTAAATGATTGCTGGTATAAAAGAAGAGCAAATAATGGCTTGATACTCGAGTCATGATTGTAGGGGGGCTATATGTGTGAGACACTGAATATATACACATAATCACACACAAAACAGAGACTCCACTAATATGTGTCTATGTGTGGTATGCGTGCTGTACATAACAATATATACTCTTAAAACCAGAGTCGGTAACTCTCGCTGTGGCCACAGGTGGCTGTTACAATTGAATTTGCCTTAATTCCCCAAGATTCACTTTGCTTTAATCACATCATCAGTAAGCTGTGGTCAGACTGAAAGTGAAATTAATTTTGTGGCGGCGCAACTGCATATTAAGCTAATTCTAAATAAGAAAATATGCTTTCCCAGTCAAACTGAGGTGAAAATGCATGCGAGTTGAAAATGTTTCCGCTTCAGCGAATAAAGTTGGGCTGTGAAACTAATCCAGAGGGCTGAATTCATGGTAAAAATATTCACTTTGCATTCAGTATGAACACACCTGCTGTATAGGTGACTTAATGCAAGCAGGGAACAATGGCTGTGTCCAAAATCAGTCGATAGTTACTATATATTACACTCTATTTACCCTTTGTCATTTTCAATACATTTTTCTATATAATGCACTCCAGTATACTGCCAATAAACACAAAGCACAATTATCACCTTTCTGACAATGTCAACAAAAGCTAAAAATGTCTAAGCTTCATAAAAGTAAAATCTAGTGCAGAGCTCTTGTATTGGATTGGATTAGAGTGCACGTGTTCCTAATAAAGTGCTCAGTGAGTGTATATCCACTATAGTGCCCTCAAAAATTCCAACAATGGAACAATAAAGTAGTGTCCACGGCATGTGCACTACTTTCTGCCAGCAATCCCACAATGCAATGCGCCGCATTTTATAGATGCCAAAATTAGTGTTGTGCCACTCTGGACTATGATTAGTGTCGAAAAACATCTCAGTTTACTGCTCACTATAGAGTAAACTATGGAGAGTCTATAAGATAGGGGGTAATGAATGAGTCAACAAGTTGGACACAGTCTCTTGTTACTTTTTACTTTTACTTTTGAAGAAAAAGAAAAAAAACAACAAACAAAAACCCCATTAAAAATCAAGTATGTGTACCATATCTGTGTGCACAATGGATGTAGAAGAACTTGATACAGCGTCGGAGGCGGGGCCCTGTTCATTCCTATTAAAGCTGCTTATTGGTGCATGAAGCCAAAAAAAGCCACTTCCTGCTGTAAAGAAATATACTGATGAAAACGTTCTGCACACCTTCTATGGGCCCGATGCATCCATGGAGCATGCTCACTAGAAACTTACGAGTTAAGACGACCAATTTCAAGGTTAGCCCACTGGCACACTTGAATGGAGACAAAAATTCAATTTATTGTGTGTTTCTTCTAGACTTCCTAAATGTGGTCAGACCAATTGGATCAAATCCTGATGGTGAAACAAGTCATTTCGTGGAGGTTGCGACCCTAAAAAAAAACAAAAAAAACAGCTGATTTACAGACATCTCTTTCACAATGTAGATTGGGACAAGTCTTTTAGGGACAAATAGCATCACATTTTGGCCACTATATAAAATTGGCTTCCTGGGTGTTTGGTGTACACCAGTGGTTGTGTTAGAATTTCTCACTGACCGGCATTTTGACGGACAGTGTCGTAAACATTCTGTCATAATCTTAATTACTAGAGCTGGGTATCGTTTAGAAAATAACAATACCAGTACCAATCCAAGTACCCTTAAAGTGATACGGATATCAATTGAGTACAAGAACGCTTGCGTTGATTGGCTGTGAGCAAGTCCATACAAATAGTCATATTTTCTAGCTCTGGGTGCAATAAGGATCGATTGCAGGTTTCGTTTGACGGGAGACATTTCGATTACTACTTGGTATCGATTTATTTCGGTCAACACCTTAAGAGGTATCGAGTACCGATACCCAGCCCTAATTATTACCCATCATTTTAATGATGAAGACATATTTAAGGGCTTTTGTTTTCATTCTTTAATTTTTTTAATTATTGGCGCATCTAAATGACAACCTCAACAATGAGATCATGCACATGAAACTAAAGACAAGACGAGACTAAATAATAGCTAACTAATACGTGCATTCGCCACCGAATGGACAGGCGTGGGAATAACTTGAAGTCACGTTATAACATTCTCAGTAATCTGTCAAAATGACGGACAGCCGTCAGAATTTTTCGTCATAGTTTAAAATATTCAGTAAATGTTGGAGTATATTCGGTTAACGCGACCTCTGCTGACACGTGCAGCGAAGTCAATGTTGAGGTTTGCTGACATTAACCAACACCATCATTAACAAGTGGTCATACTACACCAAGTAAGGCAGCATCATGAAAACTTCTGAGTGTATTGAATTGATCAAGGGTATTATTTAAATCTCATACTCAACTTTTCATTAGTAGAAAAAAAAGAACGTGTTATTAAATGTTTCAAGCTACACAGTCTAACTATAATGATACCAACACACACACACACACACACACACACACACACACACACACACACACACACACACACACACACATACGCAAACTGTGATTGAAAAAAAAATGCTGTTTCAATACAAAGTGAGCAGCAATTATCAAAACTGCATATGTGTGCTATTACAGTTTTGAGCAGCAGCAGCGCAGTGTATTGAAGCTATATTTACTCTGTATTGAATATTCAACATGAACATGCAGACACACTTAATTCTAAAGGATTATCTAGGACTGTTTGGTAGGCTACTTAATGACCTAGTTAGAGAATGGGTTAAGCTAAGAGCATCAAAATAGACATTAGCAAGACAAGCACATTACTTATTAGAACATTTCTCATCGCTTCTCCTCGCTATCTCTCTCTCACCATCTGTCTTTTTTTATATGTCTCCACAACATAACTGTGCTTATCTTAAATGTTTATCTTTAAGGTTGAGTATCTCTTGTCATCTCTATCAGTCCATCTCTCTCTCTCTCTCTCTTTTTAGAGGAAGAGAGTCAGATTTTAAGAGTAAAGACTTTCTCTTTTTCTTCTTTTTGCCTCTGTGAAACTTCCCTCTTTGAACTTTACATCCAATCTATGACGGGCCCATGACTGGTACCTCCTTAAATGTTACAGCGTGATGAAAGGAGGGGGCTTTAAGAGAGCAAAAATCACTTCCAATGCTGTCCTGTCCCACTTTCCATATGGACTGGATCACACACACACGCACGCACACGCACATGTATGGCATCCACATGCACACACTTCAGAGAACGCTCAGACCAATACAAACAAACAGATACAGACACACACACACACACACATTCACCAGTCGGTTACCTGAACTTTGATGCACTGTGAATGAAGCGATTGATTTTCGGGTGCAGAGTTCATTTAAATATTTTTACTTTTCTCACAGCATCAGCAAGCTTACTCCACACACACACACACACACACACACACACACAAAATGTGCGTGCGTATATGTGCACACCCCACCGCTGAATGTGTGTGTCATAGTGTGTTATTACAGGGGAGAGAGGGAGAAGCTTGTCTTTTTCAAGGAACACCCCCAGAACTAATGTTCCACACCTGTGCACAGTGCGGCACTCTTTATCGAGCATCACAGGTGCACTGCATTAATTGTGGGAGAAACCATTTCATTGGCAGGGTGGTGTTGGTGGAGAGGGGGGGGGGCAAGTGGTGTGGGGGCCCTCCACTCCTCCTCTTCTTCTTCTTCTTCTTCTTCTTCTTCTTCCCCTGGCATGCATTCAATCACTCAATATTCACATCTGAATTGCTTTTAGCATTGAGGGCTTGAAGGTTTCGGAGCATCTGCATGGATGTTATCAGACGAAGAGCACCACCCTATTTTTAAGTAGTGATTTTTTTATGGTAGTTTGGCATACGTCCCAGAGTGTGTGTGTGTGTGTGTGTGTGTGTGTGTGTGTGCGTGTGTGTGTGTGCGTGTGTGTGTGCGTGTGTGTGTGCATGTGCGTGTGTGTGCATATGTGTGCGTGTGCCTGTATGTGCCAGAGTTGGCCTTGCTGGCATGCTTTATAAAAAGGCATGAAAGTCTTGCCAAATGCATGTAATGTTTGTAATGTTCCTTTGTGGTGAGGAGAGCAGACAGTAGTAATAAGTGTGTGTACGTGTGTGTGTGTGTGTGTGTGTGTGTGTGTGTGTGTGTGTGTGTGTGTGTGTGTGTGTGTGTGTGTGTGTGTGTGTGTGTGTGTGTGTGTGTGTAGGGCCTAAACACCTGCAGAACCCAGAGGTCAAACGTATGAGACTGCCCCCCTCCGGTGACGCAATTACCATTCGTAAATACCTTCCCCGCACTCCTTTTTCTCTCCTTTTTTTTTCTTTAACCTCCATTCCTCTACATCACCTTCTATCGCTCCTTCCCCTTCTCTAATTCGTACCCTTCTTCTGAAGCTATGTCCTCTCTTTCTCTACCGCCTCTTCATCTTTTCCCGTGGAGCAGATTATGACTGTCTGTCAATCAGTCCATTTAACATCTGCTCTGGGTAAGGCGAGGCAGACAATAACACATCACGGTCACTGAACTGAATATCCCTAAAGATTTCGGAGGAGGCCTCTTTTTTTTCCCCTTTTTTTTTTTTTTTTTGCATTTTCCTTTACATTTTTTTCTCTCTCTCTCTTTCTTCTTTCCCTTCTTTTTTTGGAGGTCCAGTAATGAGTAACAAAAGGTCATTGGAGCATTGCAGCTGCTCATCCACTCGTGCCGTAATCCACGGCACTCATGCCTGATTACCTCTCCAATGGTCAAAGGTAGGGGAGGGAGTAAAAACAATGGGTGCAAGGCATCAGGCTCCTACAAGAAATATGGGCCAGGGGTGTTATTTTGGATGGCGCCAGTCAGAGAGAAATAACCCTGAGCAGATCCATTTATTCTTTTAAATCAAAATGCCTCGGCAGCGGCATGCAGTGAGGGGGAAAAACATGACACATTTTCTCCCTTCCCCTCCATCAACGGCCATTTTGGTCTCCACAATTGACCTTCCATGGCATCATTTACAATGAGTCATATCACAGCCGCAAAGTGTTAAAGCTGCAGCGCACTTGCTCTTGTGTGTGTGCGCACACACACGCACAGACACACACGCATGCTCAAACACGCAAAGATAATCATTCTCTTTTCTTACCCCCGCAAGCTCACAGGCACACACACACACACACACACAAAGTTGTGCTTCGCCGGCGTGCGCGCACACACACCCACCAACATTATCACAAGCGCACTTGTCGGCATAATAGCTTTAACTAGACCAAATTGTCCGCCCTTCATTTGTATGTCTATGGCGACCCACATTCTCCATGACTCGCCCTTTGACAAAGAGGGGTCATTCCCCCAGCAAAGAAAATGAAGCCCAGTAGATATTGTTTGATTGGATTTTGCCTTTTCAAGGTTTCAGGATCATTACAGGAATTCATTTGAAGTGTTGCTGAAAATGAAACCGCGACCCTCTTCCCACGTTTAATTATTCTAATACCACTTTCTTTTTTGCGCTCATTCTCTCTTCTTTTTTTTCCTTTTTTTTTTTTTGTCTGTCTGCGAGTGTGCCATTTCGAGAAATTAAAATCATCAGCCTAGCCTTAAAATGAGACCAGGGTGGACCAATTTTCACCCAGGAAGTTATTTTGTTTCCTCTCAGCCATCTCATATCTCTGCTTGTACATCGCCGCTTTGATTTTTTTAAATATATATCATCTTCATTCTCCTTTTTTTTCTACCCCCCAAAAAAACCTCTTCCTCTCATGAATTTTTTCACTCTATCCTATTCTAACTTCCTCTGTCTTCTCTCTCCCGCCCCCCTCTCACTTTCACAGTGTTTCCATCACTTTCGTCTCTCTCTCTCTACCCCCACCCCTCCACCCCCCAACCCCTCCACAATTTTTAAACACAAGCCAGCGCATTTGGTTCCAAACCAAATGTGTTCATTCCAACATTTCAATAAATTGAGTAGGGGAGGCATTAACGTTAATCACAGCGACCACATTGTGCTTTAGACACGTCGGTGGGATTATGGATTACTATTAGCTGGATGGAAACCGATTCTTTCATTTGAATTCCGACTTCCTCGTCTTGCTAAAATTAAAAAGAGAACTAATACTTCTTGGACAATAATACTTCTTCTTGGACAGGACTTTGCTTTGCTCTCCCTCCCTCCCTCTCCCCCCACTTCTCTCTGTCTCCCTCTCTCTTTCTTCCTCTCCCTGATCTGCAGGAACACCCAAGGAGCAGCGGATGACAGACAACCAGACAGTTCACATCTCAATTCAAATCGCAACCACATGAAGCTTATTGTTTCATTTAGCCAACTGATACCTCTGTAACTGATAATGATAATTTCCCTTACTGAGGCTGATTAGTTGTCTGTCATACTAAATATTCCCAGTTGGTGACATTGGCCATGTTACAGTTCTACTAGACTACATCTGGGGCACAGACCAGTGCTCGGGAAGTCTTAAGAGGTTATCTAATGAGAAATTTAACATTACAGAAAGGCTTTTATTTTCTTAAAGTTTCTTATGTCTTATATACTACTTTTCGACTAGGGTCTACCTCACAACCACCAAAGACGAAATTTCAGTTGTATAATTAAAAGTATTAAAAGTGTAATTGGTGACATTGGTTTTCTTTGCAGTCTAAAGGTTTGTTCACACAAAACACTGTGTGCATTTTAGAGGATGTAAAGGCGCAAGAAGGCTTGAGCGGTTGCGAGGTCACTCAGGGCATCGCGAATAAAGGCGAAGATGCGTCGAAAATGTTTTCACTTAAGGACAAAAAACTTGCATGTTTCCCACCAAGAGCTTCGTGACTCCATATGATGAAAATACAAAGACACTGGAGGAAATGAACAAAAATAGATTCAGTTCTTGCCAGTTCTGGGATCAAAGTCTGAGCAGTGACATGAACACACACTGATACTGCACAAACACCAGCTGGTGCATACCGTTGGTAGCACGCTACATACAGCTAATGTCTGTAAAAATCGGTACTTTAGCGAATCAACCAGACTGCAAAAACACAAATTTGCGTAAACAAAGCATGTTAAAAATTCCCTTTCCAATCTGGCTCAGTACACCTTAACAGTTAAATGTAAGCTGACTAATAATAATGGTCAAAGATGCAAGAGTTGCTATGGCTAACACGTTAGCAATGATTTTACTACATTACATTGTGCAAAGACAAAGCAACAATAGCATTCATTTAAAAAATCATTATTTCTGGCAACATGACAAATGCAAGTCCAATATTTGCTTTCATTTGAGCTTTTTTTCCCCAACTCCTAAAAACACTTGTCTCTTCAGTGTTAGCTTGCTAGATAGCTAGCTAGATAGCTGGCAGTGTGTAGCATGTATATCAGAGCTTTTTATTTTTGTTAACTATTATTCAATATTAATATGAAAAGGGTTTACAGTTTTAAATTGTCAAACACAGCTAGCAAAATTATAATTTTGAAATTCCAACTTTAAGTCTGTAGGATGCATTTATTTATCTGAACACAGTTTTCAGATAAATACACATGACCCTCATTTTCAGTGAAATAATTTTAAGAAATGTTAGAGTTTAAGAAAAAATAGAAATTAGAAGAAGACATTAAGGAGCATAGTAAGCTAAATTAAAGGAAAAGAGAGCAGACACCTTTGAGTGTGTGCCACACGGTCTCGTGGTGATACAGCATGCATGTGGGTTGTAGCGCTGCAGGAGATGAGCAATATATACAGTATCTGGTCATACTGTAGACATGTGTAACAGATGGCCTCAGTTATGTCGTCCACATCGTCTGTTTCATCTCGTCTTTACTACAGGAATTTCCCTCCTCTGCACAACACTGTTGATCACTGTTGATCCATGACCTCATGTTGGAAAGTGACTGCATGCACGTACAGCTTCTGTTACTATTAAAAGGTCTGTTCAGGAAAAGCAGATGAAGTACAGCATGTGTCAGAGTAACCACACGTGGAATCTTTGGATGGGATCAGTTGAAGTGAAAACTATTTAAATATGTCACACTTGTGCATTTACAGTTGTATTTAGCATTCCTAAATATATCAATTAAAACTGCATTTGGACCTCAAATTTTCTAATTTATACTTTATAGCTTTGCCTTGCCAGAGCCACTGTTGAAAGAGAAAATCAAGTGAAAAAATACCCTCCCAACCTCCTCTTTTATCTCAAATAAGCCTATTGGGACTATTTTGAGAGAGCCAAGTAGCTCTGTAATTCACACAGTCACATATTTAACAGGAATAATCATTTGAATCCACCTCTTTTGTCTTCTGTGATTCTCTCTTTGAAATGATCTGCAGCTACTGGAGAAGAAACAGCCTTTCACTCAGTATGGTCACTATCAAGGCCTGAGTGTGGGACAAAGTGGAATGGAATCAGTCAAACACCCTTTCGTATTTAATCATTCACAATATATGTACAGACTACCAATATGTTTTACCGAATAATATTTCTCATTTAACTTTTGAATAAAGGAATGGTTTGATATTTTTGAAAATAACCTATGTGAATTTGCTTTCGTGTCAAGATTTCAATGAGAACATCAATGCCATATTCATGTCGGGTATGGTAAGTATAAAGCTACCATTAGCAGCCAGTCCGCTTATCTTAGCATAAAGACTGGAAACAAAGAAACAGGTAGCCTACCTCTCCCAAAAATGTAACAAAATTCACCTACAAGTACCTCTTAAGTTCACCAATTAACCTTTTATCGGTTACCTGCAAGTGGTATCAATCTTCTCATCTAACTCTCAGCAAGAAAGCAAAAAAGCATATTTTGCACAGTCCAACAGTTGAACAGTCCAACTGTTCTAATACTAGGGTAAGGTCATAGTTTTAATTTAAAAACCCTCAAGTCAATAGTGAACATAACCATAAAAATACAAGGTCTCTTCCACATGCACACGAAAATCTCTCCGTCCACACGTCAACACATAACTATTCAAAACACTCACATAAACAAGCCAGGCCAGTAGGTGGCAATGAAGTGTTGCGTCAAACACCATAAAGGACATTGCGAGAATGCGTATTGAGTGTCTTCTTGATAGAGCGGTGCTTTACCTGAACAGAACAATGGTGAAAGCAAAACACAAAGCAGATTCATATGTATGGACCGCCGATGAGGTGGAGATGCTGCTTAGGGTTACACGGAAACTTACGGAAATGTCAACATTAGAAAATGTAAGATTAAACAGACGAGTAAACATCGCAATCTGTCCGCCTCAGTTGTCAAGGAACAACAAGGATTTACTTCAGGTGAGTCTTTGCTGACTGAAGTTAAACACAAAGCTTACGGGGTACAGGACAGCTTCCAACGGCCCAAAAAGACTACAAGTAAAGGAGATGCTGGAGATGAAGGAAAACACAGAACATCTAAATAAATTGTCTAAACAATCATAGATGTTTTTTCCAAAATGATTAACCACCAAAAAGATGATCCATGATGCACATTGGAAATGTGATGTCCTATACTTTACATTGTGTTGCATGTTCTGGTTTACTGAGAAATAATGCACTCCCACAAGATATGTCTTTGCCAATCAGAGAAAAGAACAGTAAACCTGCTTATAAGAATGCAGAAGGTATTTTATACATTTTCTGCTATATACACTGTATTCATTATGTTATTTCCTCCTCTTAGCCTACTAAGTTACTTCAAACACATTAGGCCTACATCGTTTAACCTTACAGTTATATCTTTATATTTTACAGTCAGTATGGTCTTGCAAGTAATGTAGTACTTGAGGTGCAAAACTGGCAGTTTATTCAATAAAACATGCTTTTGTATGGCTCAACAGGTTGGTTAAAACGATGTTGTCCCTGAATACAACATCGACATTTAAAACAAGAACACCCACAACCTGTAACCCATTAATATGATCTCACAGTCATTCAGTAGATAGATAGGGGTTTCCTTACAACTTAACGTTGGTGTTCTTTGTAACTTATTGAGTTAGAAAAATCATACTATTGGCCTGCTTTAACTTTGCTACACATGTCATCACTTATCAAAGCGTTTCAGATGACGTAACATGTTTGTGTACATCTGTAACATAAGAACACTTGAGTTCAGTATAATTTTGTAAGCACTCTTCTGACCCTCTTTCATTGCAGTCTGTTCTGACATGGTTATTCTGTGTGTGGGGAGCTGGTGTTCCTGCTCAAACTGCATGGCTGCCAACACTGTGCTCTCATTAACTGTCTCTTTGTTGGCCTCACAATAGTTATGAAGTACAACACAGGCATAAATGACAAAAGGGAGGTCATTGAGATTTATGTCCATGGCCCTCCTTAGTGCTCCAAACCTCACCTTCAATCACCCAAAAGCACATTCAATCAAAGATATAAAACACTTGATGCAAAGTAAGGTCATGACATATGGGATAACTGGCCGCCATCTTACCTGGGTAGTATTTGGGTCGCAACTGTGGTTGTTGGCTGAGCAGCAACTAATTGCTTTACTAAAAGGACGAAAGAGAGGAGGCTGGCATCACTTTCGTACATCAGTATAGAGTAAATGAGAGATACATTTTTTCATGTGGGTCAACAAAAAGTTAGTGAGCTAGGTGACTTTACCATTGGCTACCAAGTAACGAAACATGTTGAGTTCTACATCAAAGTAGTGTCATGATACGAAATGCTCGTCTTCACTCCTGAATCCCAGTCAAGACAGCTAAATTATAGTCTACACAAAAAACGAAGTCCTGGTAAATCAATACGACATTAACATTATCTACATCATCCTTGACAGAAACACAAATACTTAACCAACCACACAATCAGCCAACACATTGTTATTCGAGGCTGAGGGGTCGCACTTAACGTTACATGTTCCCATCTAGCGAATCCAAAATTAGCCGCCTTGAATCCTGCAATCAGTCATCAAATACTACCATCACTTGTTGTCAGCTTACCTCATGACTTTATACTATTTTCCTTTCAGTAAAGCAAATAAAGAATAATCCAGCCGGAGAAAGGAGATTTGTACTCCAGCAGTTCAGGTCAAATTCTTTCCAAACTCATGTGGTCACATAATGCATCAACAAGCATATGAAGACCCTACGATTTAATAGGGTCTACTGCGTGAATAATAATAGGTCTACAGTAGCCTATATTGTGTATAATGAAGATTGTGATAGGTTTGCAGTCTCAGAGTAATTGGTGTAGTTAGGACTAGATTTTGAAATGCATACAGTAGTTAAATATTATTGATTTGTGAAAATCTGCTACTGCATATATACACACATGTTCACATAGTTTGAAACACTGCAACAGCTAAATAAATAAAAAATAAAGGCTGTCCATGAATAAATTCAACCTAAAAAAAATGTTCCCGGTGCGTCCTACAACAATTGCCATGTGCAAGTTGAGGTCATGATGTCAGCGTTTACCACAAGCTCTGTTTTAAAAAGGTCTCCACTCTGGAAGGCATTTTCCAAGAGCTCCATTTTCGGTGACCTAAAATTCCACTTTTCCACTGTTTTTGTGTGGACGGGAGGCCAAAATGCAGAGAAAATACTATGTTTTAAAAAAAATAACCATAAACATGTGGACAAGGCTTGAATCTTGTAATGGTAGTCAGGAGAGGAAAAACAATGAAATATGTTTATAATGAACAGTTTGCATACAGTACTTTCAATATAAATTCTTCCTCATTATGTTGATAAAAATCATAATCTGGCCAACATTATGTTTACTACAAAACATATTCCCTACTTAATAAAATGTCAAAAGAATAATAATAATAATAATAATAAACGTAATATTTAGGAGATGGAGTTGCATAAGTATAGAAATTTACAAATGCACAAACTTTTTTTGTAAGACAAAGTTTATGAATATTTAATAAACTCATATTTACTCCAGCTGCAATCCACCTTGAAGCCAGTCAAATAAAAAGGTTGGGGAAATGCACCCAGGACTAATAAATCAGCGTGCAAAAACAACGCTCTGGTCTGGACCTTTAAGATTTAGATTTTCCTTAAGTTTTATTTTTGCCATATGAGGAATGAGAAGCAACACCATCTGTGATTTACAGTCCAACAGAGTCATCCTGAAGTTCAACCCAGGACGTGACATTTTTTGTCGTTAATAAACTGAAATATACCACTCGTAAAAACTGAGCTTAGATGATGGGGAGCTGTGGTAATCAATTCAACCTGTCATTCTTTCATTTGAACACTTAAGACCGTGTTTTTAATAAGTATATCTAAAGTATGCTTGTGCAGTAGACATATTTTAGTGCGTAGTGAACCTCTACAGGTCAGTGTATGTGTCTGAGCATGTATTCTTCAGTGTGTGTGTGTGTGTATGTGTGTGTGTGTGTATATTCCTGACGCTGCTGTCACCAGTGGATGGTATATGTCAGCCTTGACTACATGCTGGCTCCACCTCATCACCAGCTGCAGCCCAGCTCAGCTCCAGAAAAACTGGCAAACTGTTTGTCTGCCTGCCTGCATGACGCACAATAAAACTGTGTCTCCATTAAACAGGCCTCTGCAGGCCCCTACACATACACACACACACACACACATGCAATCACACATGCATATACAATTTTAAACACAAACATGCAAGCGTGTGCTCATGCAAAAAAACGCAGTCGGGCACACACTCGCATAAATGTGAAAAACACACACACGATGTCCTTGCAGAAAGTGTGTCCTCGGTTGCCGTGTGTTTGTGTGTGTGTGTGTCCTTTGTACCTTTTCTAGAGACAACTGCAGTCTGTGCCAGATACCATCATAATGTTGGACAGGTGTACAACATGGTAATCAGGGATTTACGAGTGTGTGTGTGTGATTGTGTGTTTGTGAGTGTGTATGAAAAAAGAGGGGAGGAGGCGGTCCGTGTGTGTGTGGGGGGGGGCAGAGAGGGAAAACAGAAAAAGAGAGAAAAGCAGTTTGAAAAGACGGCCAAGTATTCAGTATTCTTTACCTGCGTCTCGTGCCCAGAATCCTGTATTTGCCCTGCTCCACCTGATCTCCAATTGTGTGTGTGTGTGTGTGTGTTCTTGTGTGTGTGTGCGGCTCAGTGTGTTTGTGTTTGTGTGTCTGAGTGGGCCGTTTGTACAAGGTCAGCCTCCTCTATCCTCACTGCCCCTCATAACCGCCGATCACTTCCCCTCTTCCTTTTGATCTTCCTCCTCCTTTCTGAACTCCCTCGTCTCTTCCTTCCCTCCGCCGTTCTCTCCTCTCTCCTTCTTTCTCTTTTTACATGTTAATCCCCCCCCCCTTCCTCTTCCTCCTCCTCCCTCTGTTTTCCCCTCACCTCCCTCCCCATCCCCTGCTATTTTCTACCTTTCTCTGGCAGCAGAGCTTAAATGACAGGCTGTCAGAGGACACTGAGTGCTCTGGCCTGGTTAGTTAATGTGTTAGTTACAGACACACCTGCCAGTGAAGGCACCATCAGGGATATAGACTGGAGATAACTGGGGGTGGGTGAGCGAGGAGCCGATCGATCAATCAATCAATCAATCGGTGAACAAAGCCATCAAATTTGTACTTGCTTAACAGCCAAGGGTGATCACTATACACAGATCACCCGCCCCTCCTTATATTTTCATATTTATTCCTCTATTCACCATTACCCTGGATATTGCACTGCCCTCATAGATGCACACACATTAGCACATAGCGCTGTCAACCTAAATGATACTTTTCACCATCTTTCCATTTGCACCTCCTCCTCCCTCCTCTCGCCTTCCTGTGCCTTAAATTATTCAGATCTCTCTACATTTGATTTAGCATGCCTCCTGTCTGCCATTTCCCCCTCTTTTTTATACATTTCATTATGTTGTATGACTTTAGACCCACTGGCTGGAAAATGACAATTATTTTGCTCCAGCAGCCAGCTATTAACAGAGCTGAAGAATACATGGAGTGGCGTGTGGAGTCGAGACTGCAGTGTAAGACTCCGCCACGTGCGTGCACATACACACACACACACACACACATATATATATATATATATATATGCACACATGGGTGTTCACAAAGTCACACATACACACATGCATGCATGCATACAGGTAAATACTGCATATACTATATAATTCAGTATTAAGCAAAATGCCTTGAATTGCATGCATGTATGCAGCTACTGTACAGCCTGCTTTTATGTCAGTTCTTGCCTTTTTTTCCCCTCTCTCTCTCTCACACACACACACGCATCTTTTGCATACTATAACTATACTATAAAAGCAACAAAAGGAAAAAAAAGAAGCTGGCTCTTGGCCGGGACCATATGAGGAATGATCCCACGGAAAGAGCAGAACAAAGAGAGAGATCCGTCACTGCAGAGTAATGCCTTTTAAATGTACCTTTAGCGTGGCCGGGCTAGTGAATTCAACCCATATCTAATGGTAGCTTGTTTGGCCTTTTCATCAATTCTGCATAAATATATATGAGCCACAGGGAAACATACAAGGGGCCTAATAGAAACGAATGAACTACTCAACCATATATTTGCCGTGAGAGATATGCAGCTTGTGATTGGAAAGGGCATCCACTATCTGCAATATTGATAATACTTTTCAAATTTCATCTGCTTTTGTTTGCGTTCTGCGGCCGCCTGTTTAAACATGGTGAGAATTATAATGAGGCCAAACATTATCTCCACTGGTTGTTCTAGGCTGAACATATAACTTTATCACTGAAATGATTCCCGTACTTTGGCTGCATTGTAGCGTTTCCATTAGAGCTTGGCTATCTGACAGAACTCCAACCAATCGGCAGCAACAGTGGCCCACGTCTGGTGGCCAAGCGATGCCTGAATCTGTGACATTGTGCTGTGTGTGTGTGTGTGTGTGTGTGTGTGTGTGTGTGTGTGTGTGTGTGTGTGTGTGTGTGTGTGTGTGTGTGTGTGTGTGTGTGAATATGTAGTATGTGCCAGGATGTTTAATTGTAACCGTCTCTGATCAAATATGCTGGAGGACAAAGTGAACCCACTCTATTTTACCTTGCATGGTATATATCATGTATTTCTGATGTGTTGTAACATCACTTTTCATTTGAGGGTTACATTTGAAATCCAGACCTGGAGGATTTTATGTTACAAGGTTCATGACAGAACCAGAAATATCAATTGTCTTTTTATATTTCTTCATTCGTTCTTTTTTTTTTTAATCTTCATTTGTCCATCTTTGCCTACTGGTTGTCAATCACATCTGGACAACGTAGATATCTGATCACAATATAAAGCTTCTTTCACACAGTTCCTGGTAAATTACTAGGATTTTGACTATTCACACAAATGCTGCTATCAGGACCATTTCTGCCTTACGCCTTTTCACACATGCCATGGCAATGCTGTAATAGATGGGGCAAAGGTGGAGGGTGTTGAATTATGATTAAATGTTCTAAATAAAATGGTCACGCGCTCTTGTAAATGTTTATTCGCGTAACTAACTGTGTTGCTTTCATAAAGCCATATCACTTCTTCAAAGCTACATCAGATTGAAGATTTTGAATAATCAGCTGACGTGACCTTTTACATGGTTGTTGCTACACAGCTGTACCAGCATTTTACCAGAAATCTTACTAGGTCTTGAGGTGATAAAGTGGCGGTACAGATTTCCCTGAATATTGATCCCTATTCCCATTCAAACTTATTACACAAATTATAGATACACACAACCTCTGCAGATCTACCCAGAGACACGTGCTATAATATGGGTACACATAGGCCGATGCACACAACTTTCAAATCTCAACCATTTATGTGGCCTCACCCTGACTGATGCAACATCTTTTTGAAGGATGAGTTCAAAACAAAAAGAAAATAAGATGTGTGTTCATGTTTAAAAGAAACAGCTGCACAATCACGCCAGAGTGATTAGTGTACGTGTTCACCTGTTTTTTCTTGGATGCGGACAACGTCTGGCAAATGTAGACACTTCATCACAATCCTGGGTTAACCTTTTTGTGGCAACACCAAAATGACAGTTCTACAAATATACACAGACGCTCTGCAGATCTCCATATGAAAAGGTGATCTGTAGCAACAGAGCAGAGGAGGAACCAACATGCAGATCTCAACAAAGTATCATTGCTGCACATCAAACAAGCTCACTGGTTCATCCATCATTTTGTCAGAATGCCAGTTTGAAACAAAAGGGGACAACAATTCTTACATCCATAAACATTTAAAAGAATCAACACACAAACTGCTATGGTCACATCTTGGCCTGTTTATCTCTCAGATGTGGTGATGTGGATCACCTGACCTCATCTGATCACAATGGAAGGTTCACCTTTTTGTGGTAAGTTCTGTAAAGATTCACTCTGCAAACCTCTCAACAACTGCAGCAATCCATCAGTAGCCCATACACATCAAATACACTGGTCAGATGATCGAATGTCTTGTTGAAAGTTGGTTTCTGAACAGCCACTGCAGCCATAAAAAGCTCTTCCTGTCTTTTTGAAGGTATTGAAGCCTCAAAAGCTCGAACTTCACTTGTCATCTTATGATGAAATAACAAAAAGAAATAAATGATTAGGACTTATTAATAGTGACACTGTAGTCTCCATTAACAGACCAATGATTTATCATGTGGCTTTGATATTACAGAATATCTGTCTACAGCGTAGCAGTGCCATAGGTTAGTACAAGAGATAAGCAGTGGTTATTGTAGTAAACTTTTATTCTTTTTCTCCTCTGTTTCTATATTATTTCATTTTGTTCTGCTTGATTTTGCTCTTTTCTATAGAACATGATCCTCCTCGGCGGCTGCTGTCGAAGAGTCTTTTCAAAAGGTTCTCAGCAGCAGAAGTATGCAGAGGTGAACTGTATTATATATCCTCTTAAGAAAGCACAGGAATCAGTCTCGCATGATTGCTCCTCACAGTGCCTCAGAGAGAGGGAGAGGGAGCAGGTTATCCATGTAGAAATTGCACAGCAGATATCATACACCAGGCTCTGTCATGCACAAAGACGCTGGAAAAAGTAGCAAGGCGATCTTTCATCCCGGAGTCGCTGAAATCCCAGACACACACACCCTTCGAAGAGCAGCTCAGCCCCCCTTGCGCAGGGACTGAGGGTTATTTGAACTAAAGCCTTGTACGGGGGTTACAGGGAGCATTAGAGCTCTAAGACCAGGGGTTGGTCCGATGCCTACCACGGACTTATGGTGATCTTGGTGACTTGGCCAAACGTTGCAGCCCAGATCGAGCTGTGTCACCAGGGATAGACATATCAGAGGAGCTCAGTGAAGCTGGCAGATCATGATAGTCATCTTAGGGAGAAGGGTCCCAGTGATTAAATCCAGGCTGTTGGATCCCACCCTCTGGCACTTGACCACACACAAGCACGCGCACACACACACACACACACACATAAACACACACAAAGATGTATGCGTGTCCAGGGTCCCAAACCTAGGATCATTAATATTTGCACATTATAACCCTCCTCTTTTCTCACACTGCTGCCACCAGATATACCAGCTGGGCCCGCCTATCCATTACCATAGTGCCATCAGTGTGTGTGTGTGTGTGCGTGCATGTGTGTGCTGTGTGTCTCTCTGTATGTTTTGTATGTTCACACTTGGTACCGTTCTGTATGTTGGTGCCTGTGATATTGATGTGAGCCTTTTTTCATATGCCTGTTACAGTGGGCACGCATATTCAAAATGGATTTAAGGGCTAAATTGTATAATGATTTCTGGGAAAACAATAAATTGAGGTTACAAATAAAGGCCATTATGGAAATGAGATTAGGGAGCAATTGAATTAGGCTGTAATCACCGTTTCTATATGTCATTACAATGCAACTTTATACAGCATTACTCTGTGCCTGGGGCTATAAATGACAAACTGTGTTTCTTTGAGGGGTATTTCAGTAAATCCACAAGGGGAGGGTTTGATTCAGATCCATTCAAGGCAGCTCCACCTCCGCCACTTTATTTCTGAATTCACATTATTCCCATCGGATCAGACAATAAAAACACATATTTGCAAATTTAACAAGTCGCTCCCATGCCGCAGACCTAAAATATGACTAGAGACAAAATAATCTTCCTAATAAACAATGGATAGGAATGTTTTCTTTGAATATTCAAGTAATGTAATCAGTTCCAAACCGGCAAACGTGCCTTTCTCCCCCAAAATCCCTCTAAATTAATTTATTATCTTTCTTAAATCAGACTGTATATTGTAAGCACTAAGGCAAAAATATATATTCATGATGTAGGCCTACTCCTGTGGAGCACAGGATATTAAGTGTACTGTGTAAACAAAGAAAAGTCATTGTCCAATTTGAGCTTTCATAACTGTTTTTAAAAAGATAAATAGTGGTTACAGTCAAGTGTACTTAATGAATGAATATTAATTTGTACACGATGATAATGTAAAGGAATAATTACTTTAAAACAAAATAAAGAAGACAAGGCAACTGTTACAATACTGGAACCTGGCCAACAACAACACTACTACTCTTGTGTTGTGTAGCATTTTGTGCCACACAGAAGAAGAAATGGTCAAGGTGTGGTAGCCAACAGAGTCGTAAATCAGCCATGCCAGTAAATCTGTGGATATTAATATACTGCAGATATAAATGTGTCAGTGTATATGTCTGCTTATAAGTAACACAGATATCTCAGTGCATAAATGCCAAAGATATATTTCAAGTGTTTGCCATTACATTGTTTGTCCACCAGAGAGCGCTGTTTATTTTTCAACTGCGAAATGTCGTGCTCAGCTTATATATTCTAGCTCTCAAATCTTTAAAGTAGCTATAATCAATATTTTTGATAACAACGACATATCAAATGACAATGTGTAATGTTAGAGGTGTTGTTCATGGTGATGAACCTACAGAGAATTATCAGCGACTTTCAGCTCCTCTCAGCTTTACAGAACTTTATAGTGAGTTTCAGCTCAATGTTTTACTGTTTCGGATCACTCTCAGGGTTCTCGTAGCGTAATTTTTGGCCACAAGTAAGCATCTAGCTAATGAACATAGTGGAGCATTTAGCTATAAAACAACTATGTATTTCCCTCAGGAGTTGGTGGAGACCAAACACAGAGCTAAAAGGAGAGTTTTGACGTAAAATTTTGTACTGGCCGTTATCACGTTTTTCAAAAATCTCAAATATCCCAATTGGAAAACTAATTACCATGAAATTGCTGCTTTTCTGGAGCAATAATCTTTTAAACTGCAATGACATGTTTCAATGCATTCAGATGCCAGCAAGGTGTGGGGTAACAAAGATATTAGGCACAGGTGTTTTGATGTGTTAAACCTTGCTGGTGTGTGTATGCAAACCACCTAAACCTGTTGAGTAACAGTTCAAATGATGCAAACTGGACCCATTCAGTCTGAACAGAATCAGAGATTCTTAACCAAGGGGGGCCAATCAAGACCAAGTTCATCTGTGACAGCTGAACTTGGAACACACTGATTTCCTCTAAACTTCAAATCAAACCATTTAAATAAAATCAATTTTTAATAATATGTTCATTAAACGTCTTTGATCACACACACACATCCAAGGACAATTTTAAATCCCGTAACAGGGACTATTAATCTTACCATTGTCTTGCAAGCAACACACACACACACACACACACACACACACACTTTACATCATCACCAATGAGAGTCCTCTCCTCCTGTTTTCTGTGGTCCGTGGGGATTTGTCAGTGCTCGTCAACCAACCGTGTCAACCGTGACAGTCGTCCAGATGTCTCCTGCTGCCACGGAGATGACAGGAAGGACAGGAGGAGAGGAGGAGAGGAGGAGTGGAGGGATGGAGAGAGAGGAATATCCCTCATCTGACAAGCACTACAATGGGACATCGGTGAGCGATCAAATTCAGAGCACACAACTAGCCAAGTTGACAAGCACTAATAAAGTGGATTGCGTGCTTATGGTACTTCAGGGAATACACAAAGTTTGTGAGAGAGTCAGCTTACCTGTTGAAGCATAACTCTGGTGTTTTTTTTGCACGAGGACACGGTTATATGTTATTTTCTATTCTGACCAAATTCTCAGCAGATGTGTCATTGAACTTTTTTCTGCTCTCCTGCGAGCAGCTCTACAGATCTCTGATGAAGCCAATGGACACTCAAACTCCACAAGGCAAGAAAAAAATTGTTAGGATGAGGACTCTTCCTTTGTATTTTACAAGGGTGCATACTATATCAAATGACTGAAAACACTGAGGAAGGCCCAGTAGCTAGCGTAGTTGCGTTGGGCCCTACATCCCTACATCACACAACACATACGATCAAAAACCCAGCACAGAGGAAAGAGGATGCACACGCAATCATTTGATTAGAGCCATGGACAGGGACTACTTGCATCCATACATCACACATAGCCTACGATCAAAAACAAAACCCAAATAGCCCATTGACCGGAACAGACAACCATATTTCCCTAACCACAGCACAACAATAATCAAAAAGCAAACACAGCCGATGGACACATAAGCCTAGCACAGCGGCCATTTGTAACCACAAACTGATATAGATCCCTGTGAACTGATCTCAGCTGTCCATACATACTGTATGTTCAATATGTTGACCAAGACATGGCTAAATACACAGCTTTGGCTCGTCAGTAGCATTGTTAGCAGTTTACCTATATCACTCACTGTTAGGCTAGCTAAGTTGTCCATGGAAACTGTTTGGAAAAGGGCTGGAACTTTCAAAAAATACTTATAAGGTGATTGGATGAACCATCTGTCTATCATCGTCTATCTTCTTACCTTGCGAGGCAGCTTGACTCGCAAGGTAATGCTGATTGGTCCAAACCACTTGTGGTTTCACATGATCTTGTGATGTCATGATTTTGTGAATTCAGCTGCCATTCAAAGTAAAAATAACTTGAGGAAACTGTGATTTTACCATCGAATAACCAAGTATGTCATCCCTCTGCCAATCAATGCCATATAATAAGCACTATTAGCGTCTGTTCCCGCAATTTTTAAAACATATATATTTAACAATCCACAGAAGGCATGAAGGACACCAATATACAAAATAAATCTATTCCCATTTTTAAACCTTAGTGTATAGCCTGTTAGCTTGTTAGACTGATGTTGCTTCTTTAAATGACAAGTTTATAAAAGGCAACAAATGGACTCCAGAAGGTAGCAGAAGGAAGTGCAATGCAACAGCCAGACTCACCTCCCAAACCAGGCACACATAAAAATCTGCATATTTCTTATGTTTATGCTTTTTTCACGTTGTCTAATATCTAATACCTTTCAAAGCACAATTATTTGCAGCAGGAGATGTGTGACCCTTACACTTTCACTATCAAAGATTCACAAGCCGCTTTCTTGTTAGCACGTCAAGCTCATACGGAGGGCATGGCAGGGCAGAGATACAGCAGGATGGTGGCCTGTGCCAGGAAGTGCTCTGTAAAGCGTGTGGTGAGAGCCGGCAGCACCAATCAGCCTGTACTGAGGTTGTCAATGGGCTCATTAGCGCTCATTACAGCAACCTCTTGGGCACCTGGGTGCCCTTCAGAGCTCTTAGGGCAGGGGAGGGGGTGAGGGTAGATTGTGGGAGGGTGAGGGGCAAAGCAAGGAAAAACTGAGAAAAAAGAGAGGCAACAAAGGACATATCTTAAATGAGGTGAAGGGAACGATGGCACAAAAAGGTAATTGATAGAGAACCTGCAGTTAACAGTGTTTTTCTTTTAATCTACCAAATTGTTAACAGGGTTCGCACAATGGCAAAAACGGCTGAACTGCTGTTTCCTCATGATGCTTTCAAGTTGAACACAAAAAGAATTCACTGTAGTGTTTCTGCAGTCCATCTTAACAGCTAATGTACTAACTGTACAATAATTAGCTGTAGCTGTGTAGCAACAGCTGTCAGACTCAGGTGCGGACAAAACAACTGGACCCAGAACACCTGGTTGACATTTAAGGGTGAAATTACAGCTCGTCCTCAAGAAAAACAACAGTATAGCTTTAAAATTCATGCCAGCAAAAGTGACCTTTAATCACATTTGCACCATGTGACTGTGTTGACTATTAAATCCATCTGCTGATTGGGAATCCCTTCCTTTTACATTTCACAATCTCTTTAAGCGATGTATAGCCTATATTCATAAAAGATTATTCGGTAACTATAGTAACAAATGATTGTCGGCGCGTGAGTGTAGGGATTTTCCCCCTGATCAACCACAAAGTGAAAGGAGGTAAAACGCAGGTGTGTATTGTGGCAATTTCTTATTAAAAGGTGAGTGAAACATAGAAATTTGATTTCCCAACATGGGCAATACCAAAATATCAGAAGACAAAACTGTCCAATGAATGAGTTAGCTGTACTTCCATGCAGCTTCATGTTTGCAGCTCTTGTTTTGGTTTTAATAAGCCAATGTGAATATGAGTCACACCACTAAACAGCACAGATGTATCTTTCTTTTCCCTGCTCCACATGAAATAAACTAAACTACAGGTGTTAAATTGGCCTCAGTTTGATCGTGAGTGCTGATCATGCCTGTGTATTCACTTGAAAGGATTATTCGAGACACTGAATGTACAAAATATGAATCTTTTCATAACATTAAGTGATGGAGTTGAATCAAGGTGAAAGCTTAATCCTTTGTTAATTTCCTTTATTAAATCTGTACTAATCACAGATGGAGGTGGAGATAAGGAGACGCAGATGAGTTGGAAAAGTTTTTTTATTATTAGTATCGCCATTCAACGCCAGGATATTTTGTGTGATTATTTCTGTAATGCGTATCTGTATTGTGTGAATAATTTGTGTTCATTATATCCAGGCTGTATTTAATTTAATGGCGTCTTTAGAGAGCAACAAGTTCGGCTTCAATAATAACAGGTTGAAGGAAGCCCACATAACAATGAAATCACCTCAAAAAGCCCTTCTTTTTTCTCTTTGGATGAGAAGGCTCTCAAATGATTATACTTACCTGACAGCTATCAGCACCTCGTCTGCCGAGAACTAAAAATATTATCAAGACTATGCAGTGTCTGTAGTGCACGCGTACAAAAGGAGGCACTGTAAAGAGAAGAAGGTGCCGTCATAACGAGCCACCTAAAGCGCTTCTTTATGAGCAGTTCAGAGGAGAGAGCAGAGCCGAGGGACACGGGCGCGCTGTTTGAGGAGCTCTCGTTTTTGACGCCGATAAAAGTAGACAGAAGTGTCACAGATACATATTTACACAGAGATTGGAGAAACTGAGATTAAAACCTTGTCAAAAATACATAAAAAAATAAAGATGACTAAGTATCAGTTCCCCTGGAGTCCTTTGACTCTGCCTGCCTCCATAAGTCATCTGAGTTCAGGAGTCCCTCACTGAGTTCCCCCCACAGCCTGAATATATCCCTCAATCCCTTTTTCTTTTTGAGAACCACTAAAATTGAGAGCAAAGTGTCCTTTAATTTTTTTTTTTTAATTGCTCACTACTTGAAGCAAATTTATAATAGAGAAATTGCGCAAACAAAGTTAATAAATTCTGATAGAATCACCACGATTAGAGGATTATCTGACAGGGATGAAGAAAGGTGGCTAATTCATTGCGACGGGTTTAACTTTGGTGAATTTGGACATGCATATTTGCTCCATTAACCAATAGCAAATGGTCCTGACAGTGCTGACCTTTGAGGGAACACAAGGCCAGGCTGTCCAAAATGGAAGCCGTGTTGCACCACCCGATTTTATTTAACCATCCTTTGCTGGAGAATCAACTAAATCTACAAAAAAGCATGTTCTTTTAGACAGTTGTGGCAAAAGTCAATGTTACGGATACGTCTCTTGAATAAAAAGTGTGCAATCCTTGTCCCATTAATGACCAACTGACAGTTAGAGTTTGTGAGTCACTTCCTCGCCTGTAAGTCACTTTAGATACAAGCATCAAAGCACCAAATGCCCAAAATAGCACCCAGTCATGTAGCTATTTAATGACTAACTGTAACTGTATTAAGTGTTGTAGCTCTATGGGCAGGACCCTGGATTCTCTCACCTGTGGCTGGCTGTGCTAACCTGTGTGCAAGAAATGAAATGACTTCTTCATCTAATTATGAATCACAAATATATGACGGTGCCTCAACATAGCAGGACTGTATGGTATCAATCACTCATTTTGAAGTCCACTAAGAAATATTTTAAACACTATTCCTTTTTAAACTCAGGTTTAAAAAGGTCATGAAAACCCAAGCATTTAAACCAATTACAAAAATGAACTTATGAACTTCCTTCATCTTATTTACCAATTGTAACGCTCCTAATTTAAGGGCCCGCACTCACTCTGCAGCCCAAATAAAATAGAGTCCTTTAAAACTAAAACTAAAGGGTGACCTGGTGACCTAAACCAAATTGCTGCTACATTTGCTAATGCAAGCTAGCACATTAAATAGCATGCAAACTGGTTAGTGGTTACTCACGGTTGAAATATGGGTGAAGAATGAAGATAAGAGCGATGCATGATGAGGGGAGATGAGTGAGGTTACAGGCTGGCATGTGACAACAGTCCGGATGAAGTGATAGCTGAGCGGGAGACATCTGTTCTTCGTAGAGTCCAAGCAGTGTTTCCTGGTCCTCAGTCTAATGAATATTCATGACAATGTCTCTCAGTCACTGAACTCATTCCGAAGCTCCTTTACTTATCATGCCGAGTTCATTTTGAGCTTTAAACTACTTAACAACATGAACACAAACTAGCAACAAAGAGTAGCATTAGCCGCTACTACAGTGAGACATGCTAATATAACTAGCGCCTGTAGCTGTACATCCCGCCTCTCTACCTTTCCGATTGGCTGGCGAGTTGGTAACAACCAATGCAATTAAACAGATGTCAAGATGGACAACCTTAAGACCTCCATGACTAAGTATAGCAAACTACTTGAACTGCAATGAACTTCACTGACACAATGACAAAGATTATCTGCCTGTGGCGCTTTTTAATTCACTATGAACTGTATTAAACATTAAAATTAAGTGTTTTTTTTTTTTAAATGAAATACCATTTTAAACATTTAAGATTATTTATTCAACTCTACTTATTGACTTACACAAACAACAACAGTCACATAAGATGAAATCATTTTCTAGATACCTTGGATGGACTCTGTCATTGACACTAGGATGGGTGAACCTAGAATTGTTGCCTGTCAAATGGAAGCAAAGAAGGCAGATGAGACTCAAAGCAGCAAAGGGATGGACATTCATATACACCAAAGTTAAAGCATAATATTATTTGATACAAACTACATTCTGTCCTGTGCTATTCCAGTTTTTTCAGCCATTACTTTTGGTTTCCATAAACTTTCTTTGAAAAATGTGTTAAAGCAGTAGAGCAGGGTTAAAGGTAGGATGGAGAGACTCCTTGGGGAGTACAGGGGTATGACAAAAGAGTGCTGAAATACTGAAATGGGTGGAAAGTAGGACAATGTCCCTTTAAAAAGCAGTAAGGAGAGAAAGGAGTGTGGGACATACATTTTTAGTGACTTTACAGAAGAACAGTATAGAGCTACAGAGATAGCAGGCAGAGATATAACAGGGTGAAGGTTTAAAGGAGTGTAAAGGCAGCTCAGTGGAACATAATCCAACAGGCCTTTTGTTCTCTTTGCAACGTGATACTGTTGGTTCATAAAAAAAAGCACTTCAATTGAGCGGGTGTATTGAGTGGGTGCATGAATTTGATTTCATTCCAAACACCATTTCTAATACATATTCTGCTCAGGTGTCACCAAAGATGAAATACAATTAAGGGACCTTGTCAATCTGATATAACATCCTGCACAGAGAAAACTGGTAAAAGGGCTGAAAACACTAGAGCTGAGAATGAGGCCACTAAGAAGAATACTTAACATTAAAGCTACCGATTCACAATATTTGCTCTTCATATTACTCATACAGAACATTCCCACCTGGGAGCGAGGTAGCCTTTTAACCGCCAATGTCGATGAATGATGCCTGCGTCTGACATGACAGATTTTTCTCCTTGAAAAGCCCAAATCCAACAACAGCCCTCCCTTCACCGTGCCTCAGATACTGTCATAAATGTTTCAGAAGTAACAGTAACAATATGGAAACAAAAAAAAAAAGGGGGGGATAAATACTCAGCTCCCTGCAATGGGGATAAGGCCCCAAAATATGTTTTGGAAACATAATCAGCATCATAGCAGCTCTGTGTGTCTGTTTACATTGTGGCCTCTACCACCGCTCCCCTACTCCTCCAACAAACAAGAGGACAGAGAGGGGGGGGGGGGGGTTTGGGGAGGGTGGAGGAGAGGAATAATATAAAAAAAAGCAGGAAATATCTTTTGCATATTATTTTAAGTAACTGTTCAAATTTCATTTCAGAATGGTAATCCACAAAACAAATATGTAGCGGCATATTTTAAAAAGGGAGGCTCCGCTCGCTTCAATTTCCTATTGTGGCGTTCGGCGTGTGTTTGCTCTTTGTGTCTGTTTGAATTGATTTGCACAGCTCGGCAGACAAGGGCTGAATGCTCAGACCAAGAATCCATAATTTCATATGATCTGATAGTTCTGCAGTATTAGATTGATTTCCCCCCCCCCATCTCTCTCTCTCTTTCTCTCCCTCTTTTTGGTGTTGATGTTAACAAACAAGCTCAGGTACCTGCGCTCATGGATCCAGAGGAGAGCAAAGAGAGATGTTTTGTTCAGGCTAAGGTGATAATGCGGAGACGGGGACATGTTTGTTTGAGAGGGGGATATGTTTGTGATGTGTTGTTTTCTGAGTATGGTACTTCCCATCTAGCACATCTAGCTCCAGGACTGGAGGCTTCACACCTTGCTTATCTACAGCTGTTTGGTCTGCAGGTAATGCCCATACAGTCATTACTTCACTCTCTCACACACACACACACACACACACACACACACACACACGTGCAGCACCTTTGGTCCCGATGTCTCACTGTAGATGAATAGATTAGACATCTGAGCTTTTGATCCGGGTGAAAAAATAAGCCACCCACCCTTCATATTGTAGGTCTGTTACATTGTTGGAGGGAAGATGAGAGGTACTGTCTGAGTTTACTTCTGAGGTGTCTCCCCATTCACTTACTGTCATATATTTTAACACTGTAATTATGCTGCTCTGAAAACTCTCCCTCATCAGGTCATGTTTAGCTTCAGTTCAACAAATATTAGCACAGTATTTAGCCAATTAGTAAATGTTCCAGTTTCTTGATGGCAACATTAAGATTAAGTCTAACCATTCAGCCGAAACTACAGTCAGTGTATATTTAAAGGGGAACTGCACTGATTTTACACACCAGAGTGTATTTTTGTGTCTCAAGAGGAAGCTGTGTGTAATCTGATATATTGAATCAAGTGATGTCACTTGGGTCAGCATCGGTTGGGGTTGAAAATGGAACAAATGTGAGAGTTTGGAGTTGGAGAAAGTGAGAACATAACAGAACATAACACACCTGAACCTCTGACTGATCTGTGTCGGTCGAGTTGCACTGTGGGTAATGTAGGCGCCAGGTTTTGACGAAGAAGAAGAATTGATGGAATAAAAAAGATGATATCTCTGGTTCAGCTTTTGAAACTGTCCATTGTGAGTGTTATAGGAGTGCAATGTGAAACCAGTGGACTACTAAAGATTTATTTTAGGACTTTTTTGCCTTTATTTCAGTGGGTGGCAGAGATGCCAACAGGAAACAGGGAGAGAGAGAGAGGAGATAATGACCTGCAGCAAAGGTCCCTTCCTGGAATCAAACCAGGGATGCTGCCATTATGTGGCAATCACAGTAACCACTCGACTACCAAGGTGCTCCAACCAGGGGACCGCTCTTAACTGGTCATCATGAAAACAAAATCTACAATGAATCTGGATACATTTAAGGCTATATTGTCCAACTAAGAGGTCACATTCCAGCATCCTCTTTAGTAGCTAAAAGAGAAACCACAAGAGTGTAGTATCATGAATGGTAAGAGTTCTTCAGTAAAAGGCAACAATAAGCCCTAAAATTAGCATCTGTGCTTGCTTTTTCTACAGTAAGATTTACACAAAACCTAATTTAGTATAAAAACAATAGCTTCAAAACAAAAATGTTGTATCCACTACAGTGTGCATAAATACATATTTTCATTTGTTTTTGACAAAAAATGATCTTGTGTAGTCTTTTTTTCTTTGGGTCCTTGAAGAGTTGTTTGTGTTATTTTTTGAAAACTAACCATTAGTGCTTCATTCCTCAAATGTTCCTGTTGATACTATCATTTGCACTGATTACAGTATTGTTCTGCCCGGTAGTTTACTCATTGTAAATGACCCTATACATGAACCTTTCTACTTTGATGACTTTAGTAATTCAATATAGAAGTCCCACATGTAAATAAACAGAATAAAATGCGGTTTCAGACCAAACATGCTTTATGCAAGTAAGCAAATGGCAACGTCTAGTCCAGCTAGTAACCCCTGTTAACACTCTCATGCACTGGTTGAGGTTTTCAATCTCAGTCCTGAAGGAGGTGATAAAGACTAGTTCAAACTAATCAGAGTATTTTCATGACCACACTAGTAAACAAACTCTTGTCTTTGGAGGAATGTGTGCTGCTGTATTTACTGCAAGACAGAAGAAAAGAAAATGTGAAGAGAGGAACTTTCTGAATGATGAGGTGAGGAAGATGAAGAGCTTAGTATGATTGTCTTGAATGGAAATTAAAGTTTTTTTTTCACTTTGCTTCATGCTGTAGCAACCCTTCAACCTGCTCTTAATGCTTCGTTTGCAATGTTTTTTTTCTATTTTGGTGACAAGTTGACCTCAGCTCATCACACATGCCCATAAACAGCCATCCACATCCTTTGTGGTAAAGGTTTTTCCACGTGTTGTTTGCATTGTCCACTCACATATTTTGGATCAGATTCTGGCTGGAACATGTACTTGAGAAGTTGACATCTCCAATAAAAACATTTTTTTTAAAGTAGTGAAATCCTGCTACTATAGTTGCTGCTACAGTTTATTTCATGGTTTCTTGATGTAGCCTCCAAAACTGGAATAAGTCTTCCTAGGAGCAGCTTCAGAGAGCTGACCAATTAGAACAGACTGGGGGGCCTTAAAGAGACAGGAGCTACAACAG
The DNA here is from genome assembly GCF_963691925.1 of Scomber scombrus. NCBI lineage: Eukaryota > Metazoa > Chordata > Actinopteri > Scombriformes > Scombridae > Scomber > Scomber scombrus. The sequence goes on along the minus strand of NC_084970.1, from coordinate 4,380,484 downwards.
CCTGTTTGAGACAGAGGCTGAACTGAGGGGGGCTGCATAGAGGGTCAGTATAAGAGAAATAAGGGATGTACATCAGCCCCAGAATAAAAATATATACCTGTAACTGTGCATAATATTAATGAAAAATTGAATTTTCAGATGACACAAGAAATCAATCTTTCAGTAAGAGTGTTTTTATGTGTGTACTTGCGTGGAGCATGTTTGGGGCCTTAGTCCAGCAGCCATCATATGTAGTACTTAATGGAGGTCTTCACAGGTCCAGAATTTTTGTACCCATAATCCACCCATGAAAACTCACCCAAACCTGACATTCATAAATTCATTTTTCAAAAGAGACTTAAAGACTGTTCGACCTGATCTGAATACACCTGATGATAATTAGACCTGATCCAACATGCAATTGACCTGAAGACCCACAAAGAAAGAACATTTATTATGAAACACCTGATGATAAAAGGTGATAGAGTGTTCTTGGACTGGTTCTATGACTGACAGAGACGTGGCAATACAGCAGAACCCTACCTGACCCAATTAGGCTGAACAGGACTCCCCAAATCCAGTCATGGGTCTGGATTTGGTTTGAAGGAACCCACTGGCCCCGTGAAGACATCCACTTGGAGAGCCAACAATAAATGCAAAAGCAGTGGTCATAAAACATGTAGACTAATACACTGTATGAACTCCGACTGTGATGTTCTTTTTATGATGCAACACAGTTTAGTCTTTTAGAGTAGGAATGCTATTCTAGTCTCTAGTCTTTTTTGTGTGCACATTGGCTTCTCTTGACTTACCTCTTAAGGGATGAATAAAGTATTTTTGAGCTGAGCTGAATTAGTATTAGTGTCCATTTAGGTCCACATTTAGGTGGGAAACTATTGCACCTGAGAGGCTTCGGACATCATTTCCTGTATAGAAGCATACTCAAGTGATGTTCAACTGCTGCAAAATGGAAACACTGAGATATCTTACAACACTGACAAACAGTGCCTTATCAAGAAAAGCGAACAGCAGGAAAAATGCATGTTGCATGATTTATATGAGCCAAAACAAGAATGAAACATATTTGCACTGTGCACTGAAACAAATGAGGTTTCACTCTATATCGGGAAAATCAATACAATAACAGGCTCTGCGCGCTACGCACCCTGTGTGCATGCTTAATAAGCGCTCTACCCTCCTGCACTGTTACGCTGAGGATACAGCCTGCAAACTTACATATTATGATATCAAGAACCTTTTTTTTTTTCTTCCCTTCTTTTTAAACTCCAATCTCAACTCGCTCGTTCGGGATTTGGTTTGAAGAGTGGGGTGTTAAGTACTAAAACCACAGTTCAGAAGAGGCTTATGTTAAAGGAGTCATCCTGAGACACTCACCCACCGCCTTAAAAAGAGCGGGAGAGACAGAGAACTGTGATGCTATCACCTCGCTTAACTCCTCTACAACCCCCCCCCACCACCATCATCCACCCACCTCCACCGCCACCACCACCACCACCACCACCTACCTTACCCAACTCGCACACACCTGTCACAGACTTATACAAATACTTAGCTGCTGCTAGCCAGGCAGGCAAACACCTCTGAGGGAAGACTGTGGGTGGGCGGGTGTCTGTGAGTGTGTGTGAGTGTGTGTGTGTGTGTGTGTGTGTGTGTGTGTGTGTGTGTGTGTGTGTGTGTGTGTGTGTGTGTGTGAGGAAAGAGACGGAAAGAAGGAGAAAGAGAAAGAGAGAGAGAGAGAGAGAGAGAGAGGGAGAGACAATCAGAGAAAGCGGCACTAAGGAAGAGAAAGTAAGTCAATGATAGAGAGAGAGATGGGGATAGAAAAGAGCGATCGGGTTGAAAAGCGGTAATATCCTCTGAGCATTCTCCTATCAGCGGGGTGACAAAGCGGAGTGAAGCCCAGGTATTAGCCTTCCCTCTTTTCCTGTCTCACTCACTCTCCCTCTCATTCTCCTGCCGCGTACCTCCTCTACCTGCCGCCGTCTATTTTAAGCCATTCCTTCAACATGGCGTGTCAAACAAGCCTGAAATCCCTGCTAATACTAGTTACCCCTGAAACACTGATCTTACTGTTTGGCTTTTAGCTTAGACAAGTTCTCTCACTACACCCCCCCCCAACCCCATCCCTCCTTCTCCCCACTTCTCTCTTTTTTCCGAAAAGGAAAAAAGTAAGGAGGAAAAAAAAAAAAATGTTTTGACATTGCCTTTACATTTTGAGCTCATTAAATCCCGGGATCTGTCTCACTTCTACCTGGATTTTTTTTTTCTTATACTGGGAGATAAGCCAAATTAATATGAACTCGCCAGGGCCGGTTTTAAATGCTTCGTGTTATCCAAAGCCCTGCGCTCCATCTCCCTCTCGCTCACACTCTCTCTAAGTTATCATGGGGCCCGTGATAGCCTTTAAACTAGCAAGGTGAAGTGCTTTAATTAAAACTAGTAGCGTTCCCTGGGAAAAAGGAAAGGGAAACGGAGAGGGGTGGAGGACTTCATAATTCATCACACCAAAGGGCTTTCCCCACCGGTGGCTAAAGGAAGAGGAAAAAGAGCTAAACATCTCTTAAGTAGAGGCATAAAGGATGGACCCTTTAAAGAGATGCACAGAGAGATAGAGCACACACCTTTCGAGACAACAATGAAAGCCTTTTGATGTACGGTTGATCACAGGACACAATATATTCTCTGTGCGGATTCCTCTCGTTCAGCTGCTCTCATTTATAAAAGTAGTGACACAGAATCAAGATTCAAAACTGGGGCCCGTGCGCTTCTTCTTCTGAGTATTTAAAAAAAAAAGGAGACATATATTAATAATAGTGCGCATAGCTTATTGACAATAAAAAGTCAAACCGCACCGTGCCATTCCTGCAATGGTGCACTTAACATCAGGGAGAAACCCCTATGCAAGCCATGTAAATCAATCTGAGTTATATTGCTCTAAACTTTATGCAATATAGCCTCAGCTTTCATTGCTTCCATAATGCACATTTACATACTGTCTACACAAACATGCACGGATAGCAGCATGTACACACACATGCAATACACAGTACACAAACTCCCTCACACACACACATATAGAAGAAATCTATTGAGTGTATTTTTCCTTGCCAAGGTTTTTTTTTTTTTTGCCTGAGTCAAAGATAATACAATTCCTCTTTTTTTTCTTATTTCCTTACAATACATCTTTCAGTTCTGCCTTTTGCGTGCATGAAATTCATTTTCTAATGGAAATATTTGTTTTGTAAATCAAATATGTATTATGCACAGAATGCAAAGCACAAATTAAATTATGTTAATGAAATGAAAGAGATATGAAATGCATATTTCATGGACAAAACATAACCCTGCCGAACAGCCATTTCTTGATAAAATCTTTAAACACAATCTCATTCGGAGAAAGACATATTGCCATGGCAGATAGCACCTCATTAAAATGGTCTCCTTTAATATCAGTGCTTAGTATATATGGGATTGTAAATAACCACTGGGGAAGAGGAACCAATAATGAAATACTGTCTTTAATAGCTTGCCATTGATGTCAGCATAAAAAGTCTACTAGAGGAATATTGGAAATTGGGTGTGCACACACATATAGTCAAAAGCTGTAAATGATTGCATATTTAAATAGAGCTGACTAAGGAAAAGATGATATAGATATTAGTAATAGGCAGAAAATTATGCTGACCTTACATAATTCCACAAAAAAAAAAAGCCCAGACTGTTTTAAATTTTATATTGGTTACACTTAATGAATAATAGATTCTGTAGCTGTTGTTGTGCAGTCCATGATGTTAATAAAAGCCTAAGAATAGGGGCCCTGCTCTGCCCGGCCGACTAGCAAATGAACTAGACTGGCTTTTCAGCAGAAATAAATACAGCAATAAATACAAAAGAAGGGGGGGGGGGGGGGTGAAGGGGGGTGGTGGTGAGCGGGTGAGGGCAAAGAAAAAGGAGAGAAAACAGGAGAAATGATGGAGCGGAGAGAGAGAGAGAGAGAGAGAAAAGAGGAAAGATACAGTAGCAGATAGAGGGTGGAAGGCGTTAATAGACGGAGGGAGACGTGGAAAAAGAGGCGACAGCGTGCAGAATGGTGGAGGTCAGATGTGGCTTGTAACTGGACTTGACCCAGCTGATACACACTCACCAGCACACACAGTACGTGTACGTTCAAAGTTTGACTAAAGTACACTTTGTTAGTTAATAAGATAAGTTTGACATTGAGGATTGATCATGACTGTGTGTTAAACCTGCAGCTCAACATAAACACTTGATGCTAGGAGACAGATAACCTGGCTCTGTCTGAAGGTAACAAATCTAAACCTAAACCAGCACCTCTGAACTTCACTAATGAACACATTTAATCCTACGAAAAACTAAATCTAAAAGCATAGTGTTATGTGCAGTGATTTCCTGGAGCGTTAATCAGCAAGCATTAACTGTGTACTTTGTTACTTTTGGTAAAGGTGTATTTTTATAAGACCATCTGGCCACGGGGAGCTTTAGTTATCAATTATAGTCCAGAATGTGGCTAATGAAGCAAAAAAACACATTGATTCAAACTTATTCATGCAGATCTTGAATTCACCTCTTTAGTTATCATTAAACAGTGTGCCAGAAGCTCCTATGGAAGCCCACTTCACCTTAAAATGATGTTTTGACCTATTGTCACGCCTCACACGGGGTACCAGCCCGCTGAGTCATAAATCTGACAGACAACACCTTTCTCTAACTCTGATCTAACTGCTTTCACCCAAGCAAAGAGCAGATACTCTGTGGCTGAACCCTGCTTTATATCTACGTATCTGGTTCCACTGACAGGACTGGTAAGTTCATGTGAATACTGCAGCCCACTCTGCACTCCATCCTTTCTTAATTATCTTCACTAGTCTTACAAATAGTTACTTTTAGTTACTTTAAGCTTCTTTTTTTACTATTATTGCTGCTTTGACTGTAATAATAAAATTTAACCTTAATGGCAAAACGATCAAATATGCTGTAAGTGACAAAATAGGTGTGGCAGCCTTGCATAAATATAAAAAACACAAAGAGGCATCATTTTTAATTTCTGGTTTCGACCACCAACTATTTAATTATTACCTTTTTATAATGAGGTGGGTCTTTATCGTACATGTCAGTGAATGATGTGGATTATTTTCACGTATCAAAATAGCGCAGAGGTGAAGAAAAGTAAATCCATCACTCCATCACTCCATCACTCTTGTACTTCTCCCACTGGCCCCCGAACCGTTCCTGCAGTTTCTGCAGTTCTGCAATCACTTCTTTTGTGTATATTCAGAGTAGCGTGTGCTATTGTAAATAAAGCGGTCAGCTTGTCACCACTGGGCTGAAACAGATGTGACAACAAACACAGCAGGGCCCATCACATAAATACAGTGATCTTGTTTTCCTGCTTTGATTAACGTCTTATATATCTCAAATATGCTCAACTCAAAGAACACATGAATCATAATAATACATACATTGTGTTACTTCAAATAAATCAGATTTTCTAATCACATAAATTAAATCTATTTCTAGCATAAGCCAAGTTATTATCTTATTTCCACTGAGTGCAGCGGGTTTCAAAGTCAAAGAGGAGACAGTGCTGTACTGACATTTCAGATCACACTTAAACTTTGAGATAATATATATTGAATTTGGCAAAGGAGTTAAATATGTAAACAAACAGTAACATGTTGGCTACAGTAACAAATATGTAAAGGAGTTTATTACTGTTTTAAATGTGGAGCTAGTGCTTTAACATATTAATACCAGGAACCTGAAATCCTAAATGAACACACACACACACACAAGGGTTCCCCATATATACATGTAATAATGATGGCTCACCACTTTCCACTCTCTCTCTCTCTCTCTCTCTCTCTCTCTCTCTCTCTCTCTCTCTCTCTCTCTCTCTCTCTCTCTCTCTCTCTCTCTCTCTCTCTCTCTCTCTCTCTCTCTCTCTCTCTCTCTCTCTCTCTCTCTCTCTCTCTCTCTCTCTCTCTCTCTCTCTCTCTCTCTCTCTCTCTCTCACACACAAATACATAACAGCAGGCCCATCTGTGAATAGCATGACACAGAGCATGACACAGTAGGTGGCAACATGCACCTTTTATACTGGTTTGTAGTCCGCCAGTAAAACCAAAGAAGAAGAGGAGGGGTGTATATATGGTTGTTGGTTTTTCCCCACAGAGGAGACGGCTGGCCGAAAAAATCCAGAGATCACACATGGTTAGTATCATCAACACCTGTGCACAACTTTGTCCAAAACGGATGAATTCAAGTGAACACAATCTTAGAGACCCAACTCTTTAAATAAGTTATTAGCCCGCGTACCGGGCTCAAGCGGGCCTCCCGTTGTCCTGGGGGGGATGTGACGTTAAATTAATTTTGGGACAAATTTGGGACGAGAGTTTTTTTTTTTAAAGGAGAAAGTGCTTAAAAAACGAAAATGTCTACCTCCCCCCTTCCCCGACCGGTCAGCTACCACCACAATTAAAATCTAATTCTGTTAAAAACACTGCACACACACACACACACACGCACAGTTTTTTAATCTATGTTGTAACAAGGGCATGCACGGCTATTTCTAAACACCTTTCAATGTCACTGGAGTGCTTTATCCAGTCAAAAATAATCAGATTAACACTTTTTAATTGTGTTTTAGATAATTGTCATTCTGTTCCTCTCTTCATCCACAAAAGGGAGGTGTATGCTGCACACACACACGCACACACACACACACACACACACACACACACACACACACACAGACTGAGACAGACAGGGACAGGGGAGGCGGGAGGAGGAGAGGAAGGAAAGGCAGGGATGGCGTGGGATTGGATAGAGGTGTGTGTGTGTGTGTGTGTGTGTGCGTGTGTGTGTGTGTGTGTGTGTGTGTGTGTGTGTGTGTGTGTGTGTGTGTGTGTGTGTGTGTGTGTGTGTGTGGAATATGAGACAGACAGGGAGAGATTGATGCCACCAGTACAGTGTAGAAGAAGTAGAGATGTCAAAGAGATATCAAAGCTGCTATTCTGTGTTTACTGTACAAGAACCATCAATTCACAAGTTCATTTTATTTTGTTTGCATTTGTTTGCTAAGGTGTTCCTGCACAGCACATCATAGAAATCATCTGTAAATCAAGTCATTCCAGCACCGTGACAAGCTTTTCTTTTGATGAAGTCTGACTTTCTGCATGTGGCCTCTATTTCTAACAGATGTTTAACAGCCTACTTATACTGTCATATAAAAGCCAGCATTCAGATAAGGACTAAGTCTTATATAAATCGCTCAGGACATGACCAGCAGGCATGGCCGGATCTACTATATGGGCAATCTGGGCAAGTGCCCAGGGGCCCTTGAGCAGAAAGGGCCCTCAATGATGGGAGAAAAAGAAGTGTTTTTTTTTTTCTCCCTCTACAGAAATATGACACAAGGCTTGATCCATTCTCTTGATGTTGATAATTAATAATTATGGTCACTGACAGAAACCTAGTATGTCCAAAACAAAATAAGCAATTACAACCCAACCGCAGCGTTATCCAATCAGAATAAAATACAAGTTGTTTGGGGGACATGAGCGTCAGTGCCCAGAGGCCCCTGGGGATACTGATGCAGCCTTACCAGCAGGGAAAAGTAAAGGCCAACTGTGACATGGACTGTGACAAGGACATGTCAGTAACACAGTGGGGGTCTTTTTTAACATTAAACAAATCATTTCCTCCAAAATAACCTAACTTTATCTAAATCCATTTCATTTCCACAGTACTAATTACATCTACATTACAGAGTTTCTCTTTTTTTAACAGAAATACTGGATTCACTCATTCAATAATCCCAATCACTTCTACTTTACCTTTTTTTTTTTTTTTTTTTACCTGATCACTTGTAAGCTACTGCCAGTGAAGTTTGGAGTTGTGTCCTTTGAGTTTCTGAATGACTGGGTTTCAGTGACAGTAGCTTAACACTGAACTAAATAACAGTAAAACTAGAACCAACTGCAACCAATAAGTGAACTTTAAAAAGGGATTTCTGTTAAAAGGAGAAACAAAAGAGGGATCAATATGACATGACTGGTTTTACTGAGGACATTAGAGCTGTAGATATGTACAATGTAGCAAATCAGTTAAAAAAAAAAAGTGCTGATTTTGCATTAGCATCAACAGCGAATTACAACATTAAAACGTGACAAATATACTTATAGGCTGGTCTCTGATATAGGCTTTAAATAAAGGCTTGGTTCTCTCTGCAGTTGAGGTAATTAAAGGCTTTAGCTACAGTACTATTTGAGAACTTGCACTAATTACACTGTCTACAGGTCATAACACGAATCACTTATATCCAGAACACACCCGAGATCCAATCAACATGTGATAGGTGATGGTTGGATGGTCAGTGTGTACACAGCAGTCATCCTGAAATGTAAGTATGATTCAGACATAATCCTGACATGAGACGCAGGTTGTTCTTGGATATGAAGAAGGCCGCTGAAACACAGTGGGGGGGACATGAAGAGGGTCTCGGGGTCCATGTGATGTCTGTATCTGCTGGAAGGAATCTTTTAAGGAAGACTAGGAGGAGAGACTTTGAGTGTTTGTAGGGAGGACGGTTTGCTGAAGAGCAGGCCGATTCCTGACAGGAGGTCACCACACTCAATCACTTCCTATCAACTTCACATTACACACCTAATTTACCTCCCGCTCCCCTCCCACTCCCTCCTTCTTCCATTGCCTGCCCCCTCTTCTCCTTTCTCTGCTGCATTCTCTTCACTTCTTTTTCCTCACCCTTCTCTCCTCCCTTCTCTTCACCTCCTCCCCTGACCTTCTGGCTGGGCTTCCCTTCCTAGCTGGAAAGTTCATGTTGCATTCAAGGAGCTTCGTATTCTCTTTACAGCAGAAACTGTGTTATTTCAGTAGCCTAATTGACTGTTCAATGAACCCCTCATCCAAACACTGGTTGTCCAATCACAGCTTAGCAATCATTACTAGGTAAAGCTGGCCTGTAAAAACTGTTGCCTACCTTTTCCTTACATTTGGTGACTTTTAGTAACTTAAAAAAAAAAGAAAAGCCATGCGAAATATCTAGCAACATTAAGGCAGACCTTCACTCTGCAAATATTCCTCAGTTAAAGGTGCAGTATGTAGAAATAACTGGCATCTAGTGGTGAGGTTGAACACCTAAATACCCCTCCTCCAAGAATGTAGGAGAATGTATGATCCCACAAAACCAGAGAATGGCAATTTTTTGGGCTGGTCAATTGTGGGCTTCTGTAGAAACATGGTGGTGCAACATGATGGCCTCCATGGAAGGGGACCTGCACCTTATGTAGATTTTAAAGGGCTCATTCCAAGGTAATGAAAACAGGATTCTTCGTTTCAGGTGACTAATTAATTCAAACTTATTATATTCCATTTCTGCCATGTCCATTCCACTGGATGCTGCTACATTCTACACACTGCACCTTTAAAATTCTACATACTGTACTGCACCTTTAAAATTCTACATACTGTACTGCACCTTTAAAATTCTACATACTGCACCTTTAAAGAAAACTTTCCATAATATGAACAATTGTAATCTTATCTGTAATTAAGTCTTATGTCTAGACTTTTTTCTTCATGCAAAACTTTTGGACAGTAGCATGTTTTAAGTTAGGTTGCTATTATACATTCTATGCATAATAGCATTGCTTGGCTCCCCTTAAACTATATTAACCCATACTATGTAATTACATTTTGTTGGTGATTGATTATTTTAATATAAAATCCTTTGAGACATGCTTGTGATAAAGGTCTGTCAGCAGATTTGGAGGGTTTCTATGATTCACTCCGTCTGTTATAAATGTGCAAGTTATTTTATGGAGAGAAAGAAAACATTTGAACAGGGAGGTACACTCTGATTGTAGTACATACAAAGAACAATTTACCACCACTACTACTACACCAATATTTACCATTTACCACCACACCACATTTTTGCACATTTAGTACAGTGGCAGAGGGGCAGCCCTGTTAATTACTGAGCTAATGCACAGCTGACTGACCACTTGGTGTTTTGAATAATAGGCTGAAGCTGGCTGAAGCGGCCAGAATGTGGACAGGCATCCATACTGTGTCGGGTAACAAAGGAGAAAAGAACATGAATAAATGGGTGGAGAAACATAACAGACGTAAACGCTTCCATGCAGAACAAAAATGGTCCCTGAATGGTTTCATATGGGAAAAAATGATGTGAATTGTTCAGAGTCTCCAGATCTCAACCAAACTCGACACAATATATTAGACAGTGCCCTTCACCACCATCTGAGGAAAGATATATGATATTCTGGTTTGAATCTCATAGTGTCAGTGACATGTGGCTGTCATGTAGCTCCTTTGTGGGTTCAAATGAAAATAATACACGTAAAGTTAAAGAAACATCAGTCAAACTGTGACACACTAGGATTAGGTAGGGTTTCCATGGGTGTGCTGTGGATCAGGACCTATAAAGACCTCATGTATTCTCCAGTCAGTGCACTTTTAAGATTTTATTTTCCAAATTTTACATATTTTTGTTTTGAAGATCCCTTTCAGACATATTATAAGACTTAAAAATGCTGTGATTAAAATAATGTCTTATGTGGATTTTCCACACAAAAGATCAATTAACCAGTTAAAATGGTCTCATTCTCCCTCATTAAAAAATCCTGAATCTTCCCAAAAGAGACTTTATTTTAATAAAGCAAAAGCTTTATAACTGCTGCTGCCATATTGTCTTTTTAATTGTTCTTATATATTTCTCTGATCCTTAGAAACGCAATTTTGACCCACTGTATATATTCGATATATATGATTCGAATTACATATAAATAAACTTGAACTTGAAATATTTTCCTTTTCCATATTTTAACTGCTAACCACACTGTACAGTCCATTCTCAGTGTGTGTGTGTATGTGTGGCTACAATCTGCATATATGGACCACCCGATTTGTGATGTCACAAATCCTGCTGATAGGTACACACTTTAAACTCATATTTAAAGTTAGCAGAGAAACTTCAACAGATTAATGTAAAAATATTTGTGTACATTCATGATTTTTCCTGGAGTAGCTCAAACATCCAGCTGAAACAACAAAAAGCATAACACATTTTTTTAATATTTATTACTTATATATTTTTTGCTGTTATTATATCAGTTGCAATTTGTGATATTATACGCTCTGGAAGGAGTGTGATATTATATGTTTTGTAATCTCTAAAATATTTTTTTCTATGTGGTAATTCAATTTTGGTCAATGTAGAGATTTGTTTTTCCTAACTAATTTTAGATGAGCTCAAATACTCATGAGACCTCTTTTTTGATAAGTAATGTCTTCTTAAGTAAGTTTTTTGTTCATATTACTTCTCTTAGTGTGGCCTGTAAAACAGTCTTATGTCAATATGGACAATCAACTTAAACCGTCAAAGTATTACATAGTGAACTATAGCTCAGCAGTGAGGAAAAATCACCCTGCAGCCCATCTCTGATCCATGCTCCCTCTTAACACAAACCATTGTCCTCCTCTCTTCCTCCACACTGAGTATGGGAAACTTGGTAAATGTAGACAAAGGCCATATTGTGATGAGTTGACGCATCGTTTCTGAGTGGAGGACAAGGGAGTGAGGAACAATGGCACAATGAATCCCCATTTTCTAAAAGCTTAAAAAGACCCAGGAAAAGGAAAGTTCTGTGTGTGTGTGTGGGGGGGGGTACGACGTTCAAATTTTAAAATGGGACACTGCATATAGGCAATTAACACCATTCTTCCACTTTCCCTTTGAATCCTTGAAGAAAATACTGTTGAAGAAAGGATACCAACGGTAAATTTGGTGGTAGAGAGAGGTGACCTTGTTAGGTAATTAACATCTTATTCTGAGTTTAATTAGACAAACTAAATCAATTCAACCTAAGTATGAAAGGAGGGCGCCTCTGAAAACAGGGAAGGGAGAGGGAAGGTAGATTCTGTTTTAATTGTATGAAAGCATTAAAAATGCACCTGTTCGCCGGCAAATTGCCTCACTCATGGAAATCCACAGGGAGATGCAGCCCCTATTCAAAATAGCATCAAGTTGTTAAGATAGCTATTTATGTGCTTGGGTACATGGAAAAGGAAAACAGAGGAGGGGGGAAAAATCCAAATTATGTTCCTTGTTGTTCACAGTCCCCCTTGTTAGGGATTCTAAACAATGCCTGAGAAACTTTTTAGATTTAGCGCTTTGTGTCTCTGTTGGCTTGTCTTCGCCAGCCAAACCCTGTCTTAACCCCCTTTGGTGTGCAGCGAACAGACTCAACCTCCCCGCAATCATTTCCTTGATGTTTTCATCCTGTCTCTTCTCCCGTCTTTCTTCTCCCACTCCTCTCTTCTCTTGAATCCCTCAGCCATTGCTTTATTTGCATCCGGTCCAAAAATAAAATAAAGGGCCCCGTTTCTCGTCAGGAAGCGTTGAATGACAGGCCAGTGACAGGAGACCGTATATGAATCATAGACTCATCAGAAATTTAATTGAGATTGGGTCCAGAGGTCATGAAGTTAACGTAGCGGGGAAGCGCCGGCCTCGTAACCATGATTGATAGCATGACAGTAGCCGCTCGACACCGCGCCGGCACTTTGACACGTGTGCGTTGCCTTTTGAGCGTGTGTGCCGGTGGATGAAGTGTCATGTAGTGTAGGAGATGATCTCTGCGGCGACTGTAGTTGACAGTTGTATTTACTGGTCAATCCGCCTTCACACATCCGCTGATCTGACAGCATCTTCAGGTGGAGATGACTGTCAAACATAACAGCTGATTTGCTTAGGATTCGTGTGTTTTTATTCATAAATGCCACCTTTCCATTACAATGTTGCAGTTTATAGCTGATGAATGGGTTCTTTTAGTCCTATTAAAGTCTTAATAGTGTCATTTTCATGTTTATTTTATTTGTTAAACTGCACAGAGAAGATGATAAAACTGATATGATTTGATATGAGCTACTGATTTTATGTGAATGACTGAAAATGAACTACTCTGAGCGTTCTGTGTTATTTTTGACATATGAAATGATTACTACCATAACAGAGACTAAACTTGTATACTCTTATGATTGAGTATTGCACTTTAATAAAACTGTGAGACTCATAAGAGACAGACTTAAGAAAGAATGGTCAAAATCAAAGCAGCAGAGACCAAGACTTCCTGACCTTTAGCCCCCTGTATGGGTCATTCACCAAAATTCCTGAATACTACAATTCTCATAATGGACATGAATGGTGTCTTTTACTACACCCTCTCTACCTACTGAATGCCTACTTCTTTAAAAAAAAATCAATCAATCAATCTCAAAATTGTCTTCCGTGACTGTCTTTTTTTTTGTATTTGTATGTGTGTATGTGTGTGTCATATGAGGTACTGGATGACCTAATTTCTTTATCTATCTATCTATCTATCTATCTATATATCTATCCATCTATCCATCTATATACCTATCTACCTATACATAACTGTTTCCTCCTAATAAGTACACTGAACTCCATGTTGAAATGGATGGAGTGGCCCTTTAACTCAAAGTCCACTTACAAACATTTTTCTGGAGTTTTAAGCCACATCTCAAACAGCAAAATAAAAACGAAAAAGTTTTAATTTCTCAGTTTCCTGAATGAACATCCACTGAGGAAGACCTTGAAATGTGTCTACAACAAAAATTAGTAAGTGGACATTAAGAATTAGGAATTTTTTTTTGTTAAATTTCAGTCACTCTTATTATAATAACTTTATTCTCTTTTATTCTTACTGTGGATCTAAGGATTACAAAGTTTTCATTGGTTTGCTAACCCTTTTTATTTTATCTATAATTTTCATTGGTTTTATAATTAATTTAGATTATTTTAACTGCCTGTCTGGTGTAAAAGTACAGTTTATTTCCTGTTGAATCCACTGCTATCATACATGCTCTAACGAAGGCCCTGTCACACCAAAACACATCAGACGTTGTAAATACATTAGCTTCTTCTTTTTATACCACAAAAGTGCTGACTTTATATGAGACTACATGACAAAACTCAGATACTTTGTTAGTTTCAGGAAGAAACTCACCTTGAGTATACTTAAAGGAACTACTTTTGTGTAAACTGATAAGCACCAACTGGAAGTTATAGTTCCCTCTCTTTGTCATATTTACCACCATATCTATGCATCCTCAACAATCCTCTGAGCGTGTCTCCATTATTCCACAAAGGCAGACGCTGCTGTTTGTGCTCGGCTTGATACAACGGGATAAAGAATAAAGAATCAGTTTTTCATCCAGCTGAATGCAGATAAGGACAAATACAGTAGCTAAGCAAACAAACAGCAGATGCAGGGAGTATTGTTAGTCTGCGGTGAAAACAAGCGGTTGCTGAAGTGGCGAAACACGTTGGTGGTTGAAGTCCGCCGCTGGTCTCCCACGGTCGAACCGCATGCAGCAGGTACCGAGCATGCACTGTCACATCTGTAATTGGCCACAATTGATGCTCTAATAACGCAACCCTCACCTCCCGGCCCTCTCGAGTAGGGCCTTTTTCTCTGCTTTACAAAAAAAAGGGAAAAAAAGAGACGAGCACAAAGCTAAGAGAGAGAAGGGAAAGAGACAGACAGAGATAGAGCGAAAGAGAAAGAGAAATAAAGAGAGGCCAGGCCACCATGAAAAGAAGACAGTGAACAAAACCACTCCACCTTGCATGAGACGAGCTCCGATTGGCAGCGCTTCATCCGGCCGCAATTATACGGACTAATTAGAGTTTCACAATTTTCTTGTTTGAAGTATAAAGAAACGACAATGGAGGCCATGTGAAAAGCTCTAATGCAGAGTGTAATGGCGTAAAAAATCCAAGGCCTTAATCCAACACTACCATGTGCCCTCTACGATAACATAGAAGGCAGTGTAAAGAACAGAAGACGATATAGTGTCAAAAAAAAAAAAACGGCTAAAATATTTCCTCATCCCTCCTTCCTTAATTCCTTTCCTCCCTCAATCCATGCTTTCCTCTTTTTTTATTTATTTCCAGAGCCTTCTTTTTTAATTTTATGCCATCTGGCCCTCTCATCTTCCACCATAAAAAAAAGAAAACTAATTCATGTTCCGAGTCATCCGCATGATGAATAGTGCAGGTCCAGGTGCTACTGGTGTAAAAAAGGAAAGAGAAAGCAGGATGGCGGGAGAGAGACGGAGACAGATAGAAAGAGAGGGTAGAAAAACAGAAAGGCAGTATTATACATGTGTACTTAAAAGCCATTATTTAAAAAAGGCCTCCTAAAGGATAGGTTCGTATTTTTTTTCAAGTCCATCTTAACGCAAAACTCACATTCCCATATGTATGTTGAGAGAGTTATTGATGCTCTAATCATTCTCCCAGTCCATAATGGCCGTAAGGAGATCCTTTCCTAAATTAGCTACACTGTAAAAGATTAGGGACAAAATTTACAGCTGTCGTTCAGCGCAAAAATCCATCCTGGGTTGTCTTGGTGACCTATATGGCTTTGAGACAGAGACCATGTCATTAAATGGCTCCCTGCCAGAGACCCCTGTTCTTTTACCCACCCACCTCCCTCAATTCCTGTCACCACTTGTTTGTATGCTATCTAATAAAGCTGAAGCTAGTATGAGGCTTCACCTACAGTATGATTTAGCAAAGTCCAGCAGGTATCTACCAAAATGACATTTCTTTTAAAATAAAGTTCCCTCTTTCTACATTACATTCATCAGGCAGACAACAAACTCTAACATCATTAAAAATGGAAATACATTCCTAGTTAACAAACAACTAAAAGCATCTTGAGAACAACAGCGCAACAAAGTGCTTAGCGTTGACGAAGATGAGTGACCTCAGTGTACCATGGCGTGAAGGTAAGACTGTAGCAGCCCTTCAGGAGTTTATGATGTACAAGAGGAATGTAAAAGAGTCTAGTGTGAGCGCTTTATCATCCAGGATCACACCAAAGGGATCTCTTGCTGAGACACAGTGGAAGGATGCTTTCTGTGGTAGTAGCATGTACATGTGTTGCATTACAGTATTAGGATTCTTTTTCAGTTGGGAGTAGTGCAATGGATTTATTTGATATTCAGTAACTACATTACAGGTACTAGTCCCAACAATTCTGTTACTTTGTGTTCAGTGGAGGCTTGATGAGTTTGGTCCCTGCACTTAGCCACCATCTAAAAAAGGGGAAATGTGACTGTAGCTAATGTTGTGTCTTCTTAGCTAACGTGCTAGCATTAGTCACTAATGAAGGCATAAACAGATTTTGAAAACGTTTACTGAGGTTATAAATCAAGTTAGAAGTTGGTGAATTCTCCATATTGTATAGAGACGGAAGTCCTTTTGACACCAAAACGGTCGCCCCCTGGTGGCCTTTTGATAGAATGCAGTTTTAGGTTACTTCCGCGTTGGCATCATTTCAGAGGACCAGAACTCCCCGCCTGGTTAAACACAGAAGATGTGTGTGGAAGCTTCTGTTACTCCCAGCACCTTTTCAAGCAACTGGTCTCACTAACAGAAACAAAGTAATGTGTGATGGTACAAATTAATGTTGCTAATTAGTTACAATTAATTAGTAAAATAATACAATTCCTTTTTAATGAGTAACATGTAATATGTACGTGCTTACATCACTGTCCTTTTTGTATTCTGAAATAACATGTCAAATGAACAATGCACACTCATTATCACATTGAATGCACTGCTGTCCCAGCACGTGCACATTTAAACAAATCACATAGACAAAACCAATCAAGACAAAAACAACAACAAGAAAAACTCACCCAAACATTAAATGGGGGGGAAAATACATGAATTCACAGTAGGAGTATGCTTAAAAGACTATGATGTCAATGGGCATGACCACATTGAATTAACATAAGTGTCAACATGTTTTTGGCACGTTTGACGCTGTGCAGAACATTACTCATCATATTTACTTGTTTTTCAGGGGGTCACATGCAGTTTATTAATAGTCTTAGTCAGAATCTTGTGTTTTGTGTAATTTGTCTTTTTTTCTGGCATTGTACAAAACTTTGTGCCATGTCTGGTCATCTAGTTGATGCCCTGAATCCTGTTCCCAGCTGTGTTTAATATTCATTGCAGTCTTATCATTCATGAGTCGTTGATTGTATATGTGGGTCATCACTTTGTTATTAAGTGTTGCTGCTTTCATAATAAGATTATCGAGAATATTAAATTTACTGCCACTTTTATGGTATGGAACTCAGTTCAGATAAGTCCTGATTTGCAGATAATAGTAAAAGTGCTTTTGAGGAATATTAAACGTTTCCTGCATTTGCTGAAAAGACTTGAATGCATCATTCAGGTATATGTGTCATGGATTAATATTATGCCAGCTGCCTTCCATTCTCTAAATGCCACATCTGTATAAGTATACTCATAGTCAGGATTTTTGGCAACATGTGCCAAGAACAGAAAAAGAATATTGGATATTCCAAGATATTTTCTTTACCATAAAATTATCTTTCAATTTAGCTTGCAACTTTTTTGTACATACAAAATGCAAATCTACATCTTCCAAAAGTGCAAAAAAGGACTGAATATCTTTAACCCATTCTATGGGAAATCTCAGTTGTGCAGCCCAATGATAATACAACTAATTAGGTAGTGCTAACCCACCTTTTTATAGGAAACTGTAGTTTTTGTCATTTCATTCTGGGGTGCTTATTTTTCCAAATACATTCACTAATATCACTATGTATTGATCTAAACAGCTTTAGGGGAATACAGGTAGGTATGTAGTAAAGGTCTAGTGAAGATACTAGTAGATTCAACCATCTCTGTAGTTCTGATTTAATTTTAGTCACAATAAGTTAAAAAAAAAAAAAAAAGAAAAGAAAAGAAAATGCCAAGTTGATTAAAACCATTATAAGCCACCTTAAAAGGAAAATAACCAGAAAGACACACAGTTATTTTTTCCGAGTGGTAAGGTGAGGGATTTGTCATAATTTTTCTTTGTCCAGAAAAAAACTCAATTCTTCAATGATGTAAATTATTTTCAGATTTGGATTATGCATAAATAAAAGTTGTCATCTGCACATGTGTTTTTTTTACGGAACTTAAACCAGCAACAAAAGTGCACATCTGTCAGGATAAAGATATTCAATTGATTTAGATTTTGGGGTGTTTTACACTGTAGTCACATTAGATAGGGATCTCTTCACAGCACAGGGGGAATGAACCAGTAACTCTTCCAAGATATGTTATGGCATGTAAGTGTCATATTGGGACAGGCTTTAAATATGTCCAACCTGTCCTTTCTAAGGTGTTTGACATTGACCCAGAAACAACCAGGAAGGACAGACATTAGAAGGAGGTAAAAAAAAAAAGAAACAGTGCACTGGTGACTTGTGCAACTCAGAGAACCTCTTAGAGGACTTCTACCCCTGTTGCCTTCAGCTTTCAGTCAGGCAAGACAGACTGCTCACTCTCTGTCTGATCCTCTGATTGTCTCCCTCTCTTTCTTTGTTTTCTCTCTCTCTCTCTCTCTGTCTGTCTCTCTCTCATTCAGCCTCTTGCTCTCTCCCTCTCTCGCTCCCTCCCTGCCTCCCTCTCCCTCTCTCCCTCCCTCCCTCCCTGCCTCCCTGCCTCCCTCTCCCTCTCTCTCTCCCTCTCTCTCGCTAAAAAGTTTTCTATTGAAGGGAATTCAATCACCATAATGAATCTGAGTCCAGGCAGCAATCTTCTTCACATAAAGAAATTCTAAGAGGTTATATAATTTGTAAAATGAATAGCTCAGAGGTGGTAAATGGCCACGTGTGGCAAATGTACAGTATGTGTCTAGGTGTGGGAAAGTGTGTGCACATGGACTTTGGTGTGTGTGTATGTGTACATTCATGCATGTTTGTCATTTACATGTGTGTTGTGTGTACACTGGAGGAAATGTAGTGTAAGGGCTTTCAGTTAACCCCGGGACAAAAGGCAGCCATAAAATTAAGGGAGCGTCATTCAGTGTGGTTGTGGGGAAATATGCAGAATTCTGCTGGTTCTGATTGGTCAGCATATAATGTATAATCATTATTTGTCTGGTTGTCTTTTCCCATCTCAACTCATCTTCCTCTTGTCTTTGTCTCCACACTGGTTATTATTGGGGTCAGGACACTTAAAAGGTCATAAGAAAAAGCAGAGGGGATGTTTAGCAGCATAGAGAAATGGAAAAATCCCAATTTTGTCTTCATTTCTCATGAACTAAAATCAGTGGTTTCTCTTAAGACAAGTGAAAAAGGTTGTGAACCGCTGATTCCACATGATTAGGTCTGATGACTTTGGTGAGCCCCCAACTTTTCCTCTAGCTCCACCACGAGGTTCACTTTTGTGGTTTTTGAGTGAAATGTTAATGTTTATCATGTACCCAATAATATGCTAACATGTCACTACCTGCTTAACTACGTTAGCATGTAGCTCAGCACTCCTGTGCCTGCATGCAGCCTCAAAGAGCTGCTAGCTGTAGCTTCCTGAGTCCCATTTGGCCTGGATGTATTTCTCTAGGGGGAGTGCACTAGTTCCTATCCCAGTAATAATTACAGCCACAATTACCTGTCTTTCTGCAAACTTGCTGGTCATTCTGCAATTTAAATCCCATGAGAAGCAACATCCTTGTATTTTCATATCAGTGAGAAATTAAGCTTTTGTGTGAAAATGAGGGAAGTTGAAAATGTTTTCCTTAATATGATATACAGAAACATGTAGGCAACACATCGACACGTAATCTTATTTGGGCCATCAGAAGAGGAAATACAGAATAATAGTAATAATAAAAGCAATCTATACAGTGTTACTACATTCATAAGTAAAAATCAGCCCAGTAAGTTGAAAGGTCATCTAGCTCCGCCTCTTCCTGTCAGCTAAAGCAAGCGTTTTAAAAGCTATAAGTAGTATAGATCCCTAGAAGCCTTCCCTCACAAATGATAGCTGTAGATGAATGATGTTTGTACATGGCATCACTTTATTTCTTTAACCATGGATGCAACATGTTTGTTGACAAGTCTGCCAGCTTCAAGTTAATTTGCATATCAAGATCCAATCACAATGTGGGCATAAGTGAAAAAGTTAAAGCATATTTTAATACCAGGGACCAGATGTATAAATGATGTGTACACACAAATAGTGATCTGAGGGTGATGTGATGAGGTGGAGATGAAATATAAGGTGAGAGATGTCATCTTTTATTAAATTCATTCATTTAGGTTAAATTAACTGCACTGAATGTGATTTTTTTTAAATTTACACAGAGGTCTGTAAAATGTCAATCAAAGGCACACACATAAATGTAATATTGATTAATTACTTTTGTATGATTCATTTATTCATTCTTTTAAAGGAGCAGTGTGCATGATTTAGTGACATCTAGTGGTCAGGTTGCAGATTGCAACCAAATGAATACCCCTCCCCCCTTTCCAAGTGTGAAGTCAACTCTACGGTGGCCAGGAAGCTCATGAAAGTCCCTCACTAGAGCCAGTGTTTAGTTTTTCTGTTCTGGGTTGTAGGAACATGATGGGACTGTGGAAGAGGACCTGCTCCCTGTGTAGATATAAAGGGACTCATTATAAGGTAACGAAAATACAACAACTCTTATTTTCAGGTATTAATACATACCTGTGTCTATTATATTCCATTTCTGCCACATCTGTCCTGTTAGATGACACTCAATTCTACACACTGCACCTTTAATTTACACAACTTGTAAAGTCTGTGTAGATATGAGCTACAAACTAATCATTGTTTGCATTTCTGAGATACCACTGCTGATGATGGTTTGCAGGTCCATGTTATCAGTTAATATAAAGAGGCGTATAGCTGTGCGTAATGGTCCTGCGTAATGACAACCGTTCTGCTGTTGGAGAATCTCGCCGGTGTAACACACTTCCTTCCTGTTTGTTTCATTAACAGATGTACAGACTGGTGTAGCAGGCGGAGAATTGATATGGAAATGGATGGTTCAGGGTGTGTCTGCATCCATTCCATTCATACAATTTATATAATTGTGGGAGTGGAAATGAGGCTTGTGCACGTGCGCTCAGTTCATAAATGACTGAGATGTATAAAACAGAAACATGTACACACAGCTTTATAAATCTGAGGAAAAGAATGTGTCTGCATATTTTTGTCTTTCTGCATACTCAGTTCTTTAGTTTTATGCATCTGGCCCCAGATGTAAAGAGCCCTGGATCAATATAAAGTATCCAGACACAGATCACATCTTAATATCAGGTGTAAATGGGGCCTTGTTAAGTCTTATTTCATCCAAATCCACCATGAGGACCAACAGAGTAGAGTCACTTATAGTGGCTAATGATCCCTCTTTCAATACACCACAGCAATTAGCACTTACAACCAAAGTTAAAGATCCCATTCATTTTAGGGATCACTACTTCTAAGTTGTGATTCAGAGATAAAAGCACCAATCACAGGGGCAGATAATTAAAAACAGTAAATGTTTAACACTGCAGTGTGAGTAAATTCCATGACATATCACCGGTGAAATGCGGCTCACCCACAGGTAGATCCTTACAGGCAATTCTGAGTTATTTGGACAAGAAGGGAACCTTAACATTTTCACAATATGAGAAATCCAATATCGTTTATAATTCTAAACCTCCACGACTTCACACTGCCTGCTAACATCACACTGTGTGCCATTATCCAGCAACAATAGCTGGCTCTGTACCACCTGAACATTCTGGTCAATAAAACCACAGAGAGACTGTGGAGCTGCAATAGAGTTGCCAGGACTGGCTGTGGATGTAATGAACTCTTAAGACCTGGAAGTGCTGTGTGTGTGTGTGTGTGTGTGTGTGTGTGTGTGTGTGTGTGTGTGTGTGTGTGTGTGTGTGTGTGTGTGTGTGTGTGTGTGTGTGTGAGACATGTCATAGCATAAGTGTGTGTATGTATGTAAGCGCATGCACATATGTCAGTGCAATAATAAAGACACTTTTGGACATTTATGGTTGTACATCTCACAAGCGTGCACGTCTGATTCTGTGTGTGTGTGTGTGTGTGTCTAAGTGTATGTGTGTGATTGAGCCCAGTAGCTCATCAGTGTCAGGGCTGAAAAGGTTGTGGGATGAATGAGAGCAGAGAATCAAAGAGAGATTACACGTCTGACCATGTATCATCCTCGATATATTGAACGCAGCCTTTGTGGAGATGGGGGCCGCTTATAAAAAGTGGCATTGTGTGGCGGCTGAAAGAGCGTGTGGGCTCAACTCCATGACTAATCTGTCCCCCCGCATTATTTTATTCAATCTTCCCCCGACTTTATGTCTTCGACATTTTTGCTACACTCAGTAACTTTGAGTTGAATGGACAATTTTAAAGATTTTTAAAAGGCATTTGCTCAGGCCCGTACGCTGAGAGAACAAAAAAAGAGACTATCTCTTTGTTTCAGTGCATAATTTATGACTAAAAATGGTCCTCCGACTAATTCTAGCGGGCAGGGTAAAGTCTTGAGCACATTCTTTTTAGACTCAATATTGAAAAGAGTGTTGAATTTCTAAAGGGAAACATTTGATAATGCATAAAAGGATTCCCTTTCTCTTTCTTGCCTCTATAACCCACTTCACCCTACGAACTCACTTAGACAAAAAAAACCACACACACACATGCACGTTCACACCAGCGCATGAACACACATTCCCTGGTACAATTCACTCTCTCCATCTCTCACTGCGCTTGATCCTAACTGGAAAAGGATGTCACATACTCATGTGACTGTGAATGACAAAACCCACCACAGTGTCACAACAAAGAATTGTATACGGCATAAAGAGGAGATTTAATTGCGGTGAGCATTTGGAGAAGCAGCTTGTTTTTTCTTAAACACAGCATATCTACTCTGTGTCATTTCCTGGAGTTCATTCTGAAATTAGGCACGAAACAATTAAATGTATAAGCAGAGCACACTTTGCAAGATGTTTCAATTTTCAGCTGAATTATTACTGAATCCAATAGTTAGACTTATGGAAATACAGTAAACAGCAAATATATATCATGGCTGTCACAGCAATTTGCATTTTTCTTCAAACGTCAGATCACAAGCGTATAATTGCAGCTGTTAAAAGTCTCAGAGGAGACAATGAATGCTCATGGACAAAAATGCCCGGAGCCATGGGACATGAATGAATCAGTTGAGTTTAAGCACTGGTATGCCTTTAAGATGCTGAGGTCCTCTGACTGCGATGCTTATGTTTCTGGACGCACCGGCTGGTGGATGCCACGCTGTTTTTTCCGTGATCATGATGGATCGCTTTTTTCGAAGAAATTACGTAGCTTACCACGGAAACGCAGCAGTTGATTGGATAGATGTACCACAACTTGGGCGGTGCTTGGTTTTGGCTCTGTTTTTCAGCAGGAAGAAAGCCGAGCCACTGTAACCCAGTGGTTACAGTGCTTGCCGTATACCTGTAACGTCCCTGGTTCAAGTCCGGCAAGGGACCTCTGTTGCATGTCATACCTTTTTCTCCCCTTGTTTCCACCAACTGTGAATGGTCTCCTGCTCCCCATAGAAAATGAACAGAATCTGACTTGCCATTGCATCCAATCTGTGTGGCGCCTTAGCCAACGTCCCTGATGTAAAACCTTGGTATCATTGTATCACTGCAAAGCTCATCTGCAAAACAACTGCTGGAAAAACTTTACATGATATCAGTGCATTTCCTTGATTGTAGTATGCCACATTTCACTTTAAGACAGAAAGAGTCCTCCAATACTTGACTGGTGTTAACTTTGATCTGGACTTTAACTAATCACTAAATGGGCTCCAACATATCTCTCCAATATTTTACAAGAACATGTACCCACTAGGTCACTCAGGTCTGCTGACCAGTTGCTTAAAGTTGTGCCAAGAGACCTGGCCTTTTCATTGGTAGCCCCCAAAGATTGGCCCCCACACTGCCTGTTTTTAAATCCTGTCTTGAAACACACATTCTTTAGCCTTTCCTTGTTTTTTTCTTTGTCTTTTGTCTACTACACTTCACTTTGTATTTTTGCTATGTTGCTTTTATGTATTTGATTGTTCAGCACTTTGGTCAACTGCTGTTGTTTTAAATGTGCTTTATTAATACATTTGACTTGACTTTGATTTAACTAATTTAGATTGCATTTCAATTTGTCTGATGATGTAATAAAAAAAATGCACTTTCCAGTATTGTACAACCCTACAGTGGACACTTCTTAAGATAAAATAAAATCAAACTCACCTATACAGCCTTATTGTTAACTACCTTGTAGAATTAATGTTGTAGTCTGCAAACAGTTTTATTTCTCCAAGATTTCATCTATGGTATTGAATCCAAAATGCTTTCTCACATGACTTCTTAGATGGTTTACTGTCATCAATGTTGCGGAGTTTTCGGTATTTTGCATAATTGATACACTGGGGGAAAGGCAGAGAGTACTTTTTGCAAAGCCCTGAGCTGGAGTACAAGGCAGTCTGTTATGCTTATGCACTGTGAATTACACATTTGAGGATATGATTACAGATCTAATCCCTAAAATACACAATTTCAAAAAGTAAGGTATAGGAATTTTGAACAAAAAGTCACAGCTCCAGCAATGTTCTAAAAGTAAAACTCATTTTGATTTGGGGACTTTCATTAATAAGCCCTTTTACACCAAGCTACCACAAATCAAAGGGTTATGATTACTTAATCAGGACATTTATTATCTAAATCATCCCATAGTCTACCACTGCTTCTGTAAAGCTGGATTACTTACAACATTAATTGAGCTAACCAACTACCAAATAAAAGTCTTTGTCTCACCGCCTTCATCTCTTTTTTCCAACAAACGTAAGAACTAAATTGTCGGTGAGCTAAATCTGGTAACACTGGATGTTACCCCCCCCACACACACACACCTCCCCACCCCCCCGGCTGTGTAGCCTACAATGATGAGTATCGGAGTGCCAACTGGAAATGTTTATGCTTCAGATTAAAATAACCCATGTGTTATTTTACAGAAGAAGAGGTCAGAAATGCAAGCACACAGCAGTGAAAAGCTGTCCAGCGTGGCTTCTCAAAAAGTATGTTTTAGAGACTTAAAAATAAAATAACATTTTCACTAAAAGCAAGTGTTAATAATCTCTTCCTTTACATTTTACTCCACTGTCAAACTTTTTTTATTTTTTTGGTCATTTAAAAAGTAGCAAACTTTTTTCAAGAGGTGATTAATAAAAAAATAAAAGCATAAATAGACATTTCAAACAGAGCTACTGCAAATATCTGACATATCAAACACCTGTGTATGATTAATATGAAAGGCCTGAGAGAGATTTGGCTTATTGTTTTTGCAATAAACACATTTTAAATGTCTATCACCATTTCCATTCAGTCACATGTGATCAGTATATACAGTTTGATGTGGAATATATTTACATAATTTACACTTTCCCTAAAATATGTGGACTAATAATCATTTCTACAATTCATAAGAAATTCTAACCATAACAAGGATTATTAAAGGACCAGTTTGTACAATTTAGTGGCATCTAGTGGTGAGGTGGCAGATTGGATCCAAATAAATACCCCTCCACTCCCCCTCCATACATGTAGGAGAACCTACGCTGGTCGCAAAAGGCTCTTTCTAGAGGCAGTGTTTGGTTTGTCTGTTCTGGGCTACTGTAGAAACATGGTGGGTTCTGTGGAAGAGGACCCGCTCCCTATATAGATATAAAAGGCTCATTCTAAGGTTACAAATAAACACAACAATTCTTTTTTTCATGGGATTATACACTAATTAAAACATACTTATGAATATTATATATTCCATTTCCGCCAAATCTGCTATATGCCACTAAATTCTACACACTGCACCTTTAAATAATGGATTTCAATCAATAAATCAAAAATACAGCTCCACTGTCAGAGGCGACTGTGCACCTTTCTTATCACCTCAGAACCATCAAGACTATTTCTGCATTGCAGCAACAAGGAAGTGGTCTAAATTTGTAATGTTATCTTTTAACTTCCTTTTAACACCAGAACTATATATATGCTGTGTCGTGTACATTAACATCTACTGCTTGTGATCATACTTTTATTTTATGACATGAAGTGTGAAGTTGGGCTAGTTGGAAGCTAGTTAACACTTTCTTTAAAAAAAAAAAAAAAAAAGTCCTCTCTCCTTGCATTTCTGCACATGTTTTAAGAAGGATGGATGAAGATGTGAGGAAAAGACTCAAGTGGATGCAATTAAGAGAATTGGGACGTACCCAAGGTGTCATTGCTGCTGTGTTTTGGTAGCTCTTTTTTTCTGGAGCTCTTCTGCTCTCTAAATCAGTTTTAATTGCATTCAATTTGTTGATCTTTTGAACTCTTGCAAATAATTCTTGTATATGTGAAAAATGCCTACACTTGTGAAGGTGACCTGGTATACTGTAGCTCACTGTAGATCAAGATACTAAGCTAAATGCAGATAGCATATGATTTCAACTGAGTCACTGTTACAGAATCAGATGGGGAGGGGGGGGGGGGGGGGGGATTCACCGTCTCTAATCTGTGAACAAAAACAGTCCCAACATCTGCCATTTTATACACATAGCATCATTGCTATTTAAGGTATAATGTCTTATTTCTGTTTTAAAAAATCATCTATGAAGATAAACCAGTCAATGTTTTCACCTGCAGAAATGTGTTTCAGTGGCAAGAGGCGCAAAAGAAACTGTCATCTTTATCTTTTCTGGTCAATCTTGCTCACTCATTTTCTCTCTCTCTCTCTCTTACCCACATGCAAGGACACACACACACACACTCACATACACACGCACACACACACACACAAAACACTCCTCTTTACCTTCAAAAAGCCAGGGGAAAGCAGTCGGCATGAATAAATAGTTTAAGTGCTTATATTTCTATTCCTGCTTACCCAACTGCTAACAAGACCCAGTTCACAGTCAATGAGCTACTTCGGCATTCATGAGGATCACTGACAGTCACTTTGCATTCAACGCCAATCACAAACAGCAGAAAAAAAAAGAGCACACACTTACACACTCACACACTCACACACACACACACACCCCCGCGCTCGCTAACACACATAAAGAAGTCTGATTACAAGAGGCATTCTGCGGTGCTTCAGCATTCCCCAGTGTTTTACCAAAATAAAACAGGCAGCCCGTACCCAACCAGGCGGTTTTGAAGCACACACACACACACACACACATATACAAGAGTATAGCAACAAGCAGGAAAAAACATGATTACCCTCCACGCATTTAGAGGTCACTGGCATTAGGAGATTAGGTAACGTAAGCAATCATCATTTGGATATTTGATGATGAAACTATCCTGTTAAATTGATTATAGTGGTGAGCAGGGCAGGAGAGGGTGACAGCCACACCTGGCGACATATGGAGTGCCTGTGTGTGTGCCTGTGTGTGTGCCTGTGTGTGTGTGGGGGTGTTAGTGATTTCCTTTCACATGTCATTTTGGGCCACACCTGTCCTCCTTTGCTCTGCTCCTCTGTCCGTCCTCGGTATGCATGAGCTTATTCTTAGAATTGTGCGAGCATGTGCAAGTGTGTGTGTGTGTGTGTGTGTGTGTGTTCAGAAAATATACTACAAAAGATAATTGTCTGTTTACTTTTTGTGCATTCACAGCCACAGCCCCATGACTTTAAAAAGCATATGCATACACACACACACACACACACACACACACACACACACACACACACACACACACACACACACACACACACACACACACACACACACACACACACACACACACACACACACACACACACACACACACACACACACACAAGAGAGAGGGGACTCTGTCATGTGGATGAAGAGGTGATGAGCTTGCCATAACTGATTATGTCACTGTGGAACACGACAAGGGCTGTGTGCGTGTGTGTGTGTGTGCGTGTGTGTGCGTGTGTGCGTGCGTTTGCGTGCGTGTGAGAGAGACAGACATTTTTTTTGTTGTGGTTGCATGAAAGTCGATAAAGACAGATTCAATTACTTTTAATACATTTGACAGTCAGACAGACACATATATAGAAAGTACATTTACTGTACTGTACTTGAATTAAAAGTCTGTCTTAAAACAACAGGGAGGAGCCCAAATGAAGACTGAAGTATGTTTTTCTTGCTGTAATGATTCCTTCTGTTCATACTGACCACCAGAAGATCCCTTCATAATGCACTTACAATGGAAGTGATGGAGTAAATCCACAAACATGTATTTAAGTAGATCTGAAGCTAATATGAAGCTTCAGTGTCCAAATGAGTCAAATCAAGTAAATATGTTTCAACGTTACAGTCTTTTTAGAGCCAAAGTCTTTTTGTTACTATACTTCCACCACAGCTCAACACGGAAACACTAAGAGGGAATTTGATGCTAAAAAGACTGTAAATGTGTCAGATATCACTTGATATGACTAACTCACACTGCTGAAGCTCAATAGAAGCTTCACATCTACTTTAAATGACTGTGTGGACACACTGTGGATTTTGTCCTCCATCACTTCCATTGAAAGCACATTTGAAGGAGATTTTAATAGTCAGTATGAACAGGAGGAATGATTACAGAGAGGAAAACCTCTTTCACTGATCATATGGACACCTGACCGATGGTTTAAGACACACTTTTAAAAAAAACTGTGAACCTGTCCTTTAAGTATGTCATGACTGTCACATGCAAAACACAAAATGTGATGTATTTACCACCCGAACACAGATATGCAGAGACAATTTAATAGACAGCTGGTCTGTTTTTGTGTTTTGTTCTTTCAAAATTGATTTAAAACTAAAAAAATATGAATTAAGTGTAAGTGACAGAGCTACTTCAACCTGTCTCTTAGATTAAAGGGCAACTCTGAAGATATTTAAAGCCACAAAAACATGAATTACTGACATTAACATTATATATATATTTACAAAGAAATTAAAATGTTTTAGTAACAGTTTAGTAACACTAAAGGCTAATCATTTAAATACACAAACTTCAAAACCAAACATACATATAGCCAACATGTGGTGCAGCCTGTGCTAATTAACCCACGAATGAGAACCAATTAAGAACAAAACAGTCACGCACCCTTCTTCTTTTCAGTCATTGTTAGAAATGAATGCTAACACTAAAGGCGATGATGTCATCACTTGACATTAACAACTGTATTACAATAATAAGAAGAAGAAGAACAGTAATACTAATAGTAATATAATAATGACTGTAATTATGCTTATTTATTAGTGTGTTTCTTCTGCCAAAGAGGTCAAAGGGTCAACAGCTGGAGCCATGTTTAACTGATACATGTACATCCCTGTTCAGACTACTTACAAGATTATAATGCTGCTCTTTTCTGCTGAAGCATTATCATAGAATAAATTACATCATCATCATCATCAGCGCTGCCAAATAAAAGTAGTACTAATTGTTTAACACCCTTAAAATGGACAGTGTTCAAAATGAGCAGTTTTACTTTTGATAGAAATGTTTTGCCGCTATGTTCACTTAACTCGTCCGTTTTTTGACTTTTAATGGTGTATTTTCTTACATTGTAATATTTGCTATGCTTACTCAAACTTGCATTTATTCAATATATATATACAAAAAAAAAAAGCATTGAAACAAGCCGAGTTACACGCAGGCCTGACACATTTCACAGCGGACGTTTTAATCTGTCGTTGTAGGAGATGCACAGGTGTTACACATGAACATTAACGACAGCTCTGTAATATTCAGTAAGTCATGACAGTGTGACAGTGTCCCTGAGACTGAAGCGGGCTACACACAAATTCAGCCATCACTCAGTTTATTATTTACACCTGCACTTTTTCCTGCTGCGATGTGTTAAAATGCACTCTGTGAAAGTCGCCTCTTTTCACCTATAAAAGTTGTACGGACCAACAAACACTTCCAGCAGACACACAGCAACGTTAGCATGGATTTGAACGTTGCATTTCTGGCTGCTTTATGAATATAACACCAAGATAGTAAATGTCCTGTAAAACTAACACAAGCTAAAGGAAGCTAAAAGTTTGCAGATTTAAATGTGTACTCTATGTGAAGGTTCCTTTTTAAAGCCTTGGAATGCCATGGAAGGTATCTTTTCTTAGCTTTTCTGTTGCTTTCTCTCAATTGTTTACTGCTTTCATTCATCAGTATTCTCTTTGCCACTGTTGTGCTCCATCCAGCTCCCTCCTGTCAACCCAAACTAATCCTCAACAGCCCCCATTATAACTCATCTGATGGCAGTTAAGGCCTGATCACATGGAGTCACAGAGAGATAATAAACAACTTTATCCAATAATCTATAAACCCAAAAAAAATACATTTTTAAGAACTAATAATTTAGAAAGTTTCTATTAAAAGTTGATGCATTTTTCTCTGTAGCCTGTAACAGATTTTTAAATGTTTTCTCCTTTTCCTATAAATCACAGATATTGCACTTTCAGCAACCAGGGATTTGGACTAATACACAATTTACAATTAACGATGCTTTCACCATCCTCTCCTCATCAAGAGAAAAGAAAAAGGGGGAAAAGATTTTACTTTTACACCCTCTCTCACCATTGCCTGCTTTATAGGACAGGTGCAGCCCACTAGATCTATATAATTTATCTTCAGTCTGACAATTAGTACAGGTGATAATGACAGTTAAGAACATATTTTTTCCCATCTGTAATACATTAGTAAGTGGTTGGAGTGTACTTTTTCCTGGGGAACAATAAAACATTCTCACCTACATATAGCTCTGCACACACACACACGCACACACACACACACACACCAAACTAGTGCTGCTATATCCGCCGGCAGCTTGAGATCTCAGTTAAAGCCCAGGAGGAGGCGGAGAGAAAACATGCTGGAAATACCCCGAGTTTAAAGTGCTAAAGTGAAGACTAAAACACAGATTTATTCAGCAGAAGCCAAAGACCAAGGGAGAGTTTTAACACATTTACACCAGAGAGCCCTCTGAGGAGAGACGCACCAGTGGGTGGTTGTGTGAGAGCTTATTTGAGCATGTAGTGTATGTCTGACTGTGTGTGAGTGCATGTGTGTGTGTGTGCGTGCGTGAGCGTGCACGCATACTCCCATCGGTGCGTTCATTTCTCTTATCCGTACACCCACCTTTTTCTTGGTTTCGAGACAATCTCCCAGGATGCCTATTCTACATTAAACAGTGCTTTGAAGACAATTGAGCTGAGACCCAGGCTGATCAAGGCTCCCTTATCCCTCCCAGCACATCTATTATCAAAGCCTTCGTACCATTACCGTCATTATACACTATGTATTATTATTATTATTTTGAAAATGCAGTGCTGAGAGCGGGCGAGAGACGGGGGCCCCCGTAAACAAATCTATTATTGGTGATGAATTGCATAATAACACAGGCATAATGCCGTTCTCTCACAAAACTGGTGAAGGTGCTGAACTGGAAAAAGTACCCCGTCGGTAAAATTTGAATAAACAATGGGCGAGAGAGGGAGAGAGACAAAGATGGAGTGGTCGTTAGATGCTGTGTTTTTACTTGAGAGCTAAAGACTGTAGTTTTGCTCGGCGCATACTTGCCCACACACCCCCTCCCCCTCCCCTCCCCACCCCAACACCCAACCCTTCTGTGCTCCCCCGTCTCTCTGTTTGCTATCAATCATCACTTACATGTCATTACAGATTTTTTTTTAAAAGGTACCATCATTTAAGAATAGTGCTCTTTGCTCTCTTTGCCTTATTTGGTGAGACGTCAATATGGGTTTATGTTCCCGCTTGGGGGAATTTTTTGGTGTAATTTGATTGCTGAGATCAGATCAGCTGTTTTTCATTTGACCATCACGTCTTCTCTCTTTTGAATTTCCATTTTGGAAGAAGTTGTTTTTTTTCTGAGGGTGGTGCTTTTATTTCTAATGCTAAATAACCAGAAGAAGAAAAAAGTGATCTCTTCCTGTGCTCACAATGGAAAAGCTTTGATAAACAGATGTTATCATAATAGCAGGCAAGATCTGAACCAAATGTGATCATACTTATTATAATAATTAATAATAATAATTTCAGGCTATGACAACTTGATTATCATTCCAGGTCTGCATTAGTAACATTAGACTCCAAAAGTGAATTGCTGGGAACTTAAGGGTGTTAAAAATGAGTCTAACATGGCAACAAACACAAGCAGTAAGATGACCAAACACATTTTTTAAAGTTTCCTTCACCCAGAAACATGTTCCCCCTTCTTTTTCCTTCATTGAGCTTCACTGTGCAGAATGATGTATGTACAGAGTTTGTTTTCACACTCATCTACTAAAGATAGAAAGTTTCTCTGTGCTCACCTAATATTTCATTTTAAGGAGCAGGCGTATGAGCGTGATTTGTGACATCACAACTAGTTTTGAGCCAGTGTTGGTCCAGAAGTGAACTTAACAACAAGTGTGATGTGGAAAGTTTGAATCCTCCAGTTCACAAACATTGACAATGAACTTTAAAGTGAAGTAGGAGACCTCCCGTGTCCAGCAGTTAAACTTATGAAATGAACAATATTTGCATATTCACAGATTCAGGATTTTTTTAAATGTGGAGGAAAGAATACATGTGGTTTTTAAAGGATTTCTAGCTGGGTAATTGAACTCTGGTGGGACAAAAACAATCAGACTCAACATCAGACTCAAGCTATCAGACAAATCAGAGTGTTTTCTGTGTCTGTTTTCTGTGTTGAACCAGTTGAAGAATTAGATTCAGTCGGGGATGCTACAATCACCCTGACCTCCCTTACTTTCTGGTTCTCTACATGTAGAGTACACAGAAACTTGGCATTGGATGTTAATCATGAGGTGTGGAGTCCTCGGTGGATACTGAGCTGAGTTGTCTGATTATTGGTGTAAGTGGAATAACTGATTGGTCATCAGCACATGGGTCTATAGTGCAGTTCAGCTGTCCCACTGGTAGAGCAACGTGTGGAGTATACAACATGTCAGTGAGGCCTCAAGTCCAGACTGTTAACCATCAGCAGCTAAGAATGCTTTTTTTCTTGCATGTGAGGACTATATTGCTTAAAAATGTGAAGATTGGAGAAGGAAGGAAGGGTTTGGATTTGATCATATAACATCTGTGCATGAATATCCCAGCTACTTAAATGTCTCAAACCAATAGCATTGACAGCTTTATCACTACTAACTGGCCAAAATGAACCTGAACAGACCTTAACCACAGCGATGTCACATCATAAAACATCATTATTATTTAACAAGCATGTAAAAATACACTAAGTTATTAAGGGCAAAAGATGACAGATGTAGATTAATCGGAATGCCTAAACCAAAAATAACGGCAGTGCGTCATTATTGGTTATCGGACACTGATAATAATCATTTCTATGATGATAATGATGATAATGATGTTGATGTATTTTCCTGTAAACCCTCTCTGATTGGTCTTGCCTGTGCTCCATTCGCTAAAGATACAAAATGACAACACTGCCGTCTTCTTTAGCGACAAACTACTAGAAGAGGAACATTATTCGGTGCTGAAGAAGAAAATCTTTAGGGCTACGACCCCGAACACAAAGGTCAGGCAGGCGGCCATGACCTCATCCACTCCACACACAGAATAATGACGGCTGTCAAACTGTACATCTCATTCTCCTCCTCTCTCGCTTACTTTCTCTTTCTTGTGGGTCCAAGAAGAACAAGGGGGTGAACGAAAGTGTCCGTGTTCCTCTACACACACACACACACACACACACACACACACAGAAACTTGCTAACACTCCCCCTCCTTAGAGTGCACACACTGTTTATCTATGCTAATTTGAATATATTTTTGGGTCAATTGTGTGCTCACCAGAGACGGCTTCCACGCCTACCCTTTGCCGAACAATTTAAATTTTTAATATTCCATTTAATTTATATGGGCCACCACTGAGGCAATCTGACAATGCCAAAAAGCCGTCTTGATTTTTTTTTTTCTTCTTTTTGTGAGTGGGGGGAGAAAAAGAGAAGACTTTTCTTTTTTAGAAATTCCATCGCCCTGGTCTGGTTTCTGCCCTTCTCTCACCTGACTCCCTGTTCTTATCTATCTTAAAACCATTTCACCTTAAGAAATAATCAATAAAAACAATTATGAGATCCAAGCCTAGCACCAATGCTCTCTCTCCTCTTCCTCTCCTCTTCCCCAGCTTTTGTTTTTCCTCTCCCCCTCTTTATCTCTTTCTCTCCCTCCCTCTGTTTTTATCCTCTTGTCTCTTCTTCCACCATCCTCTCTCCTTGGTGATTCACCGGGTATAATATTTAATTATACTCTATAATTTATGCAGGTTATCAAACTCTGAGCGCATCATTTTATGTACATTGTGTAAATTGCTTTTTTCTCTCTCCCTCCCTGTCTCTCTTTCTCTTTCTGTCTTTTCCATGTTTTTTTTCTTTTCTTTTTTCTTTTTTCTCCCTGGATGGGAGGAGGGTAAAATCTTTGCAGGCATAGACAGAGATATTGAAGCCCGGGTGCAAATGTGAAATGAATAAACAGGCTGGATCTCTTCTTCAAGGGCCTAAATGAGATCTGCACAAAATAATTTAAACTAGGCCCATTCATCAAGCCCAGCCAGGGAATGTGTGTGGCAGTGGCCTGTGTATGTTGTCCATACTGTTTGTGTGTGTGTGTGTGTGTGTGTGTGTGTGTGTGTGTGTGTGTGTGTGTGTGTGTGTGTGTGTGTGTGTGTGTGTGTGTGTGTGTGTGTGTGTGTATTCTGTGCCCCTGGCAGCACTGGTAGTAGTATACTTCTGTGGAGAGACAGAATGACAGAGATTAAGACTGAAACCAAATAAAGGCTGAAATTGACGGCTTCATAGTAAATTTAGAAGCATCTGAGTACTGAGCCACTTAATACATACACATTCTTGCTCTTGCTCTCATGATTTACCTACCAAGCATCGGTAAACTCAAGAAAATTTCCTGCCAAGTCTAACATTATAACCCAGAAAACTAACATACGGTATATTTTTGTAAAAATATGTCACCTTATCCATAATTTCTGCATAACTTCACAGTTTAATGTTACTGTCTGACTTACTGGCCTGTGTGTCGGGTGACCTTTATTGATTTATCCGCCGAAGACAAATTTTACCAGCATCCGGTGCTGATCGGGTGTTAATTTCGGACCCTGGCAGCGTGCCTGCAACTGCTATTATATGTAGACTTAAAATCCTGTCTTAAATCCTACACTAAATATTACCAGAGCAGCAGTTTATCATTACACTGCCACTCCACTCATTTCAGAAATGTCTAAACAAGTATCAGAATCTAAATCGTGGCAGAAGTAGTCAGATCACTGGGTTGATAATGGGGAACATTAGAGTTGAGTGAATTAAAGTATTCGAATTTGGAAATACTTGCGATGTCACAAATCTAATTTTAAAAGGACTAATACCAATCACTGGCTTTATAAGATGTTCTTGTTGTGAATGGAACAGAGGTGATCCAAAGTCCTTGGTAAATGCAGCTATTCAAACAGAATGATCGTATGAATGAAAAACATTCAAACTCTGATGCACAATCACTCCCAAACAGTACAATTGATCATTTTGTAAAACTACAGGAGATACTCGGATCATATCATACCTTCATTTCAACTGATGTCACTAAAACCTTAAGAGTGTATCATTGTCATCAGTCTTGATCATTTTACAAGCAAGACTGACCTATTAAATATTCAAAGGGCTGACCATCAAGTCAAATGCTTAATTCTTTGTCATATTTGCATTGTTATTGTGAGCATGCTAGCATTTTTACGTTAGCCGTTAGCCCAAAAGTACCGTTGTAGAGCGTCTTCAATTTACAAATGGCGTAGAACAAATGTCCGCCTCACAAACTGCTCCAAATACAACACAGTACGATTGCCTCTGTTTTAATTGAGAATCAAAGATTTTCTGGGCCATCTTTATATTCCGATTTATACAAATCTTCATGATACTTTGTGAAGGTGGTTTTCATCTTTTTCTACCTGGTCATAATACAAGTGCTTTAAATACAACAAATTGGAAGCATTGTATTGGTAGTTAGGTCATTGTATTGGGATTTGAATAGAAGAAGCTCTTGTTTTTCTGGGATATCACTGTGATAAAGTTGTTGTTGTAACTCCCTAACTTTTTGTCCAAGAGCCTTGAGTTGTGCATAATATGATAAATACATTAACAGATGTTGTATTCATCTATTTTTTCATCAAGAAATGTCACAAAGTCAGGGTACTAGAGCCATCTAGATTGAAAGCAAAATCTAGGTGATGAGGAAATGATATTATATACATATATACTTATTAAGTTGATCTTGGGTAAATACTATAGTACCATTAAGTATAATGTACCTCCCTGATGGATCTATGGATTTGTTTTTCAACTGAAAGGTGGTTGACAACTGGAGCATGGTTTCGACAACGATACGCTATCATACCTGCAATGCTCAGTTTATTAAAGATTAAAAAGTAATCAATTCTAGAGTATGTTTTGTATGTATTTGAGAAGCACGAATAGTCTTTTTTATGAAGCTATCTCCAAATATCAATTTGAAATTGAACATGAATTTTTTAAATGGTCTTTCTTGTTTGTTGGTGGCGGGTGCTGATGCCAGTAGAAAGATAATGTATCAGGTCCAGCACACAATTGATATCACAACCAATTATGTATTGACCAGTGTAGGATGACAAGCAGAGAAAGACGTTTGGATATGAGGAGGGATCGTCACCATTAGAAGCATATATACTTATTAAGTTGATCTGGGTAGATACAGTACATTGGTACCATTAAGTATAGTGTACCTCCCTGATGGATCTATGGATTTGTTTCTCAATTGAAAGGAGGTCGATTGATGATTTAATGTCATGACCCCACCTGGCATAAGAAGTAAAGAAAGCAGAATAAACTTTCCCTTGGACACTATTTTCAACCCTGTTAATGTCATTTTGTACCAAGACTGTTTCTTGTAGGAAATTATATTGGATTCCATTTGCTTAATCCTACTCAATACCTGTTTAAGCTTCCCCAATTTGTTCAGTCCTCCTGTATTCCAGCTAGAGATTTTTTAACTCTTATCCATTAAGCATGAGGCTATGAAATAACTTTTAGATTACAGGTACAGGATGATTCAAACATAGGAGTGCCATTTGGTTTTTTTTTGGTTGTACATTAGGACAACATGACCGAGAATACAAAAATGAAAAATAAAGTCAAAACACAGAGATCTTAACCCTTCCCAAGAAACCTTCATGCACTCCAAACGAAGGACAAGTATAAAACACAGAGTAATTAAATTTGGTTATGCAGAACGTTTGATCCGCACTGTGAGGAGCGATGTGATTTGAGTACTGACACACTGTTTTATAGGCTCGCTAACACACTGAAGACTAATAGACCGTGAGCTCGACCTACAGTAAATTAAAAGGGAAAGAGAAAGGTTCACATTTTGTTACCATACAAGCGTTTCTGTTAGAGTAATCATACATAGAAAGAGTGCCAAAGAAAAATGTCTCTAAAGTCAGATTTGGTTTGGCGGTCATTACATTTATTGTCCACCATGAGAGTTCACATAATAAAGGCGCCATTGTAATAAACGGAGAGAAAAAAAGGGGTATGACTTTATTATCTCAAACTAAAGGTTCTTGCTCTGCCACTAAGACATACCTTATATTTACTATGTTTTATGTATTTTTATGTGCAATAAAGTATCTATCTATGTATTTGAGATATAGTAATGAAAGACAAGAAAGTACAGTAGATATACGTGTCAAGTTGGGATCCTTGTGAAGTAGGTTGTATCCTTAGATGACAATCAGCTAAAAATAGGTCTGTTCCAGGTCACATTTTGGCCTTTGTCATGTCTCAAAAACTGACATCCATGGAAAAGTTTGGCCTCATTTTGAACTGAAACATCTACAAATTAATTCCACATCCCATATATTATAAAACATTAAAATTAGCCACAATACGATATGAATGAATTCTGTTTTTTGGTAGTATCACTAGGGTGAATTGAGTGCGAGTCAACTCTTCTTTGGAGATGGAGGTATGTAGGGGATTTTGTGTGGTGTGTTACAATAAAAGGTTCTAAATAAATAACAGTGTTTAAATCGAGAAGTTTGGACTTCCAATTCCCATTTATCATTACGTACCAGGGAGAAAACTTGGTTACCATCACACTATTCTATGTATCTCACAGTGAACTGAGACTTAACTGCACCCAGACACACCTGGCAGAGATAACTCTTCATATAGATATTATTATTATAAAATTAGTCATATTAAATATTGAATGTGAATTTTCCTTCAAATTATGCAATAATACAAATAATACAGTTACCAATTACTCAGAAATATCGGTTCCAAAATATATACAATGTGTCAGAGGTAGTAGTAAATGTAAACCCTGGAACAGTACTGTAGGTGTGATCAGATTACACACATGCAGTACTGTTAATTTGTTCTTTAGTTGTCCATTAAGTATATAGGAACCTAATACTAATTACCATACACAGCCTTATCATTCTGTTACAGAGTAGTAGCAGGGTGGCCCTCCGGCCTGAATACTGTGGGTCTATGGGAATACACACACACATCCACATGCACACCATGCATCCCTTTATTTCACTCTCCAGTGTTTTAAATGTCACTGACCTGAGGGCAAAGCACATACCATTTCAAGCACACATCAGTCTTCCACTAGTACACATACACACAGGGCTTTCCACAAGGATATGGAGCAGCCAGCCAGTAGGGAAAAGTAGCCAGCTAGGGGAGTCCAGGCACATGCCCCCCCAAGAGAAAGGATTTGGCCGTAAAAGCCCAAATCTGGTGGCCTCTGGCACACTGTAATGCCACTATTCTATCATATACACTAAGAGATAAGTAGAAAAAGGGTTATTGTGCGTTTTAGCCCACAGTCTATAAATAGCTGTTTATATTTAAAACCACGCTTATGACTAACTGATCAGAACCTTTCTAATTAATTAATTACATTTTCTTCTTTCTGTAGCCATAATATAGGATTAAATTAAATTCTTCATAAAATAAACTTATGCCAAACGTAACCCAAAAATAACAAAACATGTGAATCACTTGACTCAAATCATGTGAATCTACTTAATCAACTCAACTTTTGGTCACCTTCATCTTCATTATACTTCGTTATATATATTACTGCAGGACGGTCAATTAAACTTTCTTATTTTTAAAACATGATTTGAGGCATCTGACATTAGTTTGCATAATTAGTCAGTGGCAAAAAAATACATGCATTTTTGAACATTGTGAACTGTAAAATTACAGTGTGAAGCTGAGGCATAGGCTACAGACCTGTTTGACAATAGTGACTGTTTTAGTGTGTTTGCGGTGCATCTTAGAGATGCAATGTAAATAAAGATAATTCATTAATTTGTTTATTCATTAAGCCCAAAAATGTCTGTGTGGCATATATGGAAAATGCAGTGCTTTTAGTGAGCTTTTGAATATTTACTGTGCAATTGTCAAGTTGTTGCCACTGGTGTTTTTTGGAGTAGCCTGTCTGATGAGGATGTCCCCTGTCTGTGCAATCAGTGCAATTCTTAGTGTGTTTTGTCATCAGTTATTACGCTAATATCTGTCAAACACTGAAGCTCTCTACTCAGCAGGACACAACCTCTCAGCTGAGTGCGCACACACACACACACACACACACACACTGACACACACACAAGTTCATATAGAGCACATGGAGGCAGGACTGATACAGATAGGCACTGTTCTCTATCATCATGCTTGCATTGTTTTGAAGCTGAGGCTCGTGGTCGTAAATGTACAGAGGGAATTGCAACTTGTTAATCAAAACTATTTTATTAGAATAATACATTTATATAATAAAGTAGCCGACTGGACTTAAATGAGTAGTCAGCTGTTTGGCCGGCAGCCGGCACTTATGGAAAGCACATCAAACACACCAACGCACTAATTAAATCTCAGAGGGCTTTCTCGCTCCCTCGTCTCCTCGCAGCTCCGCCCCTTCCTTTTTCTTACTGTGGAAGTGGATTGGTGGAGACCTAGTGCAGGGGTGAAAGCCATCGGGCCTACGCCTCTATTAGAAAAAAAAGGTCAAAGGGACGGCTGACATCAATCAGTCATGACATTCACACATCTCCCTTTCCCATTTCCATCAGTCACTGCTCCTTGCTGTCATATGATTGGCAGGTCAGGACCCTGAGAGGGTTTAGGTCATACTCAGGAAGATTATAGAAGTGTGTGCTGGATTCTACAGAACTGATGAGTTATTTTTATTTAATCTTCACCAGAGGAAGAAAGACGTCACAATGGTGAACGCACACCTGTTTAAATGACAGGTGATTTCTGGGAAGTGTAGTGCAGAAACACTGTGAGGACTACAGCTCTACAGACAGATAACGCCACAAATGCCAAGGAGGCGACACGTTCACATGCATATACACTTAGAACACACACACACACACACACACACACACACACACACACACACACACACACACACACTCTTCCTAACTGACAAGTCCTGGTACATGAGGGGCTTAGATCCACAAACATAAATATCTAATGAGAGTAGTCTGAAGTGTGCCAGGGGAGACATTACTGGGGGTGTGTGTGTGTGTGTGTGTGTGTGTGTGTGTGTGGTGGGGACTACTGTGCAGTGCAGCTGTAAGTTCTCTGCACACCCCCCCCTTATCCCCAGTATGCCCCCAGCCTGCCTTAACAACCACATGTCAAGTGTATAGGGAATGGTAGGTAGGGAGCTGCGGGGGTGTGTGTGTGTGTGTGTGTGTGTGTGTGTGTGTGTGTGTGTGTGTGTGTGTGTGTGTGTGTAAGCGGCAACACAAAGGTAACATGCATAGTAGCAAATGTAATGTACAGTAGGGCTTTCAAAAGGGGAGAGGAGAAGAAGCCAGCATGTCGCTGCTCTGTTGGAAATGACATCATAGCAGGGGTTAAACAGCCACCGTTTACCTTGATTTATAATCCTCCCTCCATCCCTCCGCCTCTCCACCTCCTCCCTCCCCTCCCCTTTTCTTCTCCATCCTCCACACATGGAGGGGTGAGGCCTGACTGCTGGGGAGGAGAGAAAGGGGGGAAAAAGGGGAGGAAAAAGAGAGAGGATGAGAATCATGGAGCAAAAGAATGGAAATTAATTACACCATGAAAAATAAAGCATAATATTAAAGA
Source organism: Scomber scombrus (assembly GCF_963691925.1). NCBI lineage: Eukaryota > Metazoa > Chordata > Actinopteri > Scombriformes > Scombridae > Scomber > Scomber scombrus. The sequence continues at coordinate 4,339,301 of NC_084970.1, read as the reverse complement.
TGAAGGAGTGAATCAATACAGGAGGGTTTTTTTCTATTGTCAGGTTGAAAGCTAGTAACTCCAATTTTGGCAATTTCATGTTTGTTTTTTCATTTGAAGGTTAAGATACGCTGACACCAGACTCACAGTGTTTCCCGTGCTCATACTGCATACTTATTCTGAGCGGGTTATGAGTATGTACAGTGTTCACACTAGAACAGACTGGATTATATTAACCACAGACATTTTAATGAAGACAGTTTGTTTTTCTTTGTGAAGTATAATTGACACAGGTTGATTGATGTCTGATGTATCAAATAATCTCAAATAATAATCAAATAATCTTAGTCTAATGTTTATTTTTTGTACTCTAATGGCTAAATAGTATACTATGATAAATATTACATTGTACATTCTGTATAGAATGTTTAGGCACTGTAGTATGAACTTGTGATGCAGCTCTGTTAAGCTGTACCTATACACCAACCCTGTCTAACATCAAAATGTGTAATAGCTACATTGGTCCACAGTGTAAAATGTATTAGTTTCATAATTGGCTCTAAAATTGTGAGATGTCTATGTTTTGTTTTTTTGGCCTGATCTTTTCTATTGGCGTGCATCCACAACACATGACTGTCAAGTTTGTGTCTGCTCAAACAAAAAAAAAGCTGCCATTCCTCAGTGGAAGATTTAATATATTAAAATGTGTTTTGATAACATTTCTATTGAGAAATGTGCAGAATCTTCATTCAGTGAATGACACCTAAACAGTAAGATGGGATAATGTTAGGTCATTTTAATTAGTTCTCCTTTGATTCTGAGAAATAAAGGGTTTTTTTTACCCATGAGCCTCATCGACCATTACCATGGAAATGAACAGAGGTTGCTTTGTGTTATGCTACAAAACTTTTATTTATTATTATATAGGTTATCTACTTCTTTTTTTTTTAAAAAGATTTATTTTTGGACATTTTCTGCCTTTATTTGAAAGTATATGGCATAGAGGCCGACAGGAAACGGAGAGGGAGAGGGGAATGACCTGCAGCTAAGGTGCCTTGCTGGAATTGAACCAGGGACGCTGTTATTATGTGGCATGTGCGGTAACCACTCAACTACCAAGATGCTGCATATACAGTAGGTTAGTTACTTTTAATTATTGAATTAAGTGATTCACCATCAGGTCAAAAATGTAACTGATCCCTTAGTCCAATTTGGTTTGGTTTCCAATCCAAACCTGATGAGATCATAAAAGTTTTGAGAGTTCATCCCTGGGAGCACATGCATACGAGAACCAAATTGGGAGGAAATCCATCCAATAGCTGAGGAGAAATTTCACTCAAAAAACCACAAATATCAACCTCTTGGAGGCGCTAAAGAAAGTGACCCTTTTTCAGTACGATTCATCCTCTGGGACCATGAATGTCTATACAAAACTTCACAGTAATCCATCAGTAGTTGTTGAGATCAGTTTGGACTAAAGTTGTGCGGTGACTAACCAACACTGCCATCCCTCAAGTTACTGTGATAGCTCTGTTAAAAAAATCTGGGCCCTACAGGAGCCGATGAAAATACATCAACGTCAAGCAAAAACTAAGGCTGTTTTTCTTAATTCCTGAAAAGTCTTCTTTTTTTTTTAACCAGTGACAATTTAAATGGAGGAACGAGTGGATGAATGTATGGATTGATGGATGTGCGCAGCCTGTGTGTGTACAGCATGTATGTGTGGATAGAGAAGACAGAGGCAGATCACAACACAGTCCATGCCGTTGCCTGAGGGCTGAATGAAGCTCAAGCCTAAATTCCTCATGTCTACCATAAAACAGTCCAGCATTCCACTACTTTTTGACACACACATACACACAGAGAGAGACACACACCCACACACACACACACACACACACTCCCTTCACAGTGGTGGCAGCACTTCACAAAGGAACCATTGAAGGGGCTCCTTCAGTTTAAAAGTTGAAGAGTATGTCTAATTTTGGTCAGAGTTCATTAGGCAACACAAAAGTGGGAGCTTGCAGAGAACATGAGGACAGTGGCAGAGGCAAGTGCTTCATGCCAGGACCGATAAGAGCAGACAGAAACTACAAAGGCCCCTCTCCTTCAGAAGGAAGGATGAAGAAGGAAGAAAAGAGAGGAAGGAGAGAAGTGGGAAAAAAAGAGAGAGAGAGAGAGAGAGAAAGAAAGAGACCAAACGACAAGAAAAAGACTTGGCCCAGAATGTTGTATGGTTTTAATACATGCATGTCAGTGTTTGTTAATGTGACCCGGCGAGTCTGCGACGCACCAATATTCAACTTTAATATTCAGCAGGAAGAAAGAGGAGCCGCACAAATGTAATGGGAAGCAAATGAAAATGAAATACTTTAAGTATGACTACTATATTGAGGGTATTAAATTGTCATCACGTCTAAGTGAGAGCGACATCAGAAACAGGACGCGACTTTATGTCAAATGCAAATCCTCGCTCGCAAGTCAACCTCCATCCCCTCATTATGAAAGGAGAAATGAAGAGAGCTGCAAAAAAAATAAAAAAATAACAAATATAAAAACCACAACAGCAAAAGTAGAAAAATAGCTTTTAAGCACACGGCTCTAAGATCACCAACATTACTGAGTGTTGAGAAAATAGTGTGAAGACAGTGATCTGCCCATGAGATCTGTGTTTTTACTGTAACTGGGATGCAGTGTTGCTGCTTTAGTGCAAGGCCCTGAGCTGTAAATGGATATTGGAGATTAGATCTTTCATCTGGAGAGAGCCATGTCATTTTCCTATTTTTCTCTCTTATTGATTCCGGCCGCTCTCAGCTCCCCATGAACAAACCCTTTCAGACTGGGAAAGGCCAATCCAGAGCAGTTCATATTCCCTACTTATAGATCTCGCTGTATTATAAGAGATGCTGCAGCAGATGGGGAAGAGATTTGATAGATAAATGTGTATATGTGTTGAGAGGTGGGTATGCATCATCACGGACAGTTTTTTATTCTAAAGGCACCACCTGTAAATTATTACACTACATGCATCAGAATGTTAAGATGTTCACTCACTCATTCACTAAAGAATGCATATACTGCCTTACACAGGCATTCAGATACTATAGTTTGCTGTTAAATCTGTAAGTAATGGGTGAATTTAGATGTAATCGTATTATACGCAAGCACCCCCTCCTCAATATGCCTCTACTGCACTTCAGCCACACTCTCATATATTCTAAGAACGATACTTTAAGGTTCTTCGGTTCTCTTCTATTGAGTCTGTCTTAAAACAATAATACCCATATGTACACTGTAAGAGTAATTGGTTGGCGTAATCATTCCTGCTGTCCATACCAACCACAACACAATCCCTTCTTAAAGCAATTTTAATGTAAATGATGGGAGACTAAATCCACCGTCCCGAAGCTAAAATGAGGCTTCAGCAGTCTGAGTTAGACAAATGAAGTGCCTGTTAAGTTTGAAATCCCCTCTTTGTGCCTCCACATACACTGTTTCATTGCTAAGCAGCAGCAGCAGCAGCAGCAGCAGCAGAAGCAGAAGCAACAGTAGAAGGATAACTCTGGTTGATACCCTCTTGATTTGTTGAAGGCTAATGTTATCTTCAGCTGAACTTAAGAATTAATTTTTTCATAGAATGAGGACTGTGGGTTTCTTCCCCCATCAGTTACATTGAAATTGCTTTAAGAAGGGATCTCCCCCTGTGGCCAGTATAGACAGGAGTAACAATTACAGTGACAAATGTATATATGTTTGTAGCAGAGAAATTGGTTGTTTTTCATTGCCTTTCAAACTGCCTCATATGAGCGTAATGTTATGTGGGGCCAGGACGATGCTGATTTCAGTGCCATTTTTCTATGTATTAAAATATGTCTGTGCGGGAAAAACCAGAGGATCACCAAAGTCATTAGGCTGCAACCTCTGGTAACCCTGAATGTATGTATGACATTTTATGACAATCCATCCAATAGTTAAAGTTAGAGACATTCAGGTCGGGTGTGTCGGATGGACCTACTTACATTGTTATCCATACAGCCTCACCTTTAGCATGGTTAAAAACAAATATTTACGAAAAAGCTCATTTTCTTCTGCAGTCAGCATGCAAGTTTGATGTTATACGTTGTTATGCAAGCAGTTATGTACATAGAGAAATTAGTACAGCTCTGAATGCTTGACCCCTACAGTGAGGGGATCTAGAGGCACTGGGGGCATTTTGCTGCCATGGTGTGGAACCACTTGTCCCCTAAGAGGGAAGGGTCACTGCAAATCAATACAAAGCTTTATTGAATGATCACCTTTATCCTATGATGAAACATTTCTATCCTGATGGGAGTGGTCTCTTCCAGGACGACAACACTACCATCCATAGTGCACGAGGGGTCAATGAATGGTTTGATGGGTATAAAAATGATGTGAATCATATACTGTGGCCTTCACAGTCACCACATCTCAACCCAACTGAACACCTATGGGATATTTTGGACTGATGTGCACTTTCCACCACCACCATCAAAACACCAAATGAGAGAATATCTTTTGGAAGACTGGTGTTCATCCCTCCTCTAGAGTTCAGAGAATCAATGCTGTTCTGGTGGCACATGGTCGCCCAAACACACTTTATGTTGTTTTTTCCTTTTAATTTCCTTTTTTTTTTCTTCAGCAAATTAAATATGAACTATGAAGTAAAAAAAGAGAGGGGCCCCATGTCTCCACATACCATGTTACCAAAGGGCTACACCACACACAGATGTCTGATTCTCTACTCTAAAGCGAACTGAACTACAGTAAAACAAAAGTAATGACATGTCTGGCAACAAGAGGTCACTTGTCAACAAAATGTAAACATGGGCTATTTCAGGCCATTGAACAAACAACCAATGCTGTCATTTATCCAGTGAAGACAGTCTGATTTGTAGAAGCAACACGGAGCCAGTGACAGCTATGGTTCTCCCAAGTCCACGTCTCTCTGCCCTAGATTGGAGCTCCACCAGGCTGCAGGTTCGAAGACCATTGCAGCTTCTGGCTAAATTCCTTTTGCTAGCAAGGCCCCATCCCATAATGACTTTCCCCAGTATAAGCTTCAGCCACCCACCTTCTTCCCCCACCGCAGACTTACACAAGCATTGGGAGCTAATGAAAACAAATGGCTTTTCAATGGGCAGACAAACCTATTTCAAACATTCATCATCAGCCTCATAGATTTCTAAAATCCCATCAGGTCTGTCCCTAGCCTATACCTCACTTTGTCTCTGGCTTTCTCTCTCTGTCCGTCTGTCTCTCTCCCTCTAAATCCCACTCATAGACCACAATCACAAACTCTGTAACTTTTCAGCATCATTTATACAAGCTCCATGTAGAATTACCCACCTGACAGTTATTCACACACCAAATCTCAATTGACAGAAACAAGTGGACAGGACAGTATTATCTAGAGGCGGCAGAATGAATGGAAACTTGCTGCTAATTTCTCTCAGCGTCACATTGCACAGCTCTGAGCTTCTACAAAACTTTCACATTTTCCACAGCAAATAAACAAAAATTTGATTAGATAAGATCAGACTTTAATGATCCCTGTGAGGAAATTGGGTTGTTGCAGCAGCACAGAGAAGAATATACTGTAGATAAGAACAGGACAGATATAGAGTATTTGGAGAAAAATGCAGCAAATATTAAGTAATAACAATACAGGAACGTAGTGACAATAATGGCACAAATAAATACGTGAAGACAAAGCATCTTCAGAGATACAGAGATGTACTGCAGGTCATGGGCATGACAGAAGATCAGATTGTGCGTGTCAGACAGAGATGCAGAGTACTGCTGAGCAGAGCAAATTAAGTTTGGATAGAAGCATTTTTGTGTGAGTCTGAAATCAGCCCTGCATAGTTAGCCAGAAGAGCTTTTAATATCAGTCCTTACTGCAAGTAATAGGCAGAGAAACATACCGAGTCCAATCAGCATCTTCTCGGAGGCAAAAGGATGCACTAACCTACAGGGTTAAAGTGTCCCTTCTGCTGCTCCACTTCTTAAGATTTACTGATTGATAAGGGAAGATACTATCACTGTTAATATTCATGAGCAGTGGATTCATGTTTGGCCTCTCTGAAATCCTTGAAATCTCCTAATGAAGCAAAATGAAATCAAAAATCAGCATTTGTGTCATGAAAGGTAATATTTTTGGGGGGGTATTTGTTTTATAATCAAATTACAAATGCAAACAGATGTTATATTTGTTGTACTATTGCAAACAGCAAAACCAGAACTCTCCATGTAGTATTTACCCGGTCATTTCATTTTGGTGCAATACAAAATGCAATATAATACAAAATGCTAATGCCAGCATACCGAAATTCTCAGGATAACTATCTAATAGATATGATGTTTACCACATTCATCATTTTATTTTAGCATTTTAGCATGCTTTACTCATCATTGGTTCATCAGTATGAAATAAAAAGTACAGCAGAGGCTAATGGGTATGTCATGAGTTTTGCAGGAATTTGGTTATTATCCAAATGCTTTTGAGGACAAACAGATCAAATTTATTACAATTGATCCTCTGCGTACCCATCAATGTGTGTACCAATTTTTAGGATGAAACAGTAAAACTATTGGTGGCAATAAAGGAAACAGAGGATCGCCAAAGTCATTAGAATGTGTGCTCTAGGGCCCGAGTCACTGTAGTCGTCGAGATGTTTCACTCTGAAGCACGGATGTCAACCTTATGGTGGCACCAGAGGGAAAGTCATATCACCACCAAAGTTAGAGAGATTCATCCTCCAGGGACAAGGAAGGTTTGTACAAAATGTCATGGCAATCCATGAAATAAGTGTTAAGATATTTCAGTCTGGATCAAAGTACTGGACCAACAGACCGACCAAACAACCAAGTGACAGATTGATGTTGCCAGCACAACATTTTTGAGTGGCAAAAAAATTTATAAAATTAATATTTCTCTGACAATACAATTGATAGTTTTGTATTGATGGTGCTTCACAGTATGATGATGATTGATTGGAGGTTATAGTTAGCTCACCTTTTTATTTGCCACTACATCAGCACCCTCTCCCCACCGCCTGGCTGAACGACTGGCATGCAGAGGAACATTCATCGTAACAGCAGGGCTGACTGATGGGCAATGATGATGTCATCAACGAGTGCCAATCCTGATCAGGGTGGTGGATCGGTGCCAGGCTGCGGGTGGCCGTGGCAACCAGATACCAAGGCAACAATGCCAGTCAGCCAATCAGAGACGGGAGGCACAATGATGGAACATGGCAGGTGCACTGTGGAGGTAACTGGAGTATTTGTAACCATCTTTGATGTTGTTTGGCTAAATATTATTCCACTAATGTTTTATGTGTTTAAAGTAAATCCATCTTAAGACACTCTTATACCCTTGGATAAAATCAATTTGTCATGTTGAGTGCATTTCAAGAGTTAATTTGTCATGCATTGATACAACTTCCTTTTTTACTGTACCTACTTGGGCTCAATCTGTATTGCTGTGTGTCGAATACTTTTAGGCAGAGAATGCAATATTAACACTGCTGTGCATTTTCTTAATTGAAAGTAGTTGAGTGGTAGCTCAAGAAAGGTCTCTACTGAGGTTGCTGTCAATAAGCAAACACTAAAATCATGGTTTTGGAAGCTGGGGTCAATCAATCAATCATTTTAGGAGGCTTTCACACTTGTAGTTTGGTTGGTTTGTTCCACACTGAGGAAAGAAATGATACATTGTTGCCTTTTGGGTCTATCTATGTCATGTTTACTTTGCATAAATTAACAAACAGCAAATATAATCAAATCACATGGATTGAAAGGTAACTATCATCCTCCATCATTAGATCTACACAGACCCTCGTGGGAACAGCAAATTACGGTGACTGACACCAAGTCATACTGCATTTTCCTGTGACATACTGTACATGTTCATTCATCTTCTATGGTGGTCATGAAGACCCTAATGACAGTAGTAATTGATTATGAACATCAGTGTTCCCTGGTGGTCTGGTGGTGGGTCACCAGGCCAATGAGAACCCCCCTTAGGGCAAAAAAAAATCTATCTGGCAGTAAATGTACAGTACAGACTACAGTGTCAGTTAATAGGTGCTGCAGCTTCTCAAGACCAAGAAAAGTCTCATCTGTTATTTCATCAACTGCTGGATGGAGGTTAGCCCCCAAGTTAGAGACAATGAGAGGACGGTAGAAGCTACAAACTCAGTATACACTGCACCTTTTCTCATCTGAGTTTCTCATTCTTGTCTTTATTTTTTGTGCTTCTCCTCTTTCTCATCTCATCTTCCTCTGCTGATTCACAAAGTGATAATTAAAGTGGGAATTAACCTTGCTGTAATTACATGAGGAGGGGTCAATGTGTAGAGTGGTTAGACGGCCCTGGTCTCTCCACTAAATGAGACCAAGGATGGATGGATGACATGCAGACAGATGGACAAGTGGATCACAGATCTGGAGATATCTGGGTGAATATACAGAATTAACCGAAGGCCTCTTTTTGAACTACACTAGAATTCCTGCACAAGCAGATGTTTCGAGGAAATCACATGTGAAAATGTTTTGCTACCAGTAACTCAAAGTGAATGACTCACTGGCCGCTTTCATTATTCTTGTAACTCATATTCCAAACCAACTTACACTGCTAAGCCTATTCATCTATCTCTGTTAATCACACAATAGCCTTTGCATTAGACTTAATTATGTCGCTGCTTTAACAGCACACAGTGCATCATTTAAACCACGTCTTCAGCTGCAATTTTAACCTCCATGCTTTTTAAAACAAGCACACATTTGTAAAGCCAGCCGGGCACAAAAATGAAATATTTCTCTCCGTGCGATGTAATGCAAACCAGATCCGTGCGGAGGATTGTAACATGATAGTATGAAAATGCACAACAGAAAATATAACATCAAAATAGCAATTTTATACTTAAATTAATCACTTTTCTCTGTATCACACTGGCGATGTGTTCAATTTGCTGTTTTGTGTTCTCTCTCTCTCTCTCTCTCTCTCTCTCTCTCTCTTTCTCTCTCTCTCTCACTAGGTAGGAGCCCTCAGCAGCAGAAGCAGGAGTGGTGAACAGTTAATAGTGGCGCTGCAATAACAATAAAATGTCATCAATCTGTGGGCGCCTCCTGCCTCTGTCACACCAAGTTTGTACAGAGTAATGACATTAGGCCTGGAGTAGCAGGCACACTGCTCTCTTAAAGGCACCGCAACACACCTCCCCAAACAAACAAACAAACAAACAAGAGAGTGAAATGATGCGGGCTGAAATAGGAGGAAAGGACAGAAAGAAGGTTAGAAGAATAGAAGAGCAGGAAACCATGGAAATGATACAGAGATAGATGCTAGTTCTCACGAAAGCCATATCGACGTCACACTCAACTAGAAATTGCATAAAGTAACATAAATGTCAGGCATCTGTCATCCAATCCCAATAATATCCTAATACTAATAATAATAATAATAATAATAATAATGATAATAAACACATCATTTGAATGTAATGTTAGCCAACGCAAAAACAAAGCTACAGTAGTATTTCAGCATACTGCAATTATTCCAGTATTATTCCAAGTCATAACTGTTGTGAATTACAGCAAAAGAAACAATGGTTTATGTAAAAATCTGGATGTTGTAGGTCTTTCCAAAGAAAACCAAGCGCTAAAGTTGTGAGAATGTTCATGTGTTATGTGATGACTTGTGTTGAGATTGTACTTGGTTCATGCCATGTGCTGAAAACTCATCTTAACTCAATACAATAATAACACATATCATATATCGTTAATATCATTATCTGCACCAGTCTACTAGAACCTAAAGCTTGTGCCAAACATCATCATACTACTACATATTAATGCGTGCGTGTTCGTGTGTGTGTTTGTGTTTGTGCGAGTGTCTGTTTTACACGTGTAGGTGTGTGCGTGTAGGTTTTCGCATTGGTCTGTGTTTATGTGTGCCAATGTGTGCTCATTGGGGTGTGTTGACTAGCATCCATCTGCATGCCCGCTGGTGACACATCATCAAGGAGCCTCCATCAGTGACACACACACACACACACTTGGGGGATTCAGGGGGGGGGGGGCAGAGTGTGAAAGGGAGACAAAAGTGAGTGTGTGTGTGTGTGTGTGTGTGTTAGTGTAAGAGAACAAGAGAGGCAGAATGAGAGAGAGAGAGAGAGACAGAGAGAGACAGAGAGAAAGAGACACAGGGGATGGTCTGGCCAGGCGGCATTAACCCTGCGTTGCCTGAGGCCAAGCCATGCCACCGATCCTGTTTCTAATTCACCCCTGCTGGCACTGCTAATGCCAGCCACTACCAGTTACCACACAATCTGCTCAGGGGACTGCACAGCCCTGCACCCCTATATATAATCATCTGGGCTGGGCCATGCATGATGATTAGCGTCCTGCTCAGACTTTGGATCTCCTCACTGGGGGAAGAATGTATAATATATTGACTGTCTACCGACTGTGCGAAATAAAAATATTCTTGCTTAAAACATAAAATACATCTCAAACCCATCAGCCACTTTAATTTTATATTTATCTTCTATCTTTACCAGTATTCACCTGATCTATTAACTTTTTGTTTACAGTACATTCACAACATGTACCAGTCCAAAGATGGTGAGTTTTTCTAAAGGATCGAAAAATGTCTTAAGAATGGATACAAGATTAGCACAGCAACACAATTAATATATTTTAATTAAATGGCGATCTTATCATATCACCTAATTGATTCTTGTTTGGCAACGTGTTTGATTGTGTATATTATTTGTATCATGCTGTATCATATCCTAGTTTATGAATTGTTTTCACCTCATTTTAATTTGCTATTACCCTTCATCTGAGCCATCACCAACCCTTCTGTTAGTCACAGTTCTTAAATATCTTCATTTTCCTTACTCCCACTGTTTCTTCTCACTTGCCATCCATCAATCTGTTTTGATTCTGAACAGCAATAAAACCGATATTTAAAAAAGTACTAATTACCACGAGGAAAATAAGAAGATGATAACAGCTGATTGCTGTTGTAAAAGAAAAGGAAAGGGCTTATAAGGATGATCTTTTTTCTGTGAAACAGTCCATTTGGATTTTGGACTGTGCATTGTTCTGTATAGGCAGGTCCATTTACTCCTGTCCGTTTTACACAACTCCTCCCACTCTCTCTGAAGAAGAGGGACAGGACAGGATCAGGAGATGTCTGAGAGTGGTAGCGCGATCCTGTCTTCATGCAGTTGTCAATGCCATTCATGAACTGTTTTCAAACCTGCACCCGAGCTGTAAGCTGACTTCCTTGTAGACATGACTGACATCTCAATGCTGGAGTGAGATTCTCTACCCACACCAATCAGCTGCTTCAAGCAACTTAAAGTTGAAAATGACGTTAAAACCAATTTTCATTGTGTCCCAGATTTAAAAAGTTTAAGGAGCTCATTTAGGCAGCATACAATGATCCCTTATGGGTTAAGGCTTACTTTGTGGTTCCATCCTGGTTTTCTCAGTGGTGGAGAGAAAATCTGAGGAGCTGACAGGCACCCCATCCCTTATTAACTCATTGGCCACCCACTTTTGCCACAAGTCTCTGTCCCTCTTAAAGGAAACTAAGGCCGTGGCAGGTCAAGAAGATGGTGGCATATCTGAACAAAATATGCAATGCTTTCCTCAAGCACAATGGAGTGAAGCCAGAATGCCAGCAATACACCCTGCTTGGTAGTGTCAATGAAGCCGGGTAAGGCATCCTGACAGAAGATTAAGCTGAACCCATGTCTTGCTTTGACAGGCAGCTCAATAATGTCTTTAGGGGCACTGCCATAGCCATGGGAACAGGCACGATGGTGCCAGTGCATTTTTGATGCAACCAAGAGATTTGAAGAGGAAGTTGGTGTTCTTCCAAGGGAAATACAGTTACTGTGGCAGAAGGGACAGACAGGTATCCCACACTTTCTGTATGTGTCTGGACATGGCACTAGAACTGTCAACACACCAGGAAATGTTCATTCCCCTCATCTTCATGTCCCAAGGAGCTATGCTTGTCTTACTGCTCCTTATGCAACCAACCACAAGAGAGTGCCCACAGTCCTAGACAGAAGACTAGAAGCTCCTCTACTCATTATGGTGGATCGCCTAGTAGTGACCCACTAGGTTTCATGCTTACAGAGATTACTTAACAGGCTGTAGATTGCCTGCTGACCATTCCTCCAACAGCCAAGTCTGTTGCTTGGACGACTGGAGAAACCCCCAGGTTCTGCTAAAAGGAACACTCCTGGGAAATGTGATGTCATATGTGTCATGTTCAGATACCTCTGTGAGGCAGGTATGAGTGGATCTGTCTGATACAAACTGTAGGTGGGATCTTGCAGGGAACAGCACACGCCATTTGATTACCCCCAGCTTCCAAAAAACAGATAGACATAATTTCCATCCAGACATTGTGAGCCAAATCTGGGGGGTGTTCAGAATGGCTGAGGTGGACCCCTTTGCTTTGAGGCAGAACTCCCTGTGGTTCTCCCTATTCCCATAAAATTCCCCCTACAACATATCACTATCGGTCACCATAGTTGCATGGTTAGGCTCCAGTCAGCATGTTATTGCTTAGAAGTTGAGTTGGTCAGGTTACTGAATAAAGGCTTGACTAGTGGAATTGTAATAATGATCCAAGTTTCACATGCATCCTCCACCACAACAGTTTTAAAGTTAATGTGAAGACACAGGTTTTGGGAGTGGACTGTCCTTAGTCATCAAATCTTCTAAAATGTTTCCCGCAGGGGGAAAGTGATTATGACCAATGATACATGCTACCACTGAGTGGGAATTACACACGCTGCTTCTAGGGATACTCTCTGGGGAGCCTTTCAAACCTACTGACTTAATCCCTCTGAAGCTGATGTCTATTAGGACGGTGCTCATGCTCGCTACATCATCACCTTAGTGCTAACTTGGTCTGTCCGAACTGCATGTACATCAGAGAAGACCGTATCAATGCTTCGGGAGAAACATTTTTTCTGTTGTGTCATGGTCAAAACCGAGCACTTGAGAAAAACAAATGAGAGGTGAGCTGTTCGTCTGGCTAGTGGGCTTTGCTTTCAATAACACACATTCCACTTTGGCCTGTGCTTAGCACATAAAAAAGAGTGAGTAAGGGTAAGATGCAATACCCATAACTAGGCCATGCAGAAAAAAAACCTGGGCATGAAAGGGGCTCATAAGCACCATCCTTCAGCGAGCAGTGTGTATCACAGCAGGGAGAAACCTGCGAGAAAATTGCATTACTTGTGTATTATAAGTGTAGTTCTTTAAACATAGACAGAGCCATCTAACACTGTGCTATCTTGTCACTCAGCATTGAACCTCAGTGAATGCACTGATTGGTAAATAGCCCCTTTGATAGGACTCATATTCAAAGGCTGAAACTGGGTTGGTTGGCTGAGCGTGCATTAGGCAAATGTTAAGTTTATGGTATGTACATGGATGAGAGGTTAAACCCAAAGATCCCTTATCATTGTGTCCTCCACTTACTTCTATGCATTTAGCAGTGGTATTGTAATTAGTAATGGGGTGTGACAATTTCAATCAAAGTATATATTTAAGAGAGATGGAGAGTCAAATGGAAGTTCCTCAGGCACTGTTAAGGGAATAACTTAATCCTTTATTTAATCAGCCATAGCCCTTCACACAAAGAATAAAAATACAGTTGTACAGAAAGGGTTATTCAAAAAGAAAATCAAAAGGTGTTATTGAATATCTTGAGATGTCAAATCCGACTTAAAATCTGTTAGATAAGGATTCAAATATTGTTCACTTGTATTTTTGTCTTTGTTGCTGGTCGCTTAATTAATTTACTGAAGGATCAAAGCAGAATACAAACTAACCCTCTGTGATCTTAAACACGCAGGTTGTGAACAAAAGCCTTGAAACCAAGAGTCAATGATTTCTTTATTGTGCACAGACAGGCCGCAAGAGAGTGCGATGCAAAGTCACTGTTTGTGTGTGTATGTGTGTGTATGTGTATGTGTGTGTGTGTGTAGCTAAGGGCTAAGCTAAGCTCAGTATCAAAGCCCCATGCCTCCCTCACTTCACCATGTCAAGTGAAGCACACACACACACGCACACACACACATTCACACAAACACATTCCCTCTCCCCATGTAAGGGGGTTGGGGGGGCTATGTTGGTTGCCTTGGAAACACTTCAGTCCAGATAATTATTACTGTAACTGTCTCTGCACACCCCACCTATAATAGAAATGGATCATAAATTATAATCACTGAGTGGCAGCCTTCTGTTAGGGCTGCCTGCTCGCTGTTGCCACCCACTGGGCAGCAGAGGAAATGCAGGACAGGATGTAAAGCTGTGTGGAGCTGCTGTTGACTCCTTGTTGTTACTGCTTCACTCCTGCTTCTCATTTCACTGCCCTCTCCTGAACTGACACAGAAAAAAAAACTACTTTTTTGTTTGGTTTCCTCTATTTTTAGTAAATCATTTTCACTCCCAACGTCAAACCCGGATGACAATAACAATCATTTAAAAACATTAATGGCAGAATGGAAATATGGCATCATTCTGAATCTGTTTAAATATTTACAAAGGCCTATTCCCATGGCCCATTCCTAAGTAATCAAAAAACAATTAAATATTCTTCTCGGTTGAAAGTCGCTTTTTTGTTTGTTTTTAAAACAAAATAATTCAGTGCCTTATAAAGAAGTAGTCTGGGGTTGAGTAGTAATTGCAAAGTGAGCGCCCTACTTTTTCACTCCCCCCCTCTGCAAGAACTGGGAAGGAACCACCAAAAAAATGAAAAACAAAGGGAGGGGAAAAAATGAATAAACAAACAAAAAAATAAATTAAAGTAGCATTAAGAATATAAACTTGCAGCCAAAGGAAATAAGCTAATTGCCTGGCTGTGTGTTTATCATGTCCTTTGTTTAGCAATCGTATTCCACAGAAATGATGAGTTTCTGGCCTTCAGTTTGATAGTTATAGCTTACAGTTATGTGTGGCAGAGGAGTTTTATTAGCAGGAGACGCTGCCACTTCCTCTCTCACCATTTCTCCGTCTCCCCTTTTTGTGTTTGAAACATTTGAACTCCTCACATCCGTACACCCCCGTAACAAACACCTGCCTTTACATTATCTGCTAAACAGCTGATTTCAATTCAGCTTTTTCTCTATGAAGTGTTTTGTGACAAAGGAAGCAAGTCTGTGACAGAGGTCGTCACCACACCGCCAATTACTGGCAAGGCGCAACCGCCTTAAATCAGCTTCCACTTATAAACATAACTTCAACCGCAGCGCCTCTTCGCCTTCCTCTCCCCTAAAAGCTAGGTGGTGGGGGGGGGGGACGAGGGGGTTTGGGTGAAGCCTCATCATTATATTGGTCAGATTACTGTAAGACAGCAGGTTTAAAAAGGAAAACCTCAACAAAAATTCCAGGTTCCATATCCGGTGTCAGCGCCGCTCATGCTCCTCTGTTTTAAAATGAGATGCCACAGCGTTTCACTTCCTGCCGCCGCACACGGGTGAGCAGTAAAGTTTCAGGCTGTTCAAATGACCTCAGCATTATGATTGTAACTCTGCAGAAAGCTTGGCAATAAAACCTTTTAATCATCAATTGTTGTTTCTGCTGAAATCCCAGTCCATTTCTTTTCAAAGGACAGACGGTGTCACGCGCGGCCGCCGCACACAAGCGCAGGCGCGATTGCGAGACGCGCCGAATCCCTTTCAAAATAAAGAAAAAGGAAACGTCTTCTATCCAGTTACTGAACAACTTTAAATTACGCCGTCTCACAACTTCATTTCAAACACCAGAGATGTGGCTGTTTCAGGAAGGAGGACCTTTGAAAAGTTGATGGCACCTCATGTTAGCAGTTTACGGCCAGGGGTTTTGCTCACTGCACAACGCAAATCACAGGTGGGTTTCCTCATTAGGCGCTATTGACAAGCCACATAAAACAGAATCCATCGCTCCCTCCAAAAGGCTCGGCAGCAACCATCTAGCGGGCCCCTTTTTTTGTCTCACCCCCTTTTCCTCTCCCTCTCCTCCGCCCTTCTCCTCTCTTCTTTCTCTTTGCCATGCATATTTCAGATCAGGGATGGATGTCAGGCGGTGCGTGGGAATTATTAATCTCAGGTTCTATACTTGTGGTGAGCTGTTTAAGGATTCATACTAACAAAGGGCAGCGGAGTCACGCAACAGGGCTGACAAGGCCTGTCTTTCTATCTCCATACCTCCACCTGTCTCCTGCCTCTTCTTCTCCTACCACACACACACATTCACACTTTTATTTTTTTTTTATCCGTTTCTTTCTCCTTCCTTCCTTCTGTCTCTCTCTCAGGCTGACCTTTGGAGCCGCTTAGGTTCACAAAACACCTCCAAACAGTTCCTCTCTAATGGCCCACTACTCAAACAATCGGTAGAACGACCTGACGAAGATGATTGATCTCTGACAAGCGGCTCGATGCATTCCTATGAGTCATTAGATCAGCCTAGATGGAGGGAGAGAGAGAGAGAGAGAGAGAGAGAGAGAGAGAGAGAGAGAGAGAGAGAGAGAGAGAGAGAGAGAGAGAGAGAGAGAGAGAGAGAGAGAGAGAGAGAGAGAGATGGAGAGGTAGAAAGAGAGAGGGAGAGAGACCTATCGGAGAATTGGTACAGCTGTGCGTACAACCAGACCAGGCATTTATCTAATGTCAAGACGTGCAGACAACCTTTAGTCTGAGTTTGATGTTGGAGGAGCTTTGGAATGACAACGGTGTTCACATCCAGTCTGGTGCGCACCAGCTCAGGCCCAACTCACAAACACACACTCACACACACACACACACACACACACACACACACGTATCGTTTCTCACAGAAATAAAGGCACGTACACACACACGCTCAAAAGAAATGAATCTGTAAGAACACACAAACGTGCGCACAAGCAGTCAGCAGTAAAAACACTATCGCTGGAGCAGCTCAGCGCAGTGGAAAAGAGAAATGTCTTCTTTAAAGATCCTCTTGTTGTGTTGTCGCACTAGGAGATAAGGACGGATTAGGCTGAGAGACGCTCTGAGCTGAGACACGCAAACATGCTGTTGAACATGGAAGTGAAGCATCATAAACTCTCTCTCCCCAGCCAATCAACACACACATACAGAGAGAGAGAGAGAGAGAGAGAGAGAGAGAGAGAGAGAGAAAGGACAAAGTGCTATGTAGTACAGTAGCTCACTTTTAAATAGGGGATCGCTGTGCATGCGTTGTTTGTCATCGTCTTAAACAGAACGTGTTACTTTAAAGAGTTTGGGTGTGTGCGTGGGATGTATGAGAGGGCATCGCTTCTAAAGGCACACACATAATGGGTGTAAAAGCTCTACAGAGAAGTATGCAGATATTTTAAATTTTAAATTGCACTGAAGGCAGAAACTGATATATTGAGACTTATGGGTGAAATAGCTGAAATTATCCTTTAAAGCAGATTGAATTAAACTTGGACAAAAAAGGTCAACAGTCAATAGACACTAAAGGTCAATAGACACTAACAGAATTAATTTTAAACAGCTGCTGAACAATCCCCCTGTATTTGTCTTAAAGTAAAGCTACCTATGAATGAGAGCTTTCAGACATTTGAGGTACTTACTCAGATTTCTTAGTAGGACTGCAGATTTATTTGTGTCACTGTGGACAAAGACAAGCAGTAAAACACAATTGAAGACAACTACATTTTTACAAACATGGAGCAACCCCATGTAGCCAGATGGTCACAGCGAATGCCGCGTAACCAGAACGTCCCTGGTTTTATTCCAATCAGGGACTTTTGTTGCATGTCATAATCCTCCCTCTCCCCTTGTCTTTCTCTTTACTGTCGACTGTCCAACAAAGCCAAAAATGTCCGAGAAGCAATCTTTTAAAAATAAAACATTAACAAACCTAGTCTCAAAATCATTTAAGACCAAGAAAATTATACATTTTGTCAGCCCTTCTATTTATAAGAAGTATGCAAATGATAACACACTATAATATAGCAGATAAAAGGGTTAGGGTTAGGGTTAGGGTTCATCAACATTATTTGTCAGCAATTATACTTACTCATATGAAGACATATTTTATTTACCTTATTTAACTGTCTTTTACTATATTGTCATTTATTAATCTGGCACACAGCAGTATATTACATCATATTGTAATTTAGTGTATCACAGCCTTTAGTTTAAAAAAATATCTAATTTAATGCTCCTATGAAAAATGTTCATTTGGAGATTTTCGTTTAAGTACAAGCTTTAAAAAGTGAGCAGTTGATGACATACAAGTTGACCTCGGATGAGGATGTCAGTGAGACGTTTTATTCCAGCTGTCTTGAGTGCCTTGTATTGATATCAGACGTTACACAGGCCACATCTTTATGTGGTTCTGCTCTCAGCGTCATTACACAGCTCGTACCTCTCCTGAAACGACAACAATTAGTCCCTCAAGGATTTTGCGGAGTCAAACACACATGTATAAAGTGCACTCAAACACACTTCCTGAGGCCCTAACTGGTTATGAAAGGGGGTTATCAAAGGCAGAGAGAAGAGCAGAGGAAGTGATAAAAGTAGGTGAAAGAGTGAAGACGATAATTCCCTCCATCTTTCCATTAGCAATCTCTAAAAGATGATCCAATGGGACAGGGTGTATCGTAGCTCTTGGTCCTGATCCAGCCACTTTTCCCTGGCTATGCCTTCATCTTTTCCACAGACGACTATCGTCACGACTCTCACACACTTTTTAATCACATGGCCACAGTGACTTTATGACCGCCTGGGTCTCGTTACGCTCAAGCTGAGCCTTGAAACAAAAAGGGACAGCTGGATATACCAAGAATGTACCGAGAATCTGAAATATGTCTGATCCAGGCTGGGTGAGTGATTAGTGGTGGAGGAGGGGGATAATGATATAATGTTGGGTGTGTGTGTGTGTGTATGTGTGTTTTTATGTATATGTATGTATATGTGTGCGCATATGGGGATCAGAGGGCTACAGCCTATTTGATAACCCACCTTCCAAACACACACACTCACTATATCCTATATCACTATACTCAGCAAACACCCTCCACAACTGCAGTGTCAGCTCCATTTTCAAAGACAACACCTTGTTTCTTTAATTCTTATAGAAACACATTATTCACACCATTACTATCACACACACACATACGCACACACAACCGCATGCCTCAAACTCGGGCGCCACGGGAACAAAGCAATCGGGTTGGGGGTCAGCCAATCGTGTTGAAGCACATTTCCTGGTGGCTTGTGTTTCAACCCGGGGTCTTTGATATGTGGCCCGTCCAAACCGCTCCGGCTATGTCCCGACTAAACGCTCATCCCTGACAACTTCCTGCTATCATCACTGTCATCAGCCTCTATAATACACAGCACATGTTGTGGAAAAACATATTAACGGCACTCGCTGGCGGATAAAAACAGCTGGGATGGGGATGAATGAGCAAGGAATAAGACACTCTATTAAAATAAATACAGTGGAGCATGTGCAGGATCCAAATAGACTGTACAGACAGACAGACAGACAGATAGATAGATATATAGATAGAGGACATAGAGGGGGTTTTCAAGGAGAGGGGGCTCAAAAGAGCAGAAGGAGAAAGCAACAGACAGAGGGGAAAGAAGGATAAATGAGGGTGAATAGAAAGAGTGAATAATGGAGAGGAGGGGAGAAAAATGAGGTGGAAAAAAATAGAGGGGGAGGCCAGATTGAGAGGAGGAGTGAGGGAAAAGGGGGAGAAAGAGATCTCTTTGTATCATCATTATCTCTGTCTATATCAGATTAGGATGAGAATCACACTTCCATGATGGTGTAAGGCAGACAAGACTAACTATAAGTTATGTGATGTTGCAGCAAAATGACTCTGTATGTCTTTCATGAAATATTCGGTTCAAGAAGTGATGTAAGGCCAGTTCCAAAGGCTAATCTAGTAAACTGCTGCAAATGAGGAGCTAACTGCTAACATGCTAGCCAGCCAGCTACAGGCTAGCCAGCCAGCTACATGCTAGCACTAGACTAGTCAGTCACAAAAGTTCTCTGAATTTCTCTTCTACCAGGCTGGCTAGCCCCCTTACCTCCCACTGCATGTTGTTCTCAAAATGCTTTATCATTTAATTCAAAGTTACTGAGCTTGTTATTGAGTTATTGATAAGCTAACCAGATTTTAGCCAGCAAACAGGACAATATCCTAAAGAAATATGTGGCTTTTTGCATACCGAGTATTGCATTATTTTTTTACTTATACAGTACCAGTCAAAAGTTTGGACACGCTTTCTTATTGATGTGAATGGGAAAGTGTGTCCAAACTTTTGACTGGTAATGTATATACATACATTTATTTGTCCTACAACTTTTGAGTATTTTTAGTTTTTTTCCCATTGGATGGTTAGAGATCAGTTCCTATGTGAGTCTGAGTGAGTCTTGGCTGTCTAAAGTGTAGCTGTTGTGAACCAAGCAATTTCCTGTGAGGGATCTATGGATCTATCTATCTATCTATCTATCTATCTATCTATCTATCTATCTATCTATCTATCTATCTATCTATCTATCTATCTATCTATCTATCTATCTATCTATCTATCTATCTATCTATCTATCTATCTATCTCAACTGTCTGCATATCATTTAGTGGAGCAGTTTATACTATAGAACAGGGTTAACCAAAGCTCCCTTCATGTTGTACGCATGCTCCTTTGGTTTCCTATCGGTCAAGTAAAGTTCACAGTGGTTGAACTCGACAGGGAAAATCTGTGTGAATTGAATTTACCCTGCAAGCAAATCCACTGTGTGTGTGTGTGTGTGTGTGTATGCCTATGTGTGTGTGTGTAATGGCAAAATTTGGGATTGTTAAGGTAAGAAAAGGGGTGGCTGTTAGCCCATTCAACTTCAACACACAAACCCCTACTAACACACATACACAAGCACCCACCCACCCCTTCTCCTCCATAGCCCCCACCCACCCACCCTGCCACCCACCAACCACTCCTCCATCCACCACAACCACAATCCAGCCCAGTGCCAACGCTGCACAGATGCAAACTCCCCCCTGACCGGGAGGCTGCCAAGGCGCCGCTTCCGAAGCCTCTCCACCAGCTGGAGACTCTCTGATGAGGCCAACACATCCATTTCCCTGGTAACCGACGAGCCCAGGCACACACACGTACACACACACACACACAGGGACACGCTTGCATATAAACATGTATATGCACCCGTGTGAATATGTATATACCACACACACACACACACACACACACACACACACACACATACGTAGTGCCCCATCGAACACCCTCCACCCCCCTCCGTTCAAACCCCTCCTCCTTGCCCTGTTTGCTGCCAGGTCTATTATCACACAGGATGGGTTGCAGGGCCACAACACAACAGCTAGACACATTTACACCCAGTTACCAGACATATGCAGTGTACAGCCCACTGTTCCGATTAGCAGGACCCAAGATGTCACCTTTGCTTCTGCATGCATGCGCTGAGATGCATCTCAAAAAGTCCGATTCAATTTGAGACATACATAAAATATTCAATATGTGTATAAATAATCTTCCCTGCTATGAAAAACATGTCAAATCTAGATTGAAAAATAGTTTAAGGTGGAGGGAATATTGCCTCGTTGTTTGCTGAAAAACATGAGCTTTGCATGTGATGTTGATGTAGTAAGGGTAAAGGGATAAGGGTATATACAGAGACTGAATTCATCTTTAATACAGTACATTTGGTTGTCATTGCATCACAATTGATAAATGCTGGTTAGTTTATTAGATAAGGGTATCAATCACCAATGTTTTTTTTCCACACTACAAAAAAAGAGGATATCAATCACCATGTATTCATAATAGCAAAGCCTTATTAACATCTATGCAATTGGCTTTACGCAGTCAATACGGTATATTCTTTAAAATCATGGACTTAATTATGCAAGGTTTTGTGAGCCCACATATTCTTACATGCATGTGAGTTACCAAGTGCATCAACTGTACACTGACAATTAACAACTGAACTATAAAATTAACCCTAACTTGGCATCAATTTCTTAACAATAATAAAGCCTATGTTGAACGCATAGGTAGGCTATCAACACGTAACTATGGTACATCTTAATCTAAGTATAACCACCAAGCATAAAGATGCACACAACTCATTCAACGAGACTGATCTCTGTCCCCTAAATAATCTTGTGCCCTTGTATACCTGGGAATGAATTCTATCTGGTGTGCATGCAAAAGAATTTGGAGCACCCAACGTAGTAAAACAGCCTCGATACATTTTTTTCTCTACCTATGACCACTCCAAAACTCTGTAGATTTTAGTATGATGAAGCATTAACTGCTAACTGTGGATGTTATATAGTAAATCCAAAAAAGACAAAATGTTGTTGCATATACTCTGAGTACAATTAAATCTTTAAAAGTTAATATAATAATTGTTACTTTAATGAAGTTAAGCTTTAAATAGGTCATGCCTCAAACAAAAAAAAAGAAAAAACAATCAACTCTTGACTAAATGATTGTTTATTCTTTAAATCTGTTTATCTGAATGCTAATTGTTGTTATGAATTTTGCTATAAGCTAAGAAACTAGTAATGTTATCAGAATATGAGCTGATTTTTTTGTCCTCCCAAGGGGCCATTATATACTAAAATCTGTTTCAGATCATGGCAAATGTGCCTCTTACTCATTTGTACATCACCAAAACACTACATACAATATTTTAGGGTGGGGAAAGATGCCCTCGGGCCATTTTGCTCCAAACCATTATTGTATGTGTATTACCCCAGATGTGAATTTCTCACATTTTTATAATTATCAGAGGAATCAATTTTATATTTTGCTTCAAACTAATCTCATTGGATTAGACTCACTGTGTGTACTGTACCTGAAAACTCACAAAAAAACAAGAGAAGAATTCAATCAAGTTAGCTAAAAATATGTTCTCATGAAGAATTCTAAAACAGTAGTAAGATGGACATCAACCCTTAGTGCAACACATCTGATTGGCACAGGCTGAGTTACAGGCAGGTGAGCTTCTTGCCTCAGTGAGTATTCCCCCATCTAACCCTACATGGAAAATTAAAGTGAAATTTAAACTTCTAATGTGAGAAAAACTCCTGCACTTTGACTTCTAACTGTCAGCCTGTTTGGGTCAGTGTGTCTGTGTGTCCGGCATCTCCCATCTCTCCACATCCTCGTCCATCCGCAGCGTAATCTGGCGGCAAAGACAATACGCGCACCGAGAATAAAGGTGCTTTGTAATCGAGGATGGTGAAAGTCGGAAAAGAGAGAAAGAAAGAAAAGGAGGGGAGCGGAAAAGGGAACGGTGCTTTATCGACGAGAGCGGAGGGGGCTGCTAAATATATCATCTCTTCAAACAGTCAAGGTCAGACAAACAGCACCTGTTTGTTTTGGGCCGAGACAAGGAATGGCAAGGAATAGCATGGCACGGAATGGCACGGAATGAGACACGAGGAAGGGGAAGGAGAGGAGGAATGTGGCTGCTGGAAGGGGATCAGTGGCTGAGCTTTAACCTTGGGCTCTTTGTGTTGGAAAAGGAGAGGGCCCTTAGCCTGCTCTGCTGCATGTACACACACAGGGCCAAAGGGGGTCTGAGGCTTCCCCCCCCCTCCTCTCTCTCTCTCTCTCTCTCTCTCTCTCTCTCTCTCTCTCTCTCTCTCTCTCTCTCTCTCTCTCTCTCTCTCTCTCTCTCTCTCTCTCTCTCTCTCTCTCTCTCTCTCTCTCTCTCTCTCTCTCTCCTCTCTCTCTCTCTCTCTCTCTCTCTCTCTCTCTCTCTCTCTCTCTCTCTCTCTCTCTCATACAGCCACTCCACTCGCCTTCTGAGAGACAAGGAAGGTTCAGCGATGTTCATGTCAACAGAGCCCTGCGAAAGCCTTTTGATGTCCCTCTTCTTTTTTGAGGGGACCGCAGAAAGGCTGGAGGACTTTTGGATGTAGTGCCAAGAACAACAAGCGAGGAGGCAGCTGTGTGCAAGAGGAGGCGGATCGGCCCAGGAATCAAAGATGGCTGGCGAAGAAAGGAAAACAGCGTATCAAAGGAGGGGTCCCACGTAATTGGAGTTAGTCAGTGTCTTTAAATAAATTGACTTGGGCGGAGGCCACTAAAAGAACATACGCGCGCGCGCGCACACACACACACGTACAAACGCACAAGTGCTTATCAACAAGTTTCACTTTTCAGGAACTGTTGGACATTGTTTAGAAGCCATAAGAAATGAATGAACTTTACAGCTGGAAACAAATTAGAGTTCAGCTCCTTAAAGGGGAAACACCACCTAGCTGCTCTAATCAGTGTTTTTATATGAACGATGGATCAAATGAAGGTGCGATATGAACGATGTCGCTTGTAGTGACAACCCATCAGAGAATTATCACCAAGTCCCGAAAGCTCTACGGAGTTCTTTAGCCAGCTGCTTTTAGCATAAAAGGCTCTGATAAATCTACTGCACACTAACAGACAAAGTTAGTGGTGATCAGAGCTTTTCACACCAGAGCTGAGAGTGAATATTGGCCTTGCATTCATCAGGTGGACAGAAACATGACTCCTAACCCTAATGTTGCTCTGTGGCTACTGGATGTGGAAATAAGCAATGCTAATATGTTGTTTCCATTGCCCCAAAGTGGCTAAAGAGACAAAGAATGCATTACAAACTGGACACGTGGGGTCTGAACAGGTGAGAATGTTATTGGGTGCATTATGGGAAATGTAGGCCCAATGTGTTTGAAGCTTTACTCATACTAGATATCAAAGTATCATTAAACAAAGGGACTGTTTCTCAGTGTATGGTAGAAACTGAAGATACCTCTTTGATGATCATTTATTATTTGAAATATGTATGATTTCCCAGACTAAATCAATCACTTAAATGAAATATTGATTAATAGATTCAACATCATTATTTTCAGCTCTAATATTTTTATCATACCGCCCTCTAGGGGAGGTAACGGTACCTGTGTTTGTCCCGAACGGTGGCGGTATGGATGTTACGGTTCAATGCATGCAGTGGTACAAAGCATACACTCTGTGACCCGAGCAGTCACTGTCAACATAGTTTAATAATCCACTTAGTCTGACGTGTGGAACAATAATTCTAGAGCACTAGTTTCACCCGAAATGTTTTGGCAGCCCACAACTTAGCTGTAGCCAAAGTAGAGAGACCCATAACACTAACTGAGTACAACACTAATATTACAGTATGTTCAGATTCAGATGACTTTATTAATCCCAGAGGGCAATTCAGTTTTACAATCTACCAGACCTTATACAAAACAAACACACACACACACACACACTGACAGATGTAGTGGACTGTGCCAGAGACAACTTAAGTGGACAGATGTGCACGCTGACACCTTGTGTGGCCCCGTGCATATTGACTCACACAAGGATCGGGCAAGTAAAGTTGACATTCATTGCATAAATAGGTTAATAAATACAAACATTATAGAATATATTACACAATACCTTCAATGAATGACCGTACCAGCCATGTAAAAAAAAAAGTAGAAACACAATATAAACCAACTATTTTGGTTAACAATAGTAAAACAGTGCAGTACCATGTCTCCCCATCCCCCTCTCTCCTCTATGTGACGGTCAGTCCACCTTTGAGTAAAGACATTCAGCATAACTATAAAAAACATTTGATTTCTGATGTGGTCAGACATAGAAAAATGTAGTTAAAAAGTATGAGAGTAAAAGTAGTGGTTTTGGTCCCTCTGACTGATTTTTGTACTCAACCCTTATTTAACCAGGAAGTCCCTTGAGATTGAAAACTCTTTTCTAAGAGAGACCTGGCCAGAACAGCACAGCTGTTACAGTTACAGTAGAAATAAAACACAACAGATCAGGAATACAAACATGAAACACACAAGGAAGAAAATAAATCCAGCTCGGATAAGGCAGCTGCAATTCTCAGTCACATGGACTTCAAACATGGCTTTAAATGTATAATATACTATTAATACCAACACCAAACTGTTATTTTATATCTTTTTTTTTGCTATACCAAACCATGACCCCGAAACTGAGGCACATACTAAACTGTGGATTTTGTGTACCGTCACACCCCATCCACCCTCTGATTATAATTATAAAATATTCACAATGTGCTTATGTTTTGCCTCTGATGCCATAAAACAGCTTAAGAGCACTACATCAAGCGAGTGTGTAAAGCCCAGCACCTCCCCTCTGTCTCACTCCTGATTCGCAGTTAAGTGAACATGAAGTGAACTTGCTACAAATACACACAGTTTTTCTATGTTCCACACTCCATTACAGCTGGGGGGGAAACAGCCTCTTAAGAGCAATCCAGACGTTTCCCGAGGCTTTGTGCCCCCAGGGGCCCCCCCTCCCCTCTCCTCTCTCTTTCTCTTCGCCCTGAGCAGGAAGAAATCAGCCGCTAAAGCAACACCATCTCCTTTCCCTGCGGCTACTCCGACCATACACATGTACTGCTAATGCTCGAAAATCACATTTCCCCATCACTTTACCACCATTGCTTCTTAAAAGCATGCCTTTTCCCACCAGTTTAAGACAAGTAAGGAGATAAAAAGGATAACGCAGGAGGAAGACTTTGTTTTGTCAAGATATTTCTTAAAGGGAAGCGTCTAAGAGTAAAGAAATGCGATCTTCCACTTCTGTTTACCCATTGGTTGCATTGGATGAGGTGTGTTTTTTTTCTTTTTTAGTGGAAGGGCAGAGAATCACTGACTGACAGGCTGACTGAGAGAATAGTTTAGGTAATGACAAGCCTGCCTCGGTGGAAACAGAGTGAGTGACTGACATGTTAACTGTGTTGTATGATCGTCTGTCTACCTCTTGTCTCTCATTCTGTGTTCTCTCCTTTCTATCTGTCACTCTCTCTTCAGAGAAGCAGCTACATTTCGACCTCCAACTAAGACCTGAGAACTGTATGCAGTGCAAAGTATTGAATAACTGATTTAAGAGGTGGCACGCAGGTGGCGCAGCTCAAAAAAGACAACTCGCCTACCATCAAAAGGAGCCGGGTAGCGAGTGGGAAGCAGGTGAGGGATCCTGTGACTGGGATCAGAACCTCCACATGTGTTACATCCAACCAGTGGAGCTCACCACAGGGGGAAAAGAAGCAGCTGGTGACTCCATGAGCTGACAATTTAAGGCAAATTTCACTGCCACCCTTTTAAAAATCATTTCTCCTCCAAAATCTCATGCATGACAAGTACATCTGGTTAAGGCCACTAAAGCTGCATGGTGATGACGAGGGAAAGATCATCATCATTATTAACTATTAATAAGAGGGTTTTTTTTTTAATGGAATGCAGATTCAGTGTTAAAACGTTGATTTTCTTAACAAAATGTCTCAAATATTTCAGGACACTTTTACATGTTGCAGGATAACTGCTAAACCAACGGTCAATATCAAGGAATAAGGAACAGAAAAATCGATAGGATGTCATATTTTGAGTTTGATTTTTGAATTATAAAATATGAATTCAAGAAAAACTGGCCATAAAAAGCTTGAAGCAGAATGTGGCTGATATGGATGATATGATTACCTGATATTCACCTGTGTATGTGCTGATTGTGTGATGTGATCCTGCTGTGCTCCTCCTGCTCTGGAGGTCTATAAGTAGGTCATTGATTGGTTGGCTGTCAGGTTAGATCACAACAGCAACAGTTTGCCAACCGTGCACTTAAATTGTAATTTAAAAAGTCAGCTGGAGTATATCATTTAATAAATATAATCTCAGTTATTGAAAGGTTTATATCTCCATGCATGCTTTACAAGTGTGTGTGTTGCTTTCTCCATGTAACCTCTAGTGGTCCAGATCATTTGGTATATCCTCTACAAATATAGTAGATAACTGCACTAATTTCATATTACATAACATTCTATACGTCTACTTTAGTAGAAGTGACTATTTTTTAATACCATTCCAACCATTACAACACAGCATAATATAGTCATAAGCAGATACAAGGCCATTTTTAATGTATCTGTCAACATACATAACCCTCCTCCTGTATAGCATCACTATAAGCAGATGATGAATGATTGATAAACAGTTGCAATCATATGAAATACTTCAATCTTATTAATCATGTAAATATGTATGAAATATTAAGTATTTATGAACTCTTTTATATTAAACATTCATTTCTTGTATTCTTTAATGAAGTAATAAGAAGACTGTAAACCTTCATTCACTGATGAAGGCTAATAGATGCAGCTGAAAGCTCTGGATTCTTTTGTTAGACTGTTATTTCCGAGGTCAAGAACGAGCCTTGAAGCACATCTTCATGACTTTTCAACACATTTATAATGAATTATTCAAATATAAGTATATACAATGAATTCAATGCATGTATAATACACTGTGTATGTTCAAGTGTGCTATTATTAATTAACTGTTTGTGCACCATTCAATGCTTAAAAATGTCTTTATATTTGCTTACAACTATAAAACAATGTGTTACGAACAGTTTGTACTGCCCATAAATGCTAAATAGGGATTTAAGAGTTGCCTTACAGCTTCAAAAAGATTAATTGAATTGAACAATAACCAAATGTTACGTCCATATGAATCTCAGTGTCCAGAAATTAAGACATATTGCTCAAAAGAAAATCTGCCGTCCAGTGTGGTGATTTCTCCATTGACCGGAAATGACAAAAGAAGTTGTGAGTGAAATGTGTCTTTAACATAATGTGACTTTGGTTTCAATGATGGCAGAACAGTCAGGTCATTAGTGTGTGTAGTTTACTGACATCGGGCTATAAGAGTTCTGGATAGTGCTGCAAGACTGTATCTTACTGCCACTTTGAACAGAGAGTGAACAAAGTTGCAGAATTGGTTAACTGCTTTGTTACAGTAGATTTTTTTGTTTTTTTTCCAGAGATGTCATGGTAAAGGTGTTGAGGGCTTGAAGGTGTGGATGTGTGAAAGATGATTCTGAACAGGCAGTATTAAAGACAGGAGAGAAAGAAGGTGTGGAAATGAGAAGAGAAGAGAGGAGAGGATAAAGATGATTTTTCAGGGGGTGGAGGGGGTGAGACTTGTTGAAGAGAGGGCATAAAAAGAGAAAGCTACAGGATGAAAGCAGACAGAGTGAGGGGACAGGACATCCACCCTGCAGCCGCGTGTTATGATCAGCTGTCAACTCCTCACCTCCTCGTCTCCTTTGCGCCGATCCAAACCGCCTCCTATTTTACTTTAGCTGTCGTCTATTTCCCTCACCTTTCTTTGATGTTTACTCTCACCTCCTCTACTCTCCCCCTGCTCCTCTCAGCTCGTTATACTGCCTTCCACCCTCGTATCCCCCCTCGTCTGAGATCAGTTCACTCACATTGTGATTAGCTTCACAAATAAAACCCCTGAGTTGTGATGTTTTCGTCGGTGTCTCATTTACAAAGATTTGTGTGTGTGTGTGTGTGTGTGTGTGTGTGTGTGTGTGATTCAGTAAGTGGTTAATGAGCGAAAAGTATTTAACCAGATACTGAAAACCGGTGGTGTTACGCTGGTGTATTTACAGTTTTGTGTGTCTGGCACAACAAATCAAAAAAGAAGTGATGAAATCTATTTTTCGCTCAGATGCAAAAAAGACAAAGCTGTTACAATCCACAACATGTTGTGGTGTTAAAGACATTTACTTTCAGTAGTTTCCCCTCCCGCTCATCACGTAAGTTACTCCCGCCTGATTTACAAGTGAGGAGAAGCAGGCAACAAAAAAAACCCGCTTTAGCACTTTTTTGTGCTTACAAAGCCTGATGAAGAATGGAATGGAGAGAGTATACAAAAGTGATAATGAGTCCCCTTTTCAGTGATGAGAAACTCATTTGAAACTGCCCAGATTTCTTCCTACAAAGACGCTCACGACACCAAGGCTGCATGTTCGTGCTGTCTCCTCAGAATGTGCTTTCACAGCCTACAAATCATTCCCGTTGAAAAAAGAAAGAAAAAAAAAGAAAAAGGAGTGATTTTCCTCTTCTGTCTCTCTCTTTCTCCCTCTGTGGGTAATTCTTGCTTGCCGTGTCCGTCCGCCCGCCGTCCGTCTCCAACTGAATCGTCTTCAATCGTCTGCTGGACGCCTTCATGGAGGATCTCTCAGAATCACAAGCACACACTCGTACAGATGTATGTCTGTTCGTGCAACAGTCAGCGGAGTCAGGGTGTTGGTCCCATGCATTTTTTTGTAAAGAAATGATATTTGAAATGGAATCTGTCGAGGGCTGCTTGTGGTAAACACTGTCATTTCAGGGAGACAGCTAAGCTCTACAAGGCTTTTCCGCCTAAAGGCTCCACTTAAAGCAAATTATCATTTACCTTTCGACGCGTGCCAGATCATTAGGCAGGGACATTAAAACCAGCTACCACAGCACCAGAGGGGGCCTGAGTGAACCGCTGCCCGGTACATAGCTGTATGGGAGTGTGTGTGAGTGTGTGTGTTTGTGTGTGTGTGTGTGGGGGGGTATTTTAAAGGGTGTGTGGGTGCATGCAGAAGCGCTTGTGTGAGTATTTTCATGTAAGTGCTCAAGAAAGTGTGTGTGCGTGCGAGCTCGGTGACATCAAAGGGGCCAGCAGCCCTGGGTTTCACCATGTGCCCAGAATCATTTGACACGAGCAGATGCATCATTAAAACACTGCCACACTCGCTGGCCAGGCGAGAGACCGGGCAGCCTCTCACACTCACACACATTAGCATTTTTTTTTTTTTTTTTTTTTTGTGCCCCCATTCTTTCAAAAACGCTCCCGAATTCCGCAAAGACGCGAAAATGCGGAAAGGTTGACGCATCCAGGAAGAGGCCTTTTCTTTCTTTTCTGTTTTATATTTTTGTTGTTGCCGTTTTCATATTTTCCCCGTGACTTTTCAAGAGAACCGTGCGACTTTCGACAAGCGTGTGTGATTTCGGAGGGGAGTGACGCCGAGGTGGGGAATCGGTTGGGCGTGTGTGTGAGAGAGACAGTGACTGGCCCTAACCATGGCAACCCAGCCCTACTCATTAAATCAGCCGGAGCAGCTCGTGTCTGGGGTCGACTCTGGCCACGTAATGCGCACACACACACACGGGAGGACAAACGCGCACGCTCGCGCACACACACAGTGACAGCGGGGCCGACGCTGGGCCAACGGTGGGCCTGTGATGTGCGGCCAGAGGATAGATGTGGACAGACTTCACCTTCTTCTGCTCTGCTGCTGCTGCTGCTGCTGGGGAACACACAACAGATGGCTGAAGCACAACCGCCTTTCTCCTCACCCCTTTCTCGCTTTCTTCTCTGTCTCTTCCTCTCTGCTTTCAAATTCATCCTTCCTTCCCTATCCATCTATTATTCCGCTCTCACTCATCCTTCCTTCTCCGTCCTTCTTACAACAGATGAAGCCACCATGTATTGAACGAATAACAACGATAAGTCAAATATATTCCAAATATTTAGACTATGATGCATTAAAATAGTCTAAAAGTGATAATCAGCCATGTGACTAAATCCTCTGACAAAGAAGTACCTCCTTGTACCTCCAGATGTATAAATAAAACTCATCAGTTCTTGTGTGTCTGTACGTTAACTAGGATGTACACCAATCTTACAGCCAGCTTCTTTTCACATTATTGTTGAGTGTGCTTGAGATCTTTATGCTTCTCTTTCACACAGTGAGCAGAAGCTTGGCAACTTAGTCTTTTATAATCCAATTCTACTATTGATTGATATTGATCACTAGAACACCACAGGTTCAGCTTGGACCTTTTACATTTACTGTGCTACCACTTCAACTTGGTTTTCATTAGTTTCACACTCATCTTAAAGATACAATCATCAATTATGGAACTCAAGTTGTGAAAAAATTGCTGAAACTATAGTAGCTTAATAGCCCATTGTAACATTGATGTCAGTTCTTTATGTTGCCTTGAAACATTTTATACTAGAAATGTGTTTAATTCCAGTAATACCTTTTTAATTTAAAGTTTATTGATGTTAGCTTGTATAGCTTGAGGCTGAGCATGTTTCAAATGTTGGTGGTGTCAGCTTACCTTTTTTAAATCTCCTACATAAGTGTTTGAAACACACTGTTTCTTTGGAAAACATCAGTGTTTCTTTGGAAGCTGGAAGTCAGAGCTGGGAATGACGTCACACCCGAGTTTGATTGTTCCTGTTTAGAAGTGATGACTGATTTAATGAGACACAAATAAAACAGCTAATACACAGGATATTACTACAGCTTTTACACTGTTGATGCACAGGGCTGCCATCTTTTATTTTTAGGTTGGGGCTGGTGAGGTTTGTCCAATGTTCCTAGTCGGAAATCCGACTTCAGGGTGCATTCCAATTGAAATTTCTGACCGGGAACTTGTAAATTCTGACTTCCAAGTACAACTGGTACGCACCATTAATCTATAAAGATGATTTCAATGAAGAAGATGTATGAATCTTCACAGAAAACAAAACCCTGACATGTTTTTCAACCATACCATGATATTCCTCTAACTTTAATTAAATGCTTTCCTTGTCAAACTGTAAGCATATTTTAACCAAAGTTTACTTGCCAGTCTTTCCCCAACCACAATATTGTAGTTGCCAACATTGGCATTTAATGTTATAAACAAAGTTTTACAGAATCATCCAATAGCAATGTTCTGTCTGGCGATAAGGCTGCTCTTAGGATTAAATACTCTAATAAAATTGTCCCTCACAAACGCACACACATACATAAACCAAAAACTGTACAGAGAAGAGGGACGAGACATCTTAGAGTCAACATTTTGCTGTTCCAGTCTCAGCGATTCCCAGAGAGGAAGAGGATGTTTGGTCTTGGGTCTCATGTCTGCTGTCTAAGGAACTATAAATACACACCTAGACACTTCCAGGTGAAAGGACGGGGCAATGCAAACACACAAACACAGCTAGCCAGAGAGAAAGAGTATGGGAGAGTGAGAGAGGGAGGGAGGGGTAAAGCAGCCAAATAAAAATCTATTGAGCTTAACAATGGTGTTATAAAAACGTACAGAGGTAGTGTTTAACAATGTGGTAGGAAGAGACGGGGGTAAATACCTCTGGGAACGATGGGGCTTGGCTCAGCATCAAAGCCCTGGCAAGCACACAGCATTGTCTTTAAATTCACACCATTGTCTCCTTTAAACACACGCACACACACACACACCTCTATACATCTAAAATGATGATGTAGAGGGATATTTTGGGGGCTAAAACCCCTTTTGTTTGGATTCTGAATCAGAGCTAGCAGCAGATTTAGCTACTTAACAGCAGTCGATATTAGTCATATGTAAAATATCAAGTTGAGCGCAGATGTTGTGAAATTAAGATTGTAATCATAAAGGAGTTGTTGGGTATTTTGTGAAATGAGCTTATTTGCTTTATTGACAAGAGTTAGATGACAAGATATGACACGTGTATGCCAAATACAGAGCTGTAGCCAGGAGATGGTTAGAGATGGTTTCACTACACCCGGCCCAAAATGGTTATATTGTCTTTTTTACATTTTGGTTTTTAAATGCATTAAACAAAGGAGATATAACATCAGCTTTATAATGGAGAGGCAGGTTCTTTTACCTTAGGAGAGAGCCAAGCTAGACATTTCACTTTGCTTAAGGTAAACTAAAGGTCTCCTGGATATAGCTTCAAAGTACACACACTCAAGTGCTACTGAGCTTCTCATTTAACTCTCAGCAAGAAAGCAAATGTGTATTTCCCCAAAATGGTGAACCGTTCCTTTAACATTCAACACTTAATCCAGAGAATCTGTGCTGAACTTAATACCCTTATCTGAATTTTTACATGTTTAACTATTTCAGTTGCCCCAGCTGTAGCAGGCATCATCCCCTGAGACACGAGGACGCCCTGTTCCAGTCCAAAGTTGAAATAAAATGCTCCACAGGGGTTCAGGTGAGCACCTGCAAACTCAAATCCAGTTCACACAGTAAGTAGTCCCTGAGAATCCAGGACATGGTCCCAAAAGCCTTAATGAAAGAGGATTATATTCCAACATCAACAGCACCCTCACTTCTGTGATCCTCCAGCTGACTTACCACCATCAGACTTTGCAGAGAGGAGCTTCCAGCTGAAATAAAATTGATAAGTACACAAATATCCCCTGAATAAAAAGCCATTTGGTAGTAAATAAGACACATGAATATTTGTGCTCAGCCATTTTGCTAACCATACAGAAAATGCTCACAACATACTTACGGAGACTGACGAGGTGTTGCCGCGAATCCTTCAATAGTACCAGCAATAAAGTGCAGATTTATGGCAAATGTTTTCATCGTTTCGCCTCTATCAGTTCCCCGGCTTCAAAATTAATTATTGATTAATCACTTTGCTTTTTAAGCAAAAATGCAGACCAGCAATATCAAACTATCACAAAAAAATGATTATGCCCCCAAATCACATTTATCTGGCCCATTCATTACTATTGTATTGACAAGGACCAAGTTGCTAATCGCCAAAGCCAAAGAAATAAGGGCTGTCAGCATTTCCGTTGATCGGGCTAAACCAGATATATACAACAGGATGTAAGTTAATGGATTGATCAGAGCAGGAGGCAGGGATGGCGAGGCTAACCATGCAGAAGAAGGTGCATATGCATAATCATCAGTTTGCTTTAGTATTAAGTCTACAGCGAAACAGCACTGAGACATGATGACACAGATACTGTGAGTGTGTGTGTGGGCATGTGCATGTGTGCCTACATACTGAAACTGCAGCACAATTGCCAGTGCAGGCGGCCAGCAGTAAAAGGTCAAGGAAAAGTTTAGATGGCGTGTACCAGGGGCCTTAAGATATTCATAGCCAGCATTTTAGCCTGGAACATAATGAGATGGAACTGGTAAATATTTGCTGATGGCCTGAAAAATTCCAACCATGCTGGGAGCCTATTTTGAATACAAAAGATGTCGGGGGAGGATGATATGTGAGGACGGGAGTGGGGGTGGGGGGGCACCTGATAGCTAATTAGTACATTTGCCCAAATAATTAGAATGAGCGCTCATGGCTGATATCACACAGGAGAGCGGTGTGTGTAGCATTCTGAATGGGGGAATCTGCATTTCATAGGCCGCTGGCCGCTTATAATCCCGCCCCAAGGGGCCTTTAATGGACATATTTACCTTTGCTGCATATTGGTTATCTGTGATTAAGATTGGCAGGTTGATGCACCAATGAGTGTGCACTCCCTAACCCTGATGTTTTCCCAGCAAGAGGATTGTCCATCTAACATTCCTCCTGCTAGAAGGGGATCCTTGGGCGGTTTTATTGGAGGTGAATGGGGGAAAGTGGGTTAAAAAAAAAATTAAAAAACGCTGAAAAAAACCCAGCTCGATATGATTCTCCACCCCTCCCACCCCACCTCTCACCAGCGCTGAAAGAGAGAGGTCCACGTGTCTTTTAACAGCGTCTGGAGACACACACATTACGCTGTGCAAATAGATACTCCGTCTCATTATCCTGTCCTTTAAGGAAAAGCTGAACATGGCTGTTTGTGGTGCCCCTATTATTATTACCGCTTCACTTAGAATTCAAATACAGACAGTCAGGAAATTGAGGATGGAGATGTGAGGATGGAGGGAAGGGAAAAGATGACTGGAGGGAAAGAAAGAGAGAAAGAGAGAAAGAGAGAGCGAGAGAGAGAGAGAAGAGGAATCAGCAGTACTTTGCAGAGTGCACAGGAGGAATGTGTAAGGGTTTGTCTTTGTGGTATTAATGCAGGCATATCAAGGCCTTACAGATTTACACTGTATGCAGGCACATAGTAAAAAAACAACTTGGCCTCACATGCTCATAATGTAGCGGGGTTGTTTTTTCTGTCACCCCATCCACAGAGAGGTCAGAGGTCAGGGTAGCGAGTCTCCATCGAGGACACTTGCTGCAGAGAAGATGCTACGGATCGCTGCTTCTCATAGGTGTTTTTCTGTGACCTGTGAGTTTAATACCTGTCCAACATGATGTGACACCAGACTTTGAAATGGAAATAGGACACTCTTGCCTGTTGCAGCTCTTAATTTGTGAAGTATAAAAATGGCACAAAGTTGAACCTAAGCTTGCAGTTACCACTCTGACGGGTGTTTTCAAACTACGGACAGGTTATGAGACGACGGGTCCGAATGAGACGGTGGACATTTTGCAGGTCAGCTATCACCCTGAAGTTCTGCTGTTGGTGAAAACTGCACCTGTCAACATTTTGCCCACATTAGACAAATAGGCTGCCTAAAACCTCTCCAAAGTTGTAGATCCACACACACTCTCCACATGGTACACAGTATTACACAAAATATCTTACAATACTGCAGTGTTCTGGTCATTGTTCATACACACACACACATCATTTTCATTGCTTGCTGAATACATATTTTAAGTTGTTTCTCTGGTTTTATTTTATGAGTATTTATATCTCACGTCTTCATAATCAGCACTGATTTAATTGGATGGAGAACAGCAATTTCTAAGATTTCAGGGATGACTCCATTGAACATGCTTCACTCATTTTAATGTACGCATACTGTCCAGCACTATTATATAGGAAAAAATACACACAATCAAACATTTGGATAAGAACAAAAAGTGGTCACTACTTATGAGACCTTTGATGCTCAGAGCCATTGGCCTTAGCCAAATAGGCCCATTTGATCATCAATTTATGTATCAGACAATGGACGCATAGGTCTTTTAGTGTACTAACTATGCAAGTATCAGATTGGGATGCAGAGTGAAAACAATGATCAGGACGCCCCTACTGTGACTGACCTCTTTGACTTCCCTACAGTTATTTCATACAAAGGCTCTAGCTTAGGGGCCCTGAGCCTCTGCCTGCTTAACCCATTCATTAATCCAGAAGCCAAATACCTTCCTGAGCTGCATGTCCATCATTAAATCTTAAAAACAATTTAACATGGAAAGTAGAGGGGAACTTGACAGGTGCTGCTGCTGCTGCAAACTCTGGCCTCAAAACAAACCAGTAACTGACAGATTAAATGTAATGGAGAGCAGCAGAGAGAACAAAGCTGAGAAGTGAGAAGCAGGGGAGTGAGGAGCAGGAATGGGAGTGAGCAGGAGTGCTGTATAAAAGGGTTCTTATTGGTTTACTGTAACTTAGACCTGGAAACTTTTTCAAGGTCCTCGGCATATCTAGCCTCTAGATTCTAAATTCTTCACCACTTTGCGCGAGTCATCCGACACATTGTTTTTCCTACTTATGCTCATCTGGTTGAGACAAGAAGCAAAAAAAAAAAAAAAAAAAAAAAACGGAGGAGGAGGGGAGTCAACATAACTGAAATAGAAATCTGAATTAGAAGCAAGGATACAGATCAAAATGTAATCCTGCTTATGGCTCGGTCAAGCTGAGGAAAGAGAGAGAGAGAGCGGGAAAGAGATTATGTGATACTGTGATACCTTACCCTATCTTTACAATTAGTTTCCTACTGGCACGGCACATTCCAAAATCACATTGAACAACTTCTCTAACAGGGTCAAGGAAAAGATGATTTAAGCCTCGACTATATTTACGTGCAGGGCTACAACAGCATGGTGCAATTTGTCTCTGTCTCTCTGTGTTTTAGCAACATCTGGCGCCCAGAGATTTAGGTTAGACAGGTAATTAGTGGCACATATTTGTCCTAAAGACAGGTGTATTTTCATTTAAGAAACACTCCATCACGTTGCCTGTTTGTTACAGTCCGTCTGAAGGATGCCGGAGCCCTGCGACAGGACAACGCCACGTATCCAAAGAATTGGGTTTGATGATGGCAAAGACTCTTAAAAAGCAATATTTCCCAGTGGTTCTGTGATGACATGCCACCCATGCACTGGCAAAGCCTTACTTTCATTACACGGCCCTCGCATGATTGCAAGGTTTGGCACAGACTATCCCAAAAATGTTTTTCCTGCTTAAGTATGAGGCATTACTCTATGTTAATAACTTCACGCAGGATTAAATATCTAATATCAATGTCCCTCCTAAAAACATATTTTTGCCATCTCTAAATCATTTATTTTGCATCTTTCTGGATCACAGTTACCCCTTCCCCTTCCTGTTTCCCCCCCAGCATTCATACTCATCCCTATGTTAGATTAAGCAATGTAAAATAATTAATGTCATTTTAGCGCCTTTAAAAAAAACATCTCAAATCTAATTAACTTAAAACTGACTTTCTGCAACATCTCATTCCTCTCCTCCGTTCTCCGCTCCTTTCCGATTATTGGGACTCAGTGGTCGCTCCGTCATCAGCCCGTTCTCGTGGCGTTTCTGCAGCTTTAACTTTTCTCCTTCTTCCTCCCATCCGCCAGATGAAGCTGTATAGTCTTTTAAAATGGAAATGCACTTCATCATGGTCACTTGGCTCATGGTTCTAATAAATCAAGGGCCGTCCGCCATTGCTGCTCCTCTCTGGAAAACAAACTGCCCCTGGATGGATCTACTCAGCTGCTCCTAATGGAGGTCATATTCACAGAGACACATTTAACCACACGCCTATAGAGAAAAAAGCACGCACACACACATATGCTGTCCTGACTGAATACAATGCCTTTGCATGTAAGCATTGAGTTGAGGAAGAAGAGTTTTAATGATTCTACTGTGAGAAAAATCACTAAATGTGTTAAAATGCACCGGAAAACACACTTTTACGCTAAATTCAATGTGGACAAATCTGCACCATTCAGCACTAAATCAGCTGCTACTGATGTCACATGATTGGTCAGATAAAAACATATATTTATAGACTGAACTACACTGTCATCATCTTCTGTATAAGATTTTTCATACAACTTACTGTTGACATGGAGCATACCTGCAAGTGAGCATGCAAATTGTGATTCTACATATATGCAAACACATGCAAACATGTAAGTAACACATGCCTACATTTACTAACATACTGTGTGTTCATATTCAGCTGCTTGTAGAGAGGTTGTGTTTGCTTGTTTCATGTTGAGGCATATTTAGTGGCTTTGGCATAAACATCTTTCACAAATTCCAGTCCCTCCACAAATTCCTTGCATTTAAAATAGGCTTGAAACTAACAATTATTCTTGATTAGTTTTTATTATCAATTACAAATCGTTCTCTCAATTAATTGTTGAGCCTGTAAAATGCCTGAAAATAATGAAAAAGCCTAAAAATGACGTCTTCAAATCGCTTTTTTAGTTTGACCAACAACTGTGAAAAAACACTAAAAAGAACTGAGAAGCTCTATGGATGTTTGTCATTTTTGCTAAAAATGATGAATCAACTATGAAAATAGTTTTTTTTTCTGTCAATTAATGATCAATGATTTCACTAC
This sequence comes from Scomber scombrus, assembly GCF_963691925.1. Lineage (NCBI taxonomy): Eukaryota > Metazoa > Chordata > Actinopteri > Scombriformes > Scombridae > Scomber > Scomber scombrus. The sequence goes on along the minus strand of NC_084970.1, from coordinate 4,299,989 downwards.
CTCAGTTCATATTTTATTCATATTTTCCCTGCAGATCACACTGACCAGTAATTATCCTCTCATTCTCACACCTGCAGTAGCTGCATTCAGGATCCTCTTGTGATGTGCGAGGGGGGGGGGGGCATTACAATGCAATCTGAGCTTTCGTACGGAGGTAAAGCTCAACTTGTAAAGCGGGCACAGTGTGTTACAGTAACATATAACCAATTAGAAGATCTTATTTCATCAAGTTAATTAGGAAGTGCTCCATCACAGTCCTAACCTACATGCTGATATAGGTCATCATGAGGCATTAAAGGTCATTACAGTCATCCTTATGGTATCATGTGTTAAGTCAGGTTGCCTGCAATAACTGCTCACGATGGAGAAATTTTTTCTTCAAAAGTCAGACAGTCAAATGTGTCGGCCTGCACAAACCAACACCGTCTGCAGCCACTTTATCCATAGAAATATATTCCTCCACATTTAATTGTAAGTGGGGTGTGTGTGTGTGTGTGTGTGGGGGGGGTGGGGGCGGGGGGGGTGAAAGAAAACAATGAGATCAATTGTGATTCAACTCATTCCTCTGAATGGAATTATCTGCACACAAAAAGAAAATTCAAAAATGTCTCTGCTGTACGGGCTCAATCAAAATATTCTGATCCTAGTTACAGAAACTGAATATGTATGAACAGCTCAAATATGCTGAATTTATTTTGAATATTTAATGAGATATAAAATATAAGTCTATTTCAGCAACTAATAAAATCAGTCTTGTATGAATGTGCCATAGATTGAAAATGAATGGGGGGGGGGGGACGAGAGGGGAGAGAGAGAGTGAGAGAGGGGAGACGAGGGAGAAAAACAAAGGGTGTCAGAGCTTCATCAACATGCTATAACTGAGTGGCACGGCCATATTTACCAGCATCAAGCTCAGTCAAAATACCAATGTGCAAATCGGAGCGCCTCCTCTCCTCCATCTCTCCATCTCTCTCTCTATATTCTTCCCTCTCCTCCACCCCCCTCCCCTTCTCTCTCTCTCTCTCCCTCTATCTCTCTGTGTGTCCAATCACACGGCAGTCCTTCTCAATAAAACAAATTAACTGATTAGACATTTTAATCTCAGTTGTCTTTGACCTTGTAGAATATATTACTGATGTCTACATCGCTGAGAGCAGATAATGCGGCAGGCAGCTGCTTTTCTTAAAGACAAAACTGCCCTTTTTAAAGAGGCGCCAGACACACAAGCTAACAGGTTGGGGGCAGAAATCACCCTCCTCCTCCTCCTCCTCCTCCTCGTCACCCTCCCTCACCCACTACACACACACACACACACACCCTACTTCACCACACACACACATATATTACACACACACTCTCACACACTCCCCTCCCCTCCCCACAGGCAGCCAGCGGGGAAGGGGTTAAGGCGGAATGCATTAACAAAAGAAAATTATAGCGTAAACAGTTCATAAAATCTCACAGCCCCTGATGTCGGGGCTAGATCATTAAATTTCTGCAACAATTAGACCTTTTCTCACGGCGGCAAATTGGAGCCGTTGCCATGGCAAATCCGAGCCCTTAAGTCATATATCTTTGATTGCGGAAAGGTCAGGCGCAGACAGCCTAATAACTCAGGGAGCTGTTTGACAGATTTCATCCAAGCATGATCACATAACAGAGCCAAACTATGTCGGCAGTTGTTAAAAGCAAGGGAGGGGTCAGCGGGAAGGTTGGGGTTATGGAATGTTTCTGCTCGGCTGGGCCCAGCCTGATAATGTGCCTGACCGACTTTAAATCCACTGGAATAAAAAAAAAATGTAAAAAAAAAAAAGAAAAAGCTGCAGTATTTTACTAAGGGCATATTTCTTTAACTGTGGATCAATGGCGGCAGAAGGGGAGGGGGAGATTTTTTTCACTTGACCAGATCTGAATTAGGCTGTAAAGGAGGTGATGTTAGGGATGGATGATTTAATGCCTACATGATTTGAGAGATGCCTGTTAAAAATACAATTGAGTACAATGGAATAAAAGCGAGAGCAGAGCAGAAAAGAAAACAGAAAAGGCGTGATGAGCAGAGTGACTGACAGTGTTTTGAGACACCAATGATGAACCATGATTTATTTCCCGTTCAAACACATATGTTGAGGGAATTGAGATGGATGCGAGCTCCTGGTACGGTGTGGGATCGAGCGGCAGGCTGCGGTAGAAATCCCTGTCATCGACTCGTTAACGACCCTGACACACAGAACTTTGAATAACAATCATCTTCTCCTGACTCCGTTAAGACTACATGTCTGATACTGCTGGGTTGTTTAGAGCCCCCCCACCCGCAACTCTCTGCCCCCCTCCTCCTCCCTCCATCCTTCTGTCTCTGTAGGCAGTGCTGGCATTTCAGCTGTCTATCCCAAAAGGCCTCGGCTGAGAATCAAGAGGTAATAGCACCCCCTGCTGGGTATAAGGGGCTACCGCTCATGCTCTGTCCCAGGAAATTAACACAGATGTTTACAAAGGGTAGACAAAATAATATGAACAACTTACAATACTATAAAAGCCATATAAGCCATGATAAACTATACTTATCCCTCAACAAAACTGAGTATCATGAATTGCAGGGCTGCTGTATTGGATTGACCTGGTTGTACTGTTATTTTGACAACGTCCTGTACTGTACATTAGCTACCAGAGAGCCAGAAAAGCAAGGTAAATGAACCTATTATAGCTTGATTTCATACAGTATGGAGGTCTCTGCAAAGAGATCTACTGACCCTCTGTGTGCATTGTGTCTACTTTATCTCCTCAGATACTGCAGGCAACATATTTTGCCTACAGATCCAGCCAACAACTAGTACAACTAGTACTAACAACTAGTATCTGTACCTACCCTGGGTTTGATGTCTCTGTTTAAATCAATTACAAACACGAGTAAAATATTAACTAAAATAAAGTGCTTAAAACAAGAGTTTGGCCTTCTGCAAGACAAGACTTCAGGATGAGGTAATGATGCAGGCCTCATCTTACGATCATTGGCCTCCTACCCACTTTGCCCTCTTGTTAATAAAGCTTTGGAACCTTTCATCATTTATTCCTGAATTTACACAGCTTATAAATCCAGCGCAAGTATTTATGACAGATTTATTATCTTTTCAAAGTAATGAATTACACACCGGTGACGAAACTAACAACTAAAGTAACAACTTAGAATGCTCCCCTAACACTATTTACACTAACTCTTTATTCAAATGAGGTTTCTGCTTAATATCAACTTTCTGAATAATAATAATAATAATAATATCTAAAGAGAGAATATTATGTTGAAAGTTTATGTTTGAAAGCTATTCACATGTGAGACGAGTTAAAAATACTTCCACACCGATACAGAGGAATTGTAACAGCTGTGTGTGCAAAACTATTATCAAATGTTTAAGAGGCTATGAGAAATACACATCCCACTTCTAAAAGCTGCAAGAAGAAGAACAAGGAAAGAAGGGACATATCTTGTATGGCCAAACAAAGCTATTGAAGGTGCTTTATTAGATAGTTGACAGCTTGTGTATCCCTAAACTGTATATTTTTTGTCATGTTTGGATGGTGACACATTTTCTTTACTCCATGTTTTTGATGGGTAAACAATGAAGGACTCATTACCTTTTTTTAAAACTACATAGTGCCCACTCCCCACTTTTGAGCAGTGAATGACAGGGCTGCAGTCCAACTCTGTTCTCCAAATCTGGGTGTAAACTCCCTCAAATGAAAGCTTAAATTCAGCATATTAAACTCATTGCTTCATTTCAGATTTAATGTTCTCGAGCACAACAACACAACAAATAAATGTGTGCCTGTCCAAATAGTTACAGATTACATTTCATTTACTGAATAAATATAAAGTGAGACTTTTTCAGGCTGAGGTTTTGCTTGTGCTTCTCTTTTCCAAAGCCTATACTGACACTCCGGAGGACAGCCAGTGATAGTGTAAGGATCCATGTCTGTCAGCGCTACCCCTCCCATCTCCCTTCCCTCAATGGGGACTGGAGGAGCAAAGGCCACTGGGACTTGTAGGATAAAGGGGAGGGGAGATGCTGGAGGCTAATGGGGAGGAGGGCTCAGCTGTGGCACAGATGTCTGTCTAGCAATGAAGTCTTTAATATCCTCTCCCCGAGTCCCACCATGATTCAAAGATCTCCTAGAGCGCCTCATAGCTTCTCGCCTCCCTGGACCTCTGGTCCCACAGTGGATACCCAAGCCCCCACCAACCCCCAGCACAGCTAACACTGCCACATCCACTCACATACTCTGCTGGGTTTTCATCCCACAGTTGAGGAGCAGAATTCATGATTCTCTGGAGAACATTTCTTTAGTTGCACCGAACTATCTGTTTCAAGTATATTCGCATGTTCAACATCCATTAAACCCTCTGAATGCAACAAGATAGCCACAATACAGAGCTGCTTAGCTGATATGAGAGACTGGATGTCACAAAACCTTTTGCAATTAAACTCCGACAAAACATTGGTGCTTATTCATGGGTACTGAGCACCTCTGTAATCAAGCCAAGCCACTGCTCGGTCCCCTCATCCCAAAGGGCTGCGGGACCCTGGTTAAGAACCTGGGTGCGATCTTTGACATCGAGCCTAACATGGTACAAAAAACACTGAACATTAGTACAATCATGTTTCTGCTTCTGCTGACAACGTTTCTTATATCTTCATGAAATCCTGTTTCATGAGACATTTTTACAGACTTGCCTTTTAGCCTGACAACTAGTCTTATTTGTGTAGACACTACAGCCCTGTTGTGCAAACACCTGATTTTAAGTTTATATTTTAATTTTTTAATACTTTTTATATTTGTGATTGTTTTGTGTCGTCTATTTAAAAAATAAATGAATGCATGAGACTAATAATAATAATAATAAGAGAAATAAGAGTATACTGGACTGCTGTGTTGTTTTACATTTTTCTGTCATGCTTGATTCAACACTTTCTATGTACAGAGCAAGGTTCCATTTAAAATTAAAGTTCCATTTCGGATCGGATTTCTGCTCGAACACGTACGGATGAGAAGTTGACATTTCAAGTAAAGCACAAGTGAAAGTAGTGAAATCCTGCTACTAAAGTTTGTTTACGACGCCTCCTGAGCGGTCATGACACAGATTCTGGAAGCCAACTCATTAGGAGGTTCCAATTCAGACCAAGAGGCAACAACCATGGCTTGAAATTAAATGTCTATGCAGAAGTCCCTCAAAGTGTAAGGCCACCGATGCTCACAATTAGATGCTCCAATAGACTCCATTCAAAAAGCATTAACTACAGGTTCTCACATGGTTCTGTGTAACAAACCATCTTGCGCGTCATATTAAGGCAATACCCCTTAGTAGTCATTATTTGAAGGTCCTGGCTCCAAATGGAAAAGATGGCACCAAACTTACGTAGCAACTGTGGGCTTCACACCTCGCTATATTCATCTTTATTATACAGTCTGTGTTTCAGATAGAGGCTGAACTGAGGCCAGTATAAGTTAAATATTGAGTTTTTTGAAGTGTAAATCATGCAAAGATATTCTAGTTGAGCCCCAGAGTATAGTGTGTAGTATATGTAGAGACCTTTATATGTGAATAATATGTTCCATTTGACAAAGTGTGACTCTGATACAGGAAACTATTTTGGTGGTTTCTTTTAACCATGACCATGTTACCCAATCTTAACAAAGTAGCTTCAAACTTGATCAAAGTTTAACCCAAACCACAATGTCTCATTAACCCTAATAAAGTCAATATTTAACCAAATCCATGTTCTTCACCCTATCAAGAACCACCAATATGTAACTATGTAACTTTAGATCAGAGAACCAGGGATTTCAGGTTAGAAATGCTCATACAACATTTTTGGGTTAAGAGACATGATACATGTTGTTGTCTAATATGAAGGACTTGCTGAACTTCCATTTGAATCTGTAACAACTCAAGTACTCAAAATGAGACAGTACCAATCATTACTTTGATTTGCTTAATGCCTTAAAGTATTTTACAATTTATAATTCTTATATAAATTAGGTATTATGCTCTGAAATTCACAGCAGAAGCTGCTTTGTGAACTCACTGGGCGTTTTATTTTTATTTTTACATTAAAAAATAGGATTAGTGTCGTAACATGCTAATACTTACAAATTAGAAAATGTCACTGGGCTGAACACAAATCCATTTTTGTCGCTCTGTGACTTAGATTTTGGCACTCTTCTTTCACCTTTAAGACAGACTTGTTGATGCTGCCAAATAAACACTGAGCTGCCTCGTATTTTGATTGACAAGCATGTATTTTTGCAGTTGTATAATAGGCTCAGTTTCACAGGTAGGGAGCCACCCAGTCATACAGTAAGCTGCGTGATGGTTCTTTAAGGGCACTACATTAGTAGGGCTGATTCACACGAGACATTTGAAGACATTACAAGATTTGGTGCCTCAAATAAGTTACAGTATATCATATTTCAGACAGTCTATTCCAGCCGCAAGTGTTTTGATGAGTCATGGTCATAAGTCATCCAGCACAAGCAGCTAAATTGGATCACCCTTCAGGTGGTGCTCCTGCTACTAGAGAATCACTCAGTAAAACTACTCAACTTGCCTGTTGTACAAAACCAAAAGGAGCCAGTAGGGCCCTCCAGGACTTACTGTAAGACACATGGACAGTGACACCACTTACAATAGAGAGAAAGGTTGATCTGGAGTGGAGGGGAAGGAGAGGGGGGAGGGGGGGTCAGTTAATTAATAGAGGAATTTTAAAGCGAGCACATATCGCTCCCACGTACTCCGAAACAGCAGGAATCCACGATAAGCAGCTCATCACACACACTTCACCAGGAGAGGAGTGTGTGTGTGTGTCTGTGTGTGTGAGAGACAGACAGAATGTGAAAGAGGTAATGTCCGTAAGTGTGTGTTTGTGGGTGTGAACGAAAGAGAGAGAAAAAAATAGTGGAGAGTGAGGATCATGTGAGAATGAGAAGAAGCGGAAAACCTGTGTGTTGGAGTGTGTGTGTGTGAGAGTGTTGCTCCTCTGCAGGCAGTCAGGCATCTCTCTTCGATGAATGTTGCCTGAGGTTTGCCGGCCCTCCCGCTGCTCCCCGGCACTCCAGGCATTGGTGAGCGGGGAGGTAATTCGCTGACACTGTGTCACTTGTGATAATTGGGGAACGTCAGCGCGCTCGCTCACCTGTCTCCGCGCAGGTGCTGGAATGTCATCGCCCACCGGAGAGGGACAGCTCCTCTTCCTCTTCCTCCTCCTCCTCCACCTCTGCTGCCTCTCACCACCCAAACAGCTGCTGTTTCTATGATTGAAAGAGAAGCGTGAAAAAAGCTCCTTCAGAAAGGTGTCTTTTGTAATTTATCGTCGTCTGTCTGTGACTGGTTGAAACTGCAACCACACAATTTAGTCTCATTCCCTAAGCTAACATACAAAATGAATCATTATAGAAGGAAATGTCAAATGTAGGTCTTTTGTTAACAGCAGTTTAACTGGGAGGAATGAAACATAAATATCAGGAACAAAATGAGGTGCAAACCCTTTAAACCCTTCAAATTTGGATAGAAATTACATATCCATTAGTTTCTTATATCCTCCATGGACATTAATTAAGCATTTCGATCAAGATTTAGATCCCAGTTATTTGTTTTTTGTTGGTATATTTACGTATCTTCTAGTCACTAGTTATTTCAGAATATTTCCTTTTGCAAAACAAGTAAGATGACAAGTAGCATGATAAATACCTGATTATGTGACAAAAACACTGGGAAACAGCAATTAAGGATAATTTTGGTTGTTTTCAACTAGGTTCTTATTAGTTTTACTCCTCAATTCTATCTGTCATGAATACGTTGTACTCAAAAAATTAACTGACAACACTACGATGACTTTAGCCAGTCTAAAAGGTTCCACACAAACCAACAAGTATCAAAACCAAAATGTTTGACCTTCCTACTAAAAACATCAATAATGGGTGATTCTGCAAAACCTGTTTAGTTCATTCAGTTCAGCACAGCTGAAAAGTAAATATTTCAAATGTGGCTTTTATGCAGTTGACTTAATGGTAATTTATGAGTGTAGTAGAGTCAGTTAGTAGTTTGAAATGAGATCCACACAACCACAGTTAGTTAGTCCATTTGTGAATAAGATTGTGTATGTAATTTAGAAAGTATGAGTACCTGTAACCTTAGGTGGCTCCAATGTCTTCTTCAGTCTCTTTCGCTGGCGAGCGTTCTCACGGCGCTCAGCTGAAAAGTAAATATTTCAAATGCGTTTTTTATGCTGTTGAGTAAATTATAATCCATGAGTGTAGTTGCGTCAAATAGTTGTTTGAAATTAGATCCACATAACCACGAACATGTTAGGCCATGTGTGAATGAGATGGTGTATGTAAATGAGAATTGTTATTGAGTTGCTGTGGGATGAATTAGTTAGTTCGGTAGGTATTTTATTAGCATGGTAATGCTAGCAGGTAGGTAAGAAAGTGAAGCAGCAATATGTTTATTTGTACATTAATTGAAATATATGCATATATAGGCATGAAAGGGTTCATCAGAAGGTATGAGTACCTGTAGCCTCAGGCAGCTCCAATGACCTCTGCTGTCTCATTCTGTGGCAATTGTCCTCAGCGCACTGCTGAAAAGTCAAGACAGTTTTTTAAAATGAGATAATGCATGACGACACACCACTGTTTAATAAAGTCAATATTGATAATGGGATTTCTGAAAAATCTTTATATAGGCTATGACACACAGACTAAATTGTAATATAGTGGACCCAATGCATGAAAAGGTTAGGCTTTACATGCATAATCACATTGTGAAGTATGATCTAGTTGCTAATGAAAACAGTCATATGTTAAAAACAAAAATCTAAGTAATAATAATATCTATATCTTGGTAAGGATGGGTGATCATAGAGGAAAATGAAAATACTCATTACCTCAGAAAAATGTAATATTTTATATATATTGTCTGAAAAAATATATTTCCCCTATCGACAATCAAATGTGTTGATTGTCGATATATATACTTTATAGATATAGTGATTGTTTACTTTGCAGCCTGGCTGTTTAGTGGTAACCAACATGAATGCAGCCTCTCGTAAAACAAAATGAAGATCAACAATAAATGTACTTCCAGTTCCAGCATTATCCAACTACCAAAAAATGTTTTCAGGTGTCATCCCCTCACATTTATCTGCACAAAGGCATTTTGGTGTAAAACAGGCCAATGCTGGTAAGACGCTACTACCGGCAGAAGTGCGTGCGTGCGTGCGTGCGTCCGTCCGTCCATCTGTGTGTGTGAGTGAGTGAGTGTGTGTGTGAGAGAGAGTCTGTAGCGCGTTTATTTGTGCTAACAACATGACCCCAGACCCTCATTCATAAATCAAAGTTTGTGTTGGACGAGTTATTATCTAACTCTGGAACAAAACGGATCTTAACCCTGAGACAAAAGGGAACATAATGTGTGAATTCATGTCGCGGAAGGATAATTACATGGTTCGAAGGCTGTATAGGTGAGTAGCTAACAAACTGTAGCTGTAGCTGTAGCATTAGCATTAGCATTAGCATTAGCTACTGTGCGGATTGTGTTTTGTAGTTTCTTACCTGACTTCTCAGGAGTTTCGCCACCCGTCGTGCATCATGCAGCGTTTGGCGGCATCACGAGTATTATCCAACAGTGATTTGCTCTTGTTAGGCATATTGAGAATGTCAGTGACCGTGGATAAATGTCTCCTCTGTTTGTGATCTTCTCCTCCTGTTGTTCACGCCCCCTTACGTACGGCGTCTCTACGCATTTACGTCATAGGCTGAAAAAATAGTCCCAGGTGGTTGTAGCTCCGGACCAGGCGGGGCGTTCCAGTCCTCTGAAATGATGCCAACGCGGAAGTAACTTAAAAACTGCATTCTATCAAAAGGTCACCAGGGGGCGACCGTTTTGGTGTCAAAAGGACTTCCGTCTCTATACAAGTCAATGGAGAATTCACCAACTTCTCACTTGATTTCTAACCTCAGTAAACGTTTTCAAAATGTGTTTATGGTCTCAATCGCTAGTTTAAAGCCTTGTTCAATGCAATATGATGTTCATTTGTGAAATTTTGGCCTCCCTGATTGTATATTTGACGATAAAGCAGGGTATGCATTAGGGCGTGGCTACGTCGTGATTGACAGGTTGATTGGTTCACAGGTTCAGAAGGGTGCCTCATGATCTTCCTGATGCCCATATAAGTAGAATCCGTGTTTTTTTTTTACCCGGCATGCACCTGAAATTTTCAAGATGGCGCTGCCCAGATCCGAAACTATTCGCTTCCGAGCAGCAGTCCACAAACCAATGGGTGACGTCACGGATGTTACGTCCATTTTATATACAGTCTATGCTCCGGACTGGAGTACCAAATAAAAGTATAACTGCAGACTATTTATTTAACATTGAAATAGAAATTGACGTTGACATGAAATAAAATGCCATATGCAAATGGCTGCTTGACAGTCAGACACATACTCAGCCACCACCATCACCTCCACACCCTGACTTTCTACCTTGCTACAGAAAAAACACACTACTTCCTGCGTTGTCACTGAATGTTGGCATTGGTATAGATTATGAGGAGGAGAATTGTTCATTATGGACATAATTCCTAGAAATACTGAGCTGAATTATTTTGAGGTAAAACCGAAAGCGAGAGGAAATATTGTCAGTAATCCCTCACTGCACAGAAAAATTGCATGTGCCCAACTCCAATAAAGTAAGTATAACCAGGAAGTTGGTCTGTGATGAAGGTTTAGGAAATAATTTAACCTTTCATTCACCTTTGTTTTTGTCTTTTTGGCTAATTTAATCATTTGTTTAAACCCCATCTAATCATCTGACTGCTTGTGTGTGTTGTCCTGTCTGTGATTACCTCGTGATAGCAAAAATAATCTCCAGTAAACCAGAATTTTCCTTTAAAAAATGCAAAACAGGAGCAGGAACTCCCATCATGGTATTTTGTCCTTTACAGCAGTTTTTTTTAACCTGTAATCATAGCAGCCCCCGTAGGTCAGGCATATTGATGCTGATTCTCTTAATCAACACTGTAAGCATAGAAACCACAAGCGGAAGATGGTTATATCAACCAATCAGATTAAAAACGGATTCACACCTCCCCAAATTCAGAAGCTAAATAGATGTAGGACATAGTTGGACGTTAAAGATGAAAAAGAATATCTGTTAGTATGAGCGTCATGTAGTGTGTTGTCCTTATTGAAACCAGGCTCGTCCTACAGGGTTAACTTGATCTGTAAGGGCAAAGACAAGAAAGTCAAGACAAAAAACAAATGTCAGATTAGGCGAGAAGAGAAACAGGAGGTGAGGGGGCCACCCGCGAAACGAGGCAAGAAGGAGCGACAGCCAAACCACTTGGGAGTAATGGTCTGTGAGGCTAATATTTCCTCTGTCTCTGCTGAACCCTGAAGGAGAGGGGGTGGGGGCTCACTTGTTGTCGGTGTGATGTTGGGGGGAAGAAGGGGGGGGGGGGGGGTTGCAGGAGTGGGTCACCTGTAATGGCAGAGCGCTGCACTGTGGCCATTCCACACTCATTACACCATTTACAATTACTGCTACCTATCACCCCCAACTCCCAAGAGGCCAGGCTCAACCATTAGCACCACGATTCAAATGAAGTGGATAATTGTGTCTCTCTGTGGCGTATCATGAGACAAGAGAGTCAGAGAAGAAAAGAGAGAGAGACCAAACAGAGAGGGGGAGAAATGAAATGTTGAGACAGAAGCCTTGTTCACACCTGGCATTAAAATGTGTCTCGGGTGATCCGATCACAAGTAGACAGCTTTAAGTACAGGTGTGAATGCACCCAAGACACATTGAGGTCGCAATGACATAAGATTGCTCAGACCACATTCCAAGGTGGTCTGGGCCGCATGTGGCCACTTTTTCTTTCTTTTTTTTCTCCAGTGTGTACTGAATGTGTACTGAATGTGTCCTGGGCCACACTGAAGGACCACCTACTCAACTGATGTCCTCTGTGTGAGCAGAAGTACATACTCATGTGCACACCAACAGTGTCATATTAAAGTGCAAAACAAGGGGGCTGGTGACCGGAGCACAGACTATGAAGTTAGCAATATAGCTGTGAACGGATCAAAAGATTTCTTAAAGGTCCAGCATGTAGAGTATTATGCTAAACCTTATGTTTGTGTGTTTTTGTTTTGTTTTAAAGTAGATTTGTCATAATTTCTTATTAACATGCTTGTGCTTTTGATAAACTTTCTATCAAAGTCTCCAACTTTCATAGGCAAGCTCTTATGTGTCTCAAGTAGGTAGCACGGGGTCTGAAAAGTGAAGCCAATGCGGAAGTGCCCTACACCTGCATTCTCTCTACTTCTAACTTTATTTATTACCTCAGTTAACACTTTTCTTGGAGTTTATGGTCTCAATCGCTAGTTTATAGTCCTCTTCAATACGTCATAATGTCCATTTAGTAAATTACGACCCGATTTAGAGTAAGATAAATGATCAATCAGGGTATGCTTTCAGGCATTGCTACCTTGTGATTGACAAGTTGCTACCACGGCGGTGTGCGAGGTGCTGTAGTAAGATCCTGGGGTGCTCCTCCTCAAATCCACACTCTTATCCAATATCCACACGTTGGGGACGAGGCAGAAGATGACCACTGCTTCGAACCAGAACTGGCGCATCCCATCTGCCATCCAAAGAGAGACCCACCAAGAACAGGCCATCAGAGAGAAGTACAGCACAGAGACATGAGAGTAGCTGCTCACTAACAGCTAACATGACATGTGTTTACAGCAGAGAGCAGGAGTGAGGACAGGCGTCTCACTCTGAAGGAATTTAGTTTTTCTCTGTAATGTAGCACAGTTAATTGAGTTAATATCATAAAAGATGCAACGACTAGTTAACTAATGGCTTGAACTAACAACCAAAAGTCAACTAGGAAAGCTTTGGTTGGGGGCAGCCCTAAAGATTTTACAGAAAATGTAGTGTCTCCAAACGTGTCCATACTATAATTAATGCACTGTCAACTGGCAGTATATACTTACCACATTGCTTATCACGTATCTGCTTAATATAGAAAAAAATGCTCTTTTTGTAATTATATGTATTTATGTGTAATTTTATGTGTATATGTGTACAATTATATGTGACAGTGTTTTGGGCTGAAATTTGACTTAAAGAAAATGATTTAAGATTAATATTCAACAATGAACACTCCAGTAACGAACAATGTATCATTAATTTGTTATTTTACATTCATCAAATGAAATTCTTGAAGTAGTTACCATCTTATGTTACATTTAAACAAACAGATCCAAGCATGTATCTTCACACATTTCATACACAGTCCAGCTGTATTCTAGGTTTTAACCTAGTCTTGTTTCCTTAAAGGAGAGCCAAGGGCAATACTGAATCATTTCAATACAAATTACATGATTTATTTATTGGGATGCAACCATCTTTGATGTAAAACCCATTTAAAGAAACCGTTCGAGATTTGCAACAACAAATACAAACAACAGAATCATCAGGCATTATACATGTGCATATGTGTATTTGCATATGGGGAAAAAAGGTGGGAGTCATCATCATGCAAAGAAAGAAAAATCAAAGAGTTATGATCAGATACGCTGATACGAGGCTGATGCTCATTGCTAAAGCACAATAGACACTTAAAGCCCAGGATATGATGGGCTGGCAGAGCGTCCCTCAAGTGCAATGGAGGAAAGGTGGAGCAGCTGCCATCAACCTGATACGCATCATCTCTGGAGATCTCCAAGTGGCTTCGGGGTCTAAGTGTTGGGGACTAACGTGGATGACAAGAGCAGCTACTACATCCTGATGGGCTAATGACAGTTACCATCTCCAAACGAGAATCCTACCACTGTGCATCTTCATTCAAAATGGAACACTTCTTATATTTTGCACATAGGGTGGGAAAACAGAATTCATGAATAGGAAAGTGAACAAAAATAGAGATTCATCTCATGGCGTCTCTTGAATGCTAAATATAAGATGAAGGCCAATAATTTTAGGGCAAGCCCAGACAGACTTGTCAAACTTTGTGCCATTACTATCCTTTGTCTTAGCACAGTTGTCATGTAAGGCCTGTACCCATATGAAATATTAATTCTGCATAATAACTTTCAAAGGGGAATAAAGCACATGGTTAATTATTAATAGCATGTGTATTCAAGGCATCTCTCTTTTTTCAGATGCACCAAAATATTCCCTGACAGTTGCCACTCGAAGGAAGAGAATCCCCATAATGCCGCGCTAAAGCAGAAATGACAATCACTAAACACTGATGCAAGTTCCACGAAACATCTAACCTACATTTCGCAGGTATCAAGTGGGGAAAGACTGGAGTCCCACCTGCTCTTCTGGATTCAGAGACTGTGTTAAACTGGTACAAATATAACAGCAGAACTTCAGGACATAGAAAATTAGCACGCATATCGTCCTAAAAACATATCTTGATAGCTTATAGCTTTCAAGGTGCTTTTAAGCAGCAGGGGGCAGGCAGCAGAACAAGCTGAACACAACATTAATATTATCATCGTTTTAAGTTATTGTGGTCATTGTTGGTGAACAGTTACGCATTAAGCAGACACAACGCCACATTAGCATTCATCTGGTGTCATGTTTCATGTCAAGCCCAATATTTACTCTGCTCTTTAGCTGTTGAGTGTCCACTGGTTAGTCACTAACATGGTCTACTTGTGCTGGGCATGTAGTGTACAGTGTGTTTATCAGAGCTTTTTTAACTGAAAACAGCTGTAACTGGAGACTAAGCCGATGAGAACCGAGGGAGTGAACCAAAACGGTAAAGTTGCAGGCCCTGAAAACAAACAAGCTGAAAGACGCTAAAGCTCTATAAAGCAGAAGGGATCCCACACACTTGGGTGGGTTGTCACTACAAGCGATTCCTTGCACATTACACGTGTTATTTGATTAATTATTCTAAAAAAATAAATAAATTAGAGCACTTTTGAGATTTGGTGAACCTTTTGTTCAATTGTTCTTCATCATAAAAGTATCCAATGAGACAAATAGCTCGAATGTACAGATTTTTTAGATATTTTCTTGGTCCGAGGTACAGTGTGTGTGTGTGTGTGTGTGTGTGTGTGTGTGTGTGGAGACAATGAGGCCAAGGTCAGTTAATTTGGGGTGGCTACGTCATAAACCCATCAGGCGTCAGTAGGGGAGGAAATCAACCTAGCCGCTCTGATGAGGGGAAATGCTATCTGCTAGACGATGGATATCTCATTTACTGCATTTCTGTCCCATTTCAACACAATTTGCCCAGAGCCCGTTAATATGCACGTTATCCGACTGCGCTGAGGGGGCGTATGGTGCCGGCCAGAGGGGGGGAGGGGGTGGGCAGGAGGTTTAGGCGAGACGGACCATTTCAGTGTCAATTTACAGCAATTCCCGCCGTCAAAAATGAGAGGGAAAAAGTGAGAGTACTTCCCATTTTCTTCCCAGATCTCTTTTAGTTTAATTCAATTGGACCTTTCAATACCTTATTTATGACACACAGGAAGCATTCACCCTATTGCATTATGGGGAGTGGGGGGAGAGATAAAGACGCTGATTCTTTAAAGCTCTTCGGCACAAAGGGAGATAAAAGCAGATAAAAAGAGGAGTGTGTTTTTCATTGTGTTCTGTTCTGTCAGGGAGGAGAGGATTAAGTCGCTTCATATTGCTGCCTGTCTGTGTTCAGGAGACGAAACACAAGCTAACACGTTTAACTAAACTCAGGGCCAGGGCTATATTTGACTTCTCTTCATCCTGTCAGATTGACGACACATCCAACTTACACTTAAAAGTTAGCAGGCCTTTCCGTCAGTGGATCAAGGGTTAGGGTTAGGCTTTTTGCTGAAGAATTCCTCACTTCATTCCTTAACATTAGGGCGTGTTAAACAGTTGAATCCCTAAAAACGTAGAGGGAATCACTAAGACTATTCTCACCCACCACATATGAATAATAGGTCAGATGTGATTGAACAGCTCCATCTCCAGCTATGGAGAGCTGGCAAATCTCTTCTTTTTCCAGGAATCTCAATCAATAAGCAGTCACTAATGTCTCTGACTGAGTGAGACGCCTGAATCCATATTTAAATAACAAGGGGAGGGGGGGGCATTGTTGCACACATCATCTCCCTCAAGTCATATGTGATTAGGCACGACTGCTACACCCGGTGGAGGAAAAATAAAGAGTGGAGGGGGCTGCATTAAACAAATCGCACGTTCACGTTTGAATGTGTTAAAGAATGCATTTTGCTGTTAATGATTCACTTGTAGGACAGAGACTTATAAAAGGTTTCTCATGTGTTTAACCCCCATCTTTCACGATCACAACCCCTGCTCGCTTTCTACACGGGCCTTCCGCACGTCGAAGCGCAGAGGGAGGTTGCCAGATAAAAACATAATAAAATGACACATTCCCTCACTGAGTAGCACCGCCATGATGGCTCCAGGCGCTACCTTTGTCTCCATCACAGCGATGACTAAAATCAAGCATTGTAACGCGACACCCCTGATTTCATGCAATATGGCGGATTATGGATATGAATTGAATGCTCAGCTCCTTTTTTTTTTTGTGTGTTCCGATTTCCAAATTAGGATTTTCTGCCTTCATAATGACACAAAGTATTCTCTTAGTCAAATCAATGGCAGCTATTTATATGAGCGGTAATCCCTCACCCAGCACTGAACTGCCAGAAGAGAGGGATGGCTTTTAAACTACTGTAATGCTGCGAAACAAAAAAAAAAAAAGGAGACACTAAATGAATGCAAATTGGCTTCTCCGTCTTTCTAGATGTCCGTCTCTGAGCGTACGGTCCGAGCGGCCGGGAGGAGGAAACCAAACGGCTGTTTAAGACAGCTCATTTGGTAAATAACCCATAACGCCATGCTCTCTACCAGTTAAGCTTAGAATGAAAATGTCAAATAACCACCCCTCCCCTCTGCCAGCACCAGCAGTAGCAGCTCATTCCTCTCTGTCTTGCATTTCAACAGAACAGGGCATGAATGCCTGACAAGTAGGCTATCATCCAAGAGATCATTAAGCACAAGGGTTGAAGTGCTATCTTCAGTGCCATGGCAACAGGGTTGAGAGATGAGATAAAAACAATGCGAGGCAGGAGGCAGGAGGCGGGGCGGGTGCTCAACGATCGCCACTGATCGATGGATCCCTCTCTCTCTCTCTCTCTCTCCCCCCTCTTCAGAGGCCAGGCACAGGAAGGGGAGGCTGGCACAGGGAGGACAGCGAGAAAGAAAGAGAGAGAGAGAGAGAGAGAGAGAGAGAGAGAGAGAGAGAGAGAGAGAGAGAAAGAGAGAGAGGAAGGGGGGAAAGGCCAAGCAGCTTTAGGGCTTCATAGGTGCACTAACAGTGGGAACTGTCTCTCTTCAAAGAGCCAAACGTTTTTAACTTCACAAGGGTCTAATTGAACGTGTCAATCAGTACATTTGCATGGGAATGATTATTTTTTACTTTGTAGCGAGGCTGAGCCAGAGGCCTCACATCCGTACCAAAGAGCAGCAGCTCAGCACTCACACAGAGCAGATGAGAAGACGAGCCAACGTTCCCGAATGAAGTCACAGATTCCGTATCAAACCAATATGGCTGATTGTTTTACAGCTGTTTCTAAAAATGGTGCATGACCTCACAAATCTGAGCGTATCAGACTGTCTTTGTGTTGCGCTCCAAACAAATCAGCCACACTGTACTGTAGGTTTGTGAGGCATAAGCACTTTTTGTGAGTGTGTGCGTGCATACAGTATCTATTTACTTCTTCTCTTCCTACATAACAGCCGTTTAGAGTATGATAGAGGTGAGGCGAGAGGAGCGAGTGTATTATCTTTTGCAGCTGTCAGCACTGTTTTGTGCAGAAGCTCCGCGGGGTTTCCACTAAATGCCATCAGGTTACGACTGTGGTTGTTTGCTTTTTTTTCTTTCTTTTTTTTATATTTTAGCAGGAATGCTTTTTGAAGCGTGCGATAAGCACTCCAAGACTCCCCACCCCCCCACCCCCCCCACCCCACCCCACCCCCCGCCCCCTCACTCTGGGGCTGCATGCACACACACACAGCAGCATCACCGTGCACATGCAAACACACGCGCAGACATGCGGAACATACACAAACCCAGTTTGGGAAGTTGTCTCTCTCACAACATGTGCTAATCAATCTGCTGAAAGCAATCTGTCAGGAAATCTTTAGCTTTAAACAACCCAGTGTGAATAGGGGATGAGGCCCTTTCCATGGGGCAGGGCACTGCAGGGACTTAGCAATAGCTGTCTTTACGCATCCCAGAGTGTCAATAAGGATTATGAGAGCGAGCTTTTATCTCTTCAAACACACAGACCAGTCACTCATTTAAATGGATGAACAATTCAGGTCTGCTCAATAAATAAAAAAAGAATATACTTCCATAAATACATTCAAATCCCAACTCCATTCAAATTCCAGCACCATATGCTTAATTTAAGATCTAATCTCCCTTTTTTCTATTTCCACCAATTCACGGAAAGCAAATCTTTGTACACATAGTTGTTTAAGACCTCAAAGGATAAACACAGACTACCTATTGTTGATGGCAATGCACCTTTATCCTCAACTTAAGACCCACAGTTCCTTTGAGAGTGCTCCTGGCAGATGCCGTATGCAAAGCAGGTGCACGGAAGGAAACATGCCCGACAAAAGAGACATTATTGCATTTCACAACCTCCCAAAAAGACGAGCGGAATATTAAAGGTGACACAACTGTATTTACACATCATTTCAATAGACCTAAAATAACCTCATTTCTATCTTGCTCTATCAAATAAAAGGAGGCAATAAAATCTGCCAAGAGAAGAACAAATAAAAGCAAATTTTGACATTTTGCTTTTTTGACGCCTTCCATTTATAGGTCAGAGGAAACACCAGCCGACCTCTCATTGTTTTTTAAATGCCATTTTGTAAGGCTGGGAAGCAGGAATTAATTAATGCGTGGGTAGCTGCCACTGTCAAGAGGCGGCACATTAAAATCAATGATTAATAAATTCAAAACACACAACAAACTCAGCTGGGAGATGAAAATAGTATTGTGTGCTCCATAGGAAGCAGCCCCAGTGCGGGTCCTCCCACTGAACGAGGCGTCCACTCAGATGGCTAATGGAAAGTAGCCGGTGCCAGCTGTGTGCCTGTGAATAAAATCACTTTAATTAAAGGAATTACAATGGAAAAGGAACCGGGGATGTGTGGAGTAGTATCGACAGGAAACGGCCTCTCATGTATGACACGCACACACATACACACACACACGCACACATATATACGCTTACGTTCACACACATACACATGCAAACACACATTATGAAATCCCATAAAGACTTAAAAGAGCAGAGTGCCTTTGTGTTCACATTATTAAATAGGCCTAATCCACACATGCTCTATTGTACTGTACAGCTCCAAGATTTACTCCAAATATGTCCTCCTCAGTCTACATTATAGTGGGAGATACAGATACTTTAGTAATGTCTGGGAGCATGACACCCACTGAAGAACAAAAACAAATATGTCTTGGGCAAATAACAAATCCCTAAATACAATTTGATAAGGTATTTGTTTGATTAAGCAAAGACAACAGAATTAATGACAGACAAATATTAGATCCTGCTGGTTTGTCGGGGAGAGAATGGTAATAAGAGTGGTTTTATTTAACCTTTTATCAAGCATGACATGAGAATGGAGCACTTTGCCAAGGATGTTAGAAGAAGAAGAAGTTCTGAGTCTGCCCCACAACCCACTTACTCTTAGGTGAATATTACTGAAAAGCAAAACATTTAGCACCATTAGCCTGCAAGACACACTGTCATGAGAGTATTTGCATGTCTATCCTTGCAGTGGGAGGCTGTTGAGTCGTTGTAAAGGAATTCCAAAGAAATTTGAATAGAGTACAAGTCATGTTCTGTTACCCCGCTATATACGTACATGAAATCTGTCATGTAATGTCATGTAATGTCATAGCAGAGTGTCAGTGGATGCACTCATTCTTGTGAAGACAGAAAGTACAATCCGTGATCAAAATCTAAATCACAGTTACTTAGTAGTGACTGGATTAGGGCTGGAACTTTTTTCATTATCAATAAATCTGTTGATTATTTTCTTGATGAATCATTTGGTCTATGGAATGTCAGAAAATAGTAATGACGTCATGAGTCCAAAGTGACTTCTACTTCTTCAAACCAACAGTCCAAAACTCAAAGATATTATGGTTTTCTATTATGTATGACAAAGAAAAGCATTTTTTGTCGATTGATCAATCGACTTATTGTTGCCGCTCTAGATTGGAATATATTTGTGTAAATTGCACAAATGCCCATATTACAGAAGGAAAATATATACTCATTTTATATTTTTCAAAGCGTTAGATGGGAAAATTGTGTTAAGTGCAGAACTGGAGCTGGGAAGCAATTAGCTTGGCATGAAGAGTAGAAGCAAGGGGACACGGCTAGCTTAGATCAGAAATATGCATACCGGCTAGAGGTGTGGAAATTTCTCCATTCTAAAATGCATTGAGATGCAGACGTGCTGCATCAATGCACTGACAGATCTCACTTGTTCAAGTTGTTATATGGGGGAGACAAATGGAAGATGGACTGCACACCAATGTCCCCAAACAGAAATGGAGAACATACAAGTGGACTTTAGTCTAAAATCAGTGGGTCTATCGGTGAAAGCATATGAGCCATAGCTGGATTAAGTGAAATTAAGTGATTAAGTGTCCATACAAGCACAAGAAGGGACATGTGGGGCTTGATGCATCCTTCTGCCTTGATGAAAACTATGATTGAACGAGGCTGCCGTAGTGAAGTTAGGTTGTCTGCACTGGGCATCAGCATTAACTTTGCAACAACCTGCACAATATTTAAGTGTGAAATACTAATCAGCCGGAGTTGCAGCTCTGCATTGCTCTGTGGCCCCCAATTTAGCAGTATCAAGGTGATTTAAGGGGTTGTTAACTGTCATCATTGAGATACAGGAGCAAAAGTCTGGGCCACGAATATTCGTAACCTCTGAAATGCACTAGAGGCACTGCAAAGGCCAAAAGGCATTCTGTTCAACACAAAGATGCCAAAGGAGGTACAGAAGGCTATTTTCATTTCTGCTACTTGTACCTGGTTGTAGCCACTAGCTAAGTCCTTCACAGCGAACCACCTGGCTCCAGAATGTGGATCCAGTGACTCTTCAATGTAAGGTAGAGGAAAGGCATCATACATGGTCTTTCCACTGAGTTGATAGTCTACACAAACATGGAGGGCAACCTCCCTCTTCTTAACTAGGACTATTGGAGAGGCACAGGGGCCATCATGGGACATCATGTATCAGGGGAACCTCATGTTCAATTAGGTTAGTGCACCCAAATCCCCATTATGTGCTGAAAAAACTGACTTGTGTTTGAGTAACAGAGACTTGACTCGGCTTGGTTCTTCCTCAGGAAAGTTGGACAAATGAACAGACTGAATGAGTTTCTGAACTTGGATAACCTGGGCTTGCCGGGTGTTTACAGTGGCTGTTACCTCAGTCTCAAGACTGCCTACTTCTGTGATCCCATGTGGTAAACTCATGACGTCAATCTGACTGAGATGCCCAAGGATATAGTAAGAAGGGAGTGTGACACTAGTTGTCCCTACATTAACTATAGGGATATCCACAGTGCCTAAGCAGACCTGAACCAAGGTGGAGAAAACCAAGAGTCTGCCAGTAAAGATGCTGCATGAGTTCAAGGTTCGAAGAGAGTGGAACAGGTGTGGCCACCAATTGCTGAGATGAGGTAGTGGCAACAACTTCAACCATCCCCTCTGGGAAGCAAACAGGACGTCTACCCCTTACTTTACCTACACTGGTTATGGGACTCGTGCTGAATTTGTACGCACTGCCAATATTGCAGGGCTTGCTTCCTTACTTTGGGGGCTTGTTGGATCTGGGGGAACTCAAACAGAGTAGGTCCATACTCTAGAAACAATTCCCTATAACATTCCCTAATGACATTAATACAGAGTACACCTGGGGCTCTATTAACAAGGAAGGAACTGGGAGAGTCCTTAACCATAATTCCCCTTTTGCAAACAACCCTCCCCAAAAAGACCTCCATAATGGTAGAAACTATTGACTCTGTATCAATAAGGCATGGTACTGCTACAGACCCCATTGTAACAGTTACCTCAGGACAGGGCCCAGCTAACTAAGGTACCACATCTTGATTTAATTGACCTGTAAAGTCTGAATTCTGAGGCTCCTCTTTCTGCAGCATAGCTCTGCCGTTAGAACTGTGTCTGGATTTGAACTATTTAATCTATTAATGAATTATTGTTTTAACTGATATGTTTGTCAGTTTATACATAGATATGCAGTTCTTGAGACATAAAAACCAATCCTCCCGTTCCAAACAGGCATGTTTTGTGCACTGCACTGGTACACAGCAGCTCAAATAAACGGAGCACTGTTTTTTATACCTCAATTATGATGTGACATTCCTCAATTATAATTCCCCAGATGCAGCATATAAATACTATCTTTGTTTGGTCTATAAAATGTCAAACAATGGTGGAAATTGTCTATCACTGTTCCCTAAAGCCCAAGGTTATGTTTTGTTTTGTCCACAACCCAAAGATATCCATTTTACTGTCACAGAAGACAAAGAAACCAGAAAATATCATATTTGAGAAGCTAGAATCAGAGAATTTGGAATTTTCTTCTTTAAAAATTACTCAAAACAATGAATTGACTAATTTAATAGTCGGCAACTGATCGATTAGTCATTGCATCTCTAGTATAATACCTATGTAACAAATCACATGTTGCCGTTATGCAAACCAGGCCCTTCCCTCTTGAAGCTAATCAAATAACCAAAGTTGTGTAAGCATCTCTAGTGGTCAGATAGAAAGCATCTATTAGCTAATAACTTTTTTTTTTTAAACTGTCAAGGGAAAAATATGCCCAAAACCTACTTTTACCAGCTAGTTACTAGTTATGCTTTTCACATTTAGATTTTACAAACACAACCTACAGTCAGTCTATAAAATATGATGCATAATACATCATTAAAGTATTGCTATATAATACATCAACAATAATAATCCAGTAATATAATAACATAACAACAACATCCTGGCTGTTGTAATGACTAACTCTATTCTAATGATGAATGTTTTTGTGACTCTAAGCACATTTTGTTCATGTACTTAAGTCCACTGTAAATGCAGTACTATTATCTGTAAAGGAGTATTTTTAGTGTGGTATTACTAAATGTTAGCTAATTGATAAATGTATAAAAATGTGTGAATTTGTGGCGCGTAACCACATCATTCACGTGATATGTAAGTGTTGTTCCAGGTTTTCGTGTTCAACCTGGATGCAAACTGTATGAAAGCAGACAATTGGTTGTCAGAAACAAGCAGGTTCAACCAACATGAGTGAAAAATGACTGATTTTGTACATAAACAGCATGAATCCAAAAAAATTTAATTCATAAGTTTTGCAAAACTTTTTAACTTATGTTCATTTTTTAGATGTGTTAATTAATATGTTAAAAAAAACATACATTTCCCTCTCAGACACACACACAGATCGCACAGATCCAATAAACATTTTCTTTCCCTCTCTGTCTCAATGGAGTGAGGATGTGGCTCTGTGTGGTTCATCGAGTGGTCATGTATTTAATTAGAGTAGCCACAAGAGGGAGGCAGACACACATTTAAAATAGCATGACACACAGACCGGCATGTACAGTACATTAAGGGTCCCTGAGCATTTCAGCACAGACATGTTCCTCACAGTCTAAGGGTACTTGAGGGTTTCCTGTTGGCCCCTAAACAATAACGGGCCCTTCAGCCACACTAATTGATCAGCTGGAAATCATACAGAATTTGCCTGCCATGCTTTAGGTGCATCATACAGTATTGTGCAACTGCCATGTTTGTTATTAAGATCATCCCCTTTTAAGTTTCTTGAAAAACAGCGAGTTGTAATAGTCAATATCTCACTCTGCTGTTGCGAATTAGCCAAAGTCACTAAAATATTTAAGAGAAGAGAAACTAAGTCAGCTGGTGACATCAAAGTATCTGCTAATATACACTGAAGCAACTTGTTTACATGGGATG
This sequence comes from Scomber scombrus, assembly GCF_963691925.1. Lineage (NCBI taxonomy): Eukaryota > Metazoa > Chordata > Actinopteri > Scombriformes > Scombridae > Scomber > Scomber scombrus. The sequence goes on along the minus strand of NC_084970.1, from coordinate 4,275,827 downwards.
GTGGCAAGGCCCTGAGGGAGGTCTGGCCTGGTTCTAACTCTGCTCAGCGAGAGCAAACAACAGCGTCGGCAGCGTCAACACGCAGAGAAGAAAAACCAACCACCGGAGACAAACAAGTCCACATCTATGACGGCGGTTCACAAGAACATTGGTGGTGTGGTTGCCGGTCTAGTTTCTGTGTGGCTATTCGCAGTCTGGAGTGCTTGATTACAGAGCTGGTTCTCACATGGGGGCCGCTTTGATGAGATGACTCGTAACAAGACCACTCAGAGACTTAAGTAAATGCCACACAGGTAGGAGGGTGTATTTCTGCACCAGTATTTCACCACTCAGTAAAAAAACTAAAGAAAAATCACAGTGGGTGATACTGTCATGATTTAACTTCTCGGTAAAGTACTTCAACATGTTTTTAGACACTGTCACAGACTTCAAACTTGGACTTGAGTGAGAAAAATGAAGATCTGAGACACGCGTGCTTCCTGGAGACTTAAGACTCGCAAAAACAGTCAAACCTTAAGTTCTGGTTTGATCAAATCTCTGATACTGTAAAATAAACTTGGACTTGAGTGAGAAAAAGGAAGACCTGAGACACGCATGCTAAGACTCGGCTCCCTGAAGACTTAAACCTTTCAAAAACAGTCATCAAATCTCTGATACTGTAAAATAAGACAGTGAATGTTGAATATCAGGCCTGTGCATTGAACAGACTTTGATTATGTCTACTCCAGTGGTGTCAAACTCATTTTTGTTCAAGGGCCACATGGAGCCCAATTTGCTTTTATGTGCGCCGGACCATTAAAACCATTACATAATAACCTATAAATAATATTCATTATATATGTAATATAACTTTACTATAATAAACCATCTATTTACAAAACAGATGAACAGCCTGATGTGTCTTAAGACAAATGAGTGCAATTTCTCTCTCAATCTGGAACGCATTGATGCTCATTGCAGAAAAAGCTCATTCACAAAGACAAGTTGTCCCAAACGTGAACACATTTTTGCAGCGAGATTTGTCAATTTGGGGTTACACTAGTAAGAGATACTGATAAAATGTGTCCAAACCCACCGAGGCAAATGTGTCCTTCACATCTGAATCATACTGCAAGTCCCAGTCTCAAGTTGGATGTCCATGGGAAGATCAGGACCCTTGACTGTGAATGGCGAGTGCAAATAAGCAAGAATAGCGTCGTGTTTTATTGAAAAATTGGATTAATTAGTTTGCAAAGTGATCCAGTGGGCCAGATTGGATCAATTGGCGGGCCGATTCTGGCCCACGTGCCATATGTTTGACACCCCTGGTCTACTCCCTCTGAGGTTAGAGGCTTTTGTGAAGTAAAACCCTCTGAGAAAAATCAATTGGGGTTAATATAAACTCCATTTGGTTTCAATTATGTAAAAAAAAAAATTAAAAAGCCTTGAAAATCTATTTTTAATCAAGCTGCTTCTTATATGGGTGAAAAGGTCATACAAAAACACATGATTTTTTTTTTTTTTTTTTAACTCAGATTGATGTGTTTTTGTCCTTTCTCTTCTCTGCTTTTTAGTGAGCCACTGTTGAGGTGATTTCTGTGCACAAATCAATTTAGTAACATTTGAACCGATCCGAACACAGCTGTGGCGTTGTTTACTTATATCTGGAGCAATGTTAATCAAATCTGATCATATCACACTGATAAATAATACATGGAGTGACTTTAGAATATATCACATAGGGTCATTAAAATACACAACACAATGTGCACTTGGTTTCTTTAGTGCTTTCTGAGTGTTTTGATGTCTAAATCTAACAGCATCACACTGACATCTAGTGGACTAAAGCTTGTGTGCACTTCTGTGATTTCTTAGAAGTAAAAGACAGTACAAAGGGGATGTCGCACTCTTAAATTACAGATTAACATCTCAAAGATTTGAATCAAAACATTAGTCAGAATGAGGGCGCTTCAGTGGTTCAAGACACTAACCATGAACCACAATGTCTTTTTCCACTGCTTCCAGGAACCTTTGTTGCATCTCTGGTGAGTGTCACCATTTAATAAAGACGTTTTTAAAAAGTGTCTGAATGGATTTGAGTGCTGACATTTCAAAGAGGCTCATCAGTGGAAAACCATGATGCAACAAAGAGTGTGAAATTATACAAGAGTCCTCAGAAACACATATTTAATTGAAAATATGTAGCAGCATTTTATTTTTAAAAAGTCAGATATAAATCTTACATTTTGGTGGTGGTGGGGGGGGAGACAAAAAACATACACACTGCAGGTTGGGATAAAAAATAGAAGTTAAATACAATCAATATTTTAGCTTCTGAAGCTTGGCTGGTTCACTTGTCCATTCAGGTAGCCAAGCTACTGGTCCCAGAGCAAAACATGGCCATGTTTTGTCCAAGAAAAAATGGCAAGAATCAAACCACAAACACATGCACACCATTTATTTCATTCATACATACATACATACATACATACATACACACACACACACAAACAGACACTTCACCCTCTATTATGCAAAGCCCACTTTTATAGCAGCACATAGAGTCAAATATGACCCTAGGAATAGTTTTTGGGCAAATGAGGCCACTGACAGATTAAAACAAAAAAAGGAAAAAAAAAAACAAAAAACAAAACACCACTCACATTAAAACACACACACGCACGCACGCACGCACGCACGCAAGATCAAGTAGAGACTCCATAAAAATGTTCTTTCAATTTGGCCTCTGCATAGAAAATAAAACATGTCAACCACTGAATGTGGCTGTGGTTAATGCAAGCATTTGGGTGCAATGCTAAAAAAAAATAAAAAAACACACAAAAAACCACTCCTCTTGGGCGTTCCATCCCAAAGCACCCATTGTTTTGCGATTTCATCCAAACTGGGGGTTATATGTAGATATGATTCCTGGAGGGGTGGGGAAGGGGTCATCCAAGCTCATGGTGTGTCAGTGTTTTCCAATTTTAGTCCAAGTCAGTGTGTGCACCCAGTACAGTACACGGACATTTAAAAACAAGTATCTGGATCCGAGTTATCAGCATTCCATGAACGTTTGAAAATCCATCGTACACATGTGATAAGACTCAGGCGACGCCGTTCGCCAGAATAGAGCATCCTCTCCTCCTCTTACAGCTATAACGTATAGAGCCGTTTAGATTTTTGTCTGGTTATTCGGGAAGGTGGCGTTGTGGGGATGGATTGCGCATTTTCGGCCTGATTTTCGGCACTGCGGCGTTCGCTCGGGGCAAATCTTCTGTTTTCTCGCTGCTCAGGGGAGGGGTCAGGACGCCTGAAGGGACAGGACAGTTGCCGTGACGCTGCACTTCCACATCCTGGTAAGAGTAGGCCTTCTCCTGTACACACACGAGAGCAGAAAGAGGTTAACTGTGCTGTCACAATATTACTATGTCCAAGTCACTGGTAGTACAAAAGGGATTTTTCAAGGTGTTCTGATCATGTTTAAACTATGTAGGAGGCCAGGGTCACTTACGAGCCATGTGAGGTAGGAGACGTGGGTCTGGATGTTGTGCATGTCATCAGCAGAGATTCCTGAAAAGGTTTTCATGGGCGTCCCGCCGACCTCTCGCAGCGCCATCGCGAACGGCACCATCCATCTCACGCACTCCTCTACCTCCACCCTCTTCAGTGCTGTGTGGACAGAGAGATGATCAGAAATGTGAGTCAATGTGAAACAACCAGGGCAGCACAAGCTGGGAAAAGTAAATGCTGACAATTAAAATCTGTTCATTTAGCATGAGCTGGTTTCTCACCTGAAACGTTCTCCACCACTTCCAAAGAGGAGAAATGAAACAGGGCTGAAGCAGCGAGGACGCCGTTGGAAAACTCCAAGCAATGCATGTCCAGCATACACAGGTCCAACAACTGAGAGGAAACAGAGAAAATAAACTGTGATTAACACATCGGAGCATATCTTGAAGGAATTCTGCAAAAGTACGTCTTACAAACTTCTCCAAGAATGTTAGGTTTCACAACAAATCATACTTGTTGCTCATTAAAAGCTACACTAAGAAACGTCTCACACATTTTATGGCAGCAATGAGTACAGTGACAATGTCCTATATATAGCAGAAGTGTAGAAGTCACTCAGTGCATGCAACACTGAATAAAAACTCATGGCAGCAACTAGTTGAGTATGCATGTTTGTTTTTAACCCTGCATGTCTGTGCCACCTAAAAAAACCCAAAAATTCAACACTGGTTCTCTTAATCCTTGCATAGTGTTCAGGGTCAAATCTTACATATGTGTTTGTATTCACCATATTCTATAAAATGTTCTCCTTGACTATAAAATAGTGACTGTAAATGTCTTCTTTCACAGAAGGATTCATCAAACATTTATTAATGACTGACGGGGCATTTATGAATGTGAATTGGTGTTCAGGACAGAGTTGGTTTAGTATTACAGAAATTTAAGTCTTGAGTGTAACTTCATCACTTCCGTAGACAGTGACTGCTTTTTACCAACGTTTAAAATCAAATCGAAGAGGATATGAGAAAACGACAACTTTGTGGAGGACAGAATAAAATCTGTTCTTTTTTGGCACCGTTTTTGAAACTAAAGACAGCAGATAGGAGTGGTTCACTCTGTTTACAGAAATGTCCTGAAGATGTATAGTCAATGTTAGAGCCACACATCCTGTCATGGTTTAAATGTTTGCCAAATCATTGTCCTGCACCATTAAAGTCACTTAACAGATATATCAGTTTATTGGCAAAATTAAGTCAAAATTAAAAAAACTAAATCAACTGAAAGTGGTACCTCTGCGATCTGTGTGAAGGTAGCTTGTGGATATCTGGGAATGAGCAGCTCGTCCGTCTCTTTCAGGTAGGCCACCTGCATGTAAACATTGAGCCAGGAGATGGGAGTCTGTGGGCTCAGACTCCACTTCAGCTCCTGTGTTAGAACAGAGGGGAAAAGAGCAGACAAGATAACCAGTTAAAGAGTTACTGTCACAAACAGCAGTAAGACCACCTAAATTATTCATAGTATTGTGGAGTGATGTCATCGTTCATAAGTGTGATGTCAGACAGGGTCGTGACAACTGAACAACTGCCTAAAAAAGAGAAAATCTATCTATCTTCATATTGGTGGATTATGGATTAATGAGGAGCTCGTGTGTCTTTACCTTCATAATAATGATTTCCATACTGAGAATCTCGTCTTCAGTGCAGGCTTCATCTGTGACGTAGGCAAACTGGTGGACCTTGGGAGGATACATTTCCTGTAAAAAGAGAGACGAGCTTTATAAAAACCAATCACTACAATCTGCCAGATAGAACAGGCAGACTAGCAGGCTTATTTATAGAGTATACATAAATATAGTGTATTTATATAGTTAGTCAGTAGGAGTCTCTTCATGTGATGGAAGACTATTTTTAAATTGTAAGGATTTTTAAAAGCTCTGGCCATGTCTTGTGAAACAAATTCCTTCCTTTTTATACAGCTACTTCCTGTCTTTACACAGATTTTCTGTCCTTTATTGTGACTTCTTATAAATTGCCCTATGTGTGCGTATATGCAGGTCTTTTTCTTAAATGTGGGTAAACCTGTGAAAAAGTAGGTGATTGACTCATTTCCTATCCCCAGTAGACCATAGACTGTATAAAGTAGCTGCTGTGTTTCTGGTGACAGATGTGCTTACGGTATGTGTGGTCAGCACAGACATAAAGTCACACGGCTGAAGGACTGTTAGCCTAACATGTTAATACTACACAAGTATATGGATGAGAACAGAGTGGGGTTTTCCATTTTCCATTCACTTTAAGTATGATTAGATATAGTCATTTGACACAGGAATTAATGCAGATTGTACCTTTTTACACTAAAGACAAAAGGTAAATATAAGTGGGTGTTGATGTGTTATTTTGTCGAGTCTGAAAAGGGCTTTTAGATGATGTACCAAAACCTACAAGAAAGCTCAAAATGCTACATAACAAGAGATCTGAATGCTCCTCTCACCTCGACTTTGGCAGCGATGAAGAGACATGTGATGCCTATGAGCTGCAGCGTGGACTTGAAGACGTTTCTTTGCGTGCCCATGAAGCGGTCAAAGTAGTCCTGAGCGAGGTGGTACGTCTCCCTGTGCAGTTTGTACACCTCACTGACCTACAACATGCAAACACACAGAACATCACTGCACTGCACCGAGGACTGACCTCAGAAAACACAATCACTGGTAGGTTTGTTTATGTGAGTGAACTACTGACATGAAACAGTATCAGGCAGTCACAGTGATGATGGAACAAAAAAAAACCCACAATGTATCCCTGCAAAGACTCGTGAACTCCCACACAGCCCTTATAACCATATTCATAGTCATTTATACTTTGATATGAGGAGAAACCAAAATCAAAAGGCTAAAGCAGATGGAGTCTTTATTGAATGTGATTAGGCCAAATCCATTGGTTGATCTCTTTCAGGGACCGGCGAACTCATTAGTCATCGCAGCTCATTATTCAGCTTCAGTACAATGATGTTCACAACTCTGTGTTTCTTTCACAGCCTCACAGAGATAGCACTGAGTGTTACTAAACTGTTTGTGGCACAGGACATTTACTGATAATAACCCACATTAAACTTATTCAAGCATTTTAACACTTATGCCGTCTACAACTGCAGCATAATGTCCAATTTATTCATTAAGTGCAGGACAGTAGATGGTTATGAATCGATGTGTATATCTCTTCTGTTACAGGTCATGAGACAGAGGATATGCTACGCACCTCCATGAGCCAGTCCAGGAGAATCGCCCTCATCTTAGGCTGAAGATGAGGATGTTTCTCCATCATGTTGACATCTCTGGTGTAAGTCTTATCCTTCTCCAGCATGTTGTTCCATACCACGTCCTTACTCGCCCAGCTGAGGACAAAAATCAGACATGAACAACACTGGTAAAAGACAAGGATTCCTCATGAGTCTGAAAATTCAATAAGAATTAACCTTTTTTTTTTTTTATTGAATGTGAGAAGCATCTACAGACTGGAGCAGCCCGGTGAGCGAACAGAGCTGTGATTTTGAAGGTAAGGCAGCAGATATTTAAAAACACCAAAATCGTATGATCCGTTTCCATGATGACAAGCATATTGACGGAATGGAACTGCATCTAAGGCCTGTGTGTTAATCCATGAGTGGATTAGCACAGGTGTGTACATTTCAGAGCTGAATAGTCACTTCTATTGCTGTTGTACAAATGCAGCATTAGTAATGAAGTAGCCTAGTTTAGAACAACAGGTTCCCTGCTATCACATCTTGTTAATATACAACATTGAAACAGTGGTAGAAGCCTAAAAACAGCAGTGTCCCTTATCATTGGCTACGTAAATGTTATACGCTGACGTGTCTGGGCCACTTGCATATGTCCTGGATCTGATTCATATCCGGTCTCTGGCTATGTGACCATTGTCAGAACGGTCAGACTGAACTTTTTAAGTTTCATGTTTCTGCACATATCACCTGTCATCATTCAGAGGAGGAGAAAAACAGCCATGGGGCTCAACGGAAAAACTGAGATTTCAAATGTGATGGACAAACTTCTATACAAAAAGTAATCATGTCATCCATGCTTATGATTTGACAGTGGTATAAATAAATAATCATTTTTATTATTCTTGTATTTATGGCTCACATTTCAATTCAAATCAGACTACATAATAAATTAAAATTGAGCATTGAGCAGCCTGTAATGTGAACGTAGTCATAGTTTCACCAAGTCACAGGATGTCTACTGGAGGGATGAACACCATTCTTGCCAGACGTTCTGTTATTTGTGGTTTAATATGTTGCTAAAATCATCCACAGTTGATCAGTTTGGTTGAGGTGTGGTGGCTGTTAAGGCCACAGCACATTACGTTCATACTCAAACTTACCAGAGGGCAGGGAGCGGGGCGCAGTGCACGGGGGTTGCAAATATGTTGTTCAAGTGGTAGTGGGGGAAGCCTGCACTTATCAGGGTAACTGGTTGGTCCTCTTCCTGATCAGGTGTGGGGATCCACCTGTGTGGACTGGTGTAAGCAGCATCAGGCCTCCAGCCCTGCTTCACAAGACAGATTAAAATGTCAGGGAGAGGTCCACAGTACAACCAGTGTTGCCTTTATATATCACAAGACTCAGTGGTGAGACTCAACAAGTGGGCTGCCTATACATTAACATAACTTAGACATGTGTGAAGACTGAGGTGAGGCACATGTTATATCATGTCAGAACTATGAGAGGAGAGATAACTGCACTTACCTCGCAGTCACGCTGCTTCTTCTTCGTCATTTCTGCTACCTCCTCATCCACATCTTGTAGATACTGAGGATCAAAGAAGAAGAGGATGTTATTTTGTATGTGATGTGGCAGCTAACAAACACAGAGCTGGTTAGATCAACTTTAACAGCGCACAAGAGCTTGTGAAAGGGTAGAAATCTGTCTTGCAGTGTGATTCGTATTAGAACTATTACAAAAAAAACACCAATAAATATACCTGTGTTTATATGCAATGCACCACCTGCATCAGTAAGTAATACTCCAATCAAAGCACAAGGCACAATCACTTGCCAGCACTAAGGGATATATGCATCACCATTTTATTTCAATGTTAGTCATTGAAAAAGGCCTAGATTAGAGAGCTAGCTGCAGCTGAATATGGGGTTTAGCAAGCCTTTCAGACTACTTACAATGGCAACATCTGCCTTCCTCTTTCTCGGTCGTACTGTATTTTCCTTGGGCGCCTCGGGAGCAACAGACTTGGGTTCTGTCTCTTCCCTAATAATAAAAAAAAAGCACAGAACCAAACAAATGGAGCTTGTGAGTCTCCAGAGAGGACACAAACATTTGAGCAAACTTGGTTCAATGTTGAGCTAAATAAAAGTCCTATAGCAATAAGCTAACTAGCCGGATGGCTAAAGCTCCATCCAATCAACTTTTCTTTCCGTCGTCACACTGACTTACTGACGAGTCAATACAATATTCAACTCACCGTCTTCCTAGCATTCTACTCAGAGGGGTGGTGGCAGTTTCGGAGTAAACCTGTGGAATGAGAAGCGTTTTTAAAAGTTGTGTTTTTTAGGGTTTAAACAAACATTCACAAACACACACACACACACACTCCCAACCCCCACTCTCAACTCCCTCCTTCGGACAAAGCCTGGCTCATCCTGCGCGGGGAAATGGAAACAGTACGCGATGTTAAAAGTCGCCAAAAAGTACCAAATCATCCACGTATGATCATGAAACTACACGATGGCATACATCAGATGCTATATTATCCGCTCACCGTTATTATATTGCATATTTGTGAGTGGAAATGGGTTATTTTCTGACACAAACTTTGGACAGCTGGCTTGCCAGATAATGGCCCGGCACAGCTGGGACGCCTGTTTCCACCTCACAATTTAACAGTGATAGCAAAAACATCCAGCCTCTGACATAAGTCATACATAAGCGACATTCAATTTAAAGCATCCACACACACTTTTAAATCATTGCCGGCCTTTTAAAGCTAGTCGTCGGTTGAGTTAGTTAGCATTTAAGTCAACTCATTCAACACAGAAGCTCAAACTAGCTCAACTCACTTCCACTCACCTCAAGATTATCTCCTTGAAGGTTCACTCTTCTCCTCGTTTGAAGACTTAATATGAATATTAAGCAAGTTCCCCGCTTGTATTCGAGTGTGGAGGTGCTGTGTGTGAGAGAGTGAGAGTGTGTGTGCAGGCCGGGCTGCTGGTAGCTCCAAGCTGGCGCCTTGCAGGGAACAGATGACCTGAAGCATCAACGTCAGGGGAGGAGGTGATTTCACTTGGCGCTAAAACACAATCTCCACCGCCTTTTTAGAAGCTCGTTTCAACGCCAATAATCACAGCTTCGCGTATAGAGCGTGTACACAGCATATAGGTTCCATATATTCGATGTATATTGCGCGAAAGCAAATGAAAAGTGACTTTATAACGTAGCTGGTGAGCGGGAGGCGTGCCGGTTGGATGTGACAGCTGCAGGGGGCGGGTCTCCAGAACAGGAAGAGCCCGGGCACCGCGTGGCTAGTCTGTCAGATGTAAACAAAGCAGAAGTAGTCTAGATTTAAGCGTTAAATAAAGCATGACGCGACCAAAGTATGGCGAAAAAATGGAGGCAAATCGTTGTGTGAACTCCAGAGATTGTTGTCAGTCGCTGTCACTCTAGGCGCATCTATTATAAAGCAGAAACAGGACTATGTTAGCCTTCCGATGCTACCAGGGCGCCTAGTTCCAGCCTGGGTTGCCATACCTGCTCCTATCCCCCTATAGGCAACCAACTTAACCTCTTCTAAATACATACGTGTCGCAGTGCTTCATGTGGTTTTAAACTCAGGTGGTGGGGAAATTAAAGTAAAAGGTGTTTTTTTTTTCTGTGTCACCATTTTGGTATTGATTTTGAGGTCATATGTTACAGTTCAAAAATTGACCCTTGCCCAGTCATGTGATCTCCATGGTTAGACAGAGCAAAAAAACAAGATTTGTTCACTGCTCCCTGGTTGCTGCACAAAATCTGGAAACATGAAATTTTTGGACCTTTTCGGGCGCCTAAAATCTGTGGTTATTGGAATGATTCATGTAAAAGCTTTACCAGGTAAACTAAGACTTCACTTAAACCTTTCTTTACAGTGTTTGAAGTGAGGCCTTAACAGTGATGGGAGAAGTATTCAGCTCCCTAACTTAAGTAACTGTAGCAAAACTACAGCAAGGAATGTCAGTCATACTATTATGAATTAAATTATAAGATTATATGAGGTCTTGTATCAGTCTGTAAGTGGCATTTTGCTGTAGTAGTTGGTCTAGATGAAGATTATTTAAACTACTTTACTGTTGGGTAGTTTAATCCATAATAATCATATTTTTATAAATCCTAAATTGTAAAGTAACAAATAAACATAGTGGAGTAAATAGTGGGCTACAACATCTCTAAACTGACATGGAGTACATTCCACCATCTGAAAATGTGTGAGTTGTACCATGTGATATCTCACAATATATGTAACCAAGTTTCCCCCTTATTCCAGGCACCCCTTTAGGATGTATGAAAATGTCTCAGATCATTGAAGAAGCATGCAGGGAGGCGGAGATCTACCGTGACGCAGGGATTGTAAGCGCTGGCATATTGTCTGAATTCCTGAGACATTTGAAGTCCTTCCAGGAAATCTAGTAACCATTACATGTCAATGCTTCTTTCAGGATGGTTTGATCGTAGAGAACATGCACGACATCCCTTACTCGTTCTCTGTGGGCCCTGAGGTGTCTGCCTGTATGACTTCAGTGTGTGCTGCTGTGAGAGGCCTCTGTCCATCTCTGCCGCTGGGAGTGCAGATACTGTCCTCAGCTAACCAGCATGCATTGGCTGTAGCTCTGGCCTCAGGTTCAGTATTAATAGTATAGTATGATTATTGTAGTGCTGTATATGAGGCTATAGCTTTTAGAACAGATCAGAACAAGATGTCTTATCATGGATCAAACTCTACCACAGCAGATTTCACTGTTTGGTCACCCGCCCTGATTAAAAGTGTGGGTTTATCAGGGAAATAAGCTGCTGTGTGTTTGACAAAGGTCAGCCACATCATTAAAAGGTTTTGATAGACAAGATTTACATGGCATTTGCTTCACTGGTTATTTATCCAGAGCTTTTTCCTGTCGCAGGTCTGGATTTTATCAGGGCTGAGGGTTTTGTCTTCTCTCACGTGGCTGACGAAGGCCTCCTAAACGCATGTGCCGGGGACTTACTGAGATATCGCAAGCAGATTGGAGCTGAGCATGTGCAGATCTTCACCGACATCAAGAAGAAGCACAGGTGAGATCACCATCTGCATAATTTCCTCATGAGCCACTAACATGCAACAAAAAAAAACACATGTCTGAATACAACAGCTAGCAATATTTTCTCTAACATAAGTACCATTGGCCTGACTCACTACTGATTTAGTCACTTACCACTAGTAAAGATTACACATAGTTTTGGGGTGACTAGACAAAAAATTTGAAAAGTTTTTTCAGTTTATCAGTAGCCCCAAAATTCATTTCCTTTGTCTTGACTGTCTATAGGTCCAGGAAGGATTTTTGCAAATTTTTTCATATTTATTAAAGTACTAAAAATGAAATCTTGAACCATTTAAGTGAAAGAATAAAGGGGGGGAAAGGGTTAGAATTAGGGTTTATGGTTAGGGTTGTGGTTAGAAAAAACTAGTATATGGTGTACCAGGGGCATTAAGTGGTGTATTGTGTATCTGGGGCATGAACACACTGTGATTACAAGAGTCTGGTATCAGATTAAACAACCTCAAACGTGTTAATATGGTGCTAAATTCCCCTTGTTATAGGCTATATATTTTCCCTAATGTGTCTCCTCAACGCAGGATTTCCCCCCTGTGGCAATTTGCTTTTATTGTTGTGTCCATTTCAGCCAATTTCCTGTTATTTCATCCATATATTAGAAATATATTAGACGCTGGTAATTTCATGTGTTAATTGCTACCGGAGATGTTAAAAATTTCACATCAATTTGCAGGATTATATACCTCTGAGAATTTAAATATTTTATATATGATACTGAAAAAAATATCATCCCAGCCCGCATCTCATTTTCAGTCAGTCTGTGGGTGTGTGTGCTTGTGTATTATAACGGATGTGTGTTTTCACAGCTCCCATGCCCTGACGTCAGATGTGAGCATTGAGGAGACGGCACGAGCTGCCGAGTTCTTCCTTTCAGACGGACTCATCATCACAGGGACGGCTACTGGAGTGCAGGCTGACCCGCAGGAGCTCAGAGGTACTGAGCTACCACCAAATGTCAAAATGTCAAAAAACACACTGATCACTGAAATGACACAGAAAAAGTCAGTGCCCTGTCTGTCCAGCAGAGGACACTGTCACCTTTAGTGAGTTCCTGTCACCAGTGCTCTGTGCTCTTCTATTGGTCAGCCCAGTTTACATTCAAACCTTTAAACCAGTGCTCAGCAGTGTCCATGGATGTATTACATTTATGGCAGTCACCCAATATGGCAGCTATCTGAAGCCTGACTACAGTGTGGCTCAGTGTAGGAATGCTGGATATGTATTCTCACTCTGCCTGTCTCTCTCTCTCTCACACTATATACAGTCAAGAAGCAGCAGACATTATGTGTTGTGTTGTCTGGGTAGGAAAGTTGTTATTCTAGTATACACACATACATACAGATACACACAGAGCATTTTAGTGCCTTTCAGCTCATTTTTTTGTTATTTTGGCTGCAACTTTAATGTTTGGGTTCACTTTCAGCCCTCTCATTCCAAACCTAATTTCCAGTAGCGGCAGGCAGCTGTTACCTGCCAATCAAAGCTCTGATAAACCCATCATACACCACCTGCCCAACTCTACACAGCAGACAGGCAAAGTTAGAAACTAGGCTAGAAACAGAACCACGACTCCAAATGAAGTAGTAGTAGCTTTATTGTCTTCATATTGTGGGTCAGACAACGGTATAATGACATTTAGATAGCACTCCATGAGGCATAATTAAAAACAAATTAAGACATAATAAAACATTATATAATATAGAAGTAATCAGTAAGGAAAATAAAGTGCAATATTATAATAAAGTAAAAAGGTGCAAACAGCAGCAATACTTTGCTATAACAGTAGGTCATATATACACAATTAAAACAATTTTAAGGCCCACGGGTTATATTATAACACAATATAGAGTTTAGATTAGTAGTAGTACTCCACTGAGTGTGTGTGAGTGAGTAAGCCAATGTTTGCTCACACATTTGCTATATCCACTCTATATGTCAGTGTTGCGTTTACAGCTTTTTTTGCTGCCCCCTAGTGACCAAAAATCCATTAATGAACCTTAAGTAAAACTATGCCATACTTACTTCTACTTTTAACTTCCACTTTACTACATTTCAGAGAGGAGTAAAGTTCTCTTCACTCCACTACATATATTTGACAGTTATAGTTATTACTACAGTTACAGTTTTATATACAACACATATTATTTAGCTTATAAAACATGATACTTTGTTAAAATGAACTACCTAACATTTTTTAGTAGTTAGAATTAGTGAACTTTACAGCAGGTACAACATTAAAATTCTGCTGATTTGTTAATCACTAATAATAATAAAATATAATATATAACACTGAAAGGAGTCGTTTCACATTACATTATGAGTACTTATGTGTATATCATGATGATCAACTGTGTACTTTTGCCTAAATAAGATTTTTAATGCATCTTACAATTATTTAATTAGTTGTATTGCTATATTTAATCAAGTATCTGAGGACTTTGTAGTGGAAATATTGTACTTAATTAACTGCAGCACATTGATGTGATAGCTATGGTTCATAATAACTTATGCGGAATCAAACACAAAATGTAAACATGATAATCTTAAACAAACATTAAAACCTTTACTTGTAATGGAGTATTGTTATTTCTATTTAAGAATTTGTAAAAAAAAAATAATAAAATAAATAAATAAAAAGAAAGAAAGAAGATAAAACCAAAAGGAAACATTTTCTGCTAAGTCAGCAGCTATGGAGGCTGTGTGTGGAAAGGGTTTGAGGGTTTGAGAAGAATATTACCAACAGGTCCATGTATCTGAAGAGGGTCAGTGGGTCTGAAATCTGGACCATGTCCTGCTCACAGCAACACCAAGCTGCTATTTTTAAGCCGAGTCTCCAACACGACAGACAAGACTGTAAACACTCAGAGCTAAACAGGCACTCAGTTTCATGCACGGGAGCGTCATGACACACGTGAACAAACACACACTCATTTTCCCACACCCATATTTTTCTCCAACACACACGTGCACCCTTGCCGGCAACACAAATACGCAGGCACTGATCAGCGCTCACATGCCTGTGTAGAGTTTAGCCTGTACTGTGTTCAAAGTTCACTGAGTGTATCACAGCCTTTACTTGGTTTAGTCACCTTCTCAGCATTACAACACACTGTGTGGGTAATTATTCATAAACAGGTCCAGATTTGCTTTAAATACCTTGTGTTTCAGCCACTTACATTAATACATTGTTTAATTTTATCAAATTTGTGTCACTCAGATTTCTGCCATCATATGTCATGTGTGTATTTTTAAATCCTGTGGTGGATTTGTGTGTTTCTTTGCCTTTACAGAAGTTTCCCAATCTGTGAAAATCCCAGTGCTAATAGGCTCTGGAGTGACCTACGACAATATTGAACGTTACCTTAATGCAAATGGAATGATCATTGGGTCTCATTTCAAGAAGGGTGGTCATTGGGCCAACGCCGTCGATCCGGAGCGAGTGAAGAAGTTCATGGGGAAGATGTGTGAACTTCGGAAATGAGAGGCTGATCAGTGATAGGCGCTTCCTGTTGGACTGAACCCATCTTTGATACATTGTACTGCCACCTTAAATAAACACGTTCAGCCACCATCTTAAGAAAACAAGATTTATTTGAATTTTTTTATACATTTTATAAATACACACAAATAGAAAAAAACATATTCATCACCTGTATTTACACTCATGAGTCTACCATGAACAATTTGTGTAACATGAAAATATTCATCAACTGTATTTACACTCATGAGTCTACCATGAACAATTTTATAACATAAAAAAAGTACTCGCTGAAAAGTAGTCTTAGTACAAAACATGAACAGTGGTTTCTGTGTGAAGCAAAAAAAATGTTCTTATGAAATTCAAACAGCATGGTTATGTTTGCACAGGGCGTGAGTACTGTGCAGGTCAACACGATATGAAATCAGCCTTTTTAAACTTGTAATACACTCGTCACACGAACGTCTAAAGCTAAGGCACATGATATAACGCATACTGAACACGAGGAATAATCAATCAAAATGTGCCGACTGCCATCGTCATTAAGAGCAAAGTATTCTACAGGTAAGATGTTTTCTATTTCGCAGTTTTGGATCGGTGTCACATACTGTAACGGTATCATCTTTACAATATCTCTCACACACTTGCAACATTTTATATAAGCCCAAACCCTACTTATTTCTAACCAGTCTAAACATGTCAAACAAGTCAACTGCTACTTGACAGTAACTGCTTCTTACTAACGTTTTCCAACCTGAGGGGGCGGACGGTGTCATTCACGAAGTCAGGAGATCAGTGGTTTCACACGTGAGGGTTTCAGTGCAGGTTGCCTACGTTGTAATAAAAGCTTGTGTTGCTGCCGGCTGATGTTCGGTCATTTTCAGGATAATGTATGTGAGGTGAAACAATGTTGGAAAACCTGAGTGATACAGAGTCAAGGCACTGTGAGCTGTGGTGGATGCAACCTGACGATCACCCTCACAAGCAGGTGGATTGTTCCTGCTTAGTAATTGTAAAGGCGCTGGCAGGGCTGCTTGAAGTGGCCGTAGCGTCTCTCTGCCGGGGAGAATCGCGTCTTAGCCAGGTTCTGCCTGTGGAGGGCGCTGCGAGTCAGCTTCTTGCGCTCAGCATGGGTCCTCGCCCTCTGGACAGCCAACAGCTGGATGTTGCAGGGCAGGGGGATTCCCCAGGCGGCCAAACGCCAGGAGATGTGCCGCCTCACTGCCACCGGCCTGAACAAATACAGAGAAAGTGTCAGAATATGTGTTCATGGAATATTTGAATTAAGAAATACAATATGAGAGAAAGACTATTACTGTACACCAGCTCTGTGTGAACGTCGAGGCTCTTGAGGCTGTGAAAACTACTTTTAGAGTCCTTAAGTGATGGCATGTTTTCAAGGTTTATGAGGGTTCTTGTTTCTCAAGAGGTAAAGTGAGGATAAATCCTGACACAGTTTGTATCAGGATTAAAATAGTCTTGATCTTTGTGTGTCCACATTCATTTATTTTAGGTGCATGTCATTACATGCCGTTCCCAATATAACTCAAAATAACTGTCCCAAAACTGTTTTGTTAGCTAAGCATTACAGTTTGTTCTTGACCTTAAAAACCTGACCTTACTGAGAGACTTCAGGTCTTTTAAACCTGCATTAACACCATTTTGGCCACTTGGGGGCAGCAAAAACTTCCCGTAAATACATCACTGACATACTGTATGACCACCTTGTAAGTCAATACCGCAAACTACGTTAGCAAAGACACGGGACTAGGTTAGCATTCCTCTGGAGTCACGTTTCTGTCCACTTGATGAAGTCAAGGCCAATATGTACTCTTGTTTTAGCTCTGCTGAGAAAAATATCTGGCTATGTTCCCCAACCAGTTGCTAACTGTGTTTGTTTAGCGCTACCGTACAGTAAGTACGTTTATCTTAGCTTTTTTTCACACTAGACAGCTGTCTGCTGTATCTGGAAACAATAAGAGCGGTGAGACTGAACCAAAAGTGTAAAGCGAGACGTAAAATTAAAACAATGAGCTGAAAGGAGCTAAAAGGTCCATAGAGAGCTGATGATGTATTGATGGTTTGTCACTCCAAGTCACATCTTTTATTAAACACATAGTGATTTGAGCCATTGGTCTTTAAGCCAACATGGAGGAGCTGCCCTAGAAGTGCTACTTGGATGCAATCTTGACAGCTCATAAACAAAGAAAACTCAAAATCTAAAACAATGTATTTCCATGACAACTGAGCATATAATACCTTTGATAGGCCTGGACTGCACTGAGTTTAAAAGTCAAATAATTACCTCATCATCTATTAATTTAACTAGCATTGACAACCAGGATTTGTTGTACTATGTTCAGTCAGCCTACAGAGCAAAGCAGATGCTGCCACCACCTGTTGTTGGAAATGTAATTACAGCTCAACTGTGCTGGTCCTGTGTCTTGTATTTTTCCAGGGCTTCTCTGTACGTCTTAGCTTCTAAATTTTGCAGTACAATCTGAAACCCCATTCAGACAGGATTAAAGTGACAGGGGGCGAGGTGAGTTGTGAAATATTTCCCTCTCTCCGCTCCCTTGTTGTAAAAGTTGCTTTTCCAGACGGCCTTTTACCCGCTGGCAGATAACAGCAACTGGTTCTGTAACAGACACTAATACGCTGCAGCTGAAAGCCATGTAGCCTTCATCACCCACTGACTCTGTATTATTTTTAACATCAGTATTATTTCCCAGTAATTACTTAGCTGTAGCTTTGTTATTAATAAAGACAGCTTAATGTCGGCAATTCTTTTATGGCAAGATAAAGAAGAAAGTTTATGTAGCTCACTTCACATAAAATCATGACATTAATGAGCTTGTTGAGTTATTGTCTCGTAAATTTTATCTTTATTTGTTTCTTCACTGTATAGGTTGACTGATGATAACTTTCAGTAGGTAATAGATGTTTTAATTATTGTATTGTTACAGAGAGAAAAGTCAGGAGGTAAAACTGGACTTATAGAATCTAGATTCAGCAAACTTAACTCTCTCTTGATTTGGAAATGGATGATATGAATATTGATTTTGGCCTCAACATCTGCACAAACACAGTGAAACAAATGTTTATGTCAATGGAAAACAACCTGGCAGAGTCCTCTTCATCCTCATCAGAGCTTCCTTCCTCCTCCTCCTCCTCCTCCTCAGCTTCCTCTTCTCCACTCATCCTGCGTCTGATCTGGTAGACGGACATGCTGGGGTGCTCGATCAGCAGGTTCTCGAGTGGGTCCGCCTCAGGGGCCGACAGCGGCACGTTCTCTGCAAATAGGAACAACCGCATTTTTTCACCCAAGCATCAGTTGCACCCTCACTGAGCCCCAAGACCTTTAGACTAAACAGATGTGAACGAGTTGAATCTATCACCTGGGAGATTAACAATGACCCATCCTCCCTCCTCAAACTCCATCAGATCCTCAAAAGTGTCGTCCACCGCCTCAAAGTCGTCACCGGTATTCCCGAGCAGATGAGAAAGAATCTTCCCGAGCATCTTTATGCCTCTGTTGCAGTCTGTAAAATAACAAATAGGTGAACTACAAGAACACACAGACACACTGAGGTAGTTCTCATTTAAAAATGGACTCCATGACTCTATATTTAAATGTGAATCACCCGTGTCTACTTGTGTTTTCATAGCAGGTTAATAGTACAAATGTCTCCACCTTGAGGCCGCCCAAGTAAAAAACACCCAACAGGACCTGATGCCTGCTCTGCATCAACAACCGCTTCCATGACGCCAAGCAGGCCCAGTTTAGAACAGAAACGGCTGAGGCACCACAACGATACAAGGCTGGAATTACACTGATTGCAGCAGTATTATATAATCTCTGATAGCGGGTTAAGATTCTTTCCATGATGGAGGGAAGTCAGCTCCCTGTTTGACCCCAGACTAGCTGACTGACCTTTTGTCCCCAGCTGACGACCCTGTAGTGGTGTTAAGTTCAGTTTTGTACCAACGCTGCTTGTTTGTTTTTGTTAGTGTGTGACACAGGTTTCTATCATAGTCTTCAATAAATACATTTAACTCTCTTAATATTACCTACTATTTTAATACATGATTTCAGTGTATGGCTAATTCTATATCTGACTGTCAAAGTAAATGAAAGCTGCTATCATGAGACACTGATCTGATTAAGTACATTTACTCCAGTACAGTGAATTATACTTGTACTTAACCACATTTCAGTAGGTAATATTGTACTTTTCCAAACTATTATATTTATAAGACTTCAGTTTAAGCAATAATAAGATGATTAACAAAATATAAAACGGAAGCTTAAACATTATTGTATGGAATGGATTACTTTATGTATAAGAACCTTGGTACTTTTGGGGATATATAACTATGCATATATAGAGGATTGTGTATATATATGTGTATATTTTGACTGTACTATTATCTGTGCATTTGATATATATATATATATATATATATGTTGCTTTATTTATTTATTTGTTTGTTGTTATTTTTTATGTCTATTTTGCTTTCTCACTATTTCTAAGTGAAATTAATAAAACAAGGACATATGATTATTATTATTTATACATTTTTATTTGAGTTTAATGACTGAAATAAACTAGACTAAACTTAATAATGTACTTAAAATAATCTCCAGCGTAATGCATCAGCAACAATAACATACTAAGATGTTATTTAATAATATAAAAATCACTTTAACTTTTGATACTTTGGATACACTTTGCTGGTGGTACAGTAAGTGTAAGATTTTTCCAAAACACTTTGTGCATGTGAAGATTTAAGTTGACTTTTATGGTATTCATGATAAACTGGCTTGTTTTTTTTTTTTTTTAAATCTTATCTCTGCAATATATCTACCCTAAAATATAGTGTAACCTTTGCAAATATATTCCAAGATGGGTAGTAGTGATAGTTATTGGATTATTATTATATACTGTAACTATTACATCTCTGTTGTAGTGTAACACCAAAATAGACCCGTGTTTTTCACCCCGGTGTCCGGATGCTTTTCTGTCTACATGACAGTGTCTGCTTGGAATCTAATGTCAGCAGCCCCCACCCTGCACACACACACTGCAACTGTCTTAATGCAAGAAAGCCCGATGATGACGCATCACATAAGCGGCCTCTTATCAGCTGATACTGACAAAATAATAACAGCTGATCGTAACCTGTAAGATTATTGATGTCATTTCTTGTAATCACAGCTGCGATCTTAATATGGTGTTCGAATAACAGGCAAGAAAAAAGGGCTGCCTGGTGATCAGAGGATTGTACAAGAACAAAAGACAAAAGGATCTCACGGCTTATAAAAGGTTATTATTGCTCAGTGATGCAGAGATGTGGATATTTACTCACCTAACAAGATGAAAATGTGTTTTCTTCTTCGGGTGTGGCCGTTGTGCTGAAAGTGTCCTTCTTTGTTGCTGTTCCTTCAGAGATTGTTTTGATCTCAAACTTGTTTATCGGCAAGAGTCCTCCCTGTGTCCTGAAACGTCACCAAACTCCGCCCCGCTAATGCGTCACGTTGTGAAAACCAAGCCCACCGGCACCGTGATACACAACCAAGGGCTGGCACGCTAACAAAATGCCTGCAGCTAGATAAACACATCTCATTCCTGTAACTTCATCTTCATTCAAGAGCCACATACAGACGAATATGATCTGATGTGGGCCGGTCCATTAAAAAGAAGGAAGGAAGGAAAGAAGGAAGGAAGGAAGGAAGGAAGGAAGGAAGGAAGGAAGGAAAGACAGATGGAAGGAAGGAAGGAAGGAAGGAAGGAAGAGAAGACAGGAAGAAAAGATGAAAGAAAGGAAAGACAGAAGGAATGAGAGATAGATGGAAGGAAGGAAGGAAAGAAATGGAAGGAAAGAAGGAATGAAAGATGGAAGGAAGGAAGAGAAGACAGGAAGGAAAGATGAAAGAAAGGAAAGATGGAAGGAAAAAAGAAAGAAAGAAAGAGAGAACGGGAGGATGTACGGAAGGAAAGAAGGAAGGAAAGAAGAGAAAACAGGAAAGAAAGGGTGGATGGAAAGAAGGAGGGAAGGAAGGAAAAGAAGACAGGAAGGAAAGTGGGCCGGATTTGACTCCTCGGCGGGCCGGTTCTGGCCCGGGGGCCGCATGTTTGACACCCCTGAAGGGTAGATATGTTTCTGTTGTTTGCTAGCAGGCAGCAGAAGTGACAAGAAGGCCCTTCACTCAAAGTTAATGGAGAGCGATGATTGGTTGTCCTCTCCGGGTGGGCGGTACTTAAAATCCGCGTCACTCGCTATGTCAAACGTCAACAACCCCGCTGGAACGGATGTGGACATTTAAAAAGTGCTAATGTGGAGGGAAATATCAGGGCTTGTTTTCCACATGAATGTGAACATGACTGACTCCTCTCCAATTATAACTAGCGTAGCCTACAAGACAGACAATTTCAACATATCGTCTATGTAACCGTAATGTGTAACCGCCCTAGAGCCAAACAACAACAAACGTTCACTTAAGTTAAAGAAACAGACAACATGAATAAACCAGTTTACACACTGAAAAACAGAATGTATTTGACACTAAGCGAAATGAATAGGCTTATTTGACAAGAATAAAGTGTAGAAAGGATAACTAACGCCATACTTATGTATTTTTGACATTTTATCGAAGAGCTCTTCAGTTCAAGATAGTTCACCTCCTCCAAACACCAGCCGCCTGTGCTGCCTGCTGATATATGAGAGTATTCCAGCCCCCATACCCTTTTTCTGCCATTCTGGCTTTGATTTTCATGTAGTAGCCTACCTAATATATGAACCCAGTACTAGTACTATGAACCCAGTACTAGTACTAGTACTGGGTTCATATATTGAACCCAGTACTAGTTTCATCTTGTCTTGATTCATCTTGTCTTGGCCGTCTGTTACTTAACGTCACTCTCTGATTTATAGCAGGAAGTCGATTGTCAATCCCATCATGCAGTGCGAACATCAGAAGTTGGAGGAAAGTTGAATGTATATGATCAGAAGAAAAATCAACCGGTACATTGAGGACAGGACTGAAGGTAAGAACTACGTCTCTGTTTGTTAACAACAGTGTAATAACAGTATAGAACCAGCTGCCTTATATCATACTATCACTTTAAACAGACCAACTCTCGCTCTGTTGTGCATGTGGAGTCAGGTTAGACTTTGTTCGGTATTGAAATAGAAACTAAACGTAACATGGTGTAATGCTGAACCGGTGATCATTGCGCATTAATGATATCGTCTTTAATGTTATCTCATACAGAAAAAACACCATAAGCACCTATGAACTCCTCTTTTTCCTCAGTTGATGGAGCACACCGGTGTTGTGTCGAGGTCTGTCCCCCCCCCACCAAAAAAAAACTTCGACATAACACCGGTCCAGTGCTGTAACGTTAAGTTTAAACCAGACTCACTAATAAAACTCTATTCAGATCAATAATAATGATGTTAAACACTAATACCGCTGCAGTTTACCTGAGATGTTTCACTGCACCTTCTTTAACATTCAGCATACATCCAGTACAATAAACATTACATACACACTGTGATAAGTTAAAGGAAAAACCTGAATAAATGAGGAGAAATATACAATGCAGATGTACTATGCATGGTACAATTAAGCAATGCATGCATAAACATGTTGAGACTGTATAGGAGATTGTGGTTTATGTTGGGGTTGTTTCCTTTAATTTGTCACCTGGCTGTAGTTTGTATTAAAATCAGACACTTGTTCACGTGTATCATTTCAGAGGAAAACATGTAGACAGAGCGAGACTTATATGTATATGTATTATTAGACAGCTGTTTGCTCTGCTGAACCTTGAAGCAAAAGTGAAACCAAAATCTTCTGACAGTTGTTCTACGTGGTTATTTGTTTGCATTGATGTCTCACCTTTCCTGTTCTTTCCGTTTTCACGTCAGTGAGTCATACATGGTTCTGTTTGACATTTAACAGTTTTAAACACTCCACAACATTTCTCATATAATATGTAGACGACAGCATAAAGACATTTGCAATTCTGGCTGTCTCCTCCTTTAAAATACCACCTTAAAACACCTATTCTAACTTGCATATTCAGTCTCATATTGACTATGAAATGACTTTGATGCCAAGTTCACCAAAAGTTACTTATACATAAGATAAGTTGCTAAATACATGCTAACGCTACCAAAGAATGGTATAAAACATGTGGAGCATCTGTGTAAAATCAGCTGACCAGCCTTTTTCCACTGTAGTCAGTACTACCGAAAGTAAAACCAAAGTACTTAATCTGTACTTTCATCTCTCGGCAGTGCCTTAATGCAGAGATGGCTCCACGGATGGATGACGTCATGCGTCTGTGCTGTGAACTATCAGCTCACGATCAGATCAAAGTCGCGGTGAAAAACTCCACCAAAGGAGCGATGGTGGCCGGAGGAACCGCCTTCGTAGGAGGGCTGCTGGCCGGCCCACCGGGAATAGCTGTTGGTAAGAAGAACGTGTTGTTTATTCACACATCCAGCAGACACAGAGTAACATCCAGCAGACACAGAGTAACATCCAGCATTCATTTGGAGCTGTGCCTATGACCACTTGACAAATTTAAGTCCAGTACTGCCTTTTCCTGTTAGCTCCATTTTGGTCCAGACTAACTCCTGAGGGAAACATCTGGCTCTTCAGCTGCTAAATGATCCACTATTTTAATCAGCTAGTCGTTAGCTATTATTTCTGTGGTTTGGTGCTGACCAGAGAATGTTTTCACTGAAATGTTGACCAATAACAGTAAAGCTCCGAGCCATAAAACCAAAAACATGAGCTGAAAAGACGCTAAAAACGTTTGTTAGAACTGAGTGGAACTGCAGAGTTGATTGATAATTCTCTCTGGGTTCATCTCTATGAGCTTCTCAGTTCACATCACTATTTGTTATGTTTTCTGCCCTGGTAGCCCAGTAGTTACAGTGCATGCCATATACACAATGTCCCTGGTTCAAATCAAGCAAGTGACCTTTGTTGCATGTTGTACCTACTTCTCTCTCCCCTTGTTTTCTTTTGGCCTCTCTGCCACTAACTTACTAATAAAGGAAAAAATAGCCCCCCCATCCAAACAATATATGTATATATATATATATATATATATATATATATATATATATACTGGAAAAACGTGAGAATTTGTGATCATGTCATGAAACTGGCCATAAGTGTGGCTAACAGGAAGCATTGAAAAGCAAAGTTGAACAACCACAAAGAGAGTGTTGCAAATTAGCAGATGTTACTCACACAGGATTAACCACAAATGCAAAGTGTTAGCTACAGCAGCAGGATGGTGTGTGTGTGTGTGTGTGTGTGTGTGTGTGTGTGTGTGTGTGTGTGTGTGTGTGTGTGTGTGTGTGTGTGTGTGTGTGTGTGTGTGTGTGTGTGTGTGTGTGTGTGTGTGTGTGTGTGTGTGTGTGTGTGTGTGTGTGTGTGTGTGTGGGGGGGATTCAGACTCAATAAACTCCATTGTGTGCTTGTGGTCATGAAGGAAGTCATTGCAGTGCTGTGGCTCATTAACAAGTGCTGATAGCTGTTAAGAGGAACATATGTCAGACTTTAATACACACACACACACACACACACACACACACACACACACACACACACACACACACACACACACACACACACACACACACACACAGTAGTCCCATTTCCATTAAGGAAGTTCCAGGTAAAATTTAGGAGGCGGGAACTTTACAGGAATGTCCTCTCACTCGGTCTTCTCACCCGTTGTGCCTCTATTGCAGAGTAGGAGGACCTCGATAGGACCCACCCGACTCACTTTATAGGCACCTATTTTGGCGCTTTCTGTTGATCTTCATCTATTTTTCGGGGTCACACAGTACATATCCCGAGGCAGGGACTCGTTCTGCCCCCGATGAGCCGTTACTGCTGTATGTTGTATGGACAAATAAAAAACTCAAAAGGGTTCACAGGCGGATGCTGATTCAGTGGTTTGTTCAGAAGTATTTCAGGACAGTAGTTGTTGTGATGTTTCAGTATTTACAGACCAAACTGTTGTTGAAGCGCGATGAGTAAAAGTGCAAAGATGAGCAGCTTTTATTGAGCAGTGGCAGCGACACACAGTATAAGCACAGATCTCAAGCCTAAAAGATTCACTAACTTTGTTGTTGTTGTTTCCACTGGATGGAACAGAGGATGATTAGAGAGTGGATGCTACTCTTCTGTAAAAACACAGACTGTCATTATGGTTGGGGACAGAGTTATTTACCTTTAATTCTTCTACAGTCTCCACTCAGGACGTACACAGTGAGGAATGGAGGACACTACTTGCTTAGCCAATGTGACATGAATAACCTCTTAGCTGCTAATGTGAAGTGTGGCGATACTGAGGTAAAAAAATTATCAAGCTCATGTCCATGTATCATATGATAAGTCCATATATAGACATGAGGATGTTGATAATTACGTTATTGTCGATAATTATTGTGACAGATCTAATCAGCAGACTATTATCCTGTAAAATGCTGCAGTATTTGAGTTTGAAAGCAGTTGTTTTTTATTGTAGGTTTACTTTAAACTGCACATTTCCTCTGAGCCTCTATCTGAGCCTCTATCTGAGCCATCCTTCCCTCTTTAAATCTCCTCTAGGTGGAGCAGTAGGTGGTCTCTTGGGCAGCTGGCTGACAAGTGGCCAGTTCAGACCTCTTCCTCAGATCCTGATGGAGCTGCCCCCCGCCCAGCAGCAGAAGCTCTGCAACGACGTCACGGCTGTTCTAGGTAACCTGAACTGGACGGATGCAGCTCAGCTCATCACCCTGGTGATGGGCAACGTCACCCTCCAGCAGCAGGTCGTCGCAGCACTTCTTGGCTACGTCACAAATGAACTGAAAGCAGAGGTGCGATATCCCGACTGAATCATGCTGACTCATGGCCCGGCCTGACAAACACAACAGGACTAAAAGATTTATTTATGTATATTTTGGAAAAACTGTGAAAAACAGCTTCTACAATTGAATGACTATCATATCAATCTGTCAACCTTTTGCTTTTATCACTGTTTATCTTCAAAAGAAGCTAATCACTGACATATTAGGACTTTTCTACATTACTCAATAATGAATGGATCATGACCAGCTGCACAAATAATGTTTTGTACAACATCAGTTTTCCTTTTCTTTTCTTTTTTTTAACTTGGTAAGGAAGGGTGCCTGTGGACTCATTTATTCTGGACAGGAATAGAATCGTATCCTCACACTCTGTATCAGGGTGTTTTTATAATATTCCTCTGTTCATGAATGACAAATAAATATTTGGCAAGAAAACAAGTGAGGAAATGTCCCAGAGTCTCAGTTTGTGATTGATTGTTTAATTACTTCAAGTTGTGTGACTGTCTGTGGATATCAGTCTGCATGACAAGCACTTTTATTAAAACATAAGTTGTCCATTTTATGGAAGCATGTTATGGCCAGGAAAAGAAATAAAAATGATTAAAAGTTATACATAAGAATAAAAAAAGCAAACAAACTCATAGTAAATCAAAATTATGAGAAGTCAAAATTTTGACTAAAACTCTGTTATTTTGATTTAGGATCTAATAAACTTGATTTATCTCATAATTTGGACTCATAATGCTGACTTCATATTACATTACACTGATTTAGTAAGTCATCACTTGTGTACTGTAATTCATAATATTGTCATGTAATGTTGACTTGGGGTGTCATTTTTTTTTTCATGAAAATGAGCTTCCATATATTTCTCATTGTACCAAAGCTGTTTTACTATTGTCTTTATATGGAGGCAGTAACTTGTTGCTACTCTATGTAAAATGTTTGTTGTGCTCTTTGTTCATTTATCATAAGATGAGCTAGACAGCTAAACGGAACGGAGATCAACTAGATCATCAACAATGTTACGGACAAAGTTAAAGCTCCTTTTCTAAAAGCTGGTTTGAATTTCAACAGAAACAAAATAATTACAGAAATTGAATTGGAGAAAAAATTGAATTGGAGAAAAAAAAAAGTTCCAATTTTAAGTTTAACAGCAACAACTTCTACAGAATATGATGAGAACTAAGACTAGATAAACTGGTCTGTATTAAACCTGATAAACATTGAGACAGTTATCTAAAATCTTTATTCATAATGTGATGAGATTATTTACTTACTGAAGATAACAGATTTCTGCAGTAATCAGGGCTGATCATTTCTTTATGGGTGACTCACAAATCCTGTTATCACCTATAATCACTGAAGTAAAGGAGAAAAAAAGATAAGATAAGCTAAGGTAAGTGATGAAAGGGCAGTGGAATACATCCTTTAAAATCCTGAATCTTTACTACAATATCATGATATTCCAGTCATTTTCTATGCAGTTTAGTTTCATGTCAAGTCAATTTTCTCTCACTCAGATGCCTCACAGTGTTTGTGTTGAGATTCAGAGCCTGAAGCAACATTCAAACATGACTTTTACCTTCTCTGACTTGTAACCCTTTTCAAGGAGATCAATAAGGGCTAAAATGAGTCGAGACTCACCTTTGACCACAGAAGGAACATGAGCCAAAGCAAACTGATTACAGGAGATAAATCAGCTCCGTTTAGCAATACTGTTATTGTAATGAGAGTAGATGTGACAGCTGATGCAGACTAACAGAAGCAGGCACACAGAGGCAACCACAGAAAATCTGAAGTATCATCTGAACCACGACAGCTTTATTTAGTATCTAGCTATGCACACCTGCTGCTACAGTGACAGTCTGACTTCAGCTCTGTCAAATCCTGATGCCTGCTCTAGTTATTGAACGCTACTTAAATAAACTTTAGGTGTTTCCCTGAACTCCAGATCATGTTCTCAGTGAGCGGAGGTGATGGTGAGGTGGGGGGTGATGAACTCCTCCAAATATTTGAGCATACCAAAATAACAGCGTGTGGAATCACGTTTTCTGAATCTATCATGTGACATGTGTGGTGTAATAATTCAATTATTGAGCAAGAAAAACTGGCAGCCACTCCCTCAGAGGCCTGGAGGCTCTGTGTTCACGTGGTGTCTGGTGATCATATATGTTTTTCTAATCCTCTGTGCATAAGGTAAAGTAGGGTTAACATTACTGATCCCTTAAAGGGGAAATTCAAAAATTGACACAACAGTAGCCTTGTAATGGTGAAGTGATAAAAAATAGAATAAAATACAATGAACAATCTCTAAAATCAAATGTCATTTTCTGCACTAATATTTTGTTTTTTTCTGGACTATTTAAGAGAAAGAATGTGATTTTATAAACTGTACTGTTATTTAGCAGCTGAGGTACCTGTGAGTGCATGTGATGATCAGATTTCACTGGTCCAGCAGTGGATGTCCATTCAGCTATGAAGATGTAAACATATAGTTTCAGCTTGTCAGAGAGAGATCAAACATGTAAAATGACACTGAGGGATGGAGGCTGCTGTGACAGTGAGGCAGGACAAACCAGTCCAGTATTAATTAGTAACTGTTACCACATACTGACACGTATGAAAATACAAGTGGTCAAACCTGTATATATTTGTCAGTTAGCACTTTATACTGGGTGAGCAAAACATTCATGAAGCCTTAGAGAGCTGAATATTACTCTGCAATGAGGAGGTCATTCAAAATACCAGTTTTTCCTCCACACGTCAGAAAGCTAAAACATATGACATTTACTTGATTTTATATATGGTATTTATTCTATTTTTAGCTACCCTTACTGTGTAATATTTTTACAATTTAAAAATTATTTTATATTTTTATTTTCCATCTACATTACTTTCTTTTTGTTCTTTAAAAAAAATTGCCTTATGCTCCTTTTAATGTGAAACACTTGGCGTAAGTCATTTATTTTGGTATAAATCACTTTGAGCTGCATTTCTTGTATAAAAATCAGCTATACAAATAAAGTTATTATTATTATTATCATCAATTTACTCAGAACAGATTTGTTGCTTCACTTTTAAACACTAAAAAGACGTCAAACTATAAATTTGTGGCAAAATGTTGCCATCATTCTATTTTTCTTTGGTGAAACTTCTCTAAAACACACCTGGTGAAACACTCCAGAAGTGGAAACAGAATGGTAATGCTATCTTTGACACGGTTGTCTAAAAAAAAAAAGAAAAAAGAAAAAAAAAAGGTAACTCAACACAAGCCAGAAAGCAGTAAGATTTATATTAGAGATATCAGCAGTCAACTGTCAACCGATTTTAAAGTAGAATGAAGGTTTATGTAATGTGAGTGTTATTGAACATATTCTATAGGCAAACTAGTATGAATATGCATTTTTTTCTGTTACAAAACAAGCAACGTCTTGCAGATTTTTATTTTATTTTTATTGGTAAAAACATTTTTTGGGGATATGGATGTTTAAATGACATTACATTTACATAGCAACAACATGTCCAGCCTTTTATATATATTGTTTTCTAATAATGCAGCATAATCCTGTGTCACAGAGGGAGGCTGAGCACTTGTTAGAAAGGCACGAAAACAACAGCACTGTGACTAGCTGAGAGATGGATATTGTACCATGGATGCAAACTGGGTCTTAATGACAATTCTGGCCAAACAAATCTACAAGTTTAGTTTAGCATAAGCTTGTATCTATGGACACAGTGTTTTCCATCAGAATACAGTGAACCCACAGGAGGCAGTTTCAGTAGTTAGTCAGTATCAAAGTTATTTGGAGATGAAATAAAGACTGAACCCATGAGGCTGATTGGTTTAGTCTGGACATGTTTCAAAGCCAATGAAAGCTTGTTTTTCTGTGGCCCCGTCTGGATTCTGGTGTGAACTTGTGGTCCAGCTGAGCTCACTTGACTTGTTTTTTTTTTGTAACATTAGTGCAACATTATGCCAAACTGTACTGTAAGTGTACTGGATCAAAACCAGCTAACGAGATCCAGGTTATAAAACAGAACGTTGCTTTACACCTGTGGCGACAGATCTTTTTGGCCAACAGGGGGCATCAGACACAAGCTGTAAACACAACACCGACATATTATCATACAGCTGACATGGTGAGCAGCTAACAGTTGCTTACACACCCAGCAAATACTGAGCAACATTATTATTCATAGTCCTGCTAACCTTGTAACCTTTGAGCTCTGTTATGGTAGCCACCAACCATTGAAGGAAATGTCTGGCTCTTTAGCTGCTAAATGCTTCGCTATGTTCACCAGCTAGTACCTCGGTGACCTACGAGTTAAGGCGCCAACAATGAATCACAATGATCCAAATCTGCTAAAGGGTCTTGTTTGATATCATTGCTAATCTCTTTGCTGTCCCCTCCTTAATAAAATGGTATAAAAATGTCCGAAAGATACTATATGAAATGCCAAAACGTGCTGGAAAGGTATCGTACAGTTTATATTTGAACTTTTTTTGCCGATAGCTGCATCTGGACACCGGTGAGAGCCGTGAGACTGAATCTAAACCGTTACAAGCGTGACAAGCTGAAAGATGCTATGTGAGTTCATCACCATGAATGACATCTTTCACATTACACCTTTGATCCATTGGTAAAATATTGATTAGAGGTTTAAACTAATCCCAGTTGGCACCTACAGTATCAACCTGCTTCAGTGTGTCCATGGTCTTCTAATACAACACAGACTAGAAAGAACATCAGTGCTTACTGTCAGTCATCAGTCAAAGCTGTAATCCCTAAATTTCACCCCTTTACACAACTAAACACTCCAACTCCATCCCTTTGGTGATCTTGACAGTAAGATGCTGAACAACAGATGGTACTCAGTAACTCTTCTGTATCACTACTGGGCTCTCACATGCTTGATAACAGTAAGTAGATAAACCTGAAGACACCCAAAGGTCCAAGTTGGCTGCATTTAACTGATGTGAAACCTCATATCCAATAAGACATGAGCCCACATAAGAGGAGAAATGCTTCTGGGCAAAGTGAAGGCTATCCATTTTAAAATGTTTAGTGAAATGACACATCGCAGTAAAGCTTCTCAGCCCCACTTTAAGATACCTGATAAGCTGAGTCATGAGTCAACCATTTCATTATTCACTTACATTTGCTCTTATATTCTTATTCATTGTGATTGCTACTGCTGATGGAAAGCTCTTAAAGAGATAGTTTGTCACTTTGGGATATTTCCTCACTTGTTTTCTTGCCAAGTTAGATGAGAAGATCGATACCACTCTCATATCTGTCCATTTAATAAGAAGCTCCTGCCAGGAGTCAATTAGCTTAGCTTAGCATGAAGACTGAAAGGAGAGAAAGATATACTGTCCAACGATGAAGAACTGCCTTCCAGAACCTCCATAGATCAGTACTAGTTATGACAATATAACTCATTTGTCTCCTCCATAAAAAAATGGTTTTAGGGAAGATTATGTGCAGAACTAACTCTTGGCCATGGAGTGTTGTCACCACCACAATTCCCTTCACATCTCATTGTTTTTACACTTAGTTTTTTGTGTGTATGGATTAAACAAACAAGGCATAACAGGTTACGTGAGTGAGGTTTAGATGTTCCGGCAGGTGCATTTTTAACCTTTGGACAGAAACGAGTCATTCCCACCATTCCGTCTTTCTGCTAAACTAACTGCCTCCCGGCTCCAGCTTCAAATTTAGCATAAACATTTGACAGTGTTATTAATCTCGTCTAATTCTCGACAATAAGGTGAATAAACTTATTTCCCAAAATATTAAACTATTCCTTTAACAAAACATATAAAAATAATCTGTGATTCCTCCTTTATAGAGTGGTTGGTTTTTGCCAATTAGCCAAATTGTTCAAAATCACAGATAATATTTATGTGTGAAACACTTTAGTCTAAAAAATGTTTAAGACGTGGCTGAGTTTTCGTTTGTGTGTTTTAAAAGACGAGGACACATCAAATATGTCATCAAGGCATATGACAAAAGTACGATTTATAAAACAGAAAATACACAGCACGGTATTGAAATATAGAAATATTTCCAGTTAGGAAAGTGCTCTGTGAATAAATGCATTTAGGCAATAATAGTGAGACAGCGCGGTAGTGCTTTAGATTTGAAGGATATTACTTGTGTCCATTTTAAAGGCTTTCTGTACTTGACAGTGTATTAAAAGCTCAAAAGGCACAACTGTGTGGAAGAAGGAAGATGAGGGCCAGAGAGTTTTGTAGATATGAGGGGAAAAAAACTGACACTGAATTCCATCACTATCAGAAATCCTTACCCATTTGCTACCTAGTGTACTAAAGGAAGTGTTTGCTATTTTATTTGAGTGTTTAAACTATCTATAGGTGTAACATTTCTGCAAAGCTTAAAAATTCCCACAACGGAACAAAAAAAAAAAAAGCATTCAAAGTCTTTTAGCTTAAAAAAAAAAAAATCCACAATGCATAGCTTTGCTCCTGAGACGACGCGTGTCAAATTTGTGAGATAAGTAAGAATTCTGAGATTAAAGTCAAAATCCTCTTGTCTAAATCTTTCTGATGTGACCTTTTTTTTTTAATCTAACAAGTGCAAAATGGGTGAGGAGTTGAGGAAAGCTTCCCGGTTCTGTGCAACATTCGTTTGAAACACTACAAGAATAAAATATCTCATAGAAACGCTAATAGTTGATTATTGAATTCATTGGTACGCTTGGTAATCTGATCGATGCTTCCTAACGCTCCTCAAAACTGTTTCAGTGAGAAGAAAGGCAGTACTCAAAAAACACACTATTTCAAACCTTTGGAGCTGCAGAACACTACAGAGAAGCATTCAGAGCCTCTTGCACCACCCGCAACATGTCGGCTAAGGTGCTCACAGTGTGAGTACACACGCGCACACGCACACACACACACACACACACACATACAGTACAGGGCAGTTTAAAGCAGTGACAATATTAGTAAAGCTGTGTGCCAAAAATACATTTCTTTTCATTTACATGTAGAGTAAGTCAAATAAAATAAAAAAAGAAAAAGGAATTTACACTGTACAAATACATCAATTCCAATCTAAAGTGAGACTAGGAGAGTAAATGTGGAGTAATGCTGGTGCTGGTGCTGGGTCCAGTCTAGAACTGTTCAGAGAGGAGGTCACACAGTCTCTGAGACACTGACTCCCTGCTGGTCCGGAGGGTGAGACGGTACATCTGAACGAGAGAAAGAACAACAAACAAACAAACACACAGTTACACAATATGTAGATATATTACAGTTCAGAACAGGGTTGTGTGTGTGTGTGTTTGTGTGTTCTGCCATAGGCTACTTCTGGGGACAAATTTTAGACTCAGAACGACTAGTGCAATTGGGGCAAAAAGCTGTGTCCCCAAATGGGAAAAGGATGATCTTTGCAACAGTGGTTCAGGTTAGGGTTGAATGTAAGTCTATGTAATGTCCCCAGAAGTGACATGGCCTGATGTGTGTGTGTGTGTGTGTGTGTGTGTGTGTGTGTGTGTGTGTGTGTGTGTGTGTGTGTGTCTTTACCTCTGCTTGTGTGTTGGGCTCCAGTCTGAGGAGGCAGCCCACCTGAGTGCTCTTAGTGTGGATGACTCCTGCTCCTACAAAATTTGTAGGATTGGGATCCACGCCGTCCAGCAGAGCTACACCAAAGCCCAAGATCTGTAGGAGAGAGATATGATGATATGTACACGAGTAAGAAAAGTGATGAGGAAAAAGAAAATCCAGAAATAAACCTATAAACGGAATGAGTGACTGAGTGATTCACTTCTTCAAATTTAATTCAAAAGTGAGCTCCAGAAATTGTCAGAATTCCTTGATTCTGATGTTTCAGTGACGGACTAGTAAGTCCCTTCAGAAACACTGTAGTGCTGAGATTTCAGGAAGTAAGACATATTCAATGAGTCACCGCACAATTGAGCTTGCAGTTTTGTTCACAACACACAATATTTCCACACTAATAAACGCATCTAATAAAAGTCAAACCTCAACTACTCCTCAAGAAGTCAGCTTCTTAGGCAGCTCTTGTTATCAGGTTGTTGATCGCATTCCATAAATGTACACCGTGTCTCAGCAAACATATCTCAGCATTTCTAAACTCAACCATCTGTAACACAAATACATCTAACATCTGATGTGAGCATGTTCCCTGGAAACCGGCACACTCACTATTGTGGAACTTTATTCTGAACTGTGAGACAAGAGCAGAGAAAAATATTGCTCTGTAAATGTGCTCAGAAAAATAAAAAGTAACAACATCTACATCTCCATGACAACGGAGGACTTGTGATGCAGCTGATGGCCACAGAAAAAGTGAGTAACTGGACCCTTGAGTCATTGTTATTCCAAATTCCAAGTATTACAGAGATGGGCACAAACTGCTCATGTTTATGTGTGTATAATCTGGAGTTAATATTTTTCTTATGTGAATCATTTTAGGAGCAGCTGTGTGTTTGTGGTGTTTTGGGGAAAGCAGGAGTTACTCTGATAACGGTGAAGCTGCGTTGCTGTGGTAACCAAGGTCAGAGGATATGACTATCTGACTCCCTAGACCCACGTATAGGTAACTACATTTCCTTGTTTGTAGAATAATGAACCAATAGGCTAATTCCATATGCTGTAGATGCATTGAGTGAAAGCTTAAAGACTATCAACAAAGGAGAGCTGGCATAATTGGAGGTGGCATCATGCTCAGCAGAAGTGTATAGTGATAATTCCTTCATTCTCCTTGGCCAAGTTAACTATTGATGAACAAATTATAAATATCAATCACCAGCTGGTACATGTGTAAAGGTGTATGAGGAAGCTTTCCCTGGAGAACAGATATTTTACCTTGGCCTTGGTAACCTCTGTGTCCATCGAATGTTTGGCTTTGAAGATTTTCTGAACCTCCTGCTGAGGACTGCAGAAGAGAGAGAAGATTAATTTTCTGACGATAACATTATACAATAGAGAAATGACAATAAACAATAAATGCTGCTTATATGAAGCTCAGTATGTTAAACATATGTTGATACTTGCAGTCATACAGCACCTACATCCCAAGACGTCCAAAGCACTTTACAAAGCTTTGTGTTCACATAGACTAGAGGTATATAAAGTCTCATCCACTATCAAATCTAATCTGAAATGATTCTTTAAGAAACTCCATTACGAAAAATCACGGGTCATGATGAAGTCATGAAGATGTGGTTTGATGGCGTGAATTGCAAAAAGGAGGAAGAGAGAAGGGGTGAAGAGAAGAGACAGTCCAGAGAAAAAGACAGGAAGTGTCCAAAGTTTGGGATTATTTCAAGCTGAAACACAATAAAAACTCTGTGCAGTGTGTATAAAACGAAACTAATCTACCACAACGGCACAATGTCAATGCTTCAGTGTCTCAGCAGAAGCTACATTTTTTTTTTTTTTTTTGATTAGGAGCACAATGCTTCTAGATGGAAATGTTGAGCTATCACACAGATTGACTGAATGCTATTTGTGCTCTTGAAATGACTGAACATCTCTACTCTATTATGACAGCACACAGGAGCATCAGAGGAGGACTTTTCCTGCTGCACTCATCATGTAAAGTGAACCTTACGCTCCGAGCTGCTTCCAGCGTTGGAAGAAGTCTTGAGATGCCATCTCAGTGGGCTGGAAAAACTTGTTAAGCATCACAGGGAGCTTCACTGAGATGTTCTGAAGAGCCCCACCGTATCTGTTCACACATACAGAGTCATACATTAGCTCAGAGAATCAACTCATCAACATCTTTTTTAAAAAATCACATTCAGGTACCAACCTGAACTGGATGTTGAGCACTGGTGCGTCTGTGAAGTCAGACACACACTCGATGTTGAGGATCTGCTGGACCTGAGCACCACCTTCTATGAGGGGTTCTACTGTCTTAGTGTGGATATTCAGCTGTGGAGGCCATGGTTAAGGATTCATATGACACCAAAATTAAACTAAGTTACTTGTGCTAAGTTAACTTCAGTACTTCCTGTGGGTTACAACAGGGTTAGGGGGTGAGGTTAGGGTTGGAGTTAGAAAAAAGTGGTATATGGTGTACCAGGCGCACAAAGTAGTGTTCTGTCCTGTACCATCATTGTAAGGTTATTAATAGCTGCTGCTATCAGCCTTAAAAATGTTGCTGTTTCTGATATACATGCATTACTACTGGCTGTGAATCAAATTTCCCCCAGGGGATAATAGAGATACCTTGAACCTTGTGTACCAGGGCCACGATGGAGTTTAAGGGTTAGCGTTATAAGGGTTAAGGTTAGGGTCGAAGAAAGATTGAAGGAAAGCTGGAAGGAAGTTCACTAGCAACAGAAAGGATATGAGTTTTGAGCTCGTCCTGGCTGACCACTTCTGAGGCGAAGCTGAGGAACTGGGTCGACGTCTTGTTGCCAACGAACACATACATACGACCTGTGGTTACAACAGAAAGGAAACACTTCTTTCAAATTCTTTTGAAAAAAAAAAAACACCTGAAAGTTGATGAAATGCACAACTGATATTATGAAGCTGCCCACCCAGATTCTGTCTGTACTCAGACTTGAGTCCAATCTGCAGAAGCTGGTTTTCATAGAGAACTCCGTTGTTCTTGCAAACGAATCTGCACATACATAAACATTAAGAAGACTTTTGAGAACTTGCATTTTCTCTGTTGATTTCACCAACCAAGCTCACACTGCGTTCACACTGTGTTCCCACCTGAAGAAATTATCCTCAGACGCATCCATGGAAGCAGGAGAGGAGTTGTCAGAAAAGACGTCGATCAACAAGCTGCCTCCTCCTCCTGCTGACGGGGTGGAGTTCATATTCATCAGGTCTGTGAAGGGGTGGGAGGAACTCTGGGAGAGAAACACCAGTAAATATTATCTTTGACATACAGTAACTACACACACAAGCACACCAAAACCTAAAGACTCAAAGTAGTCTTAAATAAGGTATATAGACACACAGTTAACACAGAAAGAATCTATTTTAATCTCAGTTTTTACATCACAGTAGCCTTTTCCTCATTTGTTTAGTAAAAAATATAAACTAAAATATCAATGTTCACTTTTTCACAACAGAATA
Source organism: Scomber scombrus (assembly GCF_963691925.1). NCBI lineage: Eukaryota > Metazoa > Chordata > Actinopteri > Scombriformes > Scombridae > Scomber > Scomber scombrus. The sequence goes on along the minus strand of NC_084970.1, from coordinate 4,238,512 downwards.
ATCTGTTTGGACAAATGTGTGGAAACAGCATCTTAGCTTCAAGCATCTGAGTGGCTGTTTCCAACGGCAACTGTTGACTAATGCTGCTCAGAAACATTCTAAGCAAAATATAAAATACAACATGCTGTATTGGATGTATTAGATTGCACAGGTGTTCCTAATAAAGTGCTCGGTGAGTCTAGTTTTCACTTCAGTCAGTGGTAATGAATTAAATGTGTTGCTTCTAGCTACAGTATCAGTAATACCATGGTCCCAGCAGAGAGCATGATGGGACTAGAGGAGGCAGGGCGGGGTCTGTTGGTGGGGAGAAGCTCTGTCATCAGTGAGGGAGAAGACTGAAGGAGAAAGAGAAGGAATGGGACAGAAAGAGTAGAGGAAGGAAGATGGGGAAGGAGAAGAGAGGACAAGTAGAAGTGAAGATCAAGGAAAAGGCTCAACATGGAGGAAAATAAAAGGCAAAGAGCAAAAGGCAGGAAACCAGTAATTACCAATACACAATAAGAAGAGTAGAACTGTTGTGGTGCACATTAGGGGTTACCTTGGCCGGGGTTTCAGGGGTCTCGCTGTGCTCTGTGTTGCCGTTGACGTTCCGCCGGGTGTCGTCCATGTCCGGCAAGTGGCCCGGACCCTTCTTCCTCTTCAGCTTGGCCAGGATTGAGGACTCTCTCTCTGGGAACGGAGGCATCTCTTCTAAGACTGTGGCCTGGGGAGGGACAGAGAGAATGAGGGGATACTGTATACAGACCCTAAAGACATAACTACTGCACCGATCTATACAGTGACTAGATGGCACTGTGAAAGTCACTTTGTATTCATTTCAGACACTGCTAATGTATTCTATGTCTCTGCTGAGTGTGTGTGAGACTGTTTGTTCTCAGTAGAAATCACTGACCAGTATATCAGTGCTGGCGATGCAGCTGAGTCTCAGGTATTCGACGGCTCTCTGCTGAAGCTCCACGTCAGCGTTGCGGAGCTGGCTGTCTGAGCGCAGGACGTCCTGGATGGTGGCCTTCACCTCAGGAAACAAGTTAATGAACTTGATGTAGGCCGACAGCAAGAGCGCCCGCGTCGGCACGGAGCACAGGTGGAACTTGGAGTGGAGGAGGTTGAACTGGACCAGAGGGCTGAAGGAGAAGATGATGGAAAACAGTCACTAAAGCTTCTATGCTGATATTTCCACTGTGTATAAAATCAAACTAGCTGATAGAAAACATTATGTGTCCTATTATAAACATTGCACCATGTTCAGATTTTATTGTGGATGCTGTTTGTACCTGGAGCGAGAGTCTCCAGCAATCAGATTACCAAATTCTCCCAGAATGTAACCTCCCACTTTAACCAGGTTCTCGTGGCAGGCGGGAGCCTGTAGTGCCTGCAAGTGTTCACAAAGCATGAGAGCAATGAGATAGAAACAAAAATGCCACACAATGCCATCAAAGTAAGAGTTTAAATAGAATGGGAGGCAACAACCCAGCCATAGTCAAGTAACAAACCCTGTTTGAGGGTTTTTTGTGGGTAAAGTCTAATGAGCTCTAAGCGTCTCTTGATTCGCTCAAACTTAATAACAGTCATAACTCTCTTGTTATTTCTCTACTATTTCTTTCTATTCGTAAATCTTATGTTGTTTTTGTAACTCTAGACCAATACACAATCTGACTCCATACTTGTTAAATTTAGATTTAATATACAAAGCACACTGAGTGTAAAGGCAAACATTCACATTTGTAAAACTATTTAACATAAATAACTGCTTTAAAATAGCAGCATCACAGCTCTACTTTGATGGTTTCTGTGAATATTCTATAGTGACGTGCTCACTGTATGCTTCCAGTATTTTAACAGAGCTCAAAAGAGGCCTTTGGGTGCTCCTGCAGGAGCATCCAGAGCAAACAAAGGATCAGAAACCCCATTATTGAGCCAATACCTATCCATTTAAAAATAAGTAAGAGTATTCTTTTTAAACTTGCAGTTTTTGGCCTGATTTGCTTCTAACAGTGATGAAGCAGAGACTGACAGTGAAGCTAATCTGTAATGGCACAAAGCTCCACACTCACCTCAAAAACAGTTTTGGCAGCGTAGCCTTGGACATCATCTCTGTTTATGACAATCTGGATGACACGGTACCACACCTCCTCACTGACGTAGTCCCCGGCGATGCGGATGAGGTTGAGGATGGTGTCCACGTACCAGGTGTAGTCCACAGCGTACTTCTCTGCCAGGATGGCCACTTTGAGCACCTGAGAAAGAAAGGCAAGTGGTTGAGGGCGAGAGCAGAACACAGGGCAGCTACAAGGTATATGTGTATGTGTGACCCACTATTTCCTCTCTGATGGAGTAATCAGCTGTCTCCAGGTAGCTCAGCATCTCTGCCACTATCTGCTTGGCGTTGCTGCGGTCACACATGGCGTACAGCAGATCCACAGCCCGCTGACGCACACTCACATCTCGCTCAGTCTGTGTAGAGAAAAAAAATGAAATGAAAAATGACAGGTCTCTAGTTAAACTCCACACCATTGGAGATCTGTGAAAATAATGTCTATTCATGTCCTCTAGAGATATGACTGAACAATATTGTTCTTAAGGATAAAGAACATGACAGGAAATATTTACTAATTAACATCTGGGATTTGGATTGTGGATATTTAGACATTTTCAAACAACTTTAAAAGTAATGAGTCATTATATCTGAAACTGTTATGACAGTGATCTGGAGAAATTATTTGAAGATGGAAAATTACTTAAAATGTGGATAGAATGTGGTTAATATGTAAAAGGAAGCAAAGATGTTCCATATTAAACTGAAATATTATCATCATCATCCAATGAGACTCATCACAATCAAACTGATGAAGGACAAGATCAACTTTAATGTGTAAGTTAAGGAAGTCCCGTATGGATGGTTTGGTTCAGTAATTAATGCAGCTCTTGATATATGTTTGTTAGGGGACAGAGCTCAATTAAACACAGCAAAATAAAAATATTTGACAGTTTCTGTTATCAAAATTGGTTTTGATTGAAACTCAGACTAATGTTCACATAAATGAATGACTGTTATATAAGGCTGCTATGAAAACTTTTACATACAGTATATTCTGTAATCTTATGACATTTATAATATAAAGTTCAGTTGTTCTGCAGTATATCACATCCAACACTGGGTGGCAGTAAAGAACTATATCAAGTAGGTTGAGAAAGTATCTTTATCAGACAGAGTTTGTGATTAACGGGACACACACAGCTTCAGTCAGTTCCTCTGACTACTGTGTGGGTTGGAGTCATTTTATATTTTAGTGTGGCAAATTGGTTGCATGTCTTTAGGTTTAAAATAGATCCTTAAATGAAAAATTAGGTTAGGAAAGGTGGTTAATGGAAATCAATCTTAAAATCAAATATAACTTTTAATATAACTTTATTAACAGTTTTTAACAGCTTAAATTGAGATGTAAATTCAATGTATATCAAAATAAACTCAGATGAAAGGTCCACTTACTAGCTTTTGGGAGATTTCAATGACCTTTCTTGAACTAAGACAGCAGTTATAATTTCCGTTATGAGAACATGGGATGCAGCGGAAAGTTCCAAAAAGATAGGAAGTGGACCTTTGAGCTGAGATTTTGTTACATTCTCAGCTTGTTTATAAAGGCTATTAGTTATTCATTGATTGATTTTAAATAACCAATGACCACATTCATAATTAGTCCAGTTTCAAATTTCAGACTCATCTGATTATTGCTGGTCTAACACTTAAAAAACTAAAACTACACATGGAAGACAAGAGAACTGTCAGGTTCTGAAACGTATTATTCAAACAGTACTCATGATGCTGCAAACACTTATCAAAGGCATGCAGCAGAGGCAGGACTCACCTTCAGAGCGTTGATCACAGTTTCTATATGTGTCTTTACTGCCTCGTGAGAAAACTCAGAGCTGGCCAGTGTGCACATGCTCTCCAGAGCCAGATAACGCAGGTTGGTCTCCCTGTGCTGCAGAAACTGACCCAGCTGGTTGCAGGCTCGGACCAGCAGGGTGGGCTCACTGAGAAACGAGTACAAACAAACAGCTGGAGTGTTTACATGCAAACACACGTGTCAACACCCAAACACCCCCAAGTGCTGCACGACACAAGAATCTGGACTGATGACAGTTGGGTTCGTCCTGGTACCTTGATGTGAGGTGTTAAGATAAATCACATCACAGTCACAGCACTCTTCTGTTGTTGAAGGGTTACAGTCCACAGTCTGCAACAGTTGAACTGAATCTAATACAACTAAAGGTGGAAATCACTCTTTTCTAAAAGCCTATTGACTGACCTACAGGTAACCCATGTTTACAGTGACTCTGACTGACCTGTCATGGTGGATGATGAGGGAGATGGCTTCAAACAGAACTGCATTCTTTGCATTGGAGTGCTGGACCTTCTTGGACTTGGGTGGCTCCTGGGCTTTATTGAGGACGGTCTCCAGACACTCTGTTAGTCGACTTCTCAGCGCTGCATCCTCTATACCAACAAAGGATAGGTTAGACTAGACATTATTTTCATATTAACAGTGAATCTTGCTTTCAGTCAGTGTCGGCTCACTGTTTCAGTTTGCAGTAACTGGTGAGGAGAGCTGAACATCTGCTGAGCTAAAGAGGCTCAGATATTTTTCTCATTAGTCAGCGCATCAAAGCACCTCGAAAAATGTGAATGAGTTATTATGAACAGGCTGCTTTTCTGCTGGATGAGCGAGTAATGTTTAGCCTCTCATTATCTTTAAGAATTTTATAAAGTGAGATCATTTCCACTTTCTGCCATCTCATGGTCAAAATCTGCATTATGCAACTTTATTGTATTTTTAAAGCAACCAAATAATCTAAACCTTGCAGCTTTGTATTAAAGACTGTAGGAATAAATTATGCTTGCAGCCATTGTTTTCTTTCTTTCTGAGAGATTGTTACCATGGCTGTGTGTTAAATACAGAGCTAATATTTGATGTGTTCAGCCAAGCTTAATAAGCCTACCTACACCTCTAAAGCAGTCTTATTTACATAATGTGGAATAAGACAGCATGTGTTGCTCTTTGAAGGTGTGAATAGGTTTCTCCCTGAATCCAGTCTTTATTTTAAATTAGACTAAACAACTCCAGCTCTGTATATATTGATATAGATCTTCTCATCATATTCTAAGAGTGAAAGCAAATAACCCAAATTAAACCTTAAACTCTAAGCTTTTCAGAAATGTCATTACTCTGTATTAAAAGATTTGTGGGAAAGAAAGAGCTGGCTGCCTGCTAGACTGCTGACTACTATTCTGGGATTTGCAAACAAATGTTTCAAGCACAAGGGTGATGCTAGAGGGAAGGAAATGGGATTTCCTAAATCAATAGTTATAGCCTACACCCACAGCACATTTGACAAAAGTGTGGCCATTAGTTACCTTGTGGACAGAGCTGATAATGTGACCTGGTAGTAAATGAGAGGGCAAAAACCAGTAATGTCAAAACAGTGGAAACATCAAATCAGGAATGATGTGGGAAGCATGAATATCCAGATTAGTTTCCTTTTCAATCTGGATATCTTAGAAAAAAATTAAACATCCCCCGAAAAGTTAAGAGATAAAAGTAGATGTAAACTATTGTAAATGCAGGAATCTCTAATGATGGTCAGGTGATGGGGCCTCATTTTCTCTCCCATAAAAACAGGCGTGTATGTTAGCATACCAGGTGGAGGGTAGCACTGTAGCAGACGCAGCAATTTCACAGATAGCCAGGGTGCAGCTACAAAGTAGTATGTATAGTCCTGGAGGTCGATGGATGCTGAAGTCACAATCTGGACGAAAAAGGACAAGAAATCACATCAACACACATTTGACCTTTGAGCTGAGTGAGATGAAGACATGGTGTAAAGCTACAGTGTGACACCCACCCTGCTCAGCCTGGCTATAGCCAGTGAGATGGAGGTCTTGAAGTCGTCAGGACTCTTCTGAGCCAGAGTAGTGATGAGGCTGGTGGCTGCTGTTACCACTCCCTAAGAAAAACATACACGCCCATTGACATAACATTTCAACATCTGGAATAAATCAGACAGAGGTTATAGAGTGGAACTGGGCTTTAGGATAGCAGTGAGGTTTACCAGGTGCTGGTCATTGAGCAGATGGACCACTCGGGCTGTCCATTCACCCATGGGCACCAGGTCAGGAGACGTCCTGTTGAGTCGTAGCAGACACAGTGCTGCGCTCTGCTTCACACTGTCCATGGTGTCCCTGCTCCAGCCGAGCACAGCACAAAATCACTCTTCATAATCCCATACTTTACACACAAGATGCTTTTCAAATGCTTAAACCTGCTGGGCTGAACTTTTACATAGAAATGAACTTCTGTTACATTCAAGCCCCTGTCAAACGAGTTCACACAATAATGATTAAGCCTATGACTGCCAGGTAAATCTCTCTGTGTTTCAAAGAGTGACAGAGCTTTTAATTTGGTGTCAGGTTTGACATTCCCGCAGAGGCAGGATGAATACATACTGCATACGGCTAACTTCTGGTTAGCTCCCTGCAAACTTGAATGGGAATTAAAGTTTAATATTGCAGCTCTTCTTCTTTTACAGCTGCAGCAGTAGTGACAGAGTATGCTACAGCAGAAGCTAAGGGAAAAACAAAAGTCCAAATCCTTCAGACTCCAGTTCTGATTGATGTAGTGACACCTGTGGTTATTGGTGGTAACAGCAACTGCTTAAAAAAAAAAAAAGAGTAAAGGTTCTGGTGTGACATTTAAATCCCACTTGTTATTCATATAAACCACTGGAGGCGGCAAACGTGCCCTGAGCAGTTACTGTGTCAGAAATGCAACAGAACAAGAGCAACAGGTGTATCTGCTTACAGCATAGCCAAACTCACTACACTGAAAGGATTCACTATGTTACGCTGCTTTAACAGGAAAAAGTAGAATTTCCATCATTCCATGAGCATCTAGGATCTGATCTCATGCTGTGTGCACAGTTCAGTGGTTCTCCAAACAACACAGTGTGACTGATAAAATGAACTATTTGCACTGATGACAGAATGGAGTTGCTTGCAGCTTATCATCCAACATCTCACTCTGCCTGTTTCTTCTTCGTCTATTCCTCTGGTGCAAAGATTAAAGAATACCTGCACCCAGTTAAAAAATCTGGCCTGCCAACCGGTGGTGACAGCTGTAACTACAGATGTGCACAAGACTGTGACAGATATATTTACAAGAAACTTCTACCTGGTAACTCAGAGGCCTGTGCAGCTACAATATATTCTCCTTCATTCCGAACACTAGTGTAGAGTTTATCAGACGGGCCAGAGGAGAAAAGTGCTGAAAATATGTTATTTTGTTGATGCAACTACTTCCTGTGGTTGCTTAACAATATAAACCACTTGAATGCTTTTAGTATTAAGCCACAGCAGCAGGAAATGTTGTGTTTGCATTATCCAGAATGAATACAGCTGTGATACAGTGTTAAGAGAGTCAAGTTAACAGGGAGGACAGGGATGTAATAGAAACTACTGTATAGAAAGGCAATTGCAGAACATTAATACACTGAATGGCTATTGTAGGAAAAAATGCTGACCATAAAAAGTCAAAATTGGGTCTGAAATCATGAAAATCTTAATTATAATACATCTATTTTTGGCTGACATTAAACCATTAACCAATATGTATAATACCTCATCATTTCACAGTGTTTTTATCACTAACTACTCCTTCAGTCACTATGTGTTAATATCTATATACACACCCTGCCACTAAGATGCGAGGAATATCTGCAGCGAAAGCCTCCGCCATTTCTCTGCTGCCCACGTTGGCAATGCAGTGCAGGGCCAGGTTCATGAAGGTGGGGTTGCGGCTGCCCAGGTCGTTCTTAATTCCGTTGTTGATGAGACGGATCAGGTCGCTGTTGGAGTTCACCAGCACTGAGATGAACAGGTAACCCTGAGAGAGAGGACATGGTAAAATGATTTTAAATGTGCTTCTAAAGACACCCTGTTATATAACTGCAATACTACCTGTGTGTTTCTCTCTACTCACTATCTGTTTCTCTGTGTATTTGTTGGAGCTGAGGAGGTTGACGGCCTCCATGTGTCCGAAGTCGATGTCGTGGCCGAGGAGGAAGATAAAGAGCAGCTTGCAGACATACTTTTTTTTGCTGTAGCCGTCTAGAGCCTTGTCTCCTGTCCACGCATGAGCAAATACCACACACATCCACACCCACACACACCACAGAGACCCATTTGAATGTGTGAATCGAGTTACAAATGAAGGGTTATAAGTTCTATTCAAAGCAAGGCAAATTTATTTGTATAGCACATTTCAACAACGAAGCAATTCAAAGTGCTTTAACAACATTAAATGCAGCAGGGCAGGATATAAAAGCAACACATGGCAAAATAAAAGACATTTGAATACCATTAAATGTGTTAAATTGGAAATAAAAGTAAGCTGAAAGTAAGATAGATAAATCAGGAGAATTCAATTCCAGGGTCAGAGATTAACCCTAAAATTTAGATTGAACATAAAGCAAACAGAAAAGTCTTCAGCTGTGATTTAAAAGAACCTAAGTTGGAGCAGACCTGCAGTCTTCTGGGTGTTTGTTCCAGATATGTGGAGCATAAAAATTCAAGGTAAAAAAAAAAAGGATTTTTTTTGTCTCAGGAATGCGCTGTGCATGTTGGTATCTCTGTCTGACTGTACTGTAGCTAGGAAGTCAATCAGGCTTCTTGTTTTCTCTTGAATCTGAGGCAACATTGCTGTTTGTCTTCTTACCAACCACAACAACCCCAGCAGGCTACATGCTCAGGCTTAGGTAACAGACTGGCAACATTTTCACCTCTGCTCATTTTAAATGAGGAACTGGAGGAGCTTCAGACTGGAGCGATACAAAGCAAGAGAAGACGATGACCTCTAGCTATACAAAAACTCCTTTCTACTGTAATTACAATGATATTTGTGGAGATCCATGTTTGAATTATATGTGATTTTAAACAATAAGTGGTTCTACTCTGTTTTATTTGCAGAAAACTGGTGATGGCAAGTGTGCAAAAAAGGACTTTCCTATAATCATATTCAAGTCAACCTTTTATATTCTTAGTTCAGAGGCTTATTTAGACACGTTGCTGTATTTTCCAATGTCATTTTTCAAAGCTCCAAGCTGCCAATTTTCAGAGGCAGACGTCTCAACTCCTTGGCACACACATCTGATAATCAGGACGGTGAGTTGAAAAGAACACAACCTTGCTTTAAGTTTGTCTGGTGGTTTCCAGTGTCAGCCACTGACAAAATAAATGAATGGTCATATGATTTTGTAGTCACAACCCTTCACACCCTTCAGGTTTCTAATCTCAAGGACCACTGCCCAGTAGAGGGCACCATGAAAAGAGAGAGGTATGATTACAAGAAAGACAGGAAATAGGATGGGGTTTTTAATCTGGCCACAGAGGACAAGCACACTGGAGAGACAATCACAGCAAAATAAACACAGTCAAACTGCCATGGAAACATGCGGAGGAAGGGGGGGTGCAAGAGAGCAGATACTAGAGGAGTAAAGGAGGGTAGAATGGCGGGCGCTGCAGCGGGCAGAGGGCAGCGTCATTCTGGTGCAAACTAATTTTAGGCGGCGTGGAACAGGTGGCAGGAGAGACAACACCAGCAGTGGCAGCAGCACATTAAGTTGACACTGTGAGGAGTGTGAACTTTTCACAGCGCAGACGCAGCAACAGCCAATAAGAAAGTCAAAGTCAGCAGCAGGACGGACATGTCGGGCTGTAAGGTTTTCATTCAAACAGTAATGACAGCAGGTGATGAGGATCAGTTTTTGGACTGATCTGCCCTCCAGTTTTGATTTGTCAGAATTGTTCACCTACCTTTAAATTTAGAGCGGATGTTGGCCAGTTCTTTGTTTATCCTCTTAATCTCTGCTTCTTTACTTTTACCTGTGAAGAAGTGGAGATATTTTACATGTTAGGAGTTGTGCTTTGTGTACAGACATATTAGCTACATCACACACTGTAATAACTGTTAAACTACCTGTCACTTACAAAGAAGCACTGCATTTACCCCTCAAAATATGGAGACTTTTCTCTGCATTAATTATGAGAATTTACGTCATAATTTAAAAAAAAAAAGCTCTCATAAATAACTATAAGATATGCATGAGCGTATTATCTCATAGTTACAAAAAGGGATATCTCACTCTGCACTTTCTCTAAATGATCAGATAAAGATGAAATAATTACAATGTGTTCGTTTTCATCACTATGAGATAAAGGTCTTAGGTACAAAATCTTCAAGAATGTAAATAATTATGAGATGTGAAAATCAACTCATAATAATCTCCTCTGTGAGGTGAATGAATGTGCCTCTCAGTAAATCTCTAACAGATTTTTTAACTGAATTCCTAAAGGACAAGTTTACAGCAAGCTAAATTTCCATAAAGAAAAAAAAAAAAAGTCAGGTTCTCAAATGAACACTGAAAGGTTTTTCTTGCTGTTAACAGGGATGCAACAATAAGACGATTAATCGATCAGTTGTCAACTATTTAACTAACCGCAGCTGTTTTGATTAATTCATCGTTTTGAGTCATTTTTAAGAAGAAATATTTAAATTCTCTGATTCCAGCTTCTCAGATGTGAATATTTTCTGGTACCTTTAGTTTTCTATGGCAGTAAACTGTATATGTTTGACTTGAGGACAAACCAAGACATTTGAGGACGTGACCTTGGGTTCTGGGAAACAGTGACTGACATTTTTCATTATGTTCAGACATTTAATGGACCAAACAAACAGTGTCAATTAATTGATAGAATTATCACCACATTAATTGATAATGAAAAAATTGTTTGTTGCAGCCCCAGATCCCTTCATAATATACTTGATATTAGTGATGGAGGACAATAACACACTTAAAAATGTATTTAAAAGTTGAGCTCAAGATCAAAAACTACTACACTTTAGACTTGTCAAATCTGGACTAAATTATTATTATTATTATCAAGATTTGATAGGTCTTTGATTTGAGTGTTTGATGGGGGACTGGTCTAATGTGTTCTGGATGGAGAAATGTCAGTTTTTACAAATAGAATAAAGGTTTCACAAATCTGAAGCAGTGTCTCTGGAGTCTGCTTGGTAATCTAGTCCAGATTTGACAAGTTTAAGTATAGTGATTTTTGATTTAGACCAGCTCTAATGTAATCTGGATGTAACAAAACAGCATTGAGTTATAACAAGTAAAAAAGGTTTCAAAAAAAGGGTTTCAACAGCATTAAGGCTTTTACTATTGTGTCTAACGCTTCAATATGAGGACAAGTAGTGAAAACATGAAGAACTAACTGCTAAATATCATGACTTATGTTTCCCTTAACCACAATTCTGAGGCTAATTTCAGCGTCGATTGAGTCAGTGGTATTAGTGTATATTTGTGCTCATAATGCAACCTGCAATTATGTATAAATCTTCATACACTGACAATTGGGCAATAGCCTAAAAATGACAGTCAGTCCCTGTACAGCTCTCTAGTTGGACGATGGAACTCAATAAAGACTTGTAAACTTAGTTAGGCGTTTAAAAACACCTTAAACTGGACAACCTGGCTAAACTGTATGTAAAATAGACTCGGGCTGTATTATGTTAGCTGTGTACCAAGTCTACTGCAACTGCCAGACCCAACGCTGCCCAAATATTTGGTCATTAAGAGTCAGTGAGGCAACCAGCTCGAGCTGGCTAGTGAGAATGTGTTGATTTCTTAAACAAAAAACTTTATGAAAGCTATAAAACGAACAACTCTGAAACGCCACAGTATAATAAAAATGCCAATTTGACTTTGTCTTGTCACCAGTTAGCGGTGCGGTCCACGCCCTTCGACATGACGTTAGCAACTGGAAGCTAGCAGCTAACGTTAATTAGCTAGCCAGCTGAGTGCTTGTCAAAATCCACTTTATACGATGAAGTTACCAAAACTGCGGCTATGAAGTGGCAAGAGACATACTCTTCTTCTTGACTGAACCTATTCCCGAAAGCACCCATTAGACCCTCTAATGCTGGTCAACGTTACAACAACTTGTAGGCTAACCAAGAGCGGTGTATTTATGTGATAAACAAACTTACAGTTCCTGATGTCAGAGATGAACACGGCCAGGCCACGCATCCCATCCCCTTTGGACACCGCAGGCATTTTGTCCGCTCCCTGTTAATGTCAAGATTCTCTGGTGTGTAACGATATATGTCTAACAATATACAACAACTTGTTTTCAAAGTTGTTTTGCTACCCAGCAGTCAGCAAGCGCCGTACAGCACAGGGAGCCCCGATATATGACTGAGAGACAGGAACCAGACAGACTGCGGCTGCGTTCAATGCATGTTGAGCTACACCTAACAGCAGGGCTGCGTTCAGTACATGTTGAGCTACACACTCAACCTGAACAGCAGAGTTAAGACAAACTTAATAGCAGGGCTGAGTTCCATACATGATTATTTACACCTAACAGTAGGACTGATATCAATAAATATAAAGCTACACCTAACAGCAGAGCTAAGCTAATGTTACACCTAACAGCAGGGCTGTTCCATACACACATTATAAATATGGATTTATGGTTAACTATGATAATGCTAGTGCTAATTTTCGCTAACAAAAAACTATTAAAAAAAGATACTTACAGGAAAACTGAACATTAGATACATTAGAGGGTTTATATATATATATAACCAAATGATGAACAAGATTATTTAGGCAACCAAAAACCAGCTCAATCAGCTATACTCAGAGTTTTCACCATTGTTACCTTACATAGTCATTTTTGTTGCCATGGTTATGACTTGGTGACCCTAAAGCATTCACTCCTTTATTGTCTATTTTATTTTAAATGGGACTGTAATTTACAAAATGAACATCATGCTTTATTGAAGAAGAACAAGTTGAGCTCAAGATCAAAAACTACTACACTTTAGACTTGTCAAATCTGGACTAAATTATTATTATCAAGATTTGACAGGTCTTTGATTTGAGTTTTTGATGTGGGACTGGTCTAATGTGTACTGGATGGAGAAATATCAGTGACATTGCCCTTTTTTCAGTTTTTACAAATAGAATAAAGGTTTCACAAATCTGAAGCATTGTCTCTGGAGTCTCCTTGGTAATCTAGTGATTGAGACCATAAACTCATCAAGTTTTTTTTTTGTTTATAGATGCCATTACAATCGGACCTTTTTTTGTAAGCAGTGGAGTCGCCCCCTGCTGGCCGCTAGAAAAGAATGTAGTTTTAAGGCACTTGTACATCACACATCTTTTTTATAGCAAGATAAGAACTCCCTAAAATGACAGAAGCCATCTATGGGAAACATTTATTTGACGTGAATTTTGATATTTTAGTTTGGCTCGTGTCCCATCCGCTAACATGGAAGGTGCAGGACTTATGACGTATATCGCAGCCAGCCACCAAGGAACATTGTCAACCATCATCTGCATATAGTGATGAACATATGCAAATGTTACCTAAACAGGATACCAAGTTATACGGGGCCAGATATATTTACAATAATACAGATTTATCAGGTGAATGCATCATCATAGTTTTTTAAATTCCATTAAAATAATTTAGATACGTTTTAATGGGCTGGATATGTTATTTAAAAGTAACAGTTAGCGATGACCAGATTCATCAACTGTACAACAACTGTAAAATACAATGCTCCTCTTTTGTTCAGCCATCACTGCATTAATGTGTGCGATTTGTGCCTGTACTCGAGGTGCACATGCAGCATATGTTTGTTGTTTGAGTACACAAATTTGACATGACACTCCCTTGGGGCTTCAGGCATACACCTGCCAATGGATGAATTGATCAGATAAACAGTTCTTGAGATACATGAAAGACATACAGACAGAGATTCTTTCCTTTAGTTTAGTAGATAGGTATGTGGCAAACTCAGATAAAACATTTTGCTAAATACAGACAGTTTTGTTAAGTACTTACTTGTCAATTAAAAAAACCTCTCATATTTTGAAACTAAATTTTGGCAGTTATGGTATTACCATCTTGAGGTTCTGAACTGTAACTAAACTTGTGGAGGTATTTGTGGTCATGGATCTATAACAACACATTCAAAGAGCTGATGAGGCCTTTTACCAAAACGTAGGCTACTTTGAATTAAGAGTGCTACTACTACTACTACTAATAATAATAAAAATAATAATAATGATAATAATAATAATAAGTTACACTATTATTACAATACACATTATTGTTCAGATTAAATAAGGACTGCAAAAATTATTGTTATTATTATAAACCAATGTATTTTATGATTTGGGGATTATATCAAGGCCTATGACTTATGCAATAAATATATGAAGTGATAATGTAAACAAAATCAGTCTCACTGGCATATGTGTTAACATAACATATAGGATACAAGTGCTAAAGTAGAGTAATTTAGCCCTCACATAATTTTCATAATCTGACTCATAATTAGTCTGTACACCAATTCACATTCATAAATTCCCCCCCAGTCATTTAGAAATGTTTGATTAATCCTTCTGTGAAAAAAATACATCACAGTCACCATTTTATGGTCCAGGTGAACATTTGATAGAATACAGTGAATACAACAACATGGTTTAATTCTGATTTTTGAATTGTTTTCATAAACACAGGTAAAACTTGTACATTTACATTCATAAAAATGAGTATCAGCTGTACAAACATTTAAAAAATGATGCATTTTATTTCAATTTTTGTATACTGTGGGTCACATTAGGAAAAGTCCAGCTAAAATAAATGTTTTACAGTGTTTTTATAGCTCTCAAATGTAAAAATGGGTCAAATTTGACCCTGAACAGTATGTAAGGATTAAGGGGGCCCCTGTCTAAAAAAAACCCACCACCTCACAGTGGCCCCCTGGTGGTTAGAAGGCCCATTGCAGTCACTTATAATGCCAATAGTCAAAAACAGCCCTGCTTCGAGCATAATAAACTCAATTACATTTTCAACAATACAGTGAAGAACTCTCTAATGAAACTTAAACCTTTGTCTCTCTCTGGCCATCAAACCTTTTATGAAGTTTTTGTACTGAAATGTCTTCTTGTAATGCACTCCTTCTGGACCTTTGATGCAATTTAAATGTTTTAAGTGGACCTGTAATAGAGAGAACTCTTGGCTTACAGCCTACATTTAGGAAGGATAATGAAGCGTTAATTGATTTATTTTCTCTCAACACCCACATATTCTGTTAGTGTGCGCTGCACTCTAGTTCAGAGTGTGTTTTACTGTTATATGTGTTCAACTCTGTTTCAGATACACTTCCTGACATGAGAAGCCAATCAGTTTGTTTGACGCACAGGTCTGTATGACGCATTTTGAGATTTGGGACCTGTGTGTGTCTCTCTGATCCTGTGCGATCTCCTGTTACCCAAAACATCCTTCTTTGCTTACATCTGCAAATACATTATGTGTATCTTTGGAGAAGCGTAATTTCCAGCTTTTGGTGAAGCCTTCTTTTCAGCCTTAGCAGTGATTTACTACTGCATCAATCATGCATGTTAATTATTTCAAAATGATCCATGCTGGAAGGGCATGGCATAATACAATAAAGCAACAAAAATGAACATGTGGTTGCACAATGAGCTTTCACAGAGACCATACAGCATTACGACGCATTTGAAAAAACCTCTCAATGCTGCACAAAGGCCTGGGATCTCTAATTGTATAAACAGAGAGCAGATGGATCACACTCTTAAGATTGGTTTTCATTAAGCTTCTCAAAAGAACAGAGCTGCGTCAAGGTCAGATTTACCTCTTAGAAAATCCTGGCGGCAGACAACTTGTTACTTATGAACCTGCATCAGTGATTTTCTTCTCAAAGGGTTGCTGAAGGTCAGATCCGGTTGTAAATGTATTTACATATGCCAGAACTCATATGGAGCCTCCTAGAAACAGGCTACTGTTTCTTACAAATTAAAAGAGCCAAATAGAGACTTCCTGTCTCTTGATATAATTACAGTTACTCGTCATAGCAGGTGCATGGACAAATTTAGCACATGGGTAGAAATACTGTATGTATTCAACAAAGTATGTGTATAGGACCATACACCTATATCAGTTGAGATGTACAGGTGTGTGGTCGGTCTGTGTTCAAAAGAAGAAATATAAATTAGTGTTTTATATATGTCTAGACATTGTTATTCATGATTTTTAGCCTTGTGTGCCTCATTTGCTGGCAATGAAGGGTGTCTGTTTGTCAATCAGGTAGTCATCCCACTTTGGTCCAGACTGAAATATCTAGATAGACTACCACCTACATTTGTACAGACATTGTTGTCAGAGAATTTCTGACTGACATTGATCATCCTCTGACCTTTCACCTGTCATCCCCAGCAGAATACAATTTTTACTTGTCCAGTGAAATATATAAACATCCACCAGAAAGAATGGCTCAAATTTTGGTAGACATGTAATTCGACAATGAGTGGACCATAGACTGTAAATAAAGATGGACAACGTAACAGCACCCCAGAAGGGAAGCCAGAATATCTCAATTGCTCCACTGTGGTTGTTTGCAATAAAGATGTTAAATCCCCCCTCCCCCACAATCCTCCGCTTCTGTTCACTCATTAGTGAACAGAATATGAGCCAAACTACACATTCAAAGTACATGTCTTTTTTTTTTTTTAATTTGCATTTTACAAAATTGTGTTACAGACATACCTAATAAAAGAACGATAACATACATAGACGAAACAAAAGAAAAAGCAAAAATCTATACTAGTTCATCAGATATATCAGTTCAATGGTTTAATTAAATGTCAATTTATATATCCATAACCAAGGTGACATCAATCATTCTGTTATGTATCTAACCCATTTTCCCATCTTTCTTTAAATATATGAACTTGATTTCTGTTGTTTTTTTTCCATTTCATATATTTCTTTTACAAGATCCTTCCATTTAGAATTGAATAAAGTATCATCAGTTAACCAGTTCTTTGTAATTTGTTTAATCATAGCTATTCTTATCACTAAACACAAATGAGTATCTTTTCTATTAATTTCTTCAGGTACTTTCCCAAGAAGACGTACTAGTGGGTTTGCATTTAAAGAGAAGACCAATATGAGACCAATAGATATTTCCCAGAATCCACAAATAGTCTTACATTTCCAAAGTACATGACTGTGGTCTGCACTCTGCTCCCCACATTTTCTCCAGCATCTTGAAGCTAGATTTCATTTTTTTTTTTTTTTGCCTTGAATTTTAGGTGTTTTTAAATACCAGATTATCATCTTCCATGCATATTTTTTCTAATAATTTGAGTTAGTTGTCTCATGTATATTTTTACAAATTTGTTCCCTATCATCTGAGTATATATTAGATGACACTTCTTTTTCCCATTTGCTTCTGGAGCTAACATAAGTTTGGTCATCTTGTTGATTTAGTTGCATTATTTTAACCACCTTAGTCAGAAATTTTGTATCAAGCCCGCTGTTATGTATTTTAAGCATATATCTTACCAGTGGATTCATATCTTGAATGGACCTCAAGATTAGCGCTTCAGACAGATAATTTCTCACTTGGAATAATCTAAACAGGTGTGAGTTGGGTAGACCATATTGTGTCTTTAACTGTTAAAAAGAACATTTGTCCAAATTTACATAAACCTTTAGAAGCCCACAATTTGAAAGTCTGAT
The DNA here is from genome assembly GCF_963691925.1 of Scomber scombrus. Classification (NCBI taxonomy): domain Eukaryota; kingdom Metazoa; phylum Chordata; class Actinopteri; order Scombriformes; family Scombridae; genus Scomber; species Scomber scombrus. Next base: position 4,220,829 of record NC_084970.1, on the reverse strand, counting down.
CAGTTTTGTTAGGAGGGAAGTCTTTTAATAGAATTAGATCTTCCTTTAGTTTCTGATTCCGATAGACTGCCCTCCAAACCCTAAGTGTAGCAACCCATCTATTATCCAATTTCTCAACATATTTATATATGTATTTTAAGTTTGGATACTTCTGCTTGAAACAGCTGATGCATCAAAAACACAGATATAGACAGAGACAGAATGATCTTCATACAGTGTATGGACATGATTGGTGGAGGGCCTGCAGATCCTTCCTCAGTCCTGAATCAAGCTTCACTCTCTTTATGTGTTGCAGCGGTGGTCTCTAATTAACTTTTAGTACTAAATCTTAAAATGTCACATGGTCCAAGGTTTGGGGCCTGTTGATGGACAGAGGTATACAAGATGTTTCTCAATCACATTTCAACTGCATAGTTTAAATACTTTTACATGACATATTTCAGGTTCACAGAGTAGTAATTGTTGAGGCGTAAAGCAGTAGGACATAATGTTATAAAATGTCTTTTAATAAAGCTGTTGCATGGGTATTTAGTATTGGTCAGTTACATATAGGTTATCAATATCAAGTGTCACACCAAAGTCATAACATTTAAACGTATTATTTTTTCCATGCTGATGTTTTACTCATTGATTTGAACTGAAAGTAAGGTGCCATTAAGTTCAGGAAAGTATGTGGTGACATCAATTTTCATCACTGGGGTTCAGTAAATGAATTAATTTGTAGCTTCAGTATAAATATGGACAACATAAGGAGTATTATGAATCATCAAAGTGTCCTGCAAAATAATAAAAGAAAGTTGGCTTTTGCAAACAACCTCTTGTAGTGAAAGACAACAGCAACTATTAATTTATACTATCGGTATAAATCAGTTGAGCAGTTTATAAAGCTCACAAATGACTTGGTGTTAATAGATAGTTTCTTGGCCTGATCAAAGTGATCACATTATTTCCATGATTTAAAAGGTCACTGCAATTTTCAAGGAATCTGTAAATGAAGGAAGGGGGAGGAAGGGTCATTACATCACTATGCACATAAATGCACATTAGTGCTACGCTTGAAAGCTCTCAGTGCAGTTAGTGTAGTGAAGAATGGGCAGACCACTCCTTCATCTCTCCCCTTTCTGTTTCACAGGTTATCATTCTGGATGATGCTATGACTGCTATTTTTAAGTGTTGTTATTTAGATAATGTTTCATGGGTTTTCAAGGCATATTTCTTTTGATTTGTATGTAAATTCAATAACTTATTTCTATGCAAGTTGTGTTAATGTTAAACTAGATGTATGCATATGTGATTGAGGTTACATTTTTTCATGTGGAGACCAGGTGGACGATAGAGCACCAGACAAATGGCATGGTGTTGTTTTATCATGGCATAGATTGTTTTGTTCATAATTATGATGCATTTTTTTCTGATGATCAAGTTTGCGGCATAACATTTTTCTAAAAGTGTCTGATAGCCATGAAATATATGCCTTTGTTGTTTCATAGCAGATTGTCAGTTAATAGCATACTAATGCAGAGTTAATAAACTGGAGCTTTGTAAACGTTTCATTTGAATACGAGATATTCACACACCATTAACCCTGTCAGTTATCATAAAGCAGCTTGCCAATTGAAATAAATGGAAGAGAGAAGGAATGAAGAATACAGATATTGTTTACAATATTTATCCATTCATTTTTTTATTTTCCATTTTGAGCATTTTAATTTGACTTGCCATGACCCCTATAAAGTATGCCTATAATCATGTTTGGATACTATTTGGAGACCAAATAAATGATATATTGGTGGAAATATTAGTCACTGTGTTCTTTTATTTGGTAGAGGCATTTCTTCATCAAAGGTTAGATAACACAGATATGCATACATACGTACATAGATTTGTTGGGTTTCATTGTGCTTCTCCTTGCATCTCCTTAAGTCTGGCACAGAGCAGAGCATTAGAACATTAGTATGATGTAATGACCCTTCTTTAATAGTTTCCTTGGAAGTTTCGAGCAAATGTTGCACATATGTTCCATCTCATTTTTCTGACTGACGTTCTGACTGACTCACTTGTTCTGTCACACCTGGAGTACTGCCTAGTCATTTTGTTGAATACTGCTAACAAGCAACTAAAAGAAACTTCAGGGAGTGCAGAATGGAGCAGCTGGGTCAGTTCTTCACTGTTCTTTTCATGCTAATATGTGTGAAATGCGGTGGCTAAACCAAACTCATGTCTCCTGTTATTCAACCACACTTTGATTGTGAAAAGTTAGCAATGTTCTGGTCATGTTTGATGTAGAGTTTCTGTTGCCTGGAAAATGTAATTTGAATTTAAGTTTGTATTGTCTAACCTTTTAGAGTTATTCTCCCTTTTTTTTTTATTGGCTTGTTTGGCTTTTTTGTTGTATTGTTGCTCATGTTGGACCCCAGAAAGACTAGCAAGAACCTTAGAGCAAGAATCTTGCATCATCTCAGAAGACACAGTCAGCGTTAAGGGGACAAAAAGAAAAGTGAGAGGTACCTAAAAATTGAGAGGTACCAAGGAAACCACAAAGGTTATCTGAACTCAAGCACAGCGAGGAGGGAACTAAAAGTGTCACCCAATCCTCACTGGAAGCCAGCCCAGAAAGCAGCAGGACAACAGAACATCCAGGTGATATGTCAAGGATATTGGGACACTCAGGAAGAAAAAAAATGTAGTCTGACCTACACCTATGGCTTGAGAAGGTAAACCTAAATGGACACCAGAGATGAATTTGAGGCTAAATACCAGCAGCTTAACTTGCTCACTGAAGGAAATCAGTCCATGTTGGTTACCTGAGAACTTCCCTATGGTAATAGAACATGTTCCCAATGAGAATGTGATCTGAAAACATCAGAATAGTTAGACACACTCTGTGTCATTTCTGTCACGATGAAGGTCTGGACCAGCAGGATCCAGGAAGTTAGCAGCAATTTCTCTACTGAATTGGTATGGTGTGGACACTGGTGCTGGAATGTCCGATCCCCTTTGTTGACCTTTATAAACACATTGAGTTCAAAAGTAGCTCTCCTCATAAGAAGGAGGCTCAGCACATTCCAAAGCAGCAAAACACATCTTCCACCAGGACATGAAGGTGGAAAACATCTTAATATACACCTGCTCTGATGTCCCACGTGTTCTGCTGTTTGAGCTAAGCTGCTTTGTAAAGAAGAAATCATCTTAACCTATCTTTCATGGTATCTCAGCACAAATCCCACTGGAATGGTAGGAATGCTGGACCCACAGTCCAACCACAGTGTGGCACCTGGGAGTTGTCCTGTATAACATGCTGCCCAGAATCACATGCTTTGAACAACACAACAAACTCCAAATCAACGCTGAGTTGAATTGCCAAGACTAGTTGCTTGTGTGTCTGGCTAATTTACAAATCTAGCTGGCTTAATGTGGACAGGGTGTGAGGCTTTTTACCAGGAGCTGGTTTCTACCAACCAGGGGATGAAGTTTGAGTTGCTCCAGAGTGGGATTCTGCTGACATACTTTAATCTTTTTCTCTCTGCTCTGGCCCTCTGTCCAAACTAAGACCTTCAGGGTGTCATCTGTCCTCCACACATACGTATTTACAGAAGCTAGCTGAAACTGTTGATGCATGTCGTTGTCGAAAATAGCATTTAAGAACTAGCTTAATGAAGACGTAGTAGAATTAGTGTGGCCTAACAAATCACGTCATATCCTCTGTTGAGTGCACCACAAGAGTATACTGCAAGGAGTACTTTCAAACAAGCACATGCTTTCTCCCTTAAATATTTGGAATCAACTATTTTATTTAAAATAAATAGAAAGTGTGTTAATCCAATAAACACATGTCTGTTAACTTTGAATTAAATAATCTTGAAATCCAAAATAATCCAGTCTAAGAATTGTGTATGAAAGCAGCCACAAACCCAGAGAATGTGTCGGAGGGCTATCCGGGGTGAAGGATATTTGGGTTTCCTTGAACAGTCTGATTGATCTCTCAGCCTGCCAGCTTGGTTCATAGAGAGTGGAGTAAACAGACACCAATCTGAAATTACACCACACATCACAGAATCTGGGGCTGACAAAAGATTTATGTGTATTGTTATGTAACACTTTCTAATAAATCACCTTTGGAAAAATGTAATGTTTCAACTAAGTTGCCCGGTTATTATGCCACACTTTTTTTTTCTTTTCACAACTATTTCTGTCACTATTCAAACAAAAGCAACACTCTGAATGGCTTCCAGTAAGTCTCACTAATTATGCAGAGTAGTGTATCACCCTACTGGTCACGCCCGCGAGTTCTGGCCATAGACTTTACATTGTGATGATGTGATGAATTTTTAAATAGCTTTTGTGTGTGTTACAAATACAAATAAAAAATTCATAACAGAAATTCCACATAATTGACATTGTCTGCTGTTCAAGATGTCTTGTCAACAGTGTCTTTTATAATGGTGGTCTTTGAGGTGCTTTTTGGGCCATAGGGGGATTTCTTTGCAGCAATACCGCGAGTGACCATTGGGAAAAATCGGCCGATGGCTGAGCGGCGGCACCCTATACAGCTCTTATAATATATCCATGCGAATAGTTACTAAGCCAGCTAGCTCATAAAACTAATGTGACTAACTAGTGCCAGTATGTTGCAGGCTAGCCAGCATATTAGCTGTCAGCTAGTCAGCTACAGTAGCACTCATGTATGAATTTCACTAAGCCACTGGTATGATTTATGTATGCATAAATAAATTTGTTTCTATTAACATAGTAATAATAAAACATAGTTGAGAACTTCAAGGCTACTTATGACCGAATCATAGCGCCTTTCTTTGGTTTGCATGTCAGGCCACGTGACATCTCAGCCCTGATGTTAATCGTGACCCTATTTCTAATCTCCCTCCTGCTGAAAGAAATGGCAGCTCCCTCTCTCCATATGCCCTCCCCTCCACCAAGGCTTCATAAATACCCCAGCATTTTGCTCTGTGTGACAGTACAGCAGGCAACTCATCCTGTAGCTGACAGTCTGCTGCTATTGCGACAGGCCGTTTTCCTTTCCAGGAAACTCACTGTCATCTAGTTTACTGAGCAAAAGTTATATATCATATTTCTACTAATCTAGAGACAGGCATGTATGCAAAAAAGGCTGATGAACAGGGGCCACGCAGCAGAGGAAGGTCTTTTGACTCTGTTCATGAGGAGAAGCAGCTCAACAACGAAGTAAGTGGCAATAATGATGCTTGTGTTCCGTCTTTCTTTAATGAGCTGACAAAAACTTTTCATTCTGATTGGAATGAACTTATTAAAACACTGATGTCTGTTTTTTCTGTATTGATTTATTTGAATGAAACTTGTAACAAAGCCAATCAAGATATAGACCACTGTAATTTAAACCACAAAAATGACATGGAAGTGTTTACCAATTTCAAACAGACTGATTTTTCTAAAAATATTTTATAGAAAGCCAATGGGCAGCTTGGTTGTTTTCATATTAATTTCCAAAGTACTGATGATCTACAGTAGTTGCTTGCAGGTTTAATTGGTCTAGTTTACAGTTCTTGCTTCAAGGTGTTAGGAGGATACATGTCTACCTGGGACTGCTGATTAATCCGTTGTTGTGCAGAAGGATTAAAAGGAGACTATCATGAAAGCTGCCTTTAGTCTGAATGAGATTGCCATTGCAAGTCCAGCATTACTTAAAAAAAACAATCACATTAAAACTTCTATGACAAGAAAAAACATTTCTATATCTCCTTAAAACAAGTAAAGTTTTGTCATAACAGTCTGTGCTTTAACTGTGGAAAACACATGGCAAGCGTTTACATAGGCTTTCAGAACTCTCTCTGATAGAGACACATGTGGATAACCCTATCTAACCCTAACCTTAACCCTGGCTAAGTTGTTTACTAAGAGAATTTGATTATGTGTTAGCCCTAAAAGCTGCAGCAACAAAGCTGTTTTTATGATACAGATACAGTCTAATATTTGAAACACCTTTGTCATTCTAACAATGATTTATTCTCATTATAACAAGAAAATTACTTGTTTTAGTGTGAATAAGCATCCCCTTATAACAAGTTGTTTTTCTTATTATTATGAGAAGAATAAACTTAAAAAGTAAACTGTCATAATGACAAGAAAATATTTTCATTGTTATGTACTACTTTTCAGGGTAGTTTTATCCTTAGACAAATCTGAGCATTTATGTTTTGTCATGGTGGCAGCATTAAACTGTCGTAGGTTTTGCTCTCCACCAAATCCTGAAAAAAAAGCGTGTCTGTATTTCAGGTCGTAGGAAAATCAGTTATGCACACAGTGTGAATAATTGTTTTCTTCTTTTACCATAGATGAATAAGGTTACACTCAGTAAAATCGATGCAAAACAGGACAAAAGGGGTGTCTGCAATGGGAGGCCCAGCAGCACTCTGAAAAATGGTGCAACTATCATATTCTCACTAAAAAATGAAATTGGTGGTCTTGTCACAGCACTTAAGCTTTTCCAGGTGAGTGTTTTAAAAGCAATCAGTAGGATGCTCTCTCGTATTTAAATGTAGAGTCAAATTACTGAATCATTTTTGTCGAAATTATCTTCACTGGATGTTGAGTTTGATCATGTTTGGAAGCTTTTTCACATATATCATTTATCTTGTATTTTATGTATGTGCAGGAAAAGCATGTCAACCTTGTTCATATTGAGTCTCGCAAATCCAGACGAAGGAATTCAGACTTTGAGATCTTTGTGGATTGTGACTCTGACCATGAGCAGCTCAAGGAGCTTTCTCAGCTTCTAAAGAAGCATACTGATGTCATTGAGATTATGAAAGCTGAGGAATCCGCTCTACCTGATAAAGGTAGGCTGCACTTTACATTAAACTAATTAACAATATGAGAAATTCTCCATGCAAGTTTAAAAACATACAGCTGAAAATACCATATAACTTATAACCTAGGCCTGTCAAATGCCAGCTGTAAAAGTGTATTTGTTTCAAGTGTAATTCACGATTTAACTCTAAACCAAGTGAGAAATTTACTGATTTGAAATAGTCAACTGTAACTATAAATGTATTTCAGATCTGGCTGATGTGCCCTGGTTCCCTAAGAAGATTTCTGATTTGGATCTGTGTGTGAATCGGGTTTTGATGTATGGCTCTGACTTGGATGCAGATCATCCGGTATGTTGGACAGAGATACTTAAATCTTGCACACATTTTAAAATATCTTGTCTAACGTGTGTAAGGCAACAAAAATAGTTTTTCTATTTTCTTCTTCTCATGTGTGAGTGTACTGTTTTTGCAGGGATTTAAGGACAACATATATCGGAAAAGAAGAAAATATTTTGCTGATTTGGCTATGAGCTACAAACAGTAAGTTCCATTGTCTTATTTAGCTGATATTTATTTCAACATTTAATAAAAAGCTCCTTGAGATTTGTCATTTTGTTATCAAGCATCATCTGCACAAAACTAACAAAGCGTAAAATGATTTGACACACCAAATGACATAATGTCACTGCTTTCAAAATTATATGATCTTAATGTAACTAACTGCTTTTTAAACATGTAAACATATCACAGATGTCATCTGATATATGTCAGTGTACTATAGCTGTGAGACTATTCCTTTTTCCTCTTCCAAGTAAAGCAATGTATTAAACAATGTGGTATTATGAGGCTGACATTTATTATACTTATGATAAAAAATCAATGTGATGCCCAAAAGTTTCTAGTATACTCATTTAGCAAATTACTTATTTAATATAAGGTTACATATATATAAATATAAGATATTTAAAAATATTTTTTGACCAAGAGAAAATTCTCGTAGTAAAGTTTTTAATTTTCAGAAATGGCTATGTACATAACAGTCTCATCTGCATACAACTGATTTAAATAATCTCTCCACAGTCAATAACTTTGCATAAAATTTAAAAATAGAGGAAAGTAAAATAGGAATTATTTTGGTACACCATTCTTAATAACAATCTGAGTGACTGCGATGAAAAGAAACCAGCATAACACTTGAGATACACAAATATAGTGTCACCATGTAACACAGTAACTATTCATGTGTTACATTGCTACATTGTTTTTCCATATTTCTATGAATCTTAAAGTTATATTTTGCTGGAGTCAACAAGCTTACCGGCTGTCTCTGTTTGTCAGTGGCGATCCGATTCCTCGTATAGACTTCACAGCAGAAGAGGTTCGTACTTGGGGCGTGGTGTTCAGGGAACTCAACAAGCTGTACCCCAGCCATGCCTGCAAGGAATATCTGAAGAATCTCCCTCTGCTGTCCAAATACTGTAACTACAGCGAGGACAATATCCCTCAGCTGGAAGACATCTCACGCTTCCTCAAGGGTAAGCATTTACAATGACTATGACCCACCTTTGCCAAATTAGAGCATCACGGTAAATAACAGCAGCAGTTTATCTAATGATAGAACTAAGTCTTTTGACAGACCTGGACCACTGCTGAATTGTTATATCATTCCTAACCTGCAGTAATTTGTTCTAAGTAGGAGAACATTGATGAATGATAATATCACTTTATATGGAACAAACAGACAGTATGTGTGTATACGGCTGTGTTTGAATAGAGCGCTCAGGCTTCATCATCAGGCCAGTGGCAGGTTACCTCTCCCCCAGAGACTTTCTAGCAGGCCTGGCGTTCAGAGTCTTCCACTGCACTCAGTATGTCCGCCATGGCTCCGAACCTCTATACACACCTGAACCGTGAGTACATACACATACACCAATGCATTCACTTGTTATGACTTCCAAAGTACCAACAAAAGTTGGTATGTTTCATGTGTGTGTTTGATGCAGAGACACATGCCACGAGCTGCTGGGTCATGTTCCCCTGCTTGCTGAGCCCAGCTTCGCTCAGTTCTCTCAAGAGATTGGGTTAGCATCACTGGGGGCTTCAGATGATGCTGTAAAGAAACTGGCCACAGTGAGAAAGCACACACACACACACACACACATGCATGCACACACACACACACACACACACACACACACACACACACACACACACACACACACACACTAGGGCTAATCACAGTTAACACTACTTATGATTTCTATCTTTAGTTGCTAAAACAAAAAGAAATACTAAAAACTAAAACTTTAAAATACTAATACACTTAATACTAAAACATGTTTTTTCGTCCAATTTTTGTGGTGCCGCCATGAATGGTAGGAAATAATATTTAAAACCTGTTGTATTCCAGTGTTATTTCTTCACAGTGGAGTTTGGTCTATGTAAGCAAGATGGCAGGCTGAGGGCCTATGGAGCAGGACTCCTTTCCTCCATCAGTGAACTCACGGTAACGTATTTACATGTTGACCTGACTCTGTTGCACACCTCCCTGAAGGTTTCCATTGCTGTTTGTCTGTTTGATTGTTCTTTATCGAGGCCCCTAAAATAGGAGAAGTACATGAAGTTTGATGAACAGTCAGCCCATAGTCCAAGTAACAAGTGATACTTTTTTTGTGCAGATCCAGAGCCAGTAGCATAACCATTGTGTGTAAATACCACAATCAGCAAAACACATCTTCACATTTGGATCATAACTTATTGATCAAGAAACATTGAATTTTCACAATTTTAGTTACCTTGGTCACACAAACCGATCACAATCACATTCATATTAAATCACCCATCTATGTTAAGTAGAAATTTAAGAAGGGCATTCTCCCAGTATGTTAATGTGTCTGTATGATGTGACCAAAATGTAAATCTGACCATAGTATTCTCTTTCCTCCATTAGCATGCTTTGTCTGGCAAGGCTCATATCCTTCCATTTGACCCCATGGTGACCTGTAATCAGGAATGCATGATAACTACATTCCAAGAAGCTTACTTTGTTTCAGAGAGTTTTGAGGAAGCCAAGAACCAGATGAGGTCAGTAGATGTCTACTCTGCAAATGCACAATGTCCCTTTGTAGCTAAAATCCATTCTGTAATTATTTTTATATCATTTCTATTGCAATGAGCTGACAATTTTGCCAATAGTCATTATATACACGAGTTGTATGAGATGAGTAATACCACTTGTGTTTTTGTATCAACTACTGAGCTAAAGCCAGTAGCTTAAAGTAAACACCAGAGGCAGGAGAAGACAGCTATGCTGGATTTCTTAAAAACTGACAAATTGTCAATTTACAATATTGTTTGTAAGGTTTAAACAGATTTAGTTAGCTTTAATGGTTCTGGTACCCGTATTTTTGTAAAGGAAAGCCATACTACCTGTCCTTGCTTCTAGTCTTTACGCTAAGCTAGGTTTATCACTTCCTGACTCTAGCTCATTACTTAACACATAAATGTGAGTGGTGTCAATCTTTTCATCTAACTCTCAAAAACAATGTTAATAAGCATATTTCCCAAAATGTCAAACTACTTATTGTACAGCTGTACCTACTGCTTTGCAATACAAGTTGACATTGCCGTCTGTACAGGGAGTTTGCCAAGACCATCCGTCGCCCATTCACAATATGCTACAACCCCTACACCCAGAGTGTGGACGTCCTGAAGGACACCAGCAGCATTAACAGCATGGTGAAGGACATCCGGCATGAGCTGGACATTGTAGAGGACGCTCTTAACCGACTCAACAAGCACACGAGAGTCTGAGGCGAGCCTGTGGTTGGCTGAAGGAGAATCAGGGTGGGAGTGCATCTGATTCTTTGGGGTTCAGGAAGGGTTTTAGGAGAATTGCAGAGCTGCATGTAGTTGGTATATTAGGGTCAGAAGAGGTTAGCTGGAGTTTGAAGAGTTTTGATTGGGTTTATTGGGTTGGATGGACTGGAAATATGTGAGGTGGAATGGGGTTTGGTCAGAATGGGGGAATGATAGAAAAGTTTGGGCAAACTAGCATACTGACCTGCATTAAAATGGTAGTTAGGCTAACCTGTTGTGATTTGATGAATCTTGAATAGAGTACTTTACATAGTGCCTCCATTATGGGACTACCAATGTCAGTGTTGTTCACCTCTTATTGTGAATGCTAATTAACCCTGCATTAAGTGAATTGTACAGTGGAAACCTTTGTGACTTGTTTCACTGGTGACCAAATTAATAAGTGGAAAGCTGTATTAGTTTGGCTTTTAATGCAGCAGAGAAGGGAGACACAACTAATACAATCGTGTCCTCCATGTTGGACTCTTGGGGCATTTCCAAACATTCATGAGGTGTTACTTTGTTGCTAGTGCAGGTTGGACCTCAATATATGCTGTCATCCTAATCCCACTATACAAAGCCCACTGGCCTACAGTAGCCATTTAGCTCAAATTTACAGAGAATGCATTGTAGTTGGGTTATATTCCAACCACAAACTAACTTCTCCAGAATTTGTTCATAACCAGCCTGACACCCCTTCCTGAGTATGATTGTTGTGTTCAGATCTGCCCATACAAATAGAAATAGACACCCACAATAATGAATAATGACAAATTAACAAAGACTTCCTGAGTTGTGTTCAGTATCCTATTGACATTTTTGTAGGGTTGTGCACAAGTACCAGACAAAAATTGCAAGCTGTAAATGGTAATAAATGCAACAAATAACGTGAAAGTGCGTAGTTGTGTGACTAATTTCTGTTGTCATATATGACCATAAAAGTATATGACATATGGTGTGATAATGTGGGTGTTCTTGCCTAGATGGGTAACTCGCAGTGTTGTAATTTGTCTTACTTTATGTGATAGTATTTCAATAAATGTATAATGAAGTCAAACTTTTTAAAAAGTAATAAAAGTCGAAACTTCATTGCCACAATGTGAAGGCTACTCTATGATGCTACCAAGTTACACTGTGATGATAGATACTATGACAGCTTTTTGCTTGTGCACTGTGAGGTGTTGTTGACAGCTGGCATTCCCAGACAGCAATGGATTACAATCCCTTTCTTAATTGGATATGGAACAGGCTTTATATAGTTGATACCAATCCAATGAAAATGCCTTGATGGTCCCTGAGTTGGTTGGAACATCCCTGATTAAACTACACTGTAACATTGACTGTCTGTAGCTTGTAACCTTAATTGGCTCTGATGAATGAATGTTCATTATTGGTAAAACGTTTTGTTGTCTGTATTCTTATTTCTTTATTAAATGGATAGTTTTAATACCCCATAATTGTCTGGTTTCTGGTTGTCCCTGTTTTTTCATATAGTTACAAGAATATGTGTCACACAGGGTAGAAATGTGGGATGGTATTGAGAAATGTGTCGAGATATTGTTGATGTCGGTCTTTTCACAACATTTGTTGACAGCAAGAAAAATATAAAGTAATGCTAGTCTTATCCTGTAAAGACTTGGTGATAAAGTCATATAATCCAACACTCCCTTACATATAGGAACAACTGGACAAAATATAAGGTACACCTTACAATTTAAAGAGTGACAACATTTCAATCTCTGTTTCTCTAAATACATGTGAACATGTTTTATTAACTTTGTAGCTGCACAAAGGTAGTATTTACTGCGCTGCTGTGGAATTAAATTGCACCAGATTACATAGCTGATGACACTGTGTCCACCCCACTGACTGCTGTGCAGCAACCTTCTGGAGGCCACCACTCTACTACCCTCTTGTGGTTACTTTATGGGAGTGCATTTCAACCCCCAAACCAATGGGGAGCTGTTTTGATAGATAAAGTATAACACCTTCAAAAGATGTTCCTTCTTTTACAACCAAACCCATTAACCATCCATATTACATTGGCTACAAAAGTTTCAAACTACACATACTATATTGTTATTCAGATTATCAACTGGTTCATTCACATAGTCTGTATTATGTGTGGTCCAAATATGAGCAACTGCTTCAAATCACCCTAATTATGGTTGCTTAAGCCAGGGCCATTGCCAGGATTTTATAAATACCAAGTGCATGAGTCCAGATCCCCCCTACCCCATACCTACCTTAACTTTTGTTTTTCAAAGTCTTTCCTACATTGTCAACACTTACTACAACTATGGTGGAAAAATATTAAATTTTGGTTTCAAATCTTAAGTATTTCCCTATAATATTAACAATCTACAGTCAATGTTACAGTTCAGACTATTATTTCTTTAGGGTTGAGTCAACTACTGTTCTGCTTTATCAGAACAGTGTGGATGTTGATTGAGCAGTCTGCAACTCAAGCAGACAATCCCACATCTGTCTTCAGACTCAGAGTTAAATTTTTTTGCTAAATGCCATTTGGTGCATGGAAATATTTGACATCACCTTTTTCCAACTGAGACCCACCCAGTTTAAACCAGTGTGAATAGTACAGACAAAAACACAACTCTCTTATGTGAAAAAAACAAAACTGTTCTAAAAATGAAGTAAAACTGATTGTAAAAACACATTTCCAGGACCTTTAAATCCCTTTATTCTACTGAAATCTTACCATGTTTTCGTGTTGCTTTTTTGTGTGCCAAAAACAGTCAAATATGTTGTTATCCATCTAAGTAGCAGATTACTGTATGATTATGATGGCTCAAGACACTTACACAGTAATCTTGATGATCTCAGCAAAAAGGTTGAATGTATTAGCTCATAATCCTGTGGTTTTCTTTCAGTTGACCATGGTGTACAGAAAAAAACAACCATGTAGAGACATTGCTAAATCAACCAATGGGTTGCCACCAATGCCACCTTACAAATGTGGTTGGAAGAACCATTCAACACTTTAGGACCCCCTTGGATATGATGTATGACATAACCTGTGACAACTAGGGGGAACACTACATCGGTAAAACAGCAAGGACTCTGGAAACAGACATCAGCTGCTTGTGAACAGCTGATGGTCAAAACATTGGTTTGGAAGTAGTAAAAATCATAGACCAGGAGGGTATTCTCAACCGATGCTTGACACCAGGTGTAAATGTAATCTGTACAGCATGACCAAATTCTTAAAACCACCCAGCAAGGTGAAAGGTCACCTAACTCCACCTCCTCCTGCCAGTTTAAGCAAACCTAAAAGATGATACAAGTAGCAGCTGTAGCTAGAGTCTCCCATAGCTTAAAATGGATGAATGATGCCCATCCATGATATCACTTCTCTTGACCCAAGAGACATTAAATGTGTTGTCCACCTAACTATTTACATATTTAAATCTGATCTCAATTAACTGTTATCTGAGAATCGGCATCATGAAAACACTAAAAACAGTTCAGACATCATTATCAAGATAAAGTATACAGATACAGATCACATGTAAACACCAGGTGGAAATGAGGCCTACGTGACCAGACTCCCATATAAAGGTCACATGACAACTGAACCAGTTCCATTTGCTGCTTAGCCTTGTTTTATAGTAGTAAAACAAAATGCTAGAAAGAGGTAAAAGCCAGTAATACTCTTGAGTTGAGATTGCTTTTTATTCATAGCCAATAAGGTATATAGGTGAAGTAATAAAAGTAATAAAGTCTATTACAGCTTCTCCTACATGATGGCCTAAAAGTTAGAGAGTGAGCTTGTGACTGGAAGGTCAGTGGACAAGCAAAATGACTCATTATCACTACCTTTCTCTTCTGCTTTCTCCATTTTAACTGTGTGATCAGGACTTTCCTGCATAAGATAAGACTTCCCCTAAGTGAAATTTCCCTAAGTGGATACAAGTTAGTTCAGTGCCGTTGTTCTTTTCCTTTTCCTTTTGTTTTTTCTTCATTTTGGCAGCCCTGCTGGGTCTTTGGTTAATGCCAGGGCTGTTTTCTGCTAGATAATTTTTTCACACACTAACGTAATCATTGTGACCTGCTAACTAATCATCACTTGCCCAGCCGTCAAACTGACAAATAAAACAGTCAATCATGAGACTTAATATTCGTGGAAACAACTTTTATTTTATTTTGATTGGATAACACTGCTGTTAGGTGTAAACCTTGTAACTCCACATACAACTCTAAGTCCAACTCGATAACTCCACATATGGATATACAAAGTTTCCTACAGTGACCAGAATTATTAACATTAAGAGAATGGGTCAATCCTTGTGTTGTGTTTCTGTGGAGCTCAAAACAATTATATATTAGAATTAGATTTTTTTTCCCCCTCCCATCATGAAGGGCTTCATTCTGCTCAAGGAACCTTGGGGACTTGCTCAGATTGCCTTTATGGTAAACCGGCAATGGTTTCCGATGTAATATGAGCAAATGAATAACTCTGAAACTTATCTTAAATAATATAGAAAGTAAAACCAATATGAAAAGTAAAAGTGAAATACATTTTGAAGTTCAGTCCCCAGCCAGTATGGTCATGTGGGTCCCTATTAATAACAGGGTGCTATCTGTTGCCAACTTTCGGATTGCTACCACAGGTTTCAATCCTATTTTGACCTTTAATCATTTTAACACAGAGAAAGTAAATTCAAGAAAAAAGGTACTTTGGGGCCAAATCTTAAAAAAAAGAAGAAGGCATGAGCCAGCTGGCTGAAGCCAATTTGTTGACCTGCATAAATAATCCCATTTATCGATTACATTTTTAAAACTAACAATTCATTAGTCTTCCTTGACCAAATATGTCACCCCTCTTACTGCTGTAACTTATTCATCATCTGGTGGGTCATTATTATGTTAATCTGGCAAAATAAAATGAAAACCAGACAGATACAGTGAGCTGCGGCTAGTCTGAGCAGCTGTCAATTTTCAGAGAGACCACTGGAAGGCATTTCACCCTTCAAAATAAGGTACCATAATGTGTCATTATTGAGCTGGTGGAGGGGGGATGAAATAAAAACTAAAATTAAAAAATATCTCTGTATTATATGCCACAGTCCATAATACGAGTAAATAAATAAGGCATGACCCTCTTGCTTACTTATGTCATAAGTAATACATTACTATAACTGTAAAATGTAAGATTTTTTTTAAAAATTACCACATCAAGTACAAATTGTTTGTATGCATTTTATGGTATTTGTCATCTCGTTCGAGTGAAAAATCATCATTTCATCTCATCATCTTTTGTCTATTTCCTCAATACATTTATTTTGGCTTGCTTCAATGGTGATCCACATCACACAGGAATACCTGCTATGCTGAAATTCTCAGAGAAAAACAACTTACAGAAATACAGAGTACAGTCCCCTCCAAAAGTGTTGAAGCATGTTGTTGAAGGACAGATTCACAGTTGTTCAAGTGTGTCTTAAACCAGCAGTCAGGTGTTCATATGAACAGTAAAGACGTTTTCCTCTCTGTAATCATTCCTCCTGTTCATACTGACTATTATAAGATCTCCTTCAAATGTGCTTTCAATGAAAGTGATGGAGGACAAAATCCACAGTATACACAGTCATTTAAAGTAGATGAAGTTTATATTCAGCTTCAGCAGTCATATCAAGTGATATCTGACACATCTTACAGTCTTTTAACATCGAATTCCCTCTTTGTGTTTCCCTGTTGAGCTGTGGTGGAAGTATAGTCACAAAAAGAGGGACTTTGGCACTAAAAAGACTGAAAGATATCTACTTCATTGGCTGACTTGATTGACTACTCATTTGGACGGCTGAAGCTTCCTATTCACAGGGCCGCCTTAACCTAATGTTAGGCCCTGGGGCTGAGAGGTTTTGTAGCCCCCCCATCCCCCCATCCCTCCGATTTACAGAGTCTCATTATTTAAAAAAAAAGTGTAATATCTTGGTAATCTACATCACATAATGCATTTGTTTCTTTCGGGACATACAACAGTGACTATAGTCTATAGTGCCAAATCACAACACAGTTATCTCAAGGCACTTTACACAAAGAGACCATACTCATTCAATTTAAAGACACCCAACAATAATAAAACCAAGATGTGTGAAAGTTTGATTTCACACCATATTATGAAAAACATCACCATCACCAACCATCAACTGTCTGCACAAACATTGATCATAACAGCATAGCCAAAAAACAACAGCAACAGATCAAAATAGGAGCCTATTCTCTGGCTTCGGCAGGCCCTGTGAACCAATCACATGCTCCTGCACACAGACACACACACTCCATTCAGCACAATGGATAGCGACATGGCCTATATATATTATATTATATATGATATATGATATAAAATATATATAAGAGTCATTTGACTCTTGCCCAACTGCCTAGTTTCCCCTCTCTGGTGCTCGTGTGCTCACACCTCCTCATCTGCTTTACTTGTCTGCTCATCAGCACTGTGGGTAGTCCCCTGCTCCTCTCCTGTAACATTAACCTGCACTGGCCATGCCTTGTCCACTCGTTTATAAACACATACAAACACCCTACCATGCTGTGGTAGTTAGAAAAAACAGAGGCAGGGCTGCCGAAATACCGTCAGTTGCCCTGGCAGCTGGCTGGCAGGTGCCGAAATACCTTCAGTTGCCCTGGCAGCTGCCTCGGCAGCTCATCCGGCAGCTGGAGTTGCCACTGGAAGTACTGAGACTACCTGCCTCTGACACAAAATGCACCAGCCCTCTCTCCCTGAACTTGGTAGGCCCCTTGGCTTCAGCCCAGGTAAACCTGTGCATTAAAGTACCTTTTTCATGTTGTCGCATTTGTTGTCCACTAGGTGGCTATGTCCAATAAATAAAATGCATTTTAGCTAATGTAGTAGAAACCCTAGCTCTTATATACAGTGTAAAACACCTTCAAGAGTCTCTTCAACATCACTGTTCAGTTTCATTTTGTCTTCATTCACTAAATGAGTATGATGACTATTGTTACTGTTTTGTCATGTCGACAATCAATCGACATTAAATAGAGGGATTGAGAGGCTGTTAGTGCAATGCAAAATTATTTAATGAAAAGAGTAAAAGATGCACGTAATGAAAAGGTATTCTTGTTACATCACAGCTCTATGCTTCATATTGAACAAATTGGGTGAAAGAACAATGATTACATACTGTCACTCCAATCACCACACCATAAAAACTGAAAATATTATTGCCTCACTGTTATAACTAAACAATATCTTTGAATCTTTGAAAAATGTATTCTTGCAACATCACAGCTCCGCTGCATCTTGGACAAAATGAGTGAATGAACAATGATGATTACAAACTCTCACTCAAACCACTGCAAGAGATATTTAATAAATTCTCATAATAATTTCGGCCAGAGCGTAACTCGAGCTTTAAGCTTAAACTTTGCTTTAAGCATTAGTGTTAGCCTACGCAAGGGGTGCCAGGACCGCAGTAAAGTGAGCCGCTGTTTGGAGAGTGTGGTTACGGTTGCTGCTGTCTGATTTTCGTTGTGCCGGAACTAGAGTAAATACAGTCAGCATGGTCGTAATGTAAAGTGAAGGTCCTAGGTGTGTTCCCACCAAACGCGATTGGGCGAAATATAATTTATATGTAATCTGGACTCGAGATTACATATAAAGTAAACGCAAAAATGCGAATAGACGCGAATTCGCGCCGGGCGACGCGATACACGCGCGACGCGATGGATGCGTATGCCGCTTAAAAGGTACATATAGCCTAAGTGCTTTTGCAGATATGTGTTCTTTATGAAGATTGAACATTTTCCTCATGTTTTATCAGGTGTAAGTTTTATTTGACCAATTGTTGAAAATCAGACATCGACTCACGTTACCGCGGTCATAGACGCCTTTATTTGACAATAGAGAGACAGGAAATTATGGGAGAGAGAGGGTTGTGTGACATGCAGAAAGGTCCGCCGGCTGGGACTAGAATCGGGGTCGCTTATTGCATGCGCTCTTAACCACTTGACCACCTGCGCGCTCAGCGTGGCGAATTTCATTCATTCTTTTGCTTTTCTTTATAATAGGGGTATGATTGATGGATAGCTTATTTCCCCTGTAATGGGCTATATGTTCCTGAGCCATTAATCTGTCCGAGGATGATTTAAAAATAATAATAATAATGATAATACAAAAAATAAAGCTTAATAAAGATCCGGGGCTTTTGATGAAAGATCCGGGGCTTAAGCCCCAAAAGCCCACCCTCCCCGAGCCGCATATGATCTCAGTGTTCATCTTTGCTCCTGACTGTTGTTTTAAGACACACTTGGAAAACTATGAACTCCTCCTTTTAAGTATGGCTTTTATTCTGAAAGCTGAGGCAGGAAATACTTACTGGAAGCTGTGAGGGCGGGGGGAGGGAGTTGGGTGTGCCCCTGTCTCCACCAGCTGAAATCAGGAGCTCTCAGTTAAGCTTCAGTCCGCCGTCCCGTTAACTCTACGCCACATCTCTGTGTATCAAGGTCCGCCATGGGGGTCGAAGGCTGCACCAAATGCATCAAGTACCTGCTCTTCTTCTTCAACTTCATCTTCTGGGTACGCTGCCTTGTTTTTCCCACCTCATTGTGTGTTTAATGTGTGTTGAGTGTTTGTATACATGTGTACATTTATGTACGTGTGTATGTGTGCGTGTGCGTGTTGAGTGCGTGGGGCAGCGCCGCCTCTTATTGGTGGTCGTTCGCGGGTTTGGTTTATTTGTGCTGCCAGTCTATCATGAATGAAACCAACAACATACACGTCACATTTTCACATATATACTGCTGCTAAATCTCCACAATGAGCTCATGGTTGCTTTTATACCTCCAGGTGGATAACGGCGACATGAGGGGAATGAAATAAATAGCTACAAAAAGACAAAAAATACGTGCGGTTAATTTACGTAACTACAGCACACATACACGAGGTGGTTAATGATGTAGTTGAGACCAAAACTCAACATGGCTGAGTTAGTCACCTCAGCTCTTAAAGTGAGACGAAAAATTCAATGAAACGGGACAAAATAGCATCTTTAAAACCACATGAAAACAACCGCAGTCGTTAGTTGTGGTTGGGTGTTGATAAGAAACGGGAGTTCAATACTTTTGGAATCAAATTTGAGTTGAGTTTTTAAGTAGCTGAAGGAGCTTCACTCACTTTTATGTTCAGCTTGTGATGCTCCACCGTTATATGTGTTGGGCGGCAGGAGAGTCTGGCTTTGTTTGGATTACATCTTCTAGTGTGTGTGTGTGTGTGTGTGTGTGTGTGTGTGTGTGTAGGAGGGGGGGGGGGGGGGGGGGGGATTCATGGTGGTTTCCATTTGGTGAGTCCAGGCCCTGTGTTGGGTGACGGATCATGGAAACATTTTTGGGTGTTCAGTTTTTCACTCTTCTTGTGTAATAGCTGCATAGTTTGCTCTCACACGCTTCTCTGACCTCCATTTACTTTTGTACCTTTTCTCCTTAGTTTTTTTTAAAATTTTAAATTCAGCAGAGAGATTTAAAAAGTGGGACTTCCTCAGTAAAAAAAAAGTCAGTGCAAGTCAAACCCTGTAGACTGTATTAAGTATATCTACTGGAAGCATTTGACTTAACTCACAAAATAACAATTAAAGTGAGTCAGTGGTCACAGATGTTTGTTTCTATTTCTCTTTGGTATCTGGTGGGGCTGTGGCCAGTTACTGACGTCACCCCCCGAGGCTACTGCAATAACTGAATAATTAAAATAATGTTATTATAGAAGCCAACTGTAATTACTTTGTTTTGGACATCATCATAATTTGTATTCATTATAAATAGGCCGGCTTCCCTACGAGCTTCTGAATGTAGCCCCCAGATGAACAGCATGTTGGTCTGCTGCTGCTTCTTTGCAGACATAAAGTAGCCACAGCAGACGTAGCTTCATCAGCAAGTGTGGAAACCAGCGTGAGAGTTTGTAGGTGTTGGCTGTCAATATTTGTTCCATATAAAAAGTTGCTCATTTAGACTCCTTCTACTGTGGTGCAGTATTTAGACATTTGCATTGCGTGATTACCAAACCCAACAACAAAGAAGCTGAACCTTTTCCTTGATTATAACTATAATATTTTTTTAAAAATCATCAAAATTAATGCTGATTCATTTTCTGTTGATTGACTACTTGAATATTTGGTTCACCTTTCAAAAAAAAAATTTCTCAGCTGTATCAAATTTGAAAGCATCAGACTAGTCTTATCGTGTCCAGTAATTATTATTGGGTTATTATTAAAAGTTTAATTTTATTTTCCTTTTTTAAAATCAATTTTTGGTTCCCTTTTCTGCTCAGAAAATACTTTGAAACCACATAGATTTATGTCTATTTATATGAACTGTGCTACATAAATTATTACAATGAATCAATACAAAGTCGTTTTTAGATTGTGTTGAGAAACCGCCAACACTCAGTATTGTAGGTTTATTATATTAATCATGTTAGCACCTTTAAAAGATTGTCATGGTAAGCTCAGTTTATGGCAGTTCTAAGCCTTTTGTAGGAACTGTTAGGTAGTTGTTGTTTTTTTAGTTTCATATTGATGTTGGTAGACTAACAGCTGCTCCTCCTGATGAACATTTGCCCCAATTGGCCTTTATCAATGATAAATGACAACTAAAGTGAAACTAATAATTGAGAGTGATTGGCTCTTTCTTGCAAAGGCTGCAGTTTTCTCAGCCTGACTGTTCAGAGACCAGAGAGTTCATGATAAAGCTCGGTTAGCAGCATTATCTAACATAGATAACAGGCTGTAAGTCTAACTGGAAAGAACAGCCGCCTTTTTATAACAACTTCTAAGTGTCACTTCCAAAAGGTGACTCAATGAGCGAGCACGTCTGTCCCCTCACTTGTTAAAACTGAAATATCATTATAGTAGACCTACCATTCTCATAAGTGCCACTGACACATACAGCAGCAACAGAAGTGAAATAAACTTAAAGAGTCCCTAATAAATAGAAACCAACTCTTTAATATGCAGCCACATAGACAAAGGATTAATCTCTACATTGACAAATGTAATTGTACCATATTTATACTGTAGGTTTGCTCTTGTAGTTAAATGCCCCTGTCTGCAGTTGTAACCATTTTTGTGAAGCAGGGTCCAATTAAACTTCCATAAGGCAATGTTTTGTTTCTCAGAGCCCTAAATCTCACTACTTATAACATAATGAACACATGAATCTGCTCTTTTTGCTGGTTGCAATACCTTTTAGGGTGAAGTACTTCCAACAGAATGGACTTAATGTAGCACTGATCAGTTTTGCAGGAATCTGTTATTGGTTTGTTGGTCCTCCACTTAAGGTCAGACTGAACTATCTTTAAAACTATTGGATGGATTTCCACATTTGGTGCACATATCCACAGTTTCCAGAGGAATCCTGTTTCCTGTTTGTCCAGATAACAGCAAAACAAATGATGTTCCATCAGCCTCGGCTGTACTTTGTGCTTAGTGTTATTTAGCAAATGTTTGCATGCCAATGGGCTAAACTAACATTTATAGTTTAGTCTCAAATCACATACTTCTGTTGTATACTATGTACTTACTTACTTGCATAGTGTGCAAATTTTGACAGGGTGTTGTCTCAAATCAAACGCGACCATCGTGCACTTACCATGTATAACAATTCGCATAATTAGCATGCCAAATCATTAGACTGCTAAATTAACCTAATAACCTACTGATGGCCTATTTCTGAAAACAGTATATTAGTGTCTATATATTTGTATGATATGACAATGTCCACAGTAGTTACAACGCCAATTCCAGTTTGAAAAGTGGTCTCTGCTCTTCCGCTATGTAGCCAAGATGGCAACCATTGAGGGCAAGAAGTGCCCATAGTTCAACCCTCAACTGTTTGACCGTTTTGAGTGCACCATCCAGGTACTAATAGTGCACTGCATTTTTCCATACTTCTCAGTGTGAACAGACTTATGCACTCAAAATATTAAGTATAAGTACATGATTTGAGACACAGAATAAAATGTTTCCCTTTAACTGAAAGCAGCTTTGTACAGTCTCAACAAGCTGCTAGCAAGGCTGTACACTATTATCTTGGACATAATATAGTTTCTGTCATTATGATGTAGGCTACTTCACCCGGATATTACAAACTTCTCTGGAAGTCTCTGGTTCTCTAAAACCGTGGTTCCACACGACCGATTGAGTTATTGCGTTCAGAATTGCAAAATGATGGATGTTGTCACCAGAGAAAATAAAAAAAAAACCTATCCTTTTGACAACTCTCTGGTTATAGATCACATCATCATTTGTCTGTGTTCTTACAGGTCTATTTCATTCAACTATTCCCATTTGCATTTGTAAAAACCTACATCAAAGGTTTATTTGATTGGGATGAACGTTACATTTTTTGAAGGTTTGTTGTTAGTCAGTGTGGAATGTATTGAATTGTGTTTTAAAGACATTTTAAATTTGGACTCCATTGTTGGTAATTGTTTTAGCCACATGTGGTGTACGCAGCTCTGGTGTGAGCTGTCAAAATGTTTGAACGTAAACAATTGGAATGACCGAAAAACAAAGCTAGGGAAATAAGATGTGGCAGGGTGTATGATTCTGGGATCATGCGCAACAGTTCCTGTGGCTAACACTCTGAAAAGTGACTGTAATGTGATGCATTACAGAGCGCTTAAAGTGCATTACAGCGTCTCTGCGGCTCCTCCTCTCTTTTTAACACATATCCCACTTTAGCCCTTTTAGTTTTATTGGCTGCTCTAAAGAGCTCTGTGAATGGATCTGTCAGAGCAGACGAGCTCTGTCCATTTGAAGAGACGCCTCGACTGTGATGCGCGTTCGTTCAACGGCCTGCTGTGGATGCTGGCTCTTTAAAAAAAAAAAAAGGAGACCTCCTGTTTCCATAAATCACGTTGGACACTGAGAGGGTTAAGAGGTTACGTGGGGGTGGGTGGGAGGCAAGCTTCTCTGTGGTGGTATAGGAGTCTTATTAGAAGCTGCAGACCACACCCCATCCCCCCTACACCCCCCTCCTTCTCCTCCAGCATACCCAGCATTCTACAACCCCCTGTACTCTGGGCAACAGGCAGAAATAGACACTGGAGGGAGGGCTGATGGGGACACTTTGGCTGTGCTGATCTCACACTTGGTGATGTCTGAGGCGATTTCAGACATTCACCCTCTTTTCTCACACTACCACCCCGAGTTGCTAAATATGAGCTGGACTGAGTCAGATGTTGAAATGACGATCTTTCCTGTCTTACAACATATTTGTGTGATATGTTATCATGAATTTTAGGGGTTTTGCTCTGAAGGTGCCTGATAAGCCAACAGTGCAGTAAACATGATGTGACATACAGATGCTGTTCTGAGAGTTCATACTGTTTTCTTGGTGTGGAATGTGTAGCAACGAATGCAGTGGCCCGTATGAGCAAACACACAGTTCTGTTGTGTCTTTGGCATCCAAGGCCAAGAAAATGTTATCAGTCACTGAAAATGAGGCGGATAGCTTAACTACTGTCTTATTCAAAGGTGTACCTCCCTAGATAGCTACCAAACAAGCTTCCAGTATAATTGTGCCATTGGTAGTGTATCCTCTTGTCTCTTCCTCCTCTGTCTTAAGGGAACACATCTGTTTAAGTATTATATATTCCAATAAAATACATGCGTATCTATAAGATTGAACAGTCGGATATTTTGGCAGTCACATTGCCACTTCCCCTCATATTGCCACTTCCTGTTTACCATAAAATCTACTTTGAAATTTAGGCTCTTTGGTGGCCTCAAAACTCCCAACAACAGATTGAAACCGTATGCATGAAATCTTGGGATGAGTAGGATGTGTCCTAAGGAAAATGTTGTATCATTTTAACATCCCTGTATTGGGGGGGGGGGAGACATTCAAGAGATCAAATGATGAATCAATTAATTCAAAAGTTCCAGCAACACATGTAGTATAGAGCAACTTTATTGTTAGACTAACACGAGTTGCTTGTGGCCTTCATCAGGGTCATCACAGCACAAATACATAACAAATACAAACAGCATTTAAATGTCGTAGTTAAAAAGTGGTGAAAAAAAAAAATCAAGTGCATCAAGACATGTATCAGCCAATGGGGTATCTACTATGGTCATGTGACTTAAGGCCAATCTTTATCCCAGATAGGCAGAGAGGCAAGGGTAGTATCCAATGAAGAACATGGGTGACACCATATATCGTCCATAATCCCTTCTCCGTGCACCTTGGAGCCTCTACTCTGCTAATCAATCCAGAAATAATTGAAAGCCTGATTGCAGATTTTAAGTATTTCTTTATAACTAAATATTTGTCACTAAACAATCAATAATGAATGCCTCTGATTGGGGCAATGAGGAGGTTGGCATTTGTGGTTTTGAGTGAAATATCTTGACAAATATTAGACAGATTGCTCAGAAATTTAGTACAGACATTGTTCTCCCCCTCAAAATGAAGTGTAGTAACTTAAATCATCTGGTCAACATTTAAATTTGTCCAGCACTTTAGTTAACGACAACATACGTGTTAAACTAATAACCCATTAGCCTCAGTTGTACTGTATTTTGGGCTAAGCAGCAAATATGAGCCAGATAACCTGCCTAACTAAGATGGCGAAAATGGTTATTATTATACACGCTTTAAGATCAGTGTGTTAGCGTTGTCATTTTGAGCACGTTAGCATTATGACATCAACACTTAGCTCAAAGGCTCGCAGAGCTGCTAGAGTGACTGAAGACTGATACAGCCAATTCACATAGTGTTTTTAGAATAATTTTTTATGTCTGTCACCCGTGCGTCTCACAGAACAGATACGCTTTCATTTTATTAAATATATCAATCCACGCTGACTGCAAGACATGTGCAAGTGATGGACATCTCACGGAGAATTTTCACAATTTTTTATGCTGAGACATTTCAACATAAACATGACTAACAGCATTAATCGTGGGTTCCGTTTAAATGTCCTTGGAAGCCTCTCCAGTGAAGTAGCACACTACCATGACCCTGTTACTGATTAAGCGTGTCCTACTATTATTTGCCAAAGTGTCTGCTGTGAAATAGCTTAACTATAAAATACACCTCGCTATTAGTCTTTACTACTTGATTCTATGGCGGCAACTAAATGTTATTTTAATTATTTATATATAAAAACCTAGTTGACATGTTTAAATGAATTGTTACGTCTGAGTAACAGTTGGTACCAGTGGTATTCAGTTTACTATCATAGAAAAAACACCAAAAAATGACCGTAAAAACCGGTGTATAAGTCGAACCGGTGTATAAGACGCAGTCTAGTTTTATGGGGTGTCATGCTGGGAAAAACGCTTCTATTAAAGACTGGTTTATTTGAATGCCCCCCACTTTTAATTGAAAAAGAAAATTGCGTTTAAGGTGCGTCTTATACATCCGTTTTTACGGTACTTAAATGAAGAAATCCGTTAGCAAAATGATTGCTGATTTTTTTTCTGTCAACCCACTTTTTGATTAATTGAAACTACTCAATCTATAGTTGAGCTTTTTTTGTTTGCTCTGGGTGAAAAGTGGGTCTTCTATTCAATCAGTTGAAGTGACTCTCCAGTTCTAGATCTGCAGCCAGTCCTCTGTGAAAGCTACCTCTGACTCAAACATCCTATTGTGGCTCAAAGGCCGTCTCGTGGATTTGTGATGAACTAGTTTATTACTTTCTCAAGTGTGTTGCTGGTTGTGTTTGGGAGTCAAGTTCCTTTACACTGCTGCCCCAGAAACTGTAGCTAACCTGGGAGCAGGGCTGTCTCTGAGGTCTGTCAGTAGTAGCTGGTGTTACACCCAGTGTCCGAAATTAACTCTTTGACTCACCTGCCAAAAAGACCGGTGGGTGAAAAGAATCCACCAGACAAAACAATAAATGACTCCATGTTACTAATTAACAGTAGCTAACCTGGGAGCAGGACTGTCTCTGAACTCTGTCAGTAATAGCTGGACTGCTCTAGGCTTCCGTTACATCCAGTTTCCAAAATTAACTCTTTGACTCACCTGCCAAGGATACTGGTAGGTGAAAAAAATCCACTGGTTAAGCATATTTGTTTGCCGGCCAAAATAATAAATAACTTATTGTAAATGCCACCATATAATAGCTATTTAATTAACTGTAGTTAGCAGTTGAGTGGAGAGCTACGATGTTGAGTAGTTAATGTTCTGTACGGTAAACAGTGCCGTGAAACTAGGAAGTAAAAACTAGCATGTTAAAAACACACGTTTGTTTACACTGGGACAAACATAAGTAATAATTTCCTCTGAGTCATCATACCAGATATTTTATTACATGACTATTTTGGTAGAAACATGTAACTACTAGAGTTACTCACCAAACAGTAAATCTACCCACACTTGGGACTTGGTGGGTGTTGATTCGGATTCTTGTCACATCACAGTTAATATATAACTTCTTGTAAATTTCACCATATAATAACTATTTAATTAACTGTAGCTAGCAGCAAGTAGCAGGTGAGCGGAGAGTGGCGATATTGAGTGGCTTATGTTCCATACAGTAAATAGTAACGTGGAACTAGGACATAAAAACACATTTTTCTAAACTGGGTTGGTAGACAAACATGAGTAATAATTTCCTCCAAGCCATCATACCAGATATTTTTTTACATGACTATTTTGGTAGAAACATTTACCTGCCAGATTTACTGGCCAACCAGAAAATCTACCCGCATTCGGTACTTGATGCAGATTCTTGTCAAATCACAGGCAAAAGTACAAAAGCACAAATTTTGACGGGATTCCCTTTATTTATAATCTTTTCAGACACTGTAAATGAAATCCTCTCAGGAATCTGTTTAAACATGTTTTATTCAACCCACTTCTGCCTCAGTGACTCATCTTAGTGGTAATTCACGTGGTAAGAAGGTGGGGGGGGGGGTTCACATGAAGTTAGTAATTCTGTGTGTGTGTTTGTGTGTGTGTGTGTGTGTGTGTGTCTGTGTGTTGAATTTCTGCACTCTTGGCAGTTATGGTGTTGATCTGGTTGCTAGGCAGCAGCGGTGCTCAGCTCTGGAATGGAGATCACTGAGAGGAGGAGGAGGAGGAGGATGGGAAGGGAGCAGGGGTGCTGAGCCTGTTTTGGTAAAAATCTATTCACAGAAGCTAGTTCAGTTTAGATTTTCTGTTTTTGTCACGGGAAAGAGGAAGATATTTTAAAGATATATTAAAGTATGCGGACGATGAGATCCAAACCTGTATCCAGCGGAAGGGTGTTGTTCTGTCCGTCTGTGGTTTATTTTACAGCTGCTGTGTATATATTCTGGTGCTTGTTCCTGTGTGCCTCCTGAGGTATATGCTAACTCTGGTTATATTTAGGGTTTCTTTGTCAGAGGACAGACAAAAGACCTGGGGAAGGCGTATGTCAATGTAAACCACCCTAAAGAACAATACATTTATATAACAAAGTTAAACATCGCAGTGTGTGCACGGTTTCCCCCAGGAAACTCTGTAGTGGAGGAAACAAGGAAAGAAAAAATAAGCACAGGGTCTTGAAATGTACACTCAAAATATCCCCTCTACAGCACACCCCACTAACTTTAATAACTGGGTTAAAACTACGTGTTTAACTACGGGCGAAAACAACATGTTTAATTACAGGCTAATACTACGTGTTTGGGAAATACATTTATTCACTTGGTTTCTGAGTGTTGGATGAGACGATTAATGCCACTCTCAAATCTCTTTTAAATATCAAGCCATGAGCGTACTTACTTAGCTTAGCACTGGAAACAGGAGAACAGCTAGTCCACCTACCAGTAACTTTAAAGCTCACTAATTACCGTAAACAACAGTGTATAAGTCGCACCAAGACTGGTTTATTTGATTGCACCAGTAGCTATTCATTTATAAACATGGTTAATGGTCCAGTAATGATTTGCTTAACTGAACTGGACCGGTCAGACTGGGTTCGGATTAGGATATGAGTTTCAATTAAACCTTTTAAAAGAACACAGTAACTTTACATAAGCTGTATGTTTAGTTGAGTCCCAAAAACTCTTCATCAGAGCTGTCGCTGTGCGCAAATTTTGTGTCCAAGTCGAAGTTAGTTTCACCAAGCTCACTGTCCCCGAACTCTGTGTCAGTCCCGGAGTCAAACAAAGCATCATCCTCTGTTCCATCCAGTGGAAAAACAACAAAGTTAGTGAGTCTTTTAATCTTCAGATCTGTGCTCATACTGCTGATCGTCTGTGCGCTTTTACTCATCACGCTTCATCATCTGCTGCTGTCAGTTGGGTCAGTTTGGTCTGTAAATACTGAAACACATTGAATCAGCACCTGCCGGTGAACTCCGCCTGTTTTTTGTTTTTTTTCCGTACAACATACAGCAGTAACGGGTCATCAATAGACTATCTAGTTTCATTAGCTGCAGGCACAGTTGGAGTGTGCTTTACACAGCTGTTTACAGGATGTTATACTTAAGTGTGGACGCTCATATTGTTATCTTTGTTAGTTATTGTTATAGTTATCATTCTTAGTGTGAACGGCCTTTTACATACCTAAAATCATATCCAGATCCAACCTCTCTCTGTATTTTGCTGGTGAATAGGAAACACTGGTGTAAAAGACGAACCCCACTTTTCAATGAAAAAAAAAATTGCGTTTAAGGTGCGACTTATACACCGTTTTTTACGGTATTTAATTTATTTGTTGTATCTGTTCAAAAACTGTAATAGAAAAAAAAAATCAAATCAACCAGTAACATTCTGGAGTCTGTGCTGGCTGCACAGCAGCTGTTTCTGGCCAATGCGTAGTTTGGCTGGCACGACTCACCAGCAAACTGCAGTCAGTTTTAGACTTTGTACATATGATTTAAACGACACAAAGCATGTTAATTAGTATTGAGCTTTATATTCAACATACAGACATGAGATCGCTATCTATCTTATCAGCTGACTTGCTCTAGTTTGCAGCCTGTGCAATGAATGGCAGCATGCTTTATCTGCAGTGTCAGTAAAACATGCAAATATAAAACCCAGGCTGATGATAGAGTCCTGCAGTTATGATGACACACATCAACTGTGACGGGGTGTGGATCTGTTTTTATGTGCCCAATAAATGTGAAAGTGAACAAAATGTAACCAGGACGATGCGGTGTACCATATGAATGAAATGCATTGTATTGAAGTCCATGTGTCCTGTTGTGTGTGTTTGCAGCTTGCAGGAGGTGTAATCCTGGGCGTGGCCCTATGGCTGAGACACGATCCCCAGACTAGCAACCTGCTAGGAGTTGAATTTGAAGGAGCCCAACCGCCAAGCACCTTCTACATCAGTACGTATCTTAACCTTGTTACTCTGTGCCCGACTGTGTGCTCTAATGGAAAAAATCTGTTAGTGAAACTTGTGTTGAGAGAGGCCTTTCTGAAAAAAAAAAAAAAAAAAGCATCTGTTGCCACGCCAACCTCAATCACATGGAGAATGATGGTGCTACATTTGTTTTATTTCCACTCAACACTGCACTTTATACACCACAGTTAGGGTAACTATAGCAAAGAATACAGTACAATGCTCATAATGCTCATAGCTTATACACTAAGAGGAAATGTCACTGTGACAGAAGACTATCTATTTAGTGTCATATCATTTCCTGTTGTTATTGAATACAGGTTCAGTGTCTTTAGTTTGATGTGCTGCAATCACTAACAGTGAAGCAATAACATTAACTATTAATGTCTAGAATAAGTGGATCCTATTTGGTCTATAAGGCCCCTATTGATAAAGAACAATGGTATATTCATTTTTAATGAGTTAAAGGTTTACTATGCAGGATCTTCCTGGAAAACAATGTATAGACTCATATAAACGCTTCCGGGCGATTGTTTCACGCCTGTTAGGTTCTTAAAGCACAAATAAACAAGCATGAAATACTCAACAGATGATTCATTGTGGAGACAGACGTTTCTCCTTATTTATTTGTTACATCAAACTAATGCAGGGCTAAATACAAAGAGCAACAAGACACGTCTGTTTTTCTGTCATGTCCTCATGCGTATTGCTGTGGTTAAAGCACAGCAGCTGAGGAATGAGAGGCAGCGGTGGAAAGCTTACTCTTAAACAGAAAGCCTGTGAAGGAGATAAATGAATGACCAATAAGTGGTCCGCAGTGGTTTTTTAAGGTCACTTTTTGGTATCAGCTCAGCTCAGATGTGTGAAAGGTTTTTTCACACATCTGAGCTAAAAAGAGAAGAGCTTTTAATCAAGAATGGACGGACGGACTCTTAGGTTACTTCCTACAGGCAGCTTGAAACCAACATGGCACATATAAGCCAAAGTCAAAATGGCACAGAACGTGAATGATCTAAGAGCCCGTTACGATGGATTCACTTTTCATTTTTTATAAAAGATCTACTTTATGTATTTCTTTTTAAATGCAGCCCTCATTATAAGCCAATTGACATGAGAAAAGATTCATTTACAGTACTTAACATCTGTATATAACAGAATTTTAGTTTCTTCCATGTTGTTGGTTTACATACATAACTGTTAAAATGTTTCTATGTGTTGAAGCAGCATTACAGGCCATGCACCAGTACCTAAAGATAAGAGGTGATCCATCATGGACAGTCAGTAAATTACTCTTGGGACCCATCCTGTGGGTATTAGAGTAGATAAAAATTCTAAACTAGTTGGTGATAAGAATAGTGAATTTCTAAACTTTCAAAAGGATGATAAGGCTGAGAGCAAAAACTTGTACCACTTGTTCCTAATTATTTACTTCACAGTCAGGTGTTGTGTTGATGTGCTCTGAACACATATGTGCAAGCGTACTTTTCTTTTCCGCCCTTTTGCCATGTTCATGCCATTTTGCACAATGGCAGCGTCCCAGCAGACTGCCATTAGCCGCTGACATGATTAACAGAGCACCTGCAGAGATGGTCGTCCATCTGTCAGACTCTCCTGTCTGTATACAAAGAAGCTCTGAAGTTGTTAGTGTCCAGTAGGTTGTTGGTCACCACCTCCCTGACCAGCTGTCTTACTGCCTGCTTACTGAGTCTGACTAGATTACCAGCTGTACAAACACAGGAGGTCTCCAATTCGTATGTTTTCCTCAGAGCCATGTGTGGTGGAAAGTGGGCAGCCATGATGATCAGGACCTTAAAAAACTACTAGTCTTTTAGTACTATTTGTCTGTCTTGTTTGTTTTAGGATTGGTTGTTCTGATCTCCAAAACTGAATAAATATAGATTCTTCCAAACTGAATCATTATCCATGAATTCATTTTCATTATTATTATTGATACACTGATTAATGTCCTTGTCTACTAAACTTAAAAAAATGTGAATGATGTTTCACAATTTCCCAGAGCTCAAGGCGAAAGGTCTTCAAATTCACTATAATTGATTATCAAAATTAGCAGAACATTTTTTTGCTAAACAACTAATCAATTAATCGTCTAATAATTTCAGCTTCACATACCAGTGTCTAATCAGTCATGTACGCACTCACACATACAGTACAGTACAGGAAGTACAGGGAGAGCAGTGGACGAACTGACTGTCAGTGACCTGGACATGAGAATAATGGACTGGTGTGAAATATGTTGATGTTGAAACAGGGCGGCCCGGCCTCGCCCAGAGCACCAACCACTTATGACCAGGACTAACAGAGGACACACAGCTCATCATATGACTCCGTTCAAAGCTAGCGTTCCTGCATGAAGTTAGCCGCAGCATCAGCTCTCCCCTGCAACCAACATCGACGCCCACATTACATTAGATGCTTCCTCCCGCCTGCGTCAACATGAGTCATCCGCCTTGTGATGAAGAGGAGGTGAGAAGAGAGATGAAAGGGAAGAGATGATAGCGAGAGGCTTTTTATAGTTTTTAAAATAAGATGAGTGAAAGAGCCCTTTTTATCTAAAACACAGAGATAGGGGAAACGGAGCGGGTGTTGGAACTTTTATTTTTGCCGCCCTCCATGTCAGCATAGCTGTGGCCGTTCAATGAAAACCACTCACCACTCAGAGGGGAACTACTTAGGGGACTTTCTTCCAAACAGCCTCAATGATTGCATCCTACCCATTACATAAAGCCTCCCTCTCATTCCCGAGGAGGGGAGAAAAAAGGCCTGGTCGGTATAGGAAAAAATTCCTCACTGGCTCTCCCTTCTTCCCCCTTTCCCTCCTCCTTCTCTTCCTAAGCGGCCCCACCCCTCCTCCTCCCTCTTTCTCTGTGAAAGTTTTTTCCTCTCCTCGCTGCGCTCAGTTTCTTTCCACTGTCGCTCCCCCCACTTCCCCATCTGGTTGTGGTTAGTGTT
Organism: Scomber scombrus; assembly: GCF_963691925.1. Lineage (NCBI taxonomy): Eukaryota > Metazoa > Chordata > Actinopteri > Scombriformes > Scombridae > Scomber > Scomber scombrus. Next base: position 4,187,878 of record NC_084970.1, on the reverse strand, counting down.
TGAGTCGCTGTCTCTTTTCTCACTATTTTCCCCCCTAGTCCTCCCTCTACCTCTGTCTGCCCTTTTCCCCCTCCCCTCCCATTTCTATCCCTTGCCGCCGCCAGCAGCTTTTCAATATGGAGTCCTACATCTGCTTGTCTCCTTTCTCTTCACCCCTAAACACTCACAATCACCCAATGGCTGCCTGCTTAAACATAAATGAACTGACGACGTATAACTGAATAATCAGCTGAAAGTGCTCTCATGTTTTACTTTGAAATGAAATAAATCATGAATGCTTTTCGAGAAGCAAAATGTTGGCAGTTCCTCAAACTTTTGTGGCTGAGTCCAGTTTCATTAATTATCTTGGTAGCAAAGGAGTTGAAGGGTCAGTTCGTTTTTACGTTACGTAATCTTTACAAATTTTGAGGCAGTGTTGGAGAGGGGAGGCTGGTACTGAAGCGTAACTGATCTTGATCACAATTAGAAATGTTTTGTTTATCAGAGAGCAGACCTATGACTCTTACTTGCATACAAAGCCTCAATCAAGCAAAAGATGTCAAACTAGAACATTTTTTTTGCTTTAATCATTGGTTTTATCAGTTAAGATCAAAGTCAATACAGCGACGCCACTAAAAATGCGTCAGACAAGCAGATGATAAGACAGGCTATCTAACCATGAAAACATCCATCACAGTTTCTCATGACTGTCAATGTTTAGTCGAAATTCAAACTACTGTTCAAACGAGTACTTAAAATGAAACTGTTCATCTACCATTGAAAGCCCCGTTAGCCCAACAGCAAACTAAGATATCATTGTTCTCTTTGCTAACGTTAACTAGAGAAACCAAGCCAGCTGTTAACCATTACTGTTGAAACCAACCAACAGCTGAGAAATAATGTGTGGAGACTTTGTAGATTTAACACCATTGATGTAAAATGGTGGATAAGAGGGAGGCTATTAGGAGACTATGTAAAATACACCTGCCTTAAAATAACATTTGTCACTGAAGTCAGGCAGCAGAATAATTCCTAACAGAACGCTAACAGAACTTTTTGTTTAGCCTACATGGACTACAGATTAATGTTTGATCATTTACAGACAGACTTCTTGGTTCAACATTTGGCCCACTGTCCCAGTGCTATTGTGCTGTTATGTCAATAGAACATTTATTCAGCTCATGAAGTAATTTAATTTTTTAATTCGAGTAAGTCACAAGACTGTGAGCTTGTGATCCCAAGCTCTGAAATGGTTCTAACTGTGGTAACTGGAAGTTCAAAGTTGATGTGAATTACAACAGACAAACACTTACACTGAGTTAATAGCAGAAGATCAATGGATGTCATTTAATTTGATTATGGTTTTCACAGAGGAGCTGCACTCTGCTGTGGTGCAGGCTCCTACATGGATTTGCTTTGGAAATTTAAGCTAGTAAATGGGCACAAATGCTCTGACAGTTAATGTGGAGAACAGCTGCAAACACATATAAAAAACACACACAGAGATCCATCCCCCCAGTGAAATGCATTTTGCACACTCCAGCCTAATATTTAACCATGGTAACCATCACAATACCATACAACTGTTAATGTTCAGGCAGGGAGCAGGTAGTCCCAGCAGAACAACAGAACCTTCTATACTTTTAGTGACCTCTGCTTTCATGGGGTCACCATTCACATAAAGTGACCAAGACCAGTGAAACTTCAGGAAGTCATTACTTGAACTACTTGACTTTCCTTCCTATTCAGTAGTAAACCACATCGTTATCTACTTTCTAAGAAGCGAGTGTCACTGCCTCCAACAGAAGCACAACCAGCACGCTGGTGATTCCCAGAACATTTCACATGAAATCAGGATTTCCCTGAAGTTTCTGAAGGGGTTTAGATGCTCTTTTTATTTTAAAAAGAAACACTTTCGGGTAGTAAATGTTTTTAATTATCATTAAACATTCAGAACAGGATTTGAATAGATTTATATTTTAAATATAAAGTATAGTTTCTACAGCAGCAAGAGTAATATTCACAACAGCATAGTCCCTATATAAACGCAATAATATCCTCACTGTAAAGAAATCTAAAAATTGTCAGTAAAATAAGTAATGTTCCTGACAGAAAAATACTGTGTGAAGTTGATAGAGAATGAAAAACACGGGCGGAGGAGAGAGAAAAGCCATATTTTCAACTGCTCTGAAATTTGGCAAACTCTTGTACACTTAGCTGCTGGCTGAGACAAAGCAGCCCCTCCTCTAACAGAGGTACCTACAGGCAGTGAATCACCCCAGCAGCAGACGGGGGGGAGAACAGAAGACAGGAAGAATGACTGCAGATCTGCCAACACTCCTGTTTCCCGGGTTTCTCCCATATTTTCGTGTTATTTTCATTTTATTGTTTCTCCTGGGGAACTCCCATAGTTTACTTGGCCCTCAGTCCTTATTGTGAATAATCTTAAAACAGACGTTTCTGTGTGCTTGCCTGACATTACCCAAATTGCCAGATTGAGGAGGACAGAGGACAGGAGGAAAGACATGATGCATAGGGAACAGCTGTATACACGCCCCTTGAATTGGGTTGTGGTGACAGACCATAAATGACCCCAAAACACAGTAGAGAACTCCCAGCGTGATTTTCTCTCCGCTCATCTAGTTTAGGCGGTAGGGCTGGGCGATTATGGCAAAAATCAAAATCACGATTAATTGAACTTTTAACCTCGATTACGATTAATGAACGGTTATCTCCACCCTTGATGAACAATTATGTATTTTCACAGTTTCTTTTGTTTTGTATTTTACACTGCTGCCCTCACACATGAGTATCTTTATGGAGGTCAAATAATGATGTTTTAAGGTGTGACGCTGTGGTTAATGTCTAGTTTACTTGATTAGAACTATGAAAAGATCATGGTTTGGGTTAAAATGATCACTGGAGAAAATGTTTTACTTCCTTAAAGATATGCAACCTTTACTGTCATGGCAACAGTGAACACCACGATTAATTGACATGAGCAAGATTAAGTCGATTTGAGTTTCTAAATGTCGGTTTCGATTATTTTTCGATTAATTGCCCAGCCTTATAAGGCGGTGTGAAAAAACACTATGGTTTAGTGTTGTATTGGTTGGGAAAACCCTGCAAATCCAACATGACTCAGTGTAGCTGTATCGGGAAGTCTCATAGCTCTACCAGACCTACAGTGACTGTATACATACCCAGTGGTTTACTGTACCAAATCACAAAATTAGAATCTGAGTCAGAGGAATATTCCTGCACAGGGTTTCCTAGGAACCTACGCTACGTTTGGAAATGAATCCAGTAAGGGATTGAACCCTGAGATGTTTGACTTCAATGATTCATTCTACCCTTTATCCAGGGTTCAGCTCCCCATGTTCATTGTCACATCCTGTTGTATGTGCTGGATTATAGCTTTCCTTCACCATACCTTCACATTTCTAAGTATACAACAAGGTCTGATGTAACTATCTGTCAGAAATACAACAGGCAGACTTGTTATATTGTACGGTTTCGGTGTAGGATTAAAAAAAAGAAAGAAAACTAACTACAATTTCTTCTACAAATGAAGCTACTATAAAATAATACCAATCATACCACAACACAAAGCAATGTTGCTACACTAAATCAAACATAGAATCCTGCATTATGACATTATGATAAGTAACAAAGGGAAGGAGGAGGCAGTATAGTGCTTTAGACCGCATGTTTTCTAAGAAGAACATAATAGTATGACGTACCAGAAACACTGTTTTGTATTGGAAATGTCTGCAGGTTGAGATATTGACTGACCTGCATGATGTTCCTCCTTACAGGCCTTTTCCATTGAAGTTATCCTTATCTCTGAAATCCCCACAGAATATCTGATGTCATTTCATGGACAGCCTGCAGTATTATTAATAAACTTCCAAATCATAACGGAACAGGAAGCAGCAGAAAGGAAGACCTTCATTGTACAATAAACAATAGTAGGATAACTTAAACAAAGCAACTAAACACATCTGGATAAAATATTTGGAGTTACGTTATTATAATTGTTTAATTTTACGGAAATTCCACTTGTGAAATTGCTATATGTTGTGTGCGACAGTGAGCGGATGAACTAAGAATAGCTTTAATAGATCTTCCTGGATATTTGAGATAAAGGTGAAAAAGTCTGGAGACTGTGCGTGATGTGACGTACACAGTGTTGTGCGCTGAAGTGGAAAAAAGGATTTGAAAGACAAAAGTGATCATAGATATCGAAATTTTACACCAAAATGGAACAAGAAAAAGGAAGGTTGTAACAAATGATGGTGTTTATTTTATAGGCCTGGGACAATATACTTATCTCCCAATTCAATAGTATCACAATGCCTTGGTGCCGGTTTGATTCAAAATCAATTGTCGATTGAATGAATAGAAAAGGTGGCACCATTTTCAGACTCTCGCACCAGTATACTGTGTGCCAATCCATTCATTGTGACCTTATTCCAGTGAAATACAATATGATACATAAAGGGAACTGCATTAATTCATGAATTCATTAATCTTACGAACTTGTCTGCACGAGAGTAACAAACTGATTGGGAGATGGAGTGCTCCACTGTGTTATTAACATCATGTCTCCAGCAGTGAAGAGCAATGTCTTTGGGAAAGACATCAGTGTCCAACATGTTGAGCAGGTGCAGCTTTGTTGAGGTGAAACAGACTAAACAGCCATTTATTTTGTTTATCTCAGAGTTGGTTTAAATTGTTTAATGCCAAAAGCCAAGTATGGGAATCATTTCTTATTCAGAAGGATCACTGGATAGCATGTGGTCATTTTATTTGTGGAGAAGATCTCAACACATCTCTTGCAATGCTGCAACATACACAGGAATGGTATAATCCATCAGCTCCTCTTCAGTCAGTACAAGGGAATACTGTAGGTCTGATGAATAGAGGCAGACAGCAGAGGGCATAATAGGAGAGGATTCATGAGGAGGCTAAATCAAGACAGACAGGAAAAGACATTTAAGTAAATGGAATTATTGAGAGCATAATTTCAAATGAGCAAATGCAATACATAAAAAGGATGGGTGGTGGTTTTGCAAGAGGGAGAGATTGAGACAGCAGTGGAAGAGGGAGGGAGGGAGGGACTGTGTCAGACTGGAGAGCCACAATATAGGAGATGGAGGCACTGCTTGGTCAGTGGCCAAGATATCGATTTATAAATTAGCATTTGTGTGAGTGTGTGTGCGAGTGAGTGGCTCTGTGGGCAGAAGAGGGGTGGGGTATACGAGGTACGGGACCAGTTAGTGGTCCAGAATCGAATTATGTCTGAGCTGACAAGCAGGAGTAATGATGCTGGAGCTGAACACAGAGAGCTCTACTCCCCGATTCAAGCACAATAAGACGGTGAGAGAAAGCCCTGCTACTCACTGACATCAGTGTTTGTGCTTCAGTTGATGTCTACGAGCTTGAAAAATGTTTTTTAGTCTGATAAAGAGGAGGTTGGCAGTTTGTTTTATATGTAGCCCAAAATATTTAATATTAAATGAATTTAAAAAGATATAAAGTAAATAAGCATTAATATTTCCATGATGAATTATGAAATATTGGTTAAAGTAAAAGAAAGAAATTAGTTTCCTGAGGAACATCTTAAAAATAAATAAGCTGCCGAAATGACTGAATTGACCAACTAGTTGCTGCCTTTCACACTCTGGTTCTTCTTGATGCTGAGTAGCAGTCCAAGCGTGATCATTTTTTTTTACGTCTATATTGCCACACTTCACACAAGAGGCTAAGGCTATTCATGTCCCATTGGCTGAGCAAGTAGTTTCCTCTATTCCTCACTGTGCACATCCTGAGACTGCAGAAGCGTGTGGCGCTGCTTATATGGAATTAAAGGTAAATAACTCTGTCCCCTACCATAATGACAGTCTGTGTTTCTACAGAAGCGTAGCACCCACTCTCCAATCCCACCCTCTGCCCCCTTTATGCTATTAGTATAAGGGGGGTGCTATTATGTTATCATTTTATCAGTGGTATAACAATGATCTTCAAATGACAATATTATCGTTTATCACAATTATTTTTAACCCAATATATCGTCCAACAAAAGTAGTTATCGTGACCTAGTTATCGACATATCAGCTGATGATCTCATATATCTCGTGTGTGTGTGTATATATATTAATAATCCCTCAAATGTGGTTATCAAACGCTGCACTGAAAATGTAAACTTCACTGGGAATGTAATTATTATAAGTAACTATACATTTTTAAAAAACACAGAGAAAATAAACAATATATCTGTGATTGGCCATTATCCGCCAATAATATCAGCTGACTGAAATATCGGTCAGGCTCTACTCTGCAGTTACTTTTTTTTCCTTTTTCTTTTTTTAAAGTTTACTGCACTGAATGGAAACCAACCTGCTGGTTGGAAAAAGACATTTAACACAGGAAAGTCTTAGGCAGCCATGTGTATTTATAGAACTAAAACTTACAAAAACAGCAAATCAGCCTTTTAAATAAAAAAAAAAAGGAAAACAAAGCAGAAGTGATTTTCTCGTCTCCGGTCCCATCTTTCCACCCAGCTTTTAGCCTGACTGGCTCACACCAACACCAGACTGCTGACCTGAACTTTCAACAGCCTACTTTTCACTTCTTTCTCTCAGCTGTTGTACTAAAAAGGGCCAAATCACAGCTGGGTTTTTTTTTTTTTTTTTTTCACAACCAGAGAAATGAGTGTTTGTGATGAGACGGTGGAGCACATTCCCACACTTTTTTTCTTTTCTTTCCTGACATTCTTCATTGTGAGGAAAGTGTATGTGTGAGGAAAGAGAGAACAACTTGGTTTATTATGTGCGGAATTATAGAGCAGACAATTTATATAAGAAAACACCAAACAACTTCCTGTGAACATAACTGGAACATGACTCGCTTTATCCTACTGGCACGCAAAACATCATTGCGCCCTCTGCTGTCCATCACGCGTTACTGGACGCATGTAGGTATTTATATGGGGTGGAGGATATTTGTAAGTGGTTTGTGCTCTAGTAATAGCGGTTTACATGAACATGAGGATACAGTCAAGTACGAGTGTCCCTGAAGCAGTCCTCTCAGGCCCCTACTTGTTAATATACTGCGTCACCATGGATATTAATCAGCCTGTCCTTTTCTGTCCGCCCAGGTGTCCACATCCTGATCGGTGTCGGCGCTGTGATGATGGTTGTCGGGTTCCTCGGTTGCTACGGTGCCATCCAGGAGTCCCAATGTCTGCTGGGAACTGTGAGTCACTATCACACTTAGTTTATTTAGTCATTAACCAATGAGGGAAAACCCCAGCTTAGTGAAAGCCTTCTGCGTAACCCATTTATCCCATGTTTTCCTTCTTGTGCCACAGTTCTTCGCCTGCCTGGTCATCCTGTTCGCCTGCGAGGTTGCAGCTGGTATCTGGGGCTTCATGCATAAAGACACTGTGAGAGTGCAAACACACGCACACACACACACACACACACACACACTCCCAGACATTTACACCAGAGCTAGAAATAGGCATGCAACATTTAGCAGTACAGTAAATACAGGATGGAACAGTCATTAACTGTCATATTTTTTCTTTTACATATTCATAACATGACCTACTGTTTTATAAGGTGTTTAGATAATTGATTAGGTATTTACAGGTTTGAATGCCTGCCTACTGTCAGATTAACAGTGACTAGGATAACAATGGTTAAATTAAAGATTTAAATCCAGTTTGTACAAACCCCATTTTTCCTCAATCAGCTTCTTATTACGACCACATGAGCACAACATGTTCTGCCAAAGTCTAAACTTTTTCACTTCTTTCACATGACAGTTTCCTGTCTTTGTGTTTTTTCTTTTTACTCTTCTCACTGGACTGTTTATTGATCATCTAACTTCAAATTCTGCTTAATTTGTGAATATTTAATGCTGTATACTTCAGATTTTAGATTTGAAAGAGTTTTCAGCTATCCCTAAATTGACTTGTAATTTATAAAGACCACATTGTTTATAAAGCATTTTCCAACAGTGTATTGTGAACTGCGTGAAAAGTAGACCCCTCATTAATTTCAGTGGGATCTCTGCGCTGTGTCTACTCTGCCAACACTGGCCTCCTGCTAAAAAAACCCCAACAACAGTGTTGCATTCAAACTGACCCGGTTTAACATGTGCTGCAACACAGTGCCAAGTCTTTGTAATCAAACACATGCAAGCACACATTCCTGGTAGATTACTTTAAAGTTATTCTACAGTTAACCTCACGATCACTGATAAAAATGGATATATGGACTGTGGCCAGAGCTGAAAGATCCTGTCAACCACTGTGTTGTGGTTTAATATCTGATGAGCCTCCAGACTCATTGATCTATCACTCAGACCAGCCTTTTGATATTTAGTATTGCTGGGAACTTTTTTAAGCTAAAGTAAACTCAAACCTACCTGTTCAGCCTGGCTTTTGATTAAGAATGGTTTATAGTCTTTTCTTATTCTATTAGTTTTGATGATTTAACATTTAGTTTTACTTTATTTTATGTTATATGTTTAACCTAGTTTTATTCTAGCTTTTATGAAACTTTCTCTTTTTTATTTTATTTTTACTTCTGTTTTGTCTTAATATATTTTAACCTAGTTTTTTTTTTAAATTCTAACTTTTAAGAAACTTATTCTCTTTTTTCTAATTTTATTTTATATATTTTACTGTATTTACATTTTGTATTATTTTCTTTTGTGTGCATTGGTCTCAGTTTTTCCCTTTTTCTTTGTAATTAGTGCTTTGTTTTTCTTCCTTTTCTTTATGTTATCACTTGTTCTGTCTTATTATCAGCTTGTCAATCAACTGTGAAGCACTTTGAACTACATGAACCTGTATGAAAGCTGCTATATATAAATATAGTTTGATTGATTGAACAGAAAGTATTCAGTTTGAGGCAGAGCCCACAGTAACCTCTCTGTCCCTGTTTCAGGTGTCAAAGGAGATGATCAACTTCTATGACTCTGTGTACGACAAGGCCACGTTGCAATCTCTCTCCGACATGGACAAAGAGAAGACAAAGGCAGCTGCCTCTGTGCTCAAGATCTTCCACGAGACGGTAAGAACACACACTATGAAACGTATATTTTAATATAATGCAAAAAAATAAAAACATTAAAAAACCCTCCCTTGAAGGAAGGAAGAGATTGCAGTTAATCGATCAAAGCCAGCTCAAGTCCTCACTGCAGTCATCTACTGTGCACATGTAAAAATAAAGACCCTCAAAAAATCATGTGACAGCTGAGTGTTCAGCGAAGCAGCAGGTGTGCCTCTGACCCAGATACGTGTGACATGTTATACATCAACATCACCACAAGGTAGAGCTCTGCTGAATACGGCCAGTCACACATCTCAACAGCTGCACACTCAACAGATTATTACAGCAGTTCAATTTGTGAAGGCTGGAGTTTGTCCTTTGTATGCTTTTCCTTCATGGACATAACGCCTTTATTGCTGTGGCTACTGGACTATTTGCTGCATATAACAGTTCTCCAAGCAGCAGGAGCAGCGGATTCAGCCCCCCCCCCCCCCCCCCCCCCAAAAAAAGGAGGAAACTCACTGCACGGCTGCAGCTGTAGCGACTCGCTTTCAGTCAGCGTTAATTGTGAAGCGGAACACAAATAACACCAATCAGCTCTGACAGATGCCTCCCAGTGACTCAGTCATGCTGGTGACTGAGCCTGAGCAGCACCAGCACAGTCACATTACTTAAATGGACAGAGCAGCACATTACTGATCCTTATGTGTTAACTTCACTCCTCTGGTGTCAGAACAAGCTGATGAAATAATATCTGGTTATAAACATGAAATTAAACCTTGTGTGATAGAAATTATGTCAGGTTGGTAAAAATAAGACAAAATGAGGTGATTTAACAAGAATGTTAATGATATGAGTTATTACTGGTCACTAACCTTTTAGTGAGGAACTTCCAAAATACACCACACACACCTGTATTTTAACTAGAGCAACAAGTCATATATTGGTTGCCAACTATTAAATTAATTGCCATTGATTTTGATAATCAATAAATCATTTTGAAAAGAAAAAAAAAAGACATTCTTTGATTCCAGCCTCTCAAATACTAACAGTTTCTGGTTTCTTTAGTCCTCTGTGTCACCATATTCTAACATATTATGGACTGATTAACTAATTAATGAATTGAGAAAATAATCAGAAACAGATGAATCAATGAAAATGAAAATGAGTTGCAGCCGTAGTTTTAACAGCTTTATGCTCTGATGTATTGGGTGCAATCCAAGCACTTGTGCTGATGTACGTGTGTGTTACCATGGTTACCAAATGATCTTGCACTTTATTTTATCAGCAGATGGACTCATAGTAATTTACCAAGCAAAAACAAAGAATAAAAGCCTCAGATTTCCTCAAAGTGCATCAAACAGATCAGGTGTTAAAGCACCATAACTAAGAAGATGCACAAAAAAAGGTCACAACTTACTGATCAGTTGTCAGTAAAAATCTGTGGAAATATACAGTATAAAATGATGCAAACACAATAACAGTTTGTTCTATGTAGTGTTATGTTTAAGAGAAATGCAGAATGTAAAATAATGAAAAGAAACAACTGTGAATTAAAGAAACAAACATTTTATAGGCTGTGTAAAAAAATCACCAGGCAAATTGTATAACTTGAATAAATACCCTGTAACATACAGTAATTGGAGAACACTGTTGTCTTTGTGTTTCAGCTGAGTTGCTGTGGTAAAGGAATAGGAACTGGGGTCTTCACGTTCCTCACAGACAAGCTTGGTCTGACTGATGTGTGCCCCTCTGGTGGAGCTTCAACCGTAAGTGTGATCACAGTGTTTTGGGGTTGTTGTTTTTTTCAACCACTTTCATGCAGAGGAACTTCTATTATAGCGTGTATAATATCATATTAACGATTTTTGTGATACAATAAATGCTTTGGAAATTCAACTGAGAAACGTGAGAGTCAAACGCCAAAGATTTCACCCATTCAGTGCAATAAGAATTGCTTGGCTTGCGCATACTCAAAAAGTTTATAACCCACTGAATATTTGCAGTAGTGTTTGCCTCGCTGGCCCTGCCCACAAGTTTCCGCTCAGAACACGGACTAGTTTTACATATATAAAACCTGGATCAAAAATTCATGATAGAAAGAGTCATAATTGACCTTGTCTGCTGTTCGAGGTGTGTCTCTTTTACAATGGTGGTCTGTGTGGAAAATGCTTTTCGGGCCGCAGGGGGATTTTTTTAAAGCTGCAATACTGCAAGTGGCCACTGGGAAAAATTGTCTGACCATTGTCTACCAGTGCAAAATGTAGCCATTTCTTTAAGGAGTTGTTCAACGGGGTAATAGACTCTTTACTTTCTTGCAGCATTAGATGAGAAAAAAAAGCCTGGAGATGATTCACTTAGCAAGAATACAGACTGGAAGCTAGCTTGACTCTCTCCAAATGTACAGAGGGGATACATGTTAAACTCTTTCTTGATGAATTACAGTTTATCGATCCACCCATCTCTTCTGTGCAGCGTCTCTGCTGGTGGCCTGGAAAACACACAGTGACAACATGATTGGCCAAGAAATAACTACACAGGGAAATTTCCTGTGAAACTGTAACTTGTAGTTTTTACATTACTGTTTACTGCATACAGATTAATGAATATTTAACTTAGTAATTGGTGAGCTTTTGAGGTGTTGGTAGATGTATTTTTGACAGGATAGCAGTTTCCCTTTGCTTCCAGTCTTTATGCCTAGATTAACTAATGCCCTTCTGGCTCCAGATCCATGTTTAGAGCACAGTCATGAGTTTGGTATTGTATGTAGAGCTCTGTAAAGGTTGAGAAACACTGATGTAAAGCAGTTGTCTTTCGATGGGGTAATAAACAGAGCATATAATTCCAATTACATTTGTGATGTAAAAACATTGAAGGCTGTTTTTATGGCTGTAGACTTAAGTCAGCTGCTTTAGTGCAAACTTTCAGTAGAAAGATATGCAGGGAAAGTTGTCTGTATTTAGACTTGTGCTTGCTCTGGGTATTCAACTTGATTTCTTGGCAGCACATTCACATTACTGAAATGATCTGAGTCCAGTCCAAGCCTCCCAGCCTGCCAGCACTGTTCGTGTTTAGTTTTCTGGAAGTGATGTTTTCCTGTGTGTCAAGTCAAATGTGTTAAACCAACATCAGCTGATAGGAAAAGTGGATAGATTTATTTCTCTTAAAAATATGTTTTTACTGTATGTGTAATCACAATAGACCAAATACCAGACACATGGTTACCTATTGTGAATGTTAATTTAGATAAAGCATGTTGTATTAAGATTAGAATAAGTTGATGAAATAATAGTAGTTGAGTGCTAAATAAATCAAACTGTGTGTCTACAGCCATGCTAGCAGCTAGCAAGGCTGTACTTAAGCACAGTGGAGCTTTGAGCTACATGCTAGCCTGCTCTCAGTGACCTGCTGATGGTAAAGGTAGTTTTTAGTATATTTTAAGTAGATGTGAAGCTTATATTTCCCTGTTGAGCTGTGGTGGAAGTATAGTAACAAAAAGACTTTGGCTCTAAAAACACTGTAACGTTGAAACATAGAAGACTTGATTTGACTCATTTGGACGGCTGAAGCTTCATATTAGCTTCACATCAACTTTTAAATAATTTTTACACAAAAGGAGGACTTTGGATTTAGTCCTCCATCACTTACATTGTAAGTACATTATTTAATGGTCAGTATGAACAGGAGGAATGATTACAGCAAAAAGTATGTGTCAATGTTCATTTGGGCTCCTGACTGAAAAACAGTGAACCCATCCTTTAATGTCACATAATGAAGTACTTACTCTGAATACAGCCCTGAATGAACAAGAAGCCAAACTGCTCACTGGAATAATGATAAGACTAATATGTAGTTTTCCTATTGACCTCAAAATCAATAAGCAAGATATAAAATAATATTCTGATGATTTTTCCTTTGCAGAATTGCCACAGCAGGATCAACGAATTGTTCTCAGATAAGATTTATCTGATCGGTATCGCTGCTCTGGTGGTTGCAGTTATTATGGTGAGTTTCAATAATATACTGTGTTTCTTCAAAAGCATACAGCAGGTGCACACCATTGACACGTACCGTGAATGTGTCTAGACACACACTGACAGCTGCAGCCATTACATCATTAAATCCTAAATATAGTCAAGTAGTCATGGCCAAGGGTGTGACTGCTCTTTTACTGCATCGATGCAATTATTAAATGGTTGTAAATAAAGCATGTAAATCCTGTAATATAAAATATAAATGATGCTTGTTTAACTGCATCAGTCACGTAAAAGATACAAGTACAATGAATCTCTCTGACTTCAGCAGCAATCAGTGTGACATGCTTTTAATTAGACTAATAGCACTTAAAAACAAACTGTGAGCCCTCTCAGACTAATTTGATCACACCATATTATATGGTATAGCTATCTAAATGTCTGAGACCTGAAATTACTTGGCTAGATTAACGTATAAGGCTAGTGTTATTCTGCTTCGTTTTGTTTTTTCCCTCCATGTGTGTTCAGCAGTGGATGAATACACATTTGGTGCTCTAGTGAGTATTTCTGGCAGCAGAACAGTGTCTGTGGGAGTGTTTTTATGGTAATGAAGGAGCATCAAGTGTGACTCAGTGATGTGCTAAAAAAAAAAGGGAATATGACTATTATCCTTCCTCTTGTATTATTTTGAAAGCACAATCTGAGTCTTCATGGGGAACATATTTCACATTCTCACTTGTCTTATGTTCATCCTCCTAGATCTTCGAGATGATCTTCAGTATGGTGTTGTGCTGCGGGATCCGCAACAGCCCGGTCTATTAAAAAGTAACGGGTCATTTTGGCCAATGAAGGAAGGGCGACCTCACCGTCTCCATCTCATTCTCTCTCTCCTCTTCTTCTTTTTCTAAGCAGCAAACGTCACATATATAGCTTGCTGGATTTAGTCAGCTCTTTGAGAAGACTACGTAGAACATCCTCCATTGAGCTCTTTTTTATTACACTGTCAATGATTTTTTTTTTTTTTTTTAGTCACAGATGTTGTTATGCATATTTGACCAGTGCTATTCTAACCTGATATGTAGATATTATATCACATTATGTCACACGTGATTTACATGTACCATCTCGGTGTAGCTGGTGCTTTAATCTTTTAGTGTTGAATTAGTTGTTTACTGCTTCCTCCCCCCATGAACATGCCCTTATATTCTTGGTTTTAAGGATTTTTTTTTTCACTGTTTTATGTATAAACTGTACATACATATATATATTAACAGTGCTTTATGACAGCCTGAGCATGAATATTGTATTACAGTCTTCTTCTGTATTCTTCCTGCACTCTTTTCTTGTTTGCCTTGCTCTAGACTGAACCAGATGATGGTGTTAAAGACTGGCACTACTGTTGGCCTCACTATGTCAGAGAGAACATACACACACTAACACACACACTGTCCTACAGACCATACTCTATGATGTCTGCAGGACTCTTGGGAGATGGAACCAAATTTCTAATGACCCGATGTCTGTCTGTTTTGGCTCCATGAGGTTATTTGTTAAGTTGTCTTTGGCTGTTTGTTTATCACGTGTCCAGAATTGTCCGAGACCTCAGCTGCATCAATCATTTTAAAGATTTGAAGTTGCTTAAAGTTGCAATTATTCTTACAAACCATCCATTGGCAAGTTTGATCCAAAAACACAAATTTCTCCGATTCGGCTCTGAATGAATCACAACTAAACATTTTGTCAATGTGATTTTAAAAAGAGGACATATCAGTAGTAAACCTCTTTTAAAAACAGAAATAATAGGTATGGTGTTATCATGGCAATCTAACTGAGAATCATCATTTTACCTTAAAAATGAGGTTGAAATGTTTGTGGAAACTAGTGATGATTCCATGCAAGGAAAGATGCATCTAAATTTAAAAGGTTTTATGCAACTGTGCACTTATTTGTGGAGGTAATATGCTTAAATGAGCAGTGTGTGTAAGATTTAGGGGCGATGTATTGGCAGAAATGGAATATAACATTCATAAGTATGTTTTCATTCTTGTATAACGGAGCCCGCCATGTTTGCACCACTGTGTTTCTACAGTAGCCCAAACGGGCAAACCAAACACTAGCTCTGTAGAGGGCTTTCATATTTTTTTCATGTTTCGCGGCCATTGTAGGTTCTCCTAAATGCTTCAAAGTGGAGGACGAGGAAAGGTGTATTCACTTGCAATTTTCAACCTTGTCACTAAATCCTACACACTGGTCCTTTAACGCTATAGTTGTTTCCTTAATCAAAGGAGTTTCAGTGAAATATGACCCATAACATTAACACCTAATGTGACTGTCGGCATGAGATGCACCTGTTGCATTCATGTATCATGTTTTGTGCTTTTTCCAAAAAACTCATTTCCGTCCACACTTAAGCCATCACTGTCCCTGGTTGCTCAGCTCTCAGCCTTGCTTATAGTGTCACTCACAGAGGAAACGCATGCAAAACTGTAGCTAGTGTAGCAGTGGAAAAAGCCTCAGTTTGGTGTTTGGAATCTGAACCTGGGTTGCCTTGTCTGGTTAAGTCTAGCCAAATCTCATCTAACCTGTCATTTGTACTGTCGCGTTTGTGTGTGCACATACAGAACACGGGTGAACACAATACCGTGAACACAGTTAAACACAGTTTAACTGAACTGTGTCAGACGCTGAGATGTATGGAGGCTTGTGCCGGCCAGAAAAATAAGAATCGGTGATGATTGTGATAATTCACTTTCTTGTTTGAGGTGAAAGGAGAAAAATAATGCCACTTTTTACGTTTGATATAAAGCTAGAATCAGCAGGAGATTAGATTAGTTTAGCATAATGACAAGAAGCAGGGCGAAAAAGTAATGGTCCTTACAAAATATCACATTTTCTCAATGGATGCATTGAATCTTGTTTGTTTTAATCTACGCACCAACAGAAATGTAAAACAACACTGTGGTTTTAGGGTGGTGGGATGCCAGGCCAAGAAATGTATGTTCATGATATTGTGCCTGTTTGGTCTGTCTCAGGCTGATTGCAGTAGTGGTATGTGTACCAGCAGAGGGCAGCGAACTCATGTTAAATACTACAGAGTCATCCACAAATCAGCTTTCACCACCTGCTGAAATTCAGCCAATCAGAAAGCTCCCAAAAGGGCAACTAAACATACCGATTACCCAGCTGCCTCTGACAAATGACACCGAACCGCTCAGTGTTCTATGTTTCGCACGTCATAAACACACACTCACTTTTAGCCATATCATCTTGTGTAACCATTCATATTATCACAACTTTTGTCAACCAACTAAAACCTTGTCTTGTTAATGTGTCATGCTGAGAAAGTGAAAGTGTCTTGTAATATTTACAGCTCTGAAATATTGTACTAAAAATCATGAAGGCTGTAAAAGGACGATGTCTGCCTTTTTTTCTCTTTGTATTGTGATATCTTTGTCTGGTACGTCGTCAAAGGAGTGAACAGAGGGTGGAAGATTTTGTGGCAGTGGCGACTGAGATGAAATCAAACATTTAACACAACAGCCTATTTCTTCCCCCAGAAATCATTGAAAATAGTATTACAACCTACATCAGTCCAGTAATAGCCAAACTGTGTTCCTCTGAAAGTATTGTCCATGTTGCTGCCTTTTGAACTTGGTTACTCTCAGAATTCACTGCCACTTCAGTCTCAACCCTCTCTACTCTTGTAGACTGTGGTTTGCCCAAGTATAAAGGGATTAAATGTATTTTACAAATAAACAATCACCTGGTCTTGTCTTTTTCTTTGGGATCCTTTTAATATGGAAAATGAGATAACAGTAAGACTTAACAAAATTCAATCAAGCAGTTCTGAACTATGCCACTAGAGGGTGCTGTGTTAAAATAAATCAGCACCAGTGCAGCATGTATACAGCAGGTCATCCTGGGTGAGAAATGAAGGGACACAACACAACACAACAAGCTTCCAGCAAAGCTCTCAGAGCTTCCCAGGTTTGTGGAGCTCCACAGGAGGGAGGGAACAACTTAATTGGTATTTTGATGATGCTGGTGGAGAGCGAGCACTCCTACACCAAAAACTCCCAGATGGTGTTCAGCTGGTTTGAGGTCATGTGACTGAAGGGTGTAGCATCTGATTCACATCATTTTAATCCTCATCAAACCATTCAGTGAGTTCTTGGAAGCATCTGTATTTCTTTATGTTTCTCCAGTCATTTATTCAGGGTTTTCCTTTAATTTGCCATCCTTTGGAAACTTCAAATAAACGTATAAAACAAAAAAGTCATCATGTCCATGTGAGTAGGGTATACAGTTGTATTTCATTACTATATTCTACTGTATACTGTTAACAGAAAAAATGATCAAATCTCCGTCAGCAGTCATTTCTCTTTCTTTTTTTTTCCTTTTTCTTTTTTAACATTCCATCACAGTCAAACATGTGAATTAAATATATATATATATATATATGGATTCTTGGGTGTTAAAGCTCCAAATTTTCAAATTGCTGACTCATGCTGCTGTGAATTGGCAGTGTGCAGTTAAATTAAGACGGACATGAACCTCATACTGTCTCTCCCACTAGTACCAAAACCATGTTCTTCAGCTCACAAATAGTCAGTTGTTCAATGTATCACAACAAACAGCAATAATTAGAGAAAAGTAAAAAAAAAAAAATGTTTTAATTTGTTTGTATTTGACCATTAGGGAACCACGCCCTAAGCCTGAGAACTACTGCCATAAAGGTTCAGTGGATTTATTTACTACTTGGGAAGTTTAAAAGGGAAGCAGTGCTTAACAAAACAAACACACTTACAGGAACACTCAGTTTTGTGCTACAGTTTAAACAGTTTTGGTTATTTTAAATTGGGAGATACGTACTTTTCTTTGTGCTCAGTAGTTCTCAAGTGGGTGGATGTTGAATTGTTGCTTTCTTGGTCATGATCTAAAATAGTGAATCAGGATATGAAACATGACATATGTGTATATTTCACAATGTCCTACACAATGAACTCTGTTATCAAAATGCCTTCAGAGACACTGCAGGAGAACTGAGTCCAAGTCACATTTTGAGCTCTGCAACATTTTATTTGAAAGCAAATTAAAATAAGCTTCTTAAATGAACTAGCATCACAAAGCGTTAGCTACATGATCTTTTCATTACTTTAGGATCATGAACACTGTTGATAGAGCATGACATCATACAATGAATCCATTGAAAACAATGAAAACCATGTCAGCAATAATCTTGATGGGCTTCACGGGTACAAAACCATATCATAGGTGCTGATTTCTAAAGGGAAGATACAGTATGTTCACATAATACTACTACTACAACCACTAACAATAATAATAATAATAATAATTATTATTATTATTATTATTATAATCATCATCATCATCATCATTATTATTACATTCAGTTTTGTGCTACAGTTTTTGTACTGTAAAATATTAGTTGTAGTATTATTATTGTGGTATTATATGTATGGTATGTATGGTTTTATTATTATTATTATTATTATTATTATTATTATTATTATTATTATTATTATTATTATTATTATCATCATTAGTAGTAGTAGTAGTAGTAGTAGTAGTAGTGTTACACACTTTATTTCTATAGCACAAATCATGTATAAAATTCAACCATAAAGCAAAGTATTATAACATTCACAATGAAACAAGAATAAATACTTATAAATAGTATAAAGTTAAATTAAAAAAACAAGATAAAATAATAATAATAACGATGATTTCATGTCAAAGTGATATTACAGATTTAGAACTTTAGACTTTATGAGTTTTTGCTTACTTATGCTCAAATTACCTTTTCCATCTTATATATATATATATATTTATTTTTTAATGTAATATTTTTGTTGTTAGGTAAATAAAGTTATTATCATTATTATTATTGTTATTATTATGACTTTTCCAACCAGTTGCAATGTAGTTGTCTTTCCAGGTTTCCACATGGAGCATTGACGTATCTGAGACAGACCTGTTGACCTACCTTTGCTCTTTATAACCATGGACAATATGATCCAGATGAGCTTCTACAATGCATCTGGTGATAGGAATGCCTTTGAAGTCACACACCCTAACAACCATTCTTTGGTGAACACACTGATCTTTCAAATACATTATACTGACTTCTGTACAAGCAGGGCAAGATAATGACTTTTCATTCTTCTATGATGTAAATCAACATCTTGATAGTTGTAATTGCAGTTGTGTCTGTGCCAAGTATTTGGCTGAGTTCAGAGCCAGCACAGCATTATCTTTCCAGAATCATTAGGGATATCCTCTTGTATTGTTTTTCTTTCCATAGGCCTATGCAGCCACATTTCACACTGTCCCTCCCCCTAGCCCCACCCTCTCTGTCTGCTGCAAGTTTATCTCGACACATACACGCTAATTTCTCACTGCCTGTCTGTGTGATTCATTGCTGACTGTGGTAGTTCTGGAGTCTCTGAATTCCAACACAATAACTCTCTAACCCACTCACTCTCTAACCTATTAGCAGTGAAAACAAAAACAAGATGTTTAAAACTAATCTGAAAAGATTGCCTTACAAAAATACTTTTTTTTATAAATAAAGACTGTAATTACTCAAAAAAATAAAAGCCATATACTGTAAGTTGCTGCTTATTTTTCCCTGCAAGGAAATCTCTGTTTTAAAAGGACTCATAACGTCAGGTAATATCCATACATCGCTATAACTGCTGGTGAATAACCGGCCATGTCACCCTTTATCAAAAAATCTGAACTATCCCTTTGATTTGTCTTTCCTGATCTGTTGATCTGTTGATCTGCTATTGTTGCAGAAGTATATGGAAGTCTGTGACTGCCACATTTAAAATTAAATCGCTTAACCAGTTTTAAAAAATGTTTCATATGTTTGATGTATGTGTATGAGTATGATGACAAAGAGGAAGTTAACATTGCAGTTTTATAATCAAATAATTATTTTGTTATTTTTTTCATTATGTTAAAAATACTTTCAATTTGAACTAAAACTGTTAACAGAAAAAATGATAAAACTCTGTTCTCCAGAGTGTAACACTGCTGTAATGATTATCAATCAATTAATCAATCAATCAATCAAACTTATATAGCAACTTTCATAATGCTTTACAGATGATTGACAAGCTGATAATAAGACAGAGCAAGTGACAACATAAAAAAGGAATAAAAATGATGAGGAAACAGAGACAAACAACAAAATAAAAGATACAAACTGAGAGTAAGGAAGTAAGGAAAAGTACATTTTACATTTAATTTGGCATTGTTATGCTTGGGAGTATACTGATCTTTTCATTTTCATACATATAGTTTTTTTTACATCAAAACAACATTTACTAAACATTAATTCTACAAAACAATTTTATATTGGCAGCCACAGACTTCCATACAAAAAGGCATAAAGCAAAAATTAAAAGATGGTTGCATTTAGTGTATGTGTCAAAACTAATTCTTGGACACCCAAGAACTCAAGAACATAAGATCAAAACCATATAAGGAAGTTGTAATTTGTGGCCTACTGATAATTAAAACACTGCCTGTAATTAGTCCAATAAGTACTCATCATTGGAAATTCAGCTGCACTGAATTTTCTCGACATTTTTATGTAGCTTAATGATACATGAGAACAAAATCATCTAAGTTTGACTTCCATACCAGACCACAGACCCTTTAGCACACATTCCTGGGTTCACGTAGTAACAATAAGAGGTCTTGACCCCTGTGTTAGTAAGAATGTGTGTGTGCAGTTGCTAAAAACTCCAGTTACACGTACTCCTCCTCACATCCACACCCTAACTGAGAGTCAGTGGTTTCTCTGTAGGTTTGTGTGTAAGCTTCTGCTCTGAGTACTGGCAGGATTGTTTCTGAGACAGGCTCTAAGAATCCCTCCCTGAGCCTCTCTGTTCCTGACATATTACTGCCCTCAGACTCAGGCTAAGCTTCCCAGACCTCCCCCAAGGACTTCTCATGTTAGCTTTGGAGTATGAGGTTATTTCCACATTCCTGGGCTTTTAAACAAGCAGCCCATCAACAGGAAAACTTGTGCTTATTTTGCAATCCTGTCATGAATTCTCATTTGAAATGTTGGTAATAAAACAAGAATCTGAAGCCAGAGGGAAGAACTTCACTATTTGTCTCATTCTATATTTGGAAACACGTATCTCTCCTTTCTAACAAACTTGTACTCACCTTGTGATTCACCTCTGTGAACTTTTGGGAGGACTGTGAGATGACATCAGGTCCTAGTTGTTTATCTGAAACGTCATTTCGAGCAGGGAGCGCTGGCTAAACTTAATCATCTGACCCTGACTCCACCTACCATCCCTGTCCCTCCTGCTGGCTCCACTCAGCAATACGGTTTTGCTGCTCACATTTGGTGTGCAGCATTCAAGATATTGCATAATATACAGGCCTACAAGATGACGCCACATTGATAATTAATACATGATTGTCTTACATCAGAATGGGTGAAGTATTCCTGGTACAGTGTTAGATATCTCCACACTACAGCTACAAGTAGACTCCCATAAAATCCCAATCAATATAGTATCTGTTGAGCAGGTGAACAGTATCTTCTGTGCTGCTGCACTCAAATTTCAATCAATTCACTGTTTTAAAACTATTTTATGACTCTTCCAGCATAAAGTGTCTTTACCAGTAACTTTAAATAGCTTTAAATAAGATGATAGTACTTATTTCTATGGATATCATCATGGATGATGGAGGAAATCAGCCAAAATGATCCTATTCCAATGCGTCAGTATACAATTGGTTTATTATGAAGTCTGTGATGGGCTGGGGACTCGTAGCAGGGGGTTTGGGTTGGGCTTTTTTTCTTTTTGTACACCACCTTGACTCATCATGTCAAGGGTGATTGAAGGGAAACTAAGGGTAAGGGGAGAAACATGATGATTTGTCCACTTTGCTATATGTCATATATATATCATAAATTATAAACAAATTAATTTTAAAAAATCATCACAAAAGAAATGTTTTTCTTATGGCACACACCTTCAGACCCTCTATCCATGACCTGTGTACAGTAGATACACAAAGCATGAAGATGATAAAAAAATTCATATCTATCATGGCTCCACTAACATCCACAAATTGACAATATTTCACTGGGACAAAGAACTGAATCATATCTATTCATTAGAGAATACTGTTACCACATGCAATACAGCCTTTATACTAAACTCTACTCTTTTGGAATCAAACTAAACAAACTACTGATAAAGGCAGAAATTGTATAAATATTGGGATCGATTTAAGCTTGTCCTTTAAAACATACACAGTCTAAATTGGAGGAGGTTTTCTTTTTATTTATTAAAACGTTACTCTTGTATTTATGAAGTAATAAGTTATTATTTTCATTTGTATCATGTGATTTGTGTTATGACCAGAACCAGTTAATTGTTACCATGGAATTGTTATCAGAGACAGAAATGAGACAGAAACTCTGGTGAGTTTTTTTATTCTACTTGAACTATTATCATATGGTATCTTCTGCTTCATGAGGTGATTCCTGTTTCTTTTATGAATCATGCTCTTCTTTCTGCTATTTGGTCCTGGTAGTAAGCAGGTGGATTGTGATGCCCCCCCCCCTCCACAATGCAGGACCCGCCTCCTGGCTGTGGGCTGTTCTCCATTTCGTAGCGGACCTTCAGTCACCGGACGAGCCGTGCATGCAGGCGGACTCACAGTCTTTCTCTCTGCCTGGTAAAGTGCTTGATTCCTCGCTGTGAGTTATGAGTGTCGCGGTGGTGGATGGCTGCTTTCTGTCCGCCCTACAGCCCAACTCTTCCTGCACTGCTTATTTGATCCCCTCGGATGACCTGTCTCCAGACCCTGTGGCTAAGGCCAGGAGGGTCCGGGAGCAGGTTCGGATGCGGTTGGCCGAGAAGAAATCCTCCTCCTTAACCAGACTGGACGACTCACAGCTGGGAGCAACAGGTGAGCCTCATCTCAGCCTCTCCACGGGCTCCAGGTGGCGCTGTGAAGACCTGACATTTACTTTTCTTCTCATTTTACACTGCAATTCATTTGAGTATTTTTTATTACGAAGTAAGAATTGTGATTCATTGAAAGAAAGTAAACATATCATACTTATAAAGCCAAAGTCAAGTCAGTTCTATTTAGTCTAGATAACCTAAAATCATGAGTTTGCTTCAGAGGACTTTGCAGTGTGTGGAGCATAGGGTGGATTAGGGTAATGTGGGACACTTTTTGCAATTCTGACTTGTTCACCATATTTAAATATGAATCCAATACATTATATCAACACCTAATATCATTATGAAAACCCTGAGATGTTTCCTTGTTTAATCAGAGGACCGTTTGGCATATATATTAATGTTCCTTGTGTCAAATCGTTTCAGAATCAGTAGATGTTGTAATCTGGGACACTATGTTTTAGGCTTAGAAATACTTTAGCCGTATCTGACAAAACTTTCTGATTTTGAACTTTTATACCTGTGTGTTGTTTTTTTTCTCATCAGAAAGGTTAAAAAAAACTAGTAGCCTGTATGTTTGTATGAAAAAGTGATAAATGCACTGGAGTCTGTTTGTCCCACATTAGTCAGTGTCCCACATTACCCTAATCCACCCTATGTAGACCTCCTGATTCAGATAAAGAAAGTTAACCTAAAATAACATAGTACAGCCCAGCCTACACTATAGCGTATAGACTAATTAATGAATAAATCAATATATATTCTATATTCTAAAACAATCTAATGAGGTCAGCCAGAGGTCTGTTTTGTGTGTCAGTCATGTGTAAGTGTGTGCACAAGTTGCTGTGACACTAATAGAGATACATGTTCCAGTTGATAAACTAAACAGGTTCAAGGACCAACTGCTGCTGTGACACTGTTAAATGAATGTTACGCAATAACATTGGAAGGGTCAATACAAAAAAAGACGTACTGATTAGACACGAATAGGCAGAGTTAACTGTGCATAGAGCTGGTTAAATAATAATCATGTTCACACCGGGTTGTGGAGTGTAGTGGAAATCGGAAAGTGTGTCAGTTTTTTCACGAGTGGGTTGTGGTTTTGTTTGTCTTTTGGACTATTCCATTGATCTACTGATTGTTAATGTAACTTTTTCTCATTTACAAGAAACCACCCTTAGGGCTGCAATTAATGATTATTGTCATCATTGATTAATCTGTCAATTGTTTTCTCAATTAATTGATTAGTTGTTTGGTCTTAAATGATAGAAGATGGTGAAAATGTCCACACTGTTTCCCAGAGCATGAAGTAAGTTGTCTCGTGAAGCAGCTGGATTCATAAGATCATGTGAGAATCCATTTTGTCAGAAAAGTTATGTGTTTGTGGACCAATCAGCATCATTCATCCAATCACCTGCCAAGTGTTTTTTTTTTTAAAGTGCCTGCCTTCTTCCAAACAGATGGTTCTGTGTAACAGACCATCTGGTGCGTCAGGACTATCAAAGAGGACTAAAGAAAACACAAAATATTTTGAGAAGCTGGAATCAATGAATTTGGACTTTTTTTTCCCGGAAAATGACTCAATTGAACAAATGGATTATCAAAATACTTGGCAATTGATTCAATAGTTGGAAACTATTAAGTGTTTTCAGGTCATTGCAACTATGTTTGAGTATTCAATCAGTTTCAGTGGTGGAATATAGGGTTAAATCTGCATTCATTGACATTTCTGGCCACTTGGGGACATAGGGTTAGGGTTAGGTGTTTCACTATGTTCACAAGCTAGTCATCTGCTTTGTCTGTCTGGTGTTTGGTGCTGGACAGTAGTGTGTGATGGGTTTATCAGGACTTTGTCACTGAAAATAGTTTCCTGTTGAGTGTGACTAAAAGGGTTGTTGTCATTGACTCATTTTTCTATCAGTCAATCTATCACTTACAAAATGAATTGTTAAGCACTAGTCCAGAATTAACGGATGGAGGTTTGGTGAACCAGCTTTATGCAATTTCTATTTCACATGACATCACCAGTGTTCCTGCATTGTCCCAGTACCTGATGGGATGTCACTATGCTTACCTGACACCTGAGTTCAATATAACCTTATACATGATAACATTGTTTAATATCCTGTAGATCTGGCTGTAATTCATACTGATCTCCTTACACTATAATGTGTGTGTGGCATGTTGATACATAGTGTAGATAGTGTTATTTATACAATGGGGTATTTTTAATCATAATGTCTTACATTCTTACATGTATGTTTTGGGGTCGTGGTTTGTTACAGCATGACTAAAAAAACCTGCACATTCGGCGAATACTCTCGGACTCACCGTGCACAATGAATTGAGCTTTGACAAACACCCCCACTGACATCCACAAACGCTGCCAGCAAAGATTCTTTGCCACCCGCAAAGTCAAAGCACTTTATGTTGCCCCCCCCCCCCCCCCCCCCCCCCACCTTCTGTTGTTGCTCTACAAAAGTGTAATTTAACCTATTCTCTTCTACTGTCCCGCCCCGTTTCTTCACCGTGTTAACTGCCTCCAATAGGAACAAACTCACACACACACACACTTCTTAAAATGCCACAAAATGATTGGCCTCCCCCACCCCAACCTCTCAGACCTCAGCAGCAAAGCCATTATACTCAGAACACGCACCATAGCACATGACCCCAGGCACCCCTCTACCCATTCCTCACACTGCTTCCATCCGGTCCCAAATACAGCTGGCCTGGAAACATGCAGGCGTTTTGTCCTCTCTGCCATAGCATCACTAAACAAAATACCCTGCTATCTATCTATATTGTAAACTTAAAAAAAAAAAAAAAAAAAAAAAGTTGTTATCTTTAAAGGGGCAGTCCACTCTTGAAGTTCATAAAGTTCAGTTTACTCATCGTGAGAGGTATTTCTCAGTCTGTGAAAACGGCTGTATAATGTTTTATATGTGGCTGTGGAGGAGGTTTCTAAAATTTGAAGAAATAACCCTGGTGATGTCATAAGGGGTTATCTCAGCTTGGACCCACCTGAGATGTAACATGTTTGACTGAAAGCCTGGGTTACAACCTGAAGTAGAGCAGCTTGTAGTGAGGGTAGACCTAGTTGAAGAGAATCTTTAGGGTGTCACAATTTTCATACTGGCCACCATCAGCCCAAAAACTGCTTATTGCTGATATATTCACACTGGTGTGCAACTCAGAAGTCAGACATTTCTCTATTCTCTGTTTAGTAGCAGCTGAGAGATTGTCATGAAAAATGAGAATAGCCAGTTCACCATAAAGGTCAGTCCACCTTAAGTGAGACTGCTCAGGTTAGGCCAGGGATGTCCATACTCTTCCATAAAGGGTCATGTGTCTGCACGTCTTCATTCCAACCAAGCAGGAGAACAGACAGTTCAGACAGTTCATTGGTCAAATTGTGTGCTCTTGATTGGTTGGAACAAAAACCTGCAGGCATGCAGCTCTTTATGGAATAGTTTGGACATGCCTGGGTTAAGCTAACCCATTGTCGCTGACTTCAGGGCTAACCCACGCCACGCTTTTAGAAGGTGGAAAGCAAGACACAGGAACTTGGCTTGGGTTTTGAGGAGTTGTAGCATTTATTCACTGACAAATAACCTAAACTGTTCACAGCTATACTGCTAGTGTCATGCTGTCTGTTCCGATCTCCAGCCGCACTATGCACTGAGCTATCACTTATAAAAGCTACACCACTCGTATAACACTATAGTAAGTAAAAAATCACTCAAAAATCTGCCAAAAAACAAGTCTCAGCCAATCGCCAACTGTCAATATATTCGTCCAATCACCCAAGCCTATATGGCACACTGAACTAAATAAAGTTGCACACCGAACTCTAATCTTATATCAGACAGATCAGAAAAAAATACACATAATTTTACACTGATATCAGTCCTACAGGCAGTTCTTTCAAAGCCTCAACACAAAACAATAAACAGATGTGAAACCAGGTTACTATGCAACCAAGATGGGAAATATGTAACACAAAATACATGCAGGAAATGGATTATGTGGAATTTTGAAACAGGATGACTTTTTTTCTGCTCTTACAGTCATTTGAATCCCTCAGCAGTCAAATAGAAACTGCCACGCATCATTTCAGTGACGCAGTAAAGGAGCTTTAGCATCCCTGTGTTAAAGCATGCAGATGGGTGTGTACTTGTTATTGTGATCCAGTTCTATCAAAGCCTGCTCAGAGGATTGATGTCAGAGGACTGTAATGGCCAGACCATGAAGTCATTTCTCCTGAATTTCAGCTTTATAAAAAACATTTCATTCACTATTTATTTAAACAGTAGATGACAGACGCATTAAAGTAACAAAACATAAAAAAAAAAGATGAATATGAAAATACAGGTGAATGAGAACAGAAAAGTTGTTTGTCTTGTATTGTTCTCCACTAATACACAGATTCCTATTAGTGCATTATGGGAAACTGTAAGGGTGTTATTTCCTGGTCATTTCCTGTTTTTTCTCTCACTATGGAAACTTTAAATCATGACATCACGGGATCCAGTTGGTATGTTTGAGAGTTGTAAATGCTCTTGGGTCGAACAATAGCTGCTTTTCATTTAATTAAGAAGTAGGAACCAAAAGTGATTATTAAGCATACAGATCCAAGACCACCTCAGGGGTTTTGTCTTGACATGTGCAAGTTTACAGTATTAGCCGCTCAGACCGGGAAGTCCCACATCTGTTTCATCACCGGCCGGTTACTGACCTTGCATCAGTCATTCCAGAAGGAAAGTACAGGAGAGGAAGGAGAAGTCCCTCCTCCTTTACTACTGCTACCCCCTCCTCCTGTCTGATAAGAGAGCAGGGCCTCTGTGTGGACGATGACGGGGGTCAGGATGTTGTTTGGGAGTTGCTCGTGTGAAACCCCTCTTCTAAGAGTATAATTACTGACTGCATATCTCAAAGTCAATACAGACCCTCCCTCATTAAACTGGATCATCTATTTTTGTCAGATAACAGTGAAATTTCAATTAAGCGTATATTATCAACATTTTTTGGCACTAGACACACATAGATTTACACCATTGATTTCCATGTTCTCTGTACAGTATTAAGGTCAGTTAGTGGACTTTGAAACTGAGCATCAACTTTGCATTCTTTTTTGTCAATGTTGTAGTCTCATTGTTTGGTAAGTCACTCTAATGGCAGAGGTATGTGAAAGGTGTGCACTGCATTGCATTTCTTCACAACCATAATGTAGTTTTAATGGAAATGAATGCAAATTTGACCCTACGATTGCCTGCTGGTTAAGAGCCACATTATCATGTTGTACCTATCTATCTCCACTCATTTCTCTGTCATTTACTATCATCTCTCTGTTTTCACCAGAATGAAGGTGCTGTACGTAATTGCTCCATAAAATATTTGAAAAGATATGAATACATGATCAATGTATCAATAAAAGCATAGAACAGTTAGACAACCCATTTCACTTTTTAACCTCAAAATGATGATTACCAAAGCACAACAGAGATTTCGCAAACCCAAACCAGTTAGATTGTTTTTTATTTCTTTATCCTCGTCAAACCTGAGGACCCGATGAGACCATTCTTTGCTATGTAAAGAAACAATAGCATTAGGATTTTAATTCTTTACTCAAAATGGAAACTTCTCAAATACTGCGCTAAATCTGATCCAAAATACACGATTGGACAACACAAACAACCCAACCCATAGAACAACAAGGGTGATGGAACAATCTGACGTCATCATGAAGAGAAAGTAGCTGTAACATTGTGAATGCAACTTTTGATTGTCAGGAAGCATTTTATATACATTCACATCATATTTTGGAACTTTGACCGTGTTTAACATAGATATCCAACATTATAACAGTGTCAAAATGACAGAAAATCACAAAAAGCATATTAGGTCCCCTTTAAAAAACATAGCAATGTATGGTTTGCAAGATGAAGCTAAGTTTATAAGATGCTTTATCTTCCATTTGGAGTTGAATGAGTCACAGAGGTTTGACAGAAACTGATAAAGTTCACCCACTGTGGCCTGAAATCAACATCATCCAGATGCAATCCAGCCACAGGCAAAATGCAAGCAGAGGAAACAGATGGAGGGGGGGGGGGGGGGGGGGGGGGGGGGGGGCTGAGCAAAATAATGCAGACTTGGATGGAAACAGGAGTTACAGGAGATGCGTAACAGCCATTATCATGCCAAGTGTGTTTGAATGGGGAGTTTGACTCCAGACTTTTAAGCCTGTTGAAAGAAAAATGTAATGTAGGTGATGTCTGGTTCAACACCCCATTAACCTGACTGACCACTAAGAGTGTGGAACATTCCTTTCCAATCTCCTCTTCACTGGATGTTATCACGGTCTATTTTAAACAGGCCTGTACGTGGTCAGCGAGGTTAGGCCTGCTCTCATACTTCATCTCTGATATTTGCCACTGAGCTATAACACTTCACGGCTAGATGTCTCATGCTGTACCTAATACATGAGTTATGTTCAGGTTTTTTTTCTTCTTTTCAAACATCGCACTAAATTGTATGTACCATATTCACTTCCAGCCTTTCAGATTTGTAGGTTGTATGAGACTAAAAATAAAATAAACTATATATCCAGCTAGAAACTCGAGCCTTGTCGTTTAACCATGTAGTCTAACTAACTAACTAACTCTCCAAATGATAGTCAAAAAATTTGGGTGAGTTTTTATTTCATCCCCTGAAGAAATACTGCAAAGTTGTTAAGACTGGGAAAACATTTAAACCATTACATCCACAACTGTCATTGTTAGACTTATAGTTAAGCAAGATAAGAAGAATAGATTGTGAGTAAGGAATCTAAAGCTGCCTCTAATCATTTCTGTAACTTTCTAAAACCAACAATCCAAGATTCACACTAGTGGTGAGGCCTTTGGATGCTGAGATTTGTTGGTATGTTAACCAGTGCTGACGATGTACGGACTGAGCCTGATTTTAGAAGATAGGAACTCTATTTAGAATTAGGATGAATTGTCTTTGACATTCAGTTTGAGGTCTGAATGATCAACAGCGATTGGTTGGACTTCTGACAGGTCATAAATTTGGGTTGGCTGTGTGCAGTTTGAGGAGTTCTATGGTCCGATTTCTCACGACTGGTTTCACGAGATGAGGTTCAAACTGCAGAGAGTCATCTTATCCCAATCACATTCTGTTCATTGTAAAATCTCATAAAGTAATGCTGCCTTTCTCTCTCTCTTTCTCTCTTTTCTCTCACAAGATACCTCGTTGTCTAGTAGACAGAAAGTTGCCCTGAAGGTTTCTTAGCACATTCATGCTCTCTGCTGTGTATTTGTCTTTATCACTGTAGTGTTTGTTTTGGCCTATAATTTAGTATTGTAAAAAAACAAAAAAAACAGAGGGCTTTAAGACTCTGGGCACTGGGAGTAGAGTTTGGAGGTAGGATAACGGGGTGTTGCTGGATATTATTGGATACAGCTGGAGCTTCCGTAGAAGATGGATTTATGGAAAAGATGGAGAGTATTGCAAAAAACACAGTGTTGAGAAAGGCTTGGCTATCTACTACTACATTTGTGGCTTATGGTGAAAGAGTGGAGCTGCACTTTCAGTCTCATTTTGGAGGATTGACTTAATTATAGTTATAAACCTTTGAGAGTAGAGCTGATTAAAAACATACTCAAACTTCAGATAGCAGCATTCCCGTACTCTGAATATCTCATGGAATGTGAGTGTGATTTTTCTCAGCAGCAACATTGCATTAACCTACTTCTATTTGTCTGTATGTCTTAGTTGTTTGTCTCTCCCCTTACAACACGATACACGTGGACATGTGATGCACATGCCTTCAGTGAAGAGCTACAGTCATATCTAGGGTAGAATAGAAACTATTTCACAGACCCTGACATCAAGGTGTGGATATTTGCAAGGCCATGGGATCAAGAAAGGAGAGTTGCAAAATATCCACCACTGGTACTCCCACTCTCCCTTATCATCACCAAGACAGATAAATAGCTAGTTCATGAACATGCACAGTAAATAGTCTACTGCTGTCTATCAACATTGGTTAATGTTCAGAGAACATACCCCACCACTACAATAGTGTGGGTAATTTAATTAGACAAAAAGAGGAGCTCTGCTACTGGTACTACCACTGTTTGGTGCCAGCAGCAGCTTTTTTCATCTCTGCCTTATCTTTTGACTTTAATAGCTGTTGGACTTCCCCGGCTGTTTGTCATTCTGACTGCTGGTACCAGTGATTAATTGGTTAGGTTAGCCTGCGCTGAAGATAAACAAAAGGTAACTAAGGCAGGCAGGAAGATGTGCATGGCTAACTCTGTTTCTGCAACCTAACACCAACCTAAACTTTAAGAGTTGCTGTCCAGTGTAAATTCACATTTGAAAGTGAACTATAGCCTACGAATACCCTTGATGTTCCTCAATATAGGAGTGGGACTCCTGGATGGCTTAACAATGGGTTATTTTACAGCAACAAAGTACCATGAGTCTAGAGTGAGTCATTTGTATGGTATAGAAACCAACCAGCAGTGCAAATCAGAACTATACTATAGCAAATTAGGAAGACTTGGGGTCGAGAACAAAATATTGCACCATAGCTGCAGACTGTTCAGAATTGTGTGAACTCATTGAAACTGCTGGTGATCAGCTGATTTTCTGATCAGGCTGAAATATACTGTAATTATCCTTTTAACTCTAACAGCACACAATTGTCGTAATGTCAAAAAATCTGTTAAATGCTATTTTACACTATGTTTAATGTAACGGTTCCGTTTTTGATCATTTACAGGGTTAGGGTTAGGTAGGATAAGTAAATCTGTGTTTGCGATTGTAAAAAACACAAACAAAAGAGTGATGTATGAGACATCTTATAGTTTCCTTTCATAAGCAGTGATTAAGGCAAACCGGCAGTTTGGCTGCTACAACAAAATCACCATACCTGTTCCTGTCCTGACTTGACTGGAATTTTAGATAAGCTTTATTGCTTTTTTGTTGAAAAGCAGAACCCTGTGTCCTGAGGCAGAGCAATTGGTCAATTAATTGATTAATCAATAGACAGAATTTTAATCTGCAACTATTTGGATAACGGATTAATTGCTTATGTCATTTTTTAAGCAAAAATTCCAAAGAATTGCTGGTTCCAGATGTGTTGTAATTGACAGTAAACGGCATAGGTTTGTATTTTGGACTGATGGTTTGGCAAAAGTGTTCACAATTTCATAGTCAAAAAGATTTGTTAATTAATCTATAAATTAAGGTAGATTAAGAAACAGTATAGACTGAATTTAAACCATGTATTAATCCCACTGTTGAATGAGATGAACACATGGTTTGAAAACAGTGCAGCATTCCTTTAAATATTGCATCATTGAAGCTGATAGATTGCAGATTGTGAGCTAAAAGGCTGGATGAGTGTAGATAGATAGAGGCTATGTATGTAATGGCTTTAGGAGTCTCTGTGGTTGTGTAGCTATGTATAGAAAGACCATATATTACTGATTATATGCTGTTGGGGCTCTGTCCACTATGGATTGTGGTGGTCTTGTATGAGCATACCTTCCCTGACATCTGACCTGGTGATGCTTACATTCAGGCATGCAGCCCAGCTCCCCTCCCGACAGCGTCTCCTCCCTCCTTCCTTCCGTCCTGCTGGAGTGGACGATGTGTGTTGTTTTCTTCAAGTCATTAAGTTCAGGCAAAGCGCCCCTTCCTCTCTCTGTTCAGCTCACTTCAAGTTTCTTAGGGTAGTCCGTCAGTACATAAAATGTTCATGCATGTGGTTACAGTGTGTATTAAATTCCTTCAATAAATGTCTCGATGTCTATGTACAATATTTCCATCTGTGAGGTTAAGTGAATCCATCTGCTATCCGCCCAACCCCCATTACACAAAGACCTTTAAATGTGTAGACTGTCCTGTTTACATGATAGTAATCTTTCATACTGCACGCTGATATTTCACAACAAATACAGCTATTTTTTA
This sequence comes from Scomber scombrus, assembly GCF_963691925.1. Classification (NCBI taxonomy): domain Eukaryota; kingdom Metazoa; phylum Chordata; class Actinopteri; order Scombriformes; family Scombridae; genus Scomber; species Scomber scombrus. The sequence continues at coordinate 4,154,899 of NC_084970.1, read as the reverse complement.
CTATCCATTGTGTGGTAATTTGATTCAGTTCCAACACTGAACTGATCCCCCACTTTGGTTCAGACAGAAATATCTCAAAAACTATTAGATGGACAGACATAGAATTTTGTAGAGACATTCATGATCCCCCAAGGATGACCTGGACTTTGAACTGTAATAGATGAATTGCTGGAAACCTTTGTACAGACATTCACGGTTCCCCCGATGATGTGTTTTATGACTGTGGTAGATTCCCTGCCTTTTCCTTTAATGCTACTAGTACATTGAATTTGACAACTGCAATGGACTACCATGAAATTGGGTACACATGTTAAATAAGTCACAAAACTAATATGGTGAACTTGTAAACATTGGCATATTAGCATTGTAAAGATGCGCAATAGCATCCCAATGTTAGCTTTTAGCTCAAAGTGTTGTACGCTTAAGTACAGCTGCACAGTGCCACTAGTGTACTACCTCCGACAAAAATGGAAAGGCTTTCCGTGGATACAATTCAGCACACTCTGAACAATGGTTGAGAATGATGTTAAATAAACACTGATTATGGTTAGCACACACCCATCTCAATCTTAAGAGTTCTTTAAAAAGTCTGCCATACAAGCCGCATATATTTTACCACTAAAGGCAGAATCTCCAATAAATGATATACTGTATAATCTGCACTCCATTGCTTTTGTATTCTTTTTTTTCTTTAGACTAAAGCTTGGCTGTCAAATTGTTGATAGCAGTTACAATTTGCACAGTGTCATCACTGCTAGATGTTAGGATAATCTCAATCCATCAATTAAACATTTTCCAAACAACTCAGACTATCCCTGAATCACGCTTTGTTGCAGAATGTGTTGTATTTGTGTATCGTAAGACCCTCAACAACATTAAAATGCTTTATACAGGTGAATGATATCATACTGCAGATGATTATCTCCTGCTCAAATGCAATTAACTGCATTATTTATTGTTGCACTAAGCTAGGTTTCACAGCAGATTTTCATGAGGAGTGTTGTCCTTATCTGTCCCTGATTGTTGCTTGTCTCTTTCATCACACTAACATTTTATCTTTCTTCTCTTTGTCCAGAGTACAGTTTCCCTGCAGGAAAGAGCTACACTCACAGCCATGGCTTCAGTTCCAGATCCATGATACACACACCCAGCCGCATCATAGCGGTGAGCACAACAATTCTGCATTATATTATAATAAATGCTGATATATTTCAAGAAACAGCCTGTCACTGCACTGAGATTCTGTAGGTCCAGAATATGTTTAGTGAAGCCTAGCCCTAGCCTATAAGTCATCTGGTTCATAGATTGTAAGACCACCCATACAGTAGGCATGAGTCTGGACTGCATTATTATAAATTCATGAAATTACAAATCAATTACATCATTGAGTGTTATAAGATAATTCTGTTTTATTATACAATGTAATGTATTTTTTTGGTAGTTTTGGTCATCATTTGGGTCTGTAAAAATGACACTGATAATAGTTCATTGTTGAGATCAGGATCATCCTATCAAGAGGCCCTATAGTGGTTTCTTTCATTCAGGTAACTATTAATGGCTGGCCTGGCAATGCTGCTGCAACTATGTCCCCCAGCTGTGTTATCTAACTTGTATCAAATGTATTTCAAAGAAGCACATCTAAATGCTCTTTCAGAACCCTCAAAGTGCCAGGAATGAAATTCTGGTGAAGAAATAATGAGTCCTTCATTGAGCTGGTCAGCAAACCTCAATATCGTATTTTTTATTCCAGACCAAAATGTGTTTGTGGCACTAAATGATTATGGAAAGCTTTAGAGAAAATAGGCCACATATGTTTGTATTCACCAAAATAAGGTATCTTACAGGCACCAATACTGATAGCCATCTTAGGTCAATGTATTTGTTCTTGGCCTAAAAGAGTCTAAACATACATAATGAGATTCATGCGTTATTGTCCTCTGTAGAAGACAAGAAGACTCTGTCTGTACACAAGTAACAAGTTACAAAACAGGGTATAAACAGACGTGAACATCACATAACTACAAGTCGGTTACACTGTACACAAACTATTTTAAATAGGATAGCTGAAGGCACAAAACTATTCCCAAAGTGTGTTTTTTGGGTGAGTGGTTGTCTTTATCAGCAGCCAGAGGAGAGAAGGGCGAAGCATGTGGGTGAGGCTGTGGCAGGGATCATGTGCTATGGTCAGGTCTGCGAGTGGTTGCAGTGTCAATGAGGGCTGGCAAGTTGGGGATTATTTTAGAAGATATGATAGTGACTTTGAGGGGCTTGATTCTGTTGGTGTGGATGACCATGGTGAAATAGCAGGACGTGCAGTAGAGGGGGATAGGTTCAATAATGCCTTGGTACAGAAAAAGCAGGAGGTGTGGTTTGACCGAGAGAGTCCTACGTTTGCAGATAGCATACAGTCTTTGTTGGCGCCATTTATGGATGTCCGTGATGTGGTGATCAAAGTCAGTTTATTGTCCAGGATGGTCCTTAAAGTTCTCCACTATCTCCACTGGCTAGCCGCTGATAGAAGTTTGGTTGTAAGGGGTAGTGAGTCTATTGTGGGTGTTAAAGATGAGCTCTTTCATCTTGGTGACATTGATTTGGATGTAACTGCGTACCAATGGGTAAAGTGAACAACAGATTGTTGGTAGGTGTGACAGACTATCTGTCTGTGAGGAGGAGGGGCTGGTTTAGAGTGTGTATAGGAAGAATCTCAGAACACTGCCTTGAGAGGGTTCAGTGGTGACGGTGATGATGGGGGATGTAGTGGTACTCTGACTGCTGAGGGTCTGTCACTGAGGACACTGTGAATCCAACGGATAAGGAGAGGTGGAATATGGAGATTTAGGAGTCTGCTGATCATCAGATGCTATTGAATGGTGTTAAAGGTGGAGTTAAAATCTATAAAGAGTACCCTAGTATAGTGGCTGGGGAGTCCAGGTGTTGGAGGGGCCTCTTTTAGACCCGCTGAGTCCCACCTTCTGAAAGGCTGGCCTGGTATTCATGCTGCTAAGTCCTCTTCTAATTTGTCCTTATATGTGACTTTTGCTTTCTGGATTTCATGTCTCACAGAGAGGTTAACGGCTTTGAGGGAAAACAGTCCGTGTTTTATTTGAGGGATCATCCATTGTCTGGAGTTAGGGCATTTTTTAAACTTTGGCTTTAAGTTTTGGCTGGGATGGTAGTCGCTTTACAAAGCATGATGACCTCAACCCTCACATTCAAATTGCTTTAAAATACAGTCCAGTTGGTGCATTGCAAGGGATCCCTGTAGCTGTGCAGTTGCATCCTCCACTGGTAGATGCTGTAGGTGAGTGGTTTATGGCGTTTCAGTACTTGTGTGTATTGTGGAAGCAGAAGGACAATGTTATGGTGTGCTGAATCCAGCAGTGGTTTAAGAATTGTGTATATTCCCATAACACAAGTCAAAAACATTTTATTTCCTTGCAGAAGTATCAGAATTCTGTTTAAATGATGAGAACACATGGTCCAGCCTGTAACTGATAAAAAATTCCCTGTAATGAATACTGGAGCATCTGGGTATTTTCCTAGCATAGCATTGGCACTCTTGGCACAGTTTTGGTATTAACACCAGGCAGGATGTACGCACAGCTGATGACCATAGTGGGAAATTCCCACCATGGGCAGGAGTTTGACTGATGAACATGAATTCATTTCACGCTGCTTAAACAGCCACCTCACTGCTAGTGTTTCTTGCCCTGTCAGACATTGTTGTGGTGATGTTACCATGTCTCCAACTGGGATCTTGGGTGAGTGCAGGGTTTGAACATGAAATTTAATTCTTGATTTTGCATAACATGGTGATCAAAATGACACAGATAATGACCATGTTGAAATACACTAAATATATGAAACATTATTTTACAATTTCTAAAACTTTTGGACAGTGTTTGTCTCTGAACATTTCTTAACTGTAGACTTGTCTGCAGTGTGGGTGCTGGATACATGCGCACGCGCGCACACACACACACACACACACACACACACACACACACACACACACACACACACACACACACACACACTTGAAAGCAATGAGCCAGTATCTTGCATGAACATTGTTTCCTCCTGTTACTCCTGGTCTAATTGTCTATGAGAAGGAAAATGGAAGTCCTGCCGTGCTGACCGCATTCAGAACAATGACCAGACAAAAGATAAATATAAACAGGACATTTGTCTGTTTTTTTTTTTTAGTAAGCAATCCAATAGTGAGACGACCACAGTGAGCTTCCTGTAGCTTCCAGCAGTTTTTAATGAAGGAGGTGTTGAATATGGAAAAATGGATGAATTTCTCCAGCCTCAGCTATTGTTTCTTCTGTAAGCTGTGCCAATGTTTCTGCTTGCTTGTACTGTAAGATAAACCCTCAGTATTAAGGGAGTTATGTTGAAAATGTGCCTTTTCATACAAGAACTTTAGAAAAGTGTATTTATCTCTGCTTGCTGGGCTGTTTATCCATGACATTAAAAGGTGGTAGATGTGTGGTAGACGCACACATCCAGAACAAAAAACTAAAGAACCAAAAGTACAAAAGGACGAAGAAACTAGCTGCTCTTCTTCAGACCCAGAAGAAGAAGCAATTTGCCTGCAATGTCACTCACCTGGTTATCCCATAAAACCAGTATTTGCAAGCAGATTTTAATGTGTGTGGACTTTCTTCTTTCTTTTGAGCTGTTTAGCCAGCCATGTGTCTGCTAACCATTGATTTATCTCCACACTTCCTGCAGGTACCCACAGTGCCCCTGCGCTCCTCTGGCTACTCCTCTCGCTCTGCTGTGGAAAACACTTCCAAGCTGAACCATTCAGGAGCCAGCATGGTCCATAGCAGCTACCAGGCCACCCAATCACAGAGCAGAAGCAGACGATCGAAGTCGCTGTGCCAGGCAGACCAGGAGGCACTTCCTCTGACTGTGTTGGCTCCCCCAGAGAACACCTTCTACCCAGAGCCTTCCCCCGGTGCCCTAAGGCGCAGCCTCAGTGGAACACTGGCCCAGGGAAGAGGGTACTGGCAGGAAGAGGAGATACCAAACCAGTATACCTACAAAGGCCCCTCTCACCGTACCATCAGCCGCATCACCAACCGCCAGCAGCACTACCAGCAGCACAACTCTGGTTATGGCCAGGACTGCATGGTGGGGCCTGGCAGGGGGGTCCCCATGGCAGGGGATGGCTGGGGGACACAGTGGAAGCAGCATGTGTCCAGGGCCAGCCATGGTTTGGGGACAGGGCAGTACCAAGCCTCCCTGCACCGGGCAGCCTCACTGCGCAGTGTGAGGAGTGTTGGGAAAGGAGCGGATGTTTTGGATGGAGCATCGATACATAGCAACGACCCACTGGGAGGGTGAGACATAATTCACCAGTTAACCCTAACCCTAACCCTCCACTGAACTGAATCAGGCTTTTTTTATAACCACCAAATGTATGAATTTCTTAGAAAGGGTATGCTGCTGCCTGAGAATGTGAGTAGATCTCTTAAAAGTGTAAAGCACAGCTGTGAGAGTCTACTACAGAGACAGCACAAGCTCAAATCTGTAGTGGTGTGAAGATGGATTTATAGTATGTCTGGGGTTAACTAGAGTAAAAACGGAATCCATGACCTAGATTTAGATTTTTAGTTGACCGGTTGACAAACACTTGATGTGTGTTCATTGTACATGATATGGTCCACTTGGGCTTTAATTATTTTCCCTAAACTAACTGTGTGTACATTATTTAATTCACTATGTGCAACATTAGGAAGGTTCATGACTCAATATGAGATCATTTCTTGCAGTCAGCATGCATGCATTCTTTCATTCATAGTGAGAGACCTAACCATATGAGCATGTGTTTCAAAGGCATTTTAAGCTGCCTGAGTCAGAATAGAGTAAACATCAACTTTCCCTGCTGGAAAAGAAAGAAAAAACTAAAAGTAAATATTTGAAAGCCAGTCTAGCTCCCACAGCTTCCATATGACCAGCTGGCAGCACGTTATTGGTATGACATGTTTTTGTGTGACAGGATGTTATACCTAGACAATAAACACCCAATGTGTGTGTGTGTGTGTGTGTGTGTGTGTGTGTGTGTGTGTGTGTGTGTGTGTGTGTGTGTGTGTGTGTGTGTGTGTGTGTGTGTGTGTGTGTGTGTAGGATGCATGGTCTGGATATGCCTACAGCTGTCAGGTATCTGTCTGAGTCGGACACTGCCTTACAAGTTCTGGGAGCTGCATATATACAACACCAGTGTTACCATAGCAATGATGCTAAAAAACAGGTAACTATTTTACATTCGGTTATCTGTAATTATATGTATTTATTCGTTTTATGTGGTTATATACTCCCCATCAGCACATCTTATATGTGTGTATTAAGAGCATGTTGTGTTTCTTGTTTCTGTATCACCTCAGGTTCGGGTTCTACACGGTGTTCCAGCTCTGGTTGAGCTTTTCTCCAGTGACAACCAGGAAGTGCAACGCTTTGCCACTGGCGCCACGCGGAACCTCATCTATGAAAACGTTGACAACAAGGTGGCTCTCATAGAAGCCGGTGGAGTGGCACGTCTCGTCAGCATCCTGAGCGTACCCGACGATGAGCTTCGAAAGAACATCACTGGTAATAATAGTCTAACTTACAATTCAACCACATAATGCAGGTGTTGTTTATGACAACTTACTGACACTGCTGTTGTGGCTGCAGGTGTACTGTGGAATCTGTCCTCCAGAGACAACCTGAAGGAGAAGCTGTCCAAAGAAGCTTTATCGGATCTGACAGAGAAAGTACTGATTCCTCTGAGCGGCAGCATCCCACTCAGCCCGTCTGAGAGAGACATCTTTAACAACACCACTGGCTGCCTCAGGTAACACAACAGAAGACCCCACTCCTCCCTCTACCGTGTGTCTTTTTCTGGTTTTGATATTATGTATGAGTTAGACAGTTTGAATTGTCACAAATGTTCTGGAAATTCTTTTGGGATACCACAGAAAGCAAAAGAAGAGTACAGCCTACAACAACCATGCAAGCAGCTGTGTTTGGCTTCACCTCAGGGCCATAGTCAGGATTTTACAAATACTGAGGTCACCAGTCCAAATTTCCCCAGCAAAACCCCAACCACCAAGGACATCCTTTTACTGTTCAACTAAACCCTACAGAGTATTTTGAGTATTTGTTTAAGTTTGTATCTTCTGTACACTATACCATTTATCCATGACCACTGTACCCTCACTGGTAGCTTTGACCCTGCTCTATATGGGCACAGCGGCATTGTGAATGTAGCTAGCGTCAGCATGACAACATGGTCACAATTACATGTCAATATGCTAACTTTTGCTAATTAGCACTAAACACAGAAGTAGAGATGAGGCTGATTGGAATGTTACTTCCTCTGCAGAGTAGGAAACAGAAGATAGAAGCTGGTTGTGAGCAATGTTTCCTACTGTCTATAACCTGTTATGCTGGGGTCCTCTAGATAATTTCACTTTACATTTTGCTACTGCTAAATATTGCTACTCTCCTTACCTTTGGTTAAAGAGCAATTTGTTCCACACACCGGCATCCAAGTTACTTGTAGGTTACACCTCGTAAAGCTTGTCGGAGCCTCTCAGAGGTTTCAGATCAGAGGTACAGTTACATGCAAGTCTAATAAGCTTCCAAAAAACTGCTTTCAAGCTAGTAATTTGACACTGAGTTGAAGGTGCTACTGAAGCGACCTAACAGAGCTTCAAGTGTGTGTTAAAATCGCTGAATGGCCAGAGATTCCTTTTGGTAGAAAATGGTAAATAACATGCGCCTAAGACAGTTTCATTACCTTCTGCATTAGACCTGACTGGGTTTGACTCTATCTGTATGTTTGTGTGTGTGTATTTGTGTGTAGGAACTTGAGCTCAGTGAATGAGAGGACGAGACAGAAGATGAGAGATATGCGAGGCCTGGTGGACTCCTTGGTTTTATACATTCAACAAGAAGACAGGGCAGATGACAAGGTAACTCGATTGAACATCTCTATCATCAATTTGCTACGCTACATCGGGCAAGAAACTGGCAGACCCATTAAAACCTAAACAGCTGTGAGCTCTGATACCAAAGCTGGAGGTAACAAGACAAAAAGGCTTGTAAGGAGCTACACTAGTGGATGAATCACTTGGTAATGTTAGTGTGTTAACCAGTTCAGTACTTGGTACATGAGCTCTAAGATGTGTCACTTAGTATGCATCCCATGGCGTGAATATTTGCTCCTCCAACAGCAGCACCACAGCGATGGCTGCTTAGCACCAGCACACAACAGCAGAAAATGTTCAGCACCACAGCTGTAAATGACACATCAGTGACAGAATGCCAGCCTTGCAAACCAGCCCGCATTCTTCTTCACTTGTCTGGCACATCGCAACAGGGGCTATTTTCGAAAAAGGAGCTCTGCCAACAGACGACAGACTCAAATGACTTTTTAGACATGTGGATAAACCTTTAACCAACTGGTAAATGATTGACAAATGTACCGCTTCTCTGCTAGATCAACATGAACCCCTCCTGCATCTGATTGGACGGACATGCCTCACTTTCCTTGGTTTTCAGACGGAAAATATATAGTGACTGTGGTGGAAATGTCCCACTTGATCTAAGCCATCCACCAAAATCAGGTTCTGAATAAATGGTAGATCTTACTGTTAACATTTTGTGGCATTAAATGTCAAAATGATTTAAGAGCAGCAAAAATATCGGAAGGGACAATTCAGCAACATCTTGGTATTGGTAGGGACAAGTCCTTACCATGACTATGATTTTAGACAACACTGCTCATAGTTGTCAGCAGCTCCGTCTTGGCAGATCTACTTTCAATATCTTCACCTTAATTCCTCCATCAATTCCCAGGATATGTTTACAAATTTTACAAAATTGAGTTATCAATGCCCCCGATGCTGTATCCAGTTCACTTCATACATTCATGGGTTGTGGACTATTCATCCGCATTCAGGCTGACATTAACCCTGTGTGAAAAAACACCGCCTGTCCATTCATTTGTAACATGAAATGTTTACCTCATGTTGCTTTTGTTGTATTTCAACTCTAAAAACTAAGAAATGTTGTTTGGATGCCTTTTCTTTACTACCCATCTTTGACCCAATTTTGATTTATCTTTGCATATTACTGTACATTTTCCATTAATTAACTATAAAAGTTTCAATTGCTCAATGTATGAGTTTATTTTTTGGGTCACTGGGAGTATTGAACCCTCTCAGTTAGCATCCTTCCCCTCCACTCATTGAGCAATAGTGACCTTTGAGATTAATTCAGGATTCCATTACAAGTGTGTATTGCATACTGCTTTGTGTTTTTTATAAGTATCAAAAATGTTGCCATAGTTTTAGTTTGAGTTTGACAAAGCAAAAGTGAAAGCAGGGAGATGTCTCTGCACCTCAGGAACTTGTTAAATATTAAAAGACAACTGGCATTCAGATCAGGTTTCATATTATCATTGAATGAGCTTACCAGCTTATTTTACCCTGTGTAAATGTAATGCTGTGTACATGTGTCAGCCTCCACTCAGGATAGTTATTTACTACCAATTTTAATAGAAACTCTCCACTTTCTCTCTCTACTTCTTCTCAAACCTCCATTCATATCTCTCTCTCTGTGTGTAGGGTGTGGAGAACTCACTGTGTGTGTTGAGGAATCTGTCCTACCAGTTGTACTCGGAGCTTCCTCCCTCAGTACGACACCGCCTGGAGGGCCCGACAAGAGACTCTGCATCCAGGGACAGCGAGGCTATCGGCTGCTTCACCTTGTATAACAAAAAAAACAGCGAGGTAAAATTTATCACAAATGTTGCAAATCCTTCATCCCAGTTGTGTATATCCAGCCAGATAATGAATTCCAGGATATTACGCCCCACAATGTTACTGTTTTGGTTAGGTCTCCCAGCACTCAGCAGCCTTGTGTCCAGCAGCAGCAGGAAGCTGCTTGCTGTGTAAAAGGTCTTATAAACCTCCTGCCTGAGGCAAAGAAAGTCAGCAAAGCATTCGATCACTGTTGTTTAGCTCGTTGCTGAGTGTATTATTGAAGGCAGCTCATGAAGAGGACAATGTTCAGAGAGATTTTACTAAGGAAATCAAGCAGAGCTGTAGCGAGTGGGCTCGGGATTTGTCTTTGGCCTGGGTTTCATCTGTCAGGCATCATATGTGCTGCCCTATCCCTTTAGTGGTCCCCACCCCATTTGCATTTTCAGGCAAAAGACATCTGTTTTAATTTACAGACCATTCTCCTAAACAGATACAAAAATCGATGACAATACAGTAAAAGGCTTTATCTTTGTAGTAAAACTGTAAATAAAAAGTAAATAAATAATAAAAAGTAGTAAAAAGTTCATTTGAAATAGTCGTTTGAAAGTTTTGTTAAAATATTTTTTATATAAAATATTGTTTATCATAGTACCAGCTCTTCATTCAAGGAAACTATAGGTGATTGTATGGTTAATGCATTATTATACACTATAATTCACGTGTCTGTTAAATTATTTATGCTGTATATTTTATTCTGTTTTTAGGAGGATGTATTGTATGTCTGAGTTTGGATGCTGAGCCACTTCTAAGATAATTTTCTGTCACAACAGACAAAGTTTCTGAATCTGAATCTGCATGCACTGACATAAAATCATCACTTAGAACACTTAGTTTTCTATTGTTAATTTACCCAGTGTTAGTTCGGTAGTGGCCTAAATGTCAAGGATGCAGGTTTGTAACTGGAGGGTCAACTCTAGAATGCTTGAGACCAGCATTATAGACACACTAGAGTCCATTGATGTGACTTATGTTGATATAAAATATTGAAAACAGGAAGACTCTTTCCTGATGATTTTATATCATTTGATTCTTTTGGAGTCCTACAGACAACAACACCATCCATCCCTCCATTTTCCATCATGCTCTCAGTTGCTGGCTCAATAACATACTCATTGTTTAGAAGTCAAGGGAGCAACCCATTTTGCGGGTGGGTAGCTGCCTGTGTTGTATACAGGCTGTGTGTATCATATAATGACCTGCTTTGGATAAATGATACTGCCACTCACTGCAACTCACACAGTCAGATTCACCACCCTTATTTTGAAATTTTAATGCACATGAGTCATTTTTACACAAGGGATTTATGCTTTCACACAAAATGTTTTATTTATCAAGCCTCAAAAAGTCAATCTTTAGGTCATACTGTTGATATAGAACAGGTCAGGCTTCTCTCAGGTGTCTCAGTCAGAGCTGATAGACTGATAATAAGTGGCCAAGCAGATAGAAACTCTAGAAGCGGCCTCAGGTCCACAGGGAGGATCTGTTTTCAATACAACACATAGAAACCAGCAGATCACATTACTCTTTTCAATAGCAGGCACTGGAGACTAATGGAGACCCACAGTTTCATGTATGTTCACATAGCATCCTTTAGAGGGAGTTATATGATTTTTTTATACCTCTTTTCACATATGAAACCTCTTGCTTAGAGATCATCAGAAGAGTTACTTGAAGAGCAAACAGGGAGGATTTCCACCCAACTAATAGATGTCTCTGGACCACATTCATTCAACTCTGTGGTCCAGAGAAAGAGATATTTGACAACTCCTGCTTAGATTGCAATGTGATCCACATGAAAATTCAGGCTTTCCAAAGGATGATGCCTAATGACCCCTTGACCTTTTAAGTTAGTGCCACTGACAGGTTCAACTATTGGTCCAAAAGATGAATATCTTCAAAACCAATGACCACATTGTCATGACATCTTGGAGATGTTCATGGTCTCCAGAGGATGAATCATACAGTTTTTGGCGATAATTTGATCTGTGACACCACAATCAGCCAAATTCAGTTGTACCAAAAACTGAAAAAATACAGTATATTGGTCAGACTTGGCTTTAGACTTTATGATGTTTTGGTGGTAAACTGACAGTGATGGCCATTTAATTAACTAGTTTAAGTAGCTGCATTTGATTGTACGATATGGAAATACAACACGATGAATCAAGACTAAGGAAAACATGTCATAAACTTATAAATTCTATACTAATGACATGATATCATAGGATTACTTTGAAATATTATGGTGACATTGGAAATGACATCCAAGAATCAAAATATTGTAAAGGAATAGTTTGACATTTTTTGTAATAATTTGCTTTCTTGCTAACAGATGAGAACATAAATAGCACTCTTATGTCTGTGGGTCAAGTGAATGGTCAATGAACCAATGTAAGACATGTTAATTTTGCACTTTGACTTTGTGCTTTGGACAAAGGCAGGCAAACGCTCTCCAGTCTTTATTCTAAGGTCACACTCCAGCTTCATATTTAACAGAGAGTATTGTTGATCTTCTTAATAGGGAAAACAAATAAGTGTATTTCCCAAAAGTACTTGTTGATAGTGATTCCCATCCACATATTGCGTCTATGTTTTTTTGTCCAGGCTTAAAGAATAATAAGAACAGCTCCTGCTCATGTCATGAAATATTTTTGACATAATCAGTAACAAATCTTACATTTAGGCTTGTTATTTTAATGCACACACAATTGTAAGTAAGCTGTTTAGGAGGTGAGATACTATGGCAGTGTAGAGGAAAGGTCCTAATTTGTATAGAAATGTAATGTTTCTCTTCAGATTTCTGGAGGTAATAGTTCTAAAATTTCGTGATACAATACAAAGACATGATTAATGTTATCTCTGTCTTTCTACCAGTGTCACTAGCCCTCACCCAGACTTTTCTCTGTCTTTTACCTCCTCCACAGCAGCGAAACCAGAATCTGACCATACTTTCTGAGGTGTCCCGTCAGCCTAAGGGGGCTGAGTGGCTCTGGCACCCTAAGATAGTTACACTGTACAAGCTTGTTCTGCAAAACAGCGACAGCAGCTCCACCAGCCGCGAGGCCGCCATAGGGGCCCTGCAAAATATTACTGCAGGAGATGCCAGGGTAGGATCACACACACACACACACACACACACACACACACACACACACACACACACACACACACACACACACACACACACACACACAGAAATATAAACTATTCATGTATGTTCTTATTCCAAAATGCACTGGCTGTGTGCCTTTTGGTTGCTGTGGATTATTCAGCAAGAAAAACAACAGTTGCACATAATTGTGATTTGAGGCTCATGTGCTCTCTGCCTCTCTCTGTCAGTGGGCATCAGTGCTGGGTGGTGTGATTTTGGAGCAGGAGAGGATGCTGCCCATCCTGCTGGAACAGTTAGACAATGATAATGAAACTGAGCTGAAACCTCTGACTGGACTGCTGAGAAACCTGGCCAAACATTCCAACAACAAGGACCACATAGGTAAGACGCAAATTAGGACCCGTGACAGCCATGATGAAAATGCACTGAAGGTATTCTAGTCCTCTCAGGGCTGGGCTTTCTGTGTTTTAACTTATTTAAAGAGGTGCAGTAACAACCTGTGATGCTGTTGTCGTTTAGGAGTATGAGTACCTTATTGCATACATTACAATCACTTAATGCCACAGTAATGTTAAAAACATGCTTATGTACAGTGTCCCTGCTGGAAAGCATTGTCTGCTGCAGTGCCTTTATTGATATTACCACTGGGGGGTGCTAAAGTGAGAGTTTTGTATTATATTATCTATTTATTTATGTTAAGACAACACTTTAAAGAAGTTTAGTTGATATTAAGATATTTTAAAAAGTATTGGTATTGGTTCTTGTAATTTTGGGACTGATTCCAACCAGAAGGAGCAGTATGCTTAAACACACTTTATCCCAATTCAGTACAGGCTTTGGGGGCAGTTAGTAGGAGTAAGTCTTGGGAGCAAAAAAAATTTTGTAGGAAGTTGATAGGTAGCAAGGAAGCAGTCAAATAAGAATATATATACAAATAAGAATATGCCGATGGTTGCCAGCCAGCCCGAGCATACAACGAGCAATGGGGAGTAAGGTCTTTGACATTTGTAATAAAATTATTGTTAAGCACAGAAATAAAGGTGGCAGCAACAAGTCTCCTTTCTGGCCTCAAAGGAAAAGGAAGACTATTTGAAACACAATTTCAACTTTATTATATTTATTATAACATAATGATTTTTGTCTTGTCAGCATTCAAAACAAGTTTTATATTACACATACATACATTGTACAATGTTAAGTAACAATATTAAGCAAGTTGTAGAACCTGGTTTAATGTAAACACAGAGCAGTATATCACAGTATCATCAGCATATAGGTGGACATTTGCATTGGAAACATTTTGATCTGGTTTGTTCATTAAGACATCTTTGATTATTGATTATTGCATTAAGAGCTCAAAGACAACATTCTATAATATGTTAAATTGTTTTAATTTTCTTAATCTTTTATTTGCATACAACCCTCATTATGCAATTTTAAATTCACTCGTAGTTAAATTGGAAAATTCGTAGCACAGAGTAGTTTTGGAGTAGTCTAGTATTGGACTTCCATAAAATTGAAGTTAAAAAAAGGAATTTAAAATTGGCCAAATTCAGTGCAGCAGAGGTATAGATATCCAGACTTGTATTCCCTTGTATGGACCAAGTAAATCACTGCACAGTCAGAACATATACTTACTTTACACAAACTATTCTGTACGACATTCACTCTCATCTCGGTCCTTGCAGCTAAGAACATGGTGAACGTGCTGGTGGCCAAGCTGCCGAGTGATGGCCATCAGAAAACGCCATCCAGTGAGGTGGTGGTCAACATCTGTGGAGCCCTCAATCACCTAGTCACCTGTAGTTCCCTGGCAGCTCGTGACATTGCATACTTCAACGGCCTGCCCAAACTGATGGGCATCAAAACGTCCCACGATCATAGGTAGGATGAGCTTTCACTGGAATCGTCAACTATTAGCATAGAGCGAGGAAACAGAAAGCAGGATGAAGGCATTATCATTAACACAATAATAATGTTAAATCCATGAAAACAACTGTAGCCAAACATTTTCTTTATCAGTATTATCAATCAGACCAAAGCTGTGACCTCTCAGTGACTTTGTTTCCTGTTTATGGTTTCACTACATATTCTGGAGCTGTCACAACCTTCTCCATTGGCCAGTCTGAAATAGAACCTTTCATTTGCAGGTCATATTAAAGTGTTTATCACTGTGTTTCATCTTGTGGTGTTGCTCTGGTATTTCCTCCCTATTAGTCCTGCTTGTTTTTTAACAGTCTGTCTCTATATCTTGGGTTTAGCTCTGGGAGTCTAAAAGCTGCCAGAGCAGCATCAACTGTCCTCAGCAACATGTTCCAGTACAACAAACTGCACAGAGACTTCAAACAGGTGAGAAACACAACTGATGATACTTTGAGACATACAACATATACAATCATTAAAATCATCCAAATGTCCAGTCCAAAACTAACTAAACTAATTTACTCCAATTTAATCCTAGTCCAGTCTGAACACAGATTTCTACAAAAACTGGTCAGACTTCACTTCTGTCGGAGCTCTAATCTTGTCTGAAGAACTTTGATAGCCCTCTGAGCATTCATATAGTACCACCATACATATAATACCAAACCAACACTTTAAATATGAATTGGAACAAGTAAACAATAAGCTAAGTGTAAAACTTGTTCCACATTCATATATTTGTGGCCATTAGGGGCAGCAGATTAAGCTGAAAACACAATTTTGTAATGCTGTCATGTCATTCATGTGGAATGTTGTGTGCACATGACAAACTGAAGTATTATCTTCACTCTCCTTTTAGCTCTGTTTTGGTCAGAGAAATGTCTAAACTGGATTGAACTTTGTGGGCAGAAACTAAAACAATGAGCTGAAAGATACTGAAATGGATTGGTAGAGTTTGGAGATAATTCTGTGTAGGTTCTTCTCTGTGAGCTTCACCTTTCTCATTACACGTAGTTATTTGCCTCATTGTAAATATAGAAATATTGAATTGCTTTAACAAAGTCCTACTTCAACTCAACCCTTGAAAGGGAAGTTCAAACCATTACTCATTACAATCAACAGAACAAAATGTCATCATAACAAACCTTCCTTCATTTAGAGGCAGGGCTTCTTGCCATAGAACACCTGCAGCGTCCAATCCATGTGACCTCACACTGCAGGGAATTATTTGATGTCAGAAGTATTTTCTCTCTCTTTCTGACAATGAACCAACCACAGGAACTAACCAGCCTGAAGAGAACCGAAGGGTTCCTGTCAGGCAGCAGCAGGGAGGGTTGTTGGTTGCCTAAGTGCCTCCGTATCTCACACTAGAGATTTGACTGAGGTTTTCTTTTTTACAACATTTTGAGAAAAGGACTGCATTCTATCATCACTCAGTGTTCTTATCTTATCTCCACAGTGCTGTCACTGTCTGGTCCTGCTATCTCACTGTGCGGCTACACTTTAGTTTAGACTGAACAACTACTTCACACAAATCCCTTCAGTGTTTGCACTGTGGTTCAGGCTTTCAGGACACAAACTTCAGTGTGATATGCCAGGGCTCCTGTTTTTAATGTTTTTTCTTCCTTAGATTATGCCTCACTCTCACTTGTTCTATTTTCTACAGGGTGAAAGAATCTGATATTGTAGTCATTCAGGACATATGAGCATGAGCTCTCCTGACAGCTAAAATCCAGAGATGGTAAAAATAGTCAATTTTAGTTGTGGAGCCCAATATTACATATCATAACTTTACCTCAGAGTGTTTTACAGTCCGGACAGCCATACAACATCATCTGTCCTCGGACCCTTGTTTTGAATACGGAAACACTCCCTAAAAATGGGGCGGGGGAGTAGAAGAAACCTCAGGAAGAACAACAGAGGAGGAAAAATAGAAGACAGACAAATTACAAAAATACAGCATGGAACAGAATAACAACATTATAAGGGATTTATAATACATATGAAGATTGTGATGAAGAGGATGCCAAGTGCCACTAGAACAGAATAGGACTTGAGCGACCTCCATCACCATGGAGACCTGGCAGGACCAACTACCCATGTACACAAAAGAGACTTACATCAAACCACTCAAAAACAGGAGAAGAGACTTTATTCACACAGGAGACAGAGAAGGATAGAGACAAAGGCCAGAGATCTTTGAAAGGCTTTGCTGGTAAAGGTTCAAGTAAGCAAGTAGTTGGTTTAGAAGCTGGCATAAGCTTAGTTTCAGTTTTTGGATAACTGTGTTCCTTTGGGGCTGTTTCTTATGCTTTTTGGGGGGGGGGTGCCTTGAAATCCCAATGGGTCCAGAGCTTTTGTTCAAATACAAAAAGTGCAGACCTCATAAATCAGGATTACTGCCCATGAGAAGGGGGTGGGTCTAGGTATTACTCAGTACGGTTTTCCAGCCTCTTCATTAGTTCTGCTCTGTGAAACATTCCTTTTGAATTTGAGCTGTAAGATGGACAAATAGCTCATGTATAAGCTAAGTTATCTAAATTACAATCATGTTTAAAGGCAGTGTATGCTCACAAGGAATTGCAAGGGATCATAATGACAGGTGACTGCTCAGGGTGCTTACATGTAGTGAAAGAGCAAACATACAGAACATGACTGAGTGATATAGCAAAACATTTAATCAGGATAATTATTTGTCAAATCACTTAATATTGGTATATATGATTTCATATATTAAAGCACATGGTGATAATACAGTTTGTTTTGGAGTACACTTCCTGTTCTAGTGGGAAACTTTTAATTACCTGATGATGGATGATGGATGTTTCAAATTTTCTTATCAGGGATAAGGTTTTCTGCTGTTATGAATTGCAAAGTAAAGCCTGTAATGTGAGTAACAATGATACATGTTACAGTAAGTGGAGGTGTACAGGTCCTGGTGGGTGGAGCAGACTGACTGTTAATTATTTCCGGCTTCCTGATTTTCCACTGTAGTGTTCTTGTGCAGTGGGCAGGCTGTGATTTATGTGCAACAAGCAGTCTCAGTGATTGCCGTGAATAATAGTATCAGCTGCTCCTGAGTCAGGGTGAACTTCCTGAGCTGCTGCAGGAAATATCCTACATCCTCTGCTAAGTCTATGTTACTCTCTTACTTGAGGTCTTAGGATTCATTTTGAAGTTTGACAGGGGTGTGTTCAGGGACCCAGCTTCAGGTTGTCGTGACTGCACCACAAAGCCTATTGTTTACCCCCATCATATACTGGGCCATAAAGCTAAACATGCAAAAACTGCATATAAAGTCCAAAGTTGGACTTTTGAATTTTGTTTACCAAATAAAATATGAATATTAGCCATGAAAGCAGCATGAAACATTTCCAGTAACACCAAAAATAAAATGAAACAAACAAAGCCAAGCTGCAGTAACTTTCTGGCTTCTTCTCTTTTGCTTAGAAAGATACAGCTAAAGCAAGACCTTTATACCAAGTGCATACTAGCTGGAGAGATAGCTACATGCTAGCCTTAGCCGAATATAACTTAAATTACAAATACATTTAAGATGTAGAATGAAACACACTGTTACCATGGTATTTATATAACTGTATGTGTGTAAAGTCTGAAGACAAATGAAAGCAGAATGTGTGGGTGTTGGCTGACATTGTGCTTTCAACTTCTGTCTCCACCAGATGGTTTTCTAGTTTATATCTGCCCACATCCGCTTTTTATCCTACTTGACCTCCACTCCTCTCCTCCCATTGGTCTCCTCTTCCTCCACTCCTTTGCTCTGTTCTGAAATCTTGTTAGGCTCCCTTATCTGAGGGGAGTCAATTCTGCAAAATGTAATATTCTCTCTGTAGCTGACAGCAATTATTTCTGAGTTACGTTCCTCTCTGTGTGACTCAATCTTTTCTGTCATGTCACACATTGGGAAATCAACGGTGACACAATTTGTTCTTTAAACACTGATTTTTTTATTCATGACTATTATTTCTGCCAAAATACACATTAGAAACCCATGAGCATCCAGTTTGTCCAATATTCACTTTCTGGCTCTTCAGCTGCTAAATGATCCACTACATTCACCAGTGAGTTGCTAACTGCGTCTGTCTGCAGTTTGGTGTTGGGCAGGAGTAACTTAACAACCCCTGAACATCTTGTCTTTGTTGACCTCCAATAGTTTAACTTCAAATTCAGTTGGTTGCAATCTGCAACCTCACCACTAGATGTCATTAAATGCTACGCCCTGGTCCTTTAAGTTACAAAACAATTATGTTAGTGTGATATAATTACAAGAAAGACAATCAAATCATTAAACTCAACCTCAAATTGCTTTTAGAGAAAAAGCAAAAATCAAAATCAAACACAACTTTCTTTGGCTGATATTGCCACAGCAACACACAATTAGAACTTGGAAAATGTTTCACTGGGTCTTTAAGGCTTCTCACTGAAAACAGTGGCCTGGTACAGCTGGAAACAACACTGATAAGAGCAGTGAAACTGATCCAAAACAGTAAAGTCGCAGGCCAGAAAACCAGAAAAATTAGTGACTGTGCCACAGAGTTGAACAAATGCTTTCAGTTGATAATTCTCTGTGAGTGTGTCACTATGATTGACTCTTTTCACATAACAGGTTGAAATGTTTCCAGTTTAATGTTGCTACCTGAGTGCAATGTAGCTCTATAACTGTGTAGGATAGGCAACAATTTAGAGTTTATTATTTAGCTGTTAAGTTCATGAAGAAGACAAAACAACATGCTGTGCTTAATGATTTTGAAATCTGTTAAAATAACTATGAGAACAAACTGGATATCCTCAGTTTACGAAGTTGATAAAGATTCAAAGTGAGTGGCTAACAGGATTACAGGAGCCTGGGCACGAACAGGAGAAGCAGCTCCTTTTATAGATGGATCACTTTGCTGTGGAATGCTAAACTGATTCTATTGGATAACACCCTCTAATGCCTGCTGTGCATTAGAGGAATTATTATAACTGGAAATAACATGAGAAAACTTACTTCCTAACTACAGTTGAATAATTGTACAGGTCCTGAATTTCTTTGAGTTAAAAAAACAAAAACATTATAATTGTACTCCAACTTTCTACATTCTGCTATACCTCCTAAATACTTTACTTGTGTCTATCACTGCCGTTGTTTGGCCTGTGTATTGTTGAGTTCTAGCTCTTGAGTGATCCCTCTCAGCAAGAATGCAGAGAATCTGGCTGAGTGATTTTGGGTTTGTCTCCTTTGTGCCTTCTGGGATGAATAAAAGAGAGCTTGGTTAGGTGGACTTGGCAGCTGCTGAACTCTGTTATGTTCTTCCCGTATAACCCCCCCCCCCGCCCGCTGCCCCCAAACACACACACATACACCGGCCCCACCAAACTGAACTTGACACAGCAAACAAAAGCTGCATGTTTATCCATCTGCTGGGTGGCCATGGTGAAATTAGTACATTTGATAGATATCCTGTTGTGTGTGTGTGTCCTCAACCAATCTCATGCAGTTTGCACACAGCTTGTTGTACACGACAGGCTGTCCTCATGAGTTACAATAAAAACAAACTGACCCCAGCAGAGATATCTGGAAAACTGCTGAACAGATCAACATGTAATGTGCCTTAGTGTTTCTTGGTTCCCAGAGGGTGAAGATTTATACATTTGGACACCCCATGAGCTTTCCTCAGGACAAAATATGTGAGCACAACCAACTATGATGTACTACTATGCTTTTATAAAATATTAAGGCACAAATTCCCCACTAGATGGCAGTGCGAGAAAGAATTTTCAGGGTGTACTTACTTTTCAAAGTTGCACTAATGGATGTTTTACATTTACAATTCTTTTAATCACTGTGTTTAATGTGGAAGGTGTTGCTCAACTCACAGATAATGATCTCGCCTCAGCTCTACAAATCACTGTCGTGTCTTTCAACTCATTATTTTGGTTTTACAGTCTTACCACTTTAGTTTGGAATCCCTGCCAAAGAGCCAGATA
This sequence comes from Scomber scombrus, assembly GCF_963691925.1. Taxonomy (NCBI): domain Eukaryota; kingdom Metazoa; phylum Chordata; class Actinopteri; order Scombriformes; family Scombridae; genus Scomber; species Scomber scombrus. The sequence continues at coordinate 4,134,052 of NC_084970.1, read as the reverse complement.
CAGTATTTTCCTCAGGAGTTGGTGGGGACCAAACCAGAGCTGTAAGGACAGTGAATATTGGACATGTCCACAAATATGACTCCAAAAAAAGTTAATGTTGCTACATGTCTGCTGAATGTGTAATCGATGACTGTTTGCTAACTTTATATGGACAGTATCTTGTTCAGCTTCCTCCAAGTGGCCAAAAAAATCAATGAATACTGCTCAGTCAATTAAAACAAAAACTGCCAGTAGAAAGAAATATAATGACAAAATTATTATTGCATTCAAAAGTTCATATGATAAAAGGATCACAACAAAATAATTGGAAGACACTGGTCCGACTGCAGACATTGTGAAAGTTATTATGGCATTTTTTCACACTGTTTCTATTGTGTCTTCATGTCTTTCAGAAAGGATTCACCCGTCGAGATTTCACAGATATCACCATCTAAGCTGCAGGACATTACATGATTAATTCCAAGCGTTGGACCTCAAGGGTCAATGTTGCTGTGAGGAATAGAAGAGGAACAAAAGGATATAATGTGCAGATGATCTTACTCTGATGGACTTCTAGGATGGAATGGAGCAAGTGGAGCGAAAGGTCCTATCTCTGGTGGTTTTGTGGTTAACCTGGCTTGACTTACAGCAAATAGACTGTGGTGAAGTGAATTCTCTGCTAATGCCCAAAGACACACAGTGGACTTAACCCTCCAAAAATTGTTACATGCTCTGTGTGTATATTTAGATTTTGACTGATGTTTTTCTTCTTACACTGACCCTATTTCCATTTATTTGGGACTTTTGCTGGTAGCTGATAAAATAAATTATGTTCTAAATTTCAGTTATATTTTAAAGTGTTGGGTGCAGAAAGCGGTGATTCTCCCCTGTTCACTTGGATTTGCCAGCAAGCCTCACAGGGAGGGTGTGATGTGTGCTGAAGTTGGTAGTACCCCTTCATACTTACCAATCAGGGAGATGATCCTTTACCGGCTTCCCACCCACAAACACCTCTGTGTTAGATGGACACAGCCATGTTAACTTCACCCTGTATATCAGCAAACTAATACATCAGCCTGACTATATTGTTTGTGTGCAATTGTGGCTGTGAATGTGGTGTAGTTTGTGTAGTCATAACATGTTATTAGGTGCTTTCGGACCAAACGGGTCTGGAGGCTCCCAGAGAGGAACTATTCACTAGGGAGCTCCCCCAAGAACTACATACCTTAAAGGGCTTTTTTTCTGTTTGCATTTGCACCGCCAAAGTAACGTAAGCTGGGTGGTTGATGGAATAGCAACGTCACTTCTTCACATGATACAACTATAAGAAGATCTTCACATATAGGCTCAATATAGCTTGGACTTCACTGTCGGTCGATTTGTCCATGTTTTGTTTCATATTTTAAGGCTAATGTTAAGAGCTGTTGTTTACATGGCTAATGTTTTACACAGGTTTTTAAAAATGGCGGTTGCTGATGCTGCAGTGGCTCATGTGTTCGACCAATGAATGTACATTTATGTCACTCGAGGTTCCTCTTGAAGTAGGGGCTTATAAAGTCCCTCAAAACAGCGTTCTAAGAACTACAATTGCTCCCAGTTGCTGCAGTGCGGACACAATAAAAAGGGGATAGTTCCTCCAACAGTTCTTAGAACTATAAAAAGTTCCTGCGGTCCGAAAGCACCTAGTCTTGTCTTTGTACAGAAAGCTTTCAAATCAAGCCAAGGTCGGAGATGGGGTGAAAAAGACTTATTATGATTAGAACAAGCCTGCAGTTATACAAATAGGAATAGAGCCAGAAGATCATGAGACTGTCCAACTTGGACCATAGGTCACTTGAAAAAATGTAGGTTTACTTAACTATCATGATACCATCTCTGGCTTCATTTCATTTTGCTTTGTAGCAAGAAAGTGTGATGTTGTGTTCATGTCACGTTAGATTTACTATAAATACAAGTCGTCATTAACATCAGCCTTATAGTTTTAAGTAAGTGTTTAGTCAGGGAAGACACAAGTGATGCAGCATACAGATTATAACAGTTTATGAAAACAGTTTTTCATTCTATAAAGGATATTTGGTGTTGATGAAATCTACTTGAGGAACTGTAGACAGGTTCTTGACAGCAGAACAGCAAAGATGTAGTTCAAATTTGCCTCAGCAAGCATGTTCATGTCCTGTACACATAATCCAGTTCATTTACTGGATGGTGTTTGTGAGGCAGAGACCTGGAGTTTTAAAATACATTTTGAAGAAAAAAACACAAAAAGCTTCAATAGGATGAAAGAATTTTTTTGTGTTTTATGTTGTCTGACATTTCTTGTCCATATGAATACCAAACATGGCGGAATGACGTAAAGGGATGGATATTAATAGTCTATGGTAATAAAAGTAAAAATTGACTTACTTGCTTATTAATAAAATCAAAACTATTGACACAGTTTGTCTGCATAGTGGAGTTTGTTGACTTTGTGATACTCCAATTTGGAGTTTAGAATGGCATGGTGTTGCAGGGAGGGGGATGGTTTTCTAAATCTGAATGATTTGTTCACGACTGTAACTTCATTTATATGCAATGCATCTATCTGACTGAGCTATCCACACACACTGATTGACTTTGGAATCACAAAAATGTTTAGCAAATAAATAATTGTATGGTAATTTCAGTAAGATTATAAAACATACTCACTATACTGTATATACTCGTATTTTCAACATGACAAACAAATTCAAAGGACATTACAACCAAACCTGTGGTGTAGTGTGTGTAGTTAGCTGTCCAACAAGACTAGAAGTCTACAGCTAAAGCTACAACTAGCAGCTCTGTGAGACTGTACACAGCTGTGCATTACGTTACATGTTGACATCAGTGTGCTAACATGCTCACAATAACAATGCTAACATGCTGATATTTAGCAGGTATAGGCTACTGTTAACCATGTTCACCAGGTTAGTTCAGCATGTAAGCATGGCCATACTGAGTTCAATTCAATTTTATTTTTATAGCGCCAAATCACAACGAAAGTTATCTTAAGGCACTTTTTACACAGACTGTACTCTTTAATTTAATTTAAAGACACCCAACATTCTCCACATATGCTAATTAGCACAGAACACAAAGTACGACCGACAAGAACATAGCAAAAAGTTTGTCCGATAGTTGTGGAGACATTTCACATAAACACAAAAATGTGGACCTCATGGTGGGTATCAGGTATCATCAAAGTCACCTAGATTTCATCCTTTAAATACAAAATGTTTGGTTTCGAGAGTATTGTCTGTCTGTTATGAAAGTTTAAAAAAAGCCACCATTGCAGACAAAGGAAGCAGACTTCACCAAACATCAGATGAGTTACGCATGTGATCTCAGGGGAGAGCTGTGGAGGAACACCAGCAGCACTAAATGCAGAGTTGAAATAAATTAGAAACAGGGAGCTCAGGGTGCAGCACCATAATGAAGCTTAGCACAAACCATAATATAACAGTGCCACAAATGAACCAAAACACAGCAATTAGCCTGTCTTCACGTGCACACAGTGAGGAAAATCACGGCCTTGAAAAATAAACAGTATGCGCTGTGTAGTCGAATATGATCAATGATGTCAGCATATAGTGTGTCATTAAAGAAAAAAATCTACTTTTGATTCTCTTACACAGTTCTTTATAATCACTGAAATCTTGCACAATGTAAGTGAAAGGCAAAGAAAACAAACCTCTCAAGTCTCAAGTGGAGTGACAGATGTGAAGGTTTTCTCTAAAAAGGCATGTGGGAGAAAGTGCTGTAACTTTCAATCCAGGTCTGGAGGATGATGCAGACCAGCAGGAACCTCGCAGCACTTATCTAGAAGTGGGAGGAAGGGAGGGGTCAGGTCTTATTGGGGAATGACAGGTCGTCTACAGTGGGAAAAACTGGAGAGAGGAGTTTCAGCATGAGCACAACAGAGCTTTAAAGGCTTTTAAATGTGTCATGTGGTATGCTGATGATTAATGAACATTCATTGGAAAAAAAATGTTGAAGTTCATATCAGTTTAAAAAAGCAATAATCCCAGAGAACTCAAATTAAAACAGGATCTGACTCAAAGCTCCACTCTTTTTAACAATCAATCAAATGACTAGATGTGTAATGTTAAAGTTTTTGCGAATAATGAGGCTACTGACTGCTGACTCTGATCATCCTCTCAACTATACAGAGACTTTTAAATGTTTTTCAGTCCACTGTTTTAGTTTTTCGGCCTGCTTCTTTACTGTTTTGGTTCAGTCTTACAGCTCTCATCAACCTTGTTTCCAGGCAGGAAGGAAGCTGACTTCAGCAAAACAACCCCAATAAACCAACTGTACACTACTAGCCCAGCACCAAACAGCAGACAGACAGAGTCAGGGACTAAATGGTGAACATAGTGGAACATTTAGCTGCTTAAGAGTCAGATATTTCCCTCAGGAGTTGAAGCAGAGCTCAACAGAGCTAAAAGACAACTAAACCTTCAATTTACATCTGTCAGGTCGCCTGAAACATAAATTAAATGAATGTTAACTTTGTTATGTGTCTGCTTGATGTGTAAATAAGAGCACTTTCGCCACAATGATATGACTGTGGAGTGTGGAGGTAAACTATGGTTGCAATGACCCAATCTCCACTCCAGGAGCTTCAAATTTTCACTCAGTTTAATCATAGAGGTTACAGAGCAGCCATGTGGACTCTTCTCTTTCCTCCAACCTCAAAAACCTCAACCTCAGACTGAGCATCCTGAGTTGACCTCAGTCACACATACCAGCAGGACTTCCAAACATGCTTTTGTCCTCTGTAAATTCTGCCCTAACTATGACTCATAAATGTAATCAATGATATCATATCTACACATAATCTAATTTAAATATCCTCACATTGCAGAGTTTACAGTTTGAAGTTATTCCAGAGTAAATATCTGACTTTTTCAAAGTGGATTTCAGGATGGGCGATTGATGCTACGTAGATGGAGCTTCACTGCCCTCTTGTGGCTGAACTGACCTACAGTGGATGATTCATATACTGTAGTTGTCCTGATGTTTCCTGGGGTTTAAGCCATGCAGCTGTAACATCCGCAGCTGACTTCAAGCCAGGATTTGGATCACTCATTGATTTAATATAATGCTGGTTGGTTCCACAGTAGATGAGGCTACAGGAAGCAAAAATAAAGAAAGGAAGGAAAAAGAAAAAACATCCTGAGGACAGTCCCCACTCTGAATGATGTGAGCAGATCACTAAAGTGTACATAAGCAAAGACGATCATGATCGGGATGATCCTGCATACATTAAGGAAACATTAAGATGCAGAAGCAGTGCTCATACCTCAATGCTAATTAAGGACTTACAAACAGTTGGGAATGATAATATTGGTAAGAATCAGACAATCTAACACAGTACAGAGAGGGGCTCCGGCTCCCTCTGTCAGATTGGCCATATAGCAGCCCTGGAAGAGCTGACATTCAGACTTATGAACAAAGTAGACCTGTACATGTTGAAATGGAATAATTGGGGCTTTCATTAGTTATGGGTTTACTCAATTTAATGTATTATTCTCATGTATTGTCTGACTTTGTAATGCATTGATTAAAATTCTAATTAAACTATAAATATAAAAAAAATGTAACCTAGACATAAACTTTCACTTTGCAACCAAAAAAAAAGATTGTTGTCTGTGACACCCTGACCTGAAGAGAAAACCTTTGTATTTTGTTAGATTTATTTCAAGTATTAGTTTAGTGTATGAAAGGTTTTTGTATTTCAGTTATGTTAGGTTGCCTTGTCTTACTTGCATGGTTACATGTACTGATTAATGGATATTATTATACCAACGTTTTGCTGTTGGGCAACAGCTCTGCATGGCTCAGATACAGTGTTGGGAATGTTTATGCAATAAAACCTGACTCATATGGGACTGTAAACATTTAACTTTCCATCTCCTAATAATGCTGCTGACATTACAGGATTTAGATGATCAAGACAATGGACTTTAAACATTTGATTTAGAGTCCTGGGATCTCTAATAAGAGTTCAGGAAATAGATCTGCATCAACAAAGATTCTGTATTTTACAGATCGCCAAAGTGTAGAAATACAGTACACTGAAGATGGAGTGTAAACTCCTGAAGCAGTTTGTAACATTGAATCAGTGAAATTAAATAACAAAAAAACAATAATGATCAAATGTTTCGGGCAACAGCTGGTGGAATCAACGAAACTAAAAGGTTTCCTTATGCTTGTTTCCTCCCTTCCCTTACCACCCCATGTCCTCTAACTTAGAGAAAACAGGAAAGGAAGGAGAGGACAGAAGGTTTTATTTATTTACATTACTTTAGGGGCATTTCTGTGTCTTTACTTGATAGCTGAAAGATGACAGCAAATGAGTGGAGAGAGAGGGCACCAGATGGCTTAAGACAGAGGCAAAGAGGTGAGACAGTAGTTTGTATAAACGTCCATAGTGGTTCAATCACAAACTGGAATCAAACAGCCAGTCATAAAACGTTACTCAAGTCATTTTCTTTCTCTTATTTGTTTCTGAATATGAAATGGCAGAATTGGTCTGAGCATTAAACTTTATCATTCTACCTTGAAGATAGAGAAGAAGACAGAGTGACGCCTGGATACTGTCAAATACTTTGATGCCCAGGACAAAGCTAACATACAGACACAACACATTTCATATGAACAATTTAAAGTCTCAGGAGATCATAGAAACAGGCAAACTCAATACCAGGAGGTGTCCCCTGAAAAGCTTTTGAAGATAAGATAGTGCTCATGTTGCTTATTTAACAGTACAAAATCACATGTATGAAAGATAATACAGGGGTTTCACAGATCAGTAAATGGTACAGATAGCCTATCCTGGTGTGGTGCTGAAAAGAAGCTCAATAACTTACTTAGTAAAACACAGAACAGCTGTTCTAGATCAATCCATGTTTCAGATTAAAAGTAATTCTAAGACAATTTAGAATAAAATACACTGGAAGTTAGCTGAAAAGATTGATACCCGTCTCATATTAGTGTCAAGTACAGAGCTGGTGCCAAGGCCAGGATGTTATTAGCTTATCTTAGCATCAAGACTGGAAACAGGAAGCAGCTAGCCTTACTCGTGGTCATCCCTATGTTCCCACAGCCCTATGTTCCCCCATTTCTAAGAAATGTTCCTCCCATCAAAATTAAGCCCTTTGTTTCCACATCCCTTTGTTCCCCCAGCCTTATGTTCCAAATTAGGCCTCATTTTTCCTCAGGCCTGCATTCCCACAGCACAGGTATGGCCATTCCCTAATGCACATTGTTGTTGCCCCCCCTTAACCTGTTTTGTCATTTATGAAAATGCTTGAAAGACAGGTGAAATTCTTTATTTTATTCCCGCCTTACTCTCTTCACAAGTTCAAAAATAAGCCTACCAACTCTCTCTAAAGTTGCAGCTCTAAAACTTACAAACATAAAATATCTTGTTTGTTTTATAAAACAAAATGTTAATTTGATAATTTTTCTTGCATGAGACTACTTTATTTGAGCAAGCAAAACTGCTCTAAAATACACTGCACACTAGCTGTGTCCTGTACTTAACAGCAGACAGGCTGTTTGCTAAAGAGACAAAAAAAAAAAAAATTCAGGATATGGTAGAAACACAACTACAAATGAATGCTAATGTTGCTCTGTATCCACTCAATATGAAAATGGGCTAACGTTTCCCCTCACTCCCAATGATAGCCTACCTTAGTTTAGCCAATCAAGATAGGCTAACCACTACTGGCTCAAGCTCCACACTTAATGTGCAGACATAGAATACTAAATTAATGCAACAACTTTTTAGTCTTCCAAAGTGGAAATGTATCTTTGGTCTATCTGGTGGTATATTAAAATATTAAAGCATAATATGTTCACAGCATACTGTAATAACGATAATGACACTATGAATACCCCCAAGTCATAAATACAATCAGAGTTGGTGACTTGACTTGGACATGCCCCTAAAGATATGAGACTTGACTCAAACTTGCCCTCAATGACTTTAGACTTGACTGTGACAAAGATTTGAGACCTGACTCTGATTTGCCTTCAAAGACTTCACTTGGACTTGCCCCTCAAAGACTTGAGACATGAGGCAGACTCTCAGATCTGAGGAACAGCAGATGTTAAGGTTCTTCTGTGATACACAGAACTTTCATGCTTAACCTCTGGTCGTAGTAGCTGGCGATATTGACAAACCTTGCCTCCATGCATCTGTATTTACTGTTCAGGTTGTTCAGCACTATGAATGGGAGATTTAAAGACTACTTGCACTAATTTGTGGGCTTACTCAATTGTTTAAACTAGTAGTATCAATCTTCTCACACATTTCTCAAACAATTCCTTTAAGGTTCTGCCTTATCTAGATAATTCATAGATTATGCTTCTTCAAACAGGTCCCAGACCATAACAACAACATTATCATTTGTTTGCAAAACTTCCATGTTAATGTATATTAATATAACAAATATATAATTTTTCTTATATTTCAATATAAATTATATAAAAATCACATTCATGTGGAATTCCCGTGGAGTTACTGTACAACAATATATATATATGTAGTGTTATGGTTGATCATGACATGCCAGTAGGACTAATTAAAAGTCCAATAATATTATTCCAGATAAATCTCACGACTTGAAAACATACAAAAAAGCCTACAATATTGTACAGCAGTTGAGGGCAGAGGTGACATCAGTCCAGCCTCAACACGGAATATAAATTATAAAAGCAAGGCACGATCATTCCCTTCAGACGTCTATAAGTGGAGGTTTGTGAAATGATGCACATCTGAGGGCAGCTCAGGAGCAAGGATGTTAGACTTCTGTTGAATTTCTGCATTTCCTTTCCCTGCAAGGGGAAAAAAACAAACCATACATCACAACTCCCATTATGAAATAACAATGGGTCTGCAAGACTGTGATGTCATTGTAAAGAAGCCACATTATTACATGGGTAGAGGTTGAGGTCCAACCCAAGTCTGAGCCAAAGTGCTGGACCAACTGATGGACATTGCCATTATCTGTGATTCTGAATAGCATTTACCTGGTTATCCAAGGTATGTTGACTCAAGGGAACTGGACTTGGTTTTAAATACATAAAGAAGTTTCGCCCCTCAACCAAGGGGCTTCTTTAGTTCTAACTGACTGGTGGAGAATGCCAGGTATTTAACCTCTGTGTGATCGTTATCAAGACCATTGATACCACATAGTTGGTTAGTGCTCCCGACTGTTTTAACAACCATTGTTAGAGTCGTCGGAGTCATCTCAGGCCAAATGTAAATGACTAATGTATAATGTGAATGAATGTTAAATCTCCTGGGAAGGGATGAAAGCAAAGCATTTTAGGTAGAGGAAATGTGGCGTTGTAGACCTCCTCCACTGTTGGGAGATGGTTTCTCTACTTCGACGGAGATGGCCTCCTTCACACCATCTGTCCTCCCTATCCAAAATATGTATGATGTTGTCCTTGAAAGAGCGTCCCCTATCTTTAACGGTTCTTAAGCTTCCCTGATATACAAGTGTATGCATTCCTCACTGTATTGGAATGCATACACTCGATTTCTTTTCTCGTGTTTGGGTGGTAGGGTACATTGTTTAACTTTTTCCTGAATGTGTTACCACAGCATTATTGTGTATTTTCAGGGATTTAGGTAAATATATCAATATGTACCGTAGCTCCTTCTTCAGCCGTGACAATTTGTCATACAGTCGATCATTCTTAACCTTCATTGGATTGTCCGGGACGAACCAGGCAGCTATAAACTTACACACCACCACAACGTGCTGCAGAAAAACATCGACATGAAAGAGACACGAAAAAAACAATTCAAAATAGGTATATAAATTTAAATGTGCAACAGTATCTAACCCAAATCTATCTAACCAAAATGCACCTCAAACAGAATGACGAAGGCAAAGCGCACAGCCAAGACCAACCAGAACTGAGCGGTCAGAGAGTAGTCCTCATTGGTCCTGTAGTCTCTATAGCTGCACAGACATGAGACATACAATTATAGTACATTTTTGTCCTGTTCATACAAATCTGAGTGATTTCTGTGTATGTTTGGACTGTGTAGAGTAAGCTGCTCTCCCCACCTGCACTCTGTGATGTTAATTTTGTTGTCGAGCTTCATCTGTTCAAAACCAAAGTCCTTCTCAACTGCTTCATGTGACATGTAGGCCATGGACAGAGTGTCATTAATGTAGCCCTCCATACAGCTGTACAAAAGAGAAAAAGCTGAATTATGGATATGGCACATGCCAGCCTCTTGAGGTGTTTTATATACAGTATTAATGGGGTATTTGTACTGTAACAGCTGAAACGCCACTGACTGTGTGTTTGTGATTCCATTAGCACAGGGTCCGTAGTAGTAGCGGTAGACAAGGCGTGGAATGAAGTCTGACGAGACCCCGATGACCAGGCCGTTGGCTATCACTGCCAACACACCGATGAACTCCAAAACCTTTGTCCATACACCTGCAGGCAGAACATATGTAGAGGTGACATATGTGGAGGTGGAACAAGAAACAACAAAACTAGAGTCGATTGTCAACTTGTCAATTAAGCAGACAAAAAAAACACTTGTCTCTTATCTTTAAAGGAGACAGGAAGTGACAAAAGCTAGCAACATATTTTCAGAGAAACCGGAAGAGCACTGACTGCATTTTGTCTGTCTAAATGTTGTATGTACTAATTGTAGTTCATATTGGTTAGAATTATGATGTAAGAGTGGTAAAAAAGCACTCCAAGTAATGAAGTCCTTATTGCTTCAACATTTTAACCATTCTGCAACTAAGCATCATAAAAACAGCAGTTTTAAAAATGACCACATGGTGGTGCTATTTATTTATTTATATCAAAAAAACGAATTTTTTTTTTTTTTGTTATTTTACCAATAGCCCAACTTCTCTCGACACACACATGTTCACACCACAACACACACAATTTCTCAAGGCAAGACTCTGACTTATTAAAATAACCATACACACAGCTCACCAATGTCATTGGTTTTCCTGGGAACCACCCGACGTTCCAAGTGGACCATCTTAATGGCGTCCAGGCGGATCTCAAAGATGTTGTTGATGAGAGCCAGCAGAGGGGCCAGAGGGAATGCCGCCACAAATATGGTGGTAAAACTGAACTGGACCACTAGAGTATGGAAACAGTAGTAAGTAACATAACAAAATTATATTACACATGCTTTTATATTTGGGACAATTTTACAAAAGATTGGGCATTCAGTTTTTTCTTTTCTTGGTGCCAAAATTATAATACTACATCACCCACCATCAAATTACTCATTTTGTATGACCAAAGGTCCTAAGCCTAAATATATTCAGTTAAAAGTTCTATAAAACAGACAAAAAGCAGCAATATCTAAAAAGCTGGAGGCAGAATATGTTTATATATGGCATTAGGCTGTGCTGTGCTGACATTGCTTAGTCAGGGCTTTGAGCGTGGGTACAATGGACCAAGCAAATTCAACTTAAAACTAGTTAGTTGCTGATTTAAAAAAAGGTTTGAACCACTTTGAAGTGAGATAGCTAACTGTGGGACCTACCCATTTCAAGGAACTCATTAAATAGGCTGAAAGCATTAGTGGGGGCCAGGTGGTAATTACGCAGCCAGTCCTGAAGTTCGTAATTGTTGTATGGTTTGTCAAGTCCATCTTCATTCCCGTTACAGCGACTGCACTTAATATTGCTTCTGCTAAAACAGTTCTTCAGCCAGCTGAAAAACAGATGGAAAAGTTTATTAGCTCATATAGTACCAAAGTGACGATTTAAAGCAGCATGCAGAGAAGCACTCAGAAAACATGGCACCTGTGTTTTCTGCATCAAAATGAATACAACTCTGGATAGTTTAATATTACCTCACAATGTAACAGAATGAAAATCATACTCACGGTACAGTGAACTCAAAGATGTTGTTGAGAGTCTGTTTGAGTATCATGATAATAGCCATCTGGATAAAGAGGTCTGTCAAACAACCACTAGGGTGGCACTAAAGGACACACAGGCAGGAAAAACAGCATTACAAAAAAAGACACTAGTGCCAAATGAAAAAAGTTGAATACCTGAAAAGTAACTGAATCTACTCACCTCCTCCAGTCTCCACCCGGCTATACGCACATAGTTTCCTGGATGGCCATTTATCCTGTCAGAAGACAACAAGAATTTTAAATCTATTTGACATCGCAAAGAGAGTAAAAAGATGCACATAGAGTTGTTATTCTAAAAGCGGGAGAGACTCTGCATACAACAACTGTTACTTTATGGGAGAGTGGCAAAGAGAAAGCCACTGTTGAAGAAAACTCATTAAATCTTGATTAGAGTTTACCAGAATAAAAAGGCATGTGGGAGACTCCTAGGTCAACTGAAAGAAGGTTCTTTGGTCTGATGAGACCAAAATGGAGCTTTTTGGCCATCATACTAGATGCTATGTTTGGCGGATACTAAACACTGCTCAAAGAAACCACACGCCGTGAAGTATCCCCACAGCATGATGCTGCCACAACCATGCTTCACGGCTACAGGACCTGGAATGCTTGTAAAGGTAGAGGGTAAAATGAATACAGCAAAATATAGCTAGGGAAATCCTGGAGGACAATCTGATTCAGTCTGCAAGAGAATTGCGGCATGGAAGAAGATTTATTTTCCAGCAAGACCATGACCTGAAGCATACAGCGAAAGCTACACAGAAATGTTTTAAAGACAACAAGGTGTTCAATGTCTAGGAGTGGCCGAGACAGAGCCAGACCTTAATACAATAGAGAATTTGTGACTGGACTTGAAAAACGCTGTTCACGTCTGATCCCCCAGAGTTCCCCAGTAGGTTCTATCATGGCCTTAGCTACCATTGAGGACACCGAGGTCATGTCCTCGGTATTTTTTTCTTGAAGTTTTGTTTAATTGTGAAGTGAAAATAGCCGACGAGACAATTATCCTTGCATCAACGGACCGTCATGTGACACGTACTTGAAGATTCCCCTGCCATGTCAAAACGAAAGTATCCGGCTATAGCCAGCGGTGGAGTGAAGCCTTGAAATCGCCAGAAATATGTTGTCTACATTTGTGAATTGGACTTGACCCGATTTTGCAAACTGTTCATTCATTGGATGAGCCCTTTTCTCCCTTTCCCAGCAGGCCGTGCTCCATTCCACATTTTAAGAATAAACAAAGAAAATAATATATTGCAGTTATAATTTTTAAATATACAACCATGGAAGTTGTAGAATACTGAAATAGGAGTTGATTAAAGTTGCACAATTGGAAATGATAAGAACTGGACCACAAGAATGACCATGATTGAGAAATGCACAGCAAGAAAGCAGTATAAATACATCATGGATTAAACCAAACAGTCTCAATAAATTGTAGTCTCATTTTTGACCTAGGTATTTGAAAAATCCTGGCTACGGCCTTGGGTTCTATTGAGACCTATGCACACAGACTCAGTGCTGTCATTGCGGCCACATGTGCATCTACTAAATACTGACTTGAAGGGGGTGAATATTTATGCAATCACTTATTTTACATTATATATTTTTAATGAATTGACATTACTTTGTAGAAATCTGTTCTCACTTTGACATTAAAGAGTACATTTTTTTGTAAATTCTTAAAAATCTCCATCTTTAGTTAATGAAAAATACACAATTCTAGAGTGTAAATTATTTAATTCATAGTTCAGTCAGAGACACAATTGGACTGTACACACTGCAGTGTTTAGTGCAAAAAGGCCTATATACAGTAAGTATTTTAAGTATTACTCCACCTGTAAACGCTCAAAGTAAATTTAACTTTTGTTTGTTATGAGAAAACTGCAGGCCACCTCTATGCTAATGCTAAAAAAAGCTCAAGTAAAGTCTTCATTCAGGGTCCAAATACAGATACAGATCAAATTCCAAGACGAGATGGAAATGGTATAGAACCCAAAGACTATGAAATATTTCATACTTGTTCCTATTTGAAAGTCTTCACCAATATACATCAATAATTTCCCCTTTGCAGACACACAGTACCTGCCCATGAAGAAGGCCACATAGAAGAGTGAGGAGAAGAGAGTGAAGAACTGGAAGGTGAACATTTTGATTGTGAAGCTTTTCTCTGTGGCAGCGAATGAATTTGTCTTTTCTGCAAACAGACGAAACACAGACTTGCAACAAGATTCCCAGCAATGCATATGGATATATACATTTCAACATGTACTAAATAAAAATGTATCCTTTTACATTTTTTGGGAAACAACATGTTAAAAACATTTATACTTATTTCTATTATACTTTTTCAAAAGGTAGTTCTCACCTATTTGACACAGCTTTAAGGACACCCATCTGTTTACCTACAGGAACATAAAGAGAGACACCCACAAACACACTATTTTATATTACTTGTACATATTAGATTTTTGGGAGCAGGACCTCGGTCAGCTTTCTTTCTATTTTCTCAGGTCAAATTGTGAAGACAAATGCATTGTCTTCACAATTGCAATTGGAAATGCATTGTGTGCTTATGCACAAGGCAGTGAGGTAAAAGTCAAACAAGCTATGGAGTCTGATGGTCCAACAGCACCATGATGCCATGACGAATCCCACTTTCCTTCATCATGCCATCACCTGACCCTATCCAAGAATGTGAACAATTTTAAAGTGCTAGAATACCTGATAGACTGCACAATACAGAGATCTTTATTATGGATTTTCTGGCCAGGTGACTTTACACTCTTTACACTCTTTTGTGGCCATATTGGAGTGACTCCTCAACTCTAGGACTCTAGGCACAACTAATCCTCCAGTAAAGCTCTGTCAGGGTGCCAGATGTGCTTCCTTGATGATTTGTTTCTTCAAGCAACCAAGCAGAGACTTGTTTTCTTTTCTTTTTTTTCACTATGCATTCCTGTGACATAAAGGCCTGCATTAAGTTTAGCCTACAGTAAGTTCTCAGCTCAGTGTTGATACAACTCAGTGTATTTCTGCCATTACATTTGTTTCTCTCTGGGTTCAGGTCGTGGGTTGGAGGTTGGAGTTCATGTGATTTGGGGTGGCACTTTCAGGCTGTGTGTACCCGCAAACTACACTTGAGAGTGTGGTTGGGTGTAATAAAGGGTCCAGGTTGTGGATCTGAGGCTCTTTGGTGGGTTCACAGGTGAAGAAAACTTACCCGGGTCATGATCTGAATGGTGACGTAGTGCAGGATAGCTCCCAGTATCAAAGCCACAGTGTTGGCATGGTCTTTGATAAACTCCGATTTGCCCTCAGACAATAAGGGTGCCGCCACCACTCGAAACACCACCAGGGCATGAGCGAGACCGATGATCAGCATCAGCTGGAACGCAGACACACCAAGATGTTACGTGACACAGCCTCTGTTAATCTTTTTACTGTATTTTCTTTCCACACAATTTGAATCTTTTTTTGAATCAGCAAGAATCTGAGATTGTGAAACTGACTGACATTATGTCACTCCTGGAAGATTAATTAATTAAGGAACTTTTATGGGGATGAAGGGGGCACAGTTTTAGCACATGATGTCCAATTTTCTTAATATATCCATGGTCAACTGTTTTAGTTTTCTCTTTCATACACGTTAATCTGGAGTTGTTTAAAGCCTGTCTGATCTTCAAACTGCTCCTGTTCTTTCCCACATCAGACTTCCTTCTAGTGATGTCACTGTGTTTCCTGATCTCAACCATTAACCCGCTGAGTACAATGTTAATATTACAGACAGGAATAATGGCCGAAAGTATATGAACATAAGATTCAAGTTGCAATAAACTGGTATAAATGTAGATGCTGTGTGTGTGCGTGTGCGTGTGCGTGTGTGTGTGTGTGTGTGTGTGTGTGTGTGTGTGTGTGTGTGTGTGTGTGTGTGTGTGTGATAGAGAGAGAGTGTGAGTGTGAGTGTGTGTATAGCATCTTTACCATGAGTGTAACCAGTATGAGGACCAAAATGCTGCGGAAGTACGAGTGTCTGAACTCGTTGGCTTGACAGTCTGGATTACTCATTATTTCCAGAATCAGTTCTTCCTGTAAACACACACACACAGACAGAGATTCACCACTCAACTCATACATCACGTTCTATTAGCCTACAAGGAATTTTGTGTCTAGAAATTGTGTATCTTGTGTCTTGCAGAGTGAACTGCTATAAGAAAGTAACTTCAATTATTGAGCAAACTGTCTCACATTAGTTTTACTTTCAGAATGCAGATTCCTCTTTAGTCAAAGCGTGACACAGTACAGAAAAGCAGTACCTCCTCTTCACACCAGTCATACACCTTCCACTTGGAAACATATTTGGCCCTGGTTCTCTTCCACAACTCCAGGAACAGAGTAGCTGTGAACACAGAGAGGACAAATCAAAGAGAGCCCATCAGAGGGAACATCAGATCAGAAATGATCAGATCAGATCACAGACTTACCCCAGATTGCCATAAACATAGCAAAAAACACAGTTCCCTCATTGTCAAACAGATGGCTGACCTGTGTGGACAAAAATCAGCATTGCACGTAGGAGCAACATAGAGTCTTTAGGTGACTCTTATATTTCAGTTATAAGAAACAAATGCAGCAGTTGTGTGTGGAACAAAGTACGAAGGCTGGCTTGTGTTAGTTGGTTTGTGGTAATGTAATTAATTAGCTGTTCACTCAACCTCTTCCCTGAACAACCATTGTCTAATCTTAGCTCACCGGGAGCGTGTCTATATTCCCACAGCCCTATGTTCCCACAGCACCTTTGTTCCCACAGCCCTATGTTCCCACAGCACCTTTGTTCCCACAGCCCTATGTTCCCACGTTTCTAAGAGAGAGATTATTAAAATTTAGACCCTATGTTCCCACAGCCTCCGTCCCACAGACATGTGGGGTTTCCTGGTACCTCTGTGAGGCTACGAGTGAAAGTCCCTCATGAGCAATGATTTACAAATTCAGCACTGGGGCGGGCACAACGCTGTCCTGATTGGGCCATCTTTTTGCGCTCGCAAGATCAAGTAGACCAGGCTTTTCTCCTCATTGGGTTGACCAATCCATCTGATACAGCACAGCGCACGGGCTTTAAGCATTGGCATAACCAGGGACTTATGGAGCCGAATTTTCAAATTTCACAAATTTAAAACATTTAAATGTTGAAGTTCTATCCAATCTGCTGATGCCTGACTATCATGCTGGAGACTGGGGTTTGTTTCCCACTTGGGCCGAAAAGATTCACATGTGACACTGGGTGCCGTAGACCCGGACGAGTGTGGGGAACATGTTCGGGGGGTGAATGTAATGGATGCAGTTGTAAAATATAACCCTAACCCTGTGGGAACATAAGGGCCTAATTTTGGAGAAGAAAAAAAAGTCTAAGTAATGTGGGAACATAGTGATAAAATCTTGTACTGACTATTTCAGCTAAATCAACAGTTGGCAGCTACAAATGTCACCAAAGACCCATTGTTCAAAAATTACTAAAAAAACAAATGATAAATCTGCCGTTGTTATCGCAGTAAACTTGCTAAACTAATTTGTGCCATGCTAACACCAACAGCTAGACAGATGTAGCAGAAGTATGCAGGGCTTAGCTAAGGTTCAACTGCAAATGAATTCAGAAACATGCAACAATAAAGCCCATTATAAACACACAGTATGTCTTGTCTCTGTCAAAATGTACATGCATGTTCCTAAAAATAATGCATTTAACCCAATTATAGCAAACAGGTGGTAGTGTACATACTGCTAATTTTTGCCCTAGCCCTAACATTACCTGCAAATAGCCTTAAGTGAAGTGATACTGATTTAGGAGGAAGACCTGAACTAAAATTAAAACTTTATCAACCTTTGGTTTGGTTTCACCCCCAACTCCCAACACTAAACAAGACAACTGACAATATAGGATACCACCTCAATAAACCATATGATTTAAAATACATAAATACTGTAAAAATAGTTAAAAAGCAAAACAGTACAGTAGAAAATACAGTACAATAATATAAAATGAGAGATATAGGCTATGTTTAAGTTATTATCATGTGGGAGCGGGGTCTATAAATACAGTTTATCCCAAATATTAAGCTTAATCATACAAACTCATAATGTGATTGTTATATTTTTTACCTAATAGCTGGTAGGTGGGAATATTTAGCCACAACTTATCTTTTAATTCACAACTAGTTTGAACTCATAAGCAGCTTGCGCAAGAGAAAAGTAAACAGTAAACTACAGCGACACAGATTAGATCAGTTTACCTTGGCATAAGTGCAAGTGTCTGACAGCTTCCACACTGTACACCTCTTGTCACAGCGAGGACACATTGTGATGTTGGACTCACATACTTCCTTACTGAGGACAGACAGAAAAAGACAATACTCACAGAATGTAATATGTGCAGTGAAAACTGAATGAAAAGGTCATTGTCTTTAATAAGAGTCATGCTGTGGCAGTGATTCAGCTGGTGCTTTTATACAGAAACATGTGTAACAGGAAGGACTGGCTTCCAATGGCTTTACTAAATTCTTATTTAAGAAATTCTCCGCTCATCAAATAAAGGCTTGCTGCAAGTGCTACAAAACCATCTCAAATCCTACAGTTTAAAAATCTAAATGATGATAAAAGGACACGTTCTGCATGTTGTAGACCATTTAACACAAATCTCTTAGACATTAAACTCACATGAGAGGACTGGTCTTGAAAAAGGCCAGCCCGTACAGGAACAGTACAATACCCAGTACAGCAGCTGGTATCAGCATCTTGGTGTACCAGCTCAGCCACAGGTAGTACAGAGCCACCTTCTCCCCAAAGTAACACCTGGAGGGACCAAACACAGAGAGAGACATAGACATACCAGTCTCTTTAAGAAACATTCATCTAACTTAAACTTTTCATAATTTGTTTGGATTACAAATTATATCATTAAGACAAAGCAACATCTCAGACAAATCCAAGACAAAGTGATTAAAAAGTAAATGTCAGGTCACATGAATTGGTCACAAGTAACTGCAACATTTATTTTTGGTTCTAGCCAGGTAACTTTAATGCCGGACTGTCAGCACAATAACCTACCAAACAAAACTGGCTTTAAAACAACAATGTTGATGCACTGGACTCTAACTTGGTCTCACTAAGACAATAATACGGATCTATGTGGCCACAGTCTAGTCTAAATCAGAGTCTAATCCTCAATCCACAATTTGTTGCACTTTGCAAAATAAGTTTGGGTCAATTAGAGTTGAGATTTGGAAAACTTATACAAACCTATTTGCATCAACTCAATTCTGTAACTGCTGCCCAAGCTTCCTTTGCTAAATATTGGCTTGACAGGGATAATGCCATATTTCGTTTTGTGATTTGTATACATATTTAAAGGTTCTCAGAGGAGTTTTCTTGTAAACAAACAAAATGTTTAAATTTAAAGTCTGTATTTCTCACCAAAACCTTCCTTTGCGTATCTTTGAGGTCTAACAAATGTACTGAATGCATTTCCTTCATCTGAAACATTTGTTAAGCAGATTTTTCTTCTAAGTTTTAAAGCTGCATTGTTTATGTCCAGGTTTATTGGCTTGTAGTCTTCTTAACTGCATTTATTGGCACATTGCTATGCTTGTATCTTGGTGCATTCCTCCCACCAACAGATAAGTGGAATTGCTACTACAGGAAGGAATCTATCTGTGTGTATGTATGTCCTTCATGTATCTCTTGAACCATTCACCTGATTGACTCCACACTTGGTGGGTGCATTGCAAGGGAACAAAGGGAGTGCTGTGTCAAATTTGATGCAATTGCTTGCAGCACAATTAATAATAATAAACTTAAACTCTGAATGAGAAAAGCATTCAGCATTCCGCCCTGTAACGGCGGGGCTTCTGGGCTCTGAGACTGCATATCATGATCAGAGCTGTACAACCCTGCCATAAGAGAGAGGAAGGGACAACTCTCTTATGAGTCCGTATGATAACGTTAAAAGTTGGACTTTTTGTAGGTTTACCGACTCATTTTGAAAAAGACAAAAGAAAAAAAACAGAGAGAGAGGGCAATCAAATTTAGAACATGGGCAAGTGACAGAAAGACTGTGCTGGACATCTTTCTAGCACAAATGAACAACCCTCAAACACTCAGGTGTATGGGACACATTTAATATTAATAAGCTTTGAATAAACAAGCAAGCTGCTCAGCCCTGTGTGCAGCAGTGGGGGCTGTTTGATAAAAATGTCACATTACAGAACGGCGGGGCTCATGGGCTCTGATTGCACTAGTAGCATTAATGTGGTCAGTAGCTTCACATGGTATCTTAATGCAGGTCACAAGGTAGAGACTGATTATCCACTCTGACCAAGTTTCTGTTAATCAGTTCTAGAAACCTGTCATTACTGTGCATGTGATAAAACAATAAAAATGTGAAAAAGTCCAAGGAGTGCTTTTATAGCTATTGAACATACACTACAATACAAATACTTCAAGCTAAAACAATTTCAACAGTTTTTTATAATTATTATTATGCATTTTCAAATTATAGTTTTCAAACTACATGAACCGTCCTTCATTTTTGACATTTGACAAAATAAATGCCACTGGTTTTCCTTAATCCATTATGCTGACATCAACAGCGACAGACATACAGATGTACAGACAGACAGATGTACAGACAGACAGGTGGACTGACTTGACATCACTGAATGGCTGATGTTTAAACAGAGCCGACCATCGAGCCCACTTCTCGGTCAGGTTCTTCTGCTCTGTCTCCTGGAAATCATGAGGGAAAATCAACATAAAGACATCAGGTTTTACACACACACATATATATATATGTGTGTGTGTGTGTGTGCGTGTGTGTGTGTGTGTATCTTGTGTGGGGTCCCACAGGGCTCAGTTCTAGGCCCTCTTCTCTTCTCTCTCTATTTGCTCCCGCTTGGTTCCATACTATGCGGACCGCAGTCAGATTTATGTGCCTCTTAAAAAGAATGAAGCATACTCTGTCACACTGTTGCCTTGACGACATAAAGACCTGGATGGCTCTTAACTTTTTTAATTTTAATGAAAAAAAGACAGAAGTGATTTATTTTTTCTCTGTACAGCACTTTGGTCAACTGTGGTTGTTTTAAAGTGCTTTACAAATAAAGTTGGATTGGATTGGATTATGTTTTCCATGAATTATTCTGCTGCTGCTGCTACAGAGTAAAAATTAATTGATGAGATGTTTCTGTAATTTTCAGTGGTTACCATAGTCTTTTCCACTTCATATGTCCAGCTTTACTTTACACCAAGTAAGTCCAAGTTCTGATGCTGCATTTCAACAACAGATGTATTCACACAGACTCTGAAGCTGCTTCGGACTCATCATATAGTTTTTATAGATGTTTAAAGATGACAGTATGGAATAACAACAGCAGTAGTTTAATCAGATGAGTGAAAGATTTTCTCACCTCATGGAGGCAGAACTTGGTGTCAAACACACCCTTCTCCATCAGTTTATGCAGGTTCTCTGACAGAATAAAACACAACATTACAACATTAAAAGATGCTGTTTTTTAATGATACAATATGTTCCACATTTATTTGCGATGTTACATTGTTATAGTTAAGTCCTACTTGTTGCTGTCACAGATTACCTCCTTATTAATCACACTCACCTCCTGTGTTGATGAAGGTATTTCTAAGAATTAAATCGACAATTCGGATCCTGAAAGAAACAATGCAAGGTTCAGACATAGTGAAGAAAGTCTATGTGCAGGACTGGATTATAAAGGTCAAACTGAGTAGGTTCATATTAGCTGTGTATTTTTAACTTTTGAGGTGTTGGTATATGGCATACACTCACCGGCCACTTTATTAGGTACACCTGTTCAACTGCTTGTGTACTTAAATATCTAGCAACTCAATGCATTTAGGCATGTAGACATGGTCAAGACAACCTGCTGAAGTTCAAACCGAGCATAAGAATGGGGAAGAATGTTTATTAAAGTGACTTTAAACATGGCATAGTTGTTGGTGTCAGATGGGCTGGTATTTCAGAAACTGCTGATCTACTGGGATTTTTCATTTACAACCATCTCTAGCGTTTTACAGAGAATGGTCCAAAAAAGAGAAAATATCCAGTGAGCGAAAGTTCTCTGGGCGAAAATGCCTTGTTGATGCCAGAGGTCAGAGGAGAATGGCCAGACTGGTTTGAGATGATAGAAAACCAACAGTAACTCAAATAACCACTCATTAAAACCAAGGTATGCAGAAGACTATATCAGAACACAAAGCATGTCAAACCTTGAAGCAGATGGGCTTCAACAGAAGACACCGACAACACCGGGTGCCACTCCTACCAGCTAATAACAGGAAACTGAGGCTGCAATTTGCACGATTTTGCACAAAGTAATTTGATATTCAGATGTTCGGGTCAGAATTTGTTGTAAACAACATGAAAGCATGGATCCATCCTGGGCGCACATTAATGGTCAGGGGTTTTGGAATTGGACAGTTTTTCTCCAATAGACCTTCCTGAACTAACTCCAATAATATTTTAAATCTAAACAATCAACCTGTCTCTTAGAAGCCATCCCAACTAGGCTACTTAAGGAAGTCTTACCCTTAGTTAGCACTTCTTTACTAAATATGATCAATGTCTGAAAGTGGCTGGAATGAAACCTCTTCTTAAAAAGCATATTCTAGATTTAGGCATTTTAGCCAACTATAAATCTATATCTAACCTTCCCTTTCTCTCTAAGATCCTTGAGAAAGTAGTTGCCAATCATAAAATTAGTTTATTTGAGGATTTTTCATCAGGATTTAGAGCCCATCAGTACAGACTGTACTGGTAAAAGTTACCACCTAAAGGGCCTCTCTCTTTACTTGTCTTTTTAGATCTTAGTGCTGAATTTGACACCATTGACCATCACATCCTATTACAGAGAATGGAACATATAATTGGCATTGACGAAGCTTATAATTAGGGCTGACCAGGCTTACGCTGGACCAGCCCCTAGTTATGCTGCTATAGGCCTAGACTGCCTGGGGTTTCCCATGATACACTGAGCTCCTCCCTTCCCCTCTGTCTCTGTTCACATTCAGGTACCATTAATGCATGTTACTAACTTGACTTCTTCCCCAGAGTTTTGAGCTTTGTCATTTCGCAGGTGACCTTTGGCTGTGGAATGCCTGCTGTCCAGCATAATGCCCACTGCTGCAGCTATTATTAGACATATTTCTATTATTATTATTATTATTATTATTACGTTTTTTCTATTGTTATAATTGTGTTGTTATTGTTGCTATTGTGCTTCTCTGTGTCTCTCTCTCCTCTCTCCTTCCTTCTTTGTATCTTAACCCAACCTGTCAAGACAGATGGTCGCCCACCTAGGGCGATTATGCTTCAGGTTTCTTCTCATTAAAGGGAAGTTTTGGCATCAATTGCTGCTCATGGGGGTAATGTTGGGTCTCTGTAAATTAAAGAGTACAGTCTAGACCTGCTCTATGTGAAAGTGCCTAGAAATAACCTGTGATTTGGCATTATATAATCAAAATTGACTTGACATGTATTGGCTAAAGTCCTACTCCCAAACCCAGTTGGCCAGACATTAATCGTTAGTTTCAACAATAAGAAACTGTGTTTGTCGATAACACAATCATGTCCCTGATCATTGCTATAAGAAGCGTTCAACCACTGAGCTTAAAATTCTGTTGCCACATAGCCAATAGATCTGTGTTTTATGTGCAATTTGCATTTGTATTAATTTTTTCTTTCTGTTCGTCTTTCTCACTCACACACAATGTGTACAAAGGTGAGATTAAAAGAAATGTACTTAATATGAAATGAAATGCAGTTATGTAACTGTAGCATTTGCTGGAAACAGCACATATTTGTCAGACCAGAATTTTCTGGAACCACCTTTTCCCCATTGTGTGTAGTGGTGACAGTTGTGTAAATATGTGGGTATTTGTGTGTTTGAGGCACCTTGTAGCTTGAGTGATATTACTCTTTTCATCTCCACAGCAGTTACAGGAATCAGAGACTTTGAGCAGGTACGTGTAGTCTTCAAATATTTCCCTGGGTGCACGTAGGCCGAAAAACAGCTTGTCATCATTTTCGATTGTCTAACAAACAAACAAGACAAGTGTGAGTAGGACAAGTACTTGGGAAGTGCTTTGGAAAGGTGAAGGAATGAAACTCACAGTGACTTCAATATTTTTCTTTTCTAGGACCTGGATGAAGGCTTTCTGCTTCCGAACCCTTATGTCATCATCATCATCATCAGCTTTGTCAGCCACCAGTACATAGTCAAATGTCCTTTGGGTGGCCTGTTTAAAGACAAGATACATCCAGTGAGAATGGAGACTTAAGACAGGAACACACAAGAAAGAAATCAAAACTGATGTGACTTTTGCAGATCTCAGTCATCTTCTTTCATACTTGTTATTAAGAAGCTCAAAAATAAAGTCATTCATTCTAAAATAAATAATGATGAAATTGTGATGGCTTTATCTTTCAGACCAGTGCAGACTCACAGTCTGGGTCAAACCTGGACTACACACTTGGGTAACTAAACTTTGTGGTGTAGCACAAGATGTAATAACCCAATATCTGAAATAGCTTTTACAATCTGTACAACAATAAAACATCTCCTACCATTAGACCCTCAATTTGAATATGAAAAACCCATTAAAAAAAACACCTTTTAATGGGGAAAATATGGAAAAAACCTCAAGAGGAGCAACAAAGGAGGGATCACTTCCAATCCAACAGAGTAGTGGTTCTATAATAAATCCCAGCTTAGTGAAACTATATGTTTTGTTTGTGTTGTTATCATCAGAAAGGAGTTGATGAACCTCTTTTCATTTGGAGGTAATGGTCACATTGTAATACGCTGTGTGTACATATATTTACATATAAACAAGGATATGGACACTATCTACTGAGCACTTTTAGTTGGAGGTTGTTTTTTGACTAGATACCTTCATTAAAGTAAATGTTTCCCACAGTTTGGTGTGGAAAAACTTGACAAGCCTGAACAAAGCCACGACCCCAACCCGTCCAACAACTGTGGAATGAATTGGAATGCTAACAAGTAGTCAGGCCTTATCACCCAACATCAGAGCTTGACCTCACTAAAGATCTTGTGGCTGAGTGGGAACAAATTCCTGTAGCCAAGATCCAACATCTACTGGAGACCCCTGCCAGGCGACTGGAGGCCAGTAAAACAGCAGTCTGGTATCTTGGCTTTGGAATGACAGGTTCAACAATTGTTAGGTGTGGGAGTTTGTTTAGATGTCCCATATAGATTTGGTCATATTGGTGTATATGGAGGAAAACAAACAATATTACAATACAAGTCTCATCCAATATGTTTGAATCGCCCTGAGAAGTAGACCACACCAGCTGATGAACGATTCAACCTCTCCTTTTGTAGGTGGGGTCATTACCTTGAGTAAGCAGACCCACCATAGCGGTGTCATCTGAAAACTACATCTGAAGTAGACATGATGCCTGACTGTGCCCATGGTCAGTGGCATGAAGTGTGAATAAAAAAGGAGATAAAACTGTACCCTGTGGAGCTCCTGTGTTGGTTAAAATAATGTTTGTTATCAAGTGTGACATACTGAGGATAATATCCAAGCCGTAGTTGTTTTATGTAATTTAAAATGTATTTAAAAAGCACTAAAAAAATCTAAAAACATAATCCTAACAGAACTAGCTGTAGTTTCCAGATGGTTATAGATGTTATGCAGCATGTACAGTAAAGGATGCTTTCAGGAGAAGCAGAAAAAATCTAATTCAATAAACCTGGCAAAGAACTGGTTAGATTACATCTATTGCTGAACCAGCGACACTAGAATTACTGGTCCCATAGCCAGTAATTGCTTTCATACCTTTCCAAAGACCCTTAGTGTTCCTATTAGACATCTGTCCTTCAACTTTCTCCTATTTGATGATTGCTTTTTTTCCTAGTAATAGCGGCTTCCACCTCCCATGTCACCTAGGGGTTATTATTAGGGCAGAATTTCATATGTTTGCAGGGATGTGCAGATATTCCACTTGTTTGCATGATTTGATACAAAGCTGACAGATGAAGTCATGCAGAACCTGGAGGACTCTTACCGTGGGAGGAAGAAGAGGCTGTGTGTGGTTGTCATCCTTCCTTCTCTCCCCCAGCTCAATGTTTTCCTTTATCACACACACACACACACACACACACACACACACACACACACACACACACACACACACACACACACACACACACACACACACACACACACACACACACACACACACACAGGTTAGAGATAAAACAATACACACAGGTATACTTTATGGCAAGTTGTTTCATTATATTACCCTGAAGGTTTCATATTACCAATGCCTGTAATTCATTTATGACTGGTCAATGGTCAAGCAATAAAATGCCTGACTTGAGTGAAATTTGTTACATTCAATTAATTCATCATCAAAATTGATGCAGATACAGTTTCTGTGAATCATTAACTGATTAATTGTGTCAGAGCAAAGGCACATAGTGAGTGTTTATCTTGAAAGCTGCTTAAAGATTCCCTCCAGACATGTTTTAAGAAGTAGTACTCTTCATGATGAAACTGGTAAACCGGTCTTCAAGTCTAAAATTGCATGAACGGTTTTGCAACTGATGACAATTAGCTTCAACAGCCTCATTCGCCGTTAGATGTTATAAACGTATGATATTTGGACAGTAAACCAGTAACCTCAGTAGTCAACCAGCCTAGTTTAACACAGACTGAATTCTGGCAAAACCTGAGATAAAAATATTCTTGGACCCACTACAAAGCTTATCTTATTTACCCTACATGTTGTATCACGGAGGTTTACGAGCTAGTCACTCATTCATGCGATGAGTCAACTGGGTTCTGACTGATGAAGCAGGTTTACACCTGTGCTGAGTAAAACTCAGAGCAAGTGTTTCAGTCAGTTCCAGACTTTGGCAGCTTTTGGGTTTTATTCAGAAAACACTTGTTAAAACATGCAGGAGTTCCTACACTGAGCAAACCTGACAACCCCATGAGAGGACAGAACATAATGTTGATGAGCTCATACCTCCGATACGTCTTCGCATTTGCATTTTTGTGCGAATAAGACAGCAGGGAGGCCATAGAAGGAGCTTTCAAGGCAACTAATCCATTCCTCCAGTCCACATGTGGAAGTGTGCTTGGACAAGATACTGAACTTCAAATTGATCTTGATCTCGTGTGTGTGTGTGTGTGTGTGTGTGAGAGAGAGAGAGAGAGAGAGAGAAAGGTTAAATGAGGGCGTGCAGTGTAAAAGGGCTATATAAGTGCAGCCCATCCCACTTACATAATATGTATTGGCTTATTTGGTATTGATTTAATGTGGAGATATTGAGTTGACTTTACAGTGAAGTTGTACAGGTTTGATGCAGCTTACCTGGTAGGTAACAGCTTAGAATAATAAATCATATGCATTAGACTACTGTGATGAAAGAAAACTGACTGCTGGGAGACAATATGACTTGACATAGTTACTTTTTGTTTATCCCAGATGGAAAGTAAGACATTTCATGATACAAGTGCACCAATTTGTTTTATAAAAAGTTATGTATGATTTAAGGAAACTCTTACTTACTAAGTGTTGGGTCCTCTGTAGGATTACTACTTTTGATTCCTACCTTACTTCTTTTGTGTTTTGTCCATCATTTATATATTTTCCTTTTGTGTTAATGCTGAATGACATTTATATATTTGTGTTTTTGTTTGTGTTATTGTGACTTTGATACTTGTTGAATATGAATTAATGGATTTTGTTCTTTAGGGAAAGAATCAAACAAAAGAAAGAAAAAAACTATTTATTCTGCATTTGCTGGTTGTTATTCATTACTTGTTTATTTATTACTTAGTGTGATGCAAGATCACATTTTGCAAACATATTTGATGACGATGACTTTTATACTACCACTGAACTGACTCATGATCATTATTTAGTCTGGTAATTTTTTATCTTTTAATGAGACTAAATATTCTGCTGGATTCTAACAGTTTTAACACGTAAAAATACAACCATGGACTAACTAGCCTCTCATAATGAACAAGTGGTGGAAGAAGTATTCAGGTCCTTAGCTCAGTAAAACATTTGATCTATGCTTACTTCAAACCACTATGTTGCTACAACTAACTTAACAATGGCTGACAGGGGGTGGGATGGTTGAAACACCTTTAAAGAAAGTGTTACAACCATCCCTGTAATCACAAGTCACAGATTTTGCTCTATCCTACTCCCTTTTGTCAGTATGCCCAGACAGTGTGAGAGGAAAACGCATAGGCATGTGTCTGCACATGTACTTAAGGCTGCATCATTTGTTACTTCTAGGCTGGATTATTGTAATTCATTATTATCAGGCTGCCCTAACAAGTCTCTAAAGACTCTCCAACTGGTCCAGAATGCAGCTGCACGCGCTCTGACAAAAACTAGAAAGAGAGATCACATTACTCCTATTTTAGCTTCACTGCATTGGCTTCCCATAAAATCAAGAATAGAATTTAAAATCCTTCTCCTCACTTTTAAAGCTCTTACTGGTCAGGCTCCATCATACCTTAAAGAGCTCATAGTACCTTATGTACCTACCAGAACACTGCGCTCCCAGAACGCAGGCCTACTTGTGGTACCTAGTATCTCTAAAAGTAGAATGGGAGGCAGAGCCTTCAGTTTTCAGGCCCCTCTCCTGTGGAACCATCTCCCAGATTCGGTCCGGAGGGCAGACACCCTCTCTACTTTTAAGAGTAGGCTTAAAACTTTCCTTTTTGATAGAGCTTATAGTTAGCAAGCTCCTAGTTTATGCTGCTATAGGCTTAGACTGCCGGGGGACTCCTACCTCCATGATGCACTGAGCTCCTCTCTCCTCCTCTCTCTCTCTCTATCCATCCATCTATATCCAATAACATTCATGTACTATTAATGCATTCAGTAACCTACACTTCTTCCCCGGAGTTGTCTGTGCTTTCTCATCTCACAGGCAATCTGGGCCTGTAGACGTCCGGATGACAGATTCCAGTCCCGGACCTTCTAGCTTCAATGTTTATTTTCAATGTGCTACTTTCTCTCTCTCCTATTCTTCCTCTCACTCCCCTCTACCCCAACCGGTCGAGGCAGATGGCCGCCCACTTTGAGCCTGGTTCTGCCTGAGGTTTCTTCCTGTTAAAAGGGAGTTTTTTCTTGCCATTGTCGCTAAATGCTTGCTCATGTGGGAATGTTGGGTCTCTTTAAAATTAAAACTTGAAGAGTACGGTTTAGAACCTGCTCTATGTGTAAAGTGCCTTGAGATAACTTTGTTGTGATTTGGCGCTATACAAATAAAGATTGATTGATTGATTGATTGATTGATCAAACGATGTGAGGCAGGGAAAGTCAGTGAGGTCAATCACCTAAGACTACTCTGTCTGGCATGTGACAATGAGCACTGCAAGAAATAGGCGAAACCTCAGAGAACAAGGTTCGAGAAAGCTGCCAGCGTGTATAGTACAATCATTAACTCAGCCATAATTAAGTGTGATAGTGTGGGCTATCACAACAGTCAAAAAATCTTCAATGCACAGCAAGTTGAGATATTGACTGGTTACTTGATTGAGGCAGCAGACTTGTGCTATTGACCCACTCCACACTGGGTAGGCCCACTGAGCATCTGACAGGTGCACATTAGTGTGTCCTAAATAGGAATTGGTTAGTTCTGTCTGTATCGGTTCCACTGCAACACTAATTACTCTGATTAGATAACACACACACAGATTCAGATAAGTATAGTAACAATGGCATTCCTTGTATTTGACAAAATATTGAATTCGATGATATAGTGGGAAAAGTTGAAAACATTGCTTTTTGTAGTATACAAGTGAAGGTAATCTGTGTTGAAATTCGAGTGCTCCATCACAAAATTCCGCAAGTTATAGGTGCTGAGACAAAACCATCCCCAGTCTCCCTTACGCATTTATAAACGTACCTGCATTTGTGTACTACACCAGTGTAGTTAGTTTAAACTGGGAATAGTCCAGTAAAGTAGACCTACTTGGAAACTGAAACATTAGTTGGCATGAGACAGTAAACAACACGGTTCACTGCAGAGGAGATACAACACTTCTTACCTCCACTGTCTTATACATGTTAGAAGTTGTCCCGGTGTTGCTGTTGTTGAAGTGTGACAACTAACTACATCCACTAGAAAAACACATGTACATCCCTCCAGCTGTCCGTCCTCATGATTGCTTAAAATGATCCAGTCGCTCTTCACAATACATTTCTCTCTGTATAACTATGCATAGAACGTCGTTTCCGCATTTCTGAGCGCCAGCTATCAACAGGTGAGTGTGCGCCTGTTTATGCAGAGAGGTAACCAGATAAGAAAATCAGATTGAATTTGTTGATTGTTTCAATCTATGTATGACACCTGACACTGAGACCAAATTGAAAGCGCTCGTTATGTTTAACATTGAATAAACGTCGGATTTTCAACCAAAACTGACACTGATAATATTGATTACATGGTCATCTACAGAGTTCATTTCAGCTACATTTAAGTTTATTCTATATCCATCCATCCATCCATCAACCTTCAACCGCTTATCCGGGGTCGGGTCGCGGATTGATATTGATTCGTTGAGCTTCAACGTTTCATCCAGTTTAATCACAGAGGTTACAGAGCAGCCATGTGGACTCTTCTCTTCCCTCCAACCTCAGACTGAGCATCCTGACCTCACATACAAGCAGGACTTCCAAACCTACTTTTGTCCTCTGTAAACTCTGCCTAACTATGACTCATACATTTAATCAATGGCATTATATCTACACATTATCTAACTTAGTATCCTCACATTGCAGTTTACAGTTTGAAGTCTTATTCCAGAATATATGTCTATATATATATGACTTTTGTGGATCTCAGGATGCCGGGTAATTGATGCTACGTAGATGGAGCTTCACTGCCCTCTTGTGGCTGAACTGACCTACAGCGGATGATTCATATACTGTAGTTGTCCTGATGTTTCCTGGGGTTTAAGCCATGCAGCTGTAACATCCGCAGCTGACTTCAAGCCAGGATTTGGATCACTCATTGATTTAATATAATGCTGGTTGGTTCCACAGTAGATGAGGCTACAGGAAGCAAAAAGAAAAAAAGGAAGGAAAAAAGAAAAAAAACATCCTGAGGACAGTCCCCACTCTGAATGATGTAAGCAGATCAACATGGAATCACCAAAGTGTACAAAATGGACTTCATACATCCTACAAATAGTCATGAATGATAATATTGGTAAATATCAAACATTATTCTATCACAGTGCAGAGTCTTAACTCCATCTGCTGCAGTCAGTAATGCTTGATCATTAGTAATAAAATCTAGTTGGTTTTATTTGTACAAATTTAACCTTTGAGTCTTCTATTCAATTTTTGAAGTTTATTGAATGTCTATCCAACACCAACTCTATAAATGTAACTTTGTGATTTAACAGCTGTAATCCAGAATCGGGGTCATTAAGTGACTGTATTTCAATGATGAGATATATGCTGGTGAAGCAAAAGTTTAAAAGTAACCTAGACATAAACTTTCACTTTACAACCAAAATAAATGGTTTGTTGTCTGTGACACCCTGACCTGAAGAGAAAACCTTTATATTTTGTTAGATTTACTTCAAGTATTAGTTTAGTTTATCAAAGGTTTTTGTGTTTCAGTTGTGTTAGGTTGCCTTGTATTGCTTGCTAATTGTACTAAATAATGTATATTATTACGATAGTTTTGCTGTTTCCTGTTGCTCTGCATGGCTCAGGCACTGTGTTGAGAATGTTTATGCAATAAAACCTGACTCATATGGGACTGTAAACATTTAACTTTCCATTTCCTAATAAACCTGCTGACAGCACATAATTTATTTGGATGATCCGGACAATGGACTTTAAAGACTTGATTTAGAGTCCCTCTGATAAGAGTTCAGAAAAATAGATCTGGAGCAACATGGAGTTTTATACATCACCAAAGTGTAGAAATACACTGAAGATGAAGGAGAATTAAATCCTGAAGCAGTTTGTAACATTGAATCAGTAAAACGAAACAATGAAAAACAATTATGATCAAATTTCACTGGCAACAGCTGGTGGAATCAACGAAACCCCCTACCACCCCATGTCCTCTAACTTAGAGAAAACAGGAAAGGAAGGAGAGGACAGTAGGTTTTATTTATTTACATTACTTTAGGGGCATTTCTATGTCTTTACTTGATAGCTGAAAGATGACAGCAAATGAGTGGAGATAGAGGGCACCAGGTGGCTTAAGACAGAGGCAAAGAGGTGAGACAGTAGTTTGTATAAACGTCCATAGTGGTTCAATCACAAACTGGAATTAAACAGCCAGTCATAAAACGTTACTCAAGTCATTTTCTTTCTTTTATTTGTTTCTGAATATGAAATGGCAGAATTGGTCTGAGCATTAAACTTTATCATTCTACCTTGAAGATAGAGAAGAAGACAGAGTGACGCCTGGATACTGTCAAATACTTTGATGCCCAGGACAAAGCTAACATACAGACACAACACATTTCATATGAACAATTTAAAGTCTCAGGAGATCATAGAAACAGGCAAACTCAATACCAGGAGGTGTCCCCTGAAAAGCTTTTGAAGGTAAGATAGTGCTCATGTTGCTTATTTAACAGTACAAAATCACATGTATGAAAGATAATACAGGGGCTTGAATAATTTAAGGTTTCACAGATCAGTAAATGGTACAGATAGCCTCTCCTGTTGCCGAAAGAAGCTCAATAACCTAGTAAAACACAGAACAGCTGTTTCTAGATCAATCTATGTTTCAGATTAAAAGGAATGCTAAGACATTTAGAATAAAATACACTACTTCACTCTTGCTGGAAGTTAGCTGAAAAGATTGATACCCGTCTCATATTAGTGTCAAGTACAGAACTGGTGCCAAGGCCAGGATGTTATTAGCTTATCTTAGCATCAAGACTGGAAACAGGAAGCAGCTAGCCTTACTCTCTCTAAAATTCAAAAATAAGATCAACAGCTATTTTAATCTGGAGACAAGCCAACATGTTAATATTATCATTTCTTACACTATACTACTTTATTTTAGCAAGCAAAAAGGCTCTGAAATCCACTGCACACTAGCTGTGTCCTGTATTTAACAGCAACAAGGCGATGCTTGCAGTTGCTAAAGAGATATTTTTATCAGGATATGGTGGAAACCATCAGGTAGACAGAAACACAACTACAAATGAATGCTAATGTTGCTCTGTATCCACTCAATATGTAAATGAGTTGGCAGCTTCCCTTAACTTCCAATGATAGCCTAGCTTAGTTTAGCTAAATAAGATAGGTTAATCACTACTGGTTCAAGCTCCACACTTAATGCAGACATAGAATACTAAATGAATGCAACAACTTTTTGGTCCTCCAAGGTGAAAATGTATCTTTGGTGTATCTGGCAGTATATAAAAATATTAAAGCACAATATGTTCACAGCCTACTGTAACAATGACACTACGAATACTCTCAAGTCATAAATACAATCAGAGCTGGTGACTTCCTGGACCTGGACCAAAATGCTGGAGACTTGACTCAGAGTTGTCCTAAAAGACTTGACTCAGACTTAGACCTGGACCAAAAGACTTGAGACTTGACTTACCCTACAAGACTTGATTTGGACTTGCCCTAAAAGATTCACGACTTGACTTGAACTTGCTCTCGAAAGACTTGAGACTTGAAGGTTCCTCTGTGATACACAGAACTTTCATGCACAACCTCCAGTCTTAGTAGCTGGCCACATTGACAAACCTTTCCTTCATGCATCTGTATTTACTGCTAAAGTTGCCATACCATGCAGACATATTGTATGATAAAACACTATGAATGGGAGATTTAAAGACTAATTGTACTACTTTGTGGGCTTACTCAATTGTTTAGACTTGAGAGTAGTATCAATCTTCTCACACATTTCTCAGACAATTCCTTTAAGGTTCTGCCTGAGATAAAATAACTTATACATTATGCTTCTTCAAACAGGCCCCAGACCATTTGTTTGCAAAACTTCCATGTTAATGTGTATCAACGTAACAAATATACACACACTATATTTGAACATATATTTTTAAAAAGTCACATTCATGTGGAGTTCACGTGGACTTACTGGACAACAATGTATATGTAGTGTAACGGTTGGACATGACATGCCAGTAGGACTAAATAAAAGTCAAGTAATATTATGCCAGATAAATCTCACATGACTTGAAAACATACAAAACAATAGGGCAGAGGTGACATCAGTCCAGCCTCAACACGGAATATAAATTATAAAAGCAAGGCATGATCATTCCCTTCAGACGTCTATAAGTTGAGGTTTGTGTAATGATGCAGATCTGAGGGCAGGTCAGGAACAAGGATGTTAGACTTCTGTTGAATTTCTGCGTTTCTTTTGCCTGCAAAGGAAAAACAAAACAAAACCATATATATCACAACTATGAAATAACAACAAGGGGTGCAAGACTGTGATGTCATTGTAGAGAAGCCACATTATTACAGGTTGAGGTCCAACTCATAAGTCTGAGCCAAAGTGCTGGACCAACTGATGGACATTGCCATTATCTGTGATTCTGAATAGCATTTATTCATGGTTATCCAAGGTATGTTGAGTCAAAGGGAACTGGACTTGGTTGTAAACACCTGCAGAAGTTTCGCCCCTCAACCAAGGGGCTTCTTCAGTTCTAACTGTCTGGTGGAGAATGCCAGGTATTTAACCTCTGTGTGATCGTTATCAAGACCATTGATACCACATAGCTGGTTAGGCTTCCCTGATATATGAAGTGTATGCATTCCTCACTGTATTGGAATGCATCTACTCGATTTCTTTTCTCGTGTTTGGGTGATAGGGTACATTTTTTAACTTTTTCCTGAATGTGTTACCACAGCATTATTGTGTATTTTCAGAGATTTAGGTAAATATATTATGATGCCAGTATTTTGATGTGTTAAATGTTTTCTCTTCGACAGACAGCTCCACTTACCGTAGCTCCTCCTTCAGCCGTGACAATTTGTCATACAGTCGATCATTCTTCACCCGAATGGGATTGTTGGGGACGAACCAGGCGGCTATAAACTTACACACCACCACAACGTGCTGCAGAAAAACATCGACGTGAAAGAGACACCCAAAAACTATTTAAAATACGTAAATAAATTTAAATGTGCAACAGTATCTAACCCAAATCTATCTAACCAAAATGCACCTCAAACAGAATGACGAAGGCAAAGCGCACAGCCAAGACCAACCAGAACTGAGCGGTCAGAGAGTAGTCCTCATTGGTCCTGTAGTCTCTATAGCTGCACAGACATGAGACATACAATTGTAGTACAATCTGTCCTTTTCATGCAAATATGAGTGATTTCTGTGTATGTTTGGACTGTGTAGAGTAAGCTGCTCTCCCCACCTGCACTCTGTGATGTTAATTTTATTGTCGAGCTCCATCTGTTTAGAACCAAAGTCCTTCTCAACTGCTTCATGTGACATGTAGGCCATGGACAGAGTGTCATTAATGTAGCCCTCCATACAGCTGTACAAAAGAGAAAAAGCTGAATTATGGATATGGCACATGCCAGCCTCTTGAGGTGTTTTATATACGGTATTAATGGGGTATTTGTACTGTAACAGCTGAAACGCCACTGACTGTGTGTTTGTGATTCCATTAGCACAGGGTCCGTAGTGGTAGCGGTAGACAAGGCGTGGAATGAAGTCTGACGAGACCCCGATGACCAGGCCGTTGGCTATCACTGCCAACACACCGATGGCCTCCAAAACCTTTGTCCATACACCTGCAGGCAGAACATATGTAGAGGTGACATATGTGGAGGTGGAACAAGAAACAAAAAAATCGTCAACCTGTCAATCAACCTGTCTTATCTTTAAAGGAAACAGGAAGTGACAAAAGCTAGCAACATATTTTCAGACAAATTGGAAGGGCACTGACTGCATTTTGTCTGTCTAAATGTTGTATGTACTAATTGTAGTTCATATTCTTCAACATTTTAACCATTCTGCAATTAAGCATCATAAAAACAGCAGTTTTATAAATGACCACATGGTGGTGCTATTTGCAAAAAACGAATTTTTTTGTCAATTTAACCAATAGCCCAACTTCTCTCTACACACAAATGTACACAACACCACAACACACACAATTTCTCAAGGCAAGACTCTGACTTATTAAAATAACCATACACACAGCTCACCAATGTCATTGGTTTTCCTGGGAACCAGCCGACGTTCCAAGTGGACCATCTTAATGGCGTCCAGGCGGATCTCAAAGATGTTGTTGATGAGAGCCAGCAGAGGGGCCAGAGGGAATGCCGCCACAAATATGGTGGTGAAACTGAACTGGACCACTAGAGGATGGAAACAGTAGTAAGTAACATAAAAGCTAAATTATATTACACATACTTTTATTATCTGGGACAATTTTACAAAAGATTCAGCATTCCGTTTTTTCTTTTCTTGGTGCCAAAATTATAATACTACATCATCAAAGACACCATCAAATTGCTAATTTTGTATGACCAAAGGTCTTAAGCCTAAATATACTGTTAACAGTCCTATAAAACTGACAAAAGCAGCAATATCTATATCTAAAAAGCTGGAACCAGAGTATGTTTGGCATTTATGTTTAAAATATTAGACTATGTTATGACATTTCTTAGTCAGGGCTTTGTGCATGGGTACAATGAACCAAGCAAATTCAATTTAAAACAATTTAGTTGCTGATTAAAATATAGATTTTTAACCACTTCAGATATGCTACATATCAGTTAAGATGAGGTTTGGATCATATTTGTCCGGAGTGGGGGTTAGAGAGATGGCTAACTGTGGGACCTACCCATCTCCAGGAACTCATTAAATAGGCTGAAAGCATCAGTGGGGGCCAGGTGGTAATTACGCAGCCAGTCCCTAAGTTTACAATTGTCACATGGTTCGACAAGTCCATCCGCATCCCTGCAGGCCTTCCTGTAACAATGACCACACTTCCTCTGCAGCTTCTTTGCAGTCCTTCTCCTGACACAGTTCTTCAGCCAGCTGAAAAACACAGATGGAAAACTTTATTAGCTCATATAGTACCAAAGTGACGATTTAAAGCAGCATGCAGAAAAGCACTCAGTAAACAAAGCATCTGTGTTGTCTGCATCAAAATGAATAAAACTCTGGATAGTTTAATATTACTTCACAATATGACAGAGAAAAAAATCATACTCACGGTACAGTGAACTCAAAGATGTTGTTGAGAGTCTGTTTGAGTATCATGATAATAGCCATCTGGATAAAGAGGTCTGTCAAACAACCACTAGGGTGGCACTAAAGGACACACAGGCAGGAAAAAATATTTATAAAAAAAGACAAAAAACATTTTTTTTAAATAAAAAAAGACACTAGTGCCGAATCACAAACTTGAATACCTGAAAAGTAACTGAATCTACTCACCTCCTCTAGTCTCCACCCGGCTATACGCACATAGTTTCCTGGATGGCCATTTATCCTGTCAGAAGACAACAAGAATTTTAAATCTATTTGACATCACAAAGAGTAAAAAGATGCAGATATATCTGTGATATTTTTTTTTTTTTACAACATACACCTTCCTCCAAACTCCATCTTCAGTTAATAAACATCCAAAATTTTAGGGTGTAAATTATTCAATCAGAGACACAATTTGGACTTTACACACTGCAGTGTTTGGTGGAAAACACCTATAAGAGTATTTCAATATTATTCTACTAGTAAACACTCAAAGTAAACTTAACTTTTGTTTGTCTAAGAGTAAACTCCATAGGACAAGACCAGATAGAAATGGTGTAGTAAAATATTTGTATGTAGGATGCAGGACTATGAAATATTTCATACTTGGAAAAAAAGATGAACCAAGCAGGCAAAATAAATGTAACTGTTCCTATTTGAAAGTCTTCACCAATATATATATCAATAATTTCCCCTCCGCAGACACACAGTACCTGCCCAGGAAGAAGGCCACATAGAAGAGTGAAGAGAAGAGAGTGAAGAACTGGAAGGTGAACATTTTGATTGTGAAGCTTCTCTCTGTGGCAGCGAATGAATTTAGCTTCTCTGCAAACACACGAAACACAAAGATTTGCAACACCATATGGAAATATACATTTTAGCATGACTCACTAACAATTTAGTTGTATATATTTGAGAATCAACATGTTAAAAACATTCATACTTAAAAAAAAAAAAAAAAGTTCTTACCTAAGAGACACAGCTTGAAGGACACCCATTTGTTTACCTACAGAAATGTAAAGAGAGACACCCACAAACAGACAGAGACATGTAGAAAAATATGAATTACTTTACTTTATTATATATATGTTAGATTTTTGGGAACAGGACCTCAGTTAGATCCAACATTTGTACATTTGTTAAGTTGCTTGGTCAGCTTTCTTTCTATTTTCTCAGGTCAAACTGTGAAGACAACTCCATCTGAAGAGACCGTCAATCAAATGCAATTTTAAAAACACGGGGAAATGCATTGTGTGCTTATGTACAAGGCAGTGAGGTAAAAGTCAAACAAGCTATGGAGTCTGATGGTCCAACAGCACCATTATACCATGACTAGTTCCACTTTCTTCTTCATGGCAACACCTGACCCTACCTAAGAATGTAAATTAATGCTAGAAAGTGTTAGAATACCTGATAGACTGCACAATACAGAGATCTTTATTATGGATTTTCTGGCCAGGTGACTTTACACTCTTTTGTGGCCATATTGGAGTGACTCCTCAACTCTAGGACTCTAGGCACAACTAATCCTCCAGTAAAGCTCTGTCAGGGTGCCAGATGTGCTTCCTTGATGATTTGTTTCTTCAAGCAACCAAGCAGAGACTTGTTTTCTTTTCTTTTCTTCACTATGCATTCCTGTGACATAAAGGCCTGAGTTAAGTTTAGCCTACAGTAAGTTCTCAGCTCAGTGTTGATACAACACAGTGTATTTCTGTCATCACATTTTTTTTCTCTCTGAGTCCAGGTCCTAGGTTGGAGGCTGGAGTTCATGTGAGCTAGACAAGATTCAGAGTGGCACTTTTAGTCAGTGTGTACCTGAAAAGTACACTTCAGGGTGTGGGTGGGTGTAAAAAAGGGTCCAGGTTGTGGATCTGAGGCTCTTTGGTGGGTTCACATGTAAAGAAAACTTACCCGGGTCATGATCTGAATGGTGACGTAGTGCAGGATAGCTCCCAGTATCATAGCCACAATGTTGGCATGGTCTTTGATAAACTCCAATTTGCCCTCAGACAATAAGGGTGCCGCCACCACTCGAAACACCACCAGGGCATGAGCGAGACCGATGATCAGCATCAGCTGGAACGCAGACACACCAAGATGTTACGTGATACAGCTTTTTACTTTGATTTTTTTTCCGTGTCTTTGTGTTTCCAACTTGCGCTCATGGTTATAAATCAGCAAGAATCTGAGATTGTGAAACTGACTGACATTATGTTTCATTTTGGCAGGTAAACATGTGAGCCCTTTGTGAGTGTTCCTAAAATATACCAGTGATGAGTGCAGATCCCTCCCCCTAAAGATACATTTCTAGAGAAGCATTCTTGTCTTGAATCAAGCCAAGTCTATCAGATAATGCTGCATCCTACACCCAACAAACTCAACAAATTCGTCTGGCACTTCAACAGAGTAGAAAGTCCATTTCAAAGAACAGAAGAAAAGCTGTAAAGCACTTTGTGTTGAAGCCAAGCTTTGTTTAGTCTTGATGTGTAACACTGGCACTGGATAAGATGCTTTAATGTGGAAATATCAGAGACTAATCAAAACTGCAAGCATTCTAGCACCAGTTTTATCATTTGTAGCAGAAATACTGCGATGACAGAACAGAACTCCAGTCCATATGTCGATGAAATTGCTGAAATTACTCTCAATGGCTGCACCAATGGTGTATGAATATATGTGTGAATGTTAGATTGCTCCTGATGAGCAGGTTGGCACCGTGCGTGGTAGCATCAGTGTATGAATGTGTGTGAATGGGTGAATGTGACATTTGGTGTAAAAGTGCTTTGAGTAGCCAAAAGACTATAAATGCACTGTGTAAATACAGTCCATTTGCCATTAACTGCTATCAGCATAGACACTCTGTATTGCAGTGTCACATGACACACATTGTCACTTACACAATCATTACAAAAGGAACTGCTGGAAATAGGTAAATAAACTTTTAAGAACAAGCACCCTGAAATGGCTCTTTGTTTTATGAGAGTTTAATCAATTAAGTCCAACAAAATTTGGGAATTCTTGAAGAGCATTATGATTAAATTATTATTTCTCTTTCATACACGTTAATCTGGAGTTGTTTAAAGCCTGTCTGATCTTCAAACTGCTCCTGTTCTTTCCCACATCAGACTTCCTTCTAGTGATATCACTGTGTTTCCCGATCTCAACCATTAACCCGCTGAGTACAATGTTAATGTTACAGACAGGAATAATGGCCGAAAGTATATGAAAATAAGATTCAAGTTGCAATAAACTGGAATGAATGTAGAAGCCCTCTAGAGTGTGTGTGTGTGTGTGTGTGTGTGTGTATGTGTGTGTGTGTGTGTGCGTTCGTGTGCGTGTCTGTGTGTGTGTATGTGTATAACATCCTTACCATGAGTGTAACCAGTATGAGAACCAGAGTGCTGCGGAAGTACGAGTGTCTGAACTGTTTGGCTTGACAGTCTGGATCATTCATTATTTCCAGAATCAGTTCTTCCTGTCAACACACACACACAGACAGAGATTCACCACTCAACTCATATAAATCACATTCTATTACCCAACAAGGGATTTTGTGTCTAAAAATCGTGTATCTTGCAGATATTTTCTCTCTAGTCAAAGCGTGACACAGTACAGAAAAGCAGTACCTCCTCTTCACACCAGTCATACACCTTCCACTTGGAAACATATTTGGCCCTGGTTCTCTTCCACAACTCCAGGAACAGTGTAGCTGTGAACACAGAGAGGACAAAGGGTTCATCAGAGGGAACATCAGATCAGATTTGATCAGTTCAGATCACAGACTTACCCCAGATTGCCATAAACATAGCAAAAGCCACAGTTCCCTCATTGTCAAACAGATGGCTGACCTGTGTGGACAAAAATACATCATTTCATGTATCTCCTATAGTGTTAACATATAAATCTTGGTCCATAGGTGACAGTTCAGAGAATGTCTTAGCTAATAAAGCTCTTACATCCCAGTTATAAGAAACAAAAAGCAGTTATGTGTGGAACAAAGTACAAAGGCTGGCTTGTGTTAGTTGGTTTGTGGTAATGTAATTAATTAGCTGTTCACTCAACCTCTCCCCTGAACAACCATTGTCTAATCTTAGCTCACCAACCATAACTACAGGTGATACAATGAAATGTTGAAGTGACTGTTATTTCAGCTAAATCAACAGTTGGCAGCTAGAATTGAGAAATCTGTTTATGTCTACCTCTGTCTGTCACCAAGGACCCCGTGTTTCTAAAAATGAGTAAGAAATTCAAATGATAAATCTGCCGCTGTTAGCACAGTTAACTTGTTAACCTAATTTGTTTCAGCTTGACAGATGTAGCAAAAGTATGCAGGGCTTAGCTAAGGTTAAACAAATTAGTTCAGAAACATGCAAAAATAAAGTCCATTATACACTCACAGTATAATTTACTTATTATTAAAAAATCATGCATTTAACCAATAAAACAAACAGGTGGTAGTATAGCCACTGCTCATTTTTCTGCCCTCATGCTAACATGCCCTACAATTAGCCTTAGTGAAGTGACATTGATTTAGGAGGAAGGACAGATGCAACTTCCTCTTATCTTTGGTTTTACCACCAAGTGTTGATTAGGCAACACTGAACAGGACAATTGACAATACAGGACACCACCTCAACAAACAATATCATTTAACCCTCCTGTTGTCCCCGGATCAATTTTGACCTGGGAGGACAAAAGGCATTAACTAAAAAATGAGGTTTAGTTTCCTTTAAATGATGCCTATTGACCATCATTTCCAAACAATACGTATAAAATTTGTGGTAATAAGTTCAAATGAAGTAAATCAAACCGGATCAAAAAGCAAAACGGTACAGTGTACAATACAGTACAATAATATAAAATGAGAGATAGGCTATGTTTAAGTTATTATCATGTGGGAGCGGGGTCTATAAATACAGTTTACCCCAAATATTAAGCTTAATCATACAAACTCATAATGTGATTGTTATATTTTTTACCTAATAGCTGGTAGGTGGGAATATTTAGCCACAACTTCTCTTTTAATTCACAACTAGTTTGAACTCATAAGCAGCTTGCGCAAGAGAAAAGTAAACGGAGTAAACTAGAGCGACACAGATTAGATCAGTTTACCTTGGCATAAGTGCAAGTGTCTGACAGCTTCCACACTGTACACCTCTTGTCACAGCGAGGACACATTGTGATGTTGGACTCACATACTTCCTTACTGAGGACAGACAGAAAAAGACAATACTCACAGAATGTAATATGTGCAGTGAAAACTGAAGGAAAAGGTCATTGTCTTTAATAAGAGTCATGCTGTGGCAGTGATTCAGCTGGTGCTTTTATACAGAAACATGTGTAACAGGAAGGACTGGCTTCCAATGGCTTTACTAAATGCTTATTTAAGAAATTCTCCGCTCATCAAATAAAGGCTTGCTGTGTGTTTAAAAATCTAAATGATGATAAAAGGACAAGTGTTCTGCATGTTGTAGACCATTTAACACAAATCTCTTAGACATAAGACTCACATGAGAGGACTGGTCTTGAAAAAGGCCAGCCCGTACAGGAACACTACAATACCCAGTACAGCAGCCGGTATCAGCATCTTGGTGTACCAGCTCAGCCACATGTAGTACAGAGCC
Organism: Scomber scombrus; assembly: GCF_963691925.1. Lineage (NCBI taxonomy): Eukaryota > Metazoa > Chordata > Actinopteri > Scombriformes > Scombridae > Scomber > Scomber scombrus. The sequence continues at coordinate 4,091,156 of NC_084970.1, read as the reverse complement.
ACCTTCTCCCCAAAGTAACACCTGGAGGGACCAAACACAGAGAGGGACATAAACATACCAGTCTCTTTAAGAAACATTCATCTAACTTAAACATTTTCATGTTTTATTGTTTGGATCACAAATTATATCATTAAGACAAAGCAACATCTCAGACAAATCCAGGACCAGGTGACTAAAAAGTACATATCAGATCATGAATTGGTCACATATAACTGAAACATTCGGTTTTGGTTCTAGCAAGGTAACTTTATTGCTTGTCACACATCCCTCAATCTCTCTCCTTGTTTCCTGTCAGTGTCAACTATCAGCCATCTGATAGAAGCAAAAAAATGCCATACTGCCAGCACTGGACTCTGACTTAGCCTCTCAAAGACACTAATAAGGTTATTAGTGTCTTTGAGAGGCCAAGTCAGAGTCTAAGGCCTAGTTTGACCCAGTGCATATTAGTTATGGAAAATTCCCTAACAGTCCTCAATCCACAATTTGTTGCACTTCAACTTTGCAAAATAAGTTTGGGGAAATTAGAGTTGAGATGTGGAAAACTTATACCGACTTAATCGCATCGACTCAAGGCTGTAACCACTGCCAAAGCTTCCTCTGCTAAACATTGACTTTACAGGGCTAAAGCCATCATTCACTTTGTGAATTGTATAAACGTTTAAAGGGTGCTCTAAGGAGTTTGCATTGCCCCCTTACAGTCTTCTTAATTCTATTTCTTGGCACATTGCTGCGTATCTTGGAGAATTACTGCCACCAACAGATCAGTGGAATGGTAGGAAACATTGCTCCATCTATCTACTACAGGATGGAATCTCTCTCTGTGTGTATGTATGTCCTTCATGTATCTCTTGAACCATTCACCCGATGGACTCCACACTTGGTGGGTGCATTGCGAGGGAACAAAGGGAGTGCTGTGTCAAATTTGGACACTCTGTAGCAGTGAGGCGGGGCTTCTGGGCTCTGACACCGCATCCTGACATACAGCGAGCGAGCGAGCGAACCGGTGACAAAATCTTGCGCGAAACTGTCCTGATAGCGTGATGATTTTTAGTGCGAGTATATTCCAAACCAATCAAACCCTCTCTCTGCTAGCTAGCTTGTCAACAGGAAGCAGCGTGTACATTTCAACCAATAAGAAGTATTTAGGGGCGGGACACGGCCCCGAAATTTCGTCCAGATAGAGACAGAGCGAGCGATTTTTTGTGGGTTGGGCATCATCGCTGGACACGGCGATGTCGCTCGTGGCATGTCAGGCAAGGCTGATTGAAAACTCATGTATTTTAAATTACTTTTTCTCGCTCGCACTGGTTTTCCTTAATCCATTATGCTGACATCAACAGCGACAGACATACAGATGTACAGACATACAGATGTACAGACAGACAAATGGACAGACAGGTGGACTGACTTGACATCACTGAATGGCTGAGGTTTAAACAGAGCCGACCATTGAGCCCACTTCTTGGACAGTGTTTTCTGCTCTTTCTTCTGGAAATCAGGAGGGAAAAATCAACATAAAGACGTCAGGTTTGTAGCCTTACAAGAGTCATATCAAGAAACAAGTTTTACCAGGAAATATTTGGAGTCAGCAAGTGAACATTATACATTAATTACAACATTATATTTTCCATGAATTATTCTTTTAAACACAATTAAACACACTTTTGCTACTCAGTATTAATCACAATATATTAAACCATGAGGATGGTTTAATGAGTCTTTCCTACTTCTGCTGCTGCTACAGAGTAAAAATGAACAGCTTTGTAGTCGTTCCATAGTTCCTTTATATATCCAGCTTTACTTTACACCAAGTAAGTCCCAATTCTGATGCTGCATTTCAACTAGAAATGTATTCACACAGACTCTGAAGCTGCTTCGGACTCATCATATAGTTTTTATAGATGTTTAAAGATGACAGTATGGAATAACAGCAGCAGTAGTTTAATCAGATGAGCGAAAGGTTTTCTCACCTCATGGAGGCAGAACGTGGTGTCAAACACACCCTTGATCATCAGCTCATCCAGGTTCTCTGACAGAATAAAACACAACAATGTAACTATAGTTAAGTTCTGATGGTTGCTGTCACAGATTACCTCCTTATTAATCACACTCACCTCCTGTGTTGATGAAGGTATTTTTAAGAATGAAACTGACAATTCGGATCCTGAAAGAAACAATGCAAGGTTCAGACATAGTGAAGAAAGTGTAGGACTGGATTATAAAGGTCAAACTGAGTAGGTTCATATTAGATCACAAGATCACATAATGATATATACACACATATATATATATAGTATTACTCATCATTAATAGAGGAGAATAAAAACTGCAATGCATTCATTTTCAGCACTTTGGCTGACAAGAGTCATAACTCACCAACCTCATGAGCTTATTTAATGATAAAATTCTACCTATTAGAGACAAAATTCATCTCCTACCCTCAACAGGTACAGATTTATCCCCAAACACAGAAACGGATGTAAAACTGATATATATTAAGACGGTTTTTTCCCCCTCTAATTCACCTTCCAGAACTAATTTAAACAATTTCTTCACCAACCTGTCTCTTCGACCCCATCCCATTTAGGCTACTTAAAGGAAGTCTTAGCCTTAGTTACCACTTCTTTCCTAGATATGATCAATCTGTCTTTGGTAACAGGATATGTACCACAGTCATATTAACTAGTAGCTGTAATTAAACCTCTTCTTAAAAAGTGCACCCTTGATTCAGGCATTTTAGTGAACTATAGATCTATATCTAACTTTCCCTTTCTCTCTAAGATCCTTGAAACAGTAGTCAACAATCATGAAATGAGTTTATTTGTGGCCTTCCACTCAGGACTTAGAGCTCATCATAACACAGAGACAGCACTGGTGAAAGTTACCAATGACCTCCTACAGGCCTTATCGTAATAATGAATTTGACACAATTGACCATCACATTACAGAGACTGGAACATTTAAAAGTAATTTGCATTATAAAGCCATTAATGGTCAGGCACCATCATATCTTAAAGAGCTTACCATATTACTCCACTAGAACACTGCAAGCTTATTTATTACTAGAGTCTCCAAAAGTAGAATGAGAGGCAGAGCCTTCATCTATCAGGCTCCTCTCCTGTGGAACCATCTTCCAGTTCCAGCAGACACCCTCTCTACATTTAAGAGTAGGCTTAAAACTATCCTTTTGATAAAGATTATGGTTCGGGTCGGCCAGGCTTACCTTGGACCAGCCTCTAGTTACGCTGCTGTAGGCCTCGACAGCTCAAGGTTTGGGGTAAGGGTTAGGGTATCTCTCTCCTCTCTGCTCCCTTCTTTCTCTTTCAACTCAACGAGTCAAGGAGTCGAGGCAGGTGGTTGCCCAATTAGATCCTGGTTCTGCTGAAGGTTTCTTCTCATTAAAGGAGAGTTTTTTCTCGCGGATGTCATCAAGTGCCTTGAAATGACTTCTATTGTGATTTAGCGCTATATCGTTACAATTGACTTGACTTGCATTGACTAAGGTGCACTTCCAGCTCTTGGCCGGACATGAATAGTCAGTTTCAACAATGAGAAACTGTGTTTGTCAATAATACAATTATGTCCTTGATCATTGCTGTAAGAAACGTCCAACCACTGAGCTTAAAATTCTGTTGCAACACTGCCAGTAGTGAGGTCAATAGTGAAGCAGCAGTTGCAGTCATCCATCAGTGACTTCATGCCCAGTTTGAGTGTAGATCACATTTGTTTTGATGGCTCTCTGAGCCAAACACACAATTTCTGTTGTTACACATGTAAAACTAAAAAAAATAGTAAAGACTGTTGAGCTGTTATAGGGCCTGTGTAGACGGCTGTAATGATCAAAATAGGGGCTATACAGCATTTGCTTTGCCTGATGCACATGATGGATGACTAAAATATGTCTGAAACACCTTTGTAGACAAGCTATGACAGGCTGCCCCCAGACATTACATTTCAGACTTAGTTTCCTCTGCCATAGTGTTCCGTCTGTAAAGATATATTATGAGCTGAGGATGTATCTTTTTTTAAATTTCCATTCCCACCTCCCATATTTTGTGCCTATAAAGCGGAACAGGAATGCTTTGGTTAAGATGTAAGAGTGGTATTAATCTTTTCATCTGACTCTCAAAAAAACAAATGAGGATATTTTAGATCAAACTGCTCTTTTAAGTGAAAGAAATCATTTGAGAGGAAATAAGTTGGAGGTATTCATAGCCAAGAGCAATTACATAAACCTGTACTGTTGTTAAATTACCCAGGATCTTTCCCTTCCTGTCACTGTGTCAAAGTACATGTTATTATTAAAAACAACCTTTTAAATGATATAACCTTACAGTAACTTCCGTGTATCAGTATCACAGATAAAAAATGATCTCATCACTTAATATGAAACTGCAGCATTTGCTTGAAACAACACGCCAATTGTCAGACCAGCATTTTCTGGAACCACCTTTCCACCATTGTGTGTAGTGGTGACAGTTGTGTAAATATGTGTGTATTTGTGTGTTCGAGGCACCTTGTAGCTTGAGGGACGTTGCCCTTTACATCTCCACACCAGTTACAGGAATCAGAGACTTTGAGCAGGTACATGTAGTCTTCAAATATTTCCCTGGGTGCACGTAGGCCGAAAAACAGCTTGTCATCATTGTCGATTTTCTAGCAAACAAACAAGACAAGTGTGAGTAGGACAAGTAAACCCTTTTATTCATACCCTCATGCACACAGCATTACATCTCAGTTCAGGGGACAGTGTTTTGTAGATGGTTTGGAAAGGTGAAGGAATGAGACTCACGGTGACTTTGATATTTTTCTTTTCTAGGAGCTTGATGAAGGCTTTCTGCTTCTGAGCCTTCTGGTCGTCGTCATCGTCGACTTTGTCGGCCACCAGTACATAGTCAAATGTCCTTCGGGTGGCCTGTTTAAAGACAAGATACATCCAGTGAGAATGGAGACTTTGATTTGAACAATGCAGACTCACAGTCTGGGTCATACTTAGACTACAGTCTTGGGTAACTAAGGTATGTGGTGTAACACAGGATTTAATAACCCAATATCTGAAATAGATTTACTATCTATACACCAGTACAACATTTCCTACCATTAGACCCACAATTTAAATATGAAAAACCCATTAAAAAACACCTTTTAATGGGGAAAATATGGAAGAAACCACAAGGGATTATTTTCCCACCTCTGTATGAAAGAAACAATCCAATAGAGTGATGCTACAGTAGTTCTATAATCAATCCCAGCTTAGTGAAACTATATGTTTTGTTTGTGTTGTTATCATCAGAAAGGAGTTGATGAACCTCTTTTTTCATTTGGAGGTAATGGTCACATTGTAATACGCTGTGTGTACATATATTTACATATAAACAAGGATATGGACACTATCTACTGAGCACTTTTAGTTGGAGGTTTTTTTTTTGACAAGGTACCTTCTTTCAAATAAATCTCAACGCTACGGCATGCAATGACATTTTTCGGGAAGACCCTTCTCAGCTTCATCAAGAAATGTTTTCTCCCAGTTTGGTGTGGAAAAACTTGACAAGCCTGAACAGAGCCCTGATCCCAACCCATCCAACAAATGTGGGATGAACTGGAATGCTAACAAGAAGCAATGCTTTATCACCCAACATCAGAGCTCCACCTCATGCTCTTGTGATTGAATGGGAATGATTTCCTGCAGCCAGGTTCCAAAATATGCTGGCGACCCCTCCCAGACGACTGGAGGCCATTACAACAGCAGTCTAGTATATTGATTTTGGAATGACAATTGTTAGGTTTGGGAGTTTGTTTAGATGTCCTCATACATTTGGTCATATTGTTGCATATGAAGGAAAACAAATGATATCACAATATAATTCTTATCCAATATGTTTGAATTTTCCTGAAGAGTAGAAGCTTGTGGGGCTCTTAAATTGTTGATTGCCATTATAAATAGATGGAAACAAGGGCCCAACCGATAATGATATTAGGAAGTTAAAAAAGTCAGATAATGGTATATTGACTGATAATATTATACAGAATATATACATAAACACATGTTTTGCAATGTTTCCTCGAATGTAGTTATCAAACACTTGTAAATATGGTATTTACTCACTTTTCAAAATAAGCGCACAGAAACAGTAAAGTTCACTGGGAATTCAATAATTATAATTAGCTGCGAATAAAAAATGGTGCATATTGGACAGCATGTTCACCAATACATATATATATATATATATATATATATATATATCGGTGATAGGTCAAAATTGGCCGATAACATTGGCTGACCAATATATCTACGGGCTCTAATGGAAACTTAGTTGTGCTCTCCATAGATATAGTTTTGCCCTTTCATGAAACAGATTAAAAGAGAATGAGTAACCTTCAAAAAGGCTAGATCCTACACTTCCAATAATGCAACTTGATAGCATTTAATGTCCCTGCCTGGTAAGTGTTCACGTCTTTCAAATTCCATGCCCGGGTTTATAATGCAAACTTTCTCAAGTCTAATCCATGATGACATCATCAGGGCTGTTTTAGTAGTGAGTAGTACTCCTCATGATGAAACTGGTAAACCGGTCTTCAAGTGTGAAATTGCATAAGAGTCTATGTAAAACGGTTTTGCAACTGATGACAATTAGCTTCAACAGCCTCATTCGCCGTTAGATGTTATAAACGTATGATATTTGGACAGTAAACCAGTAACCTCAGTAGTCAACCAGCCTAGTTTAACACAGACTGAATTCTGGCAAAACCTGAGTTAAAACTATTCTTGGACCCACTACAAAGCTCATCTTATTTACCCTACATGTTGTATCACGGAGGTTTACGAGCTAGTCACTCATTCATGCGATGAGTCAACTGGGTTCTGACTGATGAAGCAGGTTTACACCTGTGCTGAGTAAAACTCAGAGCAAGTGTTTCAGTCAGATCAGACTTTGGCAGCTTTTGGGTTTAATTCAGAAAAGACTTGTTAAAAAATGCAGGAGGTTCCTACACTGAGCAAACCTGACAACACCATGAGAGGACAGAACTTAATGTTGGTGAGCTCATACCTCCGATACATCTTCTACATCTGTTTTGTGCAAATGAGACAGGAGTAAGGCCATAGAAGGACATTTTGAGAGAGCCTGTTTATCTCTGAAGCACACGTCTGATAGCGACCAGCCTCACTTTTCCAATACAGAATCCTTTCATAGCCATGTGCAGATATTCCCCCTTTTTGCATGATTTGATACAGAGTCGACTGATGAAGTCATGCAGAACCTGCAGTTATCTTGTTGATGTAGGAAAAGAACAGATGGGAGGAGCGGTGAGACAGGAGGACTCTTACCGTGGGATAAAGTAGAGGCTGTGTGAGGTAGCCATCCTTCCCTCTCTCCCCCAGCTCAATGTTTTCCTTTAATACACACAAACACACACACACACACACACACACACACACACACACACACACACACACACACACACACACACACACACACACACACACACACACACACACACACACACACACACACTTTGGTTAGAGATAAAACAATACACACAGGTATACTTTATGGCAAGTTGTTTCATCATATTACCCTGAAGGTTTCATATTACCAATGCCTGTAATTCATTTATGACTGGTCAAGCAATAAAATGCCTGACTAAAGTGAAATCTGTAACATTCAATTAATTCATCATCAAAATTGTTGCAGATACAATTTCTGTGAATCATTAACTGATTAATTGTGTCAGAGCAAAGGCACATAGTGAGTGTTTATTTTGAAAGCTGCTTAAAGATTCCCTCCAGACATGTTTTAATTTGTGTCTGATTTGGTTTTCCCACAAAAAAATATAATCCTTCTCCTTCCTGAGAGGAAAATTCTCAACTCAGGTATTGTGTAAATGCATTTGCTGTGTGATTGAACCAGGCAGTGCAAATAATCGACAGGCGCGAATATCCATTGATCAATTGTTTCCTCAGTAGGTCAGATGTGAAACCTGTTACCCGTTTACCTGGAGCAGTAGGGGTCACACCCAAAGCTACAGGTTTCACTATGTGAACAGATTTTACCGCTCTCCCAGAATAGTATCAGCTCAGTTTATCTTGGACTGTAAAAGACATGATGGCATTAAAAAAAACAATTGTAAATTCTTTTATAGTATTGACTGCTGGTGTGAAAATACAACAATAAGTGAGAAAGAGGGCAGAACAAAATGAAAAGCTGAGCAATGACGGTGGTTTCAATGGCAGGCAGGTTGGGACCTGCAAGTTATACAATGTCAGTTGGGGAGGAGGACAAAAGCTAGACTGCGGAACTGCATGCTGGTTTATTAAGTAATGCAGATTGTAGTGTCATAATACACGTGCAAAGAATCAGAGGGATACTTTAAGATATCTACATTTACAATAAGGCCTGTAAGAATCTAACTAAATGTAATGCCATTACACTGGCCATACATAACGATTGAAAATTGGAGATTACACATAAGTAAAAATAATGCAGTAAAACGCTGAAGGATTATTAACAAATTTAAAACTGAGGCATGAATATTATTGTATTTATAAACGTACTAAATATGTGTATATATGTGCATATTTTCACTGTAATATTATATGTGCATTATATATATAGCCAATTATTATAAATGTTTTGTGTTTGTTATGTACATAGGAATCTATTGAATGACTTCAAGCAAATGCTTCAGCCTACATCTTTTTAGTCAGAAGCTGCTTTATTTATTTTATAATTTTATAAAAGAGTTTCATTTAATTGGCCTCGGCTAAAGACATACAGTGGTAATAAAGTGACCATCCAGAAATAATGATTAATACTAAACCTAACAGTAACAGAATTAACAAGAGTCATCAAGTCAGCAGATATATCAGCTACAGGATAAATGCTAACATTGGGCCCCATAAGCTCCTGGTCACACCAGACCAGCTGTGGAAGTAAAAACACAGTGTAGTGAATGGATTAAGGATGCATTTCATTTCTTATGGATTCTTATTTTGCATTTAGAACAGAATATGTGATTTTCTTCTTTCAAAATCAAACTAAAATAAAGATCTTTGGGATTTGGACACACAGAATTTGACAAGACATTTGAGAACATCACCTTAGACAATCCTCACTATTTTCTGACATTTTTTACACTAAATGATTCATCAATTAAGATTAATCAAGAATTTAATCAGCAGATGAATCAATAATTAAACTAATCCATTCCATACCTCCATTCCACATGTGGAAGTGTGTTTGGACAAGATACAGAACCTCAAACTGGTCCTGACGGCTGTGCTACGAGTGTGTGTGTGTCTGTGAATGATTAAACACCTCCCGATGAGCATGTGGGCACCTTGCATGGCATCTTCTGCCATCAGTGTATGAAAGTGTGTGTGAATGGGTTGAATGAGCGTAAAGTGCTATATAAATGCAACCCATCCCATTGAAACTTCTAAATATAATATGGCTTATTTGGTATTGATGTAATGTGGAGATATTGAGTTGTCTTTAGAGTGAAGTTGTACTGGTTTGAAGCGGTGAGTCTGGCAGGTAATCCATCATTCAGATGCATTAGACTGCTGTATGTATGATTTAAGGAAACTCTTACTTATTAAGAGTGGGTTCCTATGTTAGACTACTACTTTTGTGTTTTGTCCATCATTTATATATGTTCACTTTGTGTTAATGCTGAATGACATTTATATACAGTATTTGTGTTTTGGTTTGTCTGTTATTGTGACTTGGATACTTGCTAAATATGAATTAATGGAGTTTTGTTCTTTGGGGAAACAATTAGAAAAAAGAAAGGAAAAACTTTTAGTTAGTCTGCATTTGCTGGTTGTTATTCATGTATTACTTGTTTATTTATTACTTACAATGTGATGAATATGCAACCTATTTGATAATGTACTTTTATCATTTTCTAACCTGTCAGTTCATCCACTGAACTGACTCGTGATAGTTATTTATTTGCATTTTGTTTTTCTCTTTTAATGAGACTAAATATTACAACCACGAACTTGCAGCCTCTCATAATGAACAAGTGGTGGAACAAGTATTCTAGTCCTTATCTCATTAAAAGTAACAATACAGTGTCAAAATACTCATTATATAACTTTAATTTGATTAAAATACTGCAGTTTTATCAGCAAAATGTACTTTGTGGAAAGGTTGTTTTTTGGCGGTAGAACAGTTCTCCTGTTATTTCATGTTATTTTTCTGGATCAATACAGTGTTACTGATGCATTCACAAGAAAACACTATTTCAATTTAATTTTTTTATATAATGTAATAAAAATGTGTCACTCATCAAGTGTTTTGTATGTAAAACCTTAAACCACACAGCAGTATATAAATATGCATTTATGCGTGTTTGTATTACACCATCTACACAGTAACTAGTAACCATATAAAGTAAAACACACCATAAGCATATTGTAGTGTAGTTAGTTTAAACTGGGAATATTCCAGAAGAGTAGTTTGAAACTGAAACATTAGTTGGCATGAGACAGTAAACAACACGGTTCACTGCAGAGGAGATAGAACACTTCTTACCTCCACTGTCTTGTAATACATGTTAGAAGTTGTCCCGGTGTTGCTGTTGTTGAAGTTCGACAACTAACTACATCCACCAGAAAAACACATGTACATCCCTCCAGCTGTCCGTCCTCATGACTGCATCACTCATAAAATGACCCAGTCGCTCTTCGCAATACATTTCTCTCCGTATAACTATGCGTAGAACGTCGTTTCCGCATTTCTGAGCGCCAGCTATCAACAGGTGAGTGTGCGCGCGCGTGTGTGTGCAGGGCGCAGGGAGGTACAGGTGTGCACTCACCTGGCCAGACCTGCTGACGTCACATCTTACACAGACTGAACGGCAAGACGCATTCAAGAACCGCGGGAAAGATGAGAGATACAGCTAAACTGGTGAGAGATGTGTACTGTAGATTGTAATACTGGATGAATATTTTCTCTTCTTCTCAGTTTTCAGATTTCAGCAAGACTAAACACTCAATAAGTATTTACATTCACAGGCCTTCATATCAATGCTGATTTATCAATAAGGAAGAAAGAGAGAAAAAAAAGATTAGATCACTATTTAGATCATGCTTCTCCAAATGAAAAAACAAAAATGTAATTTATTTATGTCATTCTTAGGAAACAGAATGACCAATTTCTGAAATAAATGTACATCAAAATGGACAAAAGAGATGATATATTCCCTGAAATGTTGTGTTTATTTTTATGCATTTCTTTCCTAAATCCAGTTACCTATTTGTTTAGTTATATTTTTCCAGTTAAGAACTATTAACCCTTTTTGCTAAATGTACATATTTACAGCTATCTGTCTATTTTTCAAATATTCTAAAAAAAATCAAATATGGGTTATAGTACTACCATTCTGCATTTATGTACATAGATTGTTCTTTTTCTTTTTACATTCTTTATTTGCACACCTGTAAAGTATTAAGTGGGATTGACACATCATGTGACCATGGCCTTTTGTGTATTTAAGATGGTTATGTTCTAGTTGATTTCTAGTCTGAAGAAGAGCATTGTGCTCCAAGCGTCATGCTGGTGATATCCAAATAAATACCTGCATTGGGAGCTGCAGTGTGTTGACTTTTTTTCTTGCTGTTCTATATCAGTATATCAGTAAATACAAACTGGCTCTGTTTGAACGCTGGGTTAACATGTCAACTAGAAAAACATACTTGGAGGAAATCAAACCTTTGCCATCACAAATTTTTAATATCACTTCTTTAACATCTTCCAAACAGAAAAAGATGAGATGATCACAGTTTTGTTTTTAGCACTAATTAAAAAACACTGAAGACCAGTTCTGTTAAATTAAGGTGAAAGTGCCCAAACATAAATCTTTAAAACAAAAGAAATGTGACTTTACACACTTCACACTATTGTAGTGTTGTATAAAGGCATTTAGGTGTTGCTTTCAAATAGACAACATTAAATACAGTGTTGACTTTCTATTTTGCTTAGATTTCACTAACTACTGAAATATATCACATGTTGAAAGTAGCCACTGAATGCTGTTTATTAGATAGGGCAGGCTAAACAACACCACACTTGCTTGTAATGAAATGATACCTTACTTGTTTGTTTTCTTATTCTGAGGTCTTAGCAATGGCTTTCTTGCTGCAACTTGACCTGTCAGACCTGCAACCCGAAGTCTTCTCTTCACAGTTGAAACTGAGACTTGCTTACTACGACCACTATGAAGCTGTGCTTGAAGCTGTTGTCCTGTGAGCCGCCTATCACACAAGCTGTTGGACACTTTCAGAGTGTCCTCCAGTTTCTGAGTGCTTTGTGATGGTGAAGGAAACTGTACTCACTGACACCTTGACTTTCTTCGCAATTTCTCTGTAGGAAAGACCTACATTTTTAAGTGTTTTTGTATAATTTTCAGTTTTGGGTAACCTTACCTTTTTTTTTTTTTTTTTTTAAACCTCTGGCAGTTCACCACTTACCTTTGTACCATTTCAAGCTATTCATTGGACTTGAACTGCTTGAATTTCAATTAAAAACTGGAAAAATTGGGTTGTTCTAAAACTTTTGACCGGTAGTGTATTATCTATATATATATATTACACATTTACATTATCTGGTGACCCAATCACAACAAATACTAAATGCAGACAGAATAATGGTTCTTACCATCAGAGGTTCTTCTTTCTTGTCTTTTCCTTAGTCAGTGATCAGGTGCTAAAAGTCCAGCTCCTTCACAAACTCACACTGATGGCAATCAAAGAGAGCGCAGAAAGCCTATGACTTTATTCACTGGACTTCTCTTTTTATTGCAGCCGCTTCTTTCTCTTCCCATTTGTTCTTACTGTTTGTTTCCCCTCTGGGCCTTTGGTTACAGCCGTGCTGTCCATTTTCTGCAAGTGATCAGTTTTCCTGTCCACTAGTTGATACAAACTAGCCACAGTGCATTGTGACATGCTGACCAATCATCACTTGCCAAGACCTCAAACTAAGAAATGAAACAGTCAATCATGAGACTTGATTTTGTTAGCACGAAAGAGACAATAACTATCAACATCAAGAGATTGTATTTATTTCTGTGGAGCCCGACCAAAAAAAGAAAAACAAAAAAAAAGAAAAGGAAAAAAAAGAAAAACATTTCTCCCATCATTGAGGGCCCCTTCCTATTCAAGGGCCCCTGGGCCAATAATGCTTGTATGGTAGATCCAGCCAGCTTTGAACGACATCATTATCTGATTTTTCAGGTAAATTCCCCACATAGGGCTGAATTGGAGGCAAGAATGTATGAATGTCACGATTTCGGACAAAAATGATCTTTATCCAGCACATAGGTAATTAACCACAATAAGCTACCTAAGGCACATTTTAAAACCTAGCTTTTTCATCACCTTGAAATAGACACAACACATACCTTTATGAGAAACTGGGCATGCAGATGAAGCATGCCATCGCTAAGTGAGACCTGGAGCAGATGGTTTCCAGGTTCCAGATTTGTGAGGTTTTTCTTATATACAGTCAATGGGTTTTACTTAGCAACCAAGATGCAGGCAGTTCATCAAAAATGCTTCTTGGGACAAGTAGCTGAACAATCTTTACACATTGTTTTAGTTATTCTACATCTTGATGTGTAACCATGACACCCAGCAGCAGTTTTTCCCCCCCATCTGACAAGAATGAACCACAAAAACCACACCTTCATTTTCTCATTGTTGGCTTACAGCCAGAAAAAAATGAGGCAACTTCACCGTTTTTTCAGTATCATTTGCACTGACCTCACCGTCCTCTGCAGCCACCATGCAAAACTCTCTATTCAAACAGATAGAGCACAGCATCTGAATAACATGAGCATTTACAGCCTGTAAGTATGCAAACAGTGATGGTTAAACACTTGATAAAACTGGCCACTTAACCAGGCTGACTTTGTTCAGTTGGCTTTAGTGGATCAACCTATGTCTGCTTTTCATTCTTGATAACGTGTTCCCTTTGTCCCACTCTGACCAACTATCACATCATTTATCATTCACCTGACATCATAGGCATTAGTCTATGGAGGAAACATAATGTTTACTTTAGTGCCCTTGGGACATTTATTGACACTGATAAAAGACTGATATCCACCATTATGAATCCACTCCTTTTCCATCTACTCTAATGCAGCCTGAATGCTGCTGAAAACATTTGGTTGGATCTGGTTTGAAGTTTCTGGAGGTGTCTTTAATATTCTGTTCCCATTAACCTCTTAATACACGCCCCTATTTTTATGTTTTTTGCCTAAACGACATGCCCAAGTTGTGAGCAGCACAGATCTCACATAGTTTGAGACTCAGAGATGTGTTTGGTATCATTGGAAAGGTAACCCTCTCGAGATTCTTGTAAAGGTGTGATTCTGTAACTTACTGACAAAGAGTGGCAGAGGTTAGAATGATGGGGTTGTTTCCCCGCCCATACAGTAGGTTTGCCTATACAATGACATGGGTACAGACATTCAGGGACCTCTAGGCAGGATATAGACATAATTAGGCCACAGCCACAGGTCTTGGCTTCATGCAGTCCAAATTTGGAGTCAAAAGTTATTTTTCAACAGGTATGTCCATGCGTTCTCCTTAGGTCCTTTTTGGAGACTCCAAAAGGACACTTGGTTACCAAAGCTGTATAACCACAATCAAACACCTAACCACCTAACCCTAACCCTAACCCTTTGCCTACATACAAAATCTTGGTCTCTAATGAAAGCTGACACCTTGAGGTTCCCTGCTACTATTTGGATTTGGATGTCTGTCAATCTGGATAGGATGACAGAAGCATTATCACAATAACCATCTTTTTTTTTTGTTTGGCCTAAAAGGGCAAAATTGAATAAAACATGACTAAGAACAATTGAACAGAACAAACCTCAACACAACCAACACAGAACATGGCTCACTGTAAAACTATTTACAGAGTATTTACATTGTGCCACTCATTGTAGCAGTCCCTGGAGACCGTGAAGCAGAGTGCTACACTGCATGATGTGCACTCCACAGTTGTCTTCATGCTACAGTGCACACACCGCCGTCTCCCTGCACTGCCATCCAGGGTGAAGTGTCGAAGCTTGTGAGGTACACCAGAGGGAGCACGAGGGGGTGCCTGTCGGGGGGCTGTGGAGGGGGAGCCAGCTGCCTTCAGCTCCAGCACCAGGGCTTCGCGGAACTCCTTTTGTGTGATAGGGACCCGCTGCCTCTCCTTGGCCAGCTCCTGGTGCAGAATGAAGGCATTCACAATGGCGATGTCCAGGAAATGGTAGAACATTTTTTTGTACCACTTCCTGGTTTTGTGTAGCGTGTTGTAATAGCCAATCATGGCATCTGAGAGGTCAACCCCACCCATATGTTTGTTATAATCAGACACCCCTGGTGGGGCAGGGATCTCCTGCTCTACCCACTGCCCATCTGCCTTTACCCTTCTCTGCACCGTATTGTCACTGTGTGCCGGGTGGATGGTGGAGCAGATGCTGATATCCCTTGTGTCTCTCCACTGCACGAAGACCAGTGGACCCTCTCTGATCCAGCGGATGGTGCCCCGTGGAGACTTGTTGTCCAGTAGGTCCAGGAATAGGGCAGGGCTGGTGTAGAAGTTATCTATGTACAGTTTATAGCCCCGCCCCAGCACTGGCACGTCAATAAGATTCATTACTGAATCGTAACTCATTCCTTTGTTGATTGGTGCTCCTTTGCCCTCATAAATGAAAAAATCCCAGGTATAACCTGTAGAGGAGTCAGCCAGCACAAAAAGTTTGTAACCCCATTTTGTGGGCTTGTCCTTCATGTACTGGGGAAGGGTTATTCGGGCCTTTGACTTCACCATCCTCTCGTCGATGGAGATGTTCTGTCTGGGATGGAAGTAGGCCCTGCACATCTCCCTGATTTGATGGTACATGGGCTTCACCTTGCACAGTCGGTCATAGCCAGCTGTGCCCTTTTTCCTGTCGTTGGCCTCATCATCATCAGGGGAGCTGAGGTGAAGGCTGCGGGAGATGGCCATGAATTTCCGGCCGGAGATGACTGAGGCAGGGAATGGAAAATTATAAAGGTCCGACTTCTTCCAGTAGTCCCGGATCGTTTTGATCTCCACCAGGCCCATATATATGACAATGGCCATGTAGGAATACATATCCTCCAGGCTAATCGCCTGCCATGCCTGAGGATGCATTCTCTCTCCATATGTGTTGGAGTTGCGAACAATCCCCTGCAACATGGTTTTAGAGATGAAAAGGTGGAAGAGGTCGAGGTTAGAGTAATCGACTCCACCCAAGAGCTGCGGTCCAGGAGTGCGCGCAGGGCGGAAGACTGGCTGTGGAGGTGTGATGTCCTCCACATCAATCCCCAGCCACGGCTCTCCTGAGAGGTCCCTACTCACCTCCACATCATCATCATCTATATCCAGCTCAGGGTCAAAGGATGCACTGCAGGGTGGTTCTTCAGGGTCAGATTCATCACTGGCTGAGAGGTCGTCGACATCATCAAAATTGTTCAGCCCCAGCCTTCAGTATCCATGTGGATATTGTACATACTGACCATTTTGCTCATTCATTTTCTACTTTTCAGTTTTAACCAAAGCAAGAATCCTTAAACATGTTTGAAAGAAATACAGTAGAAATAATACAAATCAATATTTTTTATTAAAGATTCAGGGTATTCCAAAAATCAAAATATGCAACGAGAAATAAAAATCAAGTACAAGTAAAGACCAACAGTGTTAAAACTCCTATACTGGTTCAAAGCCCCCTCCCCAGTTTCACCAAGTGAGGTTGGTTCCTCCACTAAAAATCAAAACTAAACAGCTCTAATATCCAAAATGTCTCTTCAGTCCATCAATGTAAACCAAATAGTTTAACACTGTAGGAAGGATACTAAGGTACTGAAGGATTTGTTTCAACACAGATAAATGGACACCCTTGTAAATCAAATCTGAAGCTTTCTAATTCATAATGATGATGATGAAATACAACCTTGCAGAGTTTGTATTTATGAAATGACACAATTATTTAATTTCAGTGATGCTGTATGAGTACAGTACAGTAATGCTACAACATTTTCTAAATTGGACTTCTACGATTTGATGGGTTTTTCAAACATGGAGTAGTTGTGTGATGAGAGGCATAGAAGAAGAAGAAGAAGAAATCACAGTCATGTCTTGGTGTCTGCTGTCCTCAGTCCTCCTGCTGTGAGCTTCGCCTGTAGTTCTTCTGGTGCCTCTTTCTAAAGGAGGCAAAGCTGGGGTTGGCCTGTTCTTTCTTCTCTTCCACGTCCTCTTCCTCCTCAACCACGCCTCTTTCTTTTTGTTTCTTTTCCTTTTCCTCGGCCTCTGGTTGACTGATGACTGCTGTGGTCTGTTTAACCTCTTCCTTCCCTGTATCCTCTGTCTTTTTTACACTATCCTCTTTGCGCTCATCTATTCTCCGTCCTACACCCTTCTTTTTCTCCTTCCCCACTGTGCACTCGTCTACCTCTTCGACCAGGTGACTGAGGCGCATCTTTTTATCCTGGCCTCTACCAGCTGACGGCTCATCGGCAGGCTTCTTGGCCAGAAGGCTGGGCTTGGAGAAGATGATCTTCTGTTTGGTGCTACAGGAGGCATCACCCTGGCTGTCGGGCTCCGGCTCTTCTTTCTTCGGTTGCAGGCTGGCCAGGTACTGGAGGGCTGCCCTGCTGTTGCCTCGGTCGCTGGTCTCAGCCACATCCTCCAGGCTGTAGTGGGTCCAGCGATCCGGGTGCACCATGTAGTCTGGTACCCCTCTCTTCTTTGCTGGTGTGGAGCCGCTCGGTGGAGGCTGGCTTGTCTTGCGGCTGGGGGCTGGAGGCAGAGGCCGAGCAAACACTCCGTCTATCACGTTGTCCTGGCCTAATGTTGAAGAGGCCAGTTTGGCGACACTGTCCAGACATTCAAAGATGCTGTGGCTGCGGTTTGAGAATCCCGAGCTCCCTCCCCTCAGACTGAAGGGGCTCCG
The DNA here is from genome assembly GCF_963691925.1 of Scomber scombrus. Classification (NCBI taxonomy): domain Eukaryota; kingdom Metazoa; phylum Chordata; class Actinopteri; order Scombriformes; family Scombridae; genus Scomber; species Scomber scombrus. Next base: position 4,073,174 of record NC_084970.1, on the reverse strand, counting down.
GACTTTCTGTCCAGCAACTGGAACAGCAGCCCTCACCTCCACATCATCATCATCTATATCCAGCTCAGGGTCAAAGGATGCACTGCAGGGTTGTTCTTCAGGGTCAGATTCATCACTGGCTGAGAGGTCGTCGACATCATCAACATTAGCTTTTAGAATCTTGCTGAGCTCACTGGCATGTTCCTGATCACACATTGTAACACGATTGAGAAGACGAGCTAAATCAAGAACCTGGAAAGAGTAGGAGAAGATTACTGTAGGTTGACCTGAGAAACTGAGAAAGATAATCAAAAATCAAGCATGAAGATCAATGCATGATATTAAATTGTCATCTAGTCATAACTCTATATCCACATAGTAAAAGTTTCATTTTTTAACTGCAGAGCTGTGTGAGTATGAGCCGGTTGACTGAACATATCTGGTCACACCTGAACGTTTCACTGTCCTTAAGAACCCTTCATATATTTTCACCCTAACATCAAAGTGCTTAGACTGTAAACAAAGTCAAAGTGTCTCATGGATACTATAGACTATAAGCAAAAGGACAAATGTATGACAAGTTAAAAGTGTCGTATTTGTCCTTTCACTTAATTTACTACAACTGCTACCGTGACCAGGTCTGTCTTGTAAAAGATTTGTTATTTTTTGTAAAATAATAGAAGATTTTCTGACTGTAAACACTATATGTGGTTACAGGCTTATGAATCTGGGTGCTCCTCAATTGATATATGGTGCTCTGGCAGTATTTAGGTGATAGTACAGACATTTTGGTGAGAGTCAAAATGTTTGGCCACAAAAGACATTTTGACACGTCACAGAAGAAAAAGCATTGCTGTAGACAAAAATTAATGATTGCTAGCTGCTGCAGTTTCAGGGTCCTGGTAGAGGGATTTTGAAGACATTTTGACTTGTCACAGCAGGAAAAGTACAGGTGTTACTAATAACATCAACAATCTGTCCCATTTAAGTGTCCCAGAAAGTCAGCATGCAGAAAATGATACCTGCACACATGAATGGATTGCAGTCATGACACGCCATTAATTAAACCTGTACTTTTCCTGGTATAACAGATTAAAGTGCCTGCTGTGAAATATGTCTATTGTACATGCTGTCTCACTGTCATGGTTTATTGGGACACTTGAACACAAACACCTGTGCCTTTTCTACTATGACAAATGAATTATGCCTCTAAAAAAAAACCTACACCATCACAAGTACAAGCTTATCATGAAACTGATGCTTCCATGTAGGTGATATGATTCAATGATCCGCTAGAGGTCAGTAAAGTACAGCAGTGACAGATGAAATGTGACAAAGCTACCATTGCCTTCTTGTCTTTTATGAATGAGTCAGTCCTAATGCCCACACTTTATGTATCTGCCAGTAGTCAAGTGGCTACTTGTGTGAAGAATTTCCGATAACTGCCAGTGTTCAACTGTAAGAGTGTGCAGGTTTATCAAAGGACACTGAGACACACATGATTGAAGCCATCCAGAGGCTCTGACATAAAGTTAGGTCTACAAATATTTGGACAGTGACAGTTCTCATAATTTTGGCTTTGTACACCACCACAGTGGATTTGAAATAAAACAATCATGATGTGATTAAAGTACAGATTTTCCTATTTAATTCAAGGGGTTGAACAAAAATATCGTATGTGACGTTTAGGAATTGCAACCATTTTTATACACATTCCCCTCATTTCAGGGGCTCAAATGCAATTGGACTACTTAACATAATCATAAATAAAATGTTTAAAACCTTGTCAAGAATCTTTTGCAAGCAAAGACTGCCTGAAGTCTGGAAGCCATGGGCATTACCTGAGGGTTTCAGCCATATTCCCTAGTGATACTTTGCCAGGCCTTTATTGCATTAAGATGTTTGTTTGTGGGTCTTTCTGCCTTACGTTTTGTCTTCAGCATGCTCAATCGGGTTGAAAGATTGAATTGGGCATTGCAGAATATTCCATGTCTTTGCCTTAAAAAACTCCTGGGAAGCTTTCACAGTATATTTTGTGTCATTGTCCGTCTGTATTGTTAAGCATCACCCAATCAACTTTGCTGAATTTGGCTGATTCTGAGCAGACAGTATATATCCCTGTACAGTAGGGCTGGGCGATTATGACAAAAATCTAAATCACGATTAATTGAACTTTTAACCTCGATTACGATTAATGAACGGTTATCTCCACCCTTGATGAACAATTATGTATTTTCAGTTCAGTTTATTTAGTTTTGTATTTTAAACTGCTGCCCTCACACATGAGTATCTTTATGGGGTGAAAATAATGATGTTTTAAGGTGTGACGCTGTGGTTAATGTCTAGTTTACTTGATTAGAATTATGTAAAGATAATGGTCAAAGTTTTTAAATTCCTTAAAGATATGGAACCTTTACTGTCATGGCAACAGTGAACACCACGATTAATTGACATGAGCAAGATTAAGTCGATTAGAGTTTCTAATGTTCTTCACTTGGCTCTATGTTGTGAAGAGGTTTTTCTTTACTATGGAAAGGATCCTGTGATCATCACCACTGCTGTCTTCCATGGATGTCCAGGCCTTTTTGTGTATTTGTGTATTAAATCACATGTGAAAAACAAACACACATTCAGGAGCTGAGAGCAGTTACACAGTAAATAAAGCTATTAAATTATCTAGGGGCCTACTGAACATACAAGAGATATAACGTGATATTTGAATGATTTCTGTGTGATAAATGTTATGAGAGTGAAAGTCTTCCTAATATTATTATATATATATATCTCATATGTATGACTATACATACAATTTGTGTGTGTGTGTGTGTGTGTGTGTGTGCAAACTGAGGGTTTGGAAACATAGGTGTCATTTTTCTAGTATATCCTGCGTGTAATGTTACACTGACAGACTCTCACACACTGTTTACAGTCTGAGTGCTCTGCTCAATATTTGTATCACCATTTTTTTTTTTTATGGACCAAACAACTAACCAATTAATCCAGAGAATAATCAACAGATAAGATAATGAAAATAACTGTTAATTGCAGCTCTATATTTATTGATTTATTTATTGCCAACATCATACATCTCTCTGAGCCCTGAGTGCAGGACACTGTAGCCTGTCATAGCAGGAAAAACACATATCAACTTTGTATAATGTGTCCCAGTGAACCAGCACACACAACAGCAGGACCCTGCAACTGCCTAATTTAAATAGAAAGCAGCTGTTAATGTTTTTATTTACACATTTTTCTGCTGTGGCAAATCAAAATGTACGCTGTGGAAAAGGTAAATTATATTGACAGGATGGCTACCTAAGGAGCAAAAATGTGGAACTCTCTACCTGAACAATTGAAATTTCCTGCACACTTCAACACTTTTAAGAGACTCACCAAATCCTGGTTAATTCAGCAACAACATTTCAATCATGTCTAGTTTTATATGTATCTTATTGTATAACCCATAATAATAATCCCCAAATTCAGGTTTCTTTTGTTTCTCTTATCAGGTGATTTAAAGTGCCTTTGAACAGTCTAAGAAAATTGTTTATAATTCTGTGTTGAGTATGTGTGCGTACCATGTTTTTACTCCTGCTGAAGCGTCCATGATCTCTCCTGGCTTGTTCTTTATGATAAATTTAGGGAGATGTTGTTTGGCTCAGACATCAAACTGCCATTCTGTTGCTGTTCAATCTGAGATTTAAAGCAGGCACAAATTCACAAGTTTAATCATCTGAACAAACCAGACATAGAAGTGATTTAAAATTCAATAACGGGCAGCTGAGACAAACATAAAGCATGGAAAGGGGAGAGATCAATGATGATGTAATGACATGTGTAACAGTGATTTTAGGACATACAGTTCTCATTTGGACGGCTGAAGCTTCATATTAGCTTCAGATCAACTTTTAAATACATTTTTACACAGGAGGACTGTGGATTTTGTCCCCATCACTTACATTGTGATGGGGGATCTTCTAATTAGGGCCTGGATACTGGATTTTTGGGTCTGATGCCAAGACTGACATAAGGGAGTAAAAAAAATCCAATATCGATATATCAGCTGATAATCTTATATATACACATAAACACACATTTACTGCAATGGTCCCTCAAATTTGGTTACCAACACTTTCGTAAAATATATTTAATGGAGGCATATACAGTTTAATAATAAGATGTAATTTTCATAAAATAAAATCAGTGCACTGAAACAGTAAATTTCATTTGGAATAAATATGCATATATTAAAATAAGAAATTAAGGAAAAGGATGAAATATAGATAAAATGCAGCTTATGCATCTTTAAAAATAAAAAATCAGCACGTCAGACGGCATAAACACCGATACCAATATATCTGTGATAGGCCAATATCAGCCGATAATATCGGTTGGTTGGCTAATACATCGGTCGGGCTTCATACGGACCATTACAAGTTCTAATGGTCCGTATTAACAGTTTGAAGTCTGTGGGCCTGTCAATCATTATTTATGAACATCTGTTCTGATACACACGTCATTCTTTCTGATGGACTGTATAAAAAAAACATTTTTCTAAACACATGTGCGGTGCTTTTAAACACCTGCCTCCAGTTGTGTGTGACCTGTGTGTACCCGCAGTGTAGGTGACACAGTCCTGCATGGTTCCAATAGAGAACCTTTAGGAAGCTTAGACGCTAACTCATGTGGTGCAACGTCCAACAGAACAACACACAGTTAAAAGATAAATGTGAGAGATGAAGCCAGTTGTCGGTGTGATGGCGTATTAGCTAAAGATGCGCTAAATATTCCTCAGCATGCTAATGCTAATTGATGTGGTGGTGCGTCGGTTTAAAGCGAACAGCACAGCGGTTCCGTTCAACTGCTTCTCACAGCGGACACCGCACACTGTCCTTTTACACACAGTATCAAACACAGTTCTTAGTTTTGGGTCAACACGCCGCGGTTCTCCGGCTTTACCTTACTGCTGGCGCCACGACCCAACAATATTTGGTTCAAACAAATTCTTCTTCTCCTGCTTCTGCTGTCCGCCAGACTAAGCACGGTTTACACCATGCTGCCCCCTGCCGGTCACAGGCTGTATGAAACTATCATATACTTAAAGTAGCACCAGGGCTGTTTTAAAAACATTCTAATGGAAGTTTACTTTACCCTCACAGTCTGTCAATGCTATTAATTATTAATGCTATGAATATGCAAATATTTTTAATTTTAGAAATGTAACTGCTGGACATAAGATGTCTCCTGTTTCACTGTAGAGTCCATTCTCAATGTTTGTACACTGGAGGCTTCAAGTTACCACATCACACTTTGTGTAAGTTGCATATTGGGTCAGGATTGGCTGCAAACTTGTTGTGATGTCACTTATCATGCAGGTGTGACATGATTGTACAATCAATCCAACTCTTTGGGTTGATTGTACAACTGGATAAAAGTAACTTAGAATTGGGTTTGTCCATGTTTGACCCAGCATGTTTTCACAACCAAACTTATGGGTAGTGATCATTGTTTGCTGGATTGAAGATAAGGCATAATGTAAAGTGTGTTTTAAAAGACTATACTAATGTTTCTGATTTTTTTTTCTCTCCTATTATATCTCCTATGTACATTACATTACTGCTGACTCACTTATTTTGATTTTTCCCACCTTGTAGGCAACATTTCCTTTCCATTTATTTCTATATAGTACAGGACATTATTCAATTTACAGAACTTATACACTTACTTGAGTTAAAAGCATCAATAAAAGCAGACAGGTTAAATCTTTCCAAATGATCAGTATCTTATTTTAACTGAAAACAGCATAGCATTAAGCAAACTTAATGCAATGTACTGACCACAAGATTAACACAGTTCAAGCATGAGGACTGAGGCAGCAGTTATATTTAGAAATGTTAGGTTGTGACAGGATCACAGGTCACAGTTTTTTGTAGTGACAGGATGACTGGCAGGAGTATGAGGGACTTTCAGCATCTGGATGGATTCATTTTTGTTTAATTGTATTCTCTATATTGGTTTTATTGAAAACAATATTTACAAGCATTGTTATTCCAAGCTTTACCATGTTGAACAGAAGCTCCTTGCCCTACTCTTCTGGCAACTGTCTTTCTTTCTTTCTTTCTTAGTATTTATTCATTCTCTCCTCAGACCATTGCAATAAAATGCACATTTCTCCCATTGACTGTGGAACATATATTTATATACAGTCAGTGATTTGCCAGTTAGCAGACGAAGAAGACCTGCGCATGCTACGTTCTCCTTCTCTGCTCCCATTGGCTGACATGATTCAGGGGCGGGAGATCCTGCGGTTGTTTGTGTCTTGATTGGCTGCTGAGCTTCAGACCGGGGAAAGTTTGAAAGTAGCTGGGTGTGTGTGTGTGCGGTTCATTTTTGTTTGTGTGTCAAACTGACAAACCATTACAGCGTCACTGGCTTTTTTTTTTTTAGCACTTTGAAGTTAACCTGACAAAGTATTACGCAGTTAGTTTTTAATTCTTCATGGAGCAAGAAGCGCAGGAAAACACGACGGCTGCTGTAAGGGTTTCGTGCAGGACGACGAAAGAAAGTGGCGACGACATGACGGACATCGTCGTAGCTGATCTGGACTCGTACGTTAATGTTGAACTCAGCACAGAAAACAACGCAGCTGGACATAATGTGCTTGATATAACTCAAGGTTTGTGTCATGTTTTATCCTTGAATAATATTAAAACACGTAGGTAACGCCAACTATTCAGGTACTTCTTGCACGTATTGTCACCAGTTAACGAAGTTTGTTGTTTAAACACTTTAATATCCATCATTAAAATATTAAGTTTGTCTGTTTTCACTATTAAATCATTTAGACCCCAAACCACGTTACCAAACGCTGTTCAGTGAATGGCTGTCATGTCCATAAAAGGACAATGGAGGTGATAAAACTGACATTAGCATTACTGGTGTTAATGGTGAGGGCTATTAATGTACAATACTGTGCAGTTAAGAGTGACACTTCCCAGTATCTTAAACAGGGAGGCTGGACAGGTATTAAATAATGCTAAAATATCATGAGACTATCCCTCTGTGAGAACATGTAGCCAGGAGCGATCAATTCCATAATATTACAGTTGTCCAGCCCAGTGATGGTGTAGTATGATATATGTGTGTTTAACAATCCAAAGATGTGTGAAACAGCAGAATGTCAATTACTAAGTAGGACAAGCTGCAGCTCTCAGTGATACTGGTGGTACTGGTTTCACCTGTTGATGCATACCATGAGGTATGCATCAACATCTATTGAGACAGTGTTGGCCCTTAACTGTGTCACACAAATATGCCAATCAATAACTACATTAACTGCCCATTTTAAAGTTTAACTCAGTTTGGTTTCAGAGGTGTTAATTCTTGAGGTTGGCTGCTTAAATTTCACATTTCACAGTTCACAGAAGTACCCCTGCTGTCCTATCTGCACCTTGTTTAATGTTATTTCATGTTTTGTGTAATTTAACAGTATTTCTTCTAAGTGCACCACATGCATATCTATATGCAGATTTTGGAAAATAGTTCTAGATCAAGTTTCTGGTAGTTTTACCTCATCTGCAGCTGAAATTATTAGTAGATTTATCACAAGAATATCACAAGCAGTTTAGCTCATGGGTCAGTCAATTATCATACATGATGAACATCAGCTGGTTCCAGCCTCTTAAATGTGAGTATTAAGTAATCATTAGGGCCCGACCAATACTAGATTTTTGGGGCTGATATCAATATTAAGGAGTAAAAAAATTCCAATATCAGTATATCAACCAATCATTTTCTATATAAAGAATATATACATGCATACATTTTTTTTGCAATGATCCCTTAAAAACATGTGTAACAAAGATATGTAATGAAGGCATGATATTTTACCATCTAACAATAAACTTGATTATATAGAATGACGTCAGTGCTCAACTACACTGGGAATTTAATAATTATAAATAACTTTAACTAACCAAATAACAAAAAACACATATAACAAAAAAAAAAAGTATATTAAGCTTGAATTCAGAAAAGGATCGAATGTACATTAAATGCGGCCTATACAGCTTAAAAAAATATCTGCACATATCAGACAACATATAGACCGATATATCTGTGATAATATCGTTTGCTTTTGATTTATATTAAGAAAAACCTAGTTTATGGCAGCTATTAACTCATCAAAGTGTATATAAATGAAAATAAGTCCTTTTCACAGCAGACATTGAACACATCACAGCAGGAAAATTGCAGGTGTAAATAAACTTAATATTCTGACTGATGGCTGAATTCCATGTAGCTGCTTCAGTTTCAGGGTGTCACACTGTCATGACTTACTGAATATTACAGAATCAATTTGAGGTCATTAGGATTTTTTAATGTAATTAAACTGATGATACTCATATCAAACTCAAATTAACCATTTTATGTGTGTGCCACCAGACGGCACCAAAGCATCATCTATGAAGAGACCCCCCTCCCATTTCCCAATTATTTAACAGTAGACTCAAACAATGGGTTGCACACATAAACAGAAATGGTGCTGATGACATGATGGTGTAAACATGCTCATAAAGTTCTGCAGCTGACTGTAATTTGATCTTGTTTTGTGTCTGTTAGGCAGAGCAGTTTCCTGTGTTTCAGGCTTTTCTCCACATTTCGGCACACACATTGATCTATAATGAAACCTACAGAGAACAGAACAGAACAAATTGTATGTCCTAAATGTACAGAGGTGCACACAGACAGAGAGAGAGAGCTCTCCACTCTATCACAAAAAACACTTTCATGTGTTTGGCTTGTTTTGCTTCTCCAGTATTTCACATCTGTAACATAATCTACTGAAATGTCAGAATACAGCTTTTAATGTGACTCCAGTCTGAAACATGTTGGATTAATGTTTGAATCTTACAGTAATGTTGTTCAGTAACACTGGATCAGTCAGGATCTGACGGTAATGAATACTGTTTATCCTGCCTGTCATCTACACAGATCAGCTGTTACACTCAGATTCAGGATTTTTTTTTATAATAAAGCAGAACTTATGGATGAACTCTGAGCTCCATCACATCTGTCACAACTTGACTTTAAGTGGCTAAAAGTCTAAGATAAGCCTAAAACCCCCATACCCACTTGACCCCCCATGTGTCATTCAGTATCAGGTCAGTTTCATTCAAGACTCGCAAGTTTGAAGATTTGGAGAGAGAGAGGGAGGAGTGAGTGAGTTTTGGTTGCCACCAACTCTCTGAAGAAGCTAATGGTTTCATTTTAACTGTGTAACTGTGATTATTTTTGCATTGATTCTCCTTTGCACCTAATGTATGCATATGATCTCATTTACATATGTTCAAATTGCAAGGACCACCAAGACGCTTTTTGGGGTAGCGAGTACTTAATTCCACAGTTTCTTCTCGTCTCATGTGTGCAGGTTTAGCAGCTGCAGAAACTGCACAGTCCTTTTGTGAATTCAGCCCTCTGTTTGCTATCAGCAAGTGTTAACGGTCCATCAATATGCCTGATTTCTACCTAACTGCATGATAACTCAAAAATAATGTGCACAGTTTTACAATATTTTATTTTCATTTATAGTTGAAGAGGTTTTTTTTTTTTACAGTATTAGTTTTCCTCAGAAGCAGCAGTCTCAGCATCATGTTGTCTCTAAGGCAGCAGACAGACACAGTGAACTCTACATCTACTGAAATATCAGCAGTGTGCTCTATCTGTCTGCTGACTCTGCAGAGCCAGTATACACATGACAGCCAGCACTTTTATTCTGTAGTTTGACCAACTCACAGAAAAAACAACAACTCACTACAGCAGCCTTTTCACTGATAATTAACTGTCACTATCACTGTGTTCAGCAGCAGTAGTTCTACACTGTGGAGATGTAGAGAAGATCAGGCTCAGGTTTATAATCCTCTTCCATCATACTTTAAAAATCTACAACACAGTGTTTAAGCTACATTTCCTTTTTCTAACAGCTCTGTTTCAGAATGAAGACGAGGCACAGGAAGGAGAGAGTGATGATGATGAGGATGGGGACGACAGTGGCACAGACCACTTTAACGCTGATAAGTCAGGGACCCAGCTGCAGAGATGTGAGCGCCAAGGAGGGGCCAACTCAAACCTGCCCGACACCTTACAGACAGGACACCTGCTGTTCTACGAGAGGTTCAAAGCGTTCCAGGACTACATACTGGGTAAGAACACACACTGGAACACATGATGTACGTATATTTGTGTGTGTTTTTCTTTTGTCTGATTTAAGTGTGTTTGTGTGTGTAGGTGACTGTAAGCCCTCAGAAGTGAAGGACTTCACAGCAGACTACCTGGAGAAAGTTGTGGAGACGTGTGATTGGCAGGCTGTGTGGTCTACAGATGTGTTTGATGTTCTGGTGGAGGTGAGACAACCTTTCACACACTGCTGATATAAAACATTAAACATATTTTTATTTTAAATCCCCCCTTGACCCGTATTTCAATAAAGATCCCTTGTTGTCATTTCAGGTGTGTGATGTGGACTTTCCGGATCTGAAGGCGTGTGTGAAGCCGGTGCTGCCTCTGCAGTTTGAGGCCAGAGGCTGCGAGCTCAACGAGGAGACTATGAACACTCTGCTGGAGGCTACTCAACACAAGCTGCCCCTGCAGGAGCTCCAGGTGGTCTATGAGGAGTCTGGAGACTTTGACCAGACCGCCCTCGCCATTGAGCACCTCAGGTGACTTATTGAACCCTTCACGGAATTTCACTCTGATGAAGTTTACAGTGAAGTTTCTCTCATCTTTTTAACTGCTACTTCCTCTCCTCTGTTTGCAGATTTTTCTACAAGCACATCTGGAGGCAGTGGGACGAGGAAGATGAAGATGATGACTTTGACTACTTTGTTCGTTGTGTGGAGCCTCGTCTAAGGCTGTGAGTGCACTCTGTGTCACAGTGATCATCTGGCATGTTGTGTTAGTACCGCCATGTAAACCTTACCTCAACATGTTTTGTCTCTAAGCTACTACGACATGTTGGAGGACAGAGTCCCATCAGGCCTGGTGGTAGAGTACCAGTCCTTACTGGAAAACTGCCTCCAGTGCTTCCAGCAGTTCTTGGCGCTGCGCAGCTCCCTCAGCAGCGACTCTGACTCTGAGCCAGACAACGTGTCCATGGTGGAGGGCCTGAAGCTCTGCGATCAGCTGGAGACATTCAAACGCAAGCTGCACATAATCGAGAACCCCTTGTTGAGGTAGACCTGTTGTTGCAAAGGTCAACCACCATCTCCCAAAACCTCCTCCTCCTCTGTTTCAACCAGTTTCTACATCTCCTCCACTCCAGGTATGTGCTGGGCTACAAGGGTAACAACAGGCAGCAGAGTGTGCAGTGTCGTGGACTGAGAGCTTCAGGTATTAAGGTGGTCCATGTGGTCACAGCATCCTGCACCAGCTTTCAGCTCCAGTCCCTCCTCAATGACCGACTGCTGCCTCAGTGCTCCTCTGAGGACACTGAAATCCAGGTTAGTAGCTGACAGCTGAGTCCCTTCTCTTAATGAAAAGATAGATATGAATATAGAATGTTATTACAATGTAAAAGTAAATAGATTACACTTATTCTAGTGTGTCAGGTACATTTAACATTCATACATTCTGCTGTTACAAGTTGGTTGTGAACATTGTTTAGGTTCCTTCTCAAACAGCAGAAAGTGATAACAGGGCTCCAAAACATACAGTGAATGTATGTCAAAATGGGGTTGTTTTTTTTTGTTGCAAAGTTACCCATACGTCGTCCTCATGATTCTGCCTTCTCAACCCTTTGTGCAATAACCGCTGTCTGTACAGTCATTTTTATAGGGTTTAAATTAACTTATTCTTTCCTTTTATGTATATTTAAAAAATATATATATACACAGTATACTTTTTGTGATTTTCATATTTTTTATAGTTTATTTGTTTTGTATGTATTTACTCACTGTTTTTACTGTAATGGAGTATTTCACACAATTGTACTTGTATAACCAGAGTGACATTGAACATCTTGAATCTTGAATATATAAGTCCCCAGATTCTGTGCTGGGCTGTCAATCCAATACGACATAATGACTGAACCATGTAATTACAACTCCTAGATCCATCACCAGATACACACTGGCCCTAAAAGCATTGTTCATGCTCATAATCATTAGAAAAGTAGCATCTTTAAAAATGTGAATATATATTTCTGAGCCTCTCAAAGATGAAAGAGGGCTCAGTTCTTTGTGGTAGTAAACTGAATATATTAAGTTAAGGTGTGTGTGTGTATGTGTAGTTCCACAGAGACCCTGTATCAGCGGTGGATTCATGCTATCAGGGTGACGTGGTCATTATTCTGCCGGGGAACTACAGTGTTACCAGCTCCATCTTCCTGCCAGACTCCATCAGTATAGAAGGTATATGCTGTAGTCTAGATGGAGGATTTAAATGAAGTATTGTATTGTAATTAGAGAGAGAGTGTAATGATGATTTCATGTCTGTGTCTGCCAGGCTTCGGGCTCCCTGATGAAGTGGTGATAGAGAAGAAAAACAAAGGGGACTCTTTCGTCGAGTCCACGGGAGGTGACATCAGAATGTCCAACATCAAGTTCATCCAGCACGACGCCATCGAAGGCATTCTGTGTGAGTACAGCTGTGTGTGATAAACAATGACGGCTGATCGGTTACACACAATCTCTGAACGCTTCCTGTTTGGTGACTAGGTGTGCGTCAGGGGAATCTGACCATGGAGAACTGTGTGATGCAGTGTGAGACCACCGGAGTCATCGTCCGAGCATCTGCCCACCTCACTATGAACATGTGTGACCTTTATGGCTCCAAGGTGAGTGTGTCAAACAGGTGCTGAGACAGAACCCTTTTTCATTTCAGCATGTTTCCAGATGCTCTTTTCAAACTTATGCAAATTAAATTAAATTGAACCAAAACGCATCACTAAAAACCTCATGAAAGCATTCACTCATTGGTTAGATGTGTCAGGATGGAGCAAGAATGTAAACACAGGAAGAAGGTCCTAAAGATGTTCCCTTTATTGAAACTCTGAAAACATCTTTGAGGGCTGGACTTCATTTACAGTGAAAAAGATATAAAATAATACAAAATAAAAGAACACAATAAATTAAAACAGCAATATAAGTACAACAAATAAGATATAAAACAAATCAAATAAAACAGGTGCAAACACAAATTAAGTGGCTAGTGATCATTGATTGAAAATGTCTGTGTTACTGAATTATCAATTTTCAAAAACAACTACATTAATAAGATCTTATTTGTCATGTGTTCATATTAGAACATATGAGGTTTGCCTATGAGGTTTTCCTTTTATATCAGCCTTAAAAAGTCAGTGTTGGTGGGACTATGATTGTGTATATAAGTATGATGATTGTGTACATAGTTTGTAATGTTGCTGTGTTGTCTGCAGGGGGCTGGTATAGAGATTTACCCAGGCAGTGTATGCAGTCTGGTCGGCAACGGCATCCACCACTGTAAGGATGGGATCCTCATCAAGGTGAGAAATTAAATCATCAGCCTCATTAATACATGTCAGTGTTAGTCTGACTTTATACCTCAAGTCAGAACCACACTGATGTTCAGATTATTCCTGTTGAACTCTGTAAAGGTTAAAGCACACAGGTCAGAAACATGTTTTAAAGTGTGTGTCCTGTGTCTCTGCAGGACTTTGCTGATGAGCTGGACGTGATGCCGTCCATCACCATGGAGAACAACGTAATCCACAACAACGAAGGCTATGGGGTGATTCTAGTGAAAACAGGAAACGGCAAGGACCAAAAAGTTCCTCAAGACAAAAGTGAAGGTATGCAGAGTCCTCAGAGTCAGAGTATAGGAGCTTACATTACTGCATACTACATGTTTGTGTATACAATATCTTGTGTGTGTTGGTCTTTTCCCTCCAGAAGACCTTGCCAGAGAAGATGCTGGACAGACCGCCGAGCACCTCAGCAGCATATCAACAACCCCGAGCAGCAGCAGCAGCAGCTCAGTGTCCACAGAGAACAGCAACAACAGCGCAGACGGTGACGCAACCGCCACCTCAGGCAGGAAGTGGCAGTTCTGCCGGCAGCTGAGCAGAAACAAGGAGGCGTCCTGCAGCCGAGCCGTGCAGAACCTGATGGACCACGAGATATTCGTCTCTATCCAGGGAAACCAGTTCAGGCGCAACGGCATGGGCGACTTCGGCACTTTTTTCTGCTGAGAAACTATTTGAGACTGTCTGTAACTAACGTCTTTTTAAGAGCACCGAACAGCGACAGAGTATTTTTGAGCAATAGCTTAATATTTTAAAATGAAATGAATATTGCTGAAAAATATTTTCAGCTGTCGACTGAGCTGATTCAGAGTTTAGATGCTCTGTAAATGCAGTGAGCATGATGTGATGAGTTAAGCTGCTTACACACACACACACACACACTTCCTCTATTGAAGCAATGATGAATGACCCCCTCTCTTGAACTTGCACGAATGCTTTTATCTTATTTATTCCTCTGTGCTCTCAACTCAAGTGTGAAGCGTTTTTAATCTTTGTTTTTTTTTAATGCATTATTAGTTTCTGATACACTTGTCACTTTGAATGCAGTTTTGGTGGCGAGACTAAAATCTAATAAATTTGGGTTATCTTTAAGGTGGTTGCTTGTTGAAACCAGTGCACTGTTAAAAACACTGAGTTCTTTGTTCACAAAAATATGCTTTATTTCCACTGTTATGAGTTGTGTATATAATTTTCACTTGGTGCCTCAGGTGTTTTTAAAAGTTTGTATTTTATAGTAGCATGAAGTCTTAGAAATACTGATGTTGCTCTGAAACTAACAGCCAAGTGAAACTAAAGTGAGAGGTTCATATTTAGATCAATGCAACGGAGTTAGTCTTAGATTGAATTACTTCTGCCACTTCTGGAAATTGTTAAAATAATTAATTTCCTGGATTAAAAAGTGGCCTTTGATACCTGACATGTGTTGATGCAGTATGATTGATTACATCATATTCCTACAGTATGTATCTGTTATGATACTTGCTGTAAAACACATTTAATAATGTGAATAACACACACTAGCTGTCTGAATTTGTTTTAAAATGATTTGCACTAAAGTCATCAATCTAAAGAATTTAGATTTGACATCAATGACTCGTGACTTTACATGGACCTCTGCGTTGGAATCTCCTGATATCCTCCACAAGCCCAAAATATGACAAATTATGTTAAAAAAGCATCAAAATCCAAGTTAGATTTTTTCTGATAATCAGCATACTCAGCATCAACACTGTGACAAACATTTAGCTCAGAAACAGTTTCAAATAAATGTAACATAAATAAAAACTTGTCATAGGCTAATATTTCCATGTTGAGATGTTCTTTTCTGTAGCAGGAACACATGACTAATGAACAGTGTCATTTTACTCACCATCACTAAACAGCAGCCTTTATAACTGACTTGGCATTCATTTGGACAGCCTTTATCCAGGATGCACAAAACATATTCCTCTTGTTTATATTAATCAGGCTGCCGATTTCCTGTAGGTGGAGCTGTTCAGTCAGTGACTCAGCAGATCACTGATCAGATGCTGATGTTGCCTTCTACAGGCTGCAATTTTAACACCTGTACAAACTGATAATAAATATACCACTATATTCTTCTACCTGTAAAGCTGTAAACCAAAAACAAGCTGAAAGAGGCTAAAACGCTATTTGTCACTATCAGTGATACCTTCCACATTACATGCATTCATTTTCAGTAAAAAAAACATTGACCATCACAGCTAATACTCCAACAGCTTGTTGCTTTAAGACACTTGTCAGCTTAAGATAAGGAATGAATGCAATGGGAGATCCTGTAGACTTGGCTATGATAGAATTAGAGATAGAAACACAGTGTAAAAGACAGTGACATTATCTTATAAAAAGGAACAGTATGTTATTTTCTCTTTTTTAATTAAAAAAAAAACAAAAAACAAAATAACGCACCAGCAGAGCAGCAATGGAGCAAATGATACAGCTGCAAGGGCATTTTGATTGACAGCTCAACCCCAGTGTGGTGGTGTCACATGTCTGTAGAGCCGATCAACATTAGGACAGACATCCACCTTTTAAAGTTAAGCATACATTTCTGTTTTTCCAACCCCAAAACAGTGTTTGTGTGTAGTGGTTCAACAGATCCACTCACTTATGGAGCTGCTGCCTACTCAGTTCACAGGCTGGCTGAAAGCTATTACACACTCCTCACTGCTCATGTAAAAAAACAAAACAAACAGCACGACATGAGAAATCCAAAAAGTTAACTGTATTCCAAAACAAATGGAAAAAAATGTAACTTAATCTCATTTAATTACACAAAACATTTCAGGTACATGTTTTCATAACCAGTGTGTTAATCTGTTGATTTATGTTAACAGTAAACCAGTTCACTGCTGGTAGTGTTAACCACTATATATATATATATATTACACATACAAATGAACATTTGAGGCAAAACATTTCAGGCAATTTATGAGTGCAATAATTATCAAATTCATTTCACATAAGGCAAAGTGTCGTACGTTGTTTGTTTTTTTTAAAGCAAAAGCGGCCGAGTTCCATTTATGTACAAGTAATTATCAAAATATTGCTTCATCTGGAAAATAAAAATATACTCATTTTGACTAGCTGATTGAATATTGAGCTCCATAGTAAAAAACCTGCCACAGTGGTGATCTGGAGAACATCCTTCAGCCTCAGCAGACGAGTGAGAGGAAGTGTGTGAAATCTTTCAAAGAGTCAAAAAGAGACAGAGAGAGAGAGGGAGAGAGAGAGCGTCTCCGTCTCACTGCTCGTCATCAGAGTCTTGGTTTTTGCTCAGGTGGCTCTCCTGGACCTCTAGCTCCTCGGCGCTCACCATGGCGGGGTTGATGGCGGCGTAGCGTGTCCCGTGGAACTGACGCAAATGAATCTGTGGATGCAGAACAAGTAACATGAGAAACACTAGATACACCCTAAACATTATACAAGTAATAATACATTAGTGACTCACAGTGTTTCTTTGAGTTTAAGACCTGGAAGACAATTTAAATAATGCTGGTGTTGTTCTTCAATGCTTTCATTGTCAACAAATCCTATGAAAAGACCTGAAACAACGTAGTCGGCCTTTAAATACTTTCTGACACTTCTACATTAACTGTGGTGTTCATTCCAGCTGAATATGTAACTCTTTAAAGCTGCACTTACCAATATTTCTATATTACCAATGGGCCAAATGACTATGTATAATGTGAAAGGATTCATTAACAGTGATGAACCCACAGAAAATTATAAATGTTGACTTTATAGGTTTCCCTCAGCTGTACGCAGCATTTAAGCCTCTTTCTTTGTTTTGGTTCAGTCTCACAGCTCTCATCACTTGTTTCTAGCAGCAGCTGTTTGCATGGTAGCAGCTAAAGAATGAATGTTGTCTTCACAGGATGTTTCACTACCCACAAGTGACAAATGATGCTAAATTCTAAATACACAGCTGCTTCACACATGTTCAACCCAGCAGCACAGAAGATCTAAACAATCACAGTTTCAATGTGAGCACCAAAATGAGTGTCAACAACTCAGTGTCTAATTTAATGTGAAATACTATTTCCTTGTAAATAAGGCCAGAAAGGTGTTTTTGCTGAACATTATGATGTGACAGTGAAGTTGATCTTCTGAACAGTTTTACAGAAGGAAATGTGTACAATGTGTTGTATTAAGTATGATATGAATTTAAAACGGCTCTGGGCCTTAAATCACACATGTTGCCTGAGAAGTTTAAGCTCTGCATGTGTGTGAAACTTTGTCATAACTAGTGTATGAATTCTTGAGTTACAGCCAAAAAAAAGTGTTTTATAAGGTCTCAGTGAACTTGACCTCCTTGACCTTTGACAACCAAAATCTAACCGAGTGGAGGTTTCTGCCAAATATGTAGAAATTCCCTCAAGATGTTCCTGAGACATCGTGTTCTTGAGAATTGGACGAACAGACAACCCAAAAATATGACAGCTCTGGTCACAGCTGTCAGTGTGGAGGCGTAATAAAATGTCACAATCATAATCATGCAGTTCATAGAGTATCACCAGCATCTGTTCCTACAGCATTAGCTGAATCTTACTTGTATGTAGAGGTTGACTTCTGCACTCCTGCACAGGTAAGGAAAGTTTCCACCTGTCTTCAAATGAGCTCTTCTGGCATTAGGATAAAGTTTATACATCTCCTCCTTCGCCTCCAGCGAGAGTGCACTCTGATCAAAAACCTGAGAACAGATGAACAGCGTTTAACTTCAGCACAAATATAAACATGAATGATGATGGTATAACTCAGGAGTAATGCTAGCACTTACGTCTATAATGGTCACAGCAACTTCCTTTATTTTATGGGGCTCCACATAAGAGTTCTGACAGTTGAGTGTTAGCCGGGATGCTAGCTCGCTTTGGTTTAGCGTCTCCAACTACAGAGGACACAAGACATGGAGGGCAGAGACACATAAATACACATCACAGCTGGAGCTCCACATTACAGTAAAGACAGTGATGTATCATTTTGGTAATCTCTGTCTTCAGAAATCACAGAAATCAAAAAAGACTAAAATGATGAACAACTGAATAATCTGTTGTCATAAATATATACTGTTGATCATATTTATCTGACTCCTCCCTTGATGTATAGTGTAGATGGAGAGCTAAGGGAAATCCTAATGAACTAATCCAAACTCAACTAAACGAGGGTCAACTAAACTAAAAAAGCTAAGCTAGGTTCAACTAAGCAAAGGTAAGTAACTAAACTAAGCTAAGCTAAGCTAAACTAAACTATGCAACACTAAACTAAGGTCAACTAAGCTAAGTTATGGTAAACTAAACTAAACTAAACTAAGCAAAGCTAAGGAAAACTAAACTAAGCTAAACTAAACGTATCTTAACTAAGCTAAGCTAAGCTAAGCTAAGCCATTCATTCATATTTGAGACCAAAAAGAGAATCTTAACAAATAATCCCCAAATCACAATGTCAAGACAAGATGAAATGTACAGTATTTATTGGTATGTGAATGTAAACATACTACATTCAAATATTCTCACTTAAGAAACTAGGTTTCACTTTGTAGTTAAATTGGCATAAAGACTGGTAGCAGGGAGAAACAGTCAGGGTGGAAACATTAACATCTACCAACACCCTTAAAACTCACCAATTAGCATGTTGTAACTAGCAGTAATGCAAGATTGACTAGTACTTAAGCTATTTCAGTCACTGTGTGTCACATTTGTGCACCATCTCCTGTGAGTTTCCAGATGCAGTCAGTGAGCAGATGTTTCAGTCACTGCACCCAGCTGTTGTTCACACACAAACTGTTCCACAAAGAAACTCCCATAAAACCACTAAATATCATTTCTACATGTCTGTGTGAGTTTGGTTTTAACAACGTGCGAATACATGAACTCTTAAAAGGTGTAGTGTTTCACTTTAGGTAGAGCCAGACAATAAGCCTACCCCCCCACCTCCAGTCTTTATGCTAATCTATGCTAATAACATCCAGGCGCCAACTATGTACTTAACACACAGACAGTAATGTAAGCACTTGGGACACTTATGACTACCTATCATTAACGAAAAATCTAATTAAGTGGTGGTGTTTTTTTAATAATAGAATAGATATAGAATAATCTTTATTGTCATTGCACAAGTCAATGAAATTCTGTACTAGTACAATACTCAAGTCTTACCCTATCAACCATAAAGTCTATTGCATCGGCCATTTTAGGGTCCACAGGTCCTTTAGCAAAGTTCCCCAGGACAATCTTCTTCAACATGAAAGCTGGCATCAACCAAAAACTGAAGAACACAGAAATTAATTATTGTTAAAAAGAGGAAAAGGTGGTGTGTACTGACTGGAAACAAACCACTGTCATGAACACGCTACCTGTTTGATGTCCACGTCTGGTTAAAGATAGAGGTATCACTGAATGAATTACACAGTACCAGTGAGTGCACCCTGGGGGACTTGTGTGTGTATTCTGCAAACTTCTGGGCCAAGAATCCACCCAGTGATGCGCCGAAAAGATGAACCTGAGGCAAGTGAGAGAGGATCATCATTAGATTAACGTAATGAAAGACGAGATGAGATGATTAGAAAACACAAGCTTACTTTATCCAACTGCAGGTGATCAAGAAGCTTCCTGAAGCCATCACAGAACTCCATCAGGTCCCAGTACACCGGATACTGCAGCTGAGAGCAACAGGAACAACATCATCAGGGTGTAATAAGGTTTAATAATCAGGTCACATTAATAATCAGCAAGGTTGATACTGAACCTCAAAATGAGTCTGTAGCACTGAGTACCACAAACTGTCACATATCAAAATGTGTCAAAAAGTTGAATTTATTCCCTTTAAACTGTCTTTATGTAACCAAACTTCTTTCATAGCTGATTGTGTTTTACATATTTTGCTACTAACACTGTTTTGGTAACAGAACCTTACTGAAACAAACCAAACCCAAACTCAGTTCATGAAAAGTGAGCCACATCTTTTCATGTCTGATGGGGAATGCATTTATGATGTCTAAAGTAATGCCTGAAGAGTAAAGCTTCATGTCTTCATGTAAAAAAAAGTCGGTCTTGAGCCTAAAAAACTGAACCAGGCTTAAACTGTTTCATAAAGCTCACTCAGAGCTCATGAGATCAGACCAAAGCTCAAGTCTGGATTAAGAACTCCTTGTTCATGACTTAAAAACACAAACCTAAGACATTGAGAAAAATCAGTTCACGATGAAGTAAACTGACATGTAAAAAAAAACAGCCAGTTGTAGTAGCCTGGAGTCTTGATGTTCCATGATAACTTAAGTCAGACTTATTTAAACCTCCTTTATGAAACACAATTTACTAAAAATAATGCTTTCTTTATACAGAAAGTATTGCCTATGCTACTTCTTTGGCAGAAATATGATAAATATGACAGTCATTGTCACAAACTCAGTTTTGTGAGTTCAATCAGCCTCTAATGCAGGAAACAGCCGACGAATAGGCCTGTCACAATAACTACTTCTGTTGGACGATATATTGTCTCAGAAATAATCGCGATAAATAATATTATTGTCATTTGAAGATCATTTTATACCATAATGTAAGGGGGGGCGGGGGTGGGATTGGAGTGGTCCCTATTCTCTTTAATTCTTCTACAGCAGTGGTCTCCAACCCTGCTCCTGGAGAGCTACTGCCCTGCATGTTTTAGGTATCTCCTCACTCTAACTCGTTATCAAGCAGCTGAGGCTCGTCAAAGGGCTTGATAACGAGTTGATTATTAGAATCAGGTGTGTTAGAGTGAGGAGATACCTAAAACATGCAGGGCAGTAGCTCTCCAGGAGCAGGGGTTGGAGACCACTGTTCTACAGTCTCCACTCAGGACGTACACAGTGAGGAATGGAGGACACTACTTGTTTAGCCAATGTGACATGAATAGTCTCTTAGCTGCTAATGTGAAGTGTGGCAATATTAAGGTCAAAAAATGATCAAGCTCGGCGCGCAGGTGGTCGAGTGGTTAGAGCGCATGCCACGTACGCAGCCGACCCCGGTTCCAATCCCGGCCGGAGGTCCTTTGCTGCATGTCACACCCCCTCTCTCTCCCATGTTTCCTGTCTGTGTACTACTTAATAAAGGCGTCTATGCCGAAAAAAATCCCCCCCAAAAAAAAGTATTAAAAAAAAAAAAAAAAAAAAAAATGATCAAGCTCATGTCCAGGTATCATATGTAAGTCCATATATAGACATGAGGATGTCGATAATGATGTTATTGGATGATAAGTCCATAATTATTGTGACAGGGTTTGAACCACTGGTTTTATATTTAAAGACTAGATATTGATGTATTTACATTACAGTCACATTGTTTGTCATGAACTCACTGAGATGACTCTGTAGCCCCAGCCAGTCAGAGCCAGCACCTGCTGGAAGAACACCTCTGCGGTCCCGCTGACAGGAGGCAGAAGGATGATGGGACACCGGATGCTCTTTGGCCCTGCGTCATAGAGCGACCACACTTTGCTGTCGTCATCGTCAACGATAATCTGAAAACACAACAAGACAAGCAACGTGCTGTTATTAATACTGAATATGTGCTAATGTGGAAAACTGTTGAGTCAAAAATAATGTAAGGCTGCTTCTTCTACCCAAGCAGAGAGGAGACGTCTGTTAACATCCATCACATTTTTAATCTCCTGGGAGATAATGAACATGGATTTAAAACTAATGAAATGTTTGTGTTCTGAGCTGTGTTTAACTCAGTATTTATGTCCATATCGGCTGTTGACAGCTTTTTATCTGATCCTCTGAACTTGCTCCCGCAGCACTGGTTACCATGGCGATTTACACCAGTTGAACATGAGTCAGAAAACTGAATTGAGCACAGAGAGACAGCTGTAAAACACACTGTGCTTTTAATCTGAATTTAAACACAGAAGCAGAATCAAAGAGTACATATAATAAAATATACTTTATGATCACAAGGTGCAGCATACTGACTGATAATGTTTAATCCACATGATCGGGAAGACATAGAAACATGATGTAAAGAAGCTTATTTCATTGTTAAGACAGCTGTGCTTTTATTGTGATAGTTAATCATAAGGAAGATTCTATAATGTCAAGAATTCATCACATGCATTACTATTGATTGGATTATTGTCTGATCATGACTGTGCATCGATCACGGTGGTTAGAATTTTACATCCTGCTTCACTAATCTTCAACCAGCAGCACACAGTGACTCATGTGGCTCAAGTCATAACTAAATACAGCCTCTCTAAAATCACACCTACAGGCTATTAGCTGGATGTGATGTAGAACATGGTGAAAACTGATCCAACGCTGACTACAGTAGCTCACAGTGTATCAATATACTGTATCTGTACAACACAGCTGACCGTGCTGAGATGGAGAGATGTTATCCAGTGATATATAATACTGTAACACAACTTTAACTTTAAATGATTAGATTATTTATGCACTCATGAGCCTGTAGCACACCTGGCAGCTGCTTTATTGCTCTGGTTTTACTTCCCAACACATACACACACAGTTTGTGTTCATACAGCTACTATTTTTATACCTTCTGACACTTATTTTGAGGAAGTCTTACCCTACACATGATTTGTACATTCTGTATTTATAAAACTGGTGTGGGTTGCTATGATGGCAACCAATCAACAGCTTTTCGTTAACTATATCCTCATCATTTGTAACTGAGTGATAATGTCTCTGTACTATCTCAGTCATAAAACAAGTTATATCATGACTGGCTGAACACATTTTGAATAACAAATGAATGTTTGGCTGCTCCAAACACACACACAAACCTCAAGTGACTCCACTAATAATAAACAGCATCTGTGCTTTACGCTCACAAATCTCACATTAGAATCAGAATCTGATACTGCGGATGTTATTTTTCCAGTTATAACTTGATGCTCGTGCAATAAAGAGATGTAGACACACACACACACACACACACACACACACACACACACACACACACACACACACACACACACACACACACACACACACACACACACACACACACACACACACACACACACACACACACACACACACACACACACACACACACACACACACACACACACACACACACACTTTATATATAACAGGCTGTACTGTCAGCATGATTCAGCAACTCGTTACCATTTATGACTTAAAACTATGGAGAGACGTGTTTTTACTCTATAAAATGCACTTAACAGCATCACAGCATGAAGTCTTAAACATAAAAAAACATGTTTCTTAATACAGTCATCAAGACAGGAAGGAAAATATGCAAATGAAGATTGCTAAATTAGTTTTACACCACTTTTTCTTGTGAAATATTGGATGCTTTTACATCTTCAGGCTTCTCAAAATCATTCAAATAACACACAGCATACAAGTTGTGAGTCATCAGTAGATATTGTTTTATTAAAATTAAAAAAAAAAGGGGGGGGGGCTAACTGGCTAAAAGGTGTACACTGTGAAGACTGTGTCAAAGTTACTGTTAGCATGTGACAGCATGACTCAGTGACTGCTTAAGACAACTGTGCCTCCTGATCAACATGTGCCTTCAGTCTCACATGAATACATCATTCTAAAACACTTGTGAAACTCCACCTTAACGACTCATGGTCACTTGAACTGTCAGGAGCGATGTGATGACGATGTAGCGAGGCTCCGACAACAGTGAGGGAGAAAGGCGAGCTGCGATTGGTCTAAACGGCAGGTCGGCAGGTCAGCGACTCCACACAGAGAAAAACAGGGTCAGGAGGGGAAAGTGACTCAGTGTTAACTCTCTTGTTACTGTAGTTAAGCGGCTTAGCTTTTTGTCTTAATCCTGCTGGTTTAGTAGTCAAGTATTGTTGAAAAGGCAAGAATGTCTGATCAGCTCTACTTTAGTGTTCTGTATACTTCGCTTTGAAGCCATTTATCAAAAGCTCGATAAACACAGTATGTGGAGCTGCTTCAACACGTGGCGCGATCATAAACGCAGGCCTGCATCAGCATTTAACACGACAGACACGTGGAGCATGTTCTCATTTCCTAAAACCACTGGAACACGCTGATGGCTCAACGTGATATTTCTTTTCCTGACACTGCACACAGTAACAACATCAAACTAATGAAGACACGCTATAGGACATTAAACTAGTAAATGAACACATCACCATCTATTAAATATGAAAGAATAACCTCAGAAAATAAGGTTCATATAAATTTATGATCAATTATCCAAAGTTGAGCTTCAAAATCAGACTTCTTGGGAATCCCAGCAGAAAAGTGATAAATATCTATTACATTTCCATAAGCAGTGATGGAAAAACAGTCAGACACTTGACTTATGTAAAAGCAGAAATACCACAGTATTAAAATACTGCATTTAAAATCCTAATCAAGTGGAAATACTACACTAGTCGCAGCTAAATCTACTTAAAGTGCTCGTTTTGCAGAAAATATGGCTGTTATATATTAATATACAATATTAAATATGTTTCATAAAGTGCATTCTAAATACTGATGCATCAGCAACTAGTGGAGCTTGTTTAGACTTCGGTATAAGGACCACATGATTAATGTGAGGAGAATGATACTGTAGACCCCCCCCCCCCCCCCCCCCCCCCCCCCCCCCAGAGTCCACTTCAGCTTGAGGTTTCTTCCCATTAAAAGGGAGTTTTTCCTTGCTGCTGTCGCCAAGTGCTGCTCATGTGGGAATGTTGGGTCTCCTTAAATTAAATTAAAGAGTACAGTCTAGACCCACTCTATGTGTAAAGTGCTTTGAGATTACTTTTGTTGTGATTTGGCTTTATATAAATAAAGATTGATTGATACATTTGGATGAATTTTGTCAAAACTTCTCTCTATGTTTTTTGTGTGAAATATTGGAGCATTTTATCTCTTTGTTCCTTGTTTATCTGACACCATGTGAGACATTTAGAGAAGAAATATCTCTTGAGTGGAGCTGCTAACACACATCAGACATCTGAAAACACAACCGATTGTTGTGGGGGGGTTTTTTGTAATGGGCCACAAGCCAAAACGTTTGTGACACTACTGGTTTAATCTTAAACACAGCATCATTAATAAGCTTCTCATATGTTATATCATGTTCAAAATCGGATCTGAGACGATTAAAAAAACAACAACAACAACAGTAGCTTTTGAATTGTAGTGGAATAGAAGGGTCAAGTAGCATGGATGGAAACACTCAAGAAAAGTACAAAGTCATTGAGTAAATGTCCATCACTGTCCTTAAGATACTGCTGCACAAGATAACCTGAAAACTGTCTCGCTCACTGCTGAAATATTTATCATAACATTAACATTTTAGTCTATCAGACATTCACCAGGTATACTGGCAGCATCAAACGTCCATACATATGTACATAGGAGCTGATTAAGATCAAAAAGATACACAATGACAGTAAATCTTAAGCAACATCCATGTGACCCCAAAGCTGTCCAAAAGGTCAAAAAAAAAAAAAATTGATTGAAATGATTGAGGAAGCTACTATACACGTGGTCTGAGTAATGCTAACCATAAAGCACAAAGTAACCTTCGAAAAGAGCTACATTTTTGCTTTCACTTCAGTAGTCTACTACACAAGTTATCTGCGTTACGCTTGAGTAAAATTCATGTAGTGCTGCGTCTACTCAGGCATAACACTCACTCAATCTGTCCATCTCCGCAAGGAATGATGGCTCGCTGTATCTGTGACAACATCCTCAATATAACAAAGAAGAAGAAAAAACATACATTCCTCATACTGAACAACTCAAGCGTAAGAGCAAGACAAATATGCAAATCTAATCACTCTCTACGACAATGATGATGTGTTTAACACCAACCACACACATCGCTGAGTGACAGCTTCAGTATCATTAAGTGACCACTGAAATGATCCTATCAGTTAACACATCAAATAAGCAGGAAATGTGGTTTATTTAAAGAGCATAGTGTGATGATGTTATTTATATTTAGCACAAGCCAATTTATTCCACATCCCCATTATATGTATCATTTCAGGTATTGATCTATACTTATGTGTGTGCTGATGGTGCATGTTGGGGGCTCATCAGGCCACCATCACAGACCAGAAATGGTACTCACTCTCTTCAGCGGCACTGTGCTTCTGAACCAGTTGTAGTCAGGAGACACTTTAATCTCCTCCATCTGTGGGAACACATTCAGAAGGGAGAGAAAGCGTTAATTCATCATAAAACAAACCCAGTTAGTTCATTTAAACGAAGCTGCTACATAAACAACAAACACCTGGCTCCTCTCTGTTAGCTGCCCTTGCTAACGTTAACATTAGTCTGTATCGACGACCCATTGGAGGTAAATGTGTGTGGCCGTTACGGAGGAAACACTCGGGCTATTAAACGTTACCCTGGACGCTGAATGGCTAAATTTGACACACGCCACATTAACCGTGTCTAAATACGTAGCGTGGGTACAATTACCGTGTCGTTGTGGATGTTAGTCACCGTGTCGGTTGAATTTTATCCATATCTAGGTAGCATTTTCTCCGGCAGCCTGGTCATATGACTCTAGTTTCGCCGACTTCCGCAAAAGATTCAGCCTCCCGGTTGTGTTTGCCGCCGCCCACCGACCGCACACACACACCAGCTCCACACGGGACAGCGTTACTACACCACCATGTCGACTCGCCACAGTCTGTAAGAAGTAGTCTGCTGCTTTTATGTTATGGAGCTGCCACACGCACTTTGCGCGGCTCTTACGACAACGACTACGCATGCGTACACGCCCACCCATATTTAACACTATAGAGATAATGATAGTCATAATAACGCATTTCATTTAGACTGCACCTTATATTCACACTGCTACTGAGTTAAATATGTACAATACATAAACATACAAAAGAACAGAAAGGTTTTTAAGCCTGGTTAAAAGACTCATTGCTTCCTCATTCTCAGGGTTGGTTGGTTACAGATTACTAGTTACTCTATTTAAATGTAATAAGTAGCCTAATGTAACTATTTCAATGACCTAATCAAAGTAATGTAACTTATTACATTTGATTACTTTTTGATTATTTTTCTAATTTTCTAACCAATGTTTTCAGCTGTTAGGGTAAGTGTACCCATTAAGTATCAAAATCTAACTTGAGATGTTTTTCATGGATACTGATTTATAAGAGAGATCATTTCTTATAAAGAAAGAATTATCTCTCATTTGAAAATGTATTCATTAGTTCATGTAGATCTTTATTTGATAAAAAAAAAAAGTCAAAAGTCTGGCATGGGCTTAATTGGTACTGTGACACCATTTAAGCCCATGCATGCTCCAAATAAGCCTACGTCATGATTTATTAACTAAATATTAAAATATTTTGTTTTCGAAGAATTAAAAACAGCAACATATTTATTCTGTAACATGTTAAATATTAAAAAATGAGGAAAAAAACCCTCCTGAGCAAAATCTTAAGACTTCAGATGTAACCTTCTTTGTAATCATCAACATTTTCATCAGTAACTGTCATTTAATGACACATTTTTCTCAGTAACTGTAACAGATACATTTACATTTATTTTGTAATTAGATTACTGTTACATGCAACTAGTTACTCCCTTACACTGCTCATTTGTTTCTTTATTTTCTCAACCTCATCTCGGCAACTACTGTCAGCCTCAGAAACATGAAGAATACATATTAAAGACAAACTATAGAGCATGTTTTGTGACTGATATTTAAGTCGAATGCTTCTTCAGATAATTAGGTTTCAGAGTGCAGGTTCACAATTTTTCAAGTCTGCTTTAAAGCAATAGGTGTCCAAATGAACAATGAATCAGGTTTTCTTGCTGTAATCATTGCGCCTGTTGATCATAATGCATTAACAATGTAAGTAATGGGAACTGAGTCTGGGGCAACTGGAGGCACTGAAAGCCTGAAGGTACTAAAGCAGCTGTTTTTGCTTTTTCCACTTGGTACTTACAAATGTCATAGACATCTAAAACAGATCTAACATGCTTTAAAACAGTTAGCAGCTGTACATGTATTCAAGTACTGTACTTTACATGAATATTTATGTTTTATACTACATACACTTTATTACTAAATGTCAGAAAACTACACTACACTTACTCAAGAGCTTAAAACTGCAATAACTGATTTTTATCTACTGCGTAAACGAGCTGTAAACACAATATAATTATCACCTTTTCATCCAGCAGAGGTGGGGCATCATCATCAACATCCATCTGGAATCATGTAAATACAAGTCCAATATTCAGTCTGCGTTTGACTGAGTCTGGTCTTCATTAACTGAGAGGAAATATCAGGTTCTTTAGCTGCTGAATGCTGCGACTGTTTACCAGTGAGTTGTCTGTCTGCTATTTGGAGTCAGACAGGTAGTGTGAAACAGCTGGCGGCTGCTACCGGAAGCCAGAACAATGGGCTAAAAGAGGCTGTGGGTGAAGCTGTGTAGAGCAGAGGGTAACTGAAGTCAGCTGATGTGGGTTCATCCAACCAGCCCCTTTCACATACAAGTAATACTGCAATCTATTTTTTTTTAATATGAAATTAATGATGAAAGTGAAAGTGATGATCAATGTTGCAGTGTGCTCTGCAGATTCAGATATTACATACAAAATATATGATCTCTTTGATCTAAAAAGGCTCTATGCTACACCACTTTCAGAGTTGTAATACTGGGCTCATACTTATTGAGCATATGTATTAACACAATTTATTTATATAGTCTAAGGTATTGTAAGTGCAATTTTAAATGAAGGCTCTTGCTTGTAATGGAGTATTTTTTTTTTTTTTTTTTACAGTAAATACTATGTTTACTTAACATACTTTGTCAGGACTCCCTGGCAGTAGTGATAAATAACTAGGTACATTTACTCAAGTTAAATACAATTTTGAGGTACTTGTACTTTACTGTAGTATTTCCATGTGATACTATTTTATACTTCCACTCCTCTACATTTCAGAGGGAAATATTGTACTTTCCACTCAGCTACATTTATTTGACAGTTAAGTTACTTTTCAGATGAAGATTTGACACGATAGATAATATAACAAGCTTTTAAAATACAACACATTGTTAAAGATGAAACCAAAAAGCAGTGTGTCGGGCTCACATTTCAGATGTATATGAGTTGTTATCAGCTCCACCAAATAGTGATTTTTCCCTCTCACGTGGTTTCATTTCAATAAATGTTCAAATGATCCAATATTTCAGCAAAAATCAAAGATTAGAGAAAAAGTCCAAAAAACACATTTGTGTATCAGAACTGTTGTGTTTTATACTGTGCAGGGTGGGTACACTTATGACGGTTACTGTTAATGATGAAGATATGGAGGCGAGGTTAAATGTTTACCTCTGCTGTTTACAGAGGCCACTCAATACACTCTACAGACATGAGCAATCAAAACATGAGCATCACACAACAGTCAAACAAAGCAGAGCGAGTGCTCAACCAAATACACCACAAGAACTTTGTTTTTCTTCTTTCCTTTCCCATTAATCTTCTTACCACCCCTCACATTTATCTGCTGACCCTTTGGACTTTGGAGGGGGCCCGACCCCTAGGTTGGGAACCACTGGACTAAACTAGCTAACTGTATATAAAGTAGTGTAAACTAGCTCCACCTCCAGCAACTACAACAGTAACATGCTGCTCTAACACTGATGCTTCACTATTAATAATCTAATGATGTCATATATAATAATATATCAGTCAGAGGGACCAAACCACTACTTTTACTGTAATACTGCATACTACATCACTCATAATACTGCAGTACTTTTACTGTAATACTGCATACTACATCGCTCATAATACTGCAGTACTTTTACTGTAGTACTGCATACTACATCGCTCATAATACTGCAGTACATTTACTGTAATACTGCATACTACATCGCTCATAATACTGCAGTACTTTTACTGTAATACTGCATACTACATCACTCATAATACTGCAGTACTTTTACTGTAATACTGCATACTGCATCGCTCATAATACTGCAGTACTTTTACTGTAATACTGCATACTACATCGCTCATAATACTGCAGTACTTTTACTGTAATACTGCATACTACATCACTCATAATACTGCAGTACTTTTACTGTAATACTGCATACTGCATCGCTCATAATACTGCAGTACTTTTACTGTAATACTGCATACTACATCGCTCATAATACTGCAGTACTTTTACTGTAATACTGCATACTACATCACTCATAGTACTGCAGTACTTTTACTGTAATACTGCATACTACACCACTCATAATACTGCAGTACTTTTACTGTAATACTGCATACTATATCACTCATAATACTGCAGTACTTTTACTGTAATACTGCATCACTCATAATACTGCAGTACTTTAATACTTTAACTACATAACTCATAATACTGCAGTACTTTTACTGTAATACTTTATCTACATCAAGCTCATAATACTCACGTACTTTTACTGTTGTAGTATTTGTCATGGAGGACTTTTACTTGTAATGGAATACTTGACTACTGGTGTTTTTACTGTAGTTCCTGGAGTAGCTGTACTGCTACTGAGTGGATTATCTTGCTTAAATAAACTGATTTAAATAACAAAGTCAAATACTTCTTCTGATATACAGTATACCTGTTATACCTGTTAATACCTATTATGTATTTTGACAGTATAACATGCAACAACACTGTTATGACCCTTTGTTACAGAAGTCATGAGCTGCAGTACCACCTCCAGCCACTACTAGTCGTTTGGCAGTAACCTACTGAATGACTCAAAGCTGCCGCGAAGGAGAACAAGAAGAAGTAATAACGACGTCACATGAACATGGCTTATGCTAGGAATAGGCGGCTAGCGACAAGGTAATTTAACGAGTGTTTTCTGTACATTGAGCGCATAAAAATGGACAACACGTATCACCACGGCCCGCCAGGAACTCAGCCGCCTCCTGAGTATCATGGCGGCTATATGGACACAGCGTACACCTCCGGCAGAGAAGCTGCGCAGGGATATGACGGACACTCCTTCGGTTTCAGGTGTAATTTTCCTCCTCCTCCTCCGTCTCCAAGCGTAGGGGGGTTCGTACCTCCTCCCATGGCACCTCCATACGGTTTCGACCCCTCCGTCCCACCGCCTCCTCTCGGTTGTCACTTCCCCAGCATCCCCCCTCACAACCCGGGTAACGCATACAGCAGCCCGGGAGCAGCTTTCCACTCATTTAACCAGCCTTTCACACCTGCTCCACAAACTCACCAGTATGACTACCACTCGGCTGCAGAGTCAGCTCAAAATCAGCAGCAGGAGTATCAACATTTCCCTGATAGAGCCAGAGGAGGTGTGTTCAGCCACAGCTCCTTTCCTCCTCTGGTTAGAGACACTGACAGGAATGTAGGGACTGCGAAACGCCTGCAAGATGAATCATCTCTGAAGAAGAAGCAGGATGAACAGTGGGTCAAACATTTCCTACAAAACAGAGACAAGTCTTCCAAGATCCCAGAGAGGCAGAAGCCACAACAGCAGCTGTGTGTTCCTGAGCTGAGAGAGACTGTGTCCAATGCAGCTCAGCTCCTCTCTCAGCTCACACACACCTGCGAGAGCCTCAAACACAACCTGGAGAACGATTCTGCCTGGACCGACTCTTACAGACTGGCTTTAAATGTCAAAACAGAGCTACAAGAGAAACTGAAAACTCTCAGCGACAGAGAGTATACAAGTAGCTTTAAAGAGAAATTGTCCCGTATTGCTAAGAGGAGGGCCCGCAGACTGAGGGCCAGGAAGCTGCTGGAAATGGAGGAAAAGGAGAGAGAGGCACGCATGGCGGAGAAAGAGGCTGCTATAGATAAATGGAGGATGAAGAAGATACACGAAGTAGAGGAGAGGAAGAAGGTAAGTGCTTAGATTTGAAAGGTACATCTTTTGGGGGGCAGAAGAAGCTGAAAAGCAAACAAATCTCACATATTATCACTTTATAAAGCAGAATAAATGGCTGTCTGTACACTCAGCAGATAAGGAACAACACTACTATTCATGCTGAGACAAATTCAGACTTAAATTGTCATAAAGGACTAAAGACACACACAAATATTTGCATTTGAGCAGCTGGAATCAGAAAATATGCCTTTTTTTCTTAAAAAAAAAGACTCAAAACAATAAATAATCAAAGTAATTGGTGATTAATTGATCCATTGTTCGAGCTTAATATTCCCTCTACACATAATCCTATAACTCCCATCTCATGCTGTGACAAATTATGGTTATTTCTTGTAAAAATGGGAACTGTGAGCCACAATAACTTTGTGTAAGGATTTTATCACAAAGAGATGAACAATAAGAGATATGAATGGATTACTGCCCAGCCCATGTTGAGCTTTTTCTCTCTATTTCTGTCTACCAGGAGCAGGAGCTGAAGCTGGCTGCAGACTCTGTTCTGTGTGAGGTACGAAAGAAGCAGGCGGACGTGAAGAGAATGCAGGACATCCTCAGATCTCTGGAGAAGCTACGCAAACTGAGGAAAGAGGCAGCATCCAGGAAAGGTGAGAATTAGTTGTTTTCACTCTGTATACAAATGCATCCTTCCAGTTTCTCCACTTCTATGAGGTGAGCCCAAGAGTCACTTTGACCCATTTGTGCGTGTCACAGGTATCTTCACCGACCAAGAATCTGACGAGGCGTTCGACAGCCGGCTGGAGAAGCTGAGGTCTGTGATGAAGAAGAGGACGGCCGTTTACTCAGCAGAGGAGAAAGCTCTGATGGTGATGCTGGAAGGAGAGCAGGAGGAGGAGCGGAGGAGAGACCTGGAGAAGAAACTAAAGAAGGAGAGAGAGAGGCAGCTGCAGAGGAAACACAAAGTGGACGGCATGCTGTTTGGGGGTAACTGCCAAGAAATAGTTTAATTAATTCACACAAGGTTTCTTTTGTATATTTGTGTCAGTTGTCTTGTGGGTAATTAATATTATAGATATAATATTGATGGTTATTTGTTTTTCCTATTTTTTCCCCAGATGATATTCCTGCTAATCCAATCCTGCAGCCCTTCAGAGAATACTACACCCAGGCTGAGCGCTCAATGCACTCTTTAGTACAAATAAGGTTTGTCTTCTACTTCAGTCCCTGTTGCATCAGCAACAGCAAAATGAGTCAGAATAATAATAATACCCTGAATAAGAGTAATAACTTTGCTCAGCACATAAAATCAGAGGTATGGGAGCCTAAAAGCGACACAAGAAATACATAAATGTGCACCATAAAGCAAAAATAAGTAATTCATTAAGTTGATCATTTATTTGTTTTGTATTAAGGTATTTCTCTATTTATTCATTCATCACATTTATGAATATTCTTCTACATTTTGCCACATTTATTTCCACATTCACGTTTAACACATGTATCTATTAGAATTCAATAATTGAAATAAAAAACATAAATGTAGAAATAAAATACTTGAAACGCATAAACAGGAAAATCAAATATGGAAATAATTGAAAACTGTAATAAGTAATCAGAAAAATAAGCAAAATATTGAAATATATACAGGTAGAACAGTGAATATGAAAAGAATAAGATGTGTATTATTTTTTAAGTAATCATACATATTTTTTAATTTTTAAAATATATTTTCTGTGTCTGTTTTTGACCCCCATATTAAAAATTGAGACTATATTCCACCAAAAAATGACTGAGATACTCAGATGAGAAAAGAGGCAGCATTCATAAAGCAGTGTGTTGGTGTTGATGTTACTTTGCTGCCCTCTGCTGGTAGCATGAATAATGACATTGTAGCAGAAATAAATGTACACCTCTACTTCCATTATTCCAAGCTGCTGAAGACTTAAGCATGATATATCCTTTCTTTCAGGAGAGAGTGGGACGTGTTCATGGTGGCAGCGGATCATCCTGACGGTACCGCGGTTCCTCAGAACTGGGTCCTGCCAGACGCCCCGTCAGACCAGGCCTGGGCCTCAGCTCTGCTCAGTGCTGACACTGAGTGTGACGGCATCTGACTGACTGTGTGTACTGTTGAAATGTGACTGACTAAGAAAACTTGAATCATTCACATCTGTTGTTGTTATGACAGCGAACAGCGTTCCAAGAGAACATACAGATGGACTTCTGAACAAAGTGACATGTTGAGCAAGCTTGACGAATCAAGAAAAGGTCTGATGTTTGTATTTAATGTTTTTAACTTTGCCTAGGTGTTCAGTTGGTGTTTGGTAATTTCAACTTCCATTCAGATTCAATGATTAAGTTATAGGTGGTTAATTGCTAAGGTTAACATAAACCCTTACATAAAAACACCTCTGTTGTTGTCCCATTAAATTCACTCTGGCAGTCACTTAATCAGGTCCTGCTAACTACTGAGAATGAAACTACTCCTAACTTATTAACTAAAAAAAAAACTGTAAGATTTTAAATCCATCATCACACTCTCCCATTTCATTACTGACCTGCTGAAGCTGTGACACCACGGTGAGGAGGAACAAACTCTGTCCAGAATGTTCATGTCATGTGATGATTGATGTGTGAAAACGGCTTATGAGACAAAATGATATGTTCAACTGTCCAAACTAACATCTGCAGCGGTTTATTTCATGCTGCCAAAATAAAATGTTTTGTTCTGGAAAACTAAAAACATTAACATATATTTTTTTTCTTTAATTTGACATTTTATTACCTTTCCAGGGTCTTTCTTCTGTTTTTTATAAGTTATTTCAATGATAAAAATTTATTTTGCAGAGATCATTTTTTGTCATGAAAAATATCTAAAGAACAGAATATAGAACAGGAAAACACAATTAAAAAAACCCCTCATTTTATTAAATGATGTTGTGAGTTTTAAATGTAAATTTTTCTCAACTTTGCAGATAACTGAATGAGCAGGACACAGTTTGGCATTATGATTGTACTTCTAATTAAAGAATAATACTTTGAAAGGAATTGTTAACCATTACTAAGTTATGCTATTCATTTGTATAAATGAGAAATGTGTATGCATACTATGGGACAGATCTAATTCAGATTGTGCAAAAGAAAAGGCTCACAAAACCAAAGTAAATGATTTGAACAACATGCAGGATATTACTTACTTCTACCAACAAAAATAGATTTGTCCTGCAGGTGGCACTAGAGGAATGGTCATGGGATTATGAAAATCAAAAGTGTTTATCCCATTAGGTGCTCTGTATATTTGGTATAACTTTATTGGGAGATATCGTTTATACTGTGTTGACATTGGCCTGAGGATGGTGAAAGGTAATCTGCCAAATGGAAGTTTTATCCTCCAAGGAGCTTCAAAGTGCTCAGCAAGTATAAAGACCATCTGCCTGGTAGACTATTAGATTTCTTATATACTGGGTGGAATTTTGGCCTGATGGTAGTATTGAAGGAATAAAAATCACAATATCACCATAACAATACGTGGGATTAATTGTCACGGACCAAAGTGGTGGTCAAAGCACCAGCCAGTGTTAGACTAGAGGTCACAAGGTCACCAGAATATAAAAATGTCACTGAAATCCGGCCAGTAGTGTTCAAAATATCCTGCATGGATTAAAGTATTGGACAAATGAACACATAAATTATGACCTTCTGATGCAGACACAAAAAAGTGGTATAATTTATAATATGGGTATAAAACGTCATACATACTACAACATACATACGTTACAATGTAATATTGATGCTGCCTGTCCTGCTATAATACAAAAAATAAGTAAATGTTATGGAAGTCCTAGACAAGATTATCCACCTCTGTTTACGTCACTGTTTATGTTGACACTGTTCCTAAGATCCTTAACAAGACCTTCCAGTAATCACTTAATACAACAGGCCTTTACTTTGTGATGTCTGGCTCTTGCTTGTCTTTGTTTACTCCCCCCGCTGATGCTCCCTACAGTGAATGTTTCCGTGGGAAAGCAAAGCAGCTAATGTATGGCAGTAGATTAGTGATCCAGGCGGCTATCCTTAAGGCACCTCCTCTAATGTTGTCAGCAGTCAAAGAGTTCAGACTACACAGTAAATCCTCAGAGACACACAAACACCTGAGAGGAGAGAGGTAGTCGCAGCACGAAGAAGAAAACACAGGTAGGCTGATTGTTGTGTTGTTTTATTATTGGATTCAATGATGCATAATGCAACTATTATATGTACAGTTTAAAATAAATAAATATA
This sequence comes from Scomber scombrus, assembly GCF_963691925.1. Taxonomy (NCBI): domain Eukaryota; kingdom Metazoa; phylum Chordata; class Actinopteri; order Scombriformes; family Scombridae; genus Scomber; species Scomber scombrus. The sequence goes on along the minus strand of NC_084970.1, from coordinate 4,036,483 downwards.
TATATTTAAAGGCGAAGAAATAATTTGCATTTCTGGTCAATTCTATAATTTATTTGACTATTTAAATAGCATAACCTACACAAGAAAATAGATACAAAATGATTAATACCATTCCATTCATCAATCAAACCCCCTTAAAAATGCTATTTTACCAGAAAAATGCTATTTATTTATTCAAGCTCAAGACTCGTTTGGTAAATTGTCTGATAATTCCAACATGTCATATCATATATCAGGTTAATATACTGTGTAAGGTCTCAACAGGAAGTTATGAATCAGTCAAGTATTTTTAAACTATTCCAATGAGGTATTTCTTGCTGTAATCATTCCTCCTGTTCATACTGACCATCAGAAAATCCCTTCATAATGTGCTCATAAGTGATGGAGGACAAAATCCATAGTCCTTCTTCTGTGCAAAAATGTATTTAAACATTTATCTGAAGCTAATATGAAGCTTCAGCCGTCCAAATGAGTCAAATCAAGTAGATGTTTCAATGTTACAGTCTTTTTAGAGCCAAAGTCTTTTTGTTACTATACTTCCACCACAGCTCAACTGGGAAACACTAAGAGGGAATTTGATGTTAAAAGACTGTAAATGTGTCAGATATCCACTTGATATGACTAACTCAGACTACTTTTTGTTTGTTTTATTTTATACATTTATTTTTGGGCTTTTGCCTTTATATGTAAGTGCGGTAGTGGCAGAGAGGTTGACAGAAAATAGGGGGAGAGAGAGAGGGGAATGACCTGAAACAAAGGTCCCTGGACGGATTCGAACCAGGGATGCTGCTTTTATGTAGCACGCACTTTAACCTCTCGACTACCCAAGTGCAGACACCTGACTGTTGTTTTAAGACTGTTGTTTTAAGACAGGATTGAAAAATAGTGGACCTTTCATTGTCTAGTAAAAGATGTCCATTATCATTTGCTAGGACACACGTGTTCTTAATCGTTGGTTTTCTTAAATCTTAAAAGTCTTGTGCTGTAAGAGGAATTTCTAACCTATATTGACTCACATTTCACCTTGTCGTGTTACCTGTTGGATTCTCTGTTTTCTCACGTCACTGGAAAAAACAATAAGCTTATGGAGCAGCTGGTCTCTCTGGTCCCGTATGTCCTGGACCATCTGGCTTGTTGGGATCATGTTGTGTTTTGGTGCCACTGAGGCAAATGTCTGATGAGCTTTCACAGAACGGTGAGGATGGAGGAGACTTAACAGAGCCGGTCTGTGTCTGCCTTATGGTTCACTCATGGTCATACAGCGCAACATGTTTCGTGACAGCTTGCTATGTGTCAGCTATGGACAGCAGCCATTGGACCATTGATTGAGACTGTCCAGAAATGTCTCAATCAATTCCTTTCACTGTAAATATAAAGTCTGACTATGAGTCTGAGCTTTTGAATACTTCCTGATTGAGAAATAAGCATTATGCTGCCTGGTTGTTTAGCAAACATGGTGTTTTAATCCCTAATCCTTTACCTACACATGATTCTCTCTTCATTGTGTAACACCTCACCTTTTTCTAGAAAGGGCAGAGGTTTAAGAGAGGGGAGTATTTCTGGGAAAGTAAGTCTAATTTAAGCTGGTCTCAGCTTTTTTTGTGTTGGTTTCTCCCAAGCTGTCACTGTAAATAGACCAAACTGTTAATTTACTTAGTATAATATGATGTATGTGAATGAATAGCTTCTTCACTTTATCTGTTTACTCACGTGAACTCTTTCACAGTGCAGCTGAGGCAACACTTACTCTTCTTGAGATGTTGTGTCTAAAGCTGCAGTGTGGGACTTTTACATATAAATCAACATCTGTTACATTCAAGCCCTTGCTAAACGAGTTCACAGAATGTTGATTCAGCCTATCACTGCCAGATACATCTGTCTGTATTTCACGGTATAGATTGTTTAATACTAGTGTTGGGTATGTGTCACACTCCGACCTAGAGTGAGGGTAGTGTGCCGGAAGGCTGACTGGAAAAGGTGTAGTCTAACCAAAAAACACCATTGGGTCTACACGGCACCACAGCCCTTCTCTGACTGCCTAGGCAGTGTAAAACCCCTCCATTTAAAGACTAAGCCCCTCCCACTGGACCATACCACCTTTAATTGGAATCAATTAAGTAATCATTTAACCCCACAGGTCAATTTCTACATCTGAAATCATTACCAAATCTATTTACACCCATTTACCACACAAAGGCGGTCATCAAAGCATTCATACAAGGCCTCAAATCCAGAAATGAATGGTTTTCAAAAAGAGATGAAGAAACCAATGTCACATTTTCTTTGTCTCTCTGTCAGTGAGTTCAGCAATATGGAGGGTGTCCCTCTGAAAATGCCACAGGGTCCCTCACAAGAAGTCAAAGACGACGTGAAAATGATTGTCCCTGATTACCTCACCATCCTGCAACAGACAGAGGTATGTATGTTTTTAGTGTATCTGTATGTGTACAGTATGTGAAAAAAAAAATCCAGTTTTTGTTGGTGCCATGCCTTTGGTCCGACAACCCATTATTCCAAAACCCCAATAGTTTGATTAACTTCCCATTGGACCAAAAGCCCATTAGTCCAACCGCATGTTATCCTAAAAACAAAAGCCCAGTGCTCCATTACACACTGCCCCTGGAGTTTTTTTGCCCTTAATATCTTTGCAAGATGCTTGCTTAGTGCTACATTTATTGCATACTAAGCTTTACCATAAGCTCTTAACCACCCCTTCCCATCAATTCAGCACCATAGACAGAGCCAGCAGTCACTGAACTCCAACAACTCCATAGTGTGTATTTTCAGAGCAATAGGCTTTCAGAACATTGGGCGTTTGTGTTTGGGATAATGAGCCACTGGATTAATAGGCTTTTTGAACCAATTGGACTTCTTTCGAACTATTGGGGTTACAGAATAATGGGCCTATAGACCTTTTCCCCTTTTTGCTGAGGAACATTGTACCAACAGACTTACCACACACACATATATGCATCATAAGCTTCTTCTACACCCCATGGGCTGGGGGTCAGGTTATACTTATTTAGTGCTAGTTTTCTAGCATGCTAACACACTAAACACAGTTCTCATTATAGGTTACCTAAACATCAGCATATCAGCATCGTCGTTTTGACCATGTTACCATGCTGAGTTAGCAGAAGTTCAAAGCACTGCTGTACCTAAATACATCCTCAAACAGCTGCTAGCATGACTTCTGATTTATTATTAGTCTTGTTCATGTATGTTTAATGATGTAGTGTTGGTTGAAGTTTTTTGCTGGTGGTGCTAAAGTAAAAATCAAGGGACGACCAAATAGGGCGTATCTTCTGGGGACCATGAATGTCTTCACCATAGTTAATAACTTAAGATATTTAATCATGGACTAAAGTGATGGACAAACAAACTTATTGACATTAACCCCCCGAGCGTCATGATGCTAGAATGTGCCTAAAATGTCATGGACTGTGTTACTTCAATGGAGAGAGGAGGGGAAAAAGAGAAAGATAAACATTTTGACTCATTAGGGACTTTAGTGAGGGAGATAGACACTATAATGTACATTTACCTGACATGTTATTTCTCCATGTAACAGTATGAATTCAATCAGGAGAAGTGGGTGCTAACAGGGCTGCAGAGCGGTTTCACCAACCAGCAAAAACCTCAGGTCTCCTCCTCTACATCAGGAGTGCCACCATCCTGCCCACCCTACTGGATGATGTTCAGAAGCCCCCAGCAGAGCCGCCTGGCCAGCCGCCACAGCTCTGACTTCTGGGAGCCCAATCCTCGACAGAGATCCCACAGCCTCAACGCTTCTGTCATGCGCACCAAGTTTGTCATGGACTCTGAAGATGAAGGAGAAAGTGCTGCACAGAAAGCCAAGACACCTGTGCCAGCAGTAGCCAGCTTGAGTGGAGACTCCTCTGCTCCATTAGGTCAGCCTAGCCAGAGGAAAGCACAGAAAGCCTTCGTCCCTGACCTCCTGAATCCTCCTGCGTGCCTAAGTAGCCTGCCACACCAGCGCAGGAAGAACCTGCGCCAGTGTTCCCTCTCAGGATTGGAGACGTCCAAGAAAAATGATCCCAAAACAAATAGCCAATCAAAGACTGCATCACCACACAGAAACCCTAACACCAGATCCTATACAATTGACAGGCTCCCCAGCAACAACAAGCAGAAGCCAACACATATGGTAAGGGATAAAACCCTGTAAGAAACTTTGTTATATAAATGAATTCCCATTACATTCAAGCCCTGGCCAAATGAGGTCTGAAAGTTAATTGTAACATTTTAGTCACCTAAAAAAGTCTTGTTCAGTGTTTGGTTTACCAAAAGACCATCTGAGGTGTTGGATGTTAATTTGTTTCTGGTACATTTTGTTTTAATGGTATTATTTGCCTGTTTTTAACTAGTGAAAATTAGCATTAGCATAATCATAGTTAACCATTCACAGTTAAATGGCTCCAAAAATTCAAGATGGCGATGGTCAAAATGCAAATTGGAGGCTTCAGAACAGAACTCAAATGAATGTGAATATTGGATTTACATATGTCAGGTGATCAGACATTACTCCAAATAAATACTAATGTTGTCTGATGTCTGCTAGATGAATAGTAGACAGCTGTTTAATAGATTAGCCATATCAACTTCATATGGCCAAAATATGTCATATGATATTTGCATTGCCACTTGTGGCCATAAAATAAATAAATGCAGGTTTAATCTTGACTGCCAGTACTTCAATGTCATAGGCATTGTTTCATTTCAAAATATATTGTGCTGGAGAACAGAGCCAACACAAAAAAATGTCACTGTTGTAATATGATGACTGCACTGTATAAGTATGCACATTTTTATTTGACTAACAAATATTATTATTATCATAATAATAATAATAATAATAATAATAATAATAATAATAATAATAATAATAATAATAATATATATATATATATATATATATATATATATATATATATATATATATATATATATATATATGTATAAACACATATATTATTTGACCACCAAAAAACTGACATATTGCAATCTGTCTAGAGTTGCCTAGATGGCTCCATAGCATGTTTTTCAGATCTCTTATTCATAATATGTCACCATGCTTGAACCAAGAAAGCCCATGTGTTAAGCCTCATGACTGAGAATTGATGGCTCAGGGAAGGCTAATGCTCTGGAGTCAGCAGTATACATAGTCGTCACTTCCCAGGAGATGACTATGAATATAGTCTAAAGCTCTGGGCATTACCTCTCCTGAGCCATACTATACATTTCCACACATAAGCTAGGAAAAGACAAGGATCACTATAGTATCAAGTACCCTCACTGGCCAACACAGCAAATGTAAGACTAGCTTCACCTTATTCATATTCAAGGTGTCAAGTTGTTAACCTTGAAGGCTCAATAACACTGTCTTTAAATGTTCTTTGATTCTTCGGCTTTTGTGACTGTCAACACTTTCAGTTGGAAGGGGAAATCAATCTTACCAATCTTTCTTTTTTTCAGCTCACATTTCCAAAATGTTTTCAGGGATCTGCACTCTAAAAATAGACTGTGTAAAGTCTGGTCCATGAATCCAACCAGGTTATAAGAGCGTCATCAGGATTAGCAAGTGAAAGTACTCTGAAAATGTCTTTCTCAGCAAAGTTGCATTTAAGGGCTCCCATGCTTAAACTTGCTGTTAAGGTTATAACATTTCCAAATCAGATTACATTTGGATGCCTACCCCTGGCTCTTTCATTCCCTTCCCCCACTGCCTTGTTCTTTCTTGTTAAGATGCACACACACTCAGGCCATATTTGTTCATTATTGTCTGTTCTTTTATAGAAGTCTCTAAGCCCGGATTCCTGTAGAAATTTCCATGTGACCTCACACCGTCTGGGTCTGCCCACTTCTGGTACCGACTCGTCAGCAGAACTCCTCTCAGCTCTGAGCACGGAGGAGAGAGAGCTGCTTGGGGCAATCACTGCCAGGGGTTATCCCCTCCGCACCGCCATTATTGCCCTGCAGAAAACAGGCCGGCAAACCCCGGAGCAGGTCAGTTAGCGACACATAAGCCTGACAGCTTTTTTTTTTTTGCTGTCTGCCCTTCACTCAAGCTCATTAGAAATCTGAGAGCAGATGTTGGCAGACTCTAATCGCTTACTGTAGCTTTACAGTGGGAACTATTCCAGCTGTTAGCAAAGAATTGGAACTTTAAAGGTTTTTGTTTTTTTTCAACCTGGACCATATTTTCCCATCTCTTTGTGTCTAAGTGATTAATGGGTGATTTTGGAAATTGGTCCAGTACTGAGTAAAATTGCTTCAGGCAATAGCGCTACACTAAAAGTGCTTATTTTTGTAACTGACAGGCTCAGATTGTTACAAAAAGTGCTTGACAACATTATAAACAAGACCATACAGAGAAATAAAGCGTTTTTCATTACCTTTTCGTGATCTGGCCTGTTTGTTATTGTGATTCACCAAGTCTTGTTCAAGGAGAAGTCTTGTTCTGAGATCTCATGAGGGTTGAATTGTTGTCAAAATCAACTTAATATTCAGCCATGATAGAGTTGGAGAGAGGAGTGCCAGGAGAAGTTTGTTGTGTTGGACTACAGAACATTTAAAGTCATGGCTTGTGACAACAACTAAACTCCCACAAGATTTCAGGACAAGACTTCTCCTTGAGTGAGACTTGGCCAGACACAATAACAAACAGACCAGATCAAGCGAAAAGTATAGAACATGTCTTATTTCCCTGTATGGTAATTTTTCACTTATAATAACAAACTGAGCCTTTCAGTGGTATAAACCAGTACTTTTAATGAATGTACATTGATGAGGCTCTATTTACCAGAAGGATTACATTGTAGCCTATTGTGCAGCTGCCAGCTGAAGCGCTCAATACTGGACCAATTTCAGAAATGTTGTCCCCATTAGTTACTTAGACACAAAACGATGGGCCAATATGGGCCAGGCTAAGAAATATGGACATTATGAACTTATTGTATCACTTAGACTAAAAACTTTGTACGCTATAATTCTGTGTGATGTGCATTGAAAACATTGTCACATTAAAGAAGAAATATAATTTTCAGTTTTCAGTGCTATTTTAAGTCACAAAGCCCTCTTAGCCTAGCTTAGCTCTCGACTGGAAACGGGGGAACAGCTAACTTAATTCCATTACAAGTGTAAAAATACAGCTTCTAGGATCCACTGGACCATTAAGTGTGTATTCCACTGACAACGTGGTAGCAGTGATTTCCACCAAACTTTACTTTTTTTTTAAACTTTACTGAGTCATTAGCTCCCACACACTGAGTGGTATTCATCCTACATTGTAGAAAGGAGTCGGACTGGGATGTATTAGCTATCTTTCTTTAGTGGGTCCAGATATGGTGATGGCACACAGACAAAACTCATAGCAACATGTAGTCCTGTAACTTATCAGCACTCCGTACGTGTTTCAAATCACAGAGAATGGAGTCAGAATAACTTGCAGACTCCTGACATAACAGTGAGAGTGCTGTCACTGTAGAAAAATAGCAGCAAAGATCTGCCAACTAGCAATGAAACAGAAATACTGTATACTAAGCCACTTTAATCCACTGTAAAAATAGACCCCAGGTCCTCACAGTTTCCACAGCCTGCTTTGTATTATGTGTTTTCCCACAACATCTCCTAATGCTAACTTGTAATAAATTCCAAGCCGGAATACCGGAATACCGGAATACATGGTTGATGGGAAAGAGGGCATATTGCGAAAGTGACTTTTTTTTTTTACCATGAGAAAAATACGTAAGCAGGATAGCATAGGAGACATAGATGGACATAATCTTATTTATGATTTGATACAAAGCTAAATTTCAGTGCTTTTATCTTACTAATTGGTCATGTTCACTGGTTTTACAAAGTTGAGTCTGTCAGAGAGTGGATTTAGATTTCAGATCTTGCCCCTGCCCTGCATTCTTCACTGTATCTCTTTTTGCATTTCCCTCTTTGATAGGCAACAAAAGCTGATTTGGCAGCTGTCAAATTACTTTAATAAGAGTTTATCAGCAGCGAAGAATGAATTACTTAATGAGCATTATAATGTCTCACGCTGGCTAGTACACTGTTTTCTCGGGTCACACTGCTCTCACACATATTGTATTTCACTTCACTGATGTCACAGCATAGTTTATTAATCTCAGAGAGACATGGCTTAAAGGCAACCTTAGCCTCTCCTTAACTCCTAAACTGATTTCACATCAGTATTGCAATCTGTCCCCATAACTTTCAGTGTTAATCTCCATGCAGTTGTATGACTAAGTACATACATTTGTAGCTTTTTCTTATACATATGCTTTCAAAGTGCTTTGTGACAAAGGCTGACTACTCATGGGGGGAACATCATTCAAATTTACAACACACTACAAATTAATTCAAGCAATTTGTAGACATTGGATAAGGTGGATTAGTGTGAAAGGCTAAAGATGTTAAAGCTATAATCCTACAGACACAAGCCTGTCTGAAAACATACACCGGTTTAGCCTTTTTAATAAGCTTAAAACATGGCATATATAATAATAACAACAGGGAGATAACATGAGCTATAACCAAACAGTTAGTAGCCCAGTATTAATAGTGTTAATAGGATGGGTTATAATTAGGTTCGCTTTTTCCCTCAGGCGTACTGATTGGTCAGAGAGAACAACATGTTTCATTTGACCACCGCTTTCCTTGGTTTTTTTAAAACATATTTTTGCCACAAGGTGTTAGTCCATCCTATATTAATGAATATTTGTATGTCTTTTTTCAGATCTTGAGGTACGTGGTAGCATGTGACCATCTGTGTCAGCTGGGTTATGATATGGCTCAGGTAGAAGAGGCTCTGGAGATGTTTCAGAACTGTGAAACGAAGGTAAATTATTTTGGAGGTGCACAAAAGCAATGCAGACACCTATAGTGACCAACCTTAGAGATAACAAGACTTTGAGTTATGATTTTATTTATTTAGAAATTGTAAAAAAATTCGGAATAACATAATTATATCTTGTTCTTTAGGCGGGGGAGTTTCTTCATCTTCTGAGCCAGTTCAATGAGATGGGCTTCCAGCAGAATGCCATCAAAGAAGTGCTGCTCGTCCATGAAAACCACCGTGATCGGGCCCTGGAGGAACTAATGATGCGTGTGGCGTAATGGAAGATCAGTACAAAGACTCACATAACTGAATGACAACCTGATGTATTTTACATAATTATTACTGTAGGAAAATATGAAATTCCGAGTGGATAAGGCACTTAAGATAAAAATACTAAACACACTTCATTATAGCTGAGGATTTATGGTGGCCTTTACAAAGGAAAAGTATATTCTTAAAGCAAATGCTTTTCCAACAAATACAATTGCAATTATACAATTAAAAGGAGGATATTATGTGCTAATATTGACATTTTTTTCCATTATTTGTTTATTACGATTCTATTCATTACTTGCCTAAAAGTGTTTATTATTATACACTTTTTTAATGTTATAACTTATATTAGCTGTTTAACAGTCTCAAGTGATCTAAGTATGTCTAATTGTGTCAGATTCAATAAAGCTGTTATACAAAACTACACCATGGCAGTGTTTCTTCTTGAATTAAAACTACACACGTCAGCATCTTGTAACGACACAAATGTTCCTTACAGGTTTCAATTTTCATTCTATTTTTTTCTGGTATTTATTTAGTTTGTCTTCCCTGTGTTTTGGCATTATCTAACCCCGCTTCCTAGAATGAATTCATCTGGGAAACAACTGTTAAATAAGGCTTGTTTTCTGTGAAAACAGAAGCAGTGTCCATCAGGGACTGTTTCCCACAAAGAGAAAGTAGTGGTAAGCATCAATACAACATATTGTAATTCATTTAGTTTAACAACCCTGAAACTGACTTGCTTTTGGTTAACTTGAAGGAAAAATCTGGTTTATTAAAACTTATGTCTTATATTTGTAGCTTTGCCCAACATTTATGTGATAACACTGTGACACTGTGACAATGTGACATTCCTATAAAGACATCAGATGGGGCAGAAAGCACAATCAGTCAGAAGATCAGACAGGTTGTAAACGTTATCCAGATTATCTATACCACTTTATTTAGGGTTAAACTGAAAGTTCACACAGCTAAAATGTCAGAACTGAGGGATTCTCAATTAATTTCCATGTCTCTGGGTTACATGTCTCTTTGTCTAAAAAACTGTCTGATTGTATGACTGCTGATGTTTCTTACCTTTAGACTGCTTTTTATTAATGATCAAACCTACCAAAAGAAGATCCAATTTATCATTAATCAGAATGATCCTTTAAAGGAAAAGCACCTAACTCTAGCTCGCTAGCTAACTAGTCTTTAAATATTATCAAAACATCGCATTGACAATCTTGGACAGTCAACAAGGTCTCCAAGGTTTTGGCCCTGAATCAGATCCAGAGACCTTCCTGTGAGGGAGATGGTGGCTTTTGGCAGCCTCATCAGAAATGTATAAATGGATCCAATCCTGCCAAAACCTTTCATTTCACGCTTGCATCTCCATTTGTAATCCTCAATTGTGTACTCTGTGGTCACCTTTCTACTGAGGGTGAACACAGAGTCTCCTCTGACCATAGCAGTAAACAGAGAACCTTTACTGTTGGCGTATTGGCCTGACATGGCTGTCCACTGGCACGAACTCAAGTTGAAGCAGTCCATCACACATAGTAAGAAATCATCACAGGGTCCATTGCGCATCACATACAAATTATCTTTATGGGCCACCATATAAAGACCGTAACTCTGTTCGCGGATGAGCGTGGTGACCAGAACCCATTGGTCCTTTTCAGGCACATATTCGTGTACATTTGTTGCCCCCTTTCCTTTCCAGAGACAAATAAAGATCCTGCCCATGGCTACAGCAGATGACACTGAAGCGGCAGGGCAGGGGAGGTGGGAGACGAAACTCCAGCTTCCATTAGATACTCTGTACCTTTCCACAGATGACAAAGCTTTCTTGTCGTAATCACCTCCTATGGTGTAGAGGCAGCCCTCATGTCCTATGAGAGTGAAGTTGTAGCGTAGCTGCTGGGGTCCAGTGATTGTAGACCATGTATTAGTTGCAGGGTTGTAACAGAAACCAGTTTCTACTACCTTCTTGCTCACATCGTGCACACCTCCAATGATGTAAAGCTTATTGTCAAGGACGGCCACGCCTGCCATCGTGGTGCTAGTGTTCACAGGTAGATGCGTCAAGACCTTCCATTCTTTGTTTTCTTCATCCAAATAGCAGACTGTCCTCTGGAAATCCTTCAGTAGGTCAGTGGATGGTGAATGGCTACATACTGCCATGTAGGTACTTGGGGTAAGAGACTCAATGTATTCTGACAGCTTGTTAGGTAAGGCGTGAACATCTTCCTTCAGGTCAGCGTACATATCCCTGATGAATAAGGCTGAATTATGAGAGAGTTCCCACACGCCATAGGTAGCAGCTGTATGGTACATGAGTAAACAGTTTTCAGAATTGACAATATTGATCAAGTGCTTCGTTAGAGCTGGCACCTGGAGAAAAGCTGTACACTCAATCGCCTCTACAATCTGGTCGCTGTTCAGCATGGGTCGCTCCCCATCCAGGACCCGAAGCATGACAAGGAAACCCAGAGCTCCCACACACTGCAAGTTGATCTCTTCCTGCTGGCATTCTCTCATTCCTGACTGGAACAATGCTCTGAAGTACTCACAGTTCTGAGTAAGAATGTTTTTATCCACAGCAAAAACGCTGTCCTGAACGCTCACCCTTAGGCTGTCTAGTGGCTTGCAGTGTCCTGGCTGCTGGCTTAAATCAGGGCAGCTGCTGGACTCCATCACCTCCTTGCTGTAGATCTGCATTACATTCCTAGCTGAGCTGCAAGACAGAACAAGAAAGGTTTGATCAAAGTCTGATCAAAATCTAACTGCACATCTGAAGTGTTTTACTGCATTTTGCCAATGAGATTGAATGCCTCCTATCCAGAGCAGATGGGGCTTCACAGGGTATTTACTATTTGTTTTCACTGCCATGAGAACAGACTCTATACATAGCAGGGGAACGTGTGACACAGTTCAAGTACATTATGATGACATGCAGTCAAAGGAGAAACCAATGTTGCCCCACTGAAAGAGGAGACGGATGATGGCAAGGTTACAGTGAATGTGCTGGAGATTCATATTGCTCTTTGTTTGTGGCTGACAGTTTGGGGGCAGCTGAAGATTTGTCCTTGGCCAGCAGGAGCAGTCCAACTATAACAATAGGTTCTTCGCCTGAGTCACATAGTGTACATGCCAGTATTTCAGCAGTCATTGAATTTGAATGCAGGGCATGCATGGCTTATACTTTTAATAGAGTACTTTTCCATTGTGTTTCTGCTACTTTCACTTGAGTAAATCATTCAGAAAATATTTTCCTTATTAGCTGGAATATAAAGGTAAATGTACAATCTTTAGTAAAGTCTTCTACAGGCTGTAAGACTGTCCAGTCCCAGGTTTAAGTAAGTGCAGAAAAATTAACAATAACATTGAACTTATAAAAAAAAAAGAAAATCATTTGTCATAGTGAAATAAGCTGCCATTCATGGCCAACAGGGGACTTTAAGTGATCCTAGAGGGAAAAAAAGAACACTACAGATTACAATTTTTTTTTAAAAATTTAAATTGCAATTAAAAAAGATAAAATGCAACAATGTACATTCATTATTGTACTTTAGAGGTATTTTATTTGTGTATTTCCATGTGTACTCTTTTACTCCACAACTTGTATGTTAGTCATAGCTACTAATTACTTTTCAGATCAAGACTCAAGATAATTTTGTCATCTCATCTACACACAAATACACAATAGAGATAACATTGTGTTTGTCTGAAGTCAGTGGTGCTACATTTAACATTGAAGCAAAACATTTTTTTTGGGGATGAATACTTTTTACAGGCACTGTATACAGTGCACTGTATACTATATACTGTGCGCAGTATAAAGTACTCATCTAGGCTATTTCACATATGAGTACTTTTAATGCTTGAAGATTTTTAATGCAATACTTTGAATTGTAAAGGAGTATTTTTATACTATGGGATTGCTAAACTTAATTGAGTAATACATTTCAATACTCCTTACACAGTTTATAAGTTGCTAATATGTCAAGTATACGTTTATGTGCTTTAGGAGGTATTCTAAGCTAAGGGGGGCATCATCTAACTTGGGCCCCACAAAAGCTTGGACCAGCCCTGCATGGAGGGGGGTTGGGACATAATTGAAAATATAAACAAAACATCTTTCATGACTGTAGTAAGGAAATGTCTTCAAACAAATGTCTCACATATCTTACATAACTTCATTATTTCACCTCAGTGAATCAGCTGCTGCTTCCACTGTAGTCCAGGTTTTACAAGCTTGGTTTTGAAGTCTTTTTCCTAAAATGGATAAAATGCAGAGGCCAGTGCATCAGTTCCGCATCAGACTTTTTTTCCCCCTCTCACTGTTTTTGGAGGAGCAGAATCACACAGTGGTCAGAGCACGCTAACAGGAAAATTTATGCTTTTTGGACGACTTTGATCTTTGGAGGAATCTTTCATTTTCTTTATTTAGATTTTTCCCATACTCATGTATACACTGAGAAAATGGTTGACCACATCCTGTCTAAACAGAATTTTATTTTTATCCACTTTATCATTATCGTCAGACAATGAATGCTAGACGTTGTCAGGGATAAGGATCGGAAGCCATTTGGCAGAAGGTAATCATGTCCTTGATGTTTGGAAAAGGGAAGACTAACCTTGCTGCAGCTGCTGAGAGGAGTCCTGCTGAGTGCAACCTGGTGCTGCTCGGGGTGATGGGCGCAGGGAAATCAGGTTGGACTTAATCTGAATTAAATCTTTAAACATTTAATGGAAAGAAATGTTAAGAAATTGAGACTTTTTTTTGAGACTTCAAACTTAAGGTTGACAGAAAGAGTCTCAATAGGCTATCTTGTATACTATAGTTCAGTCTTTACATACAAAACTGACAGAACAAACTACAGTAAATTAACTACAGGAGGTTAGCAGATACATTATTTTCCACTGGTGAAGCTTTTACAAACTTTTGTTTATGGGTCACAAAACTGTAATTTACTTTAATTACTAATTAATTAGAAAATGACTACCTGAAATGTTATTAGAATGTGAATATGGACAGCTAATATTTTCCTCTTGGTCTAACTTTGTGAAGTTTCTTGAGTAACTTTAATTGAACTGACTTTGACTTTATTTCAGTTATAACTATTATTGTAAGTCTAAATGGCAAAGATTTCCTTCTGCAGTTCATTGCCAACTTTATTCAGTTGCTTTGTTATTTTTAGAGTAGATGTTGTTGTGTCCGTTGCATAATTCAACGGCCCTGTGTCGTTTTTATTTTCAATGAACACTGTCCAAGATATATTTGTATTTTCTGAGTTTCCTCAAGGGTTGTTTTGGAAAGCTGATGCCAAATGGGAATGTTTATGTAGCAGTGGTTTTCTCATGGCCCTCACTGCCCCCGGTCCCCTGAGACTCTGCTGTCAGACAGTGTTACGTTTTCAATAGAAACTCTCTCTCCTTGTCTTGCAGCACTGGTTGTTAAATTCCTAACGAAACGCTTCATCAGTGAATATGACCCCAACCTAGGTGAGCTTTCTCCTGTCTCATTTTAACCATATGGTACAGAAATCATTGGGATGAACTTTTAATAATGACAATGATATGTTTCTTCCTGTATTTGCTGCCATCTAGAGGATATTTATTCATCAGAAGTGATTGTGGACCAGCAGCCAGTCATAGTGAGAGTGATGGACACTTGTGACCAGGTATGAACCCACCATGTCTTATTTTAACTGAGTGAAGAACTCCCCCTGCCAGTGTGGGGCAAGAGAACTTAAAGGTTTCAGTCCATTGTCTTTTTATATTTTCTTTTCCATGAAAAACAGAAAAAACCTTATTTACTGAGCTGAAGGAAATAAGAAAACACATTAATAAAGAAATAATATAGCCAAGAGTTTACAGATTCAAGCATTACATTAACCTTAATCACAGTAATGTGAAGTGTAACCAAACCTTAAACTTATTTGTGAGTGAGGGCTGCCATCTGCTGGTGGAAAGCATGTATAACAAAACATTGAAGGCTTCATCAAGACAGAGGAGAGACAAAATCCAGTTTAAATGTACGGAAGTTCAAGAACAGTGAGGCAGGCCATCAAAAAAGAACCAGCACATTTTAATAAATAATGTCTCATTGCCTGCAGTCAAATAAAGTACATGTAAGGCTTCAAAATGCAGAATAAAGCCTCATGTTCTTGAACACTGACCTTTGCACAAAGTTGCTTCGTTTTATAATTCATGTTGTCACAGTTACCAATCATTAAACCAGAGAATGTGATGAAAATACCAATAAACATGTTTAATTACTATTAAGGGTTATTTTCAACTCATATGTGTGTCTGTCTGAAGGAGGGTCCTGTGAACAGTGAGCGTTACCTGTCCTGGGCCAGCAGCTTCCTCGTAGTCTACAGCATCGATAACATGGAGAGCTTCGAGGGCTGCCAGCAGTACCTGGAGATACTCGCCCTTCACAAAAAAACCTTCAAGCCAGAAACTCCCATCATCCTGCTGGGGAACAAGCTGGACATGGACAGATACAGGTTGGCATCTCTCTCTTGTGTGTGTTTTACTTTTTTAATTTAACATAATTACAAAGCACAGATTAGAAGTTTATGCACTTCTCCCAAAAAAAACATGATCCACCTTGACCAGATTATCTTGATATCCACCAACTCCTGAGAACAGGATCTGTGTCTTTAGTTGCTGAATGCCCCACTATGTCCACCAAATAGTTGCTATTTGCTAACCTTGTCTGCCCTATGGTGCGGAGCAGGTAGTATATTGTATTAGAGGCTTTTCATTGAGTATAACTGCCTACTGAACACTAAGAGAATGGTGAGAGTGAATCAAAATAGTAAAGTTGTACTTGTGTAGGCCCAGGGGTGCTTTTAGATAATATCAGCATGCTAACACTGACAAGGTAACCCAGTGTCCCCACCAGTATCCCCAGCACCTCCATCCATATTTGACAGTTCTGCATCATTCAGTGCCATACAGGAAGTAATGTGACCTTTATGTGGCAAGGTAGAATGTACGCATGTGAAGGTCAGCTGGTGGGTGGATGTGTAGCACAATGGACTGTGATGCAATAGTCCTGTCGCTTCTGAGCCTCAAGGATACATAGGCAAGAAAAAAAATATCGAGGCCACATTTACTACATCTAGCATTCGCAATGCTACTATTGTATATGCAGGGATGTGGAAAATGTCGAGGTAGATTTACAAATGTGTTATTTTGATAAACTGACCACAGATTGGGAATTGATATGGTTACTTTCTCGCCTGAAAAAATATAAAAAATGAATATAGTGCAGCCAGTGCACAGCACTTAATGCTCTAGGGAGAAAGGCTGGTCTCTTGTGCTGGTTCTCTGCGCACATAATAGCATTTCGAGTACTCATTGTAGTAATGGCCTCTACAATGAGTCCTCCTTTCGTGGCCTCGACATTTTAGTCCCCTTAGAGGCTCCGTATGTCATAATGTTCTATTTTTTCTTTATTAACTGTAACCACAATCTTTTCTCTTAACTCTAAGTGTTTTAATTGCACAACCACAACTACTAAGCTTTACTGTAGTTTATTTTTCATAGCTGTGATCTTTGATTCACTTTAGCCACACAGTAGTTGCCAAGCAAGAGATATTAGAAAGTGAGAATCTGAAAAATGTTGTCATGGGACGTATTCCAGGGCCTTTCAGAATCGTCCATTATCAATGTTCTAGTCTGGAAGAAGGGTTGTGACGTAAGTTAAGCTTGCTAATGTTTAACAGGTGATATTAACCTTGCTTATGATCTTAGCCCTAGCGTGTTAGCACTTCACACATTGCACAGCTGAGTCTGATGGAATTGTAAGTATTTGGCCATAAACCAAAAAAGGATTGGATACATTTTGATCAGATGATGGTATTAGACGAAAAGTTGGGAGACCACCAACGTTACTTCAATTCATCAAAGTTCATACCATCCATCCAATAGTTGTTGAGACAAAGATGTCCAAAAATGTCAATCTAATGGTGGCACTAGAGGAAAAGTCAGGGGATCACTCAAGTCAATAAGTTTCATCATGTGGGATCCATGTCCTCTACCAATCCATCCAATGGTTGTTGAGATATTTCAGCTTAGACCTGTAGACTCAAGCTGTAACTATACATTATATGTTTGAGTGAAATTGTATTTCTTTTCAGGCAGGTGAGTAAGTCTGATGGTGAGGCCCTCGCCTCTCGTTACGGTTGTTTGTTCTACGAGGTGTCGGCCTGTCTGGACTTCCGTTCCGTGCAGCATGTCTTCTACGAGGCGGTGAGGAGGGCGAGGCGGGACGGAAAGCGTGGCTGTCTGGTTCCGGCTGTCTACATCAGCGAGGACAGAGCACTCCTCAATCTCTCCTCGGCTCCCACCTTCACCACCCCCTGTTACAAGGAGCTGCCAGCCCCCGCCACAGCCAAGCTGGTCACCGTGAAAACATCTAGGGCCCAGAGCAAACGGCGGGCCGCCACACTCACCCTCCTCAAAGGCTTCAAGATTTTCTGATCCCCTCCCCTTCATCCTCTCCACTGACACTGTACTAGAATAACACTGTGAAAGACTATTGAGATCATGTGGGAGAGTAGAAAAAACTGAAAAACAATGATCACTGTACGTTTAGCTACATATGAGGTGGACACAATAACGCAGATGGATGACAAATTATAGAAAAACATAAATAAATGAGTGGAAAACATTCACAAATAGAGCTTCACTGAGTGGTTTGATGAGTATGACAATCATATGCTATTAACTTCACCGTCACCATATTTCAACCCAACTGAACACCTATGGGAGACTTCGGAGCAATGGTCACAGTAGACTTTTACACTCTGTCTACGGGTACTGAAGCTGCTCTGGAGGCTCCTGCTGTACGAACACCCCCACATACAGACACTGTATGTCAGTTTTACCTCTAAGTAGTCACAACCCAGTACTATGGGGTGTGACAGTCAGAAAACAGAGGGGAAGGAAATGCTTGAATGCTGTCAATGAAACTAAGAGTTGTGAAAATCGTGTTGAAGAGAGAAACTGGCAAAACAGAGGATGGACCGGAGACTATAAGGATCTGACAGGGGAGAAGACCACAGAAGAGGACTGGCAGTGACTGATGAGTGCTGGCAGGAATCCGTGGCATGGTCAGGGAAACTGGAAGAAAATGGCACACCACAACACCCGGAAGGCAAAGATACACAGTGAGGCAAGCAGAAAAAATGTGGATCCTTTTGATTTTTTGGCCGACAAAGTCAAAGCAGAGGTGGAAATTACAACTCACTTTGCTGTTACGAATTGCTTTGTTCAAGTCAGTACAAAGACCTGCTGTCACTACCTACAGCATGTGTAGTTCATTCATTTTTTACGCTACCTTAAGTGATCACATCACTGTTCAAAAAATCATGACATTAAAGGAAAATGTATTTAACTATGACCATTGTGGCTCCATCTATTTTACTTTGCACTCGTCCCTTCTGGTGGAGAGATTCGGAGAAATGAGGACAAAAGATAACAAAGAAACTGTTGAGCTTCCTCCAACTTGCCAAATAAAAATAATTAATGCTTTCAAACGTTCGTCTCTGAGTCAGACCAAAAGTCAACACAGACTGAAGAAGACTTTAGTATGCTGCCGGTTCAAGGATTTTTGTTCTGTTCAGTACTAGGCCTATATATGCATGATTTATAAAGTGAAGGTTTTATGCAGGGAGTAACATACTGTAAGTCAGTTAAGCTGACAATGGTGCTGTCAGTCATCAGTGACAAGCTCCAATGCTAAAACCTACCAATTTGACAAATTACTCCATGTGAAAACAGTATGTCAGCATGTTTTGACAGCACTCACTTACTAAATGTAGGAGTAGGATGTAGCTCAGATTGAGGCTATAGCAGTCAGCTTTTCCAGGCCATTCTGAACAGCTATGAAACCCTAAGACACAATTAGACAACCTAGTTTGTTTGAAGCATGCAGAAGCATTTACAGTAACAAACCAGTTGATTTACTCTGGAGAACATTAGCTGAAAGGTTCAACATGTGTTGGCCATAACATAGATGAGATAGCTACATGAATACTAAACCTAAACCTCACGATAACTCCTTTTGTTGGACGATGATTTGTCTCAGAAATAATTGCAATAAAGATATTATTGTAATTTGAAGATAATTTTAAACCACTGATATAATGATAATATAATAGCATGATAATGTAAGGTGTGTGTGTGTGTGTGTGTGTGGGTGGGTGTGGGGGGGTTATTTACCTTTAATTCCATATAAGCCGTGCTGCTCAATTCTGCAGTCTCCACTTAGGACAGGACCCACAGTGAGGAATGGAGGACACTACTTGTTTAGTCAATGTGACATGAATAGCCTCTTAGCTGCTAATGTGAACTGTAGCAATATGGAGGTAAAAAACTGATCAAGGACATGTCCATGTATCATACGATAAGTCCATATATAGACATGATGATGTTAATAATTACGTTATTGTACGATAAGTTGATAATTATTGTGACAGGCTTATGAATGGTGATATATATTATATATATATGTTGATGCATGAAGGTTTCAGTCAGATGTCCTCCCTTAGTATATTAACAGTGATATAACCAAGGACAATGTGTTTAATAAGAGATCAAGTGCAAAAATGTAGCAAACAGAAGGAACCATATTCCACACACAAGAATAATGAACACACATGAAGCTAAACACTGACATCACTGGTAGTATCGTCAACGACAAAAAAAAATCCATTATAAATCCTCATTCATGCCACAAGGTGGTTAATAGATCCAAAATACTCTCTGTACTAACTATTTTTATGACTCTCTGCCCTACAGGAGGATCTAATCGCACTCACTGTTCATGAAACTAAGCTAATTAACACTGTGATTGTAACTACAGGTGATAACTCAAAGCAAGAGAACATCGGTGTTATCACTTCATCCCTGTTGTGAAATTCAACTCAACACAGTATAAATGTGTTTTCATCGCATTTGACATTACAGTGTCCCTGCAATACATATGACTTAATGAATCTTCTGATTGAATCTTCTCTATTGTAATAGATGGGGCTTGTTGTGGTATTGAACTGTTTGAAACTGTATGCTGTTCATGTTATTTTGACCACCCATGTAGAGCCCAGCAAACCAGTCACAGTGGAGGTTATTCTGTTGTTTTCTGATATGCCGCCTCTAACAGTGCTTTCTAAAACAAATCCCTGTTAAAAAATAATGATGTTTTATGATGTGACATCGCTGGGGTTAAGATCTGGTTTGGTTTATGCACAAAAGCCACTTGATTAGGTTTAGGGAAAGATCATGGTTTGGCTTAAAATGATCTCTTGAAATGTAAGTAAGTCTCTTTTAAATGCATAGATGCATTTGTTCATATATTTATTTCCAATGTGAGAAACATTTTGTTTTTTTGACACTGGCAAAGTTTTGAAAGCATATCTCTGATTATAGATAAGAGATGAATTGGTTTGGTTAGGAAATGTACATGCGATGCAATTAGATAGAAAGGGAAAGGAAATCAGACATGTCTTTGCATCCTCACAAGTTCAACATGTTTCAAATAGGACAAAATGTGTGTATATTCTGGGCCTCTCTTAAACATGCAGAAACATATCAAAATGGAGAGAGACTAGAGGTAAAAAAAAAAAAAAGAAGAGGAAAGATGTTTCTGGTGAGTTCTTAGCTGAACACAAACACAGACACAGTCAGTGCATCTGTTGACATGAGGTGAAAATTTACTTCACTTTCTGTCTGAACACACCTGAGCTAGATTAATAGATCAATACCAATCTAATGAGTTCAATGTGGAGTTGGAGCCAGGATGTGGTTTAGTCTATCTTTGCATGAGAACTAACAATAAGCAGAGGAAATAGCTACATGTATAGCCTGGCTCTGTCCAAAGTGAAAACATACACCTAGTAGCACATTTAAAGCTAATTGATTATACTGCACCTGTCTGTTCTTTGCTCTTTGCTTAACACGTGCTGTTAGCCAGTTTTTGGAATGATCGGTGAGCCAGAAGGGGCTAAGATCCCCTAAAAGATACCTCTGCCATGCAAATACACAGTTTATCATTTAGAAATACTTTATTTTCAGAAAGATGAATATACAGCAACAAACTACCCTTCCCCATGTTAAAAAACACTGTTGCCACATAATGTGTACACCTTTTAATATTTATTCCCTGTTTGGACATGTTTGCCTACATTAAAACAATTGATTGTTTTTCATCTTTAGACCCTTATGATCAATTTAGACCAGGATTTATTACAGTGTTTTATTAATTACAGGTAGGGAGACACTGTATCTCCAGTTGTATACTCTTCTATACTATCTTTATGTTGGGTTGTTGCTGCTTTAAATGACAGCAATGACTGAAAACACAATAGATTTATCCATCAATACATATATTACATGTTCATACTCATGTCGCTCTTCTTAGTATGAGTAGTCCATGGCATTTCCAGCTGGTGTGCTAGCATCCTGCAGACAGAACAGTTGGTGGTAAAAGGTTGCTGTCACACGTTGAGATTGTCCAGACCTGTTAAAGCAGTAATCTGTAATCTGTACTAAACTCCTCACTCCTTGATTTCGTCTTCTTCATGAGTCTCCAGCTCAACAGTTGAGGTATCCTCCTGTTTCTCCTCCACTGCTTCGGCCTCCTTCTCCTCCTCTGACAGCTCCGCCTCGGCCGCAGTATCCGGGTACAGGCAGGAGGTGTTGCCGTCTTTCCATGTAACCATGATTTCCCCTGCTTTCAACTCGCTCGTCTGCCCGTTGGACAGGGAAGCCTTGGTTCCTAGCTGCAGCCTCTCTGGGGAGGGCGTTCTGGGGCTGTCCTCTCTGGGCTGTGAAATGACCCGCAGCTCCTCGACCTCGCTTTTGCAAGCTAGAGCGGCTGCTGCTTTGTACTTTGCAATCTTTTTTCTGTTTCTGAAGAAAGAAAAATACACAATGATGACATACGGTATGTTCATTTTCCCACTGTGTGCATCATCAGAACAAGTGCTGCTAGTTAAGTTCATACTTGCTAGCCATGGCTCCCATTCCCAACAACAGAAAACCAATAAGAAGGCAAACGAAGGCCAGACCCAACAGCACAAACTTCCATATAGTGGCTGTAACAAGAAGAAGACAACACTTTTTATAATATAGAAGATTATAGATAAGTAAAGAAGCAGATGTATGATCAGTACTCACGGTCCTCGATGCGATAGTACCAGCGGAGGTACTCTTTCTCTTCTTCAGTCAGGACCTTCGCCTTGTCTGCCCCGACCTCAAACTCGTCTGTTTCAACAGACGCCCTCCTGGATCCTGCAAGAAGCCCAGACATACACACACATTCTGCATTACAGCACATAGCAGCACTCTTACCTTTCATAATCATGTTCTCATTCTGCACAGTGTCTCAAAACCTTTTTATTCCAATCAAGTCAAATGATTTATCATTTGTTGTAAAAGTTCATGAATGTAAATGTAACAGTTTTACATCTGGACACATAGTCTAGGGTTAGTGTGATCAAACAAGCTTTTGGAAGGTCCCATATTTGACATGTTTCTGCTGTTTTTATTTGAAGTCTTGATATATGTAAGAAAGTCATTTTGTGGTATTAAGTACCAAAAACCATCTCAATATAGTCTTACATCTCCTCTCTTAAGCTTCCCTCTGGAGCTCTACCAAGAACAGGCTGTTTTGAATCTACCTAGTGCTCCTCTCTTCTGATTGGCTCACTGTTTTCTGAGTAACATATAATGAGGCCAACCACAGGTAACACATAGTAGCCTGCTGTAGCTACTGTAGGTCAAAGCAGGGCTCTGGGTAAAACTCACTGGTAAATTGTGGTGGCCACTGCTGAGGATAATGTTATCCAACCTTTGGAAGGCTGTGCAATGACCAATTTGCTTCCTGACATTCAACAAGTGTGCAGCGTTTCCTCTGCTCCACTCAGTGTGTGTGAGGAGGGGTTGAGAGGTGAAACACAGAGAGTAGAGGAGAGAAACTAGAGTGACCCTAAATGACAGCGAAAAGCTGTTTCATTCAGGAGGCAGAGGGGCTGCTCCTCCCCTTTCTACAATATGGGACCTTTAACAAGAAAAACATCACTGAGGTTTATATCCAGTGACCCCCTGAACTAACAATTCTGCAAATTTGTCTCTGTCTTTGTATCAAATAGGTCTTGACACTAGTGACAAACCAAGACCCAAGACCCAGTGTTGAAAACCGAGTCAGGTCAATTCAGCACATTAAAGTATCTACTACTGTATCATTTAAATATATATAAAGTTGGTCAATTAGAAATGTTTTAATTACATCGTCCTCACTATTGTTGACTAGCCTTCTATGATTTCATCCACACAAAAATGTTAGCAAGACTGCTTATGCCACTTAGGTCAAACATTGTCACATTGCTATGAAAAACATGTTAGTAAACAGCTGTTTTGCACATCTGGCAGAAACAGCGCAACATTAGCATTGATTCAGTCAACCTGAGGAATGTAATGTAACTACAGGCTTGTATGGCACTTTCTATTAAAGGTAACGTAAACCACTTCCTTTCACTCTTCATTTACACTGCTTGCCAGTTATGTGTCTACATACTGATGAACATTTCTCTACCTCAATTCCACCTGGACAAGAAAAAAAAAACATTCTCACTGACTTACTGAGTTTTTCCTGGCAGATGTCCCCCTTATCAAGAGATTTCCATTTTGAATTTTTGCTGTCTTGGGAAAGAGTCAGACGCCGGCCTTTCACGGAAAGCATCATTGATGTGTTCCTGCTGATCAGTCTGTCCCTGTCACAGTCCCACATGAGCCCTGCAATGTCTACATCACAGGACCTGGTCTGGATAGGTTCTCTCTGCTGGGCTGACAAACATCTGGATGTTGCAAGACTCATCAACATGCTCTGGTCTACCCAGACCCATTTCTGAGACTCTGAGTCCAGGTCGCACTCCTTCAGCAGAACATCACCTGCAGGCTCTGTGTCCTCCAGGCACAGGCTGCGCTGTGTGTTGTGGATCAGGAAAGCCTTCGCCCCTGCAAGTGCGGTGATAGTTCCGTTAAATTTCACAGTTTGTTGCTGATATTAAAATAAAAATCAGCTTTAAATGAGTGTGAATGAAGTGTTAATTTACCTGATAGGAGGAGAAACAACACGATCCAAGCATTGGACATATCTAAAGAAGATTAAACATTGTTATCACAATTCGCAGGAATGTCAGTCTTTTCATTTAAAAGATATAATATAATTACCCAACAACACATGTGCTCACGCATTTGTAAAAACATCTTATCGGCCTATAAACTATGAACTATCATTTGAGTTATGGCGCAATTTTACTAGTTTCCATGAGTCAGTGGACATAAAAATCATTCTTCATGTAAGATGGCACCACACATGCACAGGTCTTCATTTGATACATGACTCCATCCTCCCAGTTCAAAATACAACCTGTGTGGTGGCAGTTGAAACCTTACACACATAACATATATTATAATTAAAAGTAATTATATTTGCTCTAGTTGACAATTTTCAAAGTTTTTTCAAATAAATGTAAAGCTATTAGAACGGCCTGTTGGAAATAAGTTTAAACAGAACCT
This sequence comes from Scomber scombrus, assembly GCF_963691925.1. NCBI lineage: Eukaryota > Metazoa > Chordata > Actinopteri > Scombriformes > Scombridae > Scomber > Scomber scombrus. Next base: position 4,011,753 of record NC_084970.1, on the reverse strand, counting down.
TAACATGTAGTTGTAGATTTAATATTAAACCAATTCTTTTTTAAAAAATCTAATCATTTTATTATTATTATTTGTTATCACTTTCACCCTTAGGCCTACACTGCTATTTTTTTCAAAATTATACTGCTTGTTAGGGGTGTGACGAGATTAGGGGCTAGTTAAAATGTGACGATATTTCTCGTCGAAGTGAAAGTTGTATCGCAAAGCAATATTCATAAAAAAATTATGGCTCATGATCATTAACCTTGTTGCAGTGGTTGCCTTAATTCTAGTTAGTGAACTATCAGCTTCTACCTGCTGAGAAGATCTGACAGTCAGCAGTAAGAGATGAGGAGAGGAGCAGAGGTAGGTTGACCTCAGGTCTCTACACTGAAAGCCTGAGGTAGGAGGAGCAGGGAATCTAGCGCAGCTATGGAAGCCTAATGATGCAAAAAGTCAAATGAGTCACACTACCAAGTTATAACACAATTTACAAGTATGTTGTTCTACTTGTGTATTTATATGAAATAGGATTTGTGCAATTTACTTTTATTTGTGTTTTTTTATTAGCAATATGTTATAATTTGTGATATTTTGATTCTTTATTTAATTTATATTTATATACTAAAATTGTTTTTAAATCGTCACACCCCTACTGCTTGTGTTAGAATTTCTCCCGAGGGGGATCAATAGAAATACATCTCATCTTATCTTATCTTATCATATCATATCATATCATATCTTATCTTATCTTATCTTAAAATGTACTATACTCCACAAGCATTTGTTGAAATTACACTTACAATTACAAAAATGATGTTTGTGCGGACAATATTGTCATTAACTTCTGTGAATGTGGACATTAGTCTCTAAATATGCACAAGATTTGTAAACGTGCAAATTAATCAGCATGTATAATACATGTGCTCAAAAACCTAAATGTTACTGGCCTTTTATCAATGAGTGAAAGAGCTGCCCTGTGTCGGCAAGTGAGTAAGTCGTTTCTCAAGTTATACTTGTACATTACTCGCTCTGGAATCGGTAGTGCTTATACTAGGTCTACATTTGATTTCCAATAGTTAGGAAATAAGGAGTAATCATAATTTTTTAAGCTAAATTTTTTCTTCTCAATCAAGAAATCTATTACCATGTGAAACCATGACCACATGAAAACACATATCATGCCATTCCATATTATACTATACTGTAAAATACTGCACTGTACCCTCATGTATCATACAATATTATTTATTATATAATATAAATTGAAACACCTTGAAAAAAAAACATAACACACATTTTGTGATTTAATCTGTGATGCAGTTCCATAATTACACAAAATAAATCAAAGTTCAGTGTTACACTATATGTCAACCATATTAGCCAAAGCTTAACTGTAAACATCATGAGACTATTTACACATACACTGAGATTATTTTAATCATTACATGGCTGTGCTGAGGTGTGTATTTTCATTTTCTCATGCTCTATTATGAGCTATCTATATAATCAGATATTATCAATAATTATTCAGCTATATATCAGTTGTAAAAGTCTACTCACTTCTTGGTTGAGATGAGAAGGGTGAAGGGAAAGTCTGGCTGTTTGGCTGACAGAAAGTAGAAAAAAAAAGCTTTCCAAAGTTCATGGGGAGGAGGAGCCTGCAGATCATTTCATTACTCCACACAGAACTATAAATCTGACAGGTCTGCATAAACTGTCATCATAAACAGATCCAAGGTAAAACCAACATAAAGTAACTCAGTAAGGTGTTGGGTCACCACATGCCACCAAATCAGCTTCAATGCTCTTTGGCATTGATTCTACACTCTGTGAACTCTACTGGAGAGATGAACACCTTTCTTCCAAAAGATATTCTCTCATTTGGTGTTTTGATGATGGTGGTGGAGAGAACTGTCTAATACGTTGGCCCAAAAGTTCCAAATGTGTTCAATTTGGTTGAGATCTGCTGACTGTAAAGGCCATAGCATATGAATCACATCATTTTTATACTCATCAAACCATTCAGTGACCCCCTGGCATCCTTTGGATAGGGGCATTGTCATCTTGGAAGAGACCACTCCCACCAGGACCTGACATGTTTCATCATCGGATAAAGCTCACATCAACTTTGTATTGATTTGCAGTGACCCTTCCCTCTAAGGTGACAAGGGAACCCAAACCATGGCAGCAAAATGCCCCCAGAGCCACCAGATCCCCTCACTGTAGGGGCCAAGCATTCAGACCTATACCAGTTTTTACTTTAATTTGTCACCTGTCTGTATATTATGTACTTAGTTGGTGCTTATTTAGTGGTGTGTATCATATCAGGTATAACTTAGTAATTGCATGGAAAATAAGATATGGCAAGGCTTCTTACTGCTAATGTACTGTACATACACCATTTACATGTGATCTTGTCTGTCTCCAGGCTCTTTCATAAAGGCACTGCAAAGCTTTTAAAGCAAAGTTCGGCCTGTTAAATCTACGGTCTTTGACCTGGTTGCTTGGTTACTGTTTAGACAGCCTCGCCGTAACCTTGCCTTTTCTGTTTGTGAGGGTATGTGACTCATCGGTCAAATACCTGGCACATGCAGAGAGCACATAAAAGAGATTTTATTTTTATAGTGCAGGTGTAGGAAGAGGTTAATAACCTCTGTGTCATTTAAGGAATGAAGAAGAAGAAGGTATTCATTTGTATGATCTGTTTTTCTCAGACAATTCATTCAAAATATGAGAACCAATGAGCAACCACTAATTACAATGAACAGATTAAATCTGATATGTATCACAGGGATCACAACCAATAATTATGAGTTTCTCTTTCTTTCTCACATTGGAAAAAAGTCATAGCCAAAATCATTTGGCTATAGTTTAACAGATGTTTATATTCATGTAAGCATGCACGTATATAATTATATGCAAACAATACATATTTTCTATGTTTATCTGTATATATATAAATTAATCCTCCGTTTTCTTTCTTTTAAATTAATCTTTCAAATCTCAGTCTTAACCAGCACAGTCAATGATCAGTGTTCTTGCTCCATCTGCTGGTCAGTTTGGGTTACTGCATGTATGTAAGTGATTGTCCTTTTCTTACGCAGTGTTACTTTGGATTTAAAAATGATTTAAAAAAAAAAAAAATCCAATTTAAAGTGCATGTCAGGATGGCATAAGCAGTACAACTTTGAATACAAAGGCATACAAAGTTTTTTTTGTGCCTAAGCCTGACCACACCATAAACAGACCAAGAAAACACATGTATGAGTCATGCAGGAGTATATATTTAATTTCTTTCCTAATACTTCAGCTGAATCAGTCTCACCTGGACCACATCCCATCTTTAATAAAAATAAATATTACCTTAACCTCATACATACAAACCAAGTGTCACCCATTAAGGCCGATGAGGGAACAGACTGAAAAACAGCATGCAGGGGATAGAAGGAGACTTAGTAAGAGATGGAGAGTGATGGAGGATCAGGGAAGAGAGGAGAGCGTGTAATTAGATAGGAGGAATGAGAAAGGTGATGGAGAGAAGGTTCAGGTTGTGGAGGCAGCGATGATGGTGTCGTCTCAATCAATTCCAGCCTGGCACAGAAGCTCTGTGGAGAGATACTGACGTGATGTAATTTTCAAGCGCTGATCGACCTTGCCCATGCTGTCACTCACACTGGCATTCACGCTCACTGTTATGCTGAGATGGAATTTTATCCTCCACCCCTCACACCTTCATATAATTACCCTTCGTTCCTTCTCTTCTTCCTCCTCCTCCTCAGGCCTTCAGCTCTGGCTTTACGCCTTAGTCACGAATGAGAGTTTTTCTATGTCTCTAGGGAACGTGGAATTCTCTCTTGAGAGTAGCTTGCTGGTTGGTTTTGCATTTTACTGATTTGCCATCATTCTCACTGATGAAACCCTGACACACACACACACACACACACACACACACACTGGCCAGGCTTCTCTTTACAAATCTGGCAATGCATCAGCACTTGAATTTCTGTAATTGGTAAGCCTGGGAGTCCTCCAGTGCAGTTCAGATCCAGTAATTGCTTGTTTGGCTCCAAGCAAATTACTTTCATGATGCCATCATTTAGGTGTGTGTCTGTGTGTGTGTGTGTGTGTGTGTGTGTGTACCTTTGCAAACCATGTGTCAGTATGTTAATATGAGTGTTTGTTTGCAAAAACGTTTGTATGCACATCTGCACAGAATATGATTCGGTTTATGCTCAGAGCCCAACTAAAGACATTTGTTACAAAATATTTTGGACATTCTTTCCTTCTCTTGGATTCAACGCAAATATGATTTTAAAAAGTGGCTTCCTGACACTCTTTCTGCACTTTTAGGTATGCTCAGGCAAGTTGTGAAAACATAATAAAGCTGATATTCTATATGTTGTATCTATTATCTTGTATCATAGAATGAAAAAAGCGTTGCACATTTGATGCTTTCTATTCTCCGCTGTTGATTTATGGTGATGCTTTTTCTATTTACCATGATGTGGCATCTTCTAGTTGCTGATTCAAGTAAACAACAAGCTTCCACTCAGAGCTGCAGTTTGAACACTTCTTGTTAATCTGTGAGGAAAAACATCCTTGTGTGCAAATGCATTGATAAATAAGAAGCACCTGTGCAATAGACATGTGGTTGGACTGTGACAAAACAGGAACATGTAATCAGATTAAAACTAGCCTTCAACTTCCAGCAGGCCACATGGTTAGATTAGCAACTGGTGAAATGTGTTAAAGAATATGCACTTAAAGCAGCTATGATCAATATTTGGACAGGAATAATACTACATGTGTAATGTGAGTCATAGTGATGCACCTACAGATAATTATCAATGACTCTGCAGCTCTGTTTGGCTCTACTGAGCAAGTTTCAGCTGATAGTTTATCTGTCAGGCTGCAATTTTACTGATTTAATATAATACAATAAAACAGCAAATAAAATAATAAAATTAGACCTTTAGTAAAAATAAGTAAAAATAACACTAATTAAAATCGAGATCAAATAAATATGTTGTCAGCTGTGGGTAAAAACTGTTCCCATCGTCCACATCTCTTATAGCTTTAGGTAGAGTATTCATCATTTTGGAGTATAATTAAAGAAAGCTGCTCTACATATTTTCTTGTGTGCATAATTGTGTGTTTTGTGTGTAAAAACTCAGCAGTAGATGATCTGAGAGCTTGTGAAGGACTGTTCCCAAATAATGAGTGAGTGAGTAATATACTCACTCTTCATGTTTTGTTTAAAAGTCTAGCAGCGCAATTTACTTACTCACTCTCAGTGCTCATGTAGTGTTGTTTTTGGTTGCAATTATTTTAGTGTACATTGTGCTCATATGCTGCATAGTCTCAATGTAGGTGTTTTTAATCAAAATTGCTACAAATTGACTAACACCAAAACCACATGGCACTAAGTAGCATTATCCTCACATATATGAGATTGAGTCAGTAGGTGTTTGAAAAAAATAAAAAAAATGAATAAAGCTGCTTTATTTGGTTTGTTGTGTGCACTGTGCTCACTGGGTACTACTTGGAGTCCACAGGGTACCAACACACTGCACAGAGGGTGGGAGTAGAGGGAGGGGAGAGTAGGTATACATATTGGTGCTTCAGCCATTTCTTGTGTGCAAACATGGTGCTGAGAGCCTAAGCATCCATTTATTTTCCAGAAAAGCGTATTGAAATGACAGAGCAGATCAGAGGCAGTAAATGAAAGCTGAAAAACAGATGGGAGAGAAGAGGAGCTTTCAAATGCCTGGAGAGGAACTTCAAACATCAAACTCACAGAGAGACATATATGATATAGGCTGCACAGCATGCAATAAAATTGTATCATGGAATAAATGTGTAGTGTAGGTATAAGCATTAAAAAATGTCACTCAGTGTTATGTTTTGAATATAGTGGGATAAAAATTATCCTGTTTGCACTTATTATAATTTAGTTGCAACTCATGAAAAATGCAATAAGTTGATAGACTCACTGACCACTTTATTAGGAACACCTGTTACAATCTAATGTAATCCAACACAGCAGCTTCTAAGCACAAATTCTATATTTATGAAGCTTTACATTTTCTGTTTTTGATGACATTGTCAGAAATGTGATAATTCTACTTTATGTTTATTATTGACGTTATAGTAGTTAGTGGTGGTGCATTACATAAGTGAGCAAAATCAGGTAGGCAAACATGAAAAACACACGCAAGATGGAGACAGTGACAATGTGGCGAGGAACTAAAGATAACACAAAGGTATAAATAGGGCAGGGATAATTGCTAAACAAGGTACAGTTGTTTGGGGGGAAATGGTGGGCACTTGGTTATAGGAAGTAACTAGGAATCAACACAAGGATACAAGGGTTACAAAATAAAACAGGAAGTGGGTACAAAATTAAAACTAGCTTGGCAGAAACCATTACAAGTGTATTCACTCTAAACTGTGTAGAGCAGATAATTGTTCAGTACTGCAGAGACCTGGTTTAATTCCACAGCAGTGAATTTAATGTACCCTGGAGTTCTCCAGCTAATCACTATCCTGGTCATTGTACCAGGGACTCCAGCTGGTTGTTGTGAGGGCTCTGGCTGAGAAACAGTTTTCAAGATGTCCACAAAGGACTGTAGAGGACATGATGGATGGTGCTGTCACTCATCTTTGTGCTCGATAGTTTGACGAAAGCCTGACAGCCAGCGATCATAACCCATTACAATGAATGTGTCTGTTAATACCAAACGTTTAGATAACATTGATTCATTCTACTGAAGGCTGCTCAAACAGAGCCTAATGTTTCTACTTTGTCATGTGTATGTGTAACCGCATGTGATGAGCATGACACAAGACTTCATGTGGGGAATTTAATAGTGGAGTGGACGGACAAAAGGAGAAATCGCTAGTCAAAGTCTGAGTCAAATTTGAACTTAAAAAGTAGCCGCTAAGTCTAAATAAATTGATTCGTGTCACTGAATATTTAAGTTTGATAACTGTTTGACCTAGTTTCTACAAGTAAGTTTATTATTTAACTGCATGCAAATGCATTGATAGTCCAGGAATCTTTTTTTGTTGTCATAAAAAGCATTTACCTTGCAGTACCGTAGTTGGCCACTAAGTGAACTGGCACCATGGCTGACTTGACACTTATTCTATTTTTGTGGAAAAAACATTTAAATGTCCATCTGTGACATCCTAAAAAGTTATGTAACAGTAAAACAAGTAGAGAAGCGTCATTTAGTCTAAACTGACTCAGTAATGTCAGTCACACAATATCTATCTAAAGTTTGCTAACAAATAAGACTGTACTTGAGTGCCTTGACCTGAGCAAAGCAGCATTTCATTTTTTTATGATTGATATTTTTGTGTCATTTCCTCTTCCCACATTAAAGTACACGATGTGACAAGTGAGACAGCTTAACAAGAGCTACAAGTTCATGCTCACCTTCAGAGGAGTGAGTAGAGGTGCATCACTGCACAACTACAACTAAAAAGCAATGTGGTTGTTTGCTCCTGACCTTTTATAACACAGTGGAGCCAGAGGAAATTTTTATAGTTTTAACATTAAGTTCTGAATATGCATTTCCAGCAGTGTTACAGTAACGTGATTAGATTTGTCAGCAAGAAGCAGTGTAAGGGTTTTTAAAATTCAGTAATTAAAGTTAGTGTTATAAACCTCGTCCCAGATGTGACAATGTAGAGAACACACATATTCATCTTTATTAAAACCAATTACAGCAGCAGAACATCCTTGCACACAGGTATATGAGACTCAATCTGAGTCCTACACTCCTCTCCAAGTGAGGGCTACACTCCTTCCGGGTACCACCTACAACATCTAACAACAAGCTAAATCTCTCCTCACTGGAGACTTGCATATGCTATAAAGGCTCACCGGCAGCACTTGATCTTGATCTGTGGCTACAGCTCCCCATCTGTCCTCCTCACCCTGGCACAACGGCTCTAACTGTCCCTTTAAAAATCAACACTGAATACTACTATACCTGACATGGACCAAGACAGACAATAGTTAATAAAACAGTCTCTTTTTAAAAACTAGTTAACTTTACCAGCGTCAGAAGTCAGCCTCCGGTGTCTGAGCTTTGGCACTGACCCGGCTTCAGTTACAGTGAGCTGTGAGGGAAAGTGCGGGTCCAGCATAGTAAGGTGTCTTCCTGTGCTACTGAAGAGCCCCATCAACAGGCTGGAAAGCAGACAAAGGCACTCCTATGATCCCCACTACTTTACCTACCTATCTCCATCATCGGCAGCACTAACCGGCATGCAAATGGCAACCACCCCCCGGCAATGAGTGGAATATGAATTGGTTGACTGGACTTATGCCTTGTAACATCCACCAAGCTCCACTCTCTAGAGAGTTGAGCACCCATCCAAACTGCTCCTTTTCAATCTTCTCCGAACCCCCCAGAGGTTCAGTCACCTGTTTATTCAACCATTATTATTAGGGATGCTCGATATTGACTTTTTTGCCGATATCCGCTATTCCGATATTGTCCAACTCTTAATTTACGATACTGATATCACCCGATACCGATGTATGCAGGCTTTTTACACCAAAACTGTTAGGTAACAACATAACATATCTCCTACTGTTGAATTAACACATTATGCCTAATTTTATTGTGAGGCCCCACTGGATGCATGCATAAATGCAACATGGATTTCCAAATGTAAACACTGTCTGTGCAAAATAAGAGAACTTCAACTTAAGTTATCGAAAAAAATGCCAATACTTATTATGCTGCTTTGCAGTCATTGCAAATTGCAATTTCAGTTTGTGTGTTCGTGTACATGGCCGTGGACGCTATGAACTTTTTAGCCACGGTTAGAGACCCACCAATCTAGCGTGTTGTTGTCGTTAAACGTCATCAAGCGTGCGCCGGTAAACGTCCCATGCTGCGTTCATGTAGGCTCGGAAATGCTGAAGCCTACAGAACAAACATCGGTTATAAAAACCTGACACCGATACATTTTTAAGTAAATATCGGCCTAATTATTATTATTATTATTGTAACCATTCATTTACTCTCTTCTACCTCACTCGCAGGCACAAAGTGTTACTCTCTACATTATTAATCTTAGTAACGCTCTGTTAGTTTTTCAGTTCAGGGGTCCACTTGTCTGTCGTCTTACTGGAAGTTTCATGGTAGCGTTTACCAGAGAATTTCTTCAGAGTGTGTTTCTTTTGTAATATGGCAGAAGTTTTTTGTGGGCTCAGAGGTGCCACATGAGCTCCTTACCTTGACATGCTCAGATATTCAACATCCTCCCAAATCTTTCCTCACTCTGTTTTGTTGAGTGACACTAACCACCCTGTAGAGAAACCTCGTCTCAACAGCTTGTCTTGTGCTTTAATAATTACCCCGGATCTTGTGACAAGAGGGGAAGATTTCCAAATGTATTAAAAAATAACTTAACTCACAGAGCCAGGTTTTGCAGTATATTTTGAATAAATGCAATCAGAGAAAGAAGGGATCGGAGCAAAGGTGAGAGAAAAATAAAGCATGCTGTACAGATAAGTGTCTCTAGTTAGGCTTCCATATAGTTTCATTACAACTGCTTCTGAAATGTTTTTTTCTTTTTTTTAGGTTCAGCTTGAGTTGAAGGTAAAGGTTTAAGGTAAAAGTTGAAATCAGTGATGATCAAGGCATTATAATGTCCCTGAGAGTGACCTAAGATGTACAGAACATCTATGTGTACATGAACACAGCAGATACATGTGGGCAGGTGCACCATATGAGTCTACATGTGTGTTGTGTGTTCACAGTATGTACCACCTCTGTGTGCATAATTGCTCTAACTTCTGGCTCAGCTCAGTTTGAGCTCAGGCTGCACCAGACCATAAATCTGACTGACACGACTGTCTCAACATAACATGGAAGATCAGTATGGAGCTACTCTGGCATGTCCGACCCCACCCTCCTATTCCCCCTTCCCCTTCCCTTCCCCATCCACCACCAAAACCCCATCTGACTATGAATCATATCAGGATAATAATGAACCATTTAATGTCCTGTGTGTTGATTTATCAGACGTGCCGGAGTGGCTAATTTAAAAATATAACGTCATAAGTCATCCGGCAACTGAACAGTTTGCCGGCTGGCTGCCTTCTGTGGAGTGTGTGAGAGTGAGTGTGTGTGTGTTGAGCGATGGTCACTGTATCTGTGTGTGTACTTGGCTGTGTCCGTATGTTCCATCGCTCTCCAGTGTTTGATCTGGACATCATTAGGGAATGATTAAAGCGTAAAAAGGGAATTTGCGACCACATACTGGGATCATTAAATGTTGAGCCTACTTTTGCTGTCAAACTAGTTGTCCACAGTACAACATTCATTTGATCATTTGCTGCTCAAGAGATGCTTAGAGGTCCAGGTTAATACCGGGCTTAATTTGTCTAAAATGCACTTTGGGGATATTTGGGTTACAAACAAATTCAGGTTGAGGCAGGTCAGAACTCCTTTGTGGGCCTCATGCAATGACGTTTTCATATTCTTATCCTACACTTTTCTTCTTTTTTTCCACCCATTAGGTTTGCTAGGACAAGTGTAGTGGTTTTAGTAAAACCTCTTAACTGTGCACATTTTAGGTAAATTGCTTGCCATGAATGCCACATATGCTAGATATGATTATAGTTTACTAGTATAACTGCACACCTCAACGTCTATAAAAGCAAGTATTTTTCACAAAAATTCACCCTGAAGTAAAAAAGATATTGATAGCACAGGGGTAGAAATCCTGTTGTTGGAGAGTCAGCAGATAAACACTATGTTTAGCAGGGTCAGACATGGTGTTAGGAGACCTGGAAAAACTAAGAAATGAGAAAATGGTAGTTTTCAATGATGTCTCAACAGCACGCATTGGCACCAAAATGTGTCCCAATCTATAAATATATAGATGCTTTAGTTATCCTTCACAGGTACTTCATTTGGTTACAGCAGTTATATCCACAGACAGGGAGGTGGGAGGAGTGCTGGTTCTGGAAAAGCACTGTCAAACTCGCTTTGTCGTCCCTGTCCGCTTGTAGTGTCAGGAAGCCGCTGATGCTGTTGACACTGTCTGGGATGCAGTCCTTCAGCCATGTCTCTGCTGGTAGATGTTGAGATACATCACTGAATAAGTAAAACTTTGACCTGCTGGTGGTGCTAGATGATAAGTCAGAGGATTACCAAAGTCAGCAGAAATCATCCTTTGGGAACTGCCGATATCTGTATTACATTTCATGGCAACTCATCCCATAGTTGCTGAGATATTTCAGTCTGGACCAAAATGGTGGACCATCCCGCAAAGTGGTCAGTGACTAAAAATAAGAATCGGTCAAGGTGAAGCGACAGTCACGGTGATGGATAAGAGAAGACTACACAAGGTGATGCTGCACTGAAGTAAATAATGTCCCACCACAAAGAAGCTTCCATACAAACCCTGAGGCACCTAGCAGGCCTTTATCCATATAAATGGGATATTTAGAACACTAATAACATGGCTCTTTGTGTTACCATCTCCCTCACAAAAACATGTCTGGAGAATATATGCACCAGTTTAAAAGAAATATTTCTGACTGTTATCCAGCCATCGCATGTATTTTGTATGTTAAACCATTTGTCTGATACATACTTTACAAGCGTACTAATACAATATGACAATCTGTTTCGTAGATTGGGAGGAAACAGCCATGTCGTCGATTAAAATGAGCAAACATTAGCAGCTGTTTACAGTCAACAAAACCAAGATCTGTAGTCCAACAAGGCGGCTGAACCACCTGAAAGCTCTTTATCTGTTTGGGGAGTAGCAGGAGATGGACCCATCTCTCTTTAATCAATTTAATCGAAAAACCTCCAAAACACAATAATCCTTATACATTTTCATTGATCTTACTGCTGTTTTAGCTTGTATTTTCTTCCATATTTTGCTCATTATACTTCTGTCTGAAACAGTACCTCTTGGCTTGTTATATTAAAAAAAAAAACCCACTACGCAGATTTCCATATTTTCAATTTTCGCTTCTGTTTTCCTTTGTTAAGAACAAATGCTGGCTCCCAGTGTATGTGTGAGTGTTTGAACAGTAAGATTGCAGGCATTGTGGCAGCAGTCATTCTAATCTATCACCTCTGTGTGAGCCGGGGAGAGGTGAGACAGAACAGGCTGCATTTCTTAGGTCAGGGTGTTGGGAGGAGAGAAGAGGGAATAGTCAGTGGGGAGACTGTGAAGAAATTGTTTTAACATGTGCGTGCCAGTCTGGATCTGTATATGCCTCTGTGTGTGTGTAGCTTGTGTGATGAGATGTTTGCCTTTGTGACCTCTCATCAGAAAAGGCAATCCATAGAAACGCTGGAGTATTTTTCTGAGGGCTAAATGAACGCCAGCCTGTGATTGTTGAGTACATGCAGCCAAAACCTCATCTATCCATCAACTGAATGTAAATAGACTCCATTTGTATAGTGCCTTTCTAGTCTTCTGACCACTCAAAGCACTTTTACACTACAAGCCACATTCACCCATTCACACACACACATTCATACACTGATGGCACAGCCTTCTGGAGCTATTTGGGGTTCAGTATCTTGCCCAAGGAAATTTCGACATGTGGACTGAAGGAGACGGGAACCAAACCGCAGATCTTCCAATAAGTGGACGACCCGCTCTACCTCCTGATCCACATGTCATAATATATATCTTCATGTGTGTAATGCGGGTTTAATCTAATGAGACATTTTCCCCTTGATACAAATAGTTCCTGGCAAACATCCATGAATAATTGAATTAAGGGGAAGGTTTAGACCTGAATATCCAACTCCAGAACCTCACAAACAACTGTTTAAACCGTGTTTAAACATTATACCAGGGGCAAACTGTGACAATAATTCAGACCGCGAAATTTAACGCCATTCCAGGCCATCCTTTTCATCTAGACTTCTTATTTTGTGTTCTAACATTATTTGTTGTTATAACGGTTAAAATAAATTTGGGAGTGACCAATAAGTTCTCTATTTGAATACAGGATTTTCATTGAAAACCCTGTATTCACCAGACCAGTCTGAGCAGGGAGCAAACCAAATATCTGCTGTTGTCTGTGCATTGGAGACTTAAGAAATACAGTACATTGCAAAGGATTTGAAATAAAATATGAACTATGATAACTTTATTTAGAACTTGATTGATTATTTTTTGCTTCTTGAAACTGGGAAACTATGTATTAAAAAGGCTCCAATTCCTACAATGTGCACCTGATGTGCTCTTAAACACAATCAAGTGAAAGCCAGGGTCAGAGGAACAACTTGAACACTTGAACACTTGACATCCAGCGGTTTAAAGGTGTCAGAATGTGTCAGCCAAAGTGCTTGTCGGATCATCGAACAGCATCTGAAATTGGAGGGCAATTGTTGCAACTTTCTCAAACTGGCAAACAGTGATTGGCCAGTGTGTGTGGAGGTAAGACACTTGGCAGGATTTCAACATATTTTTGTGCGTACAAGTACAACACCATGAAAAGTGTGCTGAAAAGTGTGCACTATCAAACCCACATGAACGGTTCATTGCGTCTCATCCCTCTCTATGATGGCTGGCTATTCACCCTGCCTTTGAGTGAGGTCATTTGGAACAACTGTTAATACTTTGCCATAGGCATGGCCAGACCACACTTTGTACATACTAATCATACCCTGGCCTTTTCACCTTGCTGCACTGATGTAGAAGTGTACTCTAGGGTGTCACCAGGACATCACTGTTGGGTGTGCTGACAGGTCTAACAGAGTACATGTCTGATCACATCTAACCACACAAGTTAAACACTTTTGGACAGACAGGGTGCCTTCACACCTCACCTGTTTGGTTCGGTTCAACTAGTGCATTTGTCTTCTTGGTGCGGTTCATTTGGGCTGCTGTGACAGTTGTCATGTGGCCATAAAAAGGTGGACAAGAGACCGACAATGCCTTGGTATTAAATGATGCTCAGTCGGTATCAAGGGGGCTGATGAGTGTCCACACCACTGACACCTTTTACTTTACGCATGTCAAAAAAGAAAGCAAAATCTTCAGATTTCACTTTGCCTTTTTTTTTTGCCTTTCAGTTATCCAGTCTTGGTGATCATGTGATCAGTATAACTTCTTCCTCTTTTTCCCTGCTGACAGAACTGCACCACACACTATTCTGCCGGGATGACAGCTGTGTGTCCAGACATGCATCTCTGCACGCTGCTATTGTGCTGAGCTGTTATTTGTGTATCTGTGCTCCTGTTTTTTTTTTTGGCAACTGTGAGCTTCAAACAGTGTAGCAGGCAAAAATCTCATGAAGACAGCTATTTACGAGAGGAGAGAACTGTTTACTCTGGTCACCATCACTTACAGTGGATCTGTATTGGACATTTATATGAGGGATGTTTATCTATCCCTCTCAGATGATTCAATGCATATCTATACACAGTCCATTTTATAGTTTAGAAAACCATAAATACATTTGTAATGATGTGATGCAATTTCGATCTGACTGCAGTTTAATATTGATTGAGTTCAGATCCTGCAGGATTTGTGTGAGGCCAGACCAGCAACAGTCAAATTTTGGCATTGAAAAATTTGGCATTGAACACAAAACCTGAACTGAATAAGGAAACATTGGCACTGAAACCCTTGTATTGGAAACAAGTTGTATTTGCACTGAAACAAGCTCCACTGAAAAAATAAATGGCAAATATAAACTTACAATATTATTTTTTTGTGATAATTTTGCATTACGATTAGTTTGTCTATATCAACCCTCTGATTTTTTCTTGATGTGACAGTCATTGACAGTTTCAAAAAAGTTTTTTTCAAACTTGGATGGGAAAACACTTAAATTGAAATGCAATTGAATATAGACTCATCTGTTCATTTTAATAAATCTATATGTATGTAAATGTGGTGATATATAGAGCCCCAGAGGCAGCACTTTTGTTGTCCAGTAAAAACATGAAGCTTCATTTTACATACCAGGTGGACAGAAAGACAACTCCTATTGATTGATAATGTAGCTCAGGGGTAGGCAACCTTTTTGACATGGAGTGCCAGTTTTACATTTTCTTGTTAATGAGTGTGCCATAATCAACAATAAGTTAAAATCTTAAGTTAAATTATGACACAAAATACAAAAACATCCATATAGGCCACATGCAAGAACATTTTAAAGATATTTTCCCATTATTCACAACAAGGGTTTAGGAATTATGTATGAATCCCATTTTCAAAACACTGCTTTCTGGGAGGAAATGTCAAAACGCAGACCACAGTTCATCAGTGCATCAAACAAATGATGTATTTATATGTATTTATTTATTTTAATGTGGCTTTGCTCCTCTCTCAGCACGGACTGACGCGCTGTAAATTGGAGCAGGATGACACCCAGAAGTGATTTCTTTAGAGAGGTCCTTATTATTACAAAGATGCTGGAACTTTGTTCTCTATTATAGTGTAAAACTGCGGGTCAGTTTGGTCTGTAAATACTGAAACATCACAGCAACTAGTGTCTGAAATACTTTTGATCAACACACTGAATCATCACACCTGTGAACCTTTCTGCTTTTCTTTTTATTTCTCCGTACATCGTACAGCAGTAACAGCTCATCAATAATTCATTGCAGACACAGCTGGAGCACGCAGCTCGTGCTTGGCACAGCTATTTACAGGACGCTAGAGTTCATGTGCAGATAATCACATTGTTATAGTTATTGTTATATTTATTGTTTTCAGTGTGGACGGCCCTTAACACTTGACATTCGGCACACAACATTCTCAAGACAAAATGCACACAGCACGGTCCTTTTGAAAACACAACCCAACTCTTCTGTCCATGAGACTCTTAGCTGGCGGTGTTTCCATCAGCAATCTGAACTGGGGGCCCTCAGTGTGAAATGTATGCAGGACAGCGGCCGCACAGCCCTGTGGGAAACGTGGACGAAAGTGGGTGCTGTTAGTCAAACTAAAGAAGACAGGCCACGCATAAAGCAGGTACTATGGTTAACAGGTGATTTTAAATGCTGCTGAGAGGGTAGTGCTTTTGCCACTGTGCCAATGACTATGCTGCGACTATACTGCTGCTTCGCTAAGTTCAATATATCAAATAAAAATGTGATATGTCAGTTTTGTGCTTATTTCTGCTGCACCCAAGTGGCCAATGAAATCAGTTACAGGTTTAAGATTTTTTTTTTTTTTTTAAAGAAAAAAAGACAAAACACAGTCATTCACTATGGACCTAAAAACCTAAAAAATAAATAAATCATTGGCTAAGTATATGGCATTTTGAGTATGTCCTTGTAAGTACAGTAGTGTATGTCTTCTGTACCGGTCATCAGCACGTAGGAATTAACCCTGTAAAGCCTGAACCATCAAATAATTGCCAATTCCAAATCTGGGGTATTTATTGGACCTTCTGACAAATAATAATAAACAAATTGGATAACACTATGCATAGATTTGTTTTGTATCATATTTTATACATCTGGAATTTTTTAAAACAAATAAAAAACTTTTTTTAAAAGCCCTTATTGGTCCTGCATAAAGCTCATATCACCACCTACTAAATATTTTGTAATTTTATATTGTTCACAACTTGTTTTTCTTTCAAACAAACAATAACATACAGACAGTTGACTGCTCTTCCAGGTAACTTTTCTGGATTTTCTTGATTTGTCACAGAATTTAGGTCGCACCTGTGGTTGTGTTTTGATTCAGCTGTATTTCTGACTCTTGTTTGGGTTCAGCTTTTTTTCACAATTGTGTGAAGTCGCTGGATAATAAGGTGACGACTGTAGCTCCTTTAGGTGTTTGTATGCGCATATTTCAATGCTTCATTGCTGTTTTCATCTTGAAATTGTGTTCTTTTGTGGTTTTGTGTGAGAGCCAGCGCAGGAACAATTGTGGCTTTGTAGATAAGGTGCCAAATAACATTACCATATGGATTTATATGCATTTGTCCGTATGGTAAATATTAGGATGAGTGTACTGGGAGCTGCATGTTCATATCCATTCCCTTTATGTAATCAAAAGACATCGGGGAACTAGAAGCCTATGTCATTAATTTTCCTTTTCAGTGCATTTTGTATCCCACATATATATTCTACACACATTTTTGCTCTCCCTCAGCCACGAATGCATGAGTAGATTTCTCAGTGCCAACCACAAGCTATATTTGTTACGCTAATTTCAAAACAAGTGGGAGTAATTAATTGATTGGGTGCATGGAGGCCTTTCGGGCATAACTTTTCTCTGCTCATCACCCGTCTCTGAGCCTCTCCTGGGATGTGAGTGTTATTCCTAAGGCAGCAAATTTTGCTGTGCTGATTACAAACGCAGTGCACACAGACACACTCCCAACTCTCTAACTTAAGCAGATGGCACAAGTGACTCATTTTTCTTTCGGTATCCTCGACTGACCCTGCCAGTAAATACCTGTGTAATTACTGCCTGCGACTAGTGTGAACAATTGGGCGAAACATACCTGAGTTTTGGTCTCTCACACGAAGGTCAAAGACTAGTATATTGTATCCTTTTCCAAGCACAATGAGTTGACCATATAATTCAGTGACAGATGAAAAATATCATCCCTGAAAATATGGCTTTGGGGCCAAAAGGAAACAGACTGAAGGTGTAAACAACCTTTTATCATGTGCAATTAACAGGCAGCTATAATAAATCACAGCTGCTCTGTGTGTCACATATATTAATGACTCTCTCTTTCTTATTGGAGAAATTAATTATTTACAATGCACAGGCAGAGAATCAAATCCCACAGGAAGAAGTCTTTTTCAGAGTAGTATAGCTGCAGAGGGAGATTGATGTAAAGCACATGACACACTATTATCTCTTTCTGTAGGTATGGAATGTATTGAAATGCTGACTTTTGTGATAATTCTCTGCAGAAACAGTTTTTCTATTTCATGTATTCATAAAAAAAACATCAACAATGTGGCATACACAATTCACTGCTTGGGTTTGCAAAGGCTTCACTTGGCTTGACAGGAAGAAAGTATCACCTCTCTGTTTTGAGTAGATTGTGCAAATGTTTTTTTAAATAATGGTACCATTTTTGACAAAGGCTCATATTTCATTTTTTGAGGTGCAGATGATAGTTTAAGTCTATTTACTATACACTATATGTGAAGCTCTAGTAATATTTGCACACACAAAAAAAATGCTGTCTCATTAGTACAGGCATGTCCAAACTATTCTAGGTTTTTGTTCCAACTAATAAAGAATACACAATTTAATCAATCAACTTTCTGAAGACTGAGATCAGTTGATTAAACGACTCTAGCTTGGTGAGCTCCTGCTTGGTTGGAATGAAAACCTGCATCCACAATATGACCCTTTATGGAATAGTTTGGACATCCCTGCATTAGTACTATTGATATTAGCATGGTGAATGTTTGTTTGCATGCAGGACATGTTCATGTTTGTTAGTAAGATAGGAAGGTGACTTTAGCAGGAAAGCTAATTTGGGTTGTTCAGAGTCTGTATCTTTTTTGTTGTGTAGCAGGATGCTATCATGCTCAGTGTAACTATCTGCTCTGCCTGTGTCAGAACAGCACGTTATTGCTTTACTCAAATATTTGATTTGTCTCCTAGAAATGATGTGCATATACAACTTAAAGAAACAAAAAACAACAATATAATTTCATTTGGATTGTAAAGGAAGCCCAACAGCGAAAGTCAAAAGCAAACTGTGGTCTTTTACGAGGTCAAATGCTTTGTGCAGTCTGTCGAACTCTGAACTCTCTAAAAGGTTTTTACTGTTTTATAACATGGTGGTGCTACTTTGTGGTGCTACTACTGCTTTGCCACTAGAGATTACTCATTCTCAGGAGATCACACATAGATGAGCAAATGCTAAATGCTGTTGTTTCTCTGGTGAGGACCATACCTGTTTCTAGTACCAGCTGTATTTTCTGTTGATGAAGACAGCACAGTGCAGGTTAAGGTATCTTCCCTCTGTGTAATCAAGCAAAGCCATTTTTAGTATAAACCCTCTCTTTGCAGTGATTGTTGCTCTGTATTACAAATTGAATGTGTGCATGAACGCTTTATATTATTTTGGATAGATATTGAATGGGCAATGCTCCCGCTAAAAATGCAGGACACATCCATTTATTGTTGTGACAGTGGTACCAGAGTTAAGGGTTAAAGGACGGGCTCACATTTTTCAAATCTGTATTTACACATTAACATGTAATGCCATAAAGTGATGCCTTCCTGGGCTGAGTCATTTAATATGAAATGTCAATGTATATATGGGCATGTGAGAAGGATAGATTCCTTTAAATCATCTGCTGACCTGTAAAGCATGCAAAGATCATCTATATATAGAGGTATAAGTTAATACCATACTTTCAAAGAAAGTCCTTTGCAATGTTCATGTTACCACAGTGTAAGTGGACAAAACCTTAAAGGTCAGGTGCACTGTAATGCCAATAAAATCACTGGTCAATTTAAGAAAAAATGTATTCAGTCATGCGTGAAATATACAACTTGTTTTTTTTAAAAAACATTTTAAATACCTCAGTTTATTCGACCATTTCAATGTAGCTTCATCTGTACAGTCTGATTTTTTAAAATTGTATTTACAAAATGAACTTTAATTATTTTGAAGATATCATTAAATTCAGCAAGATTACCCTCTCGAAAATTGCTGTAGTATCCTAATATCTTAAACTTAAACTGGCACTCTGTGCAGTCTGGTCAGCTAAACCAATTCTAGTTTCATTTCTTTCTTTCTTTTTTTAATTTTTTAATTTTTTAAATTCAACACATATTATACAGAGAGGGCGGCATGGTGGTGCAGTGTTTAGCACTGTTGCTTTAAAGCAAGAGGGTTCTGGGTTCGAACCCTTCTATGTTAGCCCTATGATGGACTGGCGACCTGTCCAGGGGGTAGCCTGCTTCCCAATGACAGCTGGGATTGACTCCAGCACCCCTTGACTCTCTGTAGAATAATTGGTATGGAAAATGAATGAACATTATACATAGAGCATACAACTTAGAGGACATGGTACTGTACAGTATATACAATTACACTTGTTGTAACTTATATTCTTCTCATGTCTGTTCTGAACATTGTTATGAAATATTTCTTCTTCAATGGTAATAATAATTTCCATAATACATAAACATGAGCACACATCAAATACCACACCATGCATACTACCAATGAATATGTAATACATTAACTATTGCATTAGGCAAACATACTTTGTGGTTTGTACCTGAGAAAAATAGGAAAACAGAGTGGTTCTGGCATTGCCTGTATTAATGGTGATCATCTTTCAGCAAGCCTGTTTGTTTTCAACTATAATCTTGCTGTGATTTCTCCATGATAAAAACATTTTTCACTGTCTCGCCATTGTGTTATGCTGGAGGGCTGCAGCATCAACCAGGAAGCTGTCATCATTGTCTTGGCTATTAAAAACAGAATTCTCAATAAAGAAATCAAATCTCTATCAGCCATATTATAAGGAAATATACCCAGTATGAAAAGTACTGGATGTAAAGTTAATATCCAAAACCTGTTTAATCCTCTTTTGAACATTCTGCCAGAAATCCAGGGGCTTTGGGCAAATCCAAAATATATGTGTGAGATCGCCCATCAATCCACAATCCCTCCAACATAGTTCAGATGTATTGCTGTAGCTTGAAGTGATAGATGGAGTGAATATTTAACATTACAACATTTGTTTCCAACCCCAATTTTTTCTCTGACATCCATATTGTTACAGTGCTTCATGAATTTTGGATATGACCCCTTTTTGTCTATTCCTCTGTAAATGACATTAACAGTTCCTCTAGTTTGGATGGTCTTTTACAAATATTCTTCCATATGTTTGTGTTGTTTCTGAAGGTCATGTCTTAGTTAAAAGAAGCCCTGCCCCGCTGTGATGTGACAGTGTGTATCAATTAACCCCAGACACACAATCATTCAGCTGTTCACTTGTTTATATAACGTTTCTTAATATTAAATGTGCCGCGTGTCCAAATTGCACCAAATTCAACACTGCACGTCCTTGGGTCCCCAGCAGTACACCCACCAATTCAGGAGTTGATTAGATGAATGGTTCTTTTAAATATGTGCAGATCATTAAAACGGCATTAGATGATCTAATTTTTAAGAGTCCACGTTTCTATTTTGTTGTACTATTGCAGTGGTGGTGTTAATTTTTACTCTAGATGTAGTTGATTTAAGTGGTCTGGGGGCAGACACAGTTTTTGTGTGGTTTTGGATGGGTTATTGCTTTAATGGAAGCACAGAGAAGCATGTAGAAGTGCAGCTGTGCCTCCTGGTCTAAACTTTGGGTTGTCAGAGGGCTTGTAGGTCCAACTCTGTGATACATGGCTGCCTCCTCTTCTACCTCTGTCCTGTCACTGTGGTCCAGCTGCCTTGTGTCATCACCCTCTGTAGTCTTTCCATCACATCTTCAGCAATGTAAATCCCCATGTCCATCATTATAGTGAACGTCATAGTCCCTGATTCAAGAAACACTTTCAGCTGTGCAGGATATGTGGACTGGTCCATCACATTATTCTCCTTTAGTTTTATTATGTCCTGCACATGTTTCATCTTTTGTTGTCAGTTGCGTAGTCATGATTGAAGTAAATGATCCATCCCTCATGTAGTTTTTGTTTCTATGCTTGCTGTATTACACAATCTTCCACCCTACAGTTTAGGAGGTAGGCAATGATCGATTGTGGGACAGCAATGGTTTGGTTTGGTTTGGTTTGGTTTGGAAATATGCTATTTCAAAGCGAATGTCCATGTTGTCTGGAATTGGCATTGATAATGAATAAAATCAGTCAAAATCATTCAGGGAAGCCATTTATCCACATATTGTTATGTCTCGACCATGATTCCATGTAGTCACACTTTGCAGATAACCTCTTGGTGTAGAAGTAGAAAGTAGAAAGGGTACTGATCTTTCAAGTCGCATTGTTCAGTATCTCCCAGCCTTTCTTCCATATATACTATTCTTTCCTCCAGTTCCTTCATGTTTACTCTAGTCTTGCCAGAGTCTTTTAGTTGTCATTAAACGCTTCTGTGTGTTCTTGTCTTAGCTTGTGTAACTGCCAATATTAGAGTCCTGTTGGCTATTGACGAGCATCTTCCCTGGCATCATTCCCTTTGCTGTGTCGGTACATCCATTATATGTATTATCCATCTTGCTTTTTTTCTCTCCCTATCTTTAAAGAGAGTTTTAATTGGTTTTCGTAACTAATATATAATGTAACTCATTTTCACCCTGTCTTCTACAACGTGGTGCCTCTGGGATTCCTAGTGTTGACTTTTCTTTCCTAGGAACATTTGAATTATGTCTGCTCTCGCCATAACTCAAAAGCTCTTTTATCATCAACACGAAATTAAGTGTCTCAGTGGGTATACTGGGATTCTCATTTATCCAATCCTGAAAAGATACCTACATTTGTTTGGAGTTTACTGTTAACCTCTTTTTAGTGATTGCCCCCCAGCAGCAATCATCCCCTTGGTTATAATTTCACAAAATCAAAGACTGAACCACCATCTCTCAGGAACGCACTAAGACATCTTAAGACCGGTGCTACATATGATATATCTCCCAGTATGCAGGGGATATATTTTCATCCTGTCACTGTTTAATATTTAATGATCAATATGAGATGCCAGCTTTTGACTCCCTTCAATCTCGACAGCCATGTCTGCACTGTATAAAGTTATTTGCCCAGAGTAATAAGAGTTATTGAAGCAACACACCAGCACATTATTGGTTAGGTGACGCTGTGAGGCCTCAAGCTGGCGATGTGAAGGCAGAACCATGATAGCATGATATTACCATTGCTATAATGCTCTAAAAACTCATATCACTAAGAAGTAAGAGGATTTTCCCCCACATTTTCTCCAGATTTTAAGGTATAATTTTCAGCTTTACTTGTTTCAAAAACCTTCTTTAGGTATATGTTTGCCTGTGGATAATATAGGGACACTTTCCTGTGTGTGATGTCTCTCGCTGCACGGAATTCTGTGTCCTATTATCAGTAAGAAGTTCTGTAAGGTTGCCAAAATGGGTGACTTGGTATAATTTGGTATAATACTCATAGCAGCAGTCTCAGTTCACTAACTTGAATGGCCCCAAAGTTGGGACTGGCTGAAGTGGGGCAACATGCATCTTGACATGTTTATTCTTCTTCTGGCACATCACACATGCACTAATGTTGTTCTGCACACACATGTTCATGTCTGGCCACCAGTATAAGTCTTGCAGCCTCTGCATTGTGCAGACCACACCCTGGTGGGTTTATGTACTAAGTCCATAAGCTATTTCCTTAAGGCCACAGGGAGCCACTTTGGTACAAGTCACTAACTAGTGATTTATACCAAAGTGGCACAGCCAGTGGCAAATCACGTGTGTGCAGGGTAGTATGGTGAATCTGCCAGGTGGTCTGATGACCCACATCAAAAACAACATCAATCCTGTTTTGTGCTGCAGTCTCAGGAGAGTAGTTGCTCCCTGCTCTGGTTCTGAATGAATGTTTTGGTTTCACCTTCACACCTTGCATAGAAGCCTGGGGCTCCAAAGCAAGAGTGTGTGCCTGATGACCACTTCCACCTGGCACACCAACTTTACTGTTGTATCCAGGGTCAGGTTTGCATCTGTTTGGACTAATAGTCTCTCATGTACCTTTTAGCAGCTAGCATGCTAAATTAGCTTGTCACATATCATTTAATCTGCATTTCCAGCAAACCTGCACTTGGTGGATGGCTTGCCTCCACATAATTGGTTACAGTCTCATACGGTCTCTGCGCTCCTTGTCTGAACTTGTGTCATTCCACCACAACATTTATTGCTGGACTGAAATGTACATGCAACACATCTACAACTGAAATCATAAGTTGTACCTGCATCTGTAAGTGTACATAGTATATATTAGCCTGTGTAGGAGAATTTGTACATTTCCATGGGTTGGACCAGTCATCCCCCTTTGTGTGAATGGCAAGCAGATCATTTTTGAACATATCCACAAATTGAAATGCAGGTTGTCCCATACATGGCAGAAACAATTCAAGGAGAGGCACACTGACATTTGCCATCCTCATCGCCAAGTAATCAAAACAATCATAAAACATCATCACGCTTCTTCTGTCAGTTTCTTTCCATACATGCAGTACAACATCCTGTGGTCTCCATTGACCTCTAGTTGGCAAATAGTAACTGAATACACAACATACTTGTTGGCCCGCAGCCTATTGGCTCCTATTCAGTTGGCCCAGTTCAACCTACTGCACAGAGACCCAAACTAGCTTTCTGCAATGTCACAATGAGTACAGAAATTCACCTCCCTTCTAGTTAGGTCACTTAGACTAAATCATTACAGGTACCTGACACTTACCAATGTCAGGTACCTGTAATGGCAGACAGAAGTGTCTTTAATTCCAAAGTACGGAGCAGAGGAGAGGTGTTTGCTTTTGTACAACTGGAAAACACAGATGGAAGTGAAATACCTAAAAGTAAAATGTACAATGCTTTAGAAAAAGTGTCCTTTTAAAAAAACAGCATAATTTACCACAATTTAAGGTAAATTATTGATTTAAAAAAGTATACAATTATTCTTGCAGCACTGCTAATTGTGTTTTTACACTGGCTACACTTTCTTGCCATTTGCAGTAAATATAGATGTGCAGCAGTGTGTTGTCAAGTTATTGCTGTGCCATTTCATCTTGGTCTTTAATTGCTATCGATTAAACCAGAGAGAGGAGCTTAAGATTGATCACGAGGAGCTGTTTAAGGAAATAACACAAAACTGAAAAGGTCACTTTTGCACACACAGGAGAGCTCTCATTCAGCTCTCATCATTACTACAGACAGGCAGATAAATGAAAAGAGCCACGGTGAAGGAGGAGAGTAGAGAGGAGAGAATTGGGAATTTATTAAGGGCTGAAAAACATCTATAGAAGATGTCAAATAACCAAAATATAGACATGTTTTTCTTCCATTTCAGTTTATTGATCCAGTCACTCACACTCATAAACACATTTTCATTCTTCTCCAGCTCCTTGGTGAAATTGGTGGACAATTTTTCCGTTCTTAAAGCAGTTCCTGTAGTGAGGTAAGTGTTTTTTTTCTTATACTGAATATTGTACTCAAAAAAAGAAGTTGCTTTTACCACCACTACCATTGTATTATTCCCATATTTAAAACAACATTTAAATAACTTTTAATGTAACAAATGTATGTTCTTTCTCAAAAAATTACCCTCCTCCAAAAGTTAGATTTCCAAGTAATATAATAATGTAGCAAACCCACCCGTAATTTTGTTTTAGCTGCTGAACAAGCCCCCAGGAACAACGCCGGACTGTGAAGCCAATTAGACAGAGTGGCTAAACTGTGTAAACACAACTTCTGGGTCTGTCATGTGATGCACACTGGCCCCAAAAAGCCCTTTTTCCTGTACACAATCATTGGAAAAGGAGTGGCTGTAAAAAGGTGAATTCATTATTTGGTGCTTCACAGCCCCCACAGAATGACTTGTTTTATTATCAGAATTTGATCCATTCAAAGTCTAGAACAGCAACATGATTAAACTATTTATCAGGGTAGTTTCCTTACAGCGGGAAGCTTATTTTATGATTTAATGTACCACTGAGTAACATGCATAGGAATGAAGTTGCTGCTATCTTTGAGTCGGTATCCAATTATCCTTCATACATCCATGGTCCTAAATCATACTTATTATAAAGTGGTCAGGTACAAGAGAATGATCCAGCCAAGTAGTAGGGTTGGCAGTAGGTGAGTTTCCAAAATGGTAAGTTGACTATTTCCACATCCCGATTAGTGACGCATATTCATATTTCGTCATAGTCCTGCACTTAACCTCACCTTTGGTTCTTTACCCTATAGTCTCCTTTATATCATGGTTTTCAGCCAATTACCCTTAAAGGACCAGTATGTTTAAACAGGAGTGCTTGTTGAATGATTGATGAGATTTGAATAACCCACTCCTTAAACACCTTTCTAATGTCAGAATTATAAACTGTATTTGACTATTTCTGTAATTTTCTTAACATTCTTACCTGTTTTACTAATTTTTAGTGATGATATTATTTCACATTTACACAACTATTTCTGTCACTTTTTCTGTGGACAAACGAATATCTAAAATGAACATCTTTCATCTCCGCTTGCAACTGTGGAACACCAATAAATACTCCGGACGTGGTCGGACAACGTGTCAAATGAACTAGCTAATTAGTAATTAATTACTGTTACCCCCCCCCCCCCCCCCCCAACCCTGCAAAGGCTATGGTTATATGCTATGAGACAGAGACGGACACAGAGAGCTCTTTGCATTTTGATTCCAATGACACAACCAGTGAAGAGAGACAAGGGATGAAAAGTAGGGTGAATAATATGATGCTGAAAAGCTTTTAACTGGTAATTGACTTTCCCCCCCTCAGGAAACATTCAATTGATAAGCACTCAGTGATTTCCAGTTCTAAATAGAAAAAATAAAGTATTTGCCCTCATAAAAATACATTTTGAGTTACAGTATGTTGCTCATTTTCTGACTAAAACATTATTCTAGCTCTGGTCAGATATTGGGTGCATATACTGGATTGGTTGGTATGCATTGGTTTGTTTTTTATGGGGATTTATTGTTGGATGACAAATATGCATAGTTTTTTTTATCCCTTTATTTGTCATATGAACGCGTGTGCACACTTATACATATAGACAGAAAAGGCTTGACTGCAAAATGTATTTGGTTATATAACATGACTTAAACAGGACTTATATCATATAACATTTTCTCTTATTTTAAACAATAATATAAATCTATTTTTTGGGGTACATTTTTGCCTGTTGTTACAGTAACCAAGTTAATGGTATGATAGGCTTGAGTCTATAAAACCACAAATCTAACACCTTATTATAAATATTTATACATGTGTCAGTTATACAGGTAATTGACACAAATATGGCAACTCTAAATAGACATTCAATTCACTGACAAGATCATTTGAGAGATCTAAAAATGCTGGTGAGGACAATTCTGCAGCACTCTGACATTAGCTGGAGTGTATCCCTACTACCTTTACCTGAATCTATACCTATGGTGTAGTTTATTTAAGTGGGACACAACTGCAACATCAATGAGATAAAGTTAGTTTTCTTTAAGGTTTTGCTAATGTCAGCTAACACTAGCTAAAGTTAACTATACTGCAAATTAGGGTTTCTTTTTCAATTCCTCAAGCTTCTGTGTGATCTGGTTATCTGTGTTGATACAAATGTGAAATAAACTGTGGTGTATAAAAACTGTTGTAAAAATCCATAAAAGGTGCATTGTGTGGAATTTAGTGACTAGATCTGGTGGAATGGCCTTGTCAGAAATTGAATATGATATTCATAGATATGTTTTAATTAGTGTATTAACTGAAAATATGAATCATTGTGTTCTTGTTTCTTTAGAATGAGCCCTTTATATCTACATAGGGAGCGTGTCCTCTTCCACAGAGGCCGCCATGTTGCACCACCATGTTTCTAAAGTAGCCAAGTACAGACAAACTAAACACTGGCTCTAAAGAGGGTCTTTTGCTTTTTTCGTGAGGTTTGTGGTAGATTCTCCTACACATTTGTAAGGGGAGGGTGAGGGGAGGAGTATTCATTTGGTTGCAATCTGCAACCTCACCACTAGATGCCACTAAATCCTACACACAGGTCCTTTAATATTATTGACATGTAGTTTTTGGACATGATCCACTTGAATCCCAGTTTGAGCAAGCGTATTACTGATGTCCTGTCTGATAATCCTTAGATAAAATAATAAAAATGTGACATTTTCTTTACTAGTGCAGTGCCCGTGCAAAATCTGTTTTTGCGTGTGTTTTTACTACAAAGTCAGACATCCAAATTCTCCCACATATTGATAGCGGCTCCCTGACGCCCGCAAATGAGATCCAATCTCCTGGAATCTGGAGCGTGTGCTAGAGAGTGACTGCGCGTGTGTGTGTGTGACTATTACAGCAGTGTGTGTGAGAGCTAAGCGTCCTACTCTGTGTTGCTTATCAGAGCAGAACTTAGTCAGACACATAATCAGCATAATAAAACTTCCGTCTTTCAAAATAAAACAACCCATTGCAGCCTCCCGATTGTATTTCAGCAACAAACACAAATAAAACAGACAGATAAAGACACCGTCTAGCTACGTAGCCTACTGACACATGGTATAACTAACAAAAATACCAAATCAACTAAATTTGAGCAAGTTAACAAAATACTACAGTAATTATGGTAATTAAGGCACTCATTTGGATTTTATTGGACTGCCGCAATTACTATATTTACAGTGCAACTTCATTTTAAAAGGCAGATTTCTCTCTCAGAGCAAAACCGTGGCGCAGCCGTTTCGCGCCACTGACAGACCCGGTGAAATCCCCGGTAACTCCTGCGCTGTGCTCAGTGTGCTGTGTGAGAGGGGGAGTGGCCAGTGGCTAGAGCGGCAGCAGCAAATGTGTGCTTCTTTTACCGATATATTTATCTATATCTTTTACATTTCTTATCCAAATGACGTCAAGCTTGGTACTGCACTTACTCGTGTCCGTAGCAAGACACCTGTCACGTTTGAAATCAATCGGATGAACGGTTCTAGAGATATGCGAATAACAGATAGACAGACAGACAGACAGACAGACAGACAGACGTTCCTGTAATTTATAGATAGATATTTATCTATATCTTTTACATTTCTTATCC
Organism: Scomber scombrus; assembly: GCF_963691925.1. Classification (NCBI taxonomy): domain Eukaryota; kingdom Metazoa; phylum Chordata; class Actinopteri; order Scombriformes; family Scombridae; genus Scomber; species Scomber scombrus. Next base: position 3,983,023 of record NC_084970.1, on the reverse strand, counting down.
AAACAACGTCAAATCTGGCACTGCACTTCCTCGTGCCCGTAGCAAGACACCTGTCATGTTTGAAATCAATCGGATGAACGATTCGAGAGATATGCAAATAACAGACAGACAGACAGACAGACAGACAGACAGACAGACGTTCCTGTAATTTATAGATAAATAATGATAATAATATTAATAATAAGAACATACTTAATTGATTTAAGTCATTATATTTTATTCTATTTTTAAAATTAATTATTTATTTCACTATCTACTTATGACTTGTCAATTTTGTCTACAATGATACAATCAAATGTTTCTAACACCCTCATGTGGGATTTCACACAGTGGTTGTCTTTACAATAATTGATTGCAGGACATTAATTATGTATTATGTGTTTTACTGCCATATATTATTCTCTGTGCTCACTCTCTATTTCTCTTTGTCCCAGCCTGCTTTCCATCTTTTTAATATCTCTGCTTTCCTCTGCATTGTGTGTGTGTAGTTTGTGTGTGAGAGGGCTGGGGGGATTGGAGGGTTGCTGTTTAACCAATATATCCCACTAGCTCATGAATATTAATCGGCCCTAACTATCAGGCTGACCTTGCAAAGAAGATGGGAGCGGGGATAAATGGAACAGCTTTCTCGTAGTGAGACTGCTAAAGAACATGTAGCTCTACTGAACCTTAACTATCGTTTATTTGGGGTCAGAAAGCAGATTTTTCGGCACTCTTGGATCGGTTGTTGGATCAGTTAGTTTTGGGAAAGACAGAAGACACTGTAGGCTTACTTTCTTACTCTTGAAAGTCCAAATACTTTTTTGTTTGTTTGTTTTTGGACTCTAGACTTTAGTGTTGGTGCTTTAGGGCCCCATCTTGCGGTCAGCGCACAGCGGATGGCGGGTGTGGCGCATGTGTCTTTGTTAGTTTCCCCCCGGCGCAGTTGTCATTTTCTCGGCCATATCTGGAGCAAGAAAAGGAGTGAAATGGATCATGCTTTATACTGTCAATAACGCAAAGAATGATGTTTGTGGATCAACCCACAATATGATGGTAGTTCAGGGTTCATGGGTCATAAAATAAGATATAAGAACTCTTTGTTCCCACATGAAGCTTATCTTATGATGGAAAGCTAAAACTTTGTAAGCAGGAATTAAGCCTAAGGTTACAGTTTGTGTTGCACAAGTTGAGCCTGTTTTCGCCGGATGACCCTGCGTTGTTTTGCCGCAGCTCTTTGCATTGGCAACCCCACCATTCATATAAATGAGTGAGTATAAGTGAGAATAAAGGGCTGCATATTTTTACTCAGAGCAATCTGAACGCTGTCTTGTCTGGAGCATTGGAGCCAATGATTAATTGGGACATAATTTTGTCCCGGGAGATATACTGTATCACTTTAGGTTAGAGAAAAATGAAAGGTTAATATAGTTAAGTTAATTTATGGTAAGGATTTTCATTAAGAATTGAATATATAATTAGTACAAGGTTCAGGTTATTATAGGATTTAAGATCTGCACTGTAATGGTGATGGTTAGGTTTTGGGGTTTAGAGTGTGTTGATTAATCCTGGTTTATCCAGCAGTAATGGTGTTTGGTTTGCTGCAGACATTCACAGAAGACAAATTGTCAAGCTTATCTGTGCTGCTCACTGCAGGCACACAGATGAAGAAGGTAGTAGTGTTTACAGAAATGCAATATAGATCTCACATTCGCAGGTCTTCCACTCTCTTTTAATGTCTCTGTCATTGCCGCCATCACTTTAATCTTCTCATGTTTGCTTTTTCTGTGCTTCCATCGCCTCCACTACCATCACATCCCACTCTCTTTCCCTCCCCTGTATCTCTTGCCCTCTCTTTCCTGTGTGACAATATGTGTCATAGGATGTGGCCTTCCCACTCACAAACACAGCATCCCCCTCAATGATATGCAAGACTCAGATCCTAAATCCTCCCAGCGCAATGCTCCACGGAGATTTTCTCCCCTTAATGTGATTCTGCCAGCTCTCACCATCTCTGCTTTATGCCACATTTCTATTTAATGTGTTTTTCTTCTCCTGCTCTTTCCACTTCACACAGCTCTATAAAGCAAGATTTTGTGGCATTTCTGGTAGCTACCGGCATAAAGGGTCACAGTGAAGGGAACCTGCTGCATAAGACAGAGAGTCAAAGCCCGAGGGAGTGAAGTAATGATCTGGAAGTTGATGCTAAGGGCCAGAGACTTATGGACCAAAAAGTTAGGATATATAGTTGTTTCCCAGCAGCAAATAATAAATGTGCATGACCACAGTCTTTCCCTTACTTGAACCGAAAGGTTCCTAACTGATTGAAATGACCCAGAAGTATCAAAGTCACAGCCATGATAGGAGCTGGTTGAATTCTCTTCAATGCTTTCTCTCTACTCTCCTTTAGCATAGGGTACACCTGACCATTCTTTATGAAAGGAGATGACATAATTCCATCCCAAAGTGACCAAGTGACACACCATTCACCAGGGTTGGGAAGGTTACTTGGGAAATGTATTAGGTTACAGATTACTACAGTAGTTACCTTATTTAAAGTAATGTAATGTTTCAATTACTTAATCAAAGTAATGTAACTTATTACATTTGATTACTTTTTGATAATTTTTCTAGTTTTCTAACCAATATTTTCAGCTGTTAGGGGAAGTGTACCCATTAAGCAAAATCTAAGTTCAGCTGTTTTTCATGGATACTAAGATGATTTATAAGGGAGATTTATCTGTCGTTTGAAAATGTAAAAATTCATTAGTTCATGTAGATTTTGGAATATAACATAAAGATATGGGATTAGGATTCGGGTTATATGATATGAAAAAGTCAAAAGTCTGTGACACCGTCTAAGCCCATGTGTGCTCCAAATAAGCCCAGGTCATGATTTATTTACTAAATATTAAAAAAAAATTGATTTCAAATAATTAAAAACAGCACTATATGTATTCAGTAACATGTTAAATACTAAAAATGAGGAAAAAACCCTCCTGCACTCTAATTTATTGACCAATTTTTTTGTCAGTAACTGTAACTGATTACGCTTACATTTATTTTGTAATTAAATTACGTAACATAACTAGTTATATGGAACAGTGTTACGTAACACTGCCATTCACCAACTCAAATGATTAAACAAGGAATATTTTTTTCAACATGACCAAAAAGGGACTGAGATCACCATGTAAACATTTTCCATCTCATGCTATACGTTGCTTATATGTTTTGAACTTTCAACGATGTTAAACCCATAAATGAACTATGAATGTTTTTCCTACTGTTGTTCAATGATAAAATTCAAGTAAAGCTGTGTTCATCTTGTTTGATAACTGGATAAACAAATATACGTGTTATTTAGTTTTTCTGTTTTTCATCTGAATTAAAAACAAACTTGAAATTCACATGCCTTTCCTGTTTTCGTCTTCAATTCGGCAATTGGAATAGAAATTCTGGCCCAATGTCAACTGAGATTGGCTCCAGATCCCCTGTGACCCTTTAGAGGATAAGTGGTAAAGAAAAGATGCCAAATAAAGCTATTTCTGACTTGATGATGAAGGAAATTGGGCTGTAGGTGACTCCCAATCAGGACTTCAAGAATCGGGATAACCTCAAAACCAAATGCAAGGTAAAGCACATTAGATTAGATAATTATAACAGGCTTACACTGGCTACCTGAGCATTTTATATGGAACTGTAATGTCCCTATTAATTATCTACCCATTGGATTAACTTTTAAACATTTGAGGTTAAGTAATTATCATTAGCCACAAAGTTGAATGGCTAGTAACAGTTAGACTATTCCATTATTGGTCAATGTGCATTTTATCCCAACTGTCTGTCCTTTCAGTAACATTCTGTTATCCATGGTGTTAATAGGAATTGGAGTATCCATCCACAGGCACAGGCAGCATCTATTTGGCCATGGTTTGATGCCATACATAATGCACTTCCACCCTTGTTGCCTCATGTGCCAGATCAGAGCCAGACTGCTGCTAATGTCTCATCTTCTGGCTGTAAAGAGGCTTCACCAACTTCCCTCATGCATGACAGTGAAGAGGACTCCATGCCATCAACCAACTCCCAGCCACCCACTAAAAGGTCAGATAAATGTTAAAAGGTTAAAGACAAGTTCTTGAATTATTGACTTGAAAGCGCAAAAAAAGTTATTTATCCACAAAATGAAATCATCATGTTCTTGCAGAGGTGAGGATCGCTGGTGTGGGGTTGACACGTGTGCTGCCAGTCTGTCCTTAAAGTGCAGACCTCCATGTTCATCCCTTTGCACAGGAGTTGGTGGTGGCACATGATCCTCATCCTCAGCTGCAATGACCTGTAGAGCAAACGTGTCATCCACTTCTAGGGCTTTGAAAACGTCCATAAATTTACCTTGGCCATGGGTCTTCTTCCTTTTGAGAGGGGCCATCTACACAGGTGGTAGTCAAAGTTTATCTAAATAAATTTGTACAATAGGGACATGTTGGTTGGGGGTATTTTGCTTCTCTACTGTAAAAAACAAAGTAAAGTTTCAATAGAATAAAATGTAAATATGTAGTTGGTGTGTTTTCCCCTTTTTACATTTTTAAACTAATGGTGCATTACTGTTTTGTAAGGCAAACAACAGCTAGATTCTGTGTAGAAACATATTAGATATGCAGGAACAATTTCAGTTGTGCTTTGATAATTAGATGTTAAATTGATTCACGTCCTGTGATCTTTGTCCAAAACACATATCAGCATCCTCTTACCATTTGTGAACACAGTGGTATGAGCCTCTGCAGTTGTACTCTCCCCCTGTGAATATTTCTGAAGTTTTGCTGTAAGGTGAGCCAGCTGCCCTTTTCTCTAATTGAAGATGGGCTCATGGAGATACATACTACTCAGCTGTGTAGATGGGTTATTGGCCAATGGATGGGCACAGTAGTGTTGGGCCCTTGATTATTTGGTAGTAATATCTTTGGGGGTATCAACTTTTGTCACGTTATACATCCACAGCCTTTATCAACCATAACCATAAAATTCCTTCTCGCCAAACATATCAAAAAATAATGATGACATTATTACTGAATAACAAAATATACCTCTTTTGTTCAGTCCCTCTATCCCTTTGTATTATTACCGCTGGCTTTGCTCACTGCCATATGCATTGGTTTGTAATACTGACTGACAGCGCAGTCAAGGTATACATGCTACAGTACACTGAGAATCAGAAATGCAGGGGTCACAAAGTGCTATTGAGGGAAATTTCTGCTGAAAATTGCTGAGCAGAATAGCTTTTAAAGAAGTAGCCTGTTGAGTCCTTCAGTACATGATTATCCTAACACAGAAATTGTTTAAAGAACTAGAAAATATTCACCAATTTCTGTCGATGGCGCCCAAGTGAGGCAAGCAAGTTATGTCTCTATTAAGTCAATATAATGTGTCCTTTTTGCAAAAATGAATCACATACCACAGAGGTGACATTGCCCTTCAGTCCATTTGTGTCTTCATCACTCCCTTCTCTCTGCCTCCTGGAATCTTTATTAGCGGGGGTCAGACAATTAGCCTCTCCTTGAACGGGGGAGTGGAGAAGCTCCTGTTAAGACGCTCCTCATTAGCCATTCCTCCCATCTTTTCCTCCGCACCTGTGTTATAAATGGGAAGCAAAGAGATCAGAGAACAATAAAAAGGCTGGGGTCAATTAAAAATTTACTCTTAGACATGTCACACATAAAGAGTTTCTAAAACGATGGGTTAAAATCATCTGAGACAATACACACACATTAGACAGCTGCCACGAGGCCTGATTTGAAAGGTAATGATGAGACATGGAATGAGATATGGCTAATGCACTGTCTTGCTTGTTTTATGTGTTAATTTCACTTCAGTGAATAATTATTGTAGAGAAGCTTGACAAGAACTAATTCTAGCAAAAGAACTTCCTCAAGGACACTGAAGAACATGTGGTGCTGTAAAACATTCAGACCATCATCCACCCATCTACCTGAGTAGAGCCTAGCCTAGCATTCACCGGGCAAGAAGTAGGATACACACTAAACAAAATGACTATCAAAGGATTTACATATTTCTTCACTTGCAGTTCAGTTTGTGTTATTATATAATTAGTGTATCTTGACCATAGAGGCCAAAATTTCACAAATGAACACCATACTGCATTGAAGAAGGCTTTAAACTAGCGATTGAGACCATAAACACATTTTGAAAACGTTTACTGAGGTTAGAAATCAAGTGAGAAGTTGGTGAATTCTTCATTGACTTGTATAGAGACGGAAGTCCTTTTGACACCAAAACGGTCGCCCCCTGGTGGCCTTTCAATAGAATGCAGTTTTAAGTTACTTCCGCGTTGGCATCATTTCAGAGGACCAGAGCTCCCCGCCAGATCTTGACAGAACAGAGTGGGCTCATCAGGATGGACCTTAAACAGACAGGAGCTAAAACTGCCTGTAAGAGAAATAGGCTGAACTGAGAGGCTAAAAAAGGTTAAAGAGGTTAAAAAAATAAATAGGTTGAATCATACAAGACTACTTAAGAGGAATCCCAGGATAAAAATACAGTGCTGGAAACTAGCATAATAGGTCCCCTTTAATGATGAATGCATTGTTCAGATCTTGGCCTGGTTTCAGACCTCTGGATCTTCATCCACATTTCTGATTTGAATCAAATAGGTTTGGTGTTGTGTTCCTTGCTAGCCCAGCTGAAGGTATTGGGGGGCTACTTTTCAACAACTTCGCTAGCCTGTCTTTATTGTAAAACTTATCAGTGAAGAAGTGTGAGATAAAAATGGTCTACTGTATAGAAAAACATGGTTAATCAACCTGCTTCATTTCATTATTCTTTCACCTCTATTTATTCTTCATAGCAGTACCGTGTCATGGTTACTATTATAAATGTAATAAAATGTAGAAAGGATGATTTTGAGAGAAATACATATAATCTGAAGGTAGCAAGGTTTTTTTTTAATGTCAAATTCTTAAAATGGTTTGTGCACTTTTAGTAGCTCTGTTCACAATGTACGGCTGTAGAAGTAACTACAAACGTCATATTCAACTCCCTCTCTTATGGCGCCTCTGCTAAACATGCTTCATCTTTTAGATGCATTTTTCTTTAATCAAAAAAGAGGTTCAACAATAGCTGTTTGGCCATAGTTTCCAACTTTCATCAACTGCTAGATACACAAAACTGCCCTCTGAGAGTGTGTGCACAATGTAGCCTAACATCAGTCACGTAAGAGGGGACACTTTCATGAATCTGGCTGTCAATCTGACATAATTTCCATCTCACTGCAAGCTTGCCAAGCTGCCAATCTGTTACATTGACAGCTTACCCATCAGATTCATAAAACTTCCGCTCTTACATAACTGAGTTTTCATGAGGGGTGGGCAAGCTGTCAGGCCAACCTGTAGATCAACCTGTGCTTATCAGAGTCTGGAATTGTCAATTTGTAAATATAAAAAAACAGCCACTCCTTGCAGATAAATAGTACCACTATAATACAGAGAAGCATAAAATGGTAAAAAGGTGTCAAATCTAGTTAATAATTCACATTCCTTACATTCCTGTTCCTCTATTATTTTTTACTCATCTAAATTATAATAAGCTGCGTTGGCATGAACTGTACCTCATTTTATTTTTGCAATCCTATCCCGATCTTTCTTTTGCATCTTCACATTGCAATGCTGTTACTAAAATACCTGGTTCCATTCTGCAATGATGTGCCAACATCAGCTGGCCTTCAGCCACCTCTTCTGTCAGCCAGTGAGCTGGGTTGCCGGGGGCACTTTTCCATTCAAAGCTTTTTGGCTGCAGGGTAACTGCACAGAGTCACTGCTGACTCCAATCAACACATCTCAGCCTCAATCCTGTGAATGTGTGCTGTGCAAATGATTTGTAATGTAGTACACAAGTTACTGCATTTCTGTTCCCTCATAATTAAACATTTCCTTATAACATAAAACGGAACCATCCAAGCTGAATGTGACATTCTTCTTGAATGTGTGATCATTTGGATGAAATATATTGAGTCAATATTTAGACTCGAGATGGTTTATGCAAACCATCGAGCTGAGATGCAAGGCAGGTTAATGGAATTTGAAACTATTGCAATGCTCAGTTTGCCCAGAATGCTTAGTGCCGGGGGAAATGATTTTAATTTGGTGTGGAGACATGATTCACTCAGGAAGCAATTTTCTTTCTAAAACAAAGGTGTAACATTTTCCATCAGCAAGGTTCATCGTGGCAGCGCATAACCTCTTCATATGAATTTTGCAACGTTTGTGTTTTATTAATGAAAAGAAAGAAACTATAAGTCCAAAAAACTTCAGAGACAAACTCAAATGGAATATGACTTGAAATACGTGTTAGCTCCAAACAATTGATTGCTTCTGGATTAAAATGGATATACTACATTAGCGGTTAAGCCTTTAGTTAAAGCCACTGAGGTGATGCATAGACATGCAAATAGTGCCGCACTCACTGTTGGTGAAATAACAGAGTCCAACTTTTGCTCCTTGCTTTTGATGAGATATTTATTGCTCATTGTTAATAGTCTTCAATGTATTAAAGGCAAGAATCCATAATCACTGTGAGTATATATCTCTATAAAACCAAATATGTATGTATGAGATATGTATGATTTAAAAAATGAGTTTCAAGGGAGACAATATAGAGTTTGCCCACCTGATATTCTTTTCTAGATCTGAAAAGGACAGAAATGACCTAGTTTAAATGTCTCAGTTGGAAGCCACTTCAGTCCCCAGATCAAAAAATACAACTTGGTTAGGTTCAGGAGGAAACAGCCCATGCATACTCCGAACTTCATCCACGGGACTGCTGTAGAGACTGTCCATCCATCCTCACCACCTTCTACAGGGGCACCATAGAGAGTGTTCTGATCACCAGCATTTCTCTCTGGGATGAGAACTCTAACACCTCAGTCATAAAGGCCATGAATAGAGTGGTGAGGACAGCAGAGAGGACTATTGGGTTGACACTGCCACCTTTAGAGGACATGGCTCAAAAGTGCATGCTGGCCAAAGCAACCAGCATCCTGAAGACTCCAGTCACCCCTGTCATAGATTGTTCTCCATCTTGCCTTCATGAAGGAGGTACAGCAGCCTGCATAGCAGCACTGTTAGGTTCAGTAACAGCTTCTACCTCGCTGCTATCAGACTGCTAAACAAAATGACACACTGCTGACTGCTTTGCTCTCTCATCTGTAATCAGGCAGCTGTCATGAAAATGTGCAATATTATTCATTATTTATTAATGTGCACGCTTTACATTCTCCACACTTCATACCTGTCCAGAAATTAATAATTTAAATTATTTATTAGTTATATATCTATTTCAATGTATCTGTCTGTAATTTAGTTCTTTGCATTTTGGATTCTATAGTTAATGACAATTAAATTGAATCTTGAATCGAGAAAGGCTGTTTCTAATTATTTCTGATTTGGAGTACTTAAACTGCAGAGCATTTTTTGACATCTAATTTTTTAATGTCAGAAAGGCAGGACATCATAAAGGACATCTGTTCCAGGATTTATCATCCTCATAGCAGTGAAAAATCTTGTGTTTATGCATGATTTGACCCAGGGGTAGCATGTTCATAAATATCAGGAATAGACCCTTGTGGGACCCTACAAAAGAGAGGGGCATGAGAGGAACATCTCCAAGCATAACAGAGAAGGACCTGTTAAACAGATAAGAGATGAAGCATTCCAAACACAATTCGGACAGCTGGTCGCCCACTGTGTCAAATCACTGAGTTGTGGTTAAGGAGAATTAAAATGGAGTAAAGGCCTGCATTAACAGCAAGCAGTAAGTGACTCGTGACGTTAACCAGAGCAGTCCAAGTAGTAGAAGTCCCTTGTTTAAGGTTCTACCTAAGTTTCCTCAAAGACCTTTGTGATCACATACAAACAGCAGCAAGAACACTAATCTTTCTGTGACTTTCTTGACATGAGCTTATCTTTTGTGGTTCTCACTGAATAGGATGTGCATCCAGTGATCACTGTATGCCCTCCTCCTTGAGTTCCTCTTGCTGGCAGTTGCTTAGCGCTGGCCTTCTTCTTTCTCCTCTGGTCTCTTTGAAATTCACCACTGACACCTTGGTGGGTTTACTGGTGTTTGTGTCAGTCTCACTGTTTCAACTCCTCTGTTTCTTCTTGGGTGTCCCGCTCTCTGTGCTGGCTATTTTCTTAGTCTCCTTCGACATCACATTCTCCACTGATACCTCGGTGGGCTTGCTAATGTCAGTGTTGTTGTTGCGTCCTCTGTGCTTCTTCTTGGAGGTCTCTCTTTCTATGCTGGCTTTTCTGTAAGACTTCAGTGAGTTTTAAAGTGTATGATGTTTGTGTGACCCTCCGACCTCTTCCTGGTAACTCGTTCTGTCTGATTTTTCCTCACTCTACAATCTTCCCTGATGTTGCTGTTGGGTTTGGAGGTGATACCTCAGTTGCTCCCTACAAATGATACACATGATACACATCAACTTGTTCTGAGTGCATGTAGTCAATTTTCAGCCCCTATGGCTTAAAAATGTTGCTATTGGTTAATTCTTCAAATCTACAAGTTGCTTGATTAATTGATTACATTTAGGCTTGTTGCTTGTTGGCTCCTCCACCTTCATGCCCACTTCATGCAGTGATTACCCGTTTTCATTCCTCGCACAACTACTTCTGTCACTTTTCACATGTGCAACCAAATGCAACACGATGAATGCTTTTCAGGTGAGACTGTCCGAAAGAGCTCACTTTTATGATTCACCATGTCAACAGTACAAAGACACCCTGAAGAATTTTTTGGAGCGAGATTGGGAGAAGCAGTGGGAGGCAGCCACCTGCAAGTGTGGCCATTCAGAAAATGAAAAATAAATTTAGATGTGGTTGAATGACACATCGTAGGAAGTCATTCTTTTAAAGCATACGGAACCCCTCACTTTCTACCGTTTTATATAAAGGGCACACCGCTTCCTGCATTCCTGCTGTGTGTGGCTGTATTAATGTGGATAATATATGCATGTTTGCATACTTGTGTGCACGTGTGGTGCAACTGGGTTGGTGCTCTGGAAAGTGAATGAAAATGTTCAAACACATTAAGTTTTATTTATGTACAGCAGCATGTTCTGCTAACTAAATCCTCAATAAGTCACTGTCCTTCCACTCCAAGAAAACAAACATGACAAAAAGAATGGCACATCAGGAAGCATTTGAAAAAGAAACATTAGTTGTGATTTCGGAGCATGAAGACGAAATAGATTTTCATGAAATTAATGACGTCTGCACTGAGACCACTGTCATCAGAAGTATGGCGTGAATTACAATTCAGAATGTTGCAGATGGTGCACAATGTTTGCAAAGAAATACATTTCTGAGTATGCATTTTGTTCTTGGTATGTTCTTGAGTTAGGTCATTAAAAGACACTTGAAGAATGATGGCTTTAATTGGTTTGCATTTCAGTTTATGTTGCTCTGCAATGATTAAATTTCTGCTGCTCGTTTAATTTAGATTAATTATATGTGGATGAATGTGTGCAGTATAACAACACTAATTGGCAGCATCTTTCATTTATTTTGCCATAGGGAAAAATGTAGTGTCTTTCTGTGTTTCTTTCACTTTGTTATTTGGTAGACCAATAATCACACTCACAAATATGCACATTTACTCTCCAACCCTCTTATTTACACAGCACTCTATTCACATAACAAATCAACTCATTTTATGGGAAGACAATTTGAGGCGTGGCGTGTTTTTCTTTTAAGAAAAACATGTTTGTCTGTACTCCTTCTCTCCTGTGACAAATCCAGTATGGCTGAATCTGGTGAGAAACACTGATGGCCTGATGCCAAAAGCATTATCTACATCTCTTGGTGCAGACTAAAGTTCCCTTTACAAATACAAATGAGAGAGGACCCAGGTAATCATCATTTGGCAGAATACTATCATCATGGGTACCACCTCCACCACAGCAAGAGGGACAGTTAAAAACCGTCCCAAGACCATCCAGATATCCTGATGTAGCCGTATAGATTATTCCAGTTACTGATGTTGTTGTCATGTGATAGGAGTCACAGTTGTGAGGATTCTGAAACTTAAAATGATGTATTACACCACAAGTATTAGCTTGACAGTCAATACTAAGAGTTATATGCAACATTTTTGATAATACAAACTACAACAATATGCTTTAAGTAATATCCTGGTTTCTGTGGGTTTGTTGTTGCCTGCACCTCAATTCCTGCCTGGGAATTTCCTGATTGGTTATTAAGAGTTTTCAGCTCATGAACTCAGTGTAAAGAGCCCTAAATGTTGTGTGATGAGGTTTATTACATTGTGCACCGGACCATCAGTGTAACCAGGTGTAGATGGTGGGAGTTGGGTTATACTTAATGATGTTAATGATGATTATAATGTAACAAGCCATTTTTCCCTCACGCTTTCCTTTCAAAATGTACCATTATCTGGGGGCTTTGCCACCCATGTGATTATGGGTGGCAAGTAAGTATATGACTTGACATATACTTGACAAAATAACAGATCCCCCCTCTACCATCCCAAAAAAGGGTAGGTGCTATTACACTACCATATAGAATAATAAAAAAATAAGAAAGGTCATGTGAACAGCTAAAGAAAAGATTGCTTGATGTGCTTTCATTGTTGCCTGACTAGTGCCCTCAGAAATAGATATGGCAATTGGACACATCTATCAGTACACTCAAGACAGCAATACAGCTCAGCTGAACACAAAACAAACATAGTTATGGAACAGCTGAACCAAGATCTAATGACTTAAACCACAAAAGAGGTTTCTTAAAGATTGATTGCAATTGTCAACGAATCGGTAGAGCGCAATTGTGCTTTTTTGTGACCATGCAGGAAGGTTATTTGAGCCTGGAAATGGAAATTTCCTCAGGCAAGTTGAATTAATGACTCAATTTGAGGCAGTTATGCGAGAGCAGCCGAAAAGAATCCAAGTAAAGGAGACAAGTGACACTTGGCAAACATTTAAAATGAGCTAGTAAAGAATAGAGTAGGGAGAGTAAAGAAAGACAGGTATTATTAATTATTAATTAATTATTACTCACTTTATCAATGACTGCATCCAAGACGCAAGTGGCTCCCTGAATGTATGATGTAAATTTTGTTCCCACAGCCGGAAGGAGACATGAAATTAATTTCCGTTATGTGGTGTGTGTCGATCACAACTCAAATACCCCCTTTACACTTTTCTACTTCATCTGACTTGGGCAGACTGAATAGCTATATGATGTCAAAAAGACTACTACTTACTCAAGCAACCATGAATCACTAATAATCCAGTATCTTAAACCACTTTAAGAAACCTTGGGAAATTGGAGGTGGTTAAGTTTTAGTCAGATGTTGAAAAGGTATACAAGCATAAAGTGGTTGCTAACATGGTCTTGGCACAGTGGTAATGACAGATAAAGTGCCACTCTAATTACGCTGAAGTTACCTCAGTTCTCCAGTGAACAGGAAAAGGTTACAGCAATGTTATCACTTCCAAGCATATGGATAGAGAAATGTGCTGCTGTAGAATGTATCTGACCCCTGAAAAATGTCAGTGAGACAGCATCATGAGTGAGTGTCCATAAAGATGAGCAAAACCTTTGTGTCGCTCATAGACCATCCACGTGCTTGTGTTAGTGATGTACATTTGTTTGCTAGCTAGCTACACAGTTGTTAATTATTTTTCTGGTTGTTAAGACTTCAGGTCAAGGCAAGACAATTAGTGGAAAAGTAACCAAAACTGACATTATGATTCACTAACCCACCTAATTTTGGTCATATCATTGTGTTAGATTATATATATATAAATGTATTTATATTTTATGTGAAGCACCTACAGATTTTAGTTCTGCTGAAGATGACCAGTTTACTGAGATGACCTCTGACTCCATCCTGAGGTTGAGGTTTACAGCACAGTGGTATTTTGTTAGCATTTTGTTGGGGCGATGGGGGCAGGTGGGGCTTGAAAATCCCCCTTTGTCCAAAGTGGGGAATGACAGAAAAAGGTGTTCTGTGTTCTGTATGTATTTGCATTCTACACTACTTTTGGGCCGGTATGAGGCGGGAAAACATTATGCAGAGTTTTCACGTGCACTTCATGAATATAAACCTGGACTTCAAATCTCCTTTTCTGAGTTTTAGAATAAAATTTATATCCGATTTATTTGTTAGTGTTTTGTTATGTTTTTATGATAGTTATTACATGCTGAGTAGAAAGCCTTAAGTAAAGCAGGTTTATCAAATCAGTAAATGCTGTGATTTAAGCAGTTTTAAAATGATGCCATTCATACAAGTATTAGATCTAATAACCTAGCATCTGAATAATCTGCAGGAAAGATCAACTGATGTTTAATTAATTAAATATTGTGTTGCTTGTGTTTGTTGTATAAATCAGAAGCAAGGCAAGGCAAGGCAGTTTTATTTATATAGCGCATTTCATACACAATGGCAACTCAATATGCTTTACATAAAACAGAAAAACATGTAATTTGAGAAATATTAAAACATACAATTACCCCCCCACCCCCCACACTAATAATAAAAACAAAGTACAGAAAAATAGAAAGAGGGAAATAAAATACTATAATAGAGCATTAAATATAAGATTGCAGCATAAAATAATAATTAGCTTTAAAATCATTAAAAGGACAAAGAGTGCAAATGAAAGATTAAAATGTAAAGTGCTTTAAAAGAGCTCAATCATAAGCACAGGAGAAGAAAAGTGTTTTTAACGTGGATTTAAAAATGTATACAGTTGGGGCTGTTTTCAGTTCTGCTGGTAATTTGTTCCAGTTGTGGGCAGCATAACAGCTAAAAGCTGCTTCACCATGTTTAGTTTGAACTCTGGGCTCCACTATCTGACCTGAGTCAGTAGATCTCAGAGCCCTACTGGGTTTATATTCTACTAACATGTCATTCATGTATTCTGGACCTAAACCATTCAGTGATTTGTAGACCAGTAGCAGAACTTTAAAATCTATTCTATAGCTGACTGGGAGCCAATGTAAAGACATTAGAACTGGAATAATGTGCTCTGACCTCTTTGTTCTGGTTAAAACTCGAGCTGCAGCGTTCTGAATGAGCTGCAGCTGTTTAATGCTTTTTTGTGGGAGTCCAGTCAGAAGACCGTTACAGTAGTCGAGTCTACTGGAGATGAAAGCATGAATCAACTTCTCCTGGTCTGTTTGAGACATAAAACCCTTCACTCTGGATATGTTCTTAAGCTGATAGAAGGCTGTTTTGGTGATTGATTTGATATGATTGCTGAAGGTCAGATCTTAGTCTATCAGCACGCCAAGGTTTCGGACGTGGTCGCTAGTTTTTAGAGAGAGTGACTCAAGATGTTTACTGACAGCAATCCTTTTCTCTTTATTGCCAAAAACAATGACCTCAGTTTTGTCCTGATTTAATTGAAGGAAATTTTGGTTCATCCAATTAGTGACTTGCTCTAAACAGTGACACAATGACTGTATTGGACTGTAGTCATCTGGGGACAGTGCCAGGTATATCTGTGTGTCATCTGCATAAATGTGATAGTCTACATTAGAGTTCTGCAGAATTTGACCCAAGCAGCAGAAGCAGTATATGGAATAACAGTCAAATAGTTAATCACAGTAGTAGGCTAGTATATAAAAAAATCTGACCAATTGTATTGTATTGTATTAGCTGACATGTTAGCAGTCAGTCAGCTGCTCTTCCTTGTTGAGATAGTACCTGTTAGCATCCATGACATGAACATCTGTTGTTGAGATGAAAAAGTGATTGAATATATTTTGTCTTGTGGATTTTAATTGCTGTGCCTTTTATGTCTATTCTTTTCCCCTCTGATATATAGAGACACATCAGTATACTCTTTGATGGTGATAAACCAACCATTACTAAATGCACCAACCGTGAACTTTTCCACTGTCCCTTCTGTAAATACGCGGGTGCAAAACATATGGTTGACAACCACATAGAAGGCCATTCCTCAGTAAAACACAATGGTGCGTATCTTACATATTACATAAATAAATAAATTAGTACGTTTTCACAAGTGTGATTCTTGTTCCCTTCATTCCTCTCTTACAGAATTCACAATGATCAAGTGTGGCTTAAGTTGTCGGACGACAACACATTTGCAGCAACAATTGTAAATAGATCGCACTTCATAAGACATTTACAAATACACCAGGAGGAGGAGCATGCTGCAGCCCCCAAAGAAGCAACAAAGGCTCTCGCACAGCCCATTTCTTATTCATAACTAATCATTATTTATGATAATTATGAGTCATTATTAATAACCAAACACATTCCTTTCTACTCTTACATGTATGGTTGCCTTGTAGCAAGGCTATCACCTACACCATAATTTTTTAGTGAGCTCAAGATCCTACAAATGGTGTCCTCGTGATAAGGCTATTATGGACATTACAGACACATTATAGAGTCCGCGTAGTGAGACTAGTTACCACATTATGGTGCTCCGTAGCGAGGCCATTATTTCTAGTTACGACCAAGGTTCTAACATTTGGTGTACCCTTTGATAAGGCCCTGATTAACAGTTCCAACATTTTGGTGCTCCCTTGATGAGACTACAGTAGTTCCACTCCCTTAAATAATGGCTTCCCCATTATTTTCAGTTACAACATTTTGGCGTCCCCTTAGTGAGACCCTGATTCTCAAGCACAACACCCACCAAGATCATTCAGTGACTCTACTGATCAGCTATTAGATTTATGCTGCAACAAAACATCATGCTCCTTTTTTGAGTTATTTAACTTATTTATTCAGGGTAAATTCACTGAGATCAATGAATTCTCTTCTTCAGAAAAGCCTTGATCATTTTCACAACTGCCCAGCACTACAGTCAAATCTGCTATCACTGAGCATCTTCACTGGGTCGGGGTGAAGGGCCTTGCTGAAGGGAACCTCAGTGGTGGTAATGAGCGAGAGGCAAGTGCTGCTTCTTCACTAACCCAACCTACATTTATCTTGCCTGTCAAGGCGACTGAACCACCGACCCTCCAATCACAAGCTTGCTTCTCTTTAGACCACCACTGCCTGCTGCATGACTACTTGAAATTTCTGGAGCTACCTTCGTTTCTCTGGCTTTATATAGAACAGTAAGTAATGGTGTGATGACAGTTACTTCACACTCTGCAGTGGCTACTTCCACAGACTGCTTAATGATGGAGTTACTATACACTTGGGAGTACAGTACATACTCGTCTGAATGCGTTTCATTCGAGCGATTGGACTTCAATCCATCTCAAATGCATCCTGGTTGTGTTTACACTTAGCTTATTTGTTGCTCAGGAAGCATGAAATGTACAGTAAATGGGGGTCAGTGTATTTGGTAGGTGCTGGATTTTATCTGGATGTGGAGACACTTGAAATGGCAAGTGTAAAATGGAGCAAAAGTGAGCCAGATACTGCAGAGCTCTTAAATTGAGACACTGGAAAGAGAAAATTAGAGGAGTGACAGAGTGTCTGCAGGAAAATTGAGATCATGTCTCACCTCTGCCAGAACTGACAGCAGAGAGATAGCATAGAGGCTTAAGGTTTAGATGAGCTGGACAGATACAGTTTGTCCTTTAAGAGCACCAACACAGTTCTAGTAAAAAAAAGTGAATCAGCTGCAATTCCAAGAAGAGCAATTCAAAGAACTGTTTTTCCTGTAGCTTATTACAGCTATACATACATTTTTACATACCGCTGCCATGTCAAAACTAAAGTAGTTGGCTATAGTGAGGCTTTGAAATCCAACGGGGAATTTTTTCAGCCTTTTATCCCAGCAGGCCGTGCTCCATTCCACATTTTAAGAACAAACAAAGAAAACAATATATTGCAGTTATAATTTTTAAATATACAACCATGGAAGTTGAAGTATACTGAAATAGGAGTTGATTTAAGTTGCAAAATTGGAAGTGATAAGAAAGAACTGAACCACAAGAATGACTGAACCATGACTGAGAAACGCACGGCAAGAAAGTGTTATTAATACATCATGGATTACAGTCTTAGCACATAAATCATGGGCATATTTATGACCTCGGTATTTGAAAAATCCTGGCTACGGCCTTGCTAGTGGTCCTGTCACATTAAAGGACTAATTGTTTTGCATGAGCTGTGTGATTTCTACACTCACTTGACATGATGAGAGGCACTGAGCAGTGAGGGAAAGTGAATGCATATCGCTAGAAATTGTAACTAAGGTGATGACTCTGAGAATCCGAGGCTTTCCTCTCATATATCTCACCACCATCTATTAGATCAGATGCTTGATTACACTGACATTCAAGCAGAACATTCTGAATATGTACCAAAATGTGAAGAACACCTCTGCCTTCTTGTCACTGTCCCTGTGACAGTTAAGGTAATGAAAACCTCAGCACTTCATGGAACAGGATAGGCTGTCTACACTCACAGGTCTCTGTATTGACCATTAGATCTTGAAGTCATTGGATATTGATATGCTGCAATAGCACCAGTCACTGAGGTCAAAGCTTGCGAGGTCAAGTGTTATTCAGTATTGAATTGTATCCATTTGAACTACAGTTCCCATGTTTCAAGGATCAGTAAACATTAATGATATAGATCACACCTCCATGTGGTTTTCAAAATTATAGGTAACCTTTGCCACCTTGAGTGGTACCAACAAGTGAAATTTTGGCCTCTGGCCCATGGACTAAAAGCGCAAATGCATGTTCACAGATGAACTGCAAAAAAAATTCCCAGTTTACCGACCAGGTCGGGACTGGCTGAGTGCACCGTGTGCGAAGCTGGTACATATGTGTCTGTGTCCAATAAAGGTGCCGGGGACCTCATAGCTCATATGGACACAGAGAAACATAAAAAGCAGTGCGAGGTGAG
The DNA here is from genome assembly GCF_963691925.1 of Scomber scombrus. Lineage (NCBI taxonomy): Eukaryota > Metazoa > Chordata > Actinopteri > Scombriformes > Scombridae > Scomber > Scomber scombrus. Next base: position 3,964,156 of record NC_084970.1, on the reverse strand, counting down.
AGTAGTTCAGCAAAGTTGACTGAGTTCTTTGTGAAACCCGGAAAAATAGAGGATGCTGTAAATGCAGCGGAGGGTGCGTTGGCATTTCATACTGTGATACACCACCACAGCTACAGGTTTTTCTAATACAGAAGAGGTATTATTTAGAACATTATGTATATATATATATATATATTTTTTTTTTTTTACAATTGAGGCATAATAAAGAAAGTTCAGTAACCTATGAGAAGCCTATCTGAATTTCTGTCTTTGAGAGATATTATTTTGTAATATAACAAAATATTCTATCCATACATATAAACGTTAAATATATTTATATTATAAGGAATCTTTGAGTAAACTGTGAGTATCATTTAAGTAGGCTATCTCGTGGCCGGGCTGAGTGTCCTCTTTTTTGGAAATCAAAATATGGTCACCCTAATTTAAATACTTGCATTCATGTTGACAATTATTAAGTTCATGTTACTTAGAAATGCGTTTTATTGTGGCCTAAAAGCTAATTCACTATACTTAAAACATTATGTTGGATCAACTTAAATACTTGCATTCATGCTGACAATTATTAAGTTCATGTTACTTAGAAATGCGTTTTATTGTGGCCAAAAAGCTACTTCACCGTACTCAAAACATTGCTTTGAATTAAAGTAATTCTGCCAGCAGTTGGCTTAACTTAAAAATTCTAGTGGAAAACGTTAACATATTTTTTTTTGTTGACCCAATGTTTTATTTTTTAGAGTGCATGGATCCCAAAAACCCAGAAACATCTAAATCTCTATCTAACGGCTGGTTGCGAGCATGCAAAGCACAACTGGCTACAGCAGCTTTTCAGCTCATACCTGCAAAGTGTGTAGTTGGGTCAGATTGAGGCTGGATCACATTCCCACCACAGTCTAGCCACTCCAAAGTTTGGAACCAGATAAAGACCACCTCCTGTAAAGGGTCTCATTAGGGTTGTTTTGGTCCACATCCGAGTATGATTACTGTGTTCAGATATCTCGGGTCGACATCTGGACTGGAGGTAGAGAGACGTCCTCCTCCAGTCCACATGTCGATGTGTCCTTGGGCACTTAACCCCAAATTGCTCCCGTTGCTGTGCTAACGGTGTATGAATTCTCCCTTGTAAGTCGCTTTGGATAAAAGTGTCTGCTAAATGACTAAAATGTAAATGTAAAATGTAAATATCTCAAAGAAACCTAACAAAGAGGAAACTAACTATTCAACTGACTTTGTATGAAAGCTGTCAATCACACTCCTCCAAGTAGAGGAGTACTCTGGAAGCATCAGTTATTTCTTCATTAAGTGCTGCATGACTGCTGCTCTCAGTCACCATTTGCCCATGTGTGGGTTTGCCAATTATGCTGAAAACTGTCTGATTAATGAGTTACATGTTAGTTTAGATGACTTCATGTTTACAGCTGGTTCATTTGTAAAAAAAACAAAAAAAAAACAGTGTCAACATGAACTGGACCAGACAGAGATCCACATAAGGTCATTGTTGTTATTAGTCCAATTCAGTTTAGATGAGAATCAACTTTTTGAAATATTGCACCCACCCATTTACTTTACCAGCAAGGGACAAGGATACCAAAGGATCATACATTAATTATATCCAAAGTGATTTAAGCACAAGACTTAGTGATGTGGGAGTAGAAGAGATCATCATTTCCAGCCTAATAACAGGGCACGTTAGATTTATAAGACGCTACTTCAAGGTAACCATCTAACAGCACAGTGTGATTTTTGTCAGGACGCGGAAATCGATATCAAAGAGAAGAACAGTTGAGAGAAATTCTCAGCAAAGCAGGACAGCAGGGGTTTGAGATAAAGGGAACTCTACATTTGACATCTAACACGTTCAAACTTTGTTTGACTTTTTAAAAGAAAAAGGGATTATAGAAGTTGGGCTGTAATAAAATATTGGCCGTGGATACTTTGAGCCAAATGGCAGAAAGACAGGAAAGAAAAAAGTTAAAAGCATAAATAGTAGACAAACAGTTGTACAAATTGTTCTTTTCTTACTTTTAGATTACAGACAAGAGAAATCACCAGTTTGCAGAGCAGCATGCAGGTGTACTTACCATTTCTTATCAACTACCCAGAAGGAGATACAGTGTAACTACTTACGTTCTTGTCAGTCACTGTCATATCATAAGTTTTTTTTGGAAAGAGTTTATAATATACTAATTCTTGGCTGTTTTTGGGTTGTCCTTGTTGTACTTCTTCATAGTCAAGTCCTCTCAGGAGATGGTTGGGGAATTCACTTATGTTTGATCCCTGAGGGTTTGAATTGATGAATGAAAAATTCGAATAACTGTCATTTTTATTCTAATGTTATTCTACTATTTGTTTCTTTCTTCTTGTTAAAGTTCCCAAACATGCTATGAATTTATTTAATTTATTTATTCATATTCATTCAGATGGTGAACTCAGCTCTGATTAAATTTCCAAAAATCATGTTGTGGAAAGAATGGGGAAATCCAAATTTAAAGTATTAAATAATATAAAAAATAAGAGCTTACAGTGGAAGCATTAATGATGTTTCTACAAATAATGGGGTGGCTATGGCTCAGGAGATAGAGCAGGTTATCCACTAGTCGGAAGATTGGTTCGATTCATGTAGATGTGTCCTTTGGCAAGATACTTAACCCCAAATTGCTTCTGATGGCTGCGGTGTGTGAATGAGCAGATTGGTGTGGTAGCCCCTCAGTGTATGAATGTGTGTCATAAGTGGTCAAAAGACTAGAAAAGCACTATATAAGTACAATTCATTTACCAAATAAAACAAAATCCTTGGTATCAGATCAACTAAATGTTGCAGTGCATGGTAACAATGGTACAATATGGTAACATCAGAATATCCTGAGAGGTGACCCCTGCAAATAACTATATGGACCTTATGGTGTAGTCTAAATCAATGGAAGCTGCCTGTGCTGAACTGATTATGTGTAAGCTGCACGTGCAAATTGTTGCTACAGTTAAATCAATAAATTGAATTTTTCATAGCAGACATGTCAAAGCAGGTAAAGCACAGGTATAAATAATATTAACATTGACTCTGTTCTATTAATTAACCCAGTAAATTATGTCAGTGAGAACGCTGGAAACGGATCAACTAAATGCAATGCAGCCAACATTGATGTCTTTAATTCCACCTTTGCTTTCCCTGCTTTGACGAGTCAAAATGATTGCTGAAAAAGAAGAATTCCGATGATTGTAGCAAGGTATGATGTTAGTGTGTTTAGATTTGATTGAGTTGCAATTCGGAGAAGAACTGGGGCTAAGTTTGTGGAAGTTCATGTCAATCTGCTGACTGGATGGAAGAGAAGGCGTTGGGGGTGGGAGTGGGGGATACAACTTGTAAAATCAAAACCCACTACAAGTACTACAACTGAGGTCGTAGTTCTGATCAGATCATTAATCCAGCTGGTGACTTACACTCACTTGTGGATGCATGATTTTTGCTTCCAGTCAGTCTGTAGTACGAATTCATGTAGTCAAATCAAATCCAACTAACAACAAAAGCAAAGTGGTACAAAAGGAATTCCTTACTACTTTTATTAGATGCAGTTAGAGAAGACTTCACATTTGGATCAGGGGAGACTTTGGCTGAAGTGATCCAGGACTTGCCCAGTGTCTCTGATTTATTCTCAAAATGAAAACCAAATAAGGTGACTAAGGCAGTTTTGAGGCCTTACTGTTTTTGATCCTGCTTACAGTGGCAAATCAGCTCTCCCACCTGATTTCAATGAGGAAAAAAGCAATTTCAGTATTGTCAGATTTTCTCACTCACACTCGATCCAGACATACAAGCTGCTGCAGAGGAGTGAGCCCTGAGGAGTGGGGTGAATACTCTTTTATCTCTTTCACGCAAACCTGTAGGAGTCACTACTCGATGCATCATTATACCCATACTGACATCTGGCAGGACAGATGAACGGATGTTATTCATTTCTCTTTCACACAGGATCTTACTGTTCAGATGCACAGATGTGGTTTCTATGACTGTCAGTAAGCATTTTGAACTTTTCAGAAGTCCACTCAAGCATTTATACTTATTAATACAATAACTTCGTCTGCATCGTGTTGTCAGACACGATGCAGCAGTGTGGTGAAGCAGTTTCAACCAATTATTATAGAGTAGCGGAAAATAACGAGTCTGCCGAACCTATAGCGTAACTTCCCCAACCCCCCCTCCTCCCTGCCTCCTGCCCTCTGCCTCCCTTCCCGTTCCGCTACTAGCTGCAGCTGGCTGTTAAAAAGGTAAACTGTGTGTCTGTGTCAGCAGACCTGTCAGCTTTTGGTAAATGTGAACCGTTATTAACGTCACTGTGAAAACATTCGAGCAATGTGAAAAAAACTCATAGATTTGAGAGGTTTTTTGGCAGAAGAGAAATTAGCGGGAGCGGTGCATCTGTGTGTGTCGGTATTTTAGCCTTCATATATATCCATTGCAGATAGAGTAGACCTGTATATAAGGAGGAATGTGATTATTTGTACAGTTTAAACATGTAGCCAACACATCTTTTGCAGCAACTTTACCACTCTGCCACTATCATTGCAGATGAGGAAGAAAAAGACGGAGGAACAGGGCAGCAGACCTGACAAAAAGAAGAGGTTCCATGTCCCCCAGGAGTTTTTGAGTAAATATCAGTGGCCGTGCTTCCGACCCTCTAAAGTCCCATATCATGCATTTTGCACAGTGTGCAATTATGATGGACATAAGCCACCAGGGAGCTGCAGGTGATATATAAATTAGCCCTGGTGAAGTGTGCTTATGTGCTGTAAGCCAATTTAATGATTACATTCTTGAAAATAAAAACACCTATTGCAATATACAAAATAAATTATTAGAATTTTAATTAAATAAATATTAAAATAATTTTAATTAAATAAGTATTGAAATAATTCATTGCAGTTAACTTATGGCTGTCAGCACAGCTAAGGCACTGTGTGCAAAGCAATGGAGTTGCAAAAGTCTGCGAAAAAAGCCGCATGACACAAGTGGTAACCAAAATATCTTCTACAGCAGCCTTGCTATAGATTAGTCAACAGTGCCAACCCTAGTATCAGAGAGCAAAGGCAACTCATGCATGGACTGCACTGCAGCTCATGTGAGTATTTAAAAGACTGAAACAATAGGTTGTAATGTCAGTCACCCATAAATGAGATGTTTGAATGAAGTGCTATTTAGCGGCTGTATTTATATGAGCCAGAGTAGTGGTGCAGTTGATATTATGCAAGTAAATGAAAAAATGTTTTTAAAAAAATAAAAAAAATCTTCACTGGCATCAAAGACTTGTAGGAGAATATGCAGGTAAATTAAACAGACCAATGTATGATGCCATTCACTAAAGGACAACATTGGGATGAGCACTTACTCTAATTTACAGCTGTTGGAGCTCCTGGTCGTATGCAAACAGTAGTATTGGAGTAGTGATTTATTTTGGTCCTTAGTTTAGGTCCACAGTTTTCCAAGAATTAGATCAAAGGAAAACAAAACATGTTTTTTATATTATATTTAATATTAATTATTACATTTTCAATTGCATTTCACTCTGTATCACTGCCTCAACTGAAAGGACAATCACAATTGTTATAAACTCCAAAAGCATCAGTCCAGAAAAATCAAATTGATGTCCTCCACTTTGATAATTAGAATTTAGTCCCCCTAATGTCACCAGATTTCATTGGCCGATGGGAAAAGATGATTACCGGAATGCCTGTTGACCAAAACGAGCCTCGACAACCCTTCAATTTCAGTTTCATCATGTGATCAAGCAGGATGAACCCCGGCAGTGACACTATGTCACTCCTGAGGCAGAAAACCAATTTGTTTTTAGAGCTGAGCAAACCCAGATGCAATTTGATGAGAGGAAGATTTCTAAGCGTGAGTGTATGAGAGTTATTTGCCTCTTTCTTAAATTACACAGTTCTGAAATTTACAATCATGGGAGCTTTTTTTTCTCCATCTTTGATTCCTCTCTCTCTCCGACCCACACATCTCCTATTTATCATCTGCCAGCTTGCGACATGACTAATGGATGCCTCATGGTTCCCTTCAGCTGTAGAAAGGTGTGAGAAAACTAGAAATAATACTTAAGAAACTCCTTTCACTGGTAACACTTTACAATAAAGTAGTTTTAGTGGTTAGAGTGAGGAACAAATCAGGAATTACTGTTTTTGTGCACATTGATTGACATTAAGTGATACATAATACGGAGTTATTATTAAGTAATCTCTCATTGCTTAATTATTATTATTTACAATATGTTCCTTAACAAAAGCAAGATTCTGTTTTTTATTATCATAGTTTGACCACATATAGATTCACATCCAGGTCATATTCTGTAGCACTGGTGATGCTGATGCCTCAAGAATAACATAATAAAAAGAATGTATAACAATTAAATTAGGCTAAGCTTTAAGATTTTAAAGCTTGAAATTGTGTTTTCCATTTGACAATGGACACATCCTATTGGCTTGTGGCATGTTAGCAGTGCAATAGGAAGCCACAAAAAAAGGAGCCACGACCTGCAGCAGTGATCAACCCTGCTGCAACCTATACAGGTGAAAGAGGATCTTCCTGGTCTACACAGCTACGCTACATACTAACTTTGTATACTGAACAGAGCTTCAGGTCCACCACTCACAAATGTGACATTAACTTAGAACAGCGGTTCATTAAATGACATATTTTAGCTTTCTTGGCATGCCTTTTTTGCACACTTTGCATCAATGTGTAGCAGAACTAAGTAGTGTGGAACTTGCTGCAGGCGGGGGACTGTTGATGTTGTGATTCCATTCAAGGTGAAAAGTTTTCCCAAACTATTCTAAAGTCTTACTCTACAGTTATAAAACTGTTCACCTTGGGTAGATTAAGTTTCATTTTTCCCCCCAGGCTGTTGCTTCACTGTTGAGCTGATGCTACTTAAGAAAATTGGTATCAGGGAGGCACGACTGACTGAAGGAACAGCAGCTGCCCATGGTTTCACCCATGGAGAATAAGATTTATTGAAGGTTCATAAATAAGAAGGACCATAAATAAGAAATATATGTATTAATATATCATAATATGCCTAAATGTAAGCATAGCACTTAGTGTAACTGTAGCCTATAGTAGCAGCCTACATGAAGATATGAATATCAATGTAGGCAATGCGACCTGAATATGATGGAAATATTTTTTAGGAGAATCCTGCGGGTCTCTGGACTGTTATTAAACTCATAGTGAATCTCCCAATAAAAAGACAGAATTTGTTAGTTTTGATACTTTACATTGGGGATAAGTAATGGCTTAAAGTAATGCAAGACTACTTGGTAACTACCCAGCATTATGTACCACTTGTAAGTGCACAAAAATAGTAACTAATGTTTTACTAATCAATAATCAATGAGCCGTTAATAGTTTTGTGGTCAGCAGCTGGTTCAGAGTTAATCAGGAACGACTCTTGTAGAAAGTGGTTAGTATGATCAATTCACAGATATTCATGAACTAATCATTACCTAATGATTCATTAGGATATCCCAGTCTGTTCTCTAGTAACTCATCGATATCTACTATACCGTCCATTAGGAATTGTTAGGGAAGTACTTTTTAACAGTTCATCAATGAACTAGTCTTTCCTGATTAGTTTCTCCCTCATTACTTAGTAACTATGCACAATTCTGTGTACCATATTGTTCACTTCTTCCAATCCACATTATTTAGATATCCTAAGTGCTTATGTTCTAATAAACTTTGTGTCTTAGAAATGACTCTCTAATGTGTTCATGATTTCCACAAATTAGCCTACAAGAAAATGACTGTCCAACTGAGCTAAGAAATAATCCTGATGGGAAAGGTGGCATAAACCATTCAGATATTTTTTTAGCCACACTAGCTGTGTGGGTCAAGGGAGGGTCATTGTCCACATGTCAGTCAGTCAGTTCACCTCATTGTACACACTGAAAAATCTACAACAACTATCAGATGGATTGCTATGAAATGTGGAGCTGATGGTGTCCAGAAGATGAATCCCACTGACTTTGGTGATCTCTTGACTTTTCCTACAGTGCCACCAGCATCATAAAACCATCTCAATATCTACTTGATAGATTGGCACAAGATTTTGTGAAAACATTCATGGTTTCTAGATGATTAACCAAAATGATTTAGGCAATGACTGTTTTTCTATGACCATGAGATTGATATTTGTGGGTTTTAAGTGAAATATCTCAATAACTATTGGTTTGATTGACCTGAAATGTTGAACATTCACATTCCCTGCAGGATGAACTCTGATAACTTAAGAGATCCTTCAACTAGAAAAAAAACGTACAAATATTTGTACTGATGCTTTTGTACAACATTTTAAGGTTCGACACTATTTTTTAAATGTATTATTGATATTGTGATGTACTCCCTGTACTTCGTGTTTAGTGCTAATTACCAAAAGTTAGTATGTTAATGTGTTGAACCATGCAAGCCAAACCAAACCAACCACCATGAATGTAGCATGTAGCATGAATGTAGACTCCTAGTCTCCTTATTCCAGTGATCATCTGCTACAATAAAAATAATCAGAGTAGCAATAAGACATTATGTTCCATATCTCAGCCGATGTCCTTAAAATATAACATGTCTACCTTTCAGTACTGGTTATTGCAACACAAAAAGGCATTTCAGAGGTGTCCATACTATTCCATAAAGGTTCACGTGACTGCAGGTTTTCATTCCAACCCATCAGGAGCACAGCAGGCTTGACTCATTTAATCAACTGATCACAGTCTTCAGACAGATTGGTCGAATCATGTGTGCTCTTTATTGGTTGGAACAAAAACCTGCAGGCACACGCGCCTTTATGGAATAGTTTGGACATGCCTGATTTATTTGATGACTGAGCTTAGGAATCCATTGGTTTTCTGCAAACACTAAATTACATCATGGGGAACAAACACTCAAAAGCACTGGACTAAGTTCAGCTTTTGTTCATGAAGTTTTCTGCTCACCAGTTTTGATTAAGAAACTTGCAGTTCAGTTGTCTAGAGGCAGCGCCGCAATAACGTGATGTAATCTTTGAGAATCCAGCTGTTCATACAAAGTGATACCTGCATTTTATTATGTGGGGTTCGCAGAGGGACCACTAGCAGACAGCCAGGCTCTTTTCTTCTCTTTATTGGTCTGCCCAGTGGAGCACAGACTTCATATGTATGAAACTTGAGGAAGGATGAAGGGAGAGAGGGGGAGATGAAGAGAACATAAAAGCAATGTAGAAATAGTAAGAAATCGTAAAGGACATAAAGACTTCTTCTGAAATGCTTCTCCTTTACTTGAGTTTGGAAAATAGTAGACATGGTAGGCAAGGGAAAATGTCCCGCAGTGCTTTGCTACCACAGTTAGACCATCTGATTCCATCTCCTAGTGCAATTACTCATTCTTGAAAGAAACACAGTTTTCCAAGCGTTCCATCTATCTGACCAACCATCCCTTTTACATTTTACCTTTTAAGTCCAATATAAACCCTTTCCAAAAACTAAGATTCAAATAGGCAGTTATATAAAGTCTGATATCTATCTGTGTCACGTATGCATATCATTTGTATTCACAGTCACAGCTCCTAAATGGGGGAAATCTACTGTACATTATGTGCTCTGGCAGATTTGTTGTGTGTTTCATGGGTGGATGGATGACCATTAAAGGCTTCATAAAGTTGGGATTTATTGCAGGGCTGTTGTATTGGATTGTACTGATGTAGCAGGCGACTGCACAGTACTGTATAGTCAGCTGTGGGAAAAAACATGTACTCACACGAATGCTGTGAAATCACTCAATAGTCTATAATAAGAAGTAACTTAAATTGTGGGCACTTATATTTTATCATTGTCATTATTGTCAGGTTTAGTGTTGCGTAACTGTAATTATAGTGCTCTACCTTCTGAGCTTTATGTAGGGTTAGTGTTTTAGCCAGTACCAAAGAGATTCAGTGATGCCTGCTTAGATTAAGTTATTTATACACTAACACAATAAAAATGTGTACATATTTTTCTGTCCATCATGGAAACATTTCTCAGGCACCATATAGAGCAGGGGTCGGGAACCTTTTTGCAGTCTGGACGCGGAGTGGTGTGGGTGTCCTCTCTGCTCTGACTGCAGCTGGGACTGATGCACGAGGCTACTGTGAACCTGACTGCCTGTGAGTGCTTTGGGACGGGGGAGGGGCTCAAGGCAGCACCCGCTACTAGTTAAGGACAGTAACTGCAGAGCGATACGTGCTTTCACTTCGAAGTCTCCAAAACACCAGAATAGTCTCCAATACCACCAGAAAAAGTCGCTAGATTTGTCGCTAGTCGCTTTTGAGAAAAAAAGTCGCTAAGAGGATTTGGAAAGTCGCCAGATTTAGCGAGAAACTCGCCAAGTTGGCAACACTATTCTTGTTGACAGAAATGGAGGGAAATCTGTGATTTTGTTTGATGTTGTCATGGCAACGAGCCGCGAATGTAACAATATTGTGCAGGCTATGTTTACGGAGTCCAATGAGGTGGAAAGTGAAATTAAATTTCTCTAGACCTACGTATTTGCCACGAAGCCTTGTCCTTTTAATAGTAGTATTGACTGTTGTTTTAGCCTTCCTCTAGGCCAGAGGTGTCAAACATGCGGCCCGCGGGCCAGAACCGGCCCGCCAAGGGGTGCAATCCGGCCCACTTTCCTTCCTGTGTTCTTTTCCTTCCCTCCATCTGTCCTTCCTACCTTCCTTTTTTCCTTTCTTCGTAGCTTCCTCCCTTTCTTCCTTCTGTCCTTCCTTCCATCTGTCCTTCCTTCCTTCCTTCCTTCCTTCCTTTCTTCCATCTGTCCTTCCTCCATTTCTTCCTTCCTTCCTCCTTTCCTTCTCTCTGTCCTTCCTTCTTTCCTTTCTTCCGTCTGTCTGTCCGTCCTTCACTGTCTGTCTGTCCTACCTTTCTTCCCTCCTTCCTTTTGCCTGTTTTTTTTCCTTCCCTTCTTATTTCCTTCCTTCCTTCCTTCCATCATTTTAATGATCCGGCCCACATGAGATCAAATTGGTCTGTATGTGGCAGTTTGACACCTTTGACACCTTTGCTCTAGGCCTATGCTTATCCCTTTATTTGCAAGTGTTTTTTTTTTCGCCAACCCATTTCGTCCGAGAGCCCCGGCCGTGCAGCAAAAGAGCCAGTGGTGGCTTGCGGGCCCCAGGTTCCCGACCCATGATATAGAGTATTCATTCATTCTAACAATACATCATCCCCCTTTCTTCAACATTCATATACTACTATGTGGTTTTTCCCAGTAAAATGTATTATTGTCTTCAAGTCCCTTTTGACTTTTTAAAGTTATAATCCATTAATTTTGTGTTAAAACAAATGTCACTTCTTGCGACTATTGTTGGAATGTTTTTTTCAGTTGCCATTTAACTATTTAGATTTTGTAAATTTCTTTCAGTTGTACTTTTCATCATAAATGTCTCCCATACTCACCCTGGATTCAGATTGCCTGATTGCCTACAGTACAACACAACACTGTGAACAAATGCACAAGCTGCTCTTTTGTTACATTTATGACAAAAGTAGAGGCTCAGAGTGTGTTTGCTGTAGTATTAAACCACACTTGCAGTTACCTTCAGTGACCACAGGTATTACCAAATCAACCAGAACTAAAATCGTAAGCGCTGTAACTTTAAATATTTAACCAAAACCACATATCTCCCTAATCCTTTGAGTTGTCTAAACATAAACATGTAAATCTTGTATTAGTAGCCCCAAGCAGAAATTGTTGGAGCAACAAATTAAACATATTGACAAAAAAAAAAAAAGAAGAAGTTTAGATTCACTATGTGTGACAACATTGAACTCTGTCTGGTTGATAAACATAATTCGGGGAGCATTATGATATAAATGTGTCATTTCTATGTGACATGGTTGGTTTTTAGACATTAATTTGGAGGAAAGAACATGGTAGAATTGGACAAATCCAATGTCATGGACACCCTTATTTTGCCTAATGCAATCCAATGCAATAGTTCTACAATAAATACTATCTCTGTGAATATCTATTGACACTGTGTCTGAGATGTCTATTCAGTTTCATCACAATTCGCAAATTATCAGGTGTTTTTGTACATATTAGACTGCAACACTGTAATGTAGGTTGTATATGTAATTCAGTACAGGTTTTGATGCAGGCCTTGTTTCTTTATTTGAAGTTGCTGTTCTTTCTTAATGTTTTGATCAGTACATACATTTCTGCTCATTTCAACATTTCTGCAGCAGAGCTTCAGGGGATTCTGGAGTAGTAAAACTGCTTCACACATACCACAAAATTAGAGATAAATTTCATTTTTGTCAATCCCCCCAAAATATTCAAAAAGTTGCCTTTTTCAGCTTCAGCATTGTGTGTTAAACACCTTTAATCCCTTTTCCTACCCATTGCAAATTGAAATGACAGGATATTGATAATTAATGCCACGGGCCTGTAACGGCACTGTTTTGTGGGTAAGTAGAGCAGACACAGAGTCCTTAGCCTACCAGGACAAGCTGGCTGATGCAAGTGGCTGTCTGAAAGGAAATAAGCACAGTGTGCTAAGAACTCACACTCAACCATATGCAAATATGCTCACACTGTGTGTTTACGCTCCCATCATCCTGATCATTACATCACCAGAAGGCTGTTAATGCCTACAGAGGTGATCATCTGGCTGTTATGTGAGCGTGTCAGCCAAGAAAATCTCTCACCTTCTTCAGTGTTTGACAGCAGAACCAAAACATTCTCAGTGTGATCAGACAGTCATAACACATGCATGCATTGAAATCTTTATGTCCATGACTGACAAAGAGCTGGAGATAAATGATAAATGAGGAGTAGGTTACATGCTGTATGGATATCCATAAACACAATACTTGACATTTAGAAATGTTGGTCCATCACTACGTTCTCCCTCTTTTTTCTGTAAATATATTCACATTTTTACACATTCACATACATTTTGAGAAACTGCATTTTACTGTAAATACAAATCATTCTCTTACAATCTCCAGACCATCCAAATGAACCTCACAACAACCTTTTTCCATCTCCAAAACCATCCACTTAACCCTCCACCAGGGAAGAAATGATCATCATAAACATAATTTAACAACATTACAGGAACATACCCAGACAAAAACTTATTTAAAATCATATATGCACAAATATTTCAGACATAAACATGCAGTATCTGCAGAAAAAACACCCCAAAATAAACATTTTTGAATGATAAAAAAATGTATATACAAATCTGCAGTATGTGTATGTAAATTCTAGCACATTCACCTAGCCCCCACCCTGAGGTATACTGTATATGCATGTACACATGCACACCCGAAACCTTTGTAAGAAGTGGAAAAAGTAAATAGTAGTAAATACACTGTCGCCCATAAAGTTGGAATAAAGTATTTTTTTTACCTCTTTCCATTAAATGATTGTGACAATGTGATTCATTTTTGACAGATGAAGTGTATATCTTCTCAAAACTTTATTAATCAATTTCTTCCAAACATATCACAATGGAAATTTAAAAAGGAATAAACAGAGGATTGTGTCTGAAAACAACATTATTCCAACTTGATGGGCGACAGTGTATCTTCTATGTCTTAAAAAATAATTGTGGTAAAGCTTATTTGAAGAGGCTGATTTTATTTTATTTTTTTCCTTATTGTCAGTAAATGTCAATAAATCACACAGAAAGACCAAAACTAAAAATAGTTTCGTCGATTCTGTCAGTACTGTCTGACTTCTCTACCCTCTTTGTGACACTCAACTCCAACCCAATGTGTTCCTACTGAAGACATTAATCTTAAAAAGAAGTCAAAAAGACATGGTTTCATTAAAATGGTCACAGTTTTCAAGAAACATTCAAAAAGAGAAAAAAATTGCTCACTCACTGATATGTTTTAAATAGTATTTGACCAACAGTGGAGCTTTGTGGCACAGATGATATATCAGGATTTGGGTACACACACAGTACAGAGGATACTGTTAGAATAAGAGTTGGTGAAATTTCCAATGTTTTACACCCGACCTCCTGCCCAACATTAGAGCAATGTGGGCAAATATTACAAATACACAGGATCACTTAGATCCATTTAGATCTTAGACAGCCAATAATATTATTCACAGTTTAATATGAAGACTCCAAAGGACATACCCTAGTCAACATTAATTTGATTGGACAACTACTTAATGATACTTTAATGATACGTCAGAGTTACCCAGGACTACTCATCTTCTGAAAGGCATGTTTTCCACTGAAATGCACTGAAATGAGTTCATAGTCTTGTTTTTTTTATTTATATCACATCAATTTATAGTATTTACACACTGTATCCCCTTTAACTAAACCACAAGGTTGGGCTATTTATACAGTGCACACTAGAATCAAAGGGTAGGGTTCTTACAGTGACTGGTTAGTGCTGGGATCCGGAAGAAATAAGCTGATTAGAAGTCACCCAAAACAACCCTAGAGGCCATTTCAGATCCATAGTAAAGCTGTCAAGAGTGGTGACCTGCCCAGTTAATGGGCTCTATGTAGCGCACACTGCAGCAATCCAACATGGACTCTTCAAACCCCTGCTGAGAATGGCCAAGTGAGAGTTAGAGCTCCATTATCCTATCAATCCTACAGCTGGGGGTCCTTCACCTCTCTAAGTGCAGCCCGGACTCCTGGGGAGCGAGGGCACGAGTGCAGCTGAAGGCAGCCTGGGGGCCTTGGATTTGATAACGCGGTTCTGCAAAAGCATTGAATTCCTCTAATTAGAGCCAGACATTCAGAAGAGAACGTTCAGTCACATTCTGTTTATGTCATTTCGGAGTTGAATCCAAATCATTTATCCCGGTCTTTTGTTTCTCCGATGCGACGGAGAGGTGGAGCCCGTCGTCTTCTGATCAAGGAACGCCGGGCTCCCAGAGGAGGTTGAAGGACGCTGGGAGGTTATTGCAATTATTCTACATTGCTCCACAAAGTGCACCCGTTGGCATATCATACATAATTCATAACCAAGGCTTTCAAATTAGAAATTACAATGGCTGTTCACTTTCAACAAGGAACACAGAAAATGAAATATATGATCTGTCCTGATCCTGGAGTACAACTGTTTCCCCACTAAAATACATTGCACACATGAGAACACCTCCGTATATGCGTGACTCTAAAGGTTGTTCAGTCGAATAAAAAACATTACTTCTCCATTCCTCAGACCATTATAACCTTTAATCCATCCTACTGCATATTCCAGAGGAAGTAACATCCTTCTGGTCCACCACACCGCAGCCCTAATGAGAGCGATGATGACCTACAATGGCTCTGAGATGGAGAGCAAAGAAGCCCTCTGTAGTCTCTTTGTGAGATGGATTGCAGCACATGTAATGGACTCATCCCTCATCGAATAGACTACAGAGGTAGGTAGATAGAAGGAGTTTTAATACATTTCCATGTGTAGCTCTAGAGATGAGATAGGTGACTGATGAGAACGTAATGGCAGACATGGTTCAGGCCTGTCTCTTAAATCATCCATATTGATTGTATAATCCCATTCACTGTCAATCAATACATTGTGAGGTTAGAAAGAGACAGTGATACAGACAGGAAGTATTGAAATAAAATGTTTTTGTATTAGCTTACAGTTGAAATGCCTTTTCTGAAAAATTACTTCAGAAACTTTTCAAAAAGGTCTAAACCTGAACAGAAAATGAATGAATCCCAACAAAAGATCCAATCAGATCAAAGTCCAGAAAAAGTGCTGGCTCCAGTATGAGTAATTGAGTTACAGTATATATAATATAATGTAATATCATAATAATATGAGTAATTTTGAGCCCACATCAACAATCTGCATGTTTTACCTGATCCAGCTCTGAAAATGGAAAAATTGATTAAACTAACAATTGATACTGATACATGATACAGGCCTTAATGTCCTGTTTTACCTCAGTTGGCAAGATGAACAATTCAATTCAATATCTTTTGATTTTTGTTGGTTTTGTTGGTCATTTGAAATGACATTTGCACCATTTTTACCAAAAGTAAGACTGAATTTTCCTGAAAATGTCAAATGGTGTAACCACAGAAAAAGGATAAATATTAAATATTTTATCCATCTACAGTTAGTAAGTGTACTCATACAAATAATTACTTAATTTAAACAATGTAAATGTTTCCTGATTGACATGATTGCCCAGATGTAATATTTAGAACAATTGTATTCCATTACCTGTTCCAGGCACGTCCAACTAGGAGGAGACCCCTGGGCAGACCCAGAACATGCTGGAGGGTGATTATATATCTCTAAGATGCAGAAAATGGATGGATGGATGGCACAACCAGTTTTGAGGTTACCACAATTGGTTGTGCCTGATCTTAGAATTGAAAACTGGGCTAAATCTGTCCAGTGTCTATCCAGTTTAACCAGGCAAACATGAGATGCTAACCATGGTAATCATTAGAACTGCTAAACATCATTTTAACATGTTAAATGTAACCGTGCTAATGCTTGCAATTTATTTAAAGTGGATTTGAATTTGACTGGATCTCATACATTTGGGAACAATTAACCAGCAAGAGTGCTCTAATTATAGAGGCTATAAAATCCAGGTTAGTCAGACTTATTCACACAACAATAACTAAAATGTTATGTACTAGTCAGATGGGTTTTGGAAGAAATTAAAAATTAGGTCAAATTTAACTTGCAATTTTTTATTTGTAGAAATGAATGAGAATTGTATTCACTTCAACCTAATTAATCAGCAGTGTTTAATGTAAGACCATCTTCTCAAATGTGCTTTATTAACTCTGGTGCAATGTCCAGTCGTGGTCATGTTCATTTGAAAATACCAGCATTATATCAACATGTTTCCAGTTTTTCTTGGTTATTTTTTCCTGCAGTTTGCTGCAGTTATACAACACAGACTTATGACCTGATATATGCTCCTTCCTCCCATACACTCTGAAAGGTAAAATGTCTTCCATGCTGTAAAGGCAGGACAGCATACTGGCCGCTGCCTTCAGATTATTTAACATCACCTTAAAAGGAAGAGAGACATCTATTAAAATGAAATGCCTTTTATCAGTGCAAGCCTTATCACAATATGATTAAGTTGGCTGCACTAATGTGTCTGTGGCGATTCAAGTTACTCAGCGGAATAGAGAGAGGGAGAGATTAAAAACCAGGTTATTATTGCTCCGGGAAATAATGGTAGAAATATATCTCCGTCTTTCTCTCTCTTCACCCAGCTTCACCTCCGTTTCCCGTCCTCTCATCCATCGAGCTGCTCATTACTTCTCGGTCCATGAAGGCAGAAACCTCATCTTTTAACAAGCTTCAGTAAATGTCACACTTCACTTGGGAGCAACAGGCTTTTAAACGTGGGCTCATTCCCCGGAGGTGTAGGACTGGCAGGAATCCTGATTATAAAGCATTGATGCTCACTGTTTATGTTAAAACAGAATAGTAAATGATGCTTTTTTGTCAAATTTTGTTAGAGGGGGTAGATGTCAGTGATTAGCTGTACCAAGCCTTAAATGAAACATTGATCTTGTGGGGTGCTGCTGGTTCCAGGCTCATGCGTGTGTGATGATGTTCATTATCAAGTAGCAGCTTCACACAGCTGGTCCTGATACATCTGCTCTGAGGTGGAAAATGGCTTTGTGTGAATTTTCAGCAACTGCCTGGATTACTGTGATCATAGAGGGTATTTTGTAATTTTCATTCGACAAGAAGTGTCCCTGTTTTTATTATATTTGTATATTTGATCATGTTTCAGTGAGAAATATGATCAAGAACAATGATTCCTTGCTATCTGACCAGCACCTGCTTTACTTTTCCATTCATTTTCAAAACATTGATCTCAAAGAATTAAAAACATCAGTTCATGTATTCAGTAACATGTTAAAAGATAAGGGAAAAACCCTCCTGAGTAAAATCTTATAGATGTGACTTCAGATATAACTTCCTTTGTAATCATCAACAATTTCATCAGTAACTGTCATTTAATGACACATTTTTTCTCAGTAACTGTAACAGATTACACTTACATTTATTTCGTAATGTTACGTAATGCTGTTAAATGTAGTTACTCCCCAACACTGCTTGTCAGTGATTGAAACAGTAAACTGTTTCTATTAGCAAGAGGCAGTGAGCATTAGAGAGGTGCATGGAAATACTTTTTTTATGTTTTTTTTTGTTTTTTTTTTGAATACACAATCAGGCAAACAAATATAAATACATGAAACAAAATAAAAAGTAGGGCCTCATATACACGGTCGCCCATAAAGTTGGAATAATTTTGTTTTCAGACACATTCCTCTTTTAATTTCTATTCATACACATCAGTAATCACCTTTGACCAGGTGTAATGAGATTGATCAATACAATTTTGAGAATATATACACTTTATCTATCAAGAATAAATCACATTGTCACAACAATTTCATGAGAAGAAGTAAACAAATATTTTCTTCCAACTTTATGGGCGACCGTGTATATTTTAGTCAGAGGTTTCAGAGATCAGTGTTTCATGGTTTATTAATGTATTGCATTTTCTTAAATAGCTTGAGTGATTTTAATAAAGAGTTCAATTCTAGGAGGAAAGGTGCAATTTTAGGTGATGTTTTAGAATTTTAGAGAATTTGTGTTCCTGCATAAAAATGAATATATATATATATATATGTATATTGTAGGCGAATTATGGAAATGATAAAATATTAAAAATAGCTCTCGTAATCAGGGGCACCATCATCCCCTAAGAAGGAAAAGATCTTACTTAATTGGCTGTTTGTTTGATTAGCCAATTAATAAATCAATAAATTGTAATTAATAAATCAAGAAATTTCGGAATCAGTCAAATATCTAAAGTTCATGGCTCTACGGTTCAATAGATCCCCTGTATCGCTTCAAAGAATAGACATACACAATTGATTGAGTTTTATGGATTTTATTAACTACACACTACTAATAAATGATGTATAAATAAATGTAATGATGAGTTTGCAATACAATATGAATTCAACAGATTGTTACTCGATATAGCGACATGAATGAAAGATGATGGTGAATGATGAATTTAAATGAAGGATATGTAATTATGTGAAAACTAAGAAAACGTGTAAGTTTTACTGAGTTTTACTTTTAAAGAAAATTTGAATTACTCTATCTGACCTCAACCCTTGATTAAAGCAATATTTGGATCCTACTTTCATCCATGGAGGGCCTCAGCTGTCCGTCCTTCAGAACTACGCGTACGCACACCAAGTGGAAGATCTCAGAGAGCGTCGCAGGTCCGGGCGGGGTGCTGTGAGGATGATCCCGGTCTTCTGTCAGAATGCCTGGTCCGGTGGTTGTCTGCCTGTAGACTTTGTCCCTCTCGATTATGATGAGTCGTAGGATTGACAGACGTTTGTCTACCCAAAAAGCTCTCGCAGGTTGATGAAAGATGGAGGAAAAGTTCAATTTAACTAGTTCACTGTTTAATAACTTTCTGGAGAGGTCTCAGCGTTGGCCACACGTCAAATCTTCAAAAAGGGTTAGGGGGAAAGTTAAGCATGTTCAGTGTCTTTTAATCTATGACGGTGGTCTGTGTGACTCTGATCTGATGTTGAAAGGGTTAGTGAAGTCTCTCCGATAAATTATGATGTCCAAAGGAAGCACCAAAATCTGTCTTTCGTTACTTTTATGTAGTTCTTGTCACTTTTGGTCGCTCCATGGAATGTTAATGGTTCTTTGTTTGTCCAAGAGAGAGACCATGTAAGTCTCTATATCAAACCGGGTCCAATTTACTCATCTCAGGGTCAAAGGTGACTCTGACCAGATGATGTTCTGAGCCGTACCGAAGCTGTGTCCGCTACTATATATATATATATATATATATATATATATATTCAAGTCATTTTTTTTCCATTCTGTAAAATCTGTTCTCCATTTCAGATTAGTAATGTCTGAAGTCAAAGGAGATTTATAATGGCCACTTTAACAAAATGAATATTGTTCCGACACAGTGGCTTAAGCTTGTGCATTTTGGATAGGATACATACTTAGTTATTTATGATTATGACTAGCATGGTTTTAAATGTTAAGAAATACGTTGTTGAATAGCATCGAATCAACAGTGAATAATCATGTATTCATCATGTTAAAGCTATAGTGCTATAGTGAGAAGTGTAATCATAAAAAACCTTAGTAATAACACGGAAAATGTGTAATGTGAAGGTGACAGTGATTGTAGTTTTTTCTTTCAGGTGGATGTGGCTCAGGAAGTAGAGCGGGTTATCCACCAATCAGAAGATGATTTCAATGTGTCCTTGGGCAAGATATTTAACCCCAGAATGCTCCTGATGACTATACCATCAGTGTATGAATGTCTGTGTGAATAGATGAATGTGACATGTAGTTTAAAAGCACTTTGAGGGGTCAAAAAACTGAAAAAGTGTTATATAAGTACAGTCCATTTACCATTTACAAAGGATGTTTTTATTGGCACGATTTTATATTATTTTATTTTATTTTTTTATTGGCACGACAGGAGGACAGGAAGTGAAGATCTCTGAAACTAGAGACAAAGGTGATTACAAAACAAAAAAAAGGAAGTAACCAAGAATACACAAAGAGGAAAGCATAATCAAACTCAGGGACTCGATGTTACAGAATGTATTAGCAGTGGTGTCCTAAAGGTTAGAGAAGGTTTAGTCCCCGGACTGGCAGGATTAATCTGAATGGGGACAAAGTGAAAAAGCGGCACTTACCCTCAAAGTGACCTTAAGTAAGGCCCCTAACCATAACTGCCCAGTGGCCAGTAGATCAGACTATGGTTGTACTGGGAAACTTCCAGGTGTGAATGTGAG
The DNA here is from genome assembly GCF_963691925.1 of Scomber scombrus. Classification (NCBI taxonomy): domain Eukaryota; kingdom Metazoa; phylum Chordata; class Actinopteri; order Scombriformes; family Scombridae; genus Scomber; species Scomber scombrus. Next base: position 3,943,298 of record NC_084970.1, on the reverse strand, counting down.
GCTTCCTCTAAGTGAAACTAAAGGATAAAAAAAAAAGTTTTTAAAAGATGTTTTGCAGGGATAAAAGCTTGCTTAATAGGACTGAGCAGAGCGGAGAAACAGAAGAAAGAAAGAATGAGCGTGTATAGTTTCTTATACACATATACATTCACTAAGGCTCCATTTAGGCAAGACAATAACAGGATGTGACATCAATAAAGCAAGAGTCAGATGGCCACTTGAACAAGGTACATACAGACTGTGTGTTAGCACTGCCTCCAGGCGTCCCTCCTTTCCTGCCGCTAAATTAGAATATCAAATAGATGTTAATGTGCCAAATTGGATTGAGGTGAAATAGGAAATAATGCATACAAAGACTTTGCCAGCCCCAGGGCCTAATGGTGTTCTTTACCAGGTATATAAAGAGGCAGTGTATATAGAACTACTGAAGCTAATGAATCCCAGATTGTTGTTTAGGACAGGAGGGATTTATGCATATACTTCAGTTTCACTCCTTTCTTCCACCTTTAATGTAGAATAGAAAACATCTACAATTCAGTGATGTAGACTCAGAAAGGAACAGGTCAAAATACAAAAAAGGCATATGTACTTTTTATTAAAAAGAGTATAATAAAGCACAAATTCAGCTGGACCCCCACGTGATGAGAAACTCTCCCAGCTTTCAAATATTGTTGTGCCAGAGCTCCTTTAGAAGCCAGAACACAAAGCAGCCTTCTGTGCATCTCTGAAGTACATGCTTAAGTGTTCAATGATGTCACAGTTTGTTGCATATTATGAATGACAAATATAAATGTGGAGCCTTGCATATTCACCGGCACTTACTGGAGTTTTTAGATGGAATCATACTGTTTAGTGATAGAGTGTGTCATTGTTCCTGAGTCTATAATTGCTGCCCTCAGTGGGCGGATAGCTCAGAGGGATTTTAGACTGGTTGCAGCAACAATAATATGTCTTCAAATATAAATGGAAATCACATCAATTCATGAAAGTTATAAGAAAAAAATAATACCGAGAGAAACAAAAGAGTAGTTATGTTCCAAAAAAGGTTGCAGGTCTCAAATTTCCCAGTCAAAGAGAACAAAGTAGTTCATGTTCAGTCATTTTTGTTTTTATTTCTGTGATGGTGGAGCACAACAGTTGAGACAGCGTTCACAGCACGGGTCATTTTTCCTCATTCTTTGTCTTTCTCAGGACCTTTAATTCCACCACTTACACACTAAAGAATAAGAGTGCACTCCACCTTTTTCCGGCTGAGGACCATGGACTCGGGATTTGGAGGTGCTGATTCTCATCCCGGCCGCTTCACACTCGGCGGCGAACCGATCCAGTGAGAGTTGGAGGTCACGGTCTGATGAAGCCAACAGGACCACATCATCTGCAAAAAGCAGTGACCCAATCCTGAGGTCACCAAACCGGAACCCCTCAACGCCCTGGCTGCGCCTAGAAATCCTGTCCATAAAAATTATGAACAGGATCGGTGACAAAGGGCAGCCCTGGCGGAGTCCAACCCCCACCGGAAACGAGTCCGACTTACTACCAGCTATGCGGACCAAGCTCTGACACCTGCTCTGAACTGCTGTTTGGGCCATAGGCACAAACAACAGTCAGGATCCGTCCCCCCACCCGAAGGTGGAGGGAGGCTACCCTTTCATCCACTGGGGTAAACTCCAACATACAGGCGCCAAGCCGAGGGGCAATAAGTATCGCCACCCCTGCCCGGCGCCTTTCACCAGCGGCAACTCCAGAGTGGACGAGAGTCCAACCCCTCTCGAGAAGACTGGTTCCAGAGCCCTTGCTATGCGTCGAGGTGAGGCCGACTATATCTAGCCAGAGCTTCTCAGTTCTCAAGCCATACGATAACTCCAACTCTAAAACAGTGAAATAATGCCATACAAATGCACTGGATTACATGCATGCTTTTCCTGTGAATCCCATGTTAGATAGGAGATGTAATGGCTATTACAAATAACATAATATTATTATTGTTATTATCAAAAACTGGGTTTAACGTCATGTAAAATTCATATAGGAATATAACTTTAAAATGACATCTGTATTATTTGTATTTGATGGAATGAAAGCCATAAAATCATGGAGAGCTGTGAATATTTGACTCAATGTAAAAAATTATGCACATTCTGTACAAAAGGTAGATAACATGACTCTTTAAATAATAGATGCAATTAAATTAGAGACATAGAGGTCCTACAATTACATACAAATATCTGGGAATATGACTTTATGACAAATGAACTTCCCATACTCTCATTAATAACCTTGTCAAGAAACTTCAAACCAAATTAGGGTTTATTCCAGTTTTATTCCAGCAGAAAGAAAAAATCTTGCTCTTCAGCCATTATATTACATGCATCAGAATGTTCAATTCAATCGGACACTGACATCCTTATAATTAAACAACAGTGTTGGTCTAACATCCAGCAGTCATTGGTCATTTATGGATGCTAACTGGATGGATTGAAATCATGAGAGGAAGATTCATATGTATCTTTATTGGTTTAAAGCTGAAACTCCCTGTTAGGAAGACAGAAAGTCAACATCCTGTTTCAAACCAGATCATCAGTATGGATCATCTTCAATATCTCAAGAGTTTATTGTGTACATGGCAAAAAAATGCATTTTTTTTTACTACACACCATACAACTGTGTCTCTGTAGTGTTATAAGTAGAAACAGAATCCTGTTTGATACTGACAGTGTGTAATGAGATGATTTTTCCCAACCTTAAATCTACTTAGGGGGAAATAAAAAGAGAAAACTGGATGTTAAGCCAGAAGATTAAACGAGGATAAACACACAGTGAAAGTCAAGAAATCCTTCTCGAAGGAACGTCACGGTACATGTATTTATCTGAGGAGACTGTGTTTAACACTTACGCTACCTCAACTGCTACTTAGACCACTAATCTCTATAAACAGCTTCTCTTTTGAGTGTTGCGTTTGCTGTCTTGCTGTTCATGAAACTCATGGTGCTCTAAGTTCCATCCATACATCCATTACATTCATTTATTTACTGCTGCTTATCCAGCGCTGGGTTGCGGTGGCATTAGGCTGAGCAATGAAACCCAGATACCCTTCTTCCAAGCTCCTCCTGTGGGATCCCAAGGCGTTCCCAGGCCAGGAGAGATATGTAATCCCTCCAGTGTGTTGTAGATCTGTCACGGGGTCTCCTCCCAGTTGGCAGTCCCGGAACACCTCTAAAGGAAGGTGTTCAGGAGGCATCCTAACCAGGTGCCCAAACCACATCAGCTGGCTCCTTTCAGCTCTACTCCTAGCCTCCCCCAGATGTCTGAACTCCTGACCTTAGCTCTAAAGCTGAGCCCAGACCCTCCCCAGAGGAAACTCCTTTCAGCTGCTTGTATCCGCGACCTCTTTCTTTTGGTCACTACCCAAAGCTTGTGACCATAAGTGAAGGTTGGAATGTAGACTTACTGGTAAATTGATAGCTTCACCTTCAGGCTCAGCTCTTTCTTCACCAGAACGGACCGGTGCAACACTTACGTCACTACTGATGCTGCACCGATCCACCTATAAATCTCACTCTCCATCTTACCCTCACTCGTCAATAAGACCCTAAGATACTTATACCCCTCTTCTTGGGGCAGCAACTCCCTCCCAACCCTGAGGGGCTCCAGGTACTAACTCTGCTATGAACAGTGCCATTTCTTTTATAAAGTGTCCAGAGTGAGTGGACCACAGAGAGGCATGAATAGTCACACAGCAGCCTGCAGTTTACATGGATGATATTGATAATGAGTGTGAGCAGAGCTGCTGTATGTTGAGAAACAGCAAACAGCATATAAGCAGCATATGGGAGATGAGGGGAGATGAGGACAGATGAGGAGATCTGACCCCTCATTTTAGTTTAATTGTGTGGCGATTAAAAGAATTTGTTAAAAATATAATTGCTCAATTTATTCCCCAAATAAATAACCACCATGTGCTTTTATATTGTAGAATATAAATATCAAAGTCCTGACCTCAGTGGGCTCAGTTGTAGCCACAGCTCTGTTTTACATGTATTGGGGCAAAATCACAGGTTATTTTTACACAGAAAAACTCAATGATTAGAAATCTATTAGGAATTTATGAACTAGTGTTACAGCAGTAATTCTATGCTGCAATATATAATAATATGTATGTATTAAAAATGTAGAAAACAGTGAGGGTATGTAACAGTCTATTCTTGGCTTTGTACTGTTTGCAGTTGCTACTAGTTGGATCAAGTAATTTGCAAGTCCAATATTTCTTTTCACTCTTATTCTATATTCATCAGGTCTCTCTCTCTCTCTCACAGCCTGCAGACTTACAGTGAAGTCCTGGATGTTTAATAACTGTTTGATGTTGAATGCTGATAACACTGAAGTGATGGTGCCTGTGTGAGGCTAGAAATCCAGAGGTGTTCTTTGATTCAGCAGTCACATCTGAAAACATTCCACTGTCAGACCTCTCACTCATCAGCCCTTCAACTACAAACCATCCCTGCTCGGGAAATATTGTGATGGCTTCTCCTCTGACAGCTTGGTAAAGAAACGAGCCGCGGCAATCGGATGTAGAAAGATATCAGACAATCTCAACATACCTATTGAAATGGCTTCCTCCTCAACTTTAAATACATTCTTGAATTATCATTACCCTAAGTACAGCTGTGTGTGTAGCACCCACTCTCCAATCCCACCCCCCGTCCCCCCTTGCTTTATTATGCTATCATATTTATTATTATTGATGGATTAGTACCTTAACCCACATTGCGTGTTTCTCAGACCTTAAAGTGATCATTTTAAACCAAAACATGATCTTTCTGACCGGGTGTTTTTCGTGTGGTAGAAAATGATCATCAAATGTCAATAATACCGTTTATCGAGATTATTTCTGAGAGAATATATCGTCCAGTAAAAGAAGTTATTGTGGCAGACCTACTTCTTAATTCTGGAATCACATCACCAGCAACATTAACTTGCAACATATCCAGTACAGAATCATTCACAGAACACACATTACATGAGAAAATGTATCAAATGGAGGTCTATCTGAAACTGACAGTGCACACAGAACACCCTCATGACTACACCACCTGGCTCTCTCCACCTGTGCTGCACTTCTGGCAGTGAACAAACTGTAGTGTTTTCTGATGTTAAGCATTATGCATTTGTTTTTTCATTTAAAAAAATAGACAAACAAAACTCCACAGCTGCTAAAAAATCTAGAAAATGTACACATTTCCTGACTGTCTCTAATCCCTCGTGCTTGTCTTTAAGGCACTGATTGATCGCGTTTACCTTCACCTTCTCGCTTCATACAACCCTTATCTTAGTCTGAGCCCCGCTGACCAGCTGTTGTTGCTGGTCTCCAGGGTGAGGCTCCACACAGAGGCTAGTAGGGCATTCACTGTAAATCTCCTCAACATCAGAATAGACTTCCACAGGGAGTTAAGCAGCCTCTTTTAAAGACTCACTTTTATTAATGGACTTTAAAGCAGCTTTTATTCTTATGTACTCCTGTTGTATTTTAGCATGGTGTTGGTGGGGTACCCCAGCAGGACAGTGGAACCTTTTTAAGCTCAATGGATTTTTTTTTTTAAAAAAAGAAAGATTTTGGGATAACCCACCTCACCCAACATATGGTACACGATCCTGAAAGTCAGATAGCAGAATATGACAACTGAAAGGGTAGACGCTGTAGAGATGACAAGAGATGTCAGATGTGTACAAAAAAAACCCCCAGACACGAAAAGCTGGTCATCCTGTGCGCAGGCCTCTGCCCTGGAGGGAAGCTGTCACTGTGGATTCAGGTGAGGACCGTCCTCTCCGCTCCATCCTCCTATGTCTTTAAAACAATGTGAGCGGCCGAGCCCCCCACCCCCTGCTCACCCTGCTCACCTCACTCCCCTCCAGACAGCTGCTCTCCACAATCCAAGGTTAGCTGCGGTGAGCGAGGAAAGGCCACACAGATGGTGCATCTGCAGCCCTCGCAGTCCTCTAGTCGAGCCGCGGTGGCAAGTGCACACAGGCTTAATGCAATTAAAGGTCAGTGTTATCCCAGGGAAATGGTACCTACAAGCTGTTCCCCGGCTGGTGTGAATTCACCGCAACGCCGCAGCTTTTTCTGCAGAATTACATTACACAAACTAGACATTTCATCTCCTGCAGCGTGGGCAGCCGCGTTCCCGCTCTTTGTTTTTCGGTGTTGTTGTCAGGACTTTTCGGGTTCACCATTTAGCTGCCCTTGAACATCTGAGAGGCTAAATGAGATGCAAGTGGAAGACTACAAGTTTTTTATCACGCTCTCCTTTTTTTTTAAAGGAGTATTTTGTTTCTTTCTTTTGCATTCATTTGACAAAAACAAGAGACTGCTGAAGAGGTGACGAGGTCTGTTGCGTAATGCCACTCAGAGAAAGCTAAGTGACACAAACCTCTTTTTCCTTTTTTTCTCCATCATTTAAAAATGGCACTAATGGAATGTTCGACTGTCTGGCTGCAACCTTACTGTTTTGGTTCACTCTGTGCTCTCATAGCAACATTTTGGGACACAGCAAACAGCTGTTCTCAGAGCAAAAGCTGTAAAAAGCCACTGTACACTATCTGCCTAGCACCAAACAGCAAACAGACACAGTTAGCTGTAGACTAGCTGGTGAACACAGTGGAGCATTTAGCAGCTAAAGAGCCTGATATATTTCCCTCAGGAGTTGGTAGAGAGTAAAAACTGCTTAAATTGTAACCAGTGGTGCCCTCCTGTATGGTTTTGGCAGTTCTGGCTCTAAACAGAGGAATGCAAGTACAGCAGAGGAAAAACAAGTTACAAACGATTAGTTTTGCTCATTAAACTCTTACAAATGTTTAAAACAAATACCAGTTCCTGTATCTTATTATTATTATTTGTCACATGATAGAAAAATAAACATTGTCTACAGGCCTCCCGACATTTACAACAGAAGTAATGATAAAGTAGTCATGCTACTACACAGACACCTCCAAGCTGGCTTGATCTAATTATTAACGGAAGTGGCCATGCAGTGTTTTATGCAGTGTGTATTTGCAAGTGTGCATCTTACTTTATAGGGCACAGGCTAATCCTGTGACAGAGTGAATATTGGACTTACATTCAGCAGGTGGACAGAATTCGACTCCAAATGAATGATAATGTTGGTGCGTAACTGCTGGATGTGGAAATAAGCAACTGTTTGGTTCTCATGCAAAAACAGTTCTCTGTCTTTTCTCTGTGAGGTTTGCTCGTACAAGGGCTCCAAGTCAGATTCAGCTAATTCTCGTTTCTCAAATTTATTCAAATTTCGATGACTTCTTTATGAAAACAAATAACTATGATGGGCATGTGCATGTATGTGACACCTAGTTCAGAGGAACTGTTTTAAAAGAACTGCCAGACTGTATTCTCTGCCAAAACATCATGATCAGTTTGATCTGTGGTTCAGGAGGTAGAGCAGTTGTCCACCATTTGGAAGATCGGCATTTTGATTCCTGGCTCCTCCAGTCCACATGTCCATGTGTCCTTGGCCAAAATACTTAACCCCAAATTGTTCCTGATGACTGCGCCAGTGGTGAATGAATGTGTGTGAGTGGTTAGTGCTTTGTGTGGTCAAAAGACAGAAAAGTGCTATATAAGTACAGTCCATTTACTATTTCTATAAAAGGTTCAGGACGGAATTATGGTGAGCCCTTAGCACACATGCTATATATAATGCAGACCTGCAAGACAATACAAATTCTCCATTTGTATCTGCACATACACACATTTACATATACACAAACTCACTCACACTAACATTAATTTCTCAATACACACATACACACCACACTATGACACCCATACCAACACATCCAGGTAATTTTGAATTCAACCACATATTTCACTGGTCTTCACTGGTGCTTCACAACGCAGGACGAGAGGACCACACACACACACACACACACACACACACACACACACACACACACACACACACACACACACACACACACACACACACACACACACACACACACACACACACACACACACATTACAGAGTCAAATTTTGGCAAGGGAATAATAAAAAAAAAGTTGTTTTAATTGGTTTTAATGGACATGTTTGTCCCTAAGAAAGTTGGGTAACACTTTTATCTATACACTGTATTCTAGACATATTATAAGTGATTTGGTTGAAATCAAATTAAAAAATCCTTGGAAAAATGTATACCATATGCATGAAGACAGCACAAAATTATCAAGAAAATAAAAATGAAAAGCCAAAAATGTCCTTAGTGAGGCTTAAGGGTTAAATCACTCTTACAAATGAATGATTCTTGCATAAGTCCCAATGTTGTGTTCTCAAGTTATTCCTGCTGCCTCCAAGTGGCAAATTTGTTTTTGCAAATTTAAATTAGGTGTTGTTTTACATTAGAACAACTACTGAACAAACTGAACTAAAATGATTCTTATATTTGTAAGTAGTATCATTTATAAGCAGTACTCTAAAGAGTCAGCTGAGGTCCTGACCTACTTCTAGCAGCAGAGACTCTCAAGCAACTTTTCAGTTTTAGAGCTCTGTACAGGAATAATATTGATTTTAAGGTGAATGAGGACATTTGTCAGAGTGAAAGTCTGCTCTCACATAGTTTCATGAATAGAACACAGACGTTTAATCATCCATAATTCAAACACGAGCCGGTGCTCCTCTGTCGAGTCTAAAAAAACCTGAAGTGTTCCAAAGTTTGTGACGGTTTCCTATTCTGGAGTGATGAGCTGCTGCTGTTGGCATGAAACATGAGGGATGATGGTGATTCTGCAGGAGGAGATAAGTAATAGATGGTCCAGAAGCTTCTTTAATTCTGCTAAAAAGAAAAAGTTGAAAAAAAAACAAGTTGAAAAAAATCCTCTGTTTAAGTGACATAGTGTGTCAGTTGAAATTACACAGACTGTTGGCAGGAGCATTTTCCACTTGGACAGCAGTGAAAAGAGCACCTTGTAGCCTGGAGCAGCGGTATGGATCGCAGGAGCAGGTGAGAGACTCCCACACTTGCCCTAAAAGCTTTCTGAAATAGATTTTTCCCATCATGGTGACACCTTCACCTCATTTGCCTTGCTTGTGCACAGATGCAAGAGCCAAGGTGGAGGTGCGGGTGAGTGAATGTGTCAGCCTCTTTGTCATGGCTGTATGTCTGATCCTGCATGTGACTGCACGCTGTGATCTGTACAGTTTATGTCACAAGATGAACGCCGGTGAGACATTTTTCACTTGTGGAGTGGATTAGATTCTGTACTGTCTAAGCTTCACTGACCATGTACGATACACACGAGAGAAATGTTAAAGCCTTGCTAGTGGCCTCTGTAGACTGCAATGTTCATTATGTTGGACAAAGAGAACAACTTACCTTACGTAATAATGTAATTATTGTGATAGACCTATATGAGATTATGTCATATAGTATATCGTATGCAAAAGCCATATTTCAGCTTGAGTGTGAAGCCAAAGGAACGCACCCATGTCAGAAACAGAAAGGGTTCATCTTCTGGTGAGCTTGAATACGCTCGTTTAAAGAAACCCATATGTGTTGTACAAATAAAAGAGCAAAAATAAGAATTGTGTTTGTGGTGTATGGAGCTCCTCCTGCATTTCCCAGAAAACGTATAAAAAACATGAGAAACAATATAATTCATATGATTTATTTCAACTCTGGCCACCATTGTATTCACATTAAAATGTCCACATAAAAACATTTACCCGGTGAGCCCCGTCCACAGAATGCTGCCTTAATGTGCATGTGAGAATTCTTAATAAGTGAACCCTCATTTCCTTAATTTACAGCCCAATTTATAAGTGTTTTGAGCAGACATCACAATCTGTGCTCACAGTGATGCTTCAAAGCTTTGTTAATGACTCTCAGGAGCAATAAATAAGTGGAGAAAGAGAAACACAGAAAGACAAAAGTCCTGTAATGTGTTTATGAGTGTGTGTGTGTGTGTGTGTGTGTGTGTGTGTGATTTGTGTACTGAACTAGCAACCTGTAGATACAGTATAGAGGAATTGGGTGTAAAAGCAAATGATGAAGGACAGTGATTATGTATTCAGAGCCACTGTGCCTCCATCATGTGTGCTCATTTCCAGCATTTGCTCTGAAAAGGGGGAGGATCTGTGCATTGTGCTGATCCATGACTGGCAGCATTAATAAGACTACTTAAGCTTCACACATCAGCGGTTGCTTGTGTCAAGCATAAAAAGGGGTCCCACTGCAAAGAGGCACATGACTGGAGAGGGAGAGAAAAGAGAAAAGTTCTATTAGGCTTTATTGTGCTGTCATGAAATATCTGTTCCCACCTCAAAGCCATCCAGGCTCCTCTTACTGAGCTCTCATTTTCATCTCAATTTCCAGCACTGTGTGCTGTTGTGCACGCAGTGGGGAGGCAAGAGGACTCTCTCTATCAAAACTCCAGCTGTCGCCTTGAAAAAGACGGCTTCAATTTTCTATTTCAATTTGATGTTTCTAATCTGAGCTCTTTCACGATACAGAGATGTACTGCTCAATGAGCTTTATCCTCACAGAGGAGAGACGGAATTGTGCTCAGTGTAATGTACAAACTCACAACCAGAGACATGGACATTTTGCAGCTGCGGGATTCAACAAACACGTCATTTGAGTGTGCTAATGTTTACAGACGATGCTAATCAGTGGTCACTTTACACCGCAGGATGCTTGATGATCCCAGAAAATGTTGCTAAATATAACGTTGTCTTTGGATATGAATTGTTCACTTGAACTCCAGTGAAGAGGGAGGTAGTTTAAGTGTCACAACAGAAATAAATATACAGTGAAAAGCTGTGGTTAACGCTTTAAAAAGAGGACATATCATGCTATTTATGATTTCCTGTTATTTATGTACTGTTAAGCTATAGACGGCACTATTAAGAGGCTCAAGCATGATGGTTATGGTCCTAATGGAGTGCCATAGCCTTGGTTGCTAAGGTTGTTGCTAAGGTTTTTTCTTAGCACTTTGAATTATCAAAAAGACGATATGCAAGTACAGTACATTCCATTTACCATTCACCATGTGTTGTTTGTGTAGTCCAATTTAATGTTTCGGATCAAGCACAATGTACGATTACGGATGTATTTATGAAGATGACATTTCGAGGACAAAGAAGAACAAGGAAAAAGTAGTGATGTTGGAGACCTTGAGGAGGAAGGGAAAGGTTAACAGTTTGGATGATGAGGGGGCTGAGAATGGAGATGTACACCGATCAGCTATAACATTAAAACCACCAGGCTAATGTTGTGTAACTCTCCACTGGCCCTCAAAACAGCTCTGAGCAGTCGATGCACCGACTCCATAAGACCTCGTAAGGAGTCCCTCTGGTATCTGGCACCAAGACCTTAATAGCAAATCCTTTAAGTCCTGTAACCTGTGATTTGGGGCCTCAATTGATAAGACTTGTTATTTTCAACACATTCTTTGGATGCTCGATCAGATTGCCGATTCATGTCATGTTCCTCAAACCATTCCTGAACATTTTTTACAGTGTGGCAGAGCTCATTATCCTGCTTAAAAAGGCCACTGCCATCAGGGAATACTGTTGCCATGGAGAGGTGTACTTGGTCTCCAACAATTTGTAAGTGGGTTGTGGTACATGTCTATGTAACATCCACATGAATGCCAGGACTCAATGTTTCCCAACAGAGCATCACCCTGTTTCTCCTGGCTTGCCTTCTTCCCATCTTGTAGAGTTCCAGTAGTTCATCCACTGATGCAGAAGCTGGGCAGGTCATGTACTGGGAGTACAAAGTCTATTATGCTTTTACAGTTCAGAAAAGCATTTGACACTTACGTTTAGTTGGGGGTGACATGAACGTTAAATCCACTGAGACCACCCTGTGGTTGGAGACACCTAGATTGTAGACTTGTAGGTCAATCAGTCTGCATTTATCCATGGCTGCTTTATACTGTGTGAAAAGTGTTTCCTTCAATCTCTGCAGCACCTGAAGGTAGCAGGACTGATATGTTGATAAATCTGCAGCCTCTAGGAGGAGCAGTTTCGTTAACACGCGGCTATTCACTGTGTATACCTTCGTTAAATCACCTGATGTCACCTGGCTGCTATAGAACGAGCACACACACCTCTACACACATCACACTGATCGGTTATAACTCCTATATTCTGCCTTTTTATGAAGAAGATGTGGGGTTAGGGGTCTGATATAATCATATAAATGGCAAATTGTAATTATAGTAACTAAATGAAATGAAAAAAAAATTACTCCATCTGTCTTTGGCTGTAGATTTGTCGTGATGTGTGTTCATGTGGTGACGCTCAGAACCATCCAGTCATTTCTGTTTGTTGAGCTGTTATGATTGGCTGAATATGTATTAATCACCAAACTCGCTGATCTATATTCACCTGCACTCAACCCTTCTACAAGTTTTACATGAACCACAATGGCAGGTGCACATGGAGACCTATCACCTCCTGCTTGTTGCTGTACTTGCACAGTTAAAACAGGGCCCCTATATTATACCTCTCCTCCAGGGGACACTTTTCATAGTGCAGGTCATTTGTGCAGATAGAATCCTAATGTAAAAAGCATTTTCTCTGTTCAGCTGCTTGTGTCTGATATGTGTGTGTGTGTGTGTGTGTGTGTGTGTGTGTGTGTGTGTGTGTGTGTGTGTGTGTGTGTGTGTGTGTGTGTGTGTGTGTGCTGCATACTGCCTGCTGCCTGTGAGTGAGGCAGAACACTTTGCACATTAATAAAAGACACAAGCCCATAACCAGCCTGTGGCATAAGCAGCCACCAGGGGGGTCTCCAATGAGCACAATGTAAAATTTTGAATTCTCTGAAGGTTCTTCTGCTCGATTTTTGAGTTAATGTAAGTGTGTGTATCTCATTTTTTCTCGTATTTAATTTGCCCTGTCCATAAAAAAAGAAACCCAATAGATTTGTTTTAATCAGATGTTCATATAAAAATCATAAGATGCTTACTTTGTTATACTACTATACTACTACTACTTCTTCTACTACTGCTATTAATAATAAGGCACTGTGTTTGCTTTAATTACTAAAATGGGGCTCATTTAGCCAGCCCACATGGGCTTCACATATGGGGCCCATACAATTTGCACTGTTCATGCCCATGCCTGCTTAGCCCACTTACATCTCTTATGGGGCTCATACAGTCAGCCCACGTTGGCTTCATGTGGGGCCCATGTTACTGAAACCATGGGCCCCACATGAAGCCAATTCCCAAACACCAAAATTTCATATTTATTTTTCCATAAAACTTCCCAATTATGGACTCATAATATGAGGCCTTGTTTTGCACAGATGATGAATGACCATTCAATGCACAGGCAGGTTCCAGTCTACATGAGTGCACTTACTTTAAGCAACATGTGTAAGAGAGCAGGTGTTAATGGTGTGGTTGAGGTTGAAGGGTTCTACTTCTCATCCTACAAAAGGTGTTCCAGCGTTACACACACACCAGTTATTACAGGGTGTCTGCTGTTGAGTGTGCAGCAGGTAGTGGAGGCCTGGGCGCTATCTCTCCCCACCAGCAAGAAGGAGCCGCTGACCCTGCACAGCTTCAAATCGAGACTACAGCTGGCCTGGAAGCAGAAGATGATACACTGCACCTCTGGGATTTATTCCTGAAGCCCATCGTTTATATCTCCTGTTTAGATCTACACTGTCATGCAGTATAACATCAATATTAAATACAATTATGCTTTTATTTTTCATATTCTTTGTTATGAGAGGAGCGGGAAAACCTAATTTTTGTTACTGGTGCAGAGCTAGTTATCACATTGTGATTCCCGTGGCAACCGCTGATTGATTTCTGTGATGAGGAGGAGAATGAAAAATGAATGCTAGTCAACCTGTGACTCACCCACCTATCTCCCACATGGGTCTGAATTGTGTGTGAGGAATATTGGAGGAAAAAAATCCTTGTTAACCTTTTTAGTGGATTTGGAATAATATTGAGAACATGTCCAGATCAGTTTAAAGAAAACCTGAGATGAGGGAAACTCTTGAGTTTTCAGTTCCAGAAAGAGAAATAACTTAAACTTGGGGTCATCTCCTGCAGTAACTGACTCTGTGAACCTCTGGCATGGATTAATACATAGCCTGGTCTAGGTTGGAGCCTAGGGGTCCATTTTTAATTATTCAAATGTACTTATTTATAGAGGGCCTGAGGGTCAAAACCAAATAACATTTCAGAAAACACAATGACATTTCACAAAATGGAAAAGGCTAGGACAACAATTCCTGTTTGTGATTGGACAAAACCAAACTTGAACCAAAATCTGCTCGACAGTGGCGGATCTACCCACCCTGGGCAAACCCCATTCAGTGCCCCCCCCCTATATATGGATAGATAGATAGATAGATGGATAGATAGATAGATAGATAGATAGATAGATAGATAGATAGATAGATAGATAGATAGATAGATAGATAGATAGATAGATAGATAGATAGATAGATAAATATACATAACAACCATAAATACCTAAATTACATACAATGATAAAAACTATAAATACCAAAAATGAAGTACGAAAAATAGAAACTATTCTAGTATATAAATATAAATGACATAAAGAATCAAATTATCACAAATTATAACATATTGCTAATAAAAAAAAACACAGAAAAGTACTAGTAAAAAGATTTTTTTTTTTAAATCATACATCACACAAATAGAACAACACACTTATAAATTGTGGTTTATTTTTAGTGTGACTAATTTTAATTTTTGCATCAGTAGGCATACAATATTTTCACAAGACTAGAACTGCTCTACAGACAGGGGGAGGGGGGGGGGGTGCAAAGTTAGGATGAATATAGGAACATGACTTCATTTTTTAATAAATTTATAAATATAAAGATATTTTATTTACAAAGTACACTTTACTTTTCTTGATGTCCAGTCCAAACACCCCCCCTCTATTTACATGAAATGGTTCAGTCCTGTCTCCTATTTTCACAGCTCAATGTCAGTAGATGTTATACAGTTAGTATTGAACTATAAGAGCCCTGAAGGATGAATTTGATAACTATGAAAGTGATGCAAAAAGCATGTCTCTAACTGTGTCCCAACACTACAAAGTTAAAACACAGAGGTGCAGAAAAAGGGAACCTGAACCTAACAGTGAGTGATCAGGCTTAGAGACCTCAGATATCACTCTGCAGAAATGTGGATTTTAGAACATTATTCCATTCATCTCCATACCAGAACGGGTAATCTCCAGAAGATATATGCAAGTGATCTGGAGGAAGATTTTGTGAATGAAATTGGAAAATTCTGAGTATTTCTTAAAGAAAAGGAGGACACCTCAGCAAGGTCACTGCTGCAACTTATAAGAGGAAGGAAACTACAGTCAGTGTTTCCAAATGTTGAATTAGCACTCTGACTATTTATGACTTTGTAACCAATGCCAGCGGGGACGTCTTTTTCAGAACTGGGACTAGTTAAAAATAGACTTAGAGATCCACAACGGGGTCAAAACAGACTGAATCACCTGTCTCTGATGTCCACTGCAAGTGATATTATATGTCAAATGGGTTTCAGCAGTCTATATATATATTCATGTCCTGTCATAAATATGTTTATGATTGCACTGCTTTGTGATCATTGCTGTTATTATGTGCTGCTGCTGTGTTTATTGTATTTTTAATGGCTTTGTTTTATTTGAGTATTGCACAGCAGTTGCATGTGTGTGTCTGTAAGGATTACCTCAGTATAACAGGGTGTTCTCTCTGTGCTGCTGCACATGTTCTACCTGTTAGTTTAAAGAGCTAAAAGCTGTTACCAGCTTGCAGATGCACTGTTAACACCTTCTATTTGTAGCGTTGCTTTTCATAATAAAAGCTGTCTAAATGTGTGTGTGTGTGTGTGTGTGTGTGTGTGTGTATACCAGTGCACCCTGAATGCATGTGTGGGCCTTCCTCTTCATAACCCACCTTTTATGTCAGGTTTTACTGCATCACATTTCCTCTTAGTTGTTTTATGATTTTATTCTCTTCTTATCTTTGTTTTCCTTTTAAGACCAAGCCTCACATTTTTTATTTTTATTTTATTATTTATTTATTGTATCCTACCTCTAGTGTTTCCTCATTGCAGATTCATGAGTTTCCTCATTTCCTGTTTTTATTGAGTCTTTCTTTTTGTCTTATTTGTTTTTTCGACTATGTAAAACACTTTGTGTTACACTACTAAGTATGAAAAGTGCTATACAAATAAAGTCTGATTTGACATGGCAAATTACTTTTTTTGTGGTTAAACATGATGAGCAAGGGGGCCCCCACTCAATTACTAGCCCAGGGGCCCATGACCACCTTAATTACTGGCCCCTGGTGAATCTAACACGCTCACTGTGATGCTTTCTTCATCTAACCCTGAGTTTCTCTCTGTCTCTTCCCTCCTGCAGAGCCTCAAGCAGCTGATGTTACAAATGTTTGTTGCCAATAAAAAAAACTCAGCATGAAGGTCTAGAACAGGGGTGTCAAACATACGGCCCGCGAGCCAGAACCGGACCACCAAGGGGTCAAAATCCAGTCCACTGGATATCTTTGCAAAGTATGAAAATTGCATGAAAAGTATGAAAAGAAATTCCAAATTTTCCACCCTGACCAGAATACAACTCTTTGAAAAAACAACGAATACATATTGTGATCATATTTAAACCATTCATATATTGAACAGTGTAAAAATATTGTCAATCAGAAGCTTTCTGTGCAAAATAATCTGAAAAAAACTGCGACATGACATTGTTGAAATTGCAAAAATGTTTCTTTTCTCAGGCTGTTCATCTTATTATAGTAAAGTTATAATACCTATATTATATATATTTATATAATATTATTTATATATATATATTTTGTATGTTATGCAATGGTTTTACTGGTCTGGCTCACTTGGGATCAAATTGGGATGTATGTGGCCTTTGAACTAAAATGAATTTGACACCCTTCAGCTAGAAGATCAATTATCTCTATCACTCATGATGTGATTGGTCACACTCCAATCATAACTTTCATATCATATTGATGCTCATATGTTAATGTGTCTAAATAATAGGGATTGTGGTGCACCTGTAGATTGTATATTAACCCTCCTGTTGTCCTCTAGTCAAGGAAGGAAGGGAGGAAGGAAGGAAAGAAAGGAGGGAGGGAGGAAGGAAGGAACGGAGGAAGGAAGGAAGGACGGAAGGAAGGAAGGAAGGAAGGAAGGGAGGAAGGGAGGGAGGAAGGAAGGAAAGGAGGAAGGAACGGAGGAAGGAAGGAAGGAAGGAAGAAAGGAAAGGAAGGAAAGAGGGAAGAAGGAAGGAAGGAACAGAGGAAGGAAGGGAGGGAGGGAGAAAGAAGGAAAGAAAGGAAGGAAGGAAGGGAGGAAGGAGGTAGGGAGGGAGAAAGGAAAAGAGGACAGAGGAAAGAAGGAAGGGAGGAAGGACAGAAGGAAGGAAGAAAGGGGGATGGAGGAAAAGAAAAAGGAAGGGAGGAAAGAGAGAGGAAGGAAAGAAAAAAAAGAAGCAGGGAGGGAGGAAGGACAGACGGAAGGAAGGAAGGGAGGAAAGAAGGAACAGTCAAAACAGACGGGGTCAATTTGACCCGGGAGGACGACACAAAGGTTAAATGTTATATGTTAGTCTCTTCAAAAGTCTAAAAGATGCGCTAAACATAGTCTTAACCTGTTTTAACAGCACAGCAGTGAATGTTTGGCCCTGATCCAAATTATACGTCTAAACATTTATTCTCTTTGAACCTCGTCTGCATTTCAACTGCAAATTCATGACTTACATTATTGGGTCAGACTGAGAGCTTACAGTCATGTCTCTAGGACATGTCTTCTCTGTTTGAAATATTTTATTCAAGCTACATTTTTCATCTTCAGTTGCTGTCCCCCCACCCCCCATCCCCCACCCCATGTTTTCCCCATGTCAAATTAAAGCTGAATATGTGTAAAATCAAACATTGAGGAAATTAAACTATTAAATGATGAATTATTGGATTACACTGAATAAAACTTTAATGATACATTTTGAGTCTGCGCACCCTTGCATTAATATCATAACATCCACTGGATTAAAATAGAGGTCATGCTTTTTATTTACCTGTTGCCATGGTGAATCATACTTTCAGAGCTTTTAACAGTCATGCTGATGACTCTAATCAGCTGTTCTGGATTCATCTACTCAGATTTGATTAAACCTGCTTTCTGGAATAGACTCCACTAGTTTTACAATTTTTAGCCAATTAAACCACAATGATCATATACGTTATATTATAAATGGCCATTTCCCATAGTATGCAATGTTATATAAATATAGCTGTTTACCATTCCTTTATAAGTGATATATATCCATATATCATAACAGTATATAAATAAGAGAAAAGGCATGTCCTGTTTAATAACAATTTAATTCCTGTTGTGAAATATTGAATTGTTTACTTTATTTTGACCTACATCTACACAACAAATGAATAGTGAGCCACCACTTGCAGTGAGATAGGCTTTAACATTTCACCACCTGTCAGGTTCCACTAGTCTCAATAAACACATCTGAATGGAATAATCTAGACGGCCTGCTGGTTGAAAACTGTACAAGAAAGATTCTGGTCTAACTGCATCCTCCATCTCATACTTACTTTACACACTCCCTCACACAACTACAACCTTCCACTGATTTTTCAAAGTCTGTCAACAGGTAGTCAGATCAGCTGCGAGTAGGTCAAAGGTCAAATAACACTGATTCCAGGCAGCGAGGTAAAATAGAATTCTTTATTAACTAGACCTGAACATGACATTTGTTCTGGTAGTTAGATAGACTTATAACTTAATAAGAGAAGCAGGTGGTTTTATTTTGAAGGTTCAGATCCTATTCAGGAAGTGAGGAAAGAGGAAAGGGTGACGAGATCTATGCTGCGACTTTACAATGCTTCACCGATTCACCACATTCAAGGTTAAAGAAAAACAGAGCAGACTTTTGAATATGACATTACATATCGCTGCGGTTTTAATAAGAAGAAGACTACAAACTGGTAGATTTATCATCATGTGGACACTAATGGACTGGTTGCATTTTCCTCTAAGAAGTTGATGATCAGTTTCCTCAGCTGGCAGATCACATTAGCAGCAAAACCAATAAAACTTAAAACAAAGCATCCCTATTACACCTGAACCTCCAGATTACATAATAACTGTAAGGCATCACTGTACTGAGATCACATTCATACTTCAGGTGATCTCAGTACAGCGGAGCTTTTAGACGAAGTGAGAGCTGTCGTACAATGAGAGCTCAGTCTGTTGGTCGTTGCTTATCCGACCACCACGGTGTCTTCGTCTAGGAACTCGTAGTAGGGCACCTCCAGGTTGAGGGGGGCGGGGCCTTTCCTGATGCGGCCTGACGCGTCGTAGTGGGAGCCGTGGCAGGGGCAGTAGTAACCGCCGAACTCTCCGGCGTTGGCGATGGGCACGCAACCCAGATGCGTGCACACCCCTAGGACGATGACCCAGGCGGGGTCTTTCACCCGGTCCTTGTCGTGCTCGGGGTCACGCAGCTCGGACAGGTTGACGGCGGTCTCGGTGGCGATCTCCTTCTCGGTGCGGTGGCGGACGAACAGCGGCTTGCCTCTCCACTTGAAGGTCATGTTGTTGCCCTCGGGGATTTCGCTCAGCTTGATCTGGATCTTGGACATGGCCAGGACATCGGCCGAGGCGCTCATGGAGGAGACGAACTGAGACACCACTGTTTTGGCAGAGTAGACGCCCATGACGGTGGCGGCGCCGGTGACCAGGTACGAGAAGGTTCTTCTGGATTCGCTGCTGTCTTGGGAGGACTTTTGGGGGTCTTGCACCTCGGGGCGCCTGTAGTCGGAGTAGTCTGGGATCCTGATGTCTGTGTGGGCGAATCGGACTCCTGCGCAGCCTGAACACACAAAAACAAAACAGGTCATCAGTTAGACTGCATTCATAAACTGAAGTGATGGGTCATAGCACGGCTGTAAAAAAAAAAGAGCCCATGTTTCTAACACACTGTGAACATTCATTTTGACAAAAACTTGTTCCACAACCAATTAGTACAGACTGATTCTAACTTCCTGTCTTCCTTGATCCAAGTGATGTCAATGACTAGTGGAAGCTGGGTTTAGTTTAGAGAAAGAAAACTGTAAGATGATGGACACAAAAGGTGCAATGCAGGGTTTATTTGACTCATTTCAGAGCTGTAATGGTACAGTGGTAAATAGCTGTAAATGAAGGCAGTGTAGCTGGTTTATGTAGAAATAAAGGATTAGAAATGAATTCCAAAATAGAGTAGCTATCGAATAGTACTCAATATTAAATGAGCAAGATGATATTTTTTTAAGAAGTCTGCTTCAAGATTGAACTTCTTTGTATAGATGCACCGATTGAAAATGTTCAATTTTCAACTCATCAGTCATTAACAATGACTGGTCCCAATCACTCATATCTGTGACTCTACACACAAATATACACGTATGTACCACACACTGCATGTCACACTCAGTACACACTCACACACAAAATGACATGAACTTTTCAGTTCATTATGAAACTGTGGTGGGAAAAATGAATTAATGGAAAACACAGATATTCACTATATATTGATTTATGATTATACACCAAAAACAAACAAACCAACAAAAAAAGAAAAGAAAATTACAAAATATGATATGGGGGAAAAAGGCGGGAAAGTAGTTTGTGGTACCCACCAGGGTTTGTCTGCACCACTGATAAATATTAGAATATTAGATTTATATAGCAGTATCTACAGGTAAGACTGAATAAAAAAAAGTGAGAATTGATACTTATTTCTTTTACATTATTCACTGCAGTGGATGTTTTCTTCCATTCTTCTCTTAATGACCATATCATGCATTTGTTCAGAATGTGCCTTTATCTTTATGAAGTAGTTTAAACTACAAAATGGACTGTTGTGTTGTTGGATTATCCAGCTCCAGGTTTATAGCATTAATTAAACATAAAATGACTCATCACAGCTTATTCACAGAGATGATCTCTATTCCTCTGAACACTACTGGCTGCACTAATGTTAGTACTTAACTAGAAGGTTCAACATCTGCCACGACGCAACATCTTCATCAATGTGCTGCAGCGGATTCTAATAGATTCAAGCAGTCAACATCGACGCAACGCTTTTGATTTCTTCAACATACATAAACTGGAAATGAGCAATAATATTCTGTAATATTCTCACATAAAGCTGGAAATAATCAGAAAGTTTGAGGATTCAGAAACATTTAAAAAAACATTCTATATTTATGGCACTGATTAACTTTACTCCTTTGTAGGAAGGCTCAGATTTCCTTGTGTTGTATTTCTTATTTATTTTCCCCTTTTGGTTTGTCACTGTTTCTGAGGGAGCTGAAGATAACAAGGTCTATTTACTTTCTTTATTTTTTAACACTGCTTTTAGCACTGGGATGGTTTGTAAACATTCAAAATGCTTTATAGAAACTGGATCAGTTGTAACCATTAAGGACTATGAGGCAGACCAAACATGATCACACCATCAGAAGATCAATACTTTAAACTTAGTTCACTCAAAGATAGAAAATAAACTTCATCACAGAAACTGAATGGACTAATTAAAGAATTCAAGACTCTAGTCTATAAAAGTAGTGTCAAGGTAAGGCTGTGCTGTGACAAAAGTAGTAGTCCTCTGTTCTCAAAGCTCTGCAAGACCTACTTGAAGACCAAAGCAGACCAAAGTGTTCTGACCACCACGGACTTTCCTCCACAGTCACCTGAAATCAACATTTAGGAGGGGGGGGGGGGGGGGGGGGGGGGGTCCACTTGAGGTCTGACAGAAGCGAGCATTCAGTGACATCACAAGAAGCTCTTTGGACTACACATCACATCATGCTGGGATAACATGAGTCAGCAGGTTTTTACAGGGACCTGTGGAGTCCAGAAGTTTGTTAACATTCATCAAAGATTCAACATTTCACTCAAACTGTTGAGCTGCCGGTTGACGTCTGTGTGGTGGTTTCAGAACTGTTACACCCCAAACTCTCCTATAACTCTTCACTCCCACTATCACTATCTGGGTGTGTGTGGGCCATGTATGTAGGCTGAAAGTATAGGGGTCCTGGCACCTTACAAATAGTATGGTATTTCAACCAATATTATTATGCTAACTGCAACTGTGGCATACAACGGTCTTCAAATGACAATAATATCGTTTATCGTGTTTATATCTGAGAGAATATATCGTCCAATGAAAGTAGTTATCATGACAGACATACCCGCAACTGATTAAATCAAGAAATTAACAACAGATTAATTGATAAAGTAGAATAATCATTCATTTCAGCCACAGTAACTGCCTTGAACACAGCGTTTGTAAAATATTACACAGTAGAGATTTGTAAGAGAATAGAAATAAGAACGATAAGTCAGGAATACAATAAATTAATGAAAGTAGTAATAAAAAGATGTATGATACATGTGCACTGGTATGCATCAGTACTGTATTAACAGAACAAACAAACAGAAAACTGACTTAACTTTTTCACACCACCGTGCCGGAGCTGTCCCAGAAAACTATTTTTACTGTCTCAAAGTGAATTTAAACCGTCCCCAAAATCAAGATGTTGTTTCTTTACTTTGTAGAACAAATCAGTTTGCCTGGTGACCCCGAACCACCGAATCCACCCCTGTTGATGTTGATGTATGAGTGTTACAGGAATTGTTCATATTTCCATGGTGAACTGTGCCTTTGCAGTACAGTTTCATATTTATGTAGCCTGCTATAGTCCTGTTCCTGATAACATGCAGTCTGGAGAGATTATATCATGCTGAGTGCAGCAATCTCTCTTGTATAATTGTAGAAATAATTGTTATTATTATTAGTGTCAGCTCTTCGGTTCTACTGCATACACATTTTAGAGAATATAATTAATATTTCCCTCACTAATGATGTATTATTTCCACACCCGTGACCCAGCCGCTATTAATCACAATCTAATGTTTATATGACCAGACCTGCTCCATTCACGCATCACTACTGTCCAATACAAACCATGTTTATTATTATTCTGAAAACATCTTAGTATGTGCTTTAATTAATATACTCACACAGAGTCAAGGGCAGTGCTGTGTTCTGTTTAACCAGCACAACACATTATAGATAAATGGAGTTTCCAGCCAGTTACAGTAATACAGTAATGGCATAAGACATGCTCCTTTGTAGTTGGAGATGGGATCCGTTTGTCATTTCTAACCAATATCTAAAATCAGTGAGTGCTTTCTGTCCTGGAGGTGTCCCCGAAAAGACCTCTGTTTGTCCCTGACACATTTTCTACTGTTCCTTGGACGACCTGACGCCATTAGTCTCGAGCCCTGGGTGTGACAGTTAAAAAGTGCAACAAACAATAATAGTATGTATGTTATACAGTTATAACAAATAATCAACTAATCGGGTAAACAATCAACAGGATAATCATTATTTACTAGAAACATCTTTATTGGCCAAATATTACATATATACAATTATATTATTCTGACTCCAGTTTAGTGTCTTTACACAACAGCACAACAACCTTCAGAAATATACACAATGAATAAATATACACATATTCTATGAAGGGTAGACTTGATACAAATAGGGCAAATAAGTAAAGAGTGAATGGAGTGCTGAGATAAATATTAAATGCTAAAAATACGTAACTTTATAAACAAATTAGCCATGTGTATATCTTACTCTTAACTGTTCATTATACACCTGTATACCAATGCTTCAAACGTTGCTATGCCTGACTGCTGTGATGATTACTCAACAAGGACACTGGATGTAGCCGGGCACCGGTAGCTAGCTAGCGAGCTAAGGTCGGGAGGGCTGTCTCCGAGCACTGTGGCTTATTACGTTACCACTACTGTTTCGAAACATAATGTTACTCTAAGTTCCAGACACACACTGATTAAGAGTAACGTTATCCTGACTTAATGTTGACCTCCAGTGTAAGTTAGGCCGATCTAAGCTACCTCGGATACCTCGGACAGGATATTGGGTAACACTGTGTAACACGGAAGGCGGCTGCTAAAGACAGCTACGTAAGCAAACTCAACATTCCCACTGGGTGCAATTTTTCTGAGACAAACACCACCATGTCAACCCCATGATAACAAGCAATATAGTTGCTATTTCAAAGCACAGGTTCACACAAAACAAAGTTAACTTAAGTCACTGACAGACTTACCATTGATGCAAACGGTCACAGCAGGCCCCGTCTTTGGGCTTTGACCGCTTAGCGATTCCCGGCACAGGAATGGTTTTTTCGGGTCCACTAGAATCGTCTCCCCCTTTACAACCACTCCAGGTATCAGGGATTTCAGAGGGCCAGGAACAACAAAAGCTGTAGCCTGCATGTAGGGGGAGAAAGCCCCAGAACGGGCAGCCAGGGACATCATCTTTGCGGCTAACTGCTGCTAACGACCTTGTGTGCCTTAACTGAGCATGTAACGCGTTGACGTAAGAAGTGCGGTATTACGTAGGACGTAACTTTACGTTACAGCGTGCAAACCACCGGCACTGACTTACGTAAACAGCACGGTGGCGACTGACCGTGTTGACACCCATGTCGTTATTTTTTGTACTTTACACTGTATCATTGTATGTACACTAACGATTTATGGACTATTTTTGTGCCACATAAACAAAACCCTCTGCATGTACTGTTGTTTTAATTTGACTAATACATAATAAAACAGAGCTCTGTATCAGAAATACTATTTGACTTTTTTTTGTTTTTCTGTTCAGGGTATTGTAGCTTATGCTATCTTTTTACACTGAAAGTGCTTGTAGACAATGATACCCATTCACATGAACTTTATTGAGAACATAAGTGTCCTTCATTTTATATGCAATCTAATTCAATCCAATACAACTCTTCCACAAATTCTACTTTTGTTTATACATTTTCAGTTTTTGACCCCCCCCCCCCCCCCCATAATAGAAAACAAAGTACAGAAAAATAGAAAGAGAGAGAAATAGAATACTAGAATAGAGCATTAAATATAAGTTTGTAGCATAAAATAATGATTTGCTTTAAAATCATTAAAAGGACATACGGTGATTAAAATGGAAAGTGCTTTAAAAGAGCTCAATCATAAGCACAGGAGAAGAAAAGTGTTTTTAACCTGGATTTAAAAATGTTCACAGTTGGGGCTGATTTCAGTTCTGCTGGTAGTTTGTTCCAGTTGTGTGCAGTATAACAGCTAAAAGCTGCTTAACCATGTTTAGTTTGAACCCTGGGCTCCACTATCTGACCTGAGTCAGTAGATCTCAGAGCCCTACTGGGTTTATATTCTACTAACATGTCATTCCTGTATTCTGGACCTAAACCAGTGATTTGTAGAAATCAATAGATACAGTAGGGTACTTTATTAAATTGAAAGTGTTACAGCAGCAAAAATGTACAAATTAAAACAAAAACACCATTTTACATTACAAGAGTGACATGTTGACATATGAGTGTAAGTACAATAGACTGAAAGCACTGTTTCGCTTACTACATTTGAAAATTGAACAGTTTAAATCTTTCAATATGAAATGTCAAATGCTGTTTTCATTGTCATTTCCAAATTGTGAGAAAATCTTAATTATTGCTTGCACAAATGGAAAACCAGGTTACATTGTTTATATTGCATTTACGCCCTGTCCTTAGGGTGGCACTCAAACCAACATTAGCTCTATTTGGGGGAAAAAACATAGCCCTGTCATTCATTTCAACGGGGGCAGAGCTCTGGCAAAACAACACAGAAGCATCTGGGACAAAAGTTGAACCAGGATCAAGTTTTGCTGTAAAATAATATGACTTTATCCAGCCAGCACATATTCCAGGTAAATGACCCTGGAATGTGAACACAGTGTTTCTGCTCTTTACCTCGCATTACAACTGCCTGAACTTGTTGTAAATTGCTCGTTGTAACTGTCAATTTCGCAATAGGTCTGTGAAATCATATATTTGTTGATCCTGAAAACTATTTCTTGGCAGACACACATCTACTCCCTCTTCCTCAGAAGTGATCAATTCACTTATTCTGTCAAAGTTAGTGACCTTAAAATTTGGCTCTTGTTTATGCCAGATAAAAGACAAACCTGTTATTAAGAGAAGGTTCTGGTTACACAAGCATCGGAGGAGAAACAGTGATTGATGTGTGTTAGACGATGCAGTAGGGGGGCATGTTCTCATTTGCGAAGGAGGGAAAATGGGATGAACTGAGCAAGTTTATAAAAGCTTTGCATGCGTTCATATTGTCAGTATTATTCAGCAGAATGTACTCAGATATTTTGTAACAAAGATCTTAAACTTAGACCTCTTCTCCTCGACTCTTTACTTCACACCTACATGTATTTGATACCAAGTTCAAAGGAACTTTTTCAAAAGAGGCGCCAGTCTGTATTCTCTGCCAAAACATAATTATAAGTTTGATATTCGCCTTCTATGAAAACACATATTGCTGCAGAGTTGCATTGTAACACTGAGGAACCTACTTCACTTGAACTACAAACTTGAACGCGGTAAGGCATGAAATCTACTTTACTTCCATGTTTTACATTATTGATATTTTCAGGAAGGATATTTTGCAGAAGTTAATTTGCCAGCCTGCATTTAGATCAACGACGAGTATGCTAGTATATCTAGAAAAGGAGACTATATACATTTTAAACAGAAAGATTACAGTCAAGGCTTCTGATCTGCCCGGTATGTCCAACTTGAGATAACTGACTTGTAATGTGATGCAGTTTTGAAGGACAAAGGTGGGTTTATAATATATATTTTTTATATTATTTATAGGTTATTATGCAATGGTTTTACTGTTCTGGCCCACTTGAGATCTAATTGGGCTGTATGTGGCCCTTAAACCAAAATGAGTTTGCCACCTGTGGTTTAAACTATAATGTTACCATTTCAAATTCACCTCCTCCTCACTCTTTTACTCTTCATTAAAATAGTTCACTTTTTGCACACACACAAAAAAAAAAACCCACACAAACTTGACCACTCTGCATAGGAGTTGAAATGACAAGAATCATTTGAGATCTGTCTAAATGTTTGTAGGAACAATGCAGCGGCACCTAAAATTGTCAGGAACATGTCCCAGGCATGTTTAACCAAATCATGTTTTCAATTCTGTTGTGTGAGATTTTTTGCATTTGAAACCCTAGTTTTCTATTTCTTTTTCTCTCAATAATAATGATAATAATAATAATAATAATAATAATAATAGAGTGTATATCCAACCATTTGTAGGAGATGTTTCAGTCTTATGTTTCGGACATTTGCCAACAAGTGGACCCAAAGAATACTCTCATCCAGCATGAAAATTTATATAAGGATGTGAATGTCTTGACCTTAGTCAAGAAGAAGACAAGCTTCTTCGGCACCGATTATGAAGTCATGGGTATCACGCTTGGTGACCTCATCCCTCAGTTTGCTGATTTCGCTGACATTACAGGTATGTACACAGATGTATATATATATATATATATACCTGTCAACCACTAAGCTAACCCACTGTATCCCCCATGCTTTCCCAGAAACAACTGTCATTGGGGACTACACCCACAATGCGCAAAGACTTGTGAGTGCCGGCATAGGAGGAAATGTTAAGGTAGTGGGAGGAGCAGTCAAGGGAGGAGCAGAGAGTCGACGAGAAGCATCATCTGTCACCATTAAGTCAAAGACAGTAGAACTTCGCAAGCTGAAGAACAACTATTGCGGCGAGTATGCTGACGGGTCTCTGTCTATCTCTGTGTCTCTGTCACTGGCTTACTATATTTGTCAGTGTCTAACAAGGTTCAAATTACACAGTTCTATTTTCCAAGTTGGTCCTAACAATGTCACATGTACACCCATATATGGATGTACGCAGTCATTTGTGGGGTTACTGTGAAAAATATTCTGCACACAGTGAATGGCCAATGGTTTGTGCTGTGCTTGTAAACAGACCAGACATAGGTTACATCACATGCCCATCGGAACATGCTTATATTCTCATACTACCTAAAGATGGTTCTTTAAACAGGCCAGTCGATCTTTGTTGTTCCATGGTTTTTGTGTGGCTTTTCCTCAACTGGCTTTCATGGCCATCAAAACATCAATGGTTTACTGACCGTGGCAACTTGCATCTACTAAAAATGTTTCTTTGCATTGCAATTTTAGTGAAAGTCTCTGTAGTTCTTGTCAAACACCCTCCATACAAGCCAAACTAGACACAAATCCAGTGTTTGTCAGAAGTTTGTACAGACCCCTTAATTTTTGCCTCAGTAAGATTTGTCTTCCATTGCTGTTCTGAATTAATTCTTTCTTACTGGTTTCACAGCATTACAACTACTAGCCACCCAATGAATAATAAAGATTTGGCCTCTTTTCAAGATTTGCATGTTTAAACCTGCAGCTACTTCCTGGAGCAAACAGTGTTTTTTGATGACTGGTTATAGAGGCGGTACAGTTTTGAGATACAAAAACTCAAATTGGTTACACCCAGCTACTTCCTTAAGTGAGTCTTTGACAGCTAAGTCAAGTCAGTGTACTTGTAGTGTGTAGACTGTAGTTTTGTTCTGTGAGTACTTCTACTCCATCCTTTACTATGCTGATGAGATTTTTTCTCTAAAACTTGTTATCCAGTCACGCTTTACTCAAGCTTTGCCTCAAACTTCTCTATATGGATTTGGCATTCATCCTTCTGAAAGCTCAATGATATCCAAAAAAATATCATCCACTTCCCCTGTTCATGTTAAGTCACACCACATGTAAATGATGAGATAGGTCAGCTCAAGAACCGTGCTCTCATAAATCTTGATACTGATTGGTGACCTCCGTTTTTTTACTTTATAAACAAACTTACCTTTCATTTTACTGGCAATGTACCTGACTATTTAAGCACCATAATGGTCCAATGTGTGCTCATTTCCCACATTTGCAGCCTTAATGTTTTCTAGGACTGGTGGCCATTTTTTCCTTGGCCACGTTATAGGAAGATTTGAAAGAAATAGCTGTTTCCTTCATTAATGTGGCATGTACTTCAAGTACCTAGTTTAAGACCACATCATTTTCCCTCATCTCCGAAACCTCAGTCACTCTTTTGAGCACTAAATTCATCCATTCATCCATTTATTCATTCTCCTGATAGATGTACTCCAGTTGCCCTTTCGGCAAGTGGCAGGCTTTTGACTCAGTGCATACTGTACATCTTTACTTTTGATTTTGGTGAAGAGCCATGTATTCCTGTTCCTCCACTCACTCCATTAAGTCCTTGTCCAGTTGAAAGGTAATGTTGCATCACCAGGTGTAATGCTGCAGGTGACAGCTGTGGTGTCTGGTACGGAAACCTCCCTGTACTTGGTTGTTAGTTTCTGCTGTTCTATTTAATACTTAAAATGTGGCAACAACCCACAGTTTGCCATGTCCTCTTGTTGTTTAATGCAATGAAAGTAATATCAAAATTAGAGCCTGACCGATATGGGATTTTTGGAACCCATACTGATACCGATTTTAGAGTGGAAAAATTCACTGATAACCGATATAGTGGCCAAAATCATAATTTTTAAAAATTGGAATGAAAATACACCTTTTCTATGTGGATTGTTCACTGATTTTGCACTGATATGAGGCTCCTTTATTAAACAAGTAACTAATGAAGTATGTTTGACATTGTTAAACATTTCTACAAATTAACACCAACAAGATAAGAGAATAAATCAAAATAAAAAAGCAAATAAACATCAGTACTGTACAATATCAGCCATTATTTCAATTGATTGAACTCCAATCAGAAATGCTTTTCTCCTTGTTTATCAATAAATGTCATTATCAATATTTAACCGTTCACGTAGAACTAAAACTCACAAACAGTGAAGATGAAGATGAAGAGCGGCAGCGGTGTTACACATGTTCTGGGGAAACTTTCAACAGTGGAAAAACAGATCTTGAAATTTAAAATTTTGTAAATATAACAACGACAAATTGAACTGTGAACCCTAAACAACTGTTTGGTGTGAATACATGCTCACATATTAGCTTTCGCTTAGCTGACAAGGTATGAAAGTACGTAACAGTTATGTTGTAAGCTGGTAAGCTAATGTGGCTAACGGCTAATGTGGCTAATGGCTAATGTGGCTAACGAGTATGGTTAACTCTTGTCAGTGAGAGATGGGTACATTGTTTATGATTGTCTGCCTCACATGTTTAAATCACCCCAAGCATAATTTTCTGCATTATATGTTCTAGAAAAAAGTTTTCATATCAGGCACTTAACAGTGGCTAAAGTGGGATTTGACAGGTGGGGGATTCCTAAAATTCGGTGTTGCGGTGCAGTAGGGAAAATAACGCAAATGATTGCAAATAGCTGTATTCGCTTTATTTTGGCCCATTGGTACTATGACATTGAATGTTCGTGTTCACATAATCAGGAAGTGGACATAACAATTAAGTGAAAAGCAGTCATGAATTTGGCTGAAAAGTTGCAGAATATTGCGAAGTATGACAGTGATGATATTCTACAGTATTTGTCATTCAAAACCATTACATAATTAACAAAATGAACAAGTAACAGAAATCTATGTAATGTATCTTTTTTGCGACTTCAAGACACTGTCCTCCTTACACTGCACACATGAACTATATTCTAGGCTACTTTCCAAATGTTCTGATTTCCAATGCAAAATTATGGCTAGATGTATCAAGTGAGTTCACTAAGCTGCAGTCTTGTGTGTTCTGGTTTATCAATACTGTTATGCAGCAATCTAACTCATCCTCAAATCACACTGAAAAAACTTTTCTGAAAAGAAATCAAAGCACAATGTGTGCCTTAGAAAATCTGTTGTTGGAGAAGTGCTATGTATTGAGGGCACAGGCTTACATGGTAACAGCAGCACACAGACAATCAGATGGGCAGATCATCATTGCTTTAAGTTGGGCTAACCATAAATGTTTTGCCATTACGAGCAGGCTGTAATTGAAAGCAACATGCGAAAATGATCTGTAGTCCGCGGCGCTACTGTCAGTTTGAATTGAATTATTTATCTATTTGACTAAGGTGGCGGAGTCTTCTTCAACTTCTTCAACTTAGTACTACTGTGCACTCACACATGCTTTGGCAGCGCTCACAACTCAGTACACAATCAATGAAGTTATGCATGTAAGTTGGATAATCCACAAGTGAAATGTAAGTTGTTCTGTGGCTTGTTTAGACAGCTGTATTGATTAAAGTAAAAGGTCATTTGTTTAGATCCTAAGCAATCTTGAAATGAAAAGAAAACGGCCAGGTTAGATTTAAGGTCTTTGGTAATATGTATGTAAAGGGTTTACCATGTATGTGAGCAAAGAGCTGAAAAATGTAAATAAGTATGTTAAGACATTCAATATGTAGAATATGTATGGTAGTTATAAACAGTGTAATATTGTCAGGTCCAGAGTTTTAGATGTGTTTTTTTATAAAGCAGTGCACCATCTGGTACAGGAGAAATATAGATTTTGTAAAGTATTGTTGTTGGTAATGATGGAGAAAACAAGACAAGAGAGAGAAAAATGAGGAGGCCATTTAATTAACTAATGGATTGTTCAAAGCTGCACTTTGGTACAATAAATCTGTGAGCTAAATACTCAACTTAGCATGCTTATAGTGACAATCTTGCTGATTTTAGCAGGTTTAATATTTACTGCTCAACGTTAGCATATCAGCATTTGTAAACAATTGTCTTTACTTTTTCAGGTATTTGGTCATACTGTAAACCAAAATACTGGATGAGCTGAAATTGACCAGATAATTACATGTTTAACCCTTTCTAAACATGTTCCCATATGAAAAGTTAGAGCATCCAAATATAATGGCAATGGATCCAATAGTGTTTTAAAAAATTCAACTTTAAGGTGGATTTTTATTGGATTTTTTGTTTTTATTATTGTAAGTCCTTTTTTTTAGTCCTTTTTTTTTAGGTGGTGTTAGCACAGAGCTGCAGTCCAGATTTAACTTGATGCAACCAGCTGCTACCAACATCAGCAAGGCATCCTTACAGCAACTGTGCATTTCAAGATGTGCTACTGTAGGAGGAAGTGGTTGTTGTAATATCCTGGCCTTTCCCCAGTCAACATATCTACAAACTACTTCATAATCCTCTTTCTTTCTAAATAACCATATCCCAAAGAAAGTCTCACCTGTTTCCCATCATCTGCTTACCCTGTCATCTCTAGGTCGATAAATACAAACTTCATGCCTAAACTGAGGGATAAAGAGGTGCTGGCTTTTGTGGATAGAATCATCTTCAATGCTACTGATGTTGTCCTTGAGGAAAAAACTGAGGTGGATGGGTCCTGTGAAGCAAGTGGAGGCATAAAATCTGCATTCTTGGCATTCTTGAAAATATTTGTGCAGGTGAGTATGATGGTGAAAGGGAGAAGTTGTGGCCATAGCCCTGAATTAATGTGTATCGCATGGCTGTACTGCACTGGCAATTAGGAAAGTGAATAAAAAACAGTTCAATGTCTATAAATTGATACATTTCCTCATTCAGAGGAGGTCGGTTGGGTGGATAGCTTAACTCAGCCTGTGCAAACAGTGGACTTTGCAACAAGACTTTGTCACATTTTCAATCATAATTCGGGACATTTTTTTTAAAAGCTAATAGGCTATTCATGTCAAATTTGGCTAAGCAAGCAGTGTCCTCCATTCCTCACTGTCCTGAGTAGAGACTGCAGCCGCAAGTGGCGCCGCTTATATGGAATTAAAGGTAAATAACCCTATCCTGGCCCTTAATGGCAATCTGTGTTTTTACAGGAGTGTAGCGCCACTCTCCAATCCCACCCCTCAACCCACATTGCATGTTTCTCAGACCTTAAAGTAATCATTTTAACCCAAACCAAGATCTTTCTGACCAGGTGTTTTTTGTGCCTAAACCTAACCAGACCATAATCACAGCATTATCACACAATAAAATATGATTTTTTAAAACAGTAATTTAAAACAGTTTTTTTTAGAAAGCACAGACAAATGATGTTGTTCTGATGATTACTGCCATCCTATGGGTCATTCTGGAGTGCACATGGTCATATGGCGTATTTGGTTGTTTAATTTGGAGGACTTGTTGGAATAAATCCCTGCTGCAATTGAAGGTAGCAGTGCAGATAGGTAAGGAGTTAAGTTACTCTTGGACACATTTAACACCAGGTTGAATGGATGCCCTCTGTAGTTGAAAGCTTCATGCCCGTTTGACTTCTGATGTATTGTTGGGTACGGTTAGTGAACAGCCATTATCATTGGCTGTTGGCGTACACCTTACATTACTGCAGTAAGTTGAGAAGTTAAACCACTGGAAGTTAGCTAAGATTTTCTAGGGGTTTTCTTTTAAGACAGAATGTATATAATATGCATGCAAAATCACAGTTCCATCCGCAGTTCTGTGCTTATTCAGACATGAAACATTTCTGTATCATTTTAAATATGACTTGTTATGCCAATTTCCACACATACCTTATATATACTTTATATAACTTACCACTTTAATGTTAAAGTAACTTCTGTCTGAATGACAAAAAGCCATCACTTTAACAACTTGATGAAGCCAGACATGTTATGAACTCCATGTCTGAAAAGGGCTTTAGTCTTGGTGTGTGCTTTGTTAGTGGGTCTTTGTGTTTACTGGCCAGTAGTCTCGGTACACCTGTGTGTTTAATTGTGGTATTAATTGTATGTTTTTTTGTTTTGTTTAATTAGGGCAAGAAGACCGATGGCACTTCCTTTACTGTCCCAGCAGGAAAAGCTTATGCCTACACCATCAATGAGCTCACCATCAATGAGCTCACAGTTGGTAAGAATAGAAGTGTGCATGTGTCATTTTAAGGCTTCAACAGAAACTGGTTTGAATAATTAAATATTTGTTCTTTCTTTCACACTTTCAGAATTCACTAACATGTGTCTTATCACTGGTGGCGATGGAGAAGAACTGCAACCAAGAATCCCCCCATGTAAAACTAAATTTGTTGCTATTTGTCCTATTTTCTGACAATTGCTGTGTCTTATCCTATAGCAACTGAGCAGCTGAATACATTGGATTACTATCAAAATATTACATTTATTTGAAAATATACTCCTGTTTCTTTGTGGACTAAGATATCAGGATTACCAGAACATTTGGACTGGAGAATGTGCGTAAGCAGCAGTGAACAGCAGCACTTTTAGACAGTCACCTATGAGGCTTATCGCCACACGGGGGAAGTTTCCCCACCTACATCAGCTATAACCAAAATTGACAGAGCAGTGGCAAGGTTTTCAGATTTCCGCCACCTCTTCCCCTAAAAGATAACTTCACTAATGTAAAACAAACAAGAGGGGTACAGCTAATATTTCACTGTCAAGATTAATGACAGACCATATATACCTGTTTATTAGAGCTTCAGAGACATCCAATGTGCTCTCTAAAACTTCAGTGCCTTCTTCAATCCCTTTTCAGCACTGACATTTAATCTTCTTTAAATTGCATTTCAACTGCCCATTCAACTTTTTTTAAGTTGGTCAATAATAATAATAATATTATAATATTATAATAAGCATGTACATTTTCTTTGGATAATTTTGCCTCATATCTTTTGTACGTTTAAACTAGCTACCAACTTACTTTTGGCACCAGAAACATTTGAAACTGACAAGCCACCTGAGAATTACTGTGAAACCCTACAACAAGTGAAAGAAGGTATGTGTATTGTTTTGGGAACACAATGATTACAAGAGTGTGAGATCCTCATAAGACTAATATTCTAAATGCATTGCAAATAAAACCACTGGTATTGTTGCCTGTCCCTCTGTTACCCACAGAGTTACAGGGGATGGAAGCCCTTCTTCAGCCACTGTCTTGTCTTCCCATGGCCACTCGTTCTTCTCTGGCTCAGAGGCTCTGTGAGCTTTCAAAAGACAGAGATTCTCTGACTCAACTAAAGAAAGCGGTACTTTATTTTCCATTTAAGTTATGGTTTTAAGGTTCTAAAAAACAACAGTGTCAGGTGCTTACACTGCATGTAACCACAGCAACAATAGTTGTCTCATTCTGTTCTAAGAAAGGTGGATTTGTAAAGCAGTGGTAAGACAAGGAGACAAATTAAGACAAACATTAGGCGACAGGCTGGTTAATGTTGGCTAACTTCAGCGTGAACCAAAATTGTAACGTGCAAGCTGTGATTTGCAACATGAGCTAATGTCCTTTTGCAGTAATTTTAACCAAAGAGCCCACATGACTCACTAATTACTTGTGAAGATACGATGTAGGAATGATGTAGGAAAGATGACTAATTTTCCTCTCCTCTTAGCTGGATCTGTGGTGTGAAGGTGAGCCTTTTGACCAGCCACAGTCAGAGTCTGTCCGTACACTACTGGATCAGCTCAGAGTTGCCACAAATACTGGAATGACTAACCTCCTGAAAGCTGTTTACCTGCTGGTCAGCGCAATGGACAGTGAGTCTTTACTGTGTCTGGCTGTTTTGTCTCTGTGTGTAAGGCTGAAGGTATCTTTAGAACCAAATCTAATTTTGTATTTTTTTTTTGGTGTATTTCCCATGACCCAGGTAAAAATAAAGTATACAAATGTATACTTGAAGTATACTTACAGTAAATATCAGTAAGTACCTTGAAGCAGATTTTCATCTGTAGGGCTAAATTTTAGTTTGGATACCAATATACCAATCAGCCATAACATTAAAACTTCCTGCCTAACATTGTGTAGGCCCCCCTTGTGCTACCAAAGCAGCTCTGACCCATCAATGCATGGACTCCATAAGACCTCTGAAGAAGTGCTCTGGTATCTGGCACCAAGATATTAGCAGCAGATCGTCTTTCCTTTAGAAAGCATCTTTGTACAGGAAAACGACTGTAAATTGTTGTTCTCCTTCTCTTACCTTAAAACTGGTTTAAGAAGGGATTTCTTTGAGGCTAGTATGGACTTCGGGAATATTGACAGCAACCAATAACTCTTTCAGTATGTACATATGGGCATGTCAATAAAGTTTTAAGATTGAAACATTCTTAACCTACAAGGTTTTTGATTTAGATATTACCTCTGTCAATGTTGTAATTATATTTGGACCCATGTGTTACTGGTACTAGTCCATGCTTTCAGAGACCCCCCCCAAAACCACAATATAATTAAAACACTACTGTAAAGTCTTTATTTTATTCTCTGTTCAGTACAGTATTTCTAATGAAGATTTTGCAAGTTATGTTTGCAATTTGTGTTTTCCACAGAACTGCCAGACGCTGTGCCATTCATAATAGGCATATGTAGTCCTGACATACTAAGATGTGTCAACCAACTTGTAAGTATACTTGTTTCCTAATAACAGTATGTTCCTTTCGAACTGTATACATATACTCAACTAGCAGTTGGTGGGATCACATGTACACATGCTTATTCATGCAGTTATCCAATCAAGTCATATGGCAGCAGTACAGTGCATACAATCAAGGAGATCAAGCCAGAACCTTCACTTCACATCAAATATCAGGGTGGAGAAAAATGTAATCTTGAGTTTGTTTGAGAATGTTGGGGGACTGAAGAGTTCTGAGGATGGAAACACTTGTTGAATCTCGATGCAGATTGTGGGGTCAGATTTTGGCATCAACACCATGAATCTATGGACCCAACCTGCCTTGTGTCCACAGTCTGGGCTGCTGGTGGTGTAATGGTATGGGGAATGTTTCTTGGCACACTTTGGGCGTCTTAATACCGATCAGTCATGGGTTGAATGCCACAGCCTATCCGAGTAGTGTTGCAGACCACGTGTGTCCCTTTATGGCCACGATTTACCGTCTTGTAATGGCTGTTTCGGGCATGATAACGCTTCATGTTAGAAAGCAAAAGACATTTCAAACTGGTTTCATGAACAATGAGTTCAGTGTACACTAGCGGCGTCCCTAGTCACCAGATCTGAATCCAATAGCACACCTTTGGGATGTGTTAGAAATGAGAGATATGCAGCATGAATGTGCACATCTGACAAAAGCTGACAAATCTGCAAAAAGGTACATGATGCAACCATGTTAACATGAACCAGCATCTCAAAGGAGACATTTTCAACATTTTGTGGAGTTCACTCCACAAAGAATTGAAACTGCTCTGAATGCAAAGGGAGGTGCTACCCAGTATCAGTATGGTATTCCTAATAAGGTACTTGGTGAATGTTTATAGGTTTTATTGCAGATCTTGAGAGGCCAGACCAGTACCTTTGCTTGTTTCAGCACATTTACTACAAACCATATACAATATGTCACATTTTGACAAATGTCAGTAGATTATTGAAGTATACTCACATTAATTGAAAGAGCTATTTTAATGCACTGGCCCAGAAGTAATCCCTTTGTAACATCATTAAAATGTAAGAGATGAGGGACAAAATCTGCAATCCCTAGCCTGTCGACGTACAAAGACTTTATCATTTAGTAAACGTGTAGCTGTTCTCACAGACATCATCTGTAAATCATGACTGAACACCATGACAGTCAAAAAGGAGAACCTGAGAGGCACAACCAGAGTACATTCTGTGATTCGTGTATGCCACATTCACGTTATATGGGATGGATGGTAGAAATGGGAAAGATTATATGTGTTCACATCATCAGACTGTTCAATGTTTACAGAGTTTGGCTTTAATTACCTGGAATGTGACTGTAACATGAACTTTGGCTGACTTTCAGACACTTTCATATTATGAAGAGCCAAGTCAAGTTTATTGGAGCTTTCACAAAAAAGTTTCCCAGTCATAATCACAACGTGGATGTTGATACGAACGCTATTTACAGGCTTAAAATGAGTAATTATCTCTGATATGACACGTAAGCTGCATTAGAGCTGTTTAAAAGTATGAATCTGTATACCATTTGGGTAGACGTGCAGATCAGTCCACAAGGGTTTGGAGTGTTTTATATGATTGTTAGAAAGATTCAATAAGTTGGTATTCTATGTTTTAGTAATAATTAAACTTAAACTTAAACTAAACGGGTCAATGATGTTTTTTAGTGTCCATGTGGTTTAGTTAAATTTAAAGGGGTTAATATTTGAAAATAAACGTATGAATAACTTGCACACATTCTTTTTTGTGGACCCAGCATAACATTTCAGTTTTTAATCCATTTAGAGAGAATATATTAGAGGATTATTGCAAAAATGTCTAAGTGGTGTAACCATTAAAACTTTGTACCAAATAATTCAACTTGCTTAAAGACGATAAATTCTCAATAAAACACCATATCAACTAGTTTGGCATGATCTTACATTATAACGTTTTATATTAAATAAAAGTAATGGAATACAATTGTTCTAAATATTACATTTAATCTAGGGAATCATTTCAATCATTAGCCATTTACATTTTTTTCTAAGTAAAGTAATTATTTGTATAAGTATTAATTGTATACAGAGCATTCAGTCTCACTTTTGGTGAAAAAAGATGCAAATGTCATTTCAAAAATACAAGAATTAATACACAATTTACAAACTTGATGCTGCTTTTAAAGATGTTTTAATGTCTTATCTTGCAAACCCTTATTTGTCACTGATCCATATATGTATTTTCGTTGGTGGATGCGAAACTGTTCAGATGCCAACTATAAACTCTTGGATGACAGAGCTCACAGCCATCACTGGAACTCACAAACATGGAATATTTTCTGCACAGTCACTATGTCAGAATGCACTCTGACCAGTATGTCATTGTCACCTTCTATTGACTTGCTGACGTGTTTCTGTGTTGTTTTGTCCTCCAGGTGAGCAGCATTAAGGAGCATGGCCAGGCCCATCTCCCTGTGTCTCTGCCTGGTCCCCTGCAGGAAGGAGGGGAGCTCCACTGGCTGACTATGTTCCTCTGCGCCACCGACGATAAACTGAAAGAGCTGGGCGTAATGGCAGGACAGAGACCTGGAGTGCTGCTGTTGGTCCTGTGTGTCACTGTGCAGGGTCTCAGCATGATGCGGGCATAACTGGAGAATGATACTGATCTTGTGCACAGTCCTTCAGCAGCATTACAGAAGGCTTATTCATTATAAGTATATACTCATTTCTAATTTTACTGGATTCATATTATAAAACAGCTTTGTACTTTGAACCAGGGTTCTATCCAATTTTGTACTTTTTTTGGACACATTTTGGGTAATTTTTTTTGGGCCCATTTAGCCAGCCCACATGAGCTTCACATATGGGGCCCATACAATTTGCCTTGTTTATGCGCATGCTCGTTTAGCCCACTTACAGCCCTTATGGGGCTCATAAAGTCAGCCCACA
Organism: Scomber scombrus; assembly: GCF_963691925.1. Taxonomy (NCBI): domain Eukaryota; kingdom Metazoa; phylum Chordata; class Actinopteri; order Scombriformes; family Scombridae; genus Scomber; species Scomber scombrus. Next base: position 3,903,987 of record NC_084970.1, on the reverse strand, counting down.
TGGGCTTCACATGTGGGGCCCATGTTACTGAATTGATGTGGGACCCGCAAAATTTGCAGAGTTCAAGCCCATGCCCACTCAGTACCCACGTAGCCTACATTTAACCCATGTGGAGCCCACATGGACATGCTGGCTGGGAAGTAAAGTAATGAGTAATGTAACAAATTACTTTAGCTGCTGAGTAATGAGTAGTGTAGTAGGGTAATTATTTTTACAAGGAGTAATGTGTAATCACTTGTTAATTACAATTTTCAGGTAACAGTGCCCAACACTGCCAGCAGCATGGTCCAGCCACCATTTTGGTCCAAACTGAAATCTCTCAACAGTTATTGGATGGATTGCCATGAAACTTGATACAGATATTCATGTCCCCCTCGGGATGTATTTTTATAAATTTGGCGATAATCTGACTTTTTTATCCAGGAGCTTTCAATGTCAAAATTTCAGTTATTCCACACGATGGTTTTTACAAAATACCTTCAAAACTTATGACGTTCCCATTCCCAACAGGCTTAGGTGTACTTTGTGATTAGCAGTAATCACCAAATGTCAGCATCGTCATTGTGATCATGTTATCCATTGTGGAACAGGAGAAGCTGAGATATCCTTATCCTATTTTATTGTGTGTTTCTTTTTTCTTTCGCTTTGGCAACATGTTAGCCTGCAGATATTAGCTGCCATTAGCGCAAAAGGCTGCTGTGCCTAAGTACAGCCTCACATAACCACTAACTTAGTGTTGCTATGTATATTTTAAACGTAGGCCACAAACTAAATGGTCATGATCAATAATTTGAATAATGATTATTGATCGCTTTATTATGTTTATGTTCTTTAACTGATGCACAAACTAAAACCTATTTTGCTTTGTAGAGTTAACGAAGATCTTTGTTTGCTGGAAAAGGTTCAATAAAATTCACCAACTGCAAGTGTGTGCAGTGTGTATTTTAGTGTTCTCCCCAGGAGAAATTGTTCCGATGCACCTGTCTCTTAAAACTGCCCGTTACTTTCTATAATGTAAATGTGAGCAAATTTCATATATCAGATATAGGGATAACCTCTCTCCCTACTCAGAAGTTTGGGTACACCACTCAATACAATGTGCAGTTTGAGCAGAAGACTTTGGTTTTCACAAAAAAAAGCATGTGTGCACTGCATACAAAAGAATGGTCAAAATATAGATAAAACCAAGTATCAAAGGATTCTTAATTGCTCATGTCTTTGAATTTCTGTCAGGACTCATCAGATGAGTCTTGTGCATGAGTTATTGTGTTTTTATTGTATTTAACTAAAAAGCCTATCTGCAGCCTGGACAGAACCGCAGCATCGAGTATAAAGTGACGGGTCAACTGACACATCTAAAATGTGTTATATAAGTATCCTCCCTGGGGAACTCTGCAGGGAGCTGCTGTGAACTTCCTGTCCTCCCTCCTCAGGCTGTGGTAGCCAGTGAAATCTAATCCCGTAAAGAGGTAATCCCACAGGGCTTTCAGAAGATGTGCTAAGTCCTTGTAGCCACACTAGCTGCTCCCACACAATTCATAACACATTAAAAAGCTGAAAGCGTCACCTTTGACCCTCCAGCTTCAGTTGTCCGACTGCCTGCCGAAGTATTATTGTGGCACAGCTGGACACCACTGAACGCACAGGGATTACACCGCTGCTGCTTTTCCGCAACTGTCATCTGTTCAAATCCCCAGAGAGGCCAAAGTCCATGTAGAAGTTCAGATATAAATTCACATGCCCGCATTCCTGAACACACAGATGCATATATGTTCCCTGAAGAGTTCTGTTCATCTATAAATAATAAGAATTACATTCGGCCTTTGAACATGGCTTCCTCCTAGAGCATTCTACAGTGCGGTTATCTTTAGTTACAATTTATCTTCTGAAAGCAGATACAGTATTTAGAACAATCCAGAGGGGAAAAAAACAAATATATATGTTCAATTCATTGACAAAATTGATTTGGAACTTGGAACTTGGGTTCTGTGAATAAACAACAATGTAGCTTAAATCTTAATAGAAATCTGTGACACAATTTTTATTTTTGTATTAACTTAAATTGAGATCAGCTAAAGAAACAGCTGAATTCAACATAAATGACCTCACATATGACACGAAGACTACACAGATACACAAAGGGGAGCAGGAATAAACAATTAAGTCTATATCACAAATTAACCTTATTAAAAAAAAAACAAAGATTTAAATCAAGAAACTATTCATGACCAAACTGTCAAACCAGAACTTAAGACTCAAACATTAACAAACAGATTTAAGACAGGTTTTTAGGACAAGAAGCAATCATTTAGTTAGTTAGTTAGTTGTGAATCCAGATGTCTGCACAACCATGCAGATATTTACATGCCACATGTTAATCTATGCATACACACCATGCCCATTTTTACTAACACAGATTTTCACAATTTTTCAACTACATTTTTTTTTTTTTGCAATTCTTTACAAATCTTCACACATTAAGCAATAAGGTTATCAACTGTCACTTCCACTATTATCAGTAGTGAAACAACTTTTGGAACCAGCAGTAGAAACTAAAATGCATAAAACCCAACGGCAACTGAGTGATTAAACTGTTTTAATTCAGTTTCCTTCAAAAGGAGGCATGTCAGTGTTCTTCGCTGTCCTGCCAGTTACTGCTGATAGGGTCGTCAGATCAGAACACACTTGAATATGTTACTGTGGAGTGCATGATCAAACAGCATATTCTGTCATTTAATTTGGAGGACTTGAAGTAAATTAACATTTTGACAGAAAAAACCTTTGCTGAAACTTCTCACACTATACATCTGCAGCATAGTATAGTATTTAATCCTGTGTCTATTCATATATTTAGAATGTTCCACTTTACTGTAAATACAAAAAACAAAATTTCAGCTAAATATGTCTACACAAACTTCATGTAGACAAATAAAGAGAAAACCAACATAAAGTGTGTTAGTAACAGGATTGGGAAGGTTTCTTTGGAAATGTAAGGGTTACAGATTACTAGTTACCTTATTTAAAATGTAGTAAGTAACTATTTCAATGACCTAATGAAAGTAATGAAACTTATTACATTTGATTACTTTTTGAATCCTTTTTGAATTTTCTAACCAATGTCTTCAGCTGTTCAGTGTACCCATTAAGCACCAAAATCTAAGTTCAGCTGTTTTTCATGGATACTGACATGATTTATAAGAGAGATCATTTCTTATAAAGCAACATTTATCTCTCATTTGAAAATATATTCATTAGTTCATGTAGATTTTGGAATATAAAATAAAGATTTTTGATGAAAAAAGTCAAAAGTCTGGCATGAAGCTTAATTGGTACTGTGACACCATCTAAGCCCATGTGTGCTCCAAATAAGCCCACGTCATGATTTATTAACTAAATATAAAACAATATTGATTTCGGAGAATAAAAAACAGTAATATATGTATTCAGTAACATGTTAAATATTAAAAAATGAGGAAAAAACCCTCCTGAGCAAAATCTTAAAGGTCTGACTTCAGATATAACCTCCTTTGTAATCAGTTTCATCAGTAACTTTTTCTTAATGACACATTTTTTCTCAGTAACTGTAACAGATTACACTTATATTTATCTTGTAATTAAATTACATACTGCTGTTACGTGTAATTAATTACTCCCCAACAATGATTAGTACAGTGTTGTTCCCCCACAAGCCTCCATAGCTCTATGTATCATTTGGTGTTTTGATGAAGATGGTGAGCAACAATCTAATCTAGTTTGATATCCGGTGACTTGTGAAGGCCACAGCATATGATTCACATCATTGTACACTCGTCCATCCATTCAGTGAGCTGTCATGCTCTGTATCGAAGCATCCATACTCTTTATGTTTGTATCCATATGATGGGAACAAATGTTTACTGACCAGATGGTGACCTTGCTGCATCTTACATCATGATGTACTGACTATGCTGACAGTGACTGTTCTGTAATTTCATCTTGAAAGAGCTCCATGTGCTAAATATCATTGGTCACAAAAGCAAAAGCAAAGATTTCAGAGATTGTATAGTTTAAATAAATTATCTCATCTCCCCACTAACAGCCATCACATCCTGCAGAGGCAGACTTTCCCCTCTTCCCTCCCTTCTGTCTTTATAGATTTGCCTCATAATACATTTCCCCCCAGAGAGCTAAGGGCACCTTCAAATGCACTTGCCTGTCCTCTGAGACATGGAAAGCCTTGGGATGTAGAATTGAGTTAGCAGTCGGAGGGGGGAACCACAGCAGGGCTTGCAAACTATGTGTAGAGTGCCCAAGGGAAGAAAGTAGAGTGATCAGGAAAATGGCTGCAAATGGATAGGAAATTTTTATTGCTGCTGTGATTTATGGATTATGGGTTTTTAATGGTTTGCTGTATATGCCTGCAGATTTTTGTGGGGGAAAGGAATTTGTATCTTACTGCATGGCTATGGGGCCGCAAAGAAAAATGACACCTCCATTTCCCTTCTTTTAACAAGGCCAACCAAACTGTCCCTTGTTTTTTCTTATTTACATGGAGAAGAGCTCCCTGTAATTTTTTTTAAAATAACAGATATTATGGAACATGTAATTTGCTGTTCTGCAGACTACTGTTAGTTTTGCTACATCTGTCAAAACAGCAAATATGGCAAAAACCATGGCTGCATCACACTTTAGATTAAGCTGCTACTAAATCAAGCCTAACCCAACTGCAGGTTCCCTTTACTCTGTCATATCAAACACATACACACACACAACAGTAGAGAGACTGCTAGAAGCCCAGCTCTTTACCTTTCAGTGCCTTTGTAGGTACACTAAAGAGGTTCCTGGCCCTGCAGCTTCACCTGCAAGAAAATCCGCAAGCACCAGCAGCTCAGTTCAGCTGCGACTGCTGGACATCACAGTCTACATGGCAGATGGTGACACCTACAATACTAAAATTAAAATTACATAAAGTGCACAATTGAATTGGCGACCTAATATATATTTTTTATGACTGCATTCCACTGCACAGACAAAAACGGACATAATTAAAGTATTAATTTTCTATCTCCCCTTCCTCCTTTTTAACATCACCCGCTCACAAATTTTCCGGCTTCCGCCACACAGTTTTTACCATTAGACCATAAATGAGACTACCAGTAACTTCACCAGCTGTTGCTGTTGCCATGTTCGCTTCCGTAAACACTGTTCTGTGCGTGACGTCATAAATGGTCAACTGAGCATGCGGGTCACTTCAGGAGCGTGAGCTGTTCTGTTTGTGTACTGGAGGCTTCAGTGTTACTGTTTATAGTGGATCATGATTGGTGACAAACTACAAATCATGCTCATAGGTACGTGAGCTAAACTGCGATTTAAAGGACAGGTTTGTAGGATTTAGTGGCATCTAGTGGTGAGATTTCATATTGCAACCAACTGAGCACCCCCCTTCTTTTATAGGACAGGCAGGTTTTTGTTCCAACCAATCAAAAGCATACATGATTTTCTAAACCCAGTGTTTGATTTGTCTGATGGGCTACTGTAGAAACATGGCGGTGCAACATGGCGGGCTCCGTAGATGACCTGCTCACTATGTACTGTAGATTTATTCTCAGGCAATGAAAACACAAGCAAATCTTATTTTCCTCGGCAAGGTTGAAACAGGAAAATACATCATCAATGCAGGACTTGGTGGTTGTTATAGTGACAGCATGCCAACGCAAAATGACTTTGTCCTGTCAAATCTGGCATTTGTCTGGTGACAGACTGATGTAATAACTGTGAGGGCTCTTTGACCTTCTAGTGGAAGTGACGTAAGGAGTAACAAAATCTGAACACAAGTGGTCAGCTGGACACCTTGGAGATGCATGATAGACACAGGTGTGAATGATGTGTCTCGGCTGTACACTTGTGTTCGGATCTCTGAAACACATTATGAGAACCAAGTGTAAACAGCTTCTATGATGTCTGCTTTGAACTTAGTTGAAGAATCCAGAGCTAATCATGTATACTTGATAAACAAATTCAATGACTGTTAGAACAGACATATCCCTGATTTATTTCTCCTTAATTATGAAAAATCAGTAGTAAAAAAAAATATTAAGAAAAACTGTTAAACTTTTGATTGAAGATGGAAAAGCTATTACATCTACAAATTACATTCTTAAAAATTCAAGGCATTATTACACTACTATACTCAAAGAAGACACATTTCAATCAACAGATTTTTCTTTGTCTGATTTTAGGAAATCTTGCCCTTGTCCTACGCGTACAGATGAGCAGCAGGTATTATGTTAAGATCCTTTTAAAAAGAAATAATTATATGATGCTATATGTTCTTTTCAGAATGGCATGGAATACCTGTGGAGGTTTATAGAAACTCCTCTGTTGAAATGAAGAAGGCTTTATCAGTTAATTTCCCTTTTGCTAAAACATGATGACGATGGCCAAGCAAAGGATCCTGTGAAATTAAACAGTTGGAGATCTCTGACACTCTTGTGCTGTGATGCCTGTGTGCATGCCCAATTTATTGTGCTTAGACTAAAGCAAGTCATTCAACAATTAATACATTTTGATCAAACAGGTTTCTTGGTAGAACGATTTATAGATGATAATATCAGGCGTCTCCCTGAAATCATTGACTATTACGATAAAGAGGACTTGCTGATTTGATATTCATAGCATTTGACATGGTTAAGTGGAAATGTATATATCAATGTTTGCAGTACTTTAACTTTGTGATTGTTTCATCAGATGGATTCATGTCTTATATCAAAATCCTTTTAACAGAATCATAAACAATGGATATATTACTGACACTGTTAAACTCTCTAGAGGGGTCAGACAACGCTGTCCTCTTTCACTTTATTAGTCCATTCTTGTTACAGAAACACCGGCTATAAAATAAGAAAAAAAATGTTAGCATTAAGGTTTAGAGATTAATGGTTTGCAATCAAAAGCTTTTTATATGGATGATGCTTTCATGTAAAAGCCACAATGTCCTCTCTTTAAAAACACTTAATCTATCAGGTTTGAAGCCCCTGAAATATGTTGTATTCTTAGAAATGGATAATTGAAAATGTCAACATTTCTGGTACCCTGCTGGGCCCTTATCAAGTGGTCAAATGACTCAGTGAATCTTTTAGGAATACATATACAGTTGATAAAATATAGAAAATAACTCAGAACAATATCTGTAGATTTGTGGTGATGAGGAGGAGGATATTGTGCATCATTCAGGTATTGTCACGTTGTTGCATCCTTTTGGTAGAAAGTGGCAAAGTGGTTGTGATCTGATCAAGCAATAATTTTACCTTTCGCGCCTCACATTATTATTTGAGATTGCTGATGATCAAAAGATAACTATTTGCAGGAAAAGTTAATCATGAAAGGTAGATCAAAAAGTTCAGGCATGAATAAATGGGGGATCCTGATGATATCAAAAACTTTGGATACCATGTAGTGATTATTCTGTGATATCATCTGGCTTTTTCATTAAGTTCCTGCAATAGAATGAAGTATCTAATTTGAATTGCTTTAGAATTTACTTTAGAATTTGCTTTAGATTTGTTTTTGTATAACAATTATATACTGTACTTGATATGCATATACATGTATGTATATTTGTATAACTGTGTATGTATATATGTGGAATGTCTGTTTTAATTTGTATCATGATGTTTGTGTTTGTGATGTAAGTTGTATATTTCACAAGTTCTGTTTATTGATTTTATGTTTGTGTAAAAAAAACAAAAAAAAAACAAGAAGAAAAGCAGTTTCAGCTTCTTCTCCACTGCACTACAGAGGTTACTTTTCAGTCCGGTATGTTTCTTTAACTTCTAGAAATTATAGATATCTGACTAACTCAAGTCTGATATTTACTCTGCTGCAGCTCTAGTTTGGTCTCCACCAACTCCTGAGAAAAATATCTGGCTCTTTAATTATGTTTGTTACAACTACCTAAATGTTATGAGCAAAGATTCAACCACAAAACCAAAACAATCAGCTACAAGTGGCTAAAAAAGTCTATAAAGCTGCAACAGTGGAAGCAATTTTACCATTACAAGCCTCCCCTTGCATATGACAGTCTTTTGGTTCTGCTTTAATATAACAATTAATGATGAATGCAGAGACTTAAAGGCTCTGAATACTTCTTCCACCCCTGCTTGCCATATATCACTTACATGAGACACAGCACAGAGGAAATGATTCTAAAAGGAGTGTCATTTTGTGTAGCACCACCGCGTTGGTCTGCAATAACAGAGGAAAAGGATGTTCAGCGAATCAAATCTGCAGTCTCTTTTTATGTAACTTCCACCTGAAGGTTGCCTTCCTGCAAAATTAGTTGAAATGCTGAATAAATAATAAGAGAATATAGGAAAATGCAAACAAGGGATGCACTTAATGATATGTTAGCCTGGAGCTTGATTTGAGAGACTTTGAAAAGCCTTTCCATCTCCTGTCTTGTTGATGAAGATTATGTAAAATTAAAAAAAGTGGTCCCACTGTTTTTTGAAATATCTGAAAAAGATGTGACACACATATCCAATCCATTTAATACAGTCAGGCACTGCTAGATGAAGGTGAAAAAAAGGTTCAATGTTGCTTATAGGACCATCAGACTCTCTACCAGTTCCAGAAAAAAACCCAGCAATATTAAAGGTAGTAAGATCATTTTTTTTGTCTGGCACAGTTCACCTGAATCCTACCAACACATAATGCCAGGAAATTATGAGGCTGCAATTGTAGTACAGTGAGTTCCTCCAATGATAAAGTATAACCTATTTGTCTGCTCTGATTTGCATGAAGACGACTTACGGCCATTACACCTGGAACAGAATATGTCACAGTTATCTCGCAATGCACTATGATGTATGGTAACATTTAATCTAAAGAGAAAAAAATGCACAGGTCACTGAGTCAGGAACATGTCAGCATAACTCATGTCAGCGTTCAGTGAAAATTATTTTTCACCCGCAAAGGCCACGTTCAGTCCCTCATGTACACACACGAACAGAGAACACCATAAAGAGCAACTTGTAGCTACTATATCTGCAACCAGCAAGTCCTGAGAAGCTGTAAATAACTGACCTTGCACCTTTTGATAGACTGGCTACTTTTTTGGTATCCAGCAGTGCTGATGTAAGACTTTTCGAGTTTGGTATGTGGGTCAATGACGTATAAGGATTTTCAACAACTCAATTTTAGAATAAAAAAACAAGCATATCTAATGCAGTAGTTCAAACATTCAGAATGTTGTGTACCTGAAAATTCATATTACAATTTGAAAGTGATTTTAGTGGGGTTTTTTCAAGATTAATTGGCACTGGCCTGAAAAAAAAGTCATTTGGTGCGACCATGATTCATCTTGAAATATCTCATCTAAATAAAAGATCATCATTTACAAACATTTAAAAAAAATTCAAATACTTTATATTACTGAAAACTTGTAAAAAAAGATGTGAAGCATGTTAAGTAAATTGATTTATTTCAAGATGAATCATGGTCGCACCACATAACTCTTTTTAAGGCCAGTGCCAATTAATCTTGAAAAACCCACTAAAATCACTTAATTTCAAATGTATAATATGGATCTTCAGTTACACAACATTCTGAATGTTTGAACTACTGCATTAGATATGCTTGTTTTTTATTATTCTACAATTGAGTTGTTGCAAATCCTTATATGTCATTGACCCATGTACAGGCTTGGTTATAGCAAATAACCACGGCCTTGCACTCTGTCCGACAACAGTTATCTTTTTCTCCAGCATACCCAGCTTTCATATGTTACCAACTGTCTGCTAGCTATCAACATGCAAGTATTATAACCTTCAACCATAATCTAAACTTACAACTAACAAAGCTTGTAGTAGAGAAGGTGGTAGCCGAGATTGTTCAGCACTTCAATTCATATACTCAACTGGACCTGACTGGACTCATCTGCTGCTGCTACCATCTCTCATACAGACTCGCTGCCCTCCACACTGCCTGTATAGTTTCAACTTCACACTGCCCTCTGAAGAATTCCAGACTTTTGGGGGGCTCACCAAATTTGTTCATATTCCAGAAGTTGATGTTCAGTGCTGTTAGCCTGCACTGTGATAGTTGATAGTTAGACTACTTTGTATACTTCTAACACACACATGCCCTTTAAATGCCATGACCCTGGTTTGTAACATATGCTTTCTGTTGAAAAATGTGAAGTCCAATCCAAGATTACTAAACTCTAAAGAAATAACCCTGATGGTGTCATCAAAGTCATAGAAGACATTGTACAACACACAGGTTGCACAGGTTGAGTAGTACTCATACTGAAGTAAACGTCAGTGGAGTGACCCTTTAAAGACTTAATCCAGTTAGTATGTATTCTTTTTGTGTTTATTTGCTGAAAAATCACAAGTAGGATCAACTCACTTATCACAATGAGTAAAGTAAGTAAAGTGATTTCTCAAAGGGAAACTGGACCCTTTTTCCCATCTTGTTGAATGTAAGTGACTAATGGAAAAAAACATTTTAGAAACTGGTCCAGTATTGAGTGGCAGCTGGCTTCAATGCTGGCTGCAATGTATTCATTTGGGGAAATAACACCCTGTCATTGTATGTCCATTAAAAGTGCTGTTTTTTGCCACTCATAGGCTCAGATCATCATTACAAATGTCTGACAACATTATGGAAAGGATCATACAGAGAATGTTTACCTTTCCCTTGATCTGATCTGTTTGTTATAGTGTCAAACTAAGTCTCGCTCAAGAAGAAGTCTCATTTCGGAGATCTTGCGAGAGTTGAGTGGTTGTCGAAATCAATTAAATATTCAGCCAGAATGATCTTTTAGATAACATTAAACAACACTTTCTGTACTCACAACGCAACAAAATCCTCCCGTCACCCTTCTCTCCAACTCTGTCATGGCTGAATATTTAGATTCAACCACAACTCAACTCTCGCGAGATCTCAGAACGAGACTTCTCAGTTGCAAAAAACAACGACAATGATAGACCAGATAGCAAAATGACAGAAGTACAACAGGTATTTGTTGGTCTAGAAAATAGTCACACATGCATTAGCTCTATTTGTCACTCTTTTTATCCCAGTCTCCTTGAAAATCCCAAAACGCCCTCCAGAGTGTGTTGAGAGAAACGTCAAGTGTCGTTATCATGAACACCAAAATATGCACAATAAGTAATAAGATGACAATAATAAGATGGTCTGCGTCATTCTTATGGGATACACATTCATACATACAGTCTCATAACTGCTCAGCATCTCGACTAAATTGCAATTTGACTGCAGACACCCAACTTTTAGATATTTTAAACATCCATATTACTGAAGTATCAGCAGAGTCCAGGCTTGTTTGTATTCAAACCTCCTTCACCGACTGTCTATGTACAGCTGATACTCCTCCAGCTGCCTCTTACTTTTCCCCAAAACATCCCTGTCATCGCTTTCTCACTCCATCCCCCCCCAGCTCAGCCGCTCTGCCTCCACCCTTATAGCCTGTTATTTGGTGGGACATACGTGAGCTGAATGTCCATGGAGGGGAGTAAACAGTCCAGAGACTTGAAGCTCTTTCTCTGCCCTAATAGGTCAAGTTTACCTCTGGGTGTGTAGCCTGTGCTCTGCAGTCTCCTCGCAGCCTGGTAACAGCTTATGGAACTACATACTCCCGAACGTGCACATGACAAATAAGGCTAGATAGATATCTCAGTTTGTCAGAGTAGAATGCAGATATTGTGCTCTCATTAAAAAAAAGAAAGAAAAAAGACAGCAGATGCCAGTGTTTTCAGCCTCTGCTATAATGGACATGATGCAGTGTGTGAGCTTGTGTTTATATAAATGGACAGCAGCATTTACACTGCATTTTTAATTGGATGATAGACTTAATGGGTGCTTATAACTGAAATGGGACTTTAATTAAGTAAATCTCTTTCAGTACACTTGTGCTCACATCATTTCTATTCCAAAAAAATCAAATTACAGCTTATATAATAACATTACTGCCATCACTGATTTAAAGATGCACTAATCAATATTTTCAAATTAGCAATGTATTAAATAGTCAGAGTGTTTACTTGAAAAGACAACAGTGCAGAGAATTATGACCAACTCTGCTATTCTTCTCAGCTCTTTGTAGCTAATTGTTTAGTTTTACAGCCCACAAATTTCATTCTTATCAACCTTGTTTCCAGCAGTAGCAGGCAGCTGTTTTCAGCTGAAACGGACTGATGAACCCACTACGCTCTACCTGCCCAGCTGAAAACATCTGACAGACAAAGTTAGCCTCTAGCCGGTGAACATAGTGGAGCATTTAGGTCATGAGTCAGATATGTTTTGCACTCATTGGTGAAGAACTTAAAGGAGAGTGAACATTTTAGCAAGGAGTCCTTTGCAAGGCAGGTAGACTGATAATGAAAGATGCACCATAAAGGCCTAAACTTTAGCGGTTAACTTATTTTTAGTTCATCTAATTTCCACACTATGAACATAAAATGAATCTTATGCTTTTGGGGGTCACCCAGTGTCCTGTGACAGTTGTCCACTTTGCCAAGTTGCAGTTGATTCAGCCTGATCCTCCAATCTCACCCTGGAAATGATTGCAAACTAACATTTCTCTGACCTACTGCACCATTATTTTAAATGAGCAAAATATGAAATATAATTCAGGATATAGGACATAAAATGAGAAACCGTACTGTAAAACACTCAGTAATTAAGTGGAATCCATTCAACTTTTGTCATTGAAAATGTCACTGTTTTTACTGATATCAAAGTGATTTAACTTATAATTTCTAGTATTCATTTTCACACCATTACGGAATGATCCAATAAGGTCCGGTTGCGGCCTGTAGCACCTCACGCCACGTCTACCTAACACTGCAACCCCTTTGGCTTGTGGCTCCTCTCACCCTCTTGCTGGCTTGATCTTACCATTGTTAAGCTAAGCTTGCAAGTTAGCCAGCATCTTTCCTGTAAAAAATGATTGAGTATTTTTCTGTAACTTTGATGTAATACAGTAACTTTAGTTATGAGTGGCAACACAATTGGATTATATCACTTTAAGAGCACTTTCATATGTTAAAACGTTAAATGTTAAAATAAATATTCCATAGCTTGTGAATCTGTGGTTGTGAGTCACAAACACTACTGGCTACCAACAACAGAGGTTTTGAATGACTCAGTGTCCATTGTGTCATTGGAGTTGTGTTTTTAAGTATTAGGTGACACATCAGGGAGATGTAATATCCAAACCTGGAAAAGTTTCAGTGTGTGATAATTCTCATTAAACTCTACAATGACTAGTACTGATTATAAGGCTTGTTCCAAAATAACATATCTCATCTCTGCATTATACCTCTGCATTGTTTTAGAAGTTCATAGCTCATACTTTAGTCCAGAGGGTAGTAATTGAAAAATAACCATTTAACACTTTATCATGTTTTAATGTTAGTCATTTTTTTTACATCATGCATTATCATCATTACATAATCAATAGTAGTAGCTGAGGAGGAAGAGCAGTGATCAGGTACATTGAAGGTTAGCAGATTGGTTCTACCTCCTCCACCAGCAAAGTGTCAAAGTAGGGTAAGGAAGGAGATTATAATCTAATATGGGTTATGCAGGACATTGTCAACATGCATTTCAATCTATGAATTATGAATTAAGGCTTTTCTAACATCCCACAACATAGTGATGTACAGGTTAGCTGTGGAGCGAATCAAAGCTGCTCAGTTGTATGATAATGTTCAAATGGACGGCCCACATTCAAACAATTTATCAAATGTGATAACCCTAACCCTAACCGTAACCCATAGAACTGACCCACTAACAGACCAAAACTGCAGGTATAACCCCAAATGCTGAGTCTTACTAACAAAAGGGGGCATTCAGGTCCATATACAGCACACACTATGGAAAAACTATCACTTTGAGTCGTGCATACAATATGAATTATAGATATGTAAAATATGTCTACAAAATGACTACATTTCTAACATAAATCGGTCATACCATAAACATGAAGATCCCACAGTTATAGCCATTCTTCTGACTTAAACACCCTAATCCACAAAGGAAGAGAAATGGAGAACATTAATTCGACAGTATGGGTTTACTAGACATTCATTCTGGCTTCATGTATTAAAAAAAGGCAATTATGATACTTATAATGTCATAGCCAGACAGTTTTTCCTGTGACCAGGTGACAAGTGTTGTGCAATTTTCCTATGGTATAGAACCAAGGAGTCAAGGACACACACCTAATGAGATGCAGACTATGACAAATATAGAGGAGATATAATTTCACACTCATCCTGTATCCACAAGTGGTCTGTATTCAACCTCACACCGATATTGCAAATATGCCTTCATCAGTGTCAGATGTGAGCTGCATAAAGTCACTTGTGGATACAGGAGGAGTGTGCCACTATATTACCTCCAACAATTTTCCTGTAACAGAAAGTAATAAATGCAGGAACATTTTACATTGACATAAACAGTGTAAACCTTAAAGCCCCAAGCAGTGATCTTTGGACCATATAACATGGGGTACATTTTGAAGTGTTTTGTCTGTGGCTTGATCCATCTTACTTCAGTGTTTACAAAAATTAGCAGTGTAAACAAATCTTTTACAGCCTGTAGATATATGCTACTGCTAAAATATCAGATAAGGGGATTAATTACTTTATTGTTTGTTTCATATAAAGATGTGGTCCTATGTGTAACAATTTGAAAGCAGTAAGCTTGTTGTGTAATAAGAATGCATCCCAGTTGGAAGACAGTTGACCTTTGGTAAAGACATGATTATCACATTGCAGGGGTAAAGACAGAACAGTGCTTCTCTCAAATAATAATGATTAGGAAGTCATCATCATTATCTCAGGGGCTATTGTTCTGTACTCAGGGGCTATTGTTCTGTACTCAGGGATACAGGATGTCTTGTGATTCTATAAGTTTCAGAGACAGGAACTGTCACACTACCCTGGACGTTGCTTAAGGAGGTCACAGGAAGGACACATGAGAAGATGGAGGAGGGAGTCCGATCACCTGCCCACCAGGAGACCACACCTCACATTGCATAACCATTCTGGATTGTATATAAGACTGGGTTAGGAAGAGATAGAGGTCAGACTTCGTGAACTGACGACAGACAATGTTAGTCAGGGATAGGAAATCTCGACCCAGAGCTCTGTATGTTTTATTCATTTACTGCTAAATAAAATAACCTGTGAGACCGCTCATCTTCTCCTATCCTTTCATTTAACGAACACACAGACTGAGCTAACACATAGCGTATGATTTAGCAAGTAGAATTAGCTCAAGTCATAACAAGCCCCAAGACTGTAAATAAAAGCATTGACATTTGACATTGTGTTGCAAATAACCAAAGGTCTAGAACAGGAACGTCCTCTCACTCGGTCCTCTTAGCAGTTGTGTCTCCATTACAGTGTAGGACCTTGATAGGAACCACCGGACTCTGGAGGTGACCTAATCATTCTGCGACTACTACTCTTCTTCTGCTGGGTTTTAAAAATGGTACTTATTTTGGTGCTTTCTGTTGACATCACATCCCACTTTGAGTGTACCCAATCAGCACCAAGTCAATCCCCGCCCAGGAATTTTTCGGGGCCACACAGAGTACATACCCCAAGGCAGGGACTCGTTTTGCCCCTGTAAAAGTTCTGGGAGATTGTCCTTCAGGGGTAGTTCCTGCTAAGGAGACATGAAAAATCACCCCAAAGTTCTTGCAGTGGAAACGGCCCTATTGGGACTAAAATATTTCTCTGAAATGACTAAAATATTGCTCTGAAATGCTGAGGACTTCATGCATTTTCACTGTGCCCATAATGGTGAACAGGGGGACCTACTTCATCTGTATTCTCTCACATAGGTTTCCTAAAACAGCTCTGTGTATCAAGGACTTCTTTTCCTTGACAAACTAACATGTCTGTTCTCTTTCCATCTGGTGCACGCTTTCTGTGGCTTGCCTTGAAGAAGTTCCATGTCACTGTCCAGAAACCCCTCTGGGGTGGCTCATTGGATATGATGTATAAGTTTGAATGGTTTTTTTTATTGGGTGGCAGGTCCATCACTAAAAAGTGTAAAAGTGAAGGTTTTGGACATCAGTGTGGTCCTTTGCCAGAATCGATAGGGTCCAGATGAGCCCATATAGGTGGTAGGTCATGCCTTCTTCAGGGGGGGTGGTGCCTAAGGGCATGTGGGCCTGGTTTGCCAGATAAAGCACATTGATTTGAAGGGTCACCTGCTGATGTGCCCCCCCCCACCCAAAGTGGATTGACTGGATTTCATTGGAGTATTTACAAGCATAGTTCTCACTGAAATCAATGTGGATCAAGGAGTCTTTGGCAGTGAGGCTCTCTCTGAGATTATTGTATGCATTATACTGCCAGAGAATATTAAAAAGGTGTCTCGTGAATTTAAAGAGACTATCCTGGAATTGTGCCACAAGCTCAACCTCCTGCATTAGGGTATCTTATTTTGATGGTGATTATACTTACTCTTGTCTCTCCACCTTGCATTGAGATGCCACCCTCTCCAAGCACCATTGGGTTACAGTCATCACCCTATTTGAAGACGTGTTTAACGGGTAGGCATAACACTTGCAGTCCAGACAATCAACCTAAGCTTTAAATTGCTGCAGACTGTGCTGTTGGACATTTACTCCAAGTTTCTGGAATTTGAAATGCCAAACCTGTATAATTTGTAAGCCATGAACTTCAAATTTTCATGGGTGTTACTATAGACATGTCTCTTTGTTTCTCTCATCTCAAAATGGTCTCTGAAGACGGAAGAAAGCACAAGATAGTTGTCGGTTCTCTGATACATATGTCTTTGGTTGAGCAAAGAATCAGTCTCTTAACCCTCCTGACAGATTTTACAGTCTCCTTCTGTATGCCAGTTTCTTGTACTTGCTTTGTTTTTCTTAAGGTTCAAGAATCACAGCTGAAGAATCACAGCTTCTTGCAGTATGTCTTGCTTTTTTTAAATTAGCTTCTCTAATACCAGTTGCTTTGTCTTTACATCTTTACATTTTTAGTATTTTAGTGCTCCCAAAACAGCAAAGTGACTTTGCAGGGCTTTTCTGACTTGGGTGTAGACGGTTTTGTGTATTAACTTCTGGGCTGTCCAGTCACATTTCTTCACCTTTTCACATCTTTGTTTCCAAATGATGATCTTGTCTTCAGTTTCTTTATTTCCCTTTGGTTTCTTTGTGCATCCCTACTATGTTATCTCCTCCCTTGTTGTAGCTGTCTGTAAAACAAAAATATTTCCTGAAAAAAAGTTCACTCACGTCACCCGAACTTGTTTCTCTCGCTCTCTTGCCGTCCTCTCAATGATGTTAAGTTAACAATGTAATTCAAATGAAACAACCGGGAGAGTTGCTTGTTGCTGTCTCACTTTCTCTGTTTTACTCTCTCTCTCTGTTTGTGCATGTGTGTGTTTGTGTGTGTGTGTGTGTGTGTGTGTGTGTGTGTGTGTGTGTGTGCGAATGTGAAGAAGAGGGAAGGAGTTAGTGAATGGTATCATGTGAGATGGTATCAGTGTGAATAGCCTGGGAAACAAATCCAGATGCGACGGATGATAATGTAAATGCTGTGTGTTGACTTAATATAAATATGATCCATAGAGGCACTGTCTGTTGCTCTATTTGTGAGTTCTTTTTTTAAAACCTAGTCAGGAATAAAGGATTTTGTTGTTGCCCCATAAGAGGAGCTTCTGGATCATTGCACTAAAGATCAGCTTTTGAAAATTGCAGAAGAGTATAAAATTGATCGAAGTACTCTTGGTGATAGACGGCGTGACAGGAATATAAGATATGGTTGAGATACGTTTGGTTGAGAAAGGTGTGCTGGTTGATAAGCAGGGGGGATCTGGTCAGCCA
Source organism: Scomber scombrus (assembly GCF_963691925.1). NCBI lineage: Eukaryota > Metazoa > Chordata > Actinopteri > Scombriformes > Scombridae > Scomber > Scomber scombrus. The sequence goes on along the minus strand of NC_084970.1, from coordinate 3,886,112 downwards.
CTAGCAGCACAGTCATTGGTGATTCCCTTTACCCTTTAAGCTGCTGAAGGAACTGTTTGTCTTGTGAAAAACAGAAACAGAGGTTGTAAATGGAAAGGCCAAAGATTAAGGTGGTAACACATAAACTTAAGGTGGATAAGCAAGTGGCAATTGAGTGGTTGCAGAGTGAGACAAAGCATGCAAAGTTACAGACTGTTATGTTTGGGTCAGGCAAAGATGGTATGGTGAGGTGAGTGACTGTACTGCTGGGAGGTCCTTCAACTTGTTAAATGAATTTTCTAAAGAAACAGCATATCAGTGGACTTCCCAGCATGTAATGTGTGAGAGTTTAAACTCTTAAGACCCCTCTGTTTTGTAGTATGAAAAATATATAGGTCAAATTATTTAAAGTTGCTATCTTTAATCCATGTTAATATACGTCATGGTGATGGAGGTCATTATCAAAATCAGTTCTGACCCATACACTTGTGTTACAGTGTTACAAAGGCGCTGAGAGAAGCCTAACATATTGTCTTCTGACGCTGGTACAAACTGGCTTTAACCACAGCTTAAAGTTCTTTGTGGGACTTACAAATGAAGAACTGACTCAAAAAACTGAAAATATGTAAATGGATTCAAATCTGATTGTAATGTTTGTCAGTATGACTGAACATTATTGACTCGCCACATCTAACTAGAGACCGGTACTGCAACATATGCCTCCACCCATCCACCTAGCACCTGACTTCGACCTTATTCTTTATACTTCACCCTACACCTCTATCCCTTATTACCCCTCCCTTTACTCCTCATCCCTTCACCCCCAACCCTTCGACCCTCATCCATCATCCCTTCATCCCCAACTCTACGAATCTCAACCCTCATCCCCCAACCCTCTTCTTCCATTGTAATACATATGAGATGTCCTCTAGTCTGGGGAGCTGACTGGGACAGTGTAGAGATGAGAAGATATTACTGTGGATATTGGTATTCATATTTAAATGACCTATGCTGTATATGAGAGGGTTTTGTGAGACAACTTTATCATGTGTAATATCATCAACTTTACAATGTCTTATCTTCTATGTGGTTCAAAAGTGTCCTGGTAAAAGGAAATAAGCCCAGTAAGTCATTTTCTGACCCCATGAATGACAGGTACAGACACTTTGTGCATGAAAAATAAGTATTATTGTATTTTGCAGCTGAGAATGATTAAACATCACTGACATGGTTCAGATCATCAATTCTAAAAAGTCACTCAGTTTAGAGGTTATACCAGACTCTGGTCCCAGGAGGTTCATTTTCTTCTTCTCTTGTTCTATTGTTTTTTTTGTTTTGTTTTTTCATATTTTGGTATTTGATTGTTGTTTTGGCTATACAACTAATCTCACTGATGATATCTAATGATCAAATAAAAAATAAATTGGTATTATAAATAATATACCATATATATACCAATATACCCTTTGATACCATATTTGAAATATACCTCTAAACATAAGGCCTATATCACAAATGCACACACAACTTTAAAATATGTCCTTTGCTGAGCGAGTGTTCTGTGAGTTACTATACATTTAACAATTCTTATTACAAGTAATTGGCCTCAAGCATACACAGTCCAGTGCTGCATTGTGAGGCGACAAGTAGCAACCCTTATTGGGTTGAAGAAAATAAGAGGAGCAGTCATGCAAGTAACAAGTGACAACTGAGTTTACCTAGAATGGATGTGAGTGTGCAGGTTACTTAGTTTGAGCCAAATTCCCTTCAGAGTGCTTCCATTTATGGATGATAATTTTGTTCACAACATCTGAGACCTGTTTTTTTAAAGTGGAGCAGGTTTTTACTGGCTCCCGAACAGGAGCACACAAACACTGCTGCTCCCCTCTGAAGAGAGCTGTGAAGCAGAGTGTCACCACAAGTGAAAGCACAGCAGCCCTGTCATCATGGGGGTTCTGGATTTGACAAGATGTGTATGTGCATGTGCAACATAGACTGTATATAAATATGGACGACACATCTCCACTTCCTACCGCAATGCAAAATTGAAGCCAAAATATCTCCTTTCTGGTAGCTGCCATCCTGCTTGTGTGATGACATTCGGTGCCAGAGTTTGCACAGTAGAGTCTGCGGGATGATGGCCCGCGGGACACGCCCCCACAGCTGTCAGTCATGATGTCACACTCCCTTTTTATATAGTTTGAATAACTAATTGAAAACAAACTTATCAGAAAAATGAGCACTTTAACATATTCTACTGTATATCACTGTGATAAGAACTACCTAAAATGACAGAAACAGCCTGTTTCTGATGGGCAGTGATGGGAATAACAGCGTTATAAATAAACAGCGTTACTAACGGCGTTACTTTTTTCAGTAACGAGTAATCAAATTAATTACTGTTCCCCCCCCGTTACAACGCCGTTACCGTTACTGCCCCCCAAAAATGCGGCGTTACTTCTTCAGACCTCACTGAAGCGGTTTTCACCCGAACAGGCGCTTCTCTCTGTCTCTCTGTCTCCCTGCCAAAGAGTGGCTGCACCTAGAAGCAAAACCAAAGACAGAGTATGACGCAAATGAGACACAATCTCCCGGAATCTGGATCGAGCGAGCAAGAGAGCGCTGTAGAGAGAGACTGCGGGTATATGTGTGTGTATGTGTGACTATCAATGCAGCGCGTGTGAGAGCAAAACGTCCTGATAGCTTTTTTGAGGAATAAAATTCAATCGCTGCACATCTGCTACATGTACAATTATATTATTTACTTATTTTTAGTACATTTCTTAAGCACAATTTAATTTTGAACGTGTTTTGGGCCAGTTGTTGTTGATTGGGGCAGCTTAGTAATTTGACGTATTTGAACAATTTTTAAAAAGTAACGTAATAGTTACATTTCCTGGTAATTAATTACTTTGACATTGATGTAACTCAGTTACTAACTCAGTTACTTTTTTGGAGAAGTAATGAGTAACTATAATTAATTACTTTTTCAAAGTAATGTGCCCAACACTGCTGATGGGTACTTAGATTTTTTAGTTTGGCTCATGTCCCATCCGCTAACATGGAGGGGGCGGGATTTATGATCTATACTGCAGCCAGCCACCAGGAGGCGATCAAGATATTTTGGCGTCACCTTGCTCCATATCAGTGGCGGGTGGGGATTAAAAAAATTGAGAGGACAGGAGCAAAACCAACTGATGATGTCATGTTATTTTACACAAGCTGGCTACTTATCTCTAATTTCTTATGTTCGACATATGTTATGTGCTTATGTTGAAATGCAGGCCATGGACAGACCTTCAGAGGGGCAGGTGGTCAGAGTTAAAAAGGAGCACATGGAACACGATTTTAAAACATCATACAGTACATCAACATAATTTATAGCATAGCCTATTCAAACAGAATGTAACATGGAACTGCTTCATACTATATCATTGTCTCCAAAAACCCCCGAATGAAAAGGCTGCTTCTTTTAAAGACATTTAGCACGTATAGTTTCTAAACACGATTGTCTTGCCTGTGTCCAGCCTGGACAGCTGAGGCAGCGAGGCCCGAGGCTGTGCCAGCAGAGTGGAGCTCTTCATCCGCTCCTTGGCAGCGTCCTGCTCCTGTCGCGCCCCAGAGTCAAAATCCATTCTCACCGTTAGTTTAACAGTCCTCGAGGGCTGTTACAATGAGCTAACTATTGTATTGGCTAATGCAAGTTATCCATTGCTTGACTAAAATAAGGGAACTGTAAATTTGAAAACAGTTTGGACTCGGCTTAAAAGGCCTAAATAAACTAGAAGCAGCTCACAATTTGCATGTTATAATGTATTTTCTATATGCTGCTGTATCACTTTACCGCATAGAGTGGGAGAGAATTAAAGATGTAATTTGGAAAGCGTCATTAGACGCTTTCCAAATTATGTGATGTCAACATTGTGTTCTGGTTGTTTATTGGTTAGGGAGGACTTCCTCCCTTGCAGCATCATTTTATGTGTTTTGAATGATCGTAGATTAATACCCCCCACCCCCACCACCAGTTCACAGACACTGTCCTTTCTTGCCTGACCTGCAGGTGTCACTGTTGGAGCATTTTAATTATAATTTCAATAATAGTTTTTTTCCCACAGAAGAGAGAAAAAACGTTTTATACACTTCATGTCTCTAGTCCATATTTATATAGTCAATGATGCGCGCACGCACGCACGCACACACGGACGCTCACACACACACACACACACACACACACACACACACACACACACACACACACACACACACACACACACACACACACACACACACACACACCTTGTAATAATGTTATGACATAAGTCTGCTCCAAACCTTTAGGGAACAGGAGGCTTTTTCACCAGTGTTACCCATGCTTTTAAAGTCACTCAGCACAGTTGAATATGTGTCAGCATTTTAAAAACATCTCCCAATGCACCCACTGGAGGAACAGTAAAATGGAATTCTAGGGAAAAACTTGACTAAAAGGCAAAAGCCTTAAAATACATGCACACCTTGTCAACTCCAGAAGCCCCTATAGGCTGCAGTGTCTGTGACACCCTACCATAGTAAAGTACTGCATGTAAAAAAAAACAACAACATACTGACTGTGCTGCAGTTCTTACACTTTGTTTTCAGGGTGGCACTTGAGGAAAGGTACAACTGAAAGAGTTAATCTTCTGGGGATCATAATATGCACAAGTAATTTAAGATAAGACTGAGCCCTGAGGGGAAAATCAATGTTACAGCAGCGTAGAGACAGACTGAAAGGTAAGAAATGCAATGAATGAATAACAACTATTTGAATGAAATAAATAAGTAAATTAAAATAAGAGATTTAAATAAATTAGAGAAGAAGCTATATATACACAATAACCTAGACGATATAAGTGAAGTGAGTAAATACTTCTTTACATACAAAAAGAAAATAGTTGGTCTAGCCATTGTTTCTTTACGTGACATGATATTATACTACAAATGCATTACGAAAACAAACCCCCTACATGAAAAAAGAGGTTGCTTTTCAGTGTCTTCCCAAATGACCAAAACAATTAGTCACATCTATGATTAAGTTTTGGTTATTTCAGCAACTAAAGTTAGAAAAACCTGGTTAGAAGAAACCAAAGTTGACTGCAGGAAGGTACAGTAGGAGCATCTGAGCTGCAGCTGTCCATGTCCAAGTCATATTAACTTGACTGTAAGGTTTCTTTATAGTTACAGAGCATTCTTCTCAGTTAAGCTGTTACTCACACTATGTTTCATAATCTTGTTCATCTTTTGCTCTGTGAGTGCAATTTCACCAACAGTGAAATAGCAGTAATTATTAACATCAACAAACAAACTTTACTGTAGGAGCCATGTATTTTATTTAAGGTAAGGTAAGGTATGGTAAACTTTATTTAACTTGAAAATTTACACAACAGTAGCCTTGTAATGTTGAAGTGATAAAAAAAAAAAAGACATTAAACAATCTCTAAAATAATCTGCAATGTTCCTGGGATTAAACAATAAGGACAGCCTTAGTCTAAACAATTATAGCCATTCTTGCTCATGAAATTTTAATACAGTATTAATAGACGGATGTTATATATACAACTGTATCTGTCCAGAACTTCTTCACACTTAGAGGGGAGAGAGGATGTCATTTAGTTGCAATCTGCAACCTTACCACTCTGAATTATTTTAACCATAAATACAATCTGCTTCAAATTTACTGCTGTTCATTCACCTCACAGACACCACTGTCATGCCTGCAGCTGTCCTCCAGAGAATTATGTGTCTACTTTGTCCTTTTTTGAAGATAATTTACAAGATCATTTTAAAATTGAAAGTTTTATTTTTCCTATGTAATTTATCTGGTGTGGCTATTGGACTTGTTTTCATCAGTGGGAGCTGTTCAGTGAAACATTGCACAGAATAATTTACAGTATTGGTTTCATATAATTATAGATTTTTAGATGGTTGCATCATTGTCATTTTTTTCATTGGAATCTATATGTATATATACTACATGTACATATTTCTATTAATTTATTATACTGTTATAAATGTTAAATCTACATGTGAAATGTTTCAAGGGGAAACAGAAATGCACACTGCAGACACTATTACTGGTTTATATATTCATTATTGATTGTCTGCTTATCTTTATGCAGCCTCTTTCCATTTGTTGCTTAACGTTACGTTTAGTTTTTCCCAGCATCAGGGACATTAGTGACACATTAAAAATCAAGGTAGTTTCCTCCACAGTAGGAGTCCTGGCGGTGAAGAGTTCAATCACACTTTAATACAGGGGAGCCAGCTGTTCCCTGCTGAGAGGAGGAAGGACAAAGCATGAAACAGAAAAAGAGATAGCGGACAGGCAAAGAATAGAAAGAACAACAACAAAAAAATCCTGTTGGCACCTTAATTACACTCATTAAGCACATTAGCAGGCACACAGTTAATTCTTAAATAAAGAAGTTAAGACATTTTGATCCTCTGACCTTGGATTTGACAGTAAAAGGTCTTTATGTTAGTCTCTTCATTAAGACCCTAAACCAGGCCGACACAGCAGGACTGACACACAGAATTTCAAGTAAGTTTTTCACTCAGTTGAGACATTTGAACATTTTGTTTTTATCTTTAAATTGTTAATATCAAAGTCCCCTAAAAGATTTATTTTCGGAATCATTAGGCCATGCAGTGGATATCAGGCTTTGCTGTCATAAATCTACTGGGCCCTCTAAGAGGCCCCACCATTCTCACCCTGTCAGAAAGTACTTTTAAACTGTCAAAGCACACTAACACTGTTTGGCTGACGTCAGTCTCTGAGAGAACCAAACAGTTCCCCAGAAACTTAACTCAAGAACTAAGTTGAGAACTAAAAGTCCTTTTTTTCCCATTTTACTTGCCTTTCCACTGCGTCTAAATAATGTTAAGCTTTAGGAAAATTAGGCCCACGGCAGATTAAAAACCAATGGTGACTCAATTTTCACACATGAGGAAACAACAACACACAGTGATTCTATTGTTCTTTGTGTTTACTGTTGCATGAATTTTAAAGAGACATGTAGAGTCGGAAAAGGACACCATCTCCACATTTGATGTTCAAGCTGAGTGTTTGATGGTTATTCATTTCTGCTTTAGGTTGTAGCTGAAATGAAATAATTAGCATAAAATGTAATTTCACTTCTTTACTTCCTGTTTCCTTGCATCTCATTCAGTCACTGGTTCTCTCGACCACAGTTCCTTCACTCTCATTCACTCGTGCTTTAGTTTTTGGTTGGCACATTTTCTCTTTAATGTTAATTACAAGAAATATCAGTTTCTTGTTCTAGTACTGATACTAGTGGAACTCTGTGCCTTCTTGTTTTGTGAATGAAGTGGTTCACAAGTTGCAATTGCTGCAGTGTCTGTGTTTGACCAATCACTAATGGTCACAGTGATTCCCCTATATTCATTCTACTGTTGTGCAAAATTATGAGCCACTGCTAAAATTTCACAGAATTATTCATGTCAATGGGTTGCTAATGGTTTTCACTCACGCTGTGAGCACATAACAACCTACTTACAATAGAATTACTTTGAGTATTCCCCCATCTCATCATTATTCAAAGAATGTCTATGTGAAAGGTAGTGTTATAAGAGCAATGTAGCTCCGTTAAGGAATAGGGAAGTGTGCCATGTATGTGCGTGGCAATGTGTGGTTGAGGGAGTAAAAAAGTGATAAGTGAGGAGTGGTAAATGCGAGTGGATCAAAGGAAAGGGTTAAATTGTCAATCTGGCAGATAACGTACAGTACCAAGAAAAGTGTCATCTGTTGTTTCACCCACTGCTGCAAAAGTGAAGGGGGTTAGCCCCGAAGTTAGCAACAATGGTTTAGCCTAACCTGACGAGGCTCACTTAAGGTGGACCAGCTATTCTCATTTTAGTGTCAATCTCAGCAGAGAATGTAAAACCGGCTCAAAGTCTAACAAAAAAGGGAATCACATGAATAAAGTGTCTAAAATAACATTTATTATAAACTAAAGTTAAAGTAATGTAATGTGTGGATGAGCGAAATGTGTATTGTGATGTGTGCAAACAAACCTGGAGGGAAGAGAACAGAGATTGATTAGCACAGAAACCACCTAAATAGGCTGAGGCCTAAACTACCCAGGTACAGGTAGTTTTCTGATGTCCTCTCTAGTCCCACCCACTGGCTCCTGGATCAGGAAGTAAAAAGGAGAGAGGGACGTCACATTCTGGCTGCTTCCTTCCGAGTTTTGGTTGGTTTGATTTCATCAGGCAAAAAAGATCTGCCCCCAGAGCTGGGACCATTTTATACCTGGAACTATACAATGATAACCAAGATAAACTATGGTTCCTCTGGCTCAAACACAGGTTAAGTTCTGAAGTTCCATTAAAAGTTTTTGGTCCTCTAGGAAAGTTCCTGTGAAAGAAACTCCCTATGAGACACAAGCTATCTGTGCAAGCAAAAGCTCTTTTCTTGCCAGTGTCAAAGAACCCGTACCATCAACCGATTCCTGTATACCAATAACATGTCTTGGTCTGGTCCTCAGACAAACTCTGGAGCAGGGAGCTTTTGGTGGGAATGTGATCCAACCTTGATTCGATCCAACTACCAGGCGTACTCTGAGTTTGAGCAAAATGACTCAACTAGCGAGGGGTGCTTTGCATGCTGGGATGCTGATGAGTAAATGTAACAATTGCGGGCAACTAGCAGGAGAATGAATTGAGGTCCGACCTGAACTAGCTTCTTCAGGACCTTCGTCCAGTATTCATGTTCTTGTGGACTAAACATTCTCAGGTGGCTTGTAGTGATGCAGTTTGGTCCCCATGTTGCCACCACTGGTAGCCTATGTATTAATATCATGTTTAAAATATTTCCTTATATTCACTTCTAGTACTTGCAGGAAGCTCTTGTGCTCATGAGACACATTTCGTCATCAGTTCCTGTTTGGCCCTCCCTGTATTTGCTGCAGCATGGCCCATTTTAAATACATGGCGCATTAATGTTTCATCTAATCCAGTGTAATTACACTAGTGAATGTTTGATCATGTGCTGATGAATTAATTGGGATCATAAGTCTATGATGTATGTAGACACTGATTTTGACTCTGACTTTATATCACATTAAGCAACTACTGCCAGTCAGCTACAAGCACGAGGCAATGCTGTTGTTTTGTTATGATTAATGGCTCGTCTGGTTACTGCATTTGACTACAAATTTCATCCTCACGCACATTCACTCGACGACACACACGTACACACATGCACTTTCCTCCTCCGTCCCCAGGCAATACATCCATATCAATTTAATGCAAGCTGACTTTCTAATTACGCTAATGGCCTGAGCTCGAACCATGAGGAATGCATTATTCAGACAAAATATATTTTTCAACATTCTCCAAAGTGACTGATCATCTCTTGAAGATGGCTGGGGGTACCATTAAAATCAATGGCATCAGTCTTATTTGATTTAAGAACACTGGTCAGTGAGATGGTTAGAGGCTTTGAAATGCACACAACAGAAGTGGATAGATTTAAAAGGACAGCCACTGTCCAGGAGGGTTATGAAATGAACACATGACATGGATATTGTATCTGTTTTTGTGTATGTTGTGCTCTCTTAACAACTGAAAACAACAAATCCAAATCCGCTGTCTATACAAGCAGGTGATAAATAAAAGGAAAAACCTGAATAAAAGAGTGGAAAAACATAACAAATGCAGATGCTTCCTACAGGGCTCATTGAATGCTTTTAATGAGGATGAAAATGATGTGAATCAGATGCTATGGCCTTCACAGTCACTGAACACATATGGGAGAATTTGGAGTGACCTGGAAATCCTTTATAAGTAAGTATATAATTTGTTTTCCCCAATTACATTGTGGTGACAAAGGCAACTTTTCTTTTTGTGAATGCAGTGCTACATTTATATACCGCTTGGAAGTTGAATGGTGGGTGTAAAAAGTGCAGGATGTTAAGATCAGGGATTGGGGATTGCATCCTGAATCTGGCATGTGTTTAAGTTTAGGCAACAAAAGAACTTTAGTTAAGGTTATTGAAGAATTGTGGTTTAGATTAAAAGCAAGGGAGTTTATTTGTATAGCACATCTCAACAACAAGGCAATTCAAAGTGCTTTTCATAGAACATAAAAGGCATAGAGACAGAATATAAAAGTGACACAAAGCAATATAAAAAGACATTTAAATACAATTAAAAAGGGTTAAGTTGGAAATTAAAAAATAAGCTAAAATAGAATAAGAGATAAAACAGGAAAAGTGCAAAAGTTACAGTGCAGTGTAGGATGTTAACTCAAATTTGGTTTAATCAAAAGGTAGTGGCAAAAAGTTATCAGCCTTTATTTAAAAGAACAGAGTTGCAGTTGTCAGGGAGTTTGTTCCAGATATGTGGAGCATAGAAACTGAACGCTGCTTCTCCATGATTAGTTTTGACTCTGGGAACAGAAAGCAGACTTGGGAGGTCTGGTTGGGTCATAATGTAGCAGCAGATGAGAAATGAATTGGAAACCCCACACATTGAGAGAGGCTGGACATAGAGTTCAGTCCAACTTCAGCAGATAAACTGTTGCTAAAGTAATTTGGACATTTTGACAAGAGCACAGGTGAAAAACAACTCTTCTCTACGGTCTACAGATCAATGCAGCCTCCTATAGGCACTACATCTTTACTTTTTGGTACCCATTCACTGCATTCCATGTTTGAAACAATACAGTGCCCTGTGACACTTTTCATGTTTTGATTGGTCTACATATACAGTAGTAGAATTAAGGGTCCAGAACATCACAGAAGGAGAAAGGGGCCCCATATTCTCAGAGGAACAAGAGAGAGTAAAGATGGTTTTGGCCAATAATGCGATACACCTCAGAGAAATTCAAACTAACATCCTCAGTGACCACAGTTTTCAGTATTGTCGATCGGGTCTCTGCATCAACACTGGGGCCAACCCTTAAGAAACATCACATGCAGATGTAACAACTCCATGCCATTTGAAAGAAATTCCAAGAGAAGAAGACCTGCGGCATAAATATGTAGAGGTAAGGATGTACACTTAAGCATTGTACACTGTTAAGTTCAATTTCTTTTGACCCAATGTGCAGAACAAAGAACTGAAATGGAATTGTCATAGAATAGCTGAGAAATTTCAAAGTCCTTTTTACTACAGTCCCGAATCTGAAAGTAAAAGGTTTGGCCGAGCACTGTTAACACTAAGAGAAACAGACAAACTAGTGATGAGTGGATGACTGTGCCTTGCTTATATACAGCAGCAGAGTAACTGGCTTGATGACTTGATTGCTGGCAGGTGTGTAATTAGGTGAGGCAGTGATTGACAGACCACACCCAGCTCCAGACTCACATTACAGAGGAACAGACACAGATGAACACAACGCAAGGGAAAGTAGAGCAAGCATTGGTCTCTGACAGTACACTACACTCAGAAACTTTTAACATGTCAATTTCCAATAGGACTATATAGGTAAAGATAAGGGTACTTTATTGGACTTACATCTGTTTCACAGATGGAAAAAAGTAATTAAAGAACTTTGACAAATTATCCTGGCAAATCCTTTTTTTCATCTGTTTTTGACTCAATAAAAGAGAGAAAATAATTTAGATCCCCCTTAGAAATTGGACATTGGAAAATTAAAAATAAAATACATTTTCACTGGCCTTTCAGGGCTTCCGTAGAAAAAGAAGGTGTAAGATTTTTCTGAAGTGCCAAACACTTTTCATTCTGACCTAAGAGAAATGAACAACCTTGGATGAAATTGATATGAGCCTGGCACAAGTAAAAGAAATGACCCTGTCAAAGGCCTGCTGATGCCATTCATCTGGAAAGAGGATTTTAAGATCTCTTTGTCTCAGGTGTCCCCAGTTGATGCAAGAGAAGGTGTTGCAGAAGATGAAAAGGTGTGAGCTGAATGGATGGAGAGAATGTCCTCATGAGAGAAGCAGGTGGTTAGAGAGCAAAGAGGAGGAAAGTGTGAGTGGACAAATTCACACACAAGACTGTATGAGATTACAGTTGACTCTTAAAGTGGACAAAGCTAGAAACATAGGGGAACACAAACATCCCATCCGAAAAGAAAAAAGAGGTAAAGAAAGCATCTTTTAACACATTTGGTTTAGCTAATTTATGATAATCCCTATATACTATATATTACCTATATACTACTATATCCTCACCTCACTAACTGAGTGAATTGCTGCAACTGTTGCTGCTATGGACATATGCTGCTGTTTTAAGTTATTAGTTTATTTTAGTTAATTATTTAAGATTTAATTTATTGTATCACTGTCACCTTATATCACTGCTGGGACCTGAGTGCATATTTCATTCTTTTCATGTGAAAGCATGTTTTTGAATGACAATAAACAAACCTTGAACCTTGATATTAACATTATGCCAGCTAAAAGCAGCAAGGTTAAGGATAGTTTTACAGCAACTAAATGATACATTAGCAGAGATTGTAAAAAAAATATAACAGTATTTAAGATGGGAGCATGAAACCCATCACTGTTTTTTTACATACACCATCATCTCCTGTGCTATGACGGAACTGGAATGCGACGAAGCTGTGGACATTGTGAGTGAATGAATGTAATTTGACTAAGCATAATTTATGAGCTTCTTTTATAAAAGCAATGCTATTTTAAATTATTTATCATTTGATAAGACTGAGAATAAGGAGTGCTCTCTGCCAGGAGCAATAGTGAAAGTAATGTCACATTGGTATGATGCTGCAAATCTTCTAGAGGTCTCGCCACCTCTAGAGGTTTATCTAATCTGTTTTAGAGAGGTGTTGATTTAATTCATGGTCATTTTGGAGGCAGTAGTTTGTGGTGTTGTTAACCTGCCCTGGGTTATACTGAGATTAGTTTCTAACATTTAACCTACCTTAACGGCTCCTTGTATCTCTCCTTGACTTAAATTCAGATCAATAATTGGCTGCAAACATCAAAAGATGAGATGGAAGGAAAAGCAAGAATACTGTGATCACTTAAAAGCAAAAAGCATAAAAGACTTACTCCAAATGGGCATAGTAACAAATTAATATCGTCCTTTTGAAAAACATTTCAGTTAAACAGAACTTTAGATAGTCATTAGCCTGAAGTAAAACATGTAACAGAGATCAGAGATAAATACAGATGAATTAAACGGGGTGGGGCAGGTGTTCAGTTTATGTCCAGAAAAAGGACATAAACGGAACAGTTCAGAACATTTCACTTCAGTTGACTGACCGCACAATAAGACTGCACCTTAGTGAAAGCCTCTAAGCTCTTTCCTCTTCCTTTATCCATTTTGAGACCTATTCTTCTCCTTGCCAGCTGTCCAATAAGATTGAGTTGTCACCGGATGGCAACTCAGTCAACTGACTTGATGAGTTGAATGGATTGATGCTGTCACGTACATCGACTAAATAACACATGCACTCAAAGTGTTTGTGAAAAAGGCTCTTTATAACAGTAACAGAAAACAACAGAGGAAAAGATATATTTTCTGCAATATGCTAAATCTGCCAGAAGTACTTCCCTTGCCAGGTTTTTGTGCAATAGTTGCTGAACAAATTATCGGATTTACTTGCCTGTTTCCAGTGCCAAAAAGCTTGAGATGCCATGTTGTGGGAGATACAGGTATTTACATGCTTGTAAAGATGATGTCCTGTTCAACAAGCAGACTGAGCGAGAAACTGGAAGAAACTTTACAAACTTTGGCACTGTTATAGCTGCAAAAGTTATAAGTGAGATAGTGTAGTAGTGGTATCTGGAGGTCAGCCCATTGCACTTACAAATATACCAGGAGGTCTGTCTTGGACTGAGAGGGTTTTAAATATTTGAAACGTAACCTTGGCGATGAACAGACAGTAGAGATGGAGGATAGCAAAGTAGAGGTGGCTGTGCCAAAAATGTCACAAAAAAGACAGACTGCTAGCCTACAGATCTTTTTCACAGCAGACCATTTGACAAGCAGGAAAAGCACTGGTGTAGTTAATATCATTAATTAATAAAAGTTGTGTTCCATGTAGCCATCTCTATTCCAGAGCTCTGGGTTTGTGTCTGCTGGTTCAGGAGTGTGGCTACTATTACACCCAAATGGAATAGAGTCATTGTTAGATCCACTTCTGTTATGGTTGATTTATTCCAGGATGAATTGCAATAAGTGACTCAAAGTATAGACTGTATATTATTAATTAAATACATTGCTTTCATTGGAGATACAAGTGTAAAGCTATACTGTTGTCAACAGGTAACTACCAGATTTACCTTTCTTTCTTTTTCTGTGTCTACTGGTGTCAGTTTTAAAATGGACTGTCCATTAAAATGATATTTAAACAAGTAGAGATCACTTGAAGTAATAACAACATGTATTGAGGTTAGCAACAGAAAGATTTTGGCAATTAGACTCCATCAATGAAGCATTGTCATTACCCTCAGATCCCCCCCTGGAGTCTAGACAGTGGTGGTTGATGGAAACCTTCAGCTGAGTCACTCTGGGTGTCATGGAGGTCATGGTAATAATGTGGAAGAGGTGGTAATATGTAGATATCGGTATTAGAATGTAAGGATTTTGATAGCAAAGGAAAGCAGTAGTGACAGAGGAGTTTTTAGCCATGAATAAAGACATTAGTAAGAGCACCCCTGCTTCTAGAAGCTCTAACAATAGAACTACTATGTGTGTTTGATCATCACTTAAAAGAACAAAAATAGTCCTGGCCCAGTTCCCAGGTAGCACGAGTGCCTCAATACTAGTTTCACTACAGTATCTCTACTATATATACTTTGTATAATTTAACAGATTCACACAACAGCCACTACACAATAACACAGCAAGAGGCACGTTGGCAAACTGTTCTCGAAGACCCAGCCACCTCAAATGACAGGCTGGACAATCACTTCTAGGTTCAGCCCACTGATTGAAGACCCATGCCGCTCCAATCAGGATCACCGCTTAGAGCCACCAGCAACTACGAGGAGCCACAGGAACTGAAGGCTGATTGACATTGGAAGAAAGCATTGGAGAATATGAATAAACACACATTCAGGCTTCTAAAAAAAACGGCACTTCTGTTGACAAAAGCAGTTATGATCACTTTAGACTGCACTAGTTGTATGTGCTTGGTTTGGTCTGTCAAATAAAAAAGACATTTTTAAAAGTTTTACTGAAACAGTAAAGACACTCCCTTTCTCTTCTGATGAAGTTTGAAACACAAATGTGATTTTGGGGGAACTACGTTAGAGACTTGTGGGTAATATTCTTGAATCTGTGCTGTATTCTGTCATGGCTGGCAAGCAGGTGTGCTGGCAGATGAATGGAGAGGTCAGTTGGTTTGTCTGGCCTGATTAGTGCTAAACCATTTTTCTAACTTCTACTGCTGAGCTCACACTTTGCTAAGTAGCACAGTGTGCTCTCAAAAGAGCCAGGGAACTATATATGTGCATACATATTAGCCATTTTTCTAGGTCAGTATCACTTTTAGGTGCTTTAGGGACCTCTTGATTGCTAAAAATCTCTCTTTATAGTTCTTATGTCAAACTTTAAACAAATAAGTGCATGCAAAAAGTAATTATTCTGATGAATAGTTGGCCTGGTACGTGACTGTGAATAAGGTATGGTGATGGAAAGTTCCTGAACAGGACAAATGACCTGAAATATCATTTAGAATTATGAACTGAACAAATGGCCCTATTCTAGAAATACACATAACATACATATTAAATGTATTTAAATTTCTATTTTGATTCTGCTAAAATAAAAAGCTTGTCTGTTCTTTGGTTTATGTACAAATGCAAGTGGATTTAGTTTTTTTTGGAGTTTTATAGAATGGAGACTCCTGTGATCAGCTCTTGTCAATTTAATTTAGAATCATCATCATCAGTCATATACAATACAATTTTATTGATATCAACCTATTAAACTGATCAATTTATTAGTTCTGAATTCTGAATTGAGTTGAGTTGTGAGTTGAGTCATTGGTAATGAGTATTGGTCAATATGATATCAGAGCATCTTTAGTGACATCAGGAGGATTGTCACATGCATTTACAGTTATATATTGTTTGTAGTTTTTTCCCCCTTTGTTTCATCATTTTTTATTGACTTTTCTTCTCAAGAACAATTGTCTAATATATGATGAGCTGAAGGCTTGGAGAAATGCCAAGTTGCCGTTGTCTTTAAAACAAGATTGTTAATAAGGACGTCATTGTCAAATTTTTTAATTAGTGATGTTTTATTCCAATTACTGTCCAGTGTACGTAGAAATGACAGATTGAATTTAAGTTAAAAAAAATCAGGAAACTGATTGCTTCACTTATTCCAAGTACAGATAGCTCCACTTGTCACACTAAATGATCAAATGTAAAGATAAATAACATTTTAAAAAATGACATTACTTGATAAAAGTGAGTTATTTAAGGTCAAGAAATGCAGGGAACCCTACCCATGAGAATGTAGTAATCTAACTTGTGATTTAGTTTACTTAAATATGTGTTAAATTTACTTTTAATGGATTATTAAATGGGGTGTAGGGTTAGTTCAGGCAAGGCACTGAAGTCATACATTTCAGCTGATTGGCCCTAACCTGAACCCAATCTGGACCTGGGTATGGGATGACGCACTAATGTCCACTGTGGTGACTGAAGTGCAACTACGCCATCAAAATCCATCCATATATAATAAAACAGCTTTTGAATAGCTGTACTGTATTGACCACTATGTGTGAAAGCGTTAAAAAAAACAGAATTAATGTAGTTAAATTTTATGTTGTCATGTATGAAATGTCCCAAAATGAACACTGTAAGCAGATTATTCCATTAATATTAGATAATAATTTAAACAGCATTTGTATCGGAATGATTCTGTCTCAAGCTTTTTGATCTATATAAGTGGTGTATCACTGTAAACATGACTAAAAGCCACTCCATTTCCATTACAATAAACTATGTTAATTTTAATTAATCAAGATTGTTGTCTTGTATTTATCATATTTCTTGCAGACCGAATTTCATCACTGTATTTGCAATAATGATTTTCACACATTTCCTATAGGCCTCATACTGCTGCCTAAACTTTGTGTCACAGGGTTTGTCTCTCTGTGATCAACAGTGATCAACAAGGGGTTTTTCGTGCCTCTGGAGCCTCTTCAACATCCACTGAGTCAAAGAAACACCATCACTTCCAGTTGTTTCTGGTTTTGGTTGAGTCATTACTCATCTCCAAGCTCAGGCCTTGACTCTGGTGGAAATAAATCTATGATTTTGGTGGACAATGTTTTGTGCTTCTTTCGCAATCATGTGTCATGGTCTGAGTAAGAAGGATTTACATTCACAAGGGTCTGAGACAACAGCAGGATTTGCATTAGACCTGACCAGCAGAAAGGAAGCTTCTATGTAATTGGATTGATGAGGATTCGCTCTGTGTGTGCGTTCACTGTACATCGTTTGTCTCATTCAGTCATTTGACCATTGTCACATAATTTATTACAAAGAAAATGAGACCTACTTTCTTGTTAGGTTCAGGATTTCTACATTGCACCACCTGAATATTTTATTTGAAATCTTTTAGTCATTTGAGTGAAGCGACCAATTACAAAGTCCATGTGGTGTTTTTGGGTCTGGTTATTTTTGGTGATTTGTAGTATTTTTATGGCATTCTCAGTGTCTCTGGGTCAGACCCATGGTGGCAGGGAGTGAATATCCGTGTACACAGTGACCCAAAGTACACATGGACAAGTAAAAACAAAAAGAGGGCCCACTCCCGAATAAAACAAACAAACTCCCCCACAATGTTAATAGTGGAGGTATCAAAAAGACAGTACAGCACTTTACATTGAACACTGCTACTTCCCATAGCTACATGCAGCTGATCCAGGCATGGCCCGAAACTACCATACTTGCATTCTGGGCAAGTCAGGGCCCCTGAGCAGAAAGGGTCCCTCCATGATGGAGGAAAAAATGTGTGCATGCTTTTTTTGGGGATAATTTTTTTTGATAGTTATCGTTGCTGTTGGAAACCTAGTATGTCCAAAAAACTAAATACAAGGCTACAAGGTTTCCACCCGACAGCCAGTTATTGTCAAGAAAATGAAGTCTCATGATTGACTGATTGTCAATTTGACAGCAGGGCCACTGTGGTTAGGTTGTATCAACAAGTGTGTGGGAACAATTATGGACTAGTGGAAATTGGGCAGTGCTGGAAGTAAAAAGTCGAGAAGGGCACCCAGGGGCCCCTAGGGGCAATAATCCAGTCTTGTATCCAGGAACACAGAATGAATGGGGCCTGAAAGCAACACATTACAGCACCAGCTGTCACTGGGATTGTTTGATTTTACTACATTCCATCAGAATCATTTCAGAATAATATGACCAATTCTATAATCACATTAAAATTCAACACATAGGGGATTTTAAGCACTTTAAAATATAGTGTGACGCCATCATTACTTGATAAGAGATAATGGTTCTAGTCAGTAATAGATATGAAACTGTCTTTGGTCATTTTAATAACACAACAAATGTAGATATTGGATTGCATTCCCTTTTAAATGGACAGATGTATTTCACTAGCAGTGGCGCTGACCATGTCTGACGAAATGTGCAACAGCACAGCAAATCATTCCTGCTGTTATATTTTTGACACCTCCAAAGCCTTTCTCCCACTGTGTCCAACTTCAATATTTCAGGTAATGTGTCATGGTCATTGCAAAAAAAAGAGAAGGGCTCAGCTGCAGTGCGTAGTGGTGCCGGATCAGCAGAAAATCTATTAGCTTTTATACAACAAAATCAATCACGCTGTCAGACTGCCAAAGCTGCGCTCAGCTGGACTGACAGGAAGACCTCTCCCCGCACTTACAACTGCACCAACGGCAACCACACACACCTTCACCCCACCTTACACTGGCTGTATAGGAGAGGTGATTGTGTTTAGACATTAATTATTTTTACAACCCATCTTCTGAGGTCTTGAGGCTTGATGGTGAGACAGAAGGAAGAAATGTATTCACCATGAAGCTAAAAGCTAAACTAGTCATGTTCCAAACTTCAAAAAAGGAAAGACAGACCAGAAAAGACCATTTGAGTAGAGGGCTCAAGTGTCTTGAGATAACTTTTGTTGTGATTTGACACTATATAATAAAGACTGATTGATTGATGCCTGAAATTTTGACAAATTATTCATATTCATGTATGTTCATATGTATGAACATAAATCCTTCAAACTGTGTTTTTAAGACCATCACCAAAA
Organism: Scomber scombrus; assembly: GCF_963691925.1. Lineage (NCBI taxonomy): Eukaryota > Metazoa > Chordata > Actinopteri > Scombriformes > Scombridae > Scomber > Scomber scombrus. Next base: position 3,866,885 of record NC_084970.1, on the reverse strand, counting down.
GATTTTAAAAAGTCTGGTATGTCTACAGATATCATAGTGAGCTTCTATCATTGGGCCCTCGCACTTTCACGGCCAGGCCCTAGTAATAACAATAATAATGCTAATGCTTTTCATACAGTAATGTAACACAAAGTGTTTTACATAGTAAAACAACAAACAAAACGAAACAACAATAAAAAAAGAAGTAATAATGTCTCAATAAAAACAGGAACAGAGGAAACACTATCATAAATCCCATGAATCTACAATGAGGAAACTAGGATTGTAGGAGGTAGGATACAAATGTAAACATTCAGAATACCTCTTATATTCTCATATATGCATTGGATCTATTTTTCATGTGGATTCTTATGTATGTATGTATTCTTGTGTATTATGAGTCTGTAACATTTAAATTAGGGATATCCTCTTTAAGGATATAGAGTCACCTTTTTTTTTAAATTTTTTTTTTTTTTAAATCTAGCTAGACATTATGACAACTGCAGCAGGGCTTGAACCTTAATGACAATTCTTCGAAACTATTATTTTGCACACAATTTTACAAAAAGATATTTATTAAATCCAAATTATCCACACTGAAGAATTAACTTAATATGTAAAGCATGAACTGTGGATATCAGAAGAGTCAGTGGTGTATAGTGTACATGTGTGTGTGTGTGGGTTTTTCAAGTTGGGAACTAAAGCAACATAACCAAAACAAACAGGTGCCTGTAGGGAGAGAGGGGAACAGAGCTGCAGCAGCAAGGCAGTCGAGTGTCAGAGAGGCAGAGAGCTGCCATCTGCAGCCAGGCTTTATAGACCTGGGAACACCACGGGCCCTCAGGTGTTATTGTGCTAATGAACAACTGTAGAGACAGGGCAGACACACAGGTGAATCACACAGCAAACCCAAGATGACCCTTAAGACAGGGTCCCCACAAAAACAATTCACATAGTATATACAACAAAATCAATAGTCAGCTACAATTAACTACAATCAACACGAGGAAATTCCCACAATACCCAAATTGTTCCACCACCCTCCTCACACCTCAGCAACTGGAACTTGGAAGCAAATTAAAAGGGAGAGAGAAGGAGAGTAGGCACAGGTGGAGAACCCAAAGTTAGCATAGAACAGACATGCTGACAACAAAAGCTGGCACCCATGAGCTTTAGCCTCCTTGCCCTGCTCCCATGTCTCCAGTGCCCGCCTATAATGCTAGGTCTGGGTGGCAGCCAGGTCTCCCTCTCCTGGTATTTCAGATAGCTCAGTCAAGTTTGTTTCATTTGTAGTCCTTGATGATGTTGAGGACATGTCTGGAAGTCCTGTGTACGGAGTAGATGTGCAGAACCAATGGTATGTATGTATGGTGCCATACAGGGATTCTAAAGTAACAGATCTGTTTAAAAACTACTTAGATTGGAAAAAAATTAAAGTCAGGGTGACTGTGAATGTCAACCCAAAGGCTGATGATCATGGAGAAATGTTGGTGGTGATGTGGTTTGCAGAGAATACACAGGAGGTGGAGGTGGAGGTGGAGGTGGCGTATGATCAGTGAATCAAACTGAGCGAGAGGGACAAAGTTATCATCAACCAGAGGATGGAGATTGAGCATTTCGAGAAAAAATATGAGCAGGCCATATGCTCACTTCAGCAGGAGCCTAAGACCCAGGATGCAAAGGGAGCTGTCAGAGAGAGCAGGAGAGACTATTTCAAAGTGCTCAATTGTGCAGTAAACACACAGGAACATTTGTTTGTTTGCACATTCTCTTGGATCACTCTACATCCACTCTGCTCAGTTGTTTACAGAAGCCAGTCACTCACGCAAAAAACCGGACTGGATTCCCAGTCTAAGTGAACTGGCTGATTGACCCCAGATGGGGTGTCACAAACTAGCCTGAAAACTTTCCAAATGTGTCAATGTCACTTCACAATCAAACAGCTGACTAATAAGGGGACTGGGACAAAGCAAAACAGGGTTGAAAACTAGATTTTGTTTTTAATGAGATTACTTTCCTTTATTCACATGCAGTTTGGAGACCAGACAGACTTGTTGGGGATTCTGGTGAAAGATCTTGTAATGTGGGACCTCCTGTCGATGATCAGTTATCTAGTGTGCAAAGCACAATGACCTCAAGGTTCCCAATTACAAGTTGCGTAGTGTGAACAGAACAGCTATCGACTGACGACTTAGAAAGTCATGTGTTGTGGTCATGGCATGAGACTGATTTGTACAAAATTGTACTTAATTACGGTACTTTAGTAATGTACTTAGTTACTCTCTACCACTACTAACAACATCGCCACAACACTACAGAAAGAAAAAAACCCCAGATGCAACATAAGTTGAACTATAGCCTAACAGGAAAATGTCTGCACACACAGCACATCAGGTCAGCAACACTTACCTTCTGTTTGGCACCCAGGAATCTGACACCGGGCCAGAAACCAACTCTTCCCAGGAAGCAGAACAACACATGGTGTATCTCCCAAAACCAGAACAGCTGGCAAACAACACAAACACGAAGCTGGACACAATGACTTAATCAGTGCAACAAACCAGCAACCTACCTGAGGCACAACCAAATTATCTAACAAAACAAACTAAATGCTATACAGCAACCTGGAGTGCATGAGCCCCCAATTTGTCACAACCTGGCTCTAGGGCCATGACAAATATTTGAGTTATTATCCTATTATCCCATGAAGACGTTTACTTTCACATTGGGAGTTATTGAGAGATCCATTAATTTAAACCTACTTGTGTGTACATGGTATTAATATAATAAGCAAATGTTAGCTTTGAGGTATGGTAGGAGAAGTGAGGAAGGTATGCAGAGAAAAGATATGAGAGATGATGACTGAAGGACTTACATGTAGTGAATCAAGACAAATTCAAAAAAGGAATTTGTTTTTTTTTTCTCACAAGTATCTACAGAAGACAGAGAGCAACAGCAACATGTCAACACAGTAAATGACTATATGTTTGATAATTTTCATATGAACATCTACTAAAGTACAAAATTGAGGTTCTACTCCACTACATTTATTTGACAGCTGTAGTGATGTGAACATTTGAAACAGGGTCATATTTCAGATGTATGAGTTGTTAACAGCTCAGAAAAAGTAAAAAACTGGAAACAGATTTGTCTACGACAACTTCATTTTTCCTCCTTTCTTCTCCCATTAATCATTTCAATCAGGAGAGACCGGAGATAAAGTAAAATATGTTTATTATGCAGATGATATTAATGATTAGGTATTGTCATAGTCTTTGGCGCTTGGACTCTGCAGGGAGAATTTTTGAATCGAAGGATGTAAGTCCTGAGCATCAGCATGATAGATCCCCCCATGGAGTCCAGACACTGTTGGTGGTTGCTGATGACTTCGATCAATCAATCTCGGGCCAAATCACAACAGGGTCATCTTAAGGCTGAAACTGATCGGGCTGATGAAGTTGAAGTGTTGCTTTGAGGAATCTGAAGACTGGGTGGTGATGGGGAGGTGGTGGGTGCGCAAAACAGCATCAAGAGAGCACCTGAGCAGAGAGGGAGAACATTTAAATAGACAGCCGCAATATGATAGGCTGACAATGAAGGTGTGTCACCGTGCTATTGGTTAGACTTGACCAGGTGATGTGAACAGCTGATGTGTCAATTGATGCTCCAGAAATAACAGCAAGGAAAATATGAGCTTTGACAGAGATCAGTATGAGCTGTAAGAAGGATCAGGATGACTAAAGAATGAGAAATAAAACTATGATGTGAGCATACAAAAAGGTGGTCTTCCTGTCTGAACTTTCGCTAAGCTTCATTTCATGACCCCTCTGATTTATTTGGTGGCCCTTGGGGAACCACTGGGCAAAACTAGGTAACTTTATATAAAGTAGTGTAAACTAGCTCCACCTCCAGCAGCTACAACAGTAACATGCTGCTCTAACACTGATGCTTCAGTATTATGATCTAATTATGAACACAAGGAGGTAAAGTGCTGACAATTCAAAAACAAAAACAGCCCATTAATAGGCAATATTGCACATTTACAAGATCATACCTTGGAAAATCCCAGCCAGACTTCAAAAACCCTGAGCATGTACATGCATTTAGTATTCAGTTGAACTCAGTATTAGGTGTTAGTGTTTCGTAGTATTCAGTTATTCGCAGTTTTGAGCATTTCACAGTATTCAGTTTAACTCAGTCCTCCATGTTACTCAGTGCAACTCAGTATTCAGTACCACATTCAGTCTCAAATCAGTATTCAGTGTGACTTAATCTTTCAGTTTTTAGTATTTCACAGTATTAAGTGTTTCACAGTTTTTAATATTTCAGTGTTTAACACTGCAGTATTTTCATGATTCAGTATAACTCAATTTCACATCAATTATTTTTACACCCTGAAGGAAACATCACAGGCTCTTCAGTTTTATCCCAACATAGTTACTGCCATATTGTGTCACCACCAACTATTGTTGGCCCCTCACGGCTGGATAAAGCTCCGATTGTACATCAGTGATGCAAATTTCTCACAAATCTTCAAATAATCAAATGATTTACACCCAAATCATTTAAAATAAACCTGAAGATTTGGGACCCCTGTGGGTCCAAAGCCCCTTGGCAGTTGGCTGCCATGCTTGGTTGATAATCCAGCCTTGGTCCAGCTGGGATGAAAATTGCTTTGGTATTTTTTAAAATGGGCAGTTCTTTAATCAAGATTATTTTCCTTCCATAGCTGAAATTGACTCATTTTGAATTTGCCTAAATTTAACCACTTTGGAGGAGTGTAACTGATGAGTGCATTATCCAAACTCATTTGCATATATAACAATATAAATTTATATCCAGTATTTTTGTTATGTGTAATAGCTTTAAACTATGTGGACACCAGTCAGTCTTATTTTGTCTGGCTCTTGGCAGAGATTGGGCGACCATTAAGAATGAGAGACAGCGGACGTGCAGATACAAGTCTGATGCAATGAAGTGAATATATTTCATTCCCAGTCATCACTTTTGAGACATTTGCCTTTAAGAACCAATTCTCTTATGTTAACTCACCCCATCCACTTGCATGCATAATTTCCTTGGCAAGAGCAGTTGTTATTGAAGGCTACTTAGTCAATTGACTTAGAAAATGCTTTTGCAATTAGCTGGTTTATAATTGCTTCTGGTCCATTATTGATTCACTGTCCTTTAGTACGTATCCCTCAATTGAATGAGGTCACCCTATGAGTAAAATGATAATTATGGTTGTATATTCCAAACCAGAGAAACATAGAAGCAGACATTATACATTTCTGCCCTCAGCTTTCCATTAAAGCTTTGACAGTGATTTCATATTACACTGTTTTAGATTTAAAAAACATGTTTATTGGACATTTGTAATAAAGAGGGTGCTGTTGAGAAGCTCCTTGAGAGCTGAGATATCCAAAATCTTCTCAGAGTTGAATCTTTGCTTTGAAGATAACTGATAGAAGTGGTTTGGAACTGATCTGATACACTTTGACCACCTCCCTGTGGAGGAGCTTGGACCAGGTTGGAGTGGGAGGGGACCACAGACGTAAAACACACCTAAGTGTTTAACATTCATCTATTCTTTACCAGGTCCGGGTCACAGTGGCACCAGAGTAAGCAAAGTAGCCCAGAGGTTCTTTTCTCATGCCACATCCTTCAAATATTTGTGGGGGATCCAGAGGTCTTCCCAGGCATACATGTTCTGGGAAAGCCCTGGGGTCTTACTCCAGCTGGATGTGTTGAGGAGACATCCAAACCGACGCCTTTCAACCTAAGAGAAACACTTCTATTGTGAACTGTTTGTGGATGTCTGGGCTCTTCTTCCTAACTAAGGTCATACCCAGCCCCCCTGCAAAGGAAACTCAGCTGCTTGAAGTCACTCTTTCCACCATTATTAAAAGCTCATGGTAGGAACGTAGATCATTTAAATGTATAATCATTCAACACACTTGCCAGTTTCATTCTATCTTACCCTCATGTATGAACAAATCAATAACAGTATTCCAAAGAATTCCACTTTTACAATTTATATCCAATTACAATGCAGGACGTACTGGGATGTCATGTAGGAAGGTGTAAAGTAAAGGTGTAGAAGTTGGGGTGGCAGATGGGTGTGTAGCATGCCTGGCCAACAAATAACTATAGATTTGTTTCTAACCATTACCAAGAGGTATCCTAACCATCTCATTGTAAAGTTAGTTGTCTACCCTTAAACATACTTTATTTCTTTTTACAATATCTACAGTATGAATTAAAAACTCATTTTAAAAACTGTGTTATTTTTAAGGAAAAAAGGTTTTCTTTGAATGTGTTTTTATTCGAGAATCTTTTACTGCATCTCCCAATGTCAACAGTCTTATATTGATAGAGTTGCTATAAGAATATACAAACATTTGGGGGAGGAGGGGGGGAATATATTAGTGCCCAATCAGTAGCCTTATATAACTAGTAGGTCATTTAAGTAAGTAATTTAATTTGGGTTTGTTGATTGTTCCTTGCTCCAGACTCAAACCTAAAATAGACTGTGCTTTTAAAGTTGTGGCTCCTTAACTCTTGAACTGTCTCCCATTGGATTTGAGATCTATGGACTCTGTGTTCATCTTTAAAAGCAGGACAGGATTTCCTTTGAGTTGTTTTACTATTTTGAATAATTTATTTCTCTATTTTATTCCATTTTTTATGTTGTCTTTTTACAGTGTATTCCTTTGTCTTTCTTTTATATTGTAATGTAAAGCCCTTTTTGATGTCTGATCTTGAAAGGTAATATAATATAGTACGTCACCTTAAGTAACTTAACTTGCCTGTTATTCACACCACTGAAATGCATATGGTGTATGCACATGTATCTGTATAGCCGTGGCTTATAACTAATTACAGTTACTGATCTATACCATCACAATCCATTCACTTTAACCTTTGTTGTTTAATAGAACTTTATTGTACACTGCTTCTACATAGCAGCTTGCAAGCCTCATTAGATCCCTTTAATGTTAAACCTTAAAAAAGACACACAGATTATACACTCACCAATATTTCATTTTATGGTTGTAAAATAACCATAAAGGCACATTGCAGTCATGTAATTTTCTTCTGTTTCTGTCTTTTGCAATGTTAATCATTTTTAAAACAGTATTTATTAGTAGTATTTGTTCACAATTTCAATTATTTGTTCTCTATATAACAGGGATAACAGGAAGAGAACAGCAGTTAAATTGAAAATGACTCATCTTTTCCAGGAACAGGATGAGTCATTGTTTAAATCAATAGAGAACATTTTCTCAGATTTTGTAACTCTACGCACAGTTTGTCCTTTATTATCTCTGCATGGGAAGACCAATTAAATATGAATATTGACTCAATGTTTTTTTGTGGACCCCCCCACCCCCTCCCAGCATCATATCATTGGAAGCATATAATATATAATATTAGAAATATTAATGAATCTGATAAGTACAGTAGACTGAATCAATTAAATTGACTGTAATGCATTTGAGTACAGTTTTTTTTATCACCGTGTCAGCAGTAAACAGGTCCTCCTTAGCAGTATTATGATGCTTCTCCATTATGATGCTTCTCCAGCCTTCAGAGTCAATAGGAGGTCATTTAGTTATGACAGCAGCACATATAAAGTAGACATTATTACACTAGCTGTGTTCAGTGACCTAATGCAAACTCCACTAGTTCTATTCTGTGGAGCATTGACATATACCTCCCAACCTTCCTGGAAACATTTAAAAAAAGCTCCAGTATTGAAGATTGCTACGGTCTCAGAAACAAATCTGGGAATGTCCTCTGGACATTTCATGGCAAGTTATCTTGTGTGCACAGTTGACATTTGCGAAAGGAAATGGAGTGTCCAAAACAGAAAGGTTTCCATCTCTGGATAAGAAGAATGCGCTTGCGACATTTCATGAGACTTTCCATTAGATTGTTATTCATCACGCATCATGTATAAGTAGAAATTTTGGCATTGTGGTTATGCTAGATAAAGGTTAGAGGCCACAAAAATCATTAACATTCATCATCTGGGGACCATGAAAATCTGATGAATTATCATGGAACAAGTTGTTGGTCCTGGAGCGGATGGTTAATGCAAGAGTCAATGGCCAAGAGGAATCATCCCCAATATCCACAGTCCAATCAAATCAGCATTACAGACGATGGAGTCTCCTATTACCAGTATGCATTGTTTAAACCTGTCTGCAGAGATAGAGGAGGCATCCTGGCCAACAGGAATATAGATGAGGTGTGACTGTAGAATGGACTGTACTACTGCTAACAGGCCTTGGGAAATAAACTAACTGGAGTGCCCATAACATCTAGATTAACATTAGCAGAGATGAGCTGTCCTAATTTATAGATTAGTCTCTCTAGAAGAAACACTGCTAGAGTGAAACATTTAGCACAAAGCAACGTAATAAAGTTAGAGAAGCAATATTAACTGTTGATGACTAAAAACTAAGCTAGAAAGCTAGCTAACAAGGCAGCAGCAGGCACTACCCTCCTAGAACCAAGATGATGTAAGCAAGGAGAGTAATAACAGAGTAGATAAGGAGAAGAATTAAGGAGAGAGAGTGATACCAATTATAGACATTTTCATAACCTGGCCAGGAGTTTAAGCCCTATCTTCCTTTCTCTTGTCATTAGCGGGACACTAAGTACTTAAGTGCTACATTTCATATAGCATGTTTCATTTGAACTAGGTGGGTGTCTTGGATTTTATTAATTTTATCACCTCCGGAAACCTGTCAGACTGACAATCTGACAACTGAGAATGACACAGTCTCTCTATAGAAAGTAGAGTGTGTCAAATAGTGCGCATCAACTGAAAAATAATGTCCAGTCACTGCGTCTCAATAACTGTAAGTGTTGGGGATATTTCTTTTTTTCTAAACCATCTCTGCTTCCGTACGTCGGCTGACAACATTTGATCATATTCGAAATGATTTAGAACAAATTACATTCCCTGGAGAAGATGCATGAGCTCAAATGAGTGTTAGTTGAGGTTAAGAATGTCGGCGCTGTGAGTGAACTCTCTGCATTAGACAATGATGAAACAGCAGCAAATAAATTGGCACTGATGGAAGTAAGATGGCCTGTCTGAGAGCCAGCACTTTCATTATTACCATTCACACTCTCATTTCGCTCTCCACATTTCTCATTGTGCTACGACTCCACCTCCACCACCCCACCCCACCGCCTTCCTTTATCTATTTTTACTCTTGGGTCTGGAGGGCCCCATCAGCGAAGTCAATACCACCCACAAAGAACTTTTCCACGGGGCAAAGCATTTATTACTGAGACTACATTACAGTTATGCATGATCAATTTCTTGATTTCTATTAATACAAACATGTAACCCATTGATCCTCCTTGCAACATGCAGCCACCCAATTGATCAGGGCCTGCAGCAGATAGAGTCTAGTACAGAGCTGCACTGAATACAAATTAATTTACCATGCTGAGCCTCTTAAAAAGGGAGGATGGGACCCTGAGTGGAGATGAGGGAGGCCTTGTGTAATTATGTAATCCTAATTAGCAAAAAGGGGTCACTGACACTTATTCTAGCAGAAAAGATATGAGTGAGCATTAAAACCTCAGGCAGCTGGATTCTAAATCCTCACTGGAATAATGATGCAATGTATAGAGTGCATAAATTTCACATTCATTTCCCCACGGGGAGTTTGATTACTGGCCATAACATTTTAATAGTGTGAATTAGAATAACAATGAACTATCAGATCGTAAAAAATATGTTAATACAGAAGCAATCAGTCGGTCTTGTTACAACTTTGTTGTTAGGTAATTGTGTTTTAATCCTGACTTCCTTGTAAAATGCCATGTAACTAAAAAGCTTTAGCAAATTCCCGTCAGCTGGAGTGATTACTCTTAATCAAGGAATTAAAGCTGAGTGATAATTCAGTTTTGTAGGCTTTTTCCCCCTTTTTTTAAAACATTAAACATATTCTTATTGCAATGTGATTATATTGCTTTATCATTTTGTTATCATTTTTCTGTTGTCCAATCTGAGTTGTGTACCAGTGGAGTGCAGTTCATTGTATTGAAAACTGAATCCTTTTCAGATTTTGAATGCATCTGCCATATTGTGATCAACACCTGAGAAATATGCCTGTTAATATAATGATATGGCTTTCATTGATATCTAACAGCCCTACTAGAAACATGCTGTAAAAGTAAAGAGTTTATCATTTTAATGTATGATTGTGACTGTTTTGGCCATGTAATTGTGTTGTCTTGAGGAATGTGCTCATTGCTATTGTTAAGACGTTTTCTGCTACTTCCTTGCCTTGGTCCACATCTGGATTAGGTAGGAGTTCTGAGTTTTGGGATGTATGTCCACTGCTTTGACCCTATAGGTCTATGTGTCCTGAGGAATTCTCATGTTAACTACATTAAGGGGTCCAATGGTTACCAGGTTTCGGACCTGTGCCCACATATGGGCATTCTGTTATGCACTTTATTTTAAAATGCCATCTTTAGATATAAGAAAATAACATTTATTTATCTTATTCTTATTTTGTTTATTTTCAAGTTGAGTGTAAATACAAATAAATCAATTCTACTGTATTTATTTGACAGTCTACAATCTAGCCACTAGACACAGATGCTGATGGAACTAATTCCAGGTTCTGAAAAATAACAGACATTATGATGTTCCGGACCTTCACTTGAGGAAATTTTAACAAATTGGAACTCAGTGAGTTTTAATTGAATACCCCTGTTATTGGCTGACATGTTTGACCAATCACAGATCATGTCTTTGTTCCTTCAGACACTATAATAGGTTAGGTTTGTTCTTTGCTTGTTGAGATGAGCTGATGCCACTCTTGTGTGTATGCTTATAACTGTTTAATATTAAACCCAGCAGTGTTTTGTATATTATTTCATCTTTGAGTTTAGTGTTTTCAGACAATTTCCACGACAATGCCAGTGGGGCAAAAGCCTTCTCCTGAATGCACCTGTGCTCACTGCATCTGAGTCACTGATGTGAGCAATCCCAGTGTGGGCGCTCTCCTTGTCCATGAGAGGTCTTATAGGGTGAAACATCCAGTTATTATTTTTGAAAGGAACTTCACTGGCCACAGAAATGGTATTCTACCATTGAGCGCTGGCATTGCTCATGGCTTTAGAACATTTTGATGTTTAAGTCAGTTTGTATAACTTTTCCATTTATACAAACCACAGTCCTCTGGTGTTTTTTGCATAAAATGCGGAATAAAAACAAAAAGGTTAATAAGTTGGACTTTGTGACTGCAGGCTTTCAGTGTGGAAGTCAGATACATGTGGCAGGGGCAGTGTTCCAGCTGGTGCACTGTCGTGCCTGCAAAGTGTTTTTTATTCCCCAGTAGACATGTTTCTATAACTTCGGGCAGAATTGTTATGTTCTCCTCCTTCTGGGCAAACCCTGCATTTGTATTGTGTTTTTCCTTCAGGTGTATCTGGTCTGGCCCAATTGGGCAAACTCTGTCCAATCTCTCCCTCCTCCTGGAGTAAGCAGTGGCTGTGGCCCAAGATGTGACCAGCTGTCGTTCTTAATATCAATTTTGGGGTGATGGGTGCAGTGTTTTTGCCACTTTGTGTTTATTATATTTTGGTGTGTTAGTTTAGGTAGAGCACGCAGGCCTAACTGCTCACTGTCTTCCTCTTAAATTTGGCTGGCCATTCATTCCCTTCTTTAGTTCTTTGTTGTTGGTACTAATTGTGGAGTCATTTATCTGAAAATGAAATCAAATAATTGTTTATCTGCCACTTGTTGAGTGTTTGCATAGTTAAGCTCTTAGAATTGAGCTTTCCTGGGTTGTAACATTATTTTACTTTATAAGATCACATGGAGCTTTAAAATGACAAATTTCTTTAGTTGATTATGAGCCAGCACTTATGGGCAGTGGTGTAGTGGTCCCTGGAGAAGTGGGTATACTCTCAATTTCTGCCCTTTTTTAACGCAGCCCAGAAAAACGCCCTGTTTTACAAACAGTGACATGTAAGACTACTCTATTTAGTTTACCCAGAAATCCGTCAGTAGTATTTTCTCATTGTCACATAATTTCTGCTGCTTGATCTCAGGGAGGAAGGATTATGAAATTACTAAACCAATACTGGCCCACAGACTAGTGAGAGACAACTATGCATTTTGAGTGAACTATTAGTCCATCTACACTGTGGATGGACTAAGGAATAAGGAATGACACCTATTCTCACACTTGGCAAGTCAGTAGTTTCTTTTGTAAAATGTCTATTTGAACAGCTGATTTGCAACAGATAGTGTGGGCCAGATGTGCCACTATTATAAAATTAACATGACTTGATCAGGAGCAGTTTGTAGGTATTAATGGTCACACAGGCAGCCTGTATGAATGTACAATATAAATGAAGCAAACATGGTGTTTCAGTTATTTTTTGAACATTTATTTAAATAAAATACTTCAGATCTGAATTTGACAATGCATCCTTGTTCATTTTTCACCTTAGATAAAAACAAGCCCACATATCATTCTTTTCCACACATCAAAATCAATCAGATAAAGTCAAAAGTGCTTTCTTCTTGAATTGATGCTTTAATAGAAACTGTCATGACAGCTTTCTGACTTAAAGAAGATGCCTCGTCAATTAGGACAGCTAATTTAAGGATGATGCTCTAATGCTACTGACGATTTTGCTCTGCATCTCACTGGCAACATGTTGTATTATGACTGTCTTAGAGAATGTTTCCCAAAACCCAACCAGTTTGGGGCACAGCCAAAACATGTGTGCTAAGTCACATGGGGAAAGTGAGCATCTATTACACTTATCCTATACTGTATCTGGGTACATTTTGGCAAGTTTGGCTTTGCTATAGTGAACCCTATGCAGCACTTTAAACTGAACAAGGCTAAGCCGAGCGCAAGAGGAGGATGAGTTCACAGCTTCTAAAGCTTCCCCCAGAACTGATCAGAAAAGTTAATCTGTAATTCGCTTTCCCAGTTTACTTTGATTTTATCAACCATGGATTCGCTAGTTGGTAAGGTAAGCTCATATAAATAAGAGATGTGTCCCTTAGATAAAGCGTCAGCGGGTAGTATATGGTCTAAGCCACTGGAAGGCAGGATTTGAGGAAATGTTGGAGAGTGTGTCCTTGCAAAGTCCCTTAATTGAAAATATCTGAAAAAATTTGACTGATTTAGCCCAAAAGTGGCACGCAATTGATCGAAACTAGTGAAAGATCCATCTACATACAAGTTCTCCAAACATCGTAGGCCCCTTTTAGCAAAAGTCATGAACCTTGGATCAATACCAGCTGTCAAGAAGAGGTGGTTATTACAGATAGGGGTTGACCATGGGATGGTGAACCACTTAAAATGTCGCCTTATTTGTGCCCATATCTTTACGGTGGCGGTAACAATAGGGCTAGCTGTGTGCTGTGAGAGAACAGTGGGTAGGGTGCTACATGCCAAAGCCTGTGGTGAAGAAGAGATACAAGAGGCAGTCTCAAGTTGGCACCAGCTGCTCTGCGGGGAGGTGAACCACAGCAGCAGCTTGTGCATGTTTGCGGCCCAGTAATAGCCTTGGAGGTTGGGTAAGCCCAGTCCGCCGAACGATTTACTCCGCTGTAGAAAGGTTCTTGGGATCTTGCCTGCCCATATGAATGTGGAGATGATGGAGTCAACAGATTTAAAAAAAGATCTGGGCAGGAAGAATGCATTGGAAAACATATAAATACCGTGGTAATACATTCATCTTAATCGTCTGTACCTTCCCCACCAAAGAGAGAGGCAAATGGCCCCACCTTTGTAGGTCTGTCTTAATTTTCTATGTCAGGTCTGTAAAATTTTGTTCTCTTAAGGTGCGAATGGACCGTGTAATAAAAACACCTAAGTATTTGAAAATCAATTTGGAGAACTGAAATGGAATAGACGACGTTGACATTGTTAAGGCTGCTTGGTTAATGGGGAACCCGAAGGCGTTCGGAATTGACATTATATATGGTATACTAGACCCTGGGTTACGCACATACAGGAGTAGGTTGTCTGCATATAAGGAAACTTTGTGCTCCATTCCCCACCTCTGGATATCCAGGAATCTTGTTTCGGTTTTCAGCGCAATTGAAAGTGGCTCAATGGCAATTGCAAATAAAACTGGGGAGAGCGGACACCCCTGGCGTGTACCACGAGAGAGAGGGAATAATTTCGAGCGATGAGTATTTGTACATACTGATGCTTGAAGAGAAGTATAGAGCAAACGAATCCAGGAAATGAAGCTGTTCCCGAAGCCAAACCTTCTCAGCGTGGAGAACAGGTAAGTCCACTCTACCCTGTCGAAGGCCTTTTCGGCGTCAAGGGATATTACTACCTCCGGGTCCGTGGGTGAAGATTGAGTGTGAATGACGTTGAGTAGTCTTCGAATATTCGTGAAGGAGTGTCGCTGCCTAATAAACCCTGTCTGGTCTTCAGATATGATTAAGGGTACAATAGATTCTAAACGATGGGCGAATGCCTTGGAAAGGATTTTAACATCAACTGATAGAAGTGATATTGGACGAAACGATGAGCAATTGAAGGGGTCTTTGCCTGTCTTAAGGATTAAAGAAATAGAAGCCTGTGCAAGAGTTGGTGGTAAAGCGCCCTCCTGATGCGAATGTTGAAACATCTCTAGCAATAGTGGGGCCAATTTCTTTGAATTTTATAAATAAAATTCCACTGGAAACCCGTCAGGCCCAGGGGATTTACCATTGTGCATCGAACTGATTGCTTACATAATCTCTGAAATTTTTAAGGGGCTGTCAAGTAATTGTTGATCCTCCAATGCTATCTTGGGCATGTCTAGCTGTGTGAAAAATTGTGACAGCTGAGTCCCATTGTCTTGGCACTCTGAAGTGTAAATCTGGGAGTAGAACTCCCTGAAGGCGTGGTTAATCTCTCCAGGGTCAGAGGTAATTGCACCTGTATTACTACGAATTTGTGTTATCTGGTTTGAAGCATTCCTAGATTTCAACTGTTGGGCTAGTAGACGGCCAGCTCTGTCTCCTGATTCATAGAACGCACCTCTGGAATGTAGTAGTAATTGTTCTGCCTCTCTTGTTGAAAAAAGGTCAAGTTCAGTTTGAAGTTTCAATATCTCCTTATAGAGATCAAGTGACCGGTTGATTGAATGTTGGGCATCTATATTAGCAATAGAGTCTTCTAATTCCTTCTGCCGTGCTCTGCAACACCTGTTAGTATGAGCTGTGTAAGAAATAATTTTGCCTCTAATAAATGCCTTCAATGTTTCCCATAGCAACCCAGGAGATGTGTCTTCTCTTCTATTAGTCTTCAGAAAAAAGTCAATAGCTTCAGAGACCTGCTTGCAGAAGTCGGAGTCGGATAATAAAAGGGGGTCTAGGCGCCAAGACCTAAAACTCTTATGTTTCAGTTCAAATCAGAGATCAAGAGTTACAGAAGAGTGATCTGACACAGCTATTGACAAATACTGAGTGGAAACTATGGAAGAAATAAAAGTCTTGTCAATGAGGAAATAGTCGATGCGCGAGTAGGTCCGATGTACATGTGAAAGAAAAGAGTATTGCTTTGCAGAGGGGTTCAGGAACCGCCATGGGTCAATGTACCCGCATTGTTCCATGAAGGCAGAGAGAGTCTGGGCCATTCTGGAAGGCACTGTATTTTTGGCAGGGTCAATCAGGGTGTATATGACACAATTCATATCTCCTCTCATTATTAGTGCATGAGAGTTTAAATTTGGGAGAGAAGATAGAAAAGTTTCCATAAAAGCGTGGTCATCCCAATTAGGGGCGTATACAGAAACAAGAATAACGGGTGTAGTATAGTGTGCCAGACACAATGAACTAGCGGCCATTCGTGTCTGCAATGACATCTCCAGGGGTAAAAAGAACATTCTTCCTAATTAATATGGCTGCACCCCTAGTTTTCTGGTTGAATTTTGAATGAAACTTTTGCCTATCCAAGGTCTAAAAAGCCTCTGGTGATCGGTGTTGAGTAAATGTGTCTCTTGAAGAAGCATTATGTCTGCTTTTATGTTCTGAATGTGTGAGAAAATTCTGGTGCGCTTTATTGCTGCGTTCATGCCACCAACATTTAACGAGATAATTCTTACCACCTGTCCGCCGCCCGCCCCTGTGTTAGTCGTGCTAGTCATAGCTAGACATCTGGTGTGCATTGCCTCGAATCAGTAGCACAGTAAGAGCAGCCTGGCAAAACAAATAGGGAAAATTATAACAGGTAAATAGAACAAACATTAAAAAAAACAACTACAAGTAACGAAAAAAACAAGAGCCTAAGTTAAAGCAGTAAATGAATGAAGTAGTCCTACCTAACCTCTTCTGCCCCTCCCATTCCGCCCCACCCCACCTCCCATAATCCCTCCCCTCAGATCCCAGAGTACCTACATAGCACCTTTCGCCAAGCGCATTGGCACTCTCTAATAAACCTTAGTCTAATCTTCCACCTTTTCACAAAGTCTCGGTTCCCATGTATGACCCCATTTCTAACATGAACTAAGAACAGTATCTTATTATTATTGTAACAGTGAAGCAATCTAATCAAGTGAATGACGCCTCATGAGGGCAGTCTTAATGTGACTGCATAGTATCAGAGGTTTAGAGGAACAAATGAAGGATACATAAAAGGAAATTTAAAAAGGGGGGGAGGGGGGGGGGGGGTTAAGCATTAGTGCAGTGAAAAATATTTTGAAGAAATTATTAATTATTAAGTAATTACACGTAGGATGTCCTAACAGTGTCAGGTGAAGCAATACTAGTAATGACAAACTAATATGCACTAATGAATGGAGAAAAACAACAGAGAATAAAGAGAGAGAAAGAAAAATAAAAGGGATATAATAAAAAAGCTAAGCCTTAGTGCAGTGAAAAATTATTTGGAGAAATTATTAAGTTATTACATGTCAGATGCCTTACAAGCACCACAAGAAGTAATAGCGGTAGTAAAAAACTAATATGCACCGTTGGGTGGAGAAATAACAGAAAAGAAAGAGAGGAGGAAAATAAATAAATATATAAATTAAATTAAACTTAAAATAAAAAAAACCCTAGAAACTAAAAGAGAATGCTTTATACTAACCGTCAAACATTGCTGTATAATCAGACATGTAACGGAACAGTCCCAACAGAGTAACATTAAGGCAACAACTCTTGATTGAGCTCAATCTTAGCAGCAGTAAACATGTATGAAGCCATACGGCATCAATAAAGTCGGCTCTTAACGACTGCTCTACCTCCTGAGCCACAGCCGCCCCCCATGTAATGTAATATTTAGAACAATTATATTCCATTACCTTTATTTAATATAAAAAGTTATAATGTAAGATCATGCCAAACTAGATGATATTGTGTTTTATTGAGAATTTAGAGTTTTTAAGTTTTTATGGTTACACCACTTAGACATTTTTGCCATAATCCTCTAATATATTCTCTCAAAATGGATTAAAAGCAGAAATTTGATGCTGGGTCCACAAAAAAAGAATGTATGCAAGTTATTCATATGTTTATTTTCACATTTTAACCCCTTTAAATTTGACTAAACCACATGGACATAAAAAAAACCCGTCATTGACCCATATGACAAGTGCTGCACGCCTACTCAGCTCTTTTTGTAATGTCACAGGTAAAGTTATCTCAGCCGTGATTGGATGAGGGATAATTCACAGAGGGGAAAAAAAAGATCTTGGGGAGAGTACAGAAGGTGATGAAAAGTGACTATGAAACATTGAGCAGGCTGGTGTGAGTGTCCTGGTGATTGATGTGTGGACAGATGTGGTGGAGCAGATCATCTAAACATTAGCAGACATCCAGAGGTAAACACAGTTCACGGCCGGTCTCCTTCATCTGCCTGACAGGCTGGGATCCTCCCTGTATCTGCCTCACTCTATTAGAGTGGATGAGCAACCACCTTCCCCTGTCCCTTCTTCCTCTAGACAAACTTTAACCCAACGTTTCCCCATGTGATGCATTTTCTTACATACTGCACTTGAGCTATTCTGAGCAACATGCACTCATCATTGATTTATAAACATAAAACACAGTGTGAGGAAGTTCTGAGGAAGGACAATTAGTCATTTGACACTTTAGA
Organism: Scomber scombrus; assembly: GCF_963691925.1. Classification (NCBI taxonomy): domain Eukaryota; kingdom Metazoa; phylum Chordata; class Actinopteri; order Scombriformes; family Scombridae; genus Scomber; species Scomber scombrus. The sequence continues at coordinate 3,848,802 of NC_084970.1, read as the reverse complement.
TATAAAATCAGCCTCAAGAGTTCTAAAAGCAGACCTAAACTATGTCATTAATGCTTTAATTATTGTAATCAAGTCAAATAAAATCATTTTGGGAGGGGAGAGGTGGATCCTGTGTCTCTGGCTGATGATGGATGAGTTCATAGATTTCCATGGGAAGCTCAAAGGAAACGATTCAGCTCATTACCAGCGTAATTCCAATTAACACATCTCTGTGGCCAACCAAATCCTCCTCTCCATTGATCCACATGAAGGCTTTATTTTGTCCCTCTCCTCACTTAGCCTTCCGTCTTAACCAAAGCCATTCGTACAGTGTGTCTGCTTCCCCAGATACATTATCCACAATCCTCAGCCAATATTGTAGCATATTGGCAACAGGCCTTAATCAGGAGATTCCCCCAGGGACTGGTTGAGTCCCACCATTTCTCTCTATGTGTGTGTACACGCATTTGTGCGTCTAAGTGCTTCAGCTTTGTGTTTAGCTGACCACCCCCATTGGATTGTTCAAACCAATGCAAGCTGCCAGCATCTGATCCCAGTGATCACAACAGTGATTATCTCCTCCTCTCTCCTCTTTTTTATCTCCACCTCCACTCTTTGCTATATATTTTTTGAAACAATCCTCTGCGTTTCTAAGAAAGATGTATCCAAAGCTGAATGTCGCATTTCTGAGGCTACAGTGTATCAGATGAAAATCAGGACAAAGCTTTCTGTGTGAAAGGAAATCAGCAGGATCAGAGAGGAATGCCACTGTAAGGTTTTTGAGGGGTCGTTCTCTCTTCCTCTTCCACTCTTTCTTCCAGTTTGATGTGCCTAAGGTGAAATTGTGAAAAATAAATTAACAAAAGAATAGAGAGAAATATATAGTAAGTGCTTTGTCACTATTCTCAACCTTTAAAAGCTCACCCCAGGTCTTTAGAGACCCAAGATCTTATTATTGTAGACCCCATTTTAAATAATTCATCCATCATCTCCCTTCTTTTGCTAAAACGGTGTCTTTAAGAATTCTGTGGTGTCAAAATGCTAAACAATATTGAAAATATTTCTTTAAAAGATTTATCTTTGACATAAAATCCAAGATCCAAGTGGTCTTTACCCCTCACACTATGCAGACAACAGGAAATAGCAGATAATATTGTGTTTGGCCTCACCTTGTGTGACAGAATATGTCCCTCAGTCACTATGAATTAGTGTACACACAAAGAAAAAGCCTCATCTTGAAATGAGGTTGACTTTGGATCAACATTTTATTAAGAGTTTTATATAAGAGTTTTGAAACACTGACTCTTCCATTGTTATGCCAAGATGTGAATCATGATCTCTGAATCTCTGAAGACAGGAGCTTAACAGAAAAACACTACATTTCTTATTTGTTAATACTATGTTCTTTAAAGGTTTACAAGCAACATTATTTTAATATAGAACTCAGTCTATGCATCTATGTAAAACACCCATGACTTTAAGGGTTAAAAAAGGAATACACAAGTGATTTTGATTGCACAGCTGCAGTGTTGATGTGACCTTTGTGGACTGCAGTGAGTGAACACCTCAGCAGGAAGATGATGCATCAAACTATGAGCCAAATCAGTTCAACAGCTCATAAAGGCACACATACACACATGCACACACACTTTCTTATGTTTTATTACTTTACATACAAACTTTTGAACATCATTTTGAGAATGAATGATATAACAATATAAAACCCATTTAAATCCAAATGAGGTTCTTTCAGTGCAAGAATAGTTCAGAAAATACCTCTAGTGATAAATCCCAAAGAGAAGTCAAGCTGCTTATTATCCCCCAAAATGATTCATGAAAGAATAAGTTGTCACACTATATACTGTGAATTATATCTTTGTCTTTTTCCCCAGAATTTTGCATGTTCTACGTGTATTTCAATGTTCAGAAACCACAAACTCACACTTTTAAAATGCTCAAAAGAACAAAAATTACCAAATTTGTAATTTGCCATTTCGGCAATTTCCATGCCTCATATTTTAATAAACTCCTCCTAGAGATTTAATCCGACTGACTTCAAATTCAGTCAGTATCATCTTAAGACCTTGAGGATGAAAAGTTATCAAAATCTCTTGCCTCCATTACACCTGGTGGGTGTAGCGGTGCACAGAATTTCGAGGTTTCGCCATAAAAAAGGAAGCCCAACCCTAACCCTAACCCTTGTCCAATCTGCCCCAAATTTGTCACGTATGATGAGGGTCCCAACCAACATGTGCCAAGCAAGGGCCCGTTCATCACTTCTTGCAGCTTTAATTTAAACTGTTTTGGTCAAGTAATTTCACTCTCATGTTCATATCTAATATCTGTTTTTGTATCTTTAGCTGTCCTCCTGCACCCACCGGTGAGTCCACCACCTGTGTTTATTGCAGATGTTGACCATTTACTGCTGGGGGATGGTAAGGATCTCTAAATGCAGACAGCTCCAGGTAATTGGCTCTCTCTCTGACCCCTCATTAACTACAGGAAGCATTCAGACAAACCACAGCAGAATCCTGCAAGAAAAAAAGAAGAAAACACAAATCAATACATAATAACACAGGCGAAAAGTCGAGGAAAAAAATGTAAATAAACGGCAACATTTTTATCAGGTACTGCAGCAATTCCGGCACATTGTCCTAACGTCAGAACTGAGGGTTGCTAATGCATTCACTGTTCTTTCTCCTTCTAAATTATTAGTGGGCTCCGTGCAGGGAGCGATCACACAAAATGGCTTGGTGCGCTTGGCCTGCTTTGACCTGTGTGATATCTGGCCACTGATGCATCTGCTTTTTCGAAAAGGCTGAAAGCGTTTTAACTTTAATGATCACTACATAAACTCCAGAAAATCATAGGACTCTAGGAGAGGTTCTTGGTTAGTTCTCTCTTTGTGATGACCTCTTTTCTTTTAGACTCTCAAACTAATTTATATCTAAACTACGTCTCTGTCGTCTAAAAGAATTGATGATGTCACCTCTTTGTTTCCAAAACATCACTTCAAATCACTCATTGTGTAGATTGCTTGAATATCTCTATATCTAGTTGTTCAGTTGTGACTGGCTGGATTTTGTGTCATGAGGCGGTGTATCGGTTCAGTGGTTAGCACTGTCACCTCATAGCCATTGTCGCTAAGTGCTTGCTCATGTGGGAATGTTGGGTCTCTTTAAAATTAAAACCTGAAGAGTTCGGTTTAGAACCTGCTCTATGTGTAAAGTGCCTTGAGATAACTGTGTTGTGATTTGGCGCTATACAAATAAAGATTGATTGATTGATTGATGATAGCACAAAAGTCTTGGGTCCAAATCCACAGACCATTCTGTGTGGAGTTTGCGTGCTCTCCCTGTGTCTATGTGGGTTGTGTCCAAGTGGAGACTGTAAACTAACTGATTGGTCTAATAAGCAGCAACACAGAGCTACAGTATCAGGACACTGTGCTCTAACTCGCAATGCATTGATAGTCACACAAACACACCCACACACGTACAGACACTCTCTACAGCGCACTCTTGCTTGCTCGATCCACATTACGGGAGATTGTATCTCATTTGCGGGCGTCAGGGAGCTGCTATCAATATGCGGGAGACTTCCGGGAGAGTTTGGTTGTCTGAGTTAGCTAGCCCTATTACAATACATTATTATTAGAGGAACTGTTATTTCTTTCTAACACAAAAAAATTGAGATATTTACTGTAGAAATACATAATTTATTTGGACAAAATAAAGAATAAGCATTATCATTGATATTTTCAATTAGAAATTTTTTTGAGCTTTACAAATTAAAAGACTTAAAAGATGAAGAGGAACAAAGTAATGTCAGGTAAACTTCCCCACACATAATATGAACCAGGATCAACATCATTGCACATGAATATAGTAGCATCTTGGAGAACACCAGCCTCCAAGTGTGTTCCAGGCCTGAACATGTAACCTGTAAGCCCACACAGTAATACAGTTAGTCAGAGACACTTATGTCAAGGAAGTGGCCAATTATAGCAAATGGTTATAGATTTGGTGGAAAAAGCTCTGCTGTTTGAGGGAAATGTCAAAGAATCCCAGCAGTGACAAGGATTCTGCTGAAAAAGCTAATCCCCCTTAATAAACATACTTAACATGGACATAAATCTTAGTTAAATCAACAAAATACTAACCAATCAAATATTCAGAAAAACAGGTAGAATATATATATTTTTTCCTTGGCAGTCTGGATGGTAGTGGGCTAAGTAAAATAAAATACACAGCAGAATTCCCAAACATTGCACTCTGTCATATTTAATTTATAATGAGCACATTTTCTCAGGGCACTAGTGAGAGGGTTGCTGCAGTGGTGGCAAGTCTCCTCTCAGAACTGCATTTATGGTCAGCAGGCCATCTGGGGTAAAAAAGTAATTTAACTCCACCTTTATAAACTCCATCAATAAAGCAGCCTAGGTAAAAAAATAGAGAATATTCTACTGCTGTGTCTTTAATTTCCAACCACAAACTGAAAACGAAGGAAAAAATAGCCTGAAATATCCAGTAAGGTCAACTCATGTGTAAAAAGTCTCAGTACAGAATTTTAGATATAGATTTTCGAAATTAGTATCACGTCCCACTTCATTTCTGTTACATTTACCAGGGAAGTTAGCAAGGATCTTTGTCACATTTTTTTGTCTGTTGATTGATCCTAATGAAACCTTGTAGAAAGTTAGGCCATGACTTAAAGAGAGGTGATAGGAATGTGTTGCATCTGCTCATACAACATTTTTTAACATCACAGTGAAGGACATTATTAGACACTACTGCATTTCATAAAATGGAATGTTTGTCAGTCACAATGTGTATTGTAATGCAGATCCAGACTTACCTTTAATATTTCCAATTACATTCTGTTATCAAGGTGAAACTGTAACTTTTATCTATGGTGGCCACAAATGGCAATTACAGGATAATTGCACATTGAATTTCACATAATTTTAATAGATTTTTTATGAATCAGGTGCTTCAAATATATCATTATTTGTCAAGACCTGATTAAAAGAGAGTGTAATGGGACCACAACTTTAACTCTCCTTGAAGTGTGCTTTGGTCGGGTTCAGACAAGGTGCAAGGTACACTTTTGAACCACCTTAGTGTTCAGCATGTCCAATCCACGACTAGCACAGAAGTCCAATAACAAAGCACCACATATATTTCAGATCCGGCAGGCCTTTCCTCCCATGCCCCACCAATCAGTTTCTCTGTCAAGTTTATGTCTCCCAGCAGAATTATGGAGTCACCAGGCCATGTACCATCCAGGGCAACCAGCCAGAGATTCCAAGGAGGCTGGATACTCTGAACTGAACTGTCCTTTGGTACATATACAAAAAGATTCAGAGCTTTCCTCCTAGAGGCATGCGGTTGCAAGGAGATGACCTTGCTCTGCGGGATAATTAGCAAAATAACAACTCAGCAGGGCTCAGCGGGGGGCTCATAAGTATCCCCACACCAATCTGGCATTTTTCACCCTGGCAACTCCAGAAAAGAAGACAGACCAGTCCCTCTCTAGGGGCTTGGTTCTAGAGGTGAGTCTAACTATATGTAGTTGGTACCACTCAGACAAACAGTAGTTTACAATGTCTGGGGTCAGCACATTTAGGTCCCTTACAGTGGCCACTAGTGAAGTAACACTGTTAGTGCTTGACGGTAAACTCCCCTCCTAGGCCAGCTTCCAGGAGGGTGTTCCAGTCTCCTTTGTCCAGGTGAGGTTCCCGTACTCCAAAGATGCATCTCAAGGAAGGAGAGTGTCCAGTTTGGGGTCCTCAAGATTGCTTCCCTACTTTTTGAAGATGATTCGGTACAGGCAAACTGCCCGTTACATAATGGACCTGACCCCAATGCTGGTGGAGGGCCCACAGAACACTGGCTCTATGTCATTTCTTTTGATCAGAAGCTTGCCGGTAAGTCTATCTCAGTCTGGACCCTAACCTGGGACTAATTTGCCTTGGGAGACCCTACCAGGGGCCATTACTCCTGAAGTCTCAGGAACACACAAACTTATCCACCATGATAAGGTGACAATTCCTCTTCAGTGGTGCATGGAGGTCGTAGACAGTACCTGTGGACCGGCAGACCAAGGTTGTGGTTCCAATTTTTATGAAGAAGGACTAGAGGGTATGCTGCAAATATTGGAGAATCACACTGCTCAGTCTCCCAGGGAAAGCTTCTGCCAGGGTGCTGGTAAGGAGGTTCCGATTATCAAACCTCAGATTCAGAAGGCACAGATTATGTCTCAGTCATTGAACATTGGACCAGCTTTTTACCCTTGAAGGGATACTGGAGGAGCCAAGGCAGTTTCCATATCCAGTCTACATGTGCTTTGTGGACTTGGAGATTGTTGGGGGTGCTCAGTAGTATGGGCTTCCAGGGCTTCCATAGATCTCTGCTGGAAAAGTGTAATGCTGAATTTCCACCATAGGGTTTCTGGGCTCAGCCTTAGGGAGCTCAGAGTAGCTGCTCAATAGTGTCAAAAGGTGTCGACTGAGGTGGTTTGGGCATCTGGTTAGGATTCCTTCTGGAAAAATCCTCTTGGAGGTGTTCTGGTCATATCTCTGTACTCAACCTACTCAGCAATAAACAGCATACAGACAAAATTAGCAACTTTCTGGTGAACATAGTGGATCATTTAGTTGCTAAACAGCTAAATATCTCCATCAAAAATGGTGGAGACAGAATAGAAATGTAATTTTAAAAAGAGTAAATAATGAATTTGTGTCCTGCAGGTGGACAGAAACATAACAACAAGGAATGCAAATATTCAAAAGCTCACACATTCACCATCTCAACTGAAAAGGTCATAATTTAATGGCAACCTACCAAATACATTTTAACTTTTCATATGAACATGGATCATAAACATCCACAGCTCTTGTGAACATCTAGACTGATTATTGACACAAGTGGATGGATTTCAAGATGAACCAACTGACTACATGACATCCATATCCTTAAAGATATATAAATATGCCTGTTAAAACATCATGTTTGCAGTGAAATACTTGACTCATGTTTTTGCAGTTAATTTTAGCATAGCATATTTTGATAAGGAAACTTTTTTCCTTTGAAGAACTTGAAGTTGTGCCTCTGATAGTCCATCTTGAAAGCATTATGGCACAGCGTTTGAAGCTCAGATTAGAATCAGCTAATATCATCACCACTTTGGTTCACCCCCTAGACAGTGTTCCTGAATGAAATACAAATATATTTGGTGAAGTACATCAGACGATAATGTCAAAACAGATTCTAATTAGATTTTTTTTTCTGCTTCTCTCACTTTCTCTCTCAGATACACACACTTGAGAGAGAGAAAGAAACGAAAACTACCAGACGTTGTATAATCATGTCACTTTGAAGTAGCTGTTGGAGCTGAGATGCCCTGTGTTGCGTAACGGGCTGGCATGGTGGTTCTCCATTGCTTTGCTGCCCTGTCAGCTCGGATTATCCCACTGTCACTCTGACCTGCTGAATATGCTTACCACCCAACACGGAGCACAAACATTCACATGCACAAGATGTGACCTTGATGAGCTGAGTCACCTCTACTACAATTAACCCACAATGTGTATTATTTTTTCTCTGTCTAAATATCCTGTTAAGGATAAACACAGTAAATACTGGTAGTTATGAAAGAAATAATAATAACACTTTCCTGATGTTTTGCTCTATCAACAATAAGTCTCTATTGCGATTTAACCTACTGCTATTTAAAGAAGGCTTTTAAATTTGCTGTTCTAAGTACCAGATGTGCGGTGAGTCATGCTCTGACCAAAATCAAGTGGAAAAACAGGCAGTGATGGTTTATTTTGAATCAAAGAGCTGGAAACATCATCAACTTCAAGTAATATCAGACACTATCAGACAATGCCACACTGCTTGACTGATGAGTGATAGAGCTGTAGGGAAAAAAATGACAGCACTGAGTACCAGAGACAAAGACAATACGCACACAGGAACTGATATGCACTTATATTTTATACTTTACTTAAGTTTATGCATTTTATGTATTTTAGGAATGATTTTATGGATTTTATGGCTTCTATGGAACTTGTGTAATTCCTGTCTGCTGTATGTCTGTTATTGGCGATCCAAAGACAATTTTGCGCCATGGTGGACAATAAAGTTAAAAAACGTAATTTTATCCCTTTTACCTCAGTTATGTCGTACAATGTCTACGCTTTTAACATTTGAAGCAAGTTGGTCACTATTAGTGACTAACTTTCCTCTAACTAACTCACCTATCATCAGACAGACACACTAGTATAGGATGATTTATCAAAAGGATGAAATACATTAAATGACAACATTTTATATTTTTATCTATACATGGCAACTATGATATTAGACCCCTCCAAAACATGGTTTATGACATTGCAAATGTACACTTCTTGGAATACTGTTTTATCTGATATGGTTTTACCACCAACATTTCAATTTCCTCTTCAGCATTTTCCCCTTAAACAGATCAATGTGGAAACAGCCTTCTAGTGTCAAACTCTGCACATCATTCTGCACAGTGAAGCTCAAACATTCAAGTTTAGCAGGAATAATTAAAACAGACTTTGTAACCTTAGAATTTAAAGGTCCATTTGCATTCTAAGTGGTTTTGTGTTTCAAAGTTTTGAGACTAGTTAGCAAAACTGATCAAGTTCTCTTTTATTTGTCAAAATGACAGACATCCTTAATGTGCTCTAAATATATAAAAATTGATAGATATCAAAAAAGTAAATTAGAAAGAAGGATCACCCAGATTGTCAAGAGAAGAGGACAATTATACTAATGAACAAGGAGCAATGGGGGTTCAAGAACTACAACAAATAATAAAATGACAGGACTTATGTGGAGAAAAGGGGTTTAGTAATATTCACTGCAGGGGTGATTAACAGTAAAAAAAAAAAGATAGAATTCAGCTGGTTGAAAAAGCAGCAGTGAATAATTTAAGATTAAAGGGACTGACATGGGAAGTAGTGATGGAGAACGTCACCAATAAGTCAAGCCAGAAAGGCAGGGTTGGTTAATACTAATTATGTTAATTCTCTTACAATGTAATGCCAGAAACTTACTGGCCAATGGCCAGGAACTCAAGCATTTCATTAAGGAAATGGTTGTAAAACGGATGTTGTATGTATGTAAAATAAAGAGGTAGGTATTTGTTCTATATGAATGATTGTAGAGGAGTGAGGGTATCCTAAAAGCAGATTGGGATAAATTCCAAAAGTTGAGTAAGGAAACAATGACAAGGATTGACATTTCTGGAAATATGAAATAAACAATAAGTTAACCTTAGTAGTTATTGTAGCAGCAGATGGATCTATACCCAGAAGTAAAAACAGGATGAATTAAAAACTGATACCACGGTGGACAGAGGTGTATTGTCAGGTTGTAAGAAACAGGAATGCAGCATTTGTTTCAGTATAAGAAGACATAGCCAGTGGTGAGGAGAGTGGTACGCCAAGCTAAGAGGGCAAGAGGACATTTTTTTGCAACAAAATAGGAAAAACAACATCTAGGAGAGGTATGGGGAATGATAAGATGATGGTAGGGGACACAAGGGAATGGGAATATCCAGTTATGATATCTGAATAGGAAACAGCAATCTCCAACAGAAATAAGGCAGAGATCATGGCCAAGTCATTGGCAAAGATTCGTAGTTCAGTAAAATTGTTAGCAGATGGAAGAAGAGAAAGAATATTGAGTCAGCATCCAGTTGGGTTAGACAGGAGGGAAGAAGCAGATGATATAACCGATGAACCAATTTACTTTGGCAGAGATAAAGAGGGCAATAAATAGATCAAGACTCTCCAACCTCTCCAGGGAAAGGTCAGATATGGTAAGTTATGCTAAAGCATCTAGGGGAAGGAGCATTTTCGAAGTTGCTGTACCTTTATAACAGATTGTGGGAGGAGGGAAGATTACCAAATGCATGGAAAGAAACAGTAGTGATTCTGATAAGAAAACCTGGCAAGGATCTGTCTAAACCTGCTAGTTACAGGCCAGTAGCACTAACATCCAATATATGCAGGATAATGGGAAGGGTGATAACAAAATGGTTCTCATATGAGCTTGAGAAGAGAGAAATGCTGGCAAATTATCAGAGTGATTTTAGAAAAGGAAGGAATACCATGGACTTACTGATAAGGCTAGTGACTGAAATAAGAAAGGCCCAGGCAAATAAAGAGTCAGTAATTGCAGTGTTTTTTGACAAAGAAAAGGCCTATGACATGATGTCGAAGGAAGGATTGTTAATTAAACTGCAAAGGATAGAGGTTGTTGGGAGGGTTTTTAACTGGATAAAGGATTTTCTGTTTGAAAGAAAAATTACAGAAATGATTGGGTCAGACTTGTCAAATCAGTACATGGTAGGAAATGGCACACCTCAAGGCAGTGTAATAAGCCTGGCACTCTTCATCATTATGATCAATGATTTCTTCTCAATGGTAGCAGTAGATAGAGGTAGGTCACTGTGGATGATGTGGCTTTGTGAAAAAGAGGAAGAAACATGGAGCATGCAGTCAAGAAAATACAAGGAAAATATTGACATGGTGGTGTGGGGGTTTGAATGGGGATTTAGGTTCTAAGTTAGAATTAGAAAGTTGTTTTTGATTGATAGTTAACATGGGCAGACCATGCCAGGAGAATAAGGGAAAAGTGCAAAAAGTAATACATGTGATTAGATATATGATGTTCAATGGTAGGGAATGCATAGTAAGTTGTTGTTGAAAAGAATGTACTGTATGTGTCATTGATAAGCTCTGTGTGAGACTATGGCAGTGTAGTGTATGGATTAGCAGCCAGGTCTCTTATAAGGAAATTCGATGTGACTCAGGCACTGGCATTGACAGCATCCAGTATGTTATTTTTACAAATTGCCAGTACATGTCCCACAGGCAGAAATGGGAGAAACACCATTCGCATTAAGAAGGATACAAATGTGCAGGGACACAATGATTCTCACCCCACAAAAGGTGTTGCAAGAATGGGAGGTACTGGAGGGATAACTTTGGCCAGGTAGGGAATGACATTTGCAAAAGAATTGTGGCTCCTGCCATCCATGCCCCAATAATAAACCCTTTTCCTCTTGCCATCTTCAGAATCAACTGGACCTGCTTAGCATTTTTACAATGCCACAGACCATGATGGGATGTTAATTGATTAATTGTTTCTCCACTCATTTACTGGTGTTTTTTGTTAATTTGTTACCAGTCTATATTTGTTTGTTACAAGAAAAGAAAAAGACAAAATAGGTAAGTGCATTAGACTATCGTGTAATTAAAGAGTATAGTGATTCTATGCAGATTTGCATAGATGGTGCTAAGAAAAAAACCAGAGACAGGAGGTGCAGGATTTGGGGTGGCAATGCCAGTGAAAGGAACTGGAATCAACATCAGAGCATCCTATAAGTTAGGGTTTTACACAATGGAGATGTCGGACATGTTTGATGTACTACTATGGATGGAAAAAAACTGGACAAGACAAGGTGTTGATAATCTCAGACTCATCCTCAGCCTAAACACATTTAAGATCTTTCCATTCAAACAGCCATCAAGATGTGTTAGATGGAGTCCTTCAGTCAGTCACAAGAACAGCAAATCAGGGTGGTCAGGTAAAATCTCAGTAGGTTCCAGCACATGTAGGGGTAAGGGAGGAAAGAGAGGATGGATGAGTTGGCAAACAAAGCTTTAAAGAAAGAAGCATTAAGTAAAACACTGGAAATGGTTGAGAAACACCAGACGGGCTTGTGTGAGGGATGTCAAGAAGAAGAGTCAGTGGATCACGTAGCTCTGCGTTTTGGAGGTATAAAACACAGACAGAGGTGATGAGGAATAATCTGAGGGAATTAGGGGTGCAGAAATTCACATTAGAAGGATTACTGAGCATAGGTGAGAGAGCCCAGGTCAGGGTACTGTTAGCTTTCATAAGGGATATAACAGTTTTTTATAGGATATGATAGATAAGCAGGGATAGCGTGCTAGGGCTGGCCGACATGGATTGGGATTTTATAGGAAGACTAGTAAAACATAAAGGATAATGCCTTACAACCTAGTGGTCTGTATGTGGGTTTTTTTTCTTCTTCTTTGTCTTTTGAAGGGATTTAGATTGTAAATCTATTGTTTGATCCACAGTCCGGAGCAGAAGATGGTAGTAATGCACCAATAAGTTGGATGCCAAAAAGAAGAAGACGGAATACAGAATCCGTTCCTTTGATTGGTCACTTTCAACACCGACCGTGACCTTTAATTGGCTGATTCTCCTTTTTTTAACCAGTTACACTCATGAAAAAGTGTTAGGCATCAGAGTAAAAGCCGTAACATTGTTTAAACCCAGATTTGTAAAACCTTTATTTTGCTTGTTAAAACTTTTTTTTTTTAAATTACAATTTCACTGCTATTCCTTCATTGAGACTACATTACATCAGGTCTACATGAAAAAACACTATACCTGGGTCTGTCAAATCGGGACAAGATTATCAAGGAGACATCAAAGTGACACTTTGACACCATGTTATTTGGTCTGTTCATTTATGTCTCATTTATTTCTTGTGTAGATGACTCTTGTGACAGATGGAATGGGTGTGGTTGAAGATGGTGGGAGAGCCCTTATGTGTATGTCTTTATTGATTTCACTATGTTGATTGTTTTGTGTCATTGGATTGTTTAATCTAGTGTTATTGTTGAAAACAAGATGTTGCATCTTGTCCTCTTAATGAATTTTTAAATGAAAATGAAATGAGTAATGACGTGTGTGTTGTGTTTTACATTTATGCCAAACACCCCATCATTGCAGTCTGAAGTATATATAGCCAATGGCCAGGAACGTAAGCAAATATAGCTATAGCTATAGCAGCTTAGCAGTGTTGGGGAGTACCTAGTTGCATGCAACAGTGTTACGTAATTTAATTTCAAAATGTTACTGAATACATATATTTCTGTTTTTAATTCTTTGAAATCAATATTGATTTATATTTAGTAAATAAATCATGACGTGGGCTTATTTGGAGCACACATGAGCTTAAATGGTGTCACAGTACCAATTAAGCCCATGTCAGACTTTTTTCGTCAAATCTCTTTATTTTATATTCCAAAATTTACATGAACTAATGAATACATTTTACAATGAGAGATAAATGTTGCTTTATAAGAAATGATCTCTCTTATAAATCATGTCAGTATCCATGAAAAACAGCTGATCTTAGATTTTGGTGCTTAATGGGTACACTTACCCTAACATCTGAAAACATTGGTTAGAAAATTAGAAAAGTAATCAAAAAATAATAAAATGTAATAAGTTACATTACTTTGATAAAGTAATTGAAACATTTCATTACATATTACATTTAAATAGGGTAACTAGTAATCTGTAACCTATTATATTTCCAAAGTAACCTTATACTGCTGTGTTGGTAAGTGCCATCCTTCTGAGTTTTCTGTATTATTTGGACACATGTGCCTGTAAATAATGATTCAGTAACAGGGAGGCTAGAAGTAGGGTTTGCTGCTTGTGTGATTTGCCTCATATTGAATGCTGTGACTTCACTGTCAGTGCTCATATCTCCTTCTTAAATCAGTAACAATGTTTTCAAGGCTGCTAATGCAATATTAAGCTACAGGCAGCACTGTAGTGCAACATGTCTTTCAGTTTGGGAATGTTGTGCGAGGTGTGAAGCAGGTATGTGAAAACTTAATTTGAAAAGCCACACAGCTGCATTATTGAGTTATTCCTATCCGTCCTATTATTCTGTCTATTCCTTTCCTTATTTTTTCAATTTGTTTGCTTCCTTCTCATAGTTGTTCTTCAAAACCATCTCCTTGATGAAGCTTTCCTCTTCTGAGCAGCACCCTTTTCTATCCAAGGCTTTTTCCTCTTTGTTCCTCTCTTACAGTCAGCAGCTCTGTACATGCGTGTGCCTTCCTTTGCTATGCAAGTCTCTTCCACTTCCTCCTTCGCGCTTGGTGGTTCGCTCTGCCAAGACCTCTTTCATGTCTTTTTCAAAGCCAGCTGTCTTCCTGTCGTTGTCCTCGCTCCTGGCAGTTCTCATCCATTTAAGTTCATGCACATCTAAGCTGAAAGGCAGTTGTGCCGCCCAGCTGTTGTGGTTTGTGCTGCAGTGTGGAGCATCATCGCCAAACTGCACTTTAACAAATGCCTCAAAGACACACGAGTAGGTGTAGTGTTTAGATAAATGAAGTCTTATCCTGACATGGGACCAAATGTAACGGAAAGAGTTGTTTCACTTTTCATTTACAATCCCATTTTATTTTACATGTGTATGGTGCTTTATACCTTGATAGTGTTGCTAGTATAAACCAGTGGTATTCAATTAAAATTCACTGAGGTCCAATTTGTGAAAATTTCTTCAAGTGAAGGTCTGGAACATCATAATGTCTGTGTTATTTATCAGTACCTTGAAGTAGCATTGTAGTGAGCATCTGTGTCCAATGGGTAGATTGTAGACTGTCACATAAATAAAGTAGAATTCATTTATTAGTATTTACACTCATCTCGTGGGATTCAAATTAATAATAAAATAAGAATTAAAAAAGTATTGCATTTTAAAACAAAGTGCATTACAGAGAGCTTTAAGCATGCAATGTGAAATAGCTACCTCTTATCTGCCTCTTATTTCTATTATGAACTGAATTTAGCTTTTAAATCCATCCTTACAGTATGTATAGTGTCATTTAAAAAAATGTAGTTTTTACTTTATTGCCATTCATAAACATCAACAGGCAATTTTAACTGTACAAATCAAAATCACCTTGAAGTTGCGTTTCATTCCCCACATAAGTAGGCTACAAACAAATAAAAATAATGCTGCAAATGGACCAAATAGACACCATAGGTCCATACATCACATAAAGAATGGAAGTCTTAACCAAGGTAGAGAATAACAGGTGTCCATCTCCTTAAAAATATAGGTGTTTTTAGCTGTAGAAGGGCAGTCATATGTTCTATCACATACACACATCTGATTTTTTGTACTCATTGTACTATTCCAGGAGGCTTCATCCAATTGTCCATCTTTTTTCTTGCATAGTGTCATTTTAATACCATATTATATATTATCATCAGAAGGATCACACCTGCTTTTCTTGTCACAACGTTTAAAATCTGACACATTTCCTTTGCAATAGTGGTCGGTTGATAATAATAAACTAGATTCAGTGGCTACTTGTATACACTTCCATTCTTGTATCACATATTTGGCACCCTTTACCTTTCGACCATTGGCATTTCACTCAAAGTTCTACTGTGCTACTAAATACAACCTGACAGAGCTGCTAGTATTGACAGTACACTCTGAAGAAGGTGTTGAAGTAATTACAAAGACTCTGTTTTTGTCTCTGGTCTTTTCTTTTTTTTTTTTTTTTTAAATACATCTGCTCACTTAAATCTACAAACACTGAATATCACACACATCAATCCAGCTTTGACTGCTTCACATCAAAGTACAGTTCAAATGATATGCAAATTGACTTTCGTTATATTTCCCAGACATTTTACATCCTTCTCTTCCTTCCAACATGTAGCAGGGCTCGACAGACATGGAGGGATTTCATCTCATTCATCTGTCTGTGTGTGGATGAAGGTGGAGAGGAGTGGAGGATTAGGAAGGGAAAAATTGGTAAGCGGGGTGGGGGGTAGTATGGGGGTTGGGGTATTGTCATAGCAAGCAGAAACTCTGAAGAGCCGGGGCAAGATGGGATTACTTTATTGAGCTCGGCAGGACAGCTGCAAAAAATCATGGACACACAAACACAACAAGATGTCGGATGTGGAAGTGGGGCTTTGCGGGATTCATGTGCTCTTGTGGATCTGTGGGGCTACAAAGCCCCCTCGCACACCAGGGACCCTACACTTTATTAGCATGCCCGAATGAGAAACTGGCTGAAACCACTGAATGCTGAGGAGATGAAATGGAGAGGAGAGGCAGGGAGGCTGATGATGTTACACACAAAGGTGAAAATCACATCCAAGAACACCGAGGATGATACTAGTGTCCTTGGAGAAAATGTTGTACTGTAAAGAACAAACTTTTGAGAACATGAGGACAGAGAGGAGTCTTTACAGTTTGAGATGAACTGCATACTTGTTATAAAGTTAATAATGAAGATCCACAGCTGTTCATTTTCCCATCTGCTTTCGAGATTTTCATCCTCCCCTCCATTGATTCGGAATCTTTGAGCTTTTATCCTGTTACAGTGTGCTCCAGTATGAGATTACAGTAACCAAAAGCCATCAAATCAGTTTCACCACTGACCTACATGCTGTGTCTTTTTTAAACGGTAGATGATATTGGCTTAAGCAGAATCAATGTTTATGGTCCAAAAGCTTTGATTTATCAGCTTCCATTACAGGCGCAATCTGTGATCTAGATGTAGAGAAATATTCGCTACTATTTAAAGAGTACATTCTTTTTGAGATGTAAACATGTACATAGTTTAAGAAAATGATCCATATCCCATTATAGGCCTGTCTCATACTGTATGTTGTTGCAAAGGTGAATATTGAACTTAAAAGATTTCACTACAAGCGACACCTTTCATACATTCATTTTTCTCCATTGCTTATATAAAATATAGATAATAATAGCAAGATTATGACAATGGCATGATTGACTTAATACGTTCTATGTTTAACGAAATAATTTGTTGATGTGCATATGAGTCAGTGACAAAAAAAGGGTTGGCTAAATGATCAATTCAGAAAAATGTTAAAAACTAGTTTTAAAAGCTGCATCAGGTTTGTTAAAATGTACATTTAGTATTTGTGTTGGTTTCATGTCATTTGAAATGACATTTGCACTATTTTTTTACCAAAAGTAAAACTGAATGCTCCTGAAAATGTCAAATGGTGTAACCACAAAATAATGATAAATATTCAATATTTTATCCACCTACAGTGTATTTAAGTGGATTTATACTAAAAAAGTAAATGTTTCCTGATCTCCACGGTTACCAGATGAAATGTAATATTTAGAACAATTGTATTCCATTTCCTTTATTTAATATAAAAAGTTATAATGTAAGATTATGCCAAACTAGTTGATATGGTGTTTTATTGAGAATTTAGTGTTTTTATGCAAAGTTTTTATGGTTACACCACTTAGACATTTTTACCATAATCCTAATATATTCTCTCAAAATGGACTAAAAGCAGAAATTTGATGCTGGGTCCACCAAAAAAGAATGTGTACAAGTTATTCATACGTTTATTTTCACATTTTAACCCCTTTAAAATTGACTAAGCCACATGGACATTTAAAAAATGATATATGGTATTTTCCTTGAGGGATTTATTGACTTAGATAATAAACTAATTCATTCTACCTTGGTTTTAAAGCTTTAGAATATTTATTTTTCTTTGCAAGTGTTTGGGGCTTTTATTTATTTATTTATGACTTTAAGATGTATGTAATAGTAGCTTAGGGCATGAGGCGGCAGGCATAAGCTCTGCATGAAAAAAATGGAGCCATCTCATTTACGGGGTCGTGCAGCCCAAAAGTTGAACCAGGCTCAACTTGAAGTAGCAGCTGGAGGCCAAGCAATCGACCCATTTTGAACGGGCATGTTTTGACCAGGCACTGCACTGCTGCTATTCATTCTGCATTTCTCTCCTCTGTATCACTGTCCTTGCCTTCCTGCCATCGCTTCATGTGGCCTTTCAGTGACGGAACAAAGCAAAAGCAGGTTTTTTTTTTATTCAAATAGAATCAGTCTGAAGATAGACTCATTTTGAAGCATTTCACAGCTCAGATAGCTCTGCCATTAGCCAGTAACTCAGCTCCTCCTGCCAGCCTGGATGTATTGATGCAGCCCAGGAAATTTACACCAGTCCGTCAAGCCAAATCATCTTGGGAGATGTGATGTCTACGTTAAATCCTCTGCTGACCGCTGCCCTGGCCCGGCTTTCTGTAGCAAGCTGCTGGTAATGACGGGAGAGGGAATCAATTGCCAAATCCCATTCTGAAGCCCTGATCTCTTAAACCTTGCATATTGAAAATGCAAATGTTGCTCCGAGAATAGAGGGTAGAAGGGATGAGCTGCATCGACTGCACTGGTACTTTGGGAAACCTTTCATTATACTAGTAGAGGTGAATACGGGTGTTAAAAGCAGAGGTGAAAAGTATTAGTGTATTTACTCAAATCTGCTTTACAATTTAAAGGTACTAGTACTTTTCATTTTGTGTGATTTTAAACTTGATGATATTTAAGAAATAAGTATTGTACTTTTTACCTCACTGCATCTGTCTGACAACTGGATTTAGCAGTTATATTTAGAGCTGAACAATATAAACACTCATTTTATTAAAGAAAATCCTTGTTGAGAAAATTATGAGAAATTCTATACACTGTCAAGAGGTAACATTGCTTGAAAACAAAATAACAATCAGTCACATCACAGTAATGAAGCTAACTACTCATATGACAACCTTTAAGGAATGGACCGCCCACTACTGAAAACAAAGACTTATCCACATGCTTGTTTAGATTTCAAAAGTCTGACCATACAGTTGAGTGCTCCCTCTGATGACATGTTCACATTTGTACTATCTCATTATCAGCTTGTCATTCATCTGTAAATATCTTTGAAGCACACTAACCTGTATGAAAAAAGCTGTATAAAGTCGATCACAGAAGCGACAGCTCAATAGTCACAAAAAAACTTAAACATAAAGAGCTGTCATGAATATTTGAGTTAACATGTTGATTGTATGGTGATTCACACCATAACATTATTGTCTTTTTCATTTTTCCCTAGAAACATTGAACACGTGGTTGCTTTTTGGTTACATTAGTGGTGGCTCTCTTATTTCTTAGCAAAAACCACTATTATAAAACATTAGATAACACAAATGGAGGTGCATTATTTATTACAATATAGTGCACAACAATGTGAAGTATGGGAGAAGTAAAAAATAAATCCAAAGACACACGTTCACAATCCTATTTCCATGATAAAACTGTATGTGTGTGTTGGCATGTCTTTACACCTCTGGCAGATACACCACTGGGATTGTGCTGGGATGGTAAGTGGATTAGATGGTTAGTTGTCTCCATCTCTAATGGTAAGGACATCATAAATGAGGCTGGGGTCCCGGGTAAGGCAGGTCTGCATGACTTGGTGACAGCTGTCTAGGTTTCCAATGATGGTCTATTGGCAAAGTATGAAAATACAACTCTTTAAGGTGACTTTCTCCAGAAAAACAAATTAGTGTGCCTGATAGCTTCCTGTAAATGACAGCTGAATTACTTGAATAAACAATACAAATAGTGAGATGGTATCGTCTCCACCTAGCTAAGCGTAATGCAGACTGTCCTGCTGTAAATCCTCACTTCATGAAGGTTATAATGTTCAGTTTTTGTTGAAACTGTTTTCAGAGAGGCATTAAATCAACTGCATGGTCATATTGGAGGCTGCTGTTTGTGGTACTGCTGAACTGTAATACATTATACACAGAGGTGTTTTCTGTTTTGTAGCCTTATCTCACTGATATAACGGAATGTGCACAAGATTAGAAATCACTGTAAGCATAGTAAGATACATTTCAACAGCCGTACAATCTGGAGCCTTAAGTGTGAAACAACATTGAAAAAGTCTAACAAAAACTGAACATTAACACCTTAATAAATGGAGGATTTGTTTACAGGACTGTTGTATCGGACTGCATTAGTTTTAGATTGGTGACCAATCACACTGACAGCAGAGTGTCATTTTGTACCAGTTCAAATTGAAGCCTTCCAGTATGCTGCAAGGCCCATGCCTTTGGGGATCCACGCCAGCTCCACAGCTTCTCCCTCGGTCACGGCCTCTGCCTCCTCGAGTCTGGCAGCAACACAAACCGCATGCTGTAACACATCCTCCAAGACTACCGAAAACCACCAGAGGAGGTTGTTGGGCCGATGAATTCCTCATCTTCAGTCGTTGTCAGCAAACTTTCCTTGTGTAAATTCTAATTGATGAATGAAGTTACAGTTGATTACACAGCCATGCTGGATTCAAAATAGTATACCAACCATTTAGTGATATTAGAGAGCAATGAGATGAAATGTAGCACTGCCACATTGCAACTATACTTTCATACTGTGGCAGCTGTTTTAAAACGTATGCATTTCTTACCTGTGAGGATGATGTTTTGTATGGATGCTATAGACAAACAGAAGAGCTCTGTCAGTCCCTGGAGAGAAATCAGTACAGCAGCTGTGCATGTTCACTGATCCCCCAGGGACAGTGCAGGGCTTTGAAGCCAATTTGACATAGTGGCCAAACCATGGAATTACAACATCAGGGTCCGAGAGAGGCCCAAAACACATTTTTCCCGCAAATAATCATGGGAAAAAGAGAGACTATAAAATGGTGGATAAATACATTTGAATATATTAACTTACATAAAGACAAATATCTTTAAAATGCTGTGTATCAGTATGTATCTGTATGTCTGATGGTAACCAGGTGATGTTTAAACTGAAAGTCTTAGTCCAGTCATATACAAGGTGTTTACCTATACTTGGTATATTTTGAAATAGGCCTTAAAATACACCTTTCACTTGGTTAAGTGTCAGGAAAGTGCTTGGAAATATTCCGAAACATTTCATTGTACTGACGGTAACTGTAGACCATATGGTGAGTATATTCACTTTTTTCAGGTTCATATTTTTTTCCTTTCTCCTTTCTCTCTTTGGACACACACTTCTGCATTTTCCCTTTTTTTTTCTCTCACCAGTTTGAAAGAGATAATCTTCTCAGCGGATTGCAGAAACAGCGAAGCGGCGATGATTAGGAGCCGTTGTGGTTCTTTTCCGGTTCTGTGAGCAGAGGCAATGGAAGCGGTGCTGGCAGGAAGCCGGGCTGACTGAATGGGGTCATAATGAAGGGCCACAGGTAGCCGCCCATGGCAAGTCGGCTGAATGACGTAGAACAGCCTACTAGATCCTCGAGGGAAAGGAGGGAGGACTTACAGGACACAAAGCTCTGCCTGCATGCCTGTGACTCCACTGTGAATGCATATGAAAAACCTGATCAATGCTGTTTGATTTGATCTAATTTGCCTAATCAAATGTGATTATCGCAGGCTCATGGGGAGTAATGTGTGAACTGAGCCATTATTATTCTTAGTTTCTGTCCTCAGCTCTGCGGTGGCTATTAATCCACTTGATTGAATATTCTCAAAGCTTGAGTACAGCATAGAAACTCCTGAAAATACAAATGTAAAATGTAAGACATGCATGTGTTTGTCCATTAAGGTAAAGTGTTTTGCCATTATTATAAAGCATTAGTAAATGACAAACTAGTCTTTTAAAAAATAATTAATAATGCAAAATCACATATGTCAAATAACCACCAGTTTATATTTAAATATTCATTGAGATTTTTTGCTTTCTTTACTAATCTTTAATTATATTTGAAAAGCAATTAAGTTAATTACATTCCATTGAAAGTAATTATTAACACATTATTTGTGAACTGCTAAGAAGTTAAATATATAAAATAAATATAAAGCTTTAATTGCAAAGACTAACTATGTTATTTTAAGTAATAAATAGCAAAACATTTTCAAAATATGTAAAGGAGTTATTATACCATGATCATTCAGAGCAATTTAAGTGTTAAATATTAAAACGTGGTAAAGACATATATCATAAGCCACATTAGAAGCATTGTTATTAATACAGCTTGTTCCTCCAGACTTCCACCAGGCAAAGCACCTCCTGGACTCAGTTATCAGAACACAGCACTAACTGCAGCCAGCTACACTGACCAGCACCTTCCTGTCCAAGGTGCAAACTTTCTATGGTGTTTGCAGTGACAGACTGGAACTGTAGCTGGTTGGGAGTAGGGGACCACTGCAGTGCATCAGCAAGAATACAGGGATCCTGGGATGTTATCTTCAGCAGTGTATATTAATAACAGGTAGGTGTGTGTGGTTCATGGTTTCATTCCCAATCCCATCAATAACAAGGATGCTGATCCTACTACCTGAGTAAACTACTGTAATATACAAACGAACAAGTCCTTCATCACCTCAATACAATCTGTTATTTCATCACTACAGGTTCACACAGTTGAACAATATTTTGGGTTGATGCCAAGCACAATCAGGTAACAGGTAACACAGACAGAAACCCTGTCACCCTATTTCATTGAAGAACATTCCTCATAGTTTACATGTAAATGCTTTTATAAACATTATCAACATTTAGTGTTAAAAGTCTCACTTTTCATACCCAATGGATTTTGCATAGTTGCTTAATTGTCCTCAAAAAACTTGAATGATTTCTTTTAATTATCAAATGTGCAATGTGCTGGCTAATGGATAATATGTTTTTTTCAGTATGTAATTTAGAAACACATTTACAAGTACTTTGAATATTCAACACTTTATCATTGTATTACTAATACCATTCATAGTAATGGTTATTAATAGTCATATGATTGTGTATTTGTTTAACAAATGGTTTAAAACAAACCCATTAATTAATAGAGGCTTTTGCAAGTTAAATAAAAGCAAAAGACATTTAAAAAAAAATGTTTTACACAATACATGATTTCTATTTATACAAAACTAGAACAGGTAGTATTAGAACTCCTTTATATGCCAACTAACAGCAGCAAAAATGAGGCCATTAAACACAAGTTACAACTACAAAGCCAAAGCCATGGCATCTTGTCTGGTTAGCCTCCATTCTGCTAGCTTCTGTAACTCAATGCAATCTCTCATTAAGAATTTATTTCATTGGTCTTCCTAAATAAAACAAGAAAAAAGAAGAAGCATGTTCCTGGAGTTGACTTTCTGGATTCTATCAGCATCCACATACAAAAAACTGCAGCTCCCGTGAACATTTACCAGTGTCAGTACTTGTCCATATCCATTCATTTCACCAGCACTTTCTTTTGATATCATTTTTTTCAATTTAACAGCTATCTAATCTCTGCTGTCAAAAAATGTTCACACCCTTTGATCCTCAGTCCTGCTGCTAATAAAGACATGTCTGAACTAACTGTGAACCTTCAACGCACCCATGGTCTCAACGCCTGTCATGCCGTAACATTTAACCCCTTGTAGTATAGGTCTTTCAGGAAAAGCTGTTTGTTTAAGGCAGGTGGGGAGTTCCGGTCCTCTGAAATGATGCCAATGCAAACTGCATTCTATCAAAAGGCCACCAGGGGGCGACCATTTTGGTGTCAAAAGGACTTTCGTCTCTATACAAGTCAATGAAGAATTCACCAACTTCTCACTTGATTTATAACCTCAGTAAACATTTTCGAAATGTGTTTATGGTCTCAATTGCTAGTTTAAAGCCTTCTTCAATGCAGTGTGATGTTCATTTGTGACATTTTGGCCTCCCTGATTTTATATTTGACGATAAAGCAGGGTATGCATTAGGGCGTGGCTACGTCGTGATTGACAGGTTGATTGGTTCACAGGTTCAGGAGGGCGCCTCATGCTCCTCCTGATGCCCATATAAGTAGAATCCGTGGTTTTCTTTTACCAGCATACACCAGAAATTTTCAAGATGGCACTGCCCAGATCCGAAACTATTGGCTTCCAAGCAGCACTCCACAAACCAATGGGTGATGTCACGGATGTTACGTCCATTTCTTATATACAGTCTATGGTTTAAGGCTGCAAGAAAATAACAAAGACAACACAGCAAAAATCTTCCAAGGATGGGTTTTTAATTATTTATGTTGAATTTTGAATGTGGTTTTCTCTCTGGGAGATAAAGACACTTGGAAGTTCTAGTTTCACTTCTGCTCTCCTTAGGCTAGCAGGATAGTCCAGAAGTCTAGATTACCTGAAATTGTTTCCAATAACAAAGCCAAGAACACAGTACACACATATTAGGCTATACCCAATTTAGTTGCAATTAGCCAGGAAAATAATATAAATAATAATAATCTCAAGTAGCTATTTTGATGGAGAGGATCAGATGGATTAGATGGAGAGGCAGACTGGTCCTCATATATACTGGATTTCCAAAAGATGAAAGCCTTGTCATACGGCTGTAATAAAACACATTGCAGGTAATATAGTAATAAACCTCAACAAGTTGACTGAAAACTCCCTGTGACTTAATCACACTATAACACAATCTGACATCAGATAATACTTATATTTTCTTACAATGACAATAGAGAGGAGTTAGACTATTACTAGTGTTTTTTCCTGACAAGGATCATATGGCTTTGAGAAATGCATGAAACTACATAACACATTATTACAGTAATTATTACAACTTAAAATTATTCTGGCTACTAGGATGACTATTATTAGTTATTATGTGTTGTTGTTGTAGCTGTAGATGTAACATTTTAAATAAAATCGACATCTGTGCTGAATTCCATGTAGCTGCTTCAGTTCCATGGACATGGTATCATGCATGCTGTCCATCTCTGCTTAAGATGGAGGCCATCTGCTTGGAAGTGGTGAATTTACAGCTCACAGTAATTTAATCCAATATATTCTCTGGCTTTTGTTTGATATCTACATGTAGCATGCTAACTACACTATGTCATTAGCATAGGTAGCATCCACTAGCTCAGATAACTTGGCTTGTTGACTGCATTATATGAATGTGCCCCCCCCCCCCCCCCCCATTGTTTAATCATTTAGTTAAGGAGCAGGTGTGATTTCAGTCATACAAGTTTTTATTTTGGTTGAATACAGTCTTAGTAACATCTGTGCTTTCCTGCTATAAGAAGTGAACATGTCTGCAATGAAATATGCCTATGTAAACATACAAAAATAATGCCAAATATCCATTCATTCAGAAATCAATAGGGTCTGGGAGCTGGTGCCTGGGAAACTCTTGGTAGCACAGCTCCTTTAATATATAGGGTTAGGGTTAAATGGCAACTGTGCTGTACAGTGAGAGATTGCTTTATGAAGGTGGGTTCTGCCGAAAACAGGCACCAAGACTCAGTGAGATATGAGAGCAGGTGATCACTGACAGCTACGTGTGTTTACAGCAGAGCAGAAGGGAGAAGAGATGTCTCACTTTGTTATTTTGTGCTACGACTCTGTTGCTGCCAATGGTCATCAAGCAGACACTTCAGTTTATAATTAAAGCATCTGCTATCAGTTTTCAATTTGATTAATGTTGGTGCTGATACATGAAACTGAACTCAATTGTTTTATTTCTTTTTTTTTTTTTTTTTTTAAACCCAAACACCATGTATTACAGGTAATACCTTTACACACAGCAACAAGTTTTGCTCAGCATGACATGTATAGCCACATGTCATCATTTAACTGCTGGCTGTCAAGGTGGTGTGAGTGACGTCCTACTTTGGATGGAGCTGCTCTCATATCTAGAAATATGGCTGAGTTTATTAGTAGACCAAAACCATGAAAACCCAGAGTTTTCCAAAAACCTTTACAGCTAGTTCTATTTGTTGTAGTGTATCGTCCTCCTGGCCTGTCCTCTGAATTTGTATCTCTATTCAAAATTAGTCCTTACAACAGATGAAGTAATTATAGAAGTTGACTTTGACATTCATGTGGAGGTCAATAATGATAGCCTTATGATGACGATGATTTCTATCAAATCCAGGAATCATTTTATTCACCTAGAAAGCCCTTAATGATCATACACAGTTCTATTATTAAAGAGCTCATAGCACATTACCCCATTAGAACACTGCAGGCTTACTTGTGGTTCCTAAAGTCTCCAAAAGTAGAATGCCTTCAGCTATCAGGCTCCTCTCCTGTGGAACCATCTTCCAGTTTCCTGAGCTCCTCCCTCCTCCTCCCCCTCTCCAACTGTTCACCTTCATGTACAATTAATGCATGTTACTAATTGAGCTTCTTCCCCAGAGATTTTGTGCTTTCTTGTCTCGCAGGTTTCTATAGATCATAGTCATGGACCACCTGGTTATGGATCACCGGCTTACATGGGTTGTGGTTTTGGTGTGTTCCTGCTTGACAACCATGCCTGCTATTATTATTATTTTTCATAATTCTATTATTATTATTATTATTATTGTTGTTGGTATTGTCATTATTTTTGTTGTGCTTCTCTGTGTCTCTCTCTCCCATCTTTATTTTTCTTTCAACTCAACCAGTCAAGGCCTATGGTCGCCTATCTAGCCTATTCTGCTTCAGGTTTCTTCCCGTTAAAGAACAGTTTTTCCTTGCTGCTGTCATGAAATACTTGCATGCCCTGCAAAAACCATAAGTAGTAGTAGTTATGGTCTGCCCTGCCCACCTAATTTGCATATTGAGATCCGATTACACAATGCAAGCACAGCTGAGAAAATGAGAATGCATTTTAATACCAAGTAGGTGTAAATGCAAAGACCCATTGTTCGGATGTTACTATCCAGATAATGTATCCAGATACTGATCACATGTTAATACCAGGTTTAAATGGGGCCATTGTCTGTAAAAAGTGTGCCTCTGGGGTGCAGACCATGAAGCATAATGTCCCTGTTTTGTATCTGACTGGGGACAATGTCATTCTCCATCTCTAACTCTTCTCATTTCCGGTAATTAGGACTCTGTCATTTATTGTCATGGTAGCTGTAGTTGTTGATCTGTCCATTCTGTTTATTCTATTCATTATGAGTCTGCACAATAGCTGATACCTGAAACCAAAGCACATGACTTCTAATAATTGCTACTCTTACGGTAGGTTATGAAAACATGAGATACATTTAAGGTGGGGAATCTGTGTTTGCTCGTGTGCTTCTAGCTCACAGAGATAGACCCAGTGAGATGCTAGATAATGTTGAGATCAGATGTGCATGTCTGTGTATATTCACTGTTGCTCTGTGCCACTTGAATAATGCATATACCAAGCAAGCACCTGGAATGAACTAACATATTTCTTTAACCAGCAATGTCTGTGTCCATTTTGGAAATCTTACACGGGGGCCCATGACTGCATATGCCTACTTTTGCACATTGTCTATTGTTTTGTCTAACTAAGAATATGGTTATGTGCAAAACCTTGACCACATGATATTTGCTTGGCTCTTAACCTGATAAAGATGCAGGTTCAAGCTGTCCTGAGGAGTGATATTAGAGGCTTTTTAAAAACAGCTTTAACATCCCCCTGCCTTGGCAAAGCATTACAGACATAGATTTGAGTAACAGCAGAGGTTACTGCACTGGGTGAGACGACTGGGCAGGGATCCAGACAGCAGAGAGTTGGCCTGATCTGAACAAACCCTAAGTTGTCTTCACCTCAACATCCATACTCCATCATGCCCATGCATCTAAATCTATCCTGTATTCATGTCTATGTTTTTAACTTTTTTTTAAATTATGTTTTCTATTCTTTCTATTCTAATTTAACATGTTTTATACTGTCTTCCGTTTTTAATGTATTTAATGCATTATATT
Source organism: Scomber scombrus (assembly GCF_963691925.1). NCBI lineage: Eukaryota > Metazoa > Chordata > Actinopteri > Scombriformes > Scombridae > Scomber > Scomber scombrus. The sequence goes on along the minus strand of NC_084970.1, from coordinate 3,821,451 downwards.
GCTTACCTTGCCTTACAGTTATCTAACAGTATATAACACCAACTATACTATAGAAAATGGACAGAATTCAAGCATCATTTTTTATGATTTAAGATTATTTAAATGTCATCTTGAAACAATGAATAAAGAAGGCTGTCCTTGTATACACACAGAAGTTTTCATCATTTATTTGTGTTAAGGCAGCACTATTCAGTATGATGGTCATACTGATGAACCCACAGAGAATTATTATGGTTTTATAGCCCCCACCTCACTGTTTTGATACAGTCCCACTGCTCTCATCAGCATCATTACAATAAAGGAATAGAAAAGTAGGTCAAGAGTGTGGTTAAAGCAAATAATCTATGGTTAATGTGTGTTCTAGGCAACTAAAAGACTTGATTAAGGTGAAGGAAAGAAACACCCTACCTCCTACATGTACATTGGTACTGAACATTGGCATTGCACGTAAATCGTGAGTTGTGGAATTATAACATATTTCCTTGGATCCTGGGCTGCCAAAGCAATGTGGTAAGCAGCATGCAACCCAAGATTTGCAGTCCCTTATCTAGTGCACATCTACCCCAGGCAAAACCAGGACTAGGAAAGTCATTAAGGATCCTGGCCAGTCTGACAACAACCTCATCAAACTGCTGCAGTCAAATACCTTCTGAGTCATAAGGCCAACACAAAAAGGCTCAGGATGATTATCTTTCCCTTGGGCCATAAGGATCCTTAATATGGATGCTACCATGAGGCTACATGCTGCTGGCCAACAACATAAACTGCAAAGCAATATCAACAATGCTAACAGGGGTCTCTAAAGTCCTTACTAACTGTACATGTCTAGACAAAACCCCACAAAAACCAACCTATATGGACACCATTCATTATTATAGCATAGTTCTGCTTATAGAGCACAAATATGCACATTTTATACATAAAATCCCATCCTATACATTACTTGGATATCAATAATTTGCATTTACTTTCCATTCTGTACATACATTTTTCACTGGTACTTTGGGCTATTGCATAATAAATATTATTAAATTATGCAACTTGTCTCTCTCCATATCACATAATATTCCATCTCCCAATCTGGAGCTCATCTTTATGTATGTGCAAAAGCACATTTTAGCATATAGAAATGTATAAGTTGCCTGTGGATGTAACTGCCACCTGATTATTAAAGTTTACTCTAGTGTAGTATTAGTCTGATAATCAGATGCAATTGCTACTTTGTTTCATTTCATTCACTCAGACTGACATCAAGTTCATGTGAGATGAATTTTGTTTGCCAGCCTGTGTTGTTTCGTTTGGTCCTAGCCAGTAGTTAGCAGCAAATGATGTATGGGTTCCATCAACATCATTTTCAGTCAAGATGGAAGCTGCAGTAGCAGTTGTTACTTATTTTTCACTACGATTGATGAAATAGGGTGATTTAAGTGGCAGAACAAACAGTACCAGCTTGCCGAGTGGGAGCTGACATGGTAACATGACAATCAGTTACACAGTGAAATGTTTAGTGAAATGTGAGGTAGCATGCACACTTTACATATGACTGTGCAAATGATAGCAAAAATGTACACTGTAGCAGCAGGTTCCAGGTTCATTGACAGTTGTTTCTTCCAGTTGGAGAAACATAGATGTCATCTTCCTACATAGCTGGTTAGATACCTGGCAACATTAAACAACAAGTGTTCAACGCAGATTTAGAAATAATTCTTAAATAGGGATAGGCCAATTGGATGCACTGAATTGTTATCGCTTTCAATACTGTTCTTATTTGGTCAGCTGCCACAACGCCTCCACATGCTACTCCAACAGTCGTGCAATCACAGCATGGGAGTCCATGTGCAGATCGAGGTAGAACATCCACTAGCTCAACTGCAGGGCACTCTTAGCGTTTGATAAATTCAGACTGAGCTGCAGTCTCTGAGTGCAAATGCTCCCTAAGGACATAATAGAAAACTGTTTGTGCCAATTCATTTTGAAAGAGCAATAGCCAATGGGGAAACTCTAACACTTAGTTGGACAACCAATGGTGTAACTTCATCACTCAGCGACTTAGAGCCTGATTTACCAAGATCCCAAATAAATGGTACTAAATTGCGTGCACAGTGCAATAGATTGAGTGCAATAGACTTCAGTGCGCTGCATTAGTAGATCAGCTTGCACATTTTTTGCGGGTGAAGTTTTTACAAACGCAAACCTTTAGTAAATCAGGCCCTTAGTCAGTTAGTCACATTGAAGGCCAACCTAAAACAATACATGGTGAAATAAGGTAACATTAGCCAAATGAAGCCCACTCTGACATGAGCATGCACACACAGACCTTGTAGCAGCCACATATATACCTGTAGAGGCAAGGCAGCATGAGTGGAATAGCAGACACAATTTAAAAAAAGAAGAAATAGTCGATAGAGTGATAGAGTTTGTCAACTGAAGTGACATTAGCCTGCTCTTCTTTCCTAGAGAAACCCTTGACAGTATGATACTGTGACATATACCACAGTACTATTGACATGGAGCCAGCCACTGTCTTAGCTTTATTCCACCTGATCAGTCCAGCAGAGGACAGTTTTATGTTCCCTGATCAGCCATTTCTGTCTGGAGTGTTTGTGTGTGTGTGGTCTCGGGTAGAGTTTATCCCATATATCCTGGCCCAGTTAATTAGATAACCCAGATGCCTTTGACTTAGTACTTGCAGCTGTCCTATAACCTGTATGATTGAGAATCCTTATAAACCACTGTGTAAATGAATCAAACTTTGAACAAGATAGTGGAAATCCCTCTGCCCTCACTTTTCTATTCACTGTGAAAGACTGTAAAACATTCTGTACACTAATGAGGGTATTGATCGTTGTTTGGAGCACTAACCTGCTGCCCTGTGGATCTTACAGGTTTTTTTTGAAAACCATTCTCTTCTTGAAAAACATGCAAATACTTGAGTTGAAAATGTTTCAGTATTTCTCATATGGTATGTTAGTTCAGAACATGACATCTCAACAAAATGTTTGATACATTTGGAGCTAAGTTTGATATAGGATGAATGGTGTTCAGCCAAACGTTAGGTCAGTGGAGCTAACTTTAGCTTTAGTGTAGAAAGGGGGAGGACTCTCTGAAATCCCTGCTGAACCTTCTGTTGATCTAATCAATGACAAGAAGAGTCAACTGGGTGTACTTACTCTCACACACATTGTAATGTTATGACTGAGCACCTATTTGATGATAAAATTGATTTACGATGACAATGTCTGATGTCCTGTGCAGCTACCATCTGTGTGGTAATTCCCCTATGTGGAAGCCCACCTTGGATTATGTCACAAAAGCCTGTAAAATAATTTTTTATATGGTGATGCATGCAATGATGATGACATCATCAGTCTATTGCGTGCACTGTATTTTAAATGTATCTACTTAAAAGGGAATTGATAACAACATAATCATCAGCTCATGCTCTATTGTTGGATTCAGTCCACTGTATAACCCCTATGACCTCTCAGTAATGGTTTAATAATGGAGTACTAATGCTGAGTTCACACTTTCCTCTTCAAACAAATGCATATTTAAAAAATCCTTATGACAGCCGATGTGATAACTGTAATATTACGGCAAGCTTGTGAAAAATGAGCATGATTACCCACTAAGTCCTGCAGAAAGAAAAAAAAGACGATTCTTTAAAAAGGATTGGACTGTTGCCCATTGCAAGCACGGATCAATACCTCAATGCTGCTACTGTATCAGCTCATCCAACAAATCCAATTCAATTATCAGCAACCGAGTAGAACAGATCTATCCAGGGCTTTGAGGACTGTGAGGAGGTGCTTTACTTAAAAAAAAGGCTGAAACAGGTGAGAATGTGAATTCCCCCAATGTGCCTCTAGAATTGATTTCAAGATATATCTGCAGCTCCCAGAGCTGAGTTTCAATTAGTGTGGTAGTATGCTGAGAGGAATGTAGTGATCTGCGACAACACTGTCTGATCGTTTCAGGAACACTATCTTTTTTTACTGTAGTATTGGGTAATACTTGCTATGAATAGAACAGAATAGAATAGAATAGAATACAATTGAAAGTCTTTATTGTCATTGTACAAAGCACAAAGAAATTGAGATGCCGAAACAAAAAAGTGCAGAAACAAAAATAAATAAATAATTACCATTATTTAATGCAGTTTAGTGCATTTATGGCTTTAGTGTAAAAGCTGTTTTGTAATCTCTGCCTGTAGCGTTTGCCTGAGGGCGGCAGCTCAAAGAGCGAGTATCCTGGGTGAGATGGGTCCCTGAGGATATGGCGAGCTTTCCTGAAAAAGTGTCCATAATACATTACAAACCTACTCCTAATGTGTTATAATCTGCTTAAAGCACTGTTTAAGTTGTAGGCACTCGTTAATATTCATAATGCTTTATAACAAAAATCACAACACATTATAAAACATGTATCAGCTACTTCATAATTGCTGGTCACTCACTACATTATAATCATTTTTATAATGCATTATAATCACTCTTATAATGCATTTCAATGTGATTATAAGTCACTCTAAGTGGCCACTGGGTGCTGTAAATTAAGTGAGATATATATAACATTTTTGTATAGTGAGGGCCAGTTTCCACACTTCATTTCAAACCTTGGTCTCCTAGACCACAGATGGCTACGCTAACCTGACAGCCAAACAATTAAACCATTGGCTCAGAGCCACCACTGTTAGTCATCCATAGTTACTCTCCAGAGAACACAGGCCAGTACTGTGACTGCAAGAACAAAACACAAAATGTTGTAAAATTGATTCTTAATGTGTTAATAATAATAATAATAATAATAAGCATTATGGATATGCAAGAGTGCTTATAACTTTAATTATATAGTGCTATAAGCAGATTATAACACATTATAAGTATGTTTTATCTTGCATTATAGACATGGGTTTCATAGAAAGTGTAACCAAATATTGAATATTAAGCATGTGGTCAAAGGTTGACTAAAGAGAGTCATTTCTGCTAAAACAAGGATACTTGTCATATTGCAGGAGTGCAGAAGTGAACCAGATTTATCACCAAACATTGACCTCTGAGGCAGAGGAAACTGTTGGAAAGTTAACATCTTGAAAAAACAGCTTTAAAATCTGTGACACCGTGTTAGAGCACACATGTATTTTTCATAACTCGTTCAGTCACGGATCTTCTTGTAGAGCTGACATCAAGATATTTAATTCAGCGTTTTTCAACCTTTTTCCAGTCAAGGTACCCTTTAAAAATATGCAAAATCTCAAGTCACGTTAGTCTAAAATGTATTAAAAATGAACACTCTACATCCCTTTGACAGCCAATGCAATCACACAAGTGGTTATATGAGAGAGAGAGTGAGAGAGAGAGAGAGAGAGAGAGAGAGAGAGAGAGAGAGAGATGATGCACGCAACCCCACTATTCTGGGATGGATTAAAGTAAGACACTGAACCCCTGGTCCACAGCCCTCTGTCACTCTATGTACTTGTTCTTGATATAAATTAGACTTGAAAAGCTCAGTTTCCACAAATTCATTGTGGAGAAAGGTAGCAGAATTGTAATGGCATTACTCGAAACTATTTAGTTACTATTGGGTACTATTGGGTACTATTGCGTACTTGGGTATCGAGTACCAATGGCATCCAACATGTCCAAAGCTAAGTCTTGAAATTACATTTTTAATGTGTGATCTTCCCTTCCATTCTCTTTTAAGCTTTCTAAACTCGGAGGGTCATGGATTCAATCAAATTGCACAAAAGACTCCAATGGAAAATAAAAGCTAAATGCATCCTTGAGAATTTTCAGATGCTGAGAGATAAGGTTAGAAAGTGTGCTGCTATTTGAATGTTCACTGCGCAAGGGGAACATCTCAAGCCTACCTTGTTCCACAAAGGAGCGCCAGAGTTTGAGCTTATCTCTGAAGCCACACAATTTGTCAGATATGGTGAGAAGACTTTTTACTTTGCCTTGCATTTTAGATGCCAAAAAATGTAGCGCAACTGCAATCAACTGCACTTATGCCGAATTCTCTTCTATCACAAATGTTCTGAGTTCTTCTCTCAACTTGTACAGTCGGCACAAAACCTTCCTCCACTGTGTGTAACAACAAGGTGTGGTGTTCCGCTCCCATTTCCTCACATTGCATTGAAAACAGACAGGTCTTACACACAGTCAACCGTCTCATTTTACACAGCAAGAAGTTAAGTTTAAAATAGACATAGCATGAAGGTATTCGGAAGAGATGTGGAATGACAGACTAAAACTGAACACTTTAAGAACACCATTTGTACATTATACATTATACATTATACTATATATACAAGCAATGCATCAAATGATAACCCGCTATTTAAATCTCTCATATTTTTAACAACTTGATGACCAGTATGAAAGTTCTTTCAGCAGCGTCTTTGCTACCAGTACTAACCTTTGCCGATAGACCCTTTCATGGCCTACGTCACTGGGACGTCACGACGTTAGCTGGAGGCAAAACAAAGGTAAGCTTGAGGCGAACACCTGCAAAAATTTCGTCTTGCTTTGTTTTGGGGTGCTTCTTCAGTTTTTCACTTTTTTTTCACTTTTGCACCTTATGGAAGCAAATTGCAGTAGTGGAACCTTTGCCGTTTCAGTTGCTGCTTGTAGGCCTAATATTTTGTTGTCAATCCTGTGCATACTGACAATACGAGTGTCTCGTCAATCATGTATGGCTGCTAAGCCTTGGCTACTATCTCAGCCACCGGATAGCTAGCCAGTGCTTTCTCTAACACTTTAGCACACTTCATCATTATTTGCTCATGTCAGTTGTGTTTGACTTTTCAGGAATAAAATACTCTGCATCCTTGCTGGCTGGGGACGGATGAGTTATTATCAGGTTTCCTAAGTTTATTCAGAACCATTGCTTAATTTGGCACATACCAGGCACAGAGGAGGAGGGCATGATGATTCTCTGATAAAGATGAAAGCATATGACAAGTAACCTCAGATACCCTCACTGCTGGGCGACCACCAGATGACAAAGTCGATGGCTCAGATTCAGCGTTATCTGATTCATGCATCACACAGTAATGAAAAAAACAACAACAAACAAACACTGTATGCTATTTATGTAGCCATTGGCTAATCCTGACTTAGACATTGTGACATGGGCAAAGAAGCATGTGAGACAAGCTTTAATGATGTGTGAGGTGGATAATGATCTGCATTTTCATGTTAAGTTGTAGCTATGGGGTTTTTCTGGTATGCATTTTGTTTTATATGCAATGTGAGGATTTTTATTTCTTTTGATGGCACCCCTGACAAAGCCCAGCTAATCACATAGATTGAGAAAGGTAGATCTAACGCATATTTCCTCACGTGTAGCGTTCATCTTGTGGGATGAATACACCTGCAATTCCAAACCTGTCATCTCTTCAACCAGTATTCCAATTTCAATGGTATAAAAACACTTGTTTGTCTTTCCACACATTCACAACACATGCCCAAAAAAGCCTGACACCAGCCCCTACTCGGTAACACTTCATGCAAATCACTGGTTGGGCTCATTTATATTTATAGTCTTAGTAAATATCTCACTAAATCAAAACATTGTGACAATGCTAAATGTTGCTCCTTGGACAGTTATTTGCAATAGGCTAGGTTAAAATCCTCCTTAGTGTGGGACAGCTATACACCACCAATTTCCTTATATCTCTGGTGAGTCTTAATGTATCAAACACTTTTTCTTGCATTGATTCTTGATGTGTTCCCAGGCTTTGATAGTTTTGCCAACCCTGAAACTGATTTCTTGAGGTTTCTGCAGAACTATGCATAAACATCACCAGGACTACATGATGTTCAAAAAATAAAAAGCTTTTATCGTTGTAAGTACTGCACAATCTGAAAGATATTTTTGAATGTTGTGCTCAGTGGATGTCCCTGAATGATTACTTGTCTAAAGGTTACTACCTGAGCTCCAGCAATGAGTGTGCATGCAAGGAATAAACAGTACCCTGACCTGACAGTACCCAACCCTTTGCATCACTTCATCAAGTGATGCAAAGGGTCTTTTTTACTCAGTCTTTTTTAAGACTGAGTAAAGCGAGGCCCCAAGTGTAATTTGAAGTTCAGGTGGAGACAAAAAAAAGAAAAAAGAAACAATTAATGCAACATAGTGTTTGTATGAAAAAAAAGCTGTCAAAATAGAGTAAATAACAAATTGGATGTAATATTTTATGGAAGCTACAGGTCACTTCACCAGTTCTCTCTTTAATTACAAGCCACTGGAAATATAGCTTCATCATATAGGTCTCTAACTGAAGAAGGAAAAATGGCTTTAGAGATTTTCTAGCAATAGGGGGCAAAAATGATTAGGATAAAATTACCCAGCTGACATATGTTGTTGGGAAGCAATTCATTTGGCCAGACAGCACCTCCCCCTGCCTTTCCCAGCTTCCACTGCTTCCCCAGGCAACCTGTCATCGCTGAAATGATCCTTAGCTGTCAAGGCTTCATGTGTCTCTTCAGTTTGACTGGCTTTGTAAAAGGCTACATCTCCAACTGCAGTGGTTTGCCTTTTGTAATGACGGAACACTTTGATTGGTTGGCACCGCCAGTAGATCTAATTTATCAAAATAAAATCAATGAAAGCTTACTACCAGTCAAAACGATCGATGTCACTAGTTTCTGCAGCACAAAGCAATTTGTTTTCTTGGGGGGACACTAATAGAAGGTAATATAACAGCAGCTTTATTTTTTAATACAGCAAAATTAGTTTTAACATTGCACTTACACTTATCCTCAGTAATCCATCTTTATTTTGAACTTGCTCTGGAGGAAATCCAAGCATGCCTGTTAAATTTGGCTCTTTTAGAAAGTAGTGCAAAGACACATTTGTACAGACTTTTTTCTTTTAACCATGGTTAACCATGACACTACATATAGTACATGTATGAGCTCTGAAGTTAAATTCAGGCATTCAGCAATTTGCTCTTCCCAATCATGATTCTGATACCTCACATCAGGGTATCTGTTGATATAAAGTACCAAGTAGAAATTAATAATCTCTTCCTCCCAAATGTATAATCTATTTAGCTCTCTGCATGGTAACATTTTTATCGTGGATGTCAAAGCTGTATTAAGGTGTGATTTTCCCCAGAGGTAACATGTAAAAAGAGAATAAGAGGGGACCCAAAATAGGCCCCTGGGGGACCTCACAAAAGGGAGGCGTACAAGCAGAGGAAGTACCTCCAAGCATTATGAAAAAGGACCTGTTTGATAGATAAGAGGTGAACCAATCCAGTGCCACATCACTGATGCCCACATTGTTCTTCAGACGGCTGATTAAAATATTATGGTCCACTCTATCAAAGGCTGAGCTAAGGTCAAGGATAATTTAAAAGGAATACAGGCCTGTGTCGGCAGCAAGCAGTAGGTCAGAATAAATGTGACTGATAGCAGAAACACTGAATTTTGTCATGACATTGACAAAGTATTTGAAGTGGATCGGTCACTGTTGGCAGATACTCATCCACCTAACAAGGTTACTATCGGCGCCAAACCAATCTGGCAAATTGGACAGTACCTCCTGGTTTAGAGGTTTGTGAGTTAGCTTGAGTCAGGCATGGAGGATTAGGTTGCAGGCAGGGAAAAACACAGAACTCCAATGACATCTGGTTGTCTTATTTGTCTACAATGTTTGATGTAGAAAAATTAAGAAATAAATGTAATAATAAAGTACATAATTAAAGGAAACCTACCAACCTAAAAGGTCTTAGAATGATATTATTCTACCATGAGGGACACCTTCAGGGCAGCTTCAGTGCTCTTTGTCCTAGACTTCTAAATGAGATCATTCCAGACATTTTTAACAATCAGAAATGAAGGGATGTAGTCTGTAGTAGATATGGGTATGACAATGGACAAAGCCATTAGCCTCCACAGTGCAGCGCTGTAGAGTTGAATGTAATGCTCCAGAAAGGATTTAAATTACCGGAAGACAAGGACTTTTGCCAAAAACCAGTAAGTAATTGCGGCTGTAATTTTTTACTTTGATGGAGGTAAAAAATTATCCATATCAGAAAACATCATATTGTATCCACTAGATACAAGATTGACCATTTTGCACTGTGTGATTTCTGATTTCTGAGAAGCATGAAAAAGGCCATAGATGAATCATAAGCACACAAACAGCACAGCATTAAGGGAGTGAAGGACAGCAGTTTCATGGTAAGTCACAGGCATCTGCAGAATGCCAGCCAAACATTACAAGCTCTGAGGTCCTCACACAACACTCCTACACTTTACATTGCGCCTCTTTCTGCAACACATAATCTGCTTATTTAAATGTCAAATCACATTAAAACCACATTAAACAGCACATACATAAATAAAAAAGGACATTTAAAAAAATCACTCGTTTCATTTTCACCTTTCCTTCTTGGTCATACTCATGATTCAATGATTTCATATTAAACATACCAGAATATTGCAAGTCATACACACATGAATGAATCAATAATCTAATAACTCAATTATGATATTGTAACTTTTCAAAGTGTAATAAAATATCTTTCCAAATGAGATAAAAAGTAATAAAACCTGTCATAGTGATACATTGCTCCAGAATATTTCAATATCTTTTCTTGATAATGTAATACCTAATTACGTTGACAATTCTTATCTTGTACAAGGTGTAACCAGTGTTGTTGTGGAACTGCAAATTAGAAGATTAAACTATGACCTGAAATCGCAGCCCTCTCACAGCTCTCATCAACCTTTCCAGCAGCGGTAGACAGATGTTTTCAATGTAAAAGCTCTGATAAACCCACTATACTGTATGATACCTGCTCAGCCTTGCCCAGACTGGCCATCAGGAGCACTGCGACGATTCCCTTGAGAAAATTCCAATTTATTAAGGTAAAGCATAGCAAAAACAACAGGAGATAGCCACATTCATTCAATATGAGATTTTATTCAAATTTGGCAAATTCTAGTACACTTAGCTGCTGGCTGAGACAAACCAGCCTTCTCTCCGTCTACCAGCTTTACCTGAAGGCAGTGAATCACACCAGCAGCAGAGGGAGGAAAGAAGACAGAGAGAATGACTGATACTGACTGATGTCTGTGCTCTTCATTCTTTCTAAATTTCACTCAGTATTTTGATGTCATGATGGAATATTATTTATTTTACTGACATGTTAGATATGTCTCCAGTGAGATATTATTGAGTTTATATGAAGCTTAGCGAAAGTTCAGTCAGGAAGAATATATTTGGTTACCAGGCGTAGTTGCTCATTCTCCCTGTCACACTCTCACACATGCTCACTTATTTCCTGGTTGCTAATGCACAGTGGGTGTAGTTTATGTAACAGTTATCACCTGCTGATCATGTCTAACCAATAGCACAATGACACACTTCATCATCATCTGGTAGCTGTCTTTTCATATATGTCTCTTTCTCTGTGCTTCGGTCTGGCATGCAGCTGTTACACGCACCCAACGCCTCAACCTGTTCTTCACAGGGTCAGCAGTCCCACCACTTTATCGGCCATCATTCTCACCCAAAGTCATCACCAGCCGACACCACCGCCACCAGTGCCTGGACTCCACGGGGGATCTATCTTGTGGCTGTGACTCTGGGATGATAGTAGTGACTTTGCTGATGTAAATATCGCTGTTGCAGCTCTAGAAACAATATGTGGCTTTATTTAAACTATAAATCACTTTTAATCCTGTTCTGAATTTATTCTTTTTTTAAATGATAATAAAAAAGTTCTATAAAAAACTATGTTCTTTAGTCATGAAAAATAACCAATAAGATAACTGATAGAGAACCACGCCAATAAGAGTATTTATAAAGATATCATTTTAACCAATATCTTGAGATGCACAGTGCACAATACGATATATTTTATTTTTTAATGATAATAATACTCAAAAATTATGTCAAAATGCAAATAACATCATATGTTGCTGTTGCATATTGCTGACTCAACTATTATTCTGCTTGTAGCTTAATATGATCCTTTCAGTCAGTTTCATTTGTAGTTGTGGTGTTACGCTGCTGTAACTGAGAGATGAAATGTGAGCACCTTCGTGATTTTGATTGTGTGTGCGTGTTTAAAAAGTAGCCTACATACGTGGAAGATAAATAATAATCATGCAGTCTTGGTACAGATTCATTTGTGTTTGGGTCTGGATCTAGACTACAGTCTGCTTATTACCCCTGGTCTATGAGGTGGCCTACGTAGGTGTAACATTCCAGGCCTGAATGTTGGCCCTGTGCTCAGCATCAAACAGCTAACAGACCAATTTAGCAACCAAGTAAAGTGAATATTGAACTTAGATTCATGAGGAACTCCAAATGACTGCTAATGTTGCTTTGTGTCTGCTGGATGGACGGTGACTGATTACTAGCACATTAATAATAATGGCAACTTTATAAGTTGATAATGTGTTGCAACAATACAGCTTTGGTAAGATTTTGTCTTAATATTGAAGTCACATGTCTTTATGTCAAGATACTAATGGTCTCCACCAAAAATAAAGCAATCTCCAATGATTTGTGTCATTTATTTAGTTTGCTTGTAACTTTAAGCAGCTAAAAGGTGTTTTTAACTGGTTATGAAACAGTCTCAATTTAATACTGATGCCTCTACATGACCTTCATAAGCAAGCAAGACCATCGGCGAGGAGATCGGCCACTTCTATACGGTTATTCTAAATATCTGTTATTCTAAATATCTGTCCCCAGGTCCATTTCAGGACATTTAATGCAGATGGCTGTGTACAGTCCATGGTGGTATAGGTCACAGTGGACATTACTGTAATACAACTGGTTTATAACATGACATTTGGCCTATGTTGGCCTACCAAACCATATAATTGGGTTTTTAGTATGAAGACATAACATCACAAGAGAATGTTGATGACTTTAGCTTTCTCAACAAAATCACTATTACCAATCTGTTAGTGTAAGCTTACATGTAACTTAGTGTGTGAACGATACTAAAACAAAGCTGACTTTGTTTCATCATCATCATCATATTACAGTTATTAATCTTACATAGCCACAAACTGATACATTACCTCATCACTATGTATCCTGCAAACAACTATGTTAAAAAAAGAAAAATAATATTAAAAAATAACTTGTGACTTTCTTTCACTCGCTTTCAATTCAAATGCCTTATTCATTCCAGGAAAAACATTACCACTTAATACATAACTTAATCCAATGAGTATATGCTATAGCCCACTGCACAGATGTTTTAATTTATATTGCCTGATTAGACATCACTGCACACGCTGTTCCTGGTTGACATGTCCCTGACTTTCCTGTAAGCTTTGTTGCACCTGTTAGGTCATGACTTCAATAAATTAGACCATAATCATAATTTAATTCACTGATATTTGGTTACATTACAAAATGTCCAACAGCGGATCTCAATCTGATTAGAGGTCTAATCAGCTGCAGTAATTGAAAACATGTGTGTGAGTGTACATTCAGTATATATAATTATTTAGAACATTTAATTAGTGATCTAAAGTAAGGAGCTTAGGTTAATTAAATGTTTATTTTCTCTACAAATTTTATTCCAGGATAAAAAGGAACATGGGAATCATAAGTTGATACAGCTTGGTATTGATATAATTGAGTAATAAGGGGCGTTTCTGACTAATAAACAACAAACAGGGGCTGCTTGTTCAATGTCAAGGACGACTGCACGCTGCCACAGAGGGATGTAGGAAAAAACACAATAGTAAGGCTGTGCAGGCTGTTCAAATATCTGTAAGTGTCTGAACCAGGTAGAACGTCCTGACATGAGCTAATTTACGGTTTACTCCACCAACATCTAGATCGAGGAGAAAATTACGACTGTTGTGATAACCTTCCAGAGGTGTAGTCTGTTCTGAAAGGAGTATAAACCACTGTGCAGAGTTTATTAAACCTTCAAACTGGACTTGCTAGGTTTGCATTTAATCTTTTCCCTGTACCTTGTAGCATGCGTTGCTTTGCCGTAGTGCTATTGTCAGACCGAATGCACCCATAAGGTATGTGCGTGTGTGTTGTATGTGTGTGTTTGTGTGTGTGGTGCACCTAGGGGACAAAAGTGGGTGTGGGGGTGGAGTGATGAATTATAGAGGGGCGACGAAGGGGAGGGAAGGCTGATATGTTTCCTCATCTCTCTCTGCATGTGAGCTCAGTGATGCTCGTCGGTCGGTGCGTTGACATGTTTTGTACAGCTTCTGTTATCAATGTTTCATAACCTCCCAGGCTGAGAACATTGTTCAGGGAACTGTCATGCTCAGGGAGCTTCATTTCTTCTGCTGTGTGTTTATGTTTCCATTCATGTGGGATTAGTAGAGCCAAAGTGAATGCACCATACCAAAGCCTATAGATTACCAGGATATTCCTTTTAGTTAGGTCATTTTTCAGACACCCATACTGTTATCATTTCAGGAAACTGGCTTGTTATTACACTGTCACGTATTTGTTCCAGTCACACTGCCTGCCTCTATTAAGCACCTTCTTTTAAACTGGAAAAGCAGGAATTAATATACAGTAAAAATGTATAGTAGGTACGCTGTAAGTGGGCATTTCATTTTAGAAATGTAAGATCAAAGTTAGGGTTCACTGTTGTTCCCTGAAGTCACATCAGACTGACACTTGAGCTTTGAAGGTCATTAAGGCTGACCAGGAGGGTCAGGGTTACATCTTTGCTGTACAGTTCTAGACCAGTTGTAGTTGACGTAGAGACGCAAGTGAACAAGCCGCTCCAGTAGTCAAGACTTGATTAAAGCATGTTTGATTTTTCCAAATTTTTAGGCTGAACCAGTCAGGATTTTGCTATTTTCTTTAGTTGCCAAAAGCAGAATTGAACCAGTAATTTCACATGGAGCTCAAAATTTAGATAATTGTAATTAAAAGATACAGCTGTGTGTCACCCCTATACCAATAAATGTATTTCTATAGAAACAAGTTCCAAATTCTATATCAATTATTATCAAATAATTAGGATATAATCTGTACTGATGAATTATCACCAGGCACATTTAACATCTTTCAGCTCATTGTTTTGGTCTTACAGGTTACAACTTTCCTTTTTTTTTGGTTCATTCTCACTGCTCTCATCAGGTTTGTTTCCAGCAGCAGCAGGCAGCAGTTTTCAGTGAAGAAGCCATTATTAACACACTGTACATTATCACCCAGCAGCAGATTAGTAGACACAATTAGTGACTAGCTGGTGAACAACTCTCTCAGTAGTTGGTAGACAGCAAAATAGAACTAAATAGAACTGTTGCTCACATGCTTATCATATCAGCTTTATAAGGTGATATTCTAATGTTGTGATTACATCGCAATACACTGCCCCCAACTGGCCAAAAACAATTATCAAACACAAAGGTGGGGTGAAAAAATAGCTGACATAGAGAGGGGTACAATGCAGTAATCATTTAAATATCCCTCAAATATCCCTCAGTTCTGGAGCAGGAGCATACTCATGCCCTTTACACCTATTATTTCTTCATCAGAACCCCAGTGTAGTGTAGGGGCGACTGAAAGCCATTTGAAAAGCCAACTGAATGACTTATCACTTAACTCTGACTCGAGTACTGTATCTGTACTTTTGGTTTTCCTGGATCGGTTTCAAAAGTAGCCAGTATCAATCATCATGACACACTCTGTTCACCTGAACACAGATTGTTCCAGCACCTGAACCAGTGGCCGTTAAATTAAATATAGACCGAGTCAGTCTGACCCCTAGACTATTTTAAGCTGATTAAACAGTAAACTTTCTGTTGCTTTAGATAGAATGTTGTCTCAATGGCTTGATCCAATTTGGTGCTTAAGATGGATTATATGTGAGTGTCTATATTTCCTAAATAGTTTTATTGTTTACTTAACAGGTTTCCAGTTAGAAGCCTACAGCTGCTGTCTATGTCTTCTTTCCTCTCTTACACCCTCATTACTCTCTTTTACTCAAGGCTTTCTTTGCTCCTTTGTTCCCCCCATTTGTTCTTGGAATCTCATATTACTATATTTTTCTCAAAAGTCCATATTTTCCCCAGCTAGCTTATTACTTTATGGCTGCATTGCTGCTTGTAGCTTCTTGTGCTATTGTTTTGCGCTGACTGTATTATTCATAATAGCATCTCCTACCTTAAACACAATGTAATCAGAAAAATTAATTCAGTGCACCTAAAACTGCAAGTATTTATTTCCGATTGAAATCTGAAGTCTTTTTGTGTTTTCACAGTGAGTCATCATTTATCATCAGTGTGTTTGTTGGTGAGAGTGGGTGTCTGGCAGGTCTATTCTGAGCTGGTTGAACCGATGAGAGATAACTCCCAGCCCCATCACCAGGAAGTCTTTGTCTGTGAACAAATAAATCAGCACAGTGATGGAAGTTTGGGTATAATGATCTTGCTCTGCATCCTTGTCAAAATGTTGTCTCATTTAACTTATTACATCAAGGATCTGAACGTCAGCTTGCATACCTAATGATGGAGGAGCAGTGAAGAGGTGGCAGACTAGCAGCTACTGTCCTCACTTCCATTGGAATTATTTGCTTCCATGTTAGCAGTTTGTGAATCAGCTTGGATCAATAGTAATAAAGTGATAATAATCAGAGCAGCGTTAAGTTTCAGCTGTACTGTAGTTATGTAACATGGTAAACAGCAGCTCTGGGATTCTGCACCCACGCTTCATTCTCAGTGGCTGAACAAACTAACTGAGTTGAAGTAAAAGAAAACAAAAATTGCAGGAAAAAGGGAAAAAGACTGATAGCAAAAAAAGCTAGACGTAATGGATTTATCACTGTCAGGTCCTAATGAACCAAGATAAGCAGGAATGGCCCCCTCGCACAGAGAATGAACTCCACTCTCATCATTTCACCCCTCCCCCTGACAACAGGAGCATAAACATGTCATCTTCATTTGAGAGGAAAAAACCTGTTCGTACAGCTTATAAATTCATCAACATGAGCTCTCGCTGCTGTCATTCACTGCTCTTCTGTCTATTAGTTATGATATGAGTGTCTTGTCGGTGTCTTCAAGAGTCGAGATACATGGCATTTTTATCACATACATGTCATACACTCTCCACAGTGCAGGTGCATTGATACAGGGGATCAATAGTGCCACATGTGTTGCACGGTTGAATGAACTGATGTCTCTATATCAGATACAGAGATAAAAATGTTCCTACCATTGTTTTCTATCATAATACAATCTTACGATGTGCTGCACAAGCGGGATGAACTTAAAACAGAAGAAAGATGTGGTAATGCGTAACAACAATGCGTGATAAGAGGGATAAAAGCTTAATAGAAACAGGTTGAACAGTAAGAATAGAACACAACGCAAGAGCCTTTAGAGTATTTACCTCCAAGGTTACACAATCCTGGAATTTTCATTTTGTCTTTAGTGATGCTAGTGGCATGCCTCTGGGGATGTCAATGTCTGCCTGTCAGTCAGTGCACCACTTTAGTCTTTACTGTAATACCTCAACAAAAATTGGATGGATTGCCTTGAAACTGTGTACAAACGTTCATGTTCTCCAGAGGAGGATGAATCCTACTGACTTTGGTGATCCTCAGACTTTTCCAGTAGAGACACCATGAGATTGACAGTTGTTATTCAGAGAAATATCTTGACAACTACTAGATGGATTGCCATCAGATTTGTTACAGATGTACAAAGTCCCAAAAGGATTTATGTCCCCGGTACTTTTTCCTGCTAAAAGCAGGTCAAAGTTTTCACGCTTTCAGTGAAATATCTCAACATCTCCTTGGTGGATTGGCACCAGTTTGTGCAGATATTCAGGGTTCCCAGATGATGTATTCTAAAGACTTTGATTTTTCCCTGACTTTTCCTGGAAAAAATATTGGATGTATTGTCATGAAATCTGGGCAATGGATATTCCACTGCAATATGTATGGACATACAACAGTGTTGTTCATTTCTTGTTGGCAGCCTTGACATGTTAATCTCAGGTTGTTACAGATTAAAATTCCAACTACAAAGTTAAATTGACATGTCTATGTGTGTTGAAATGAAATGTCACAACTTAAACTTGGGCATATAACCATCTTATGGATAACTTTACTTACTTACAGTAATTATCCTCTTCATCCTGACTGGGACATAAGGCCGCAATTATACACAACCACTGAACTCTGTCTTGTGCTTTGGTCTGTGCTTCGTCCCATGACGGACCCATTTCTTTCAGTTCAATCATCGTTGTCCTTCGCCAGGTGGCTTTTGATTTGCCTCTCTTTCTCCTCCCAATCGGGATCCATCTCAATGCAACTTTTGGTATCCTTTCATTGGGCATCCTCAGTACTAGACCAAGCCATCGTAACCTGAATTTCCTTATCTCAAGGGACATATTCATGCTGCCTATCTTCCTGTAGAGGTCCTCATCTGAGAGGATGAGGACCAGTAGATATTACAGATTTTACGTAAGCAGATATTGTATAAAATGTCGACTTTTCTCGAATCATTTTGGACAGCCTTAAGGTGGCTGTTGTAAAGCCTGATCCTAGATTTGAGGCAGAGTGAACTAAAACCACCTCTGGCTTTGTTAAGACCTGACTTGATATCTTTTTAGGTGACATGTTCACTGCTAATGAGTCTAACAAGGTATGAGAAATATTCAACGCATTCCAAAGCCTCTCCATTGATGGTGATTGGGGGTAGGGTACTGTCTGAGCATGATTGCCCATCCCTGGGTCTTTTTGTGATTTATGTGCCAACCAGTTCATTTTGCATAATTTCTTAACCTGTCAGACTTTCCCTGGAGATAAATCCACAGGGATGACAGGAGTGCCTGATTGTTGGCAAACTCAAGGTCTTCCAAGTACATATATGAACAAGGTCCATTGGATTCTATTGGAACGGTCCCATGTTGTTTGGCATATCAACCAGCTGATGGTGATTAGAAACAGTATTGGGGAGAAAATGCAGCTTGTCTTACTCCAGACTTCACAGAGAATGACTCATTGTTGATAGAAATTCTCAATGATGGTTACAATTTTGGGTAGTACTTGTTATACCCTTAAGAGCTTCCATAGGCTGAACACTGTCTTATGTATTAACTTTTAATCATTTTACTCTACAAGTTTGATGAGCTCAAATGCACCATTACTTTTGATTTATGTGAGTATATAAGATGTTAGAAGAAGCAAATGTGCAGACTGGCACACCTTCATGAGCTGTGTCTTTTCAAAGAATCAGGCTCCTTAATTGGAATGCAGTATTTGACAACCCATACCAAACATTTTCCCACAGCACTCCATAGGATTTAAGATTGATGAATGTTTTTTGCTACTTTCCTGGCAGGACAGTTACAGGTAGGTAATCCATCATGGAGTGTCTTTTTATTTCTCACATGGTTACTTTATTGCTGTGTGGTAATAAAGTTAAGAGCAGGAACTGTTTCTTCTTTGGTGATGTGTTGGTATGCTGGTGTTAAGTTGAGGAAAACACTTTGTAAAACATTAAATTAGCTTGATGTTATTGTGATTGGCAAATTGCCCTAATTCATTCATATCATGTGTATCAACAGACATAAAGCGAGCTGTGGCAACTGTACGTTTTGCATGTTTGACGCATTCCTAATTCTCATAAAGTTACCTTTACGTTACTTTGGTTTTATTGATACAGATAAAACAAATCATGATGAAAAGAACCTTTTGTGGGCTTCACACAGCATTCGAGTTACGAATAAAAAGAGCTATATTGACTAGCAATAAAACACTGCCATAGTGGCTAAACTGAAGGTGGAAGCATGCATGCAGAAAATGATAAATGAATGAAGATAATTTAAATGCACAAGATCTTTACAAATAAAATTGCAGCTGATGTAGTGTTGCCAAATTTCAAGTGTTTGTATGGCCCTGATTTTTTCATACTTGGAAAGATGTGCATGTCTTAGTGCTGCTGTATTTCGCTGAGAGAAAAGATGATCCATCAGCAACATCTTATCTGTCTGCATCAGTTTTGTCACACCTGTCATGGATATGGCTTTAGGGTTAGACACATTGTACCTGTACACTGATGGAGGAACTCCATTTAAAATTGCAGCATGTGGGCCAGATGACTTTTTACTTGGGTTCAGGTGCAGTCCATCATACCAAACATATTTGCAGACACAATACATTACATGAATATTGCCATTAAAAAGGTGGTATGGCTTACAAAGGATATACGCTTGCAAACCTTAATGAAACCTTAATAACAGCATGTTTACATGGCAATTAAGCCATAATAAATAAATAAAAACAGAAAGAAAGACAGAGCATACAATGGCGATGGCTTGATGGTTGAGTCAGAACAATTAAAATCAACAGAACAATCCAAGTAATCAAATCAATGATTGATTGCCACTAATCATTTTTACATTATTTGAATTACTAAGACTCAAAGGGGTCCATTAACATTATTCTTATGTTCCTGGACCCCCTTCCTGTCCTTTCATTAACGTGTTCTTACAAAACCCAATTTACTGTATGACATGCTTGTGTGGCATATACAATACCACTCAGAAGTTTGGACGCACTTTCTCATTCAAGGGAATGGGGAGGTCTTAACTTTGGCTGTTGTTGTACCTGTACAGTGACTTTGTCATAAACTTATCAATACAGAAAATTAAAAATATGTAAAATCACCCTGGGGTTAAGATGTGGTTAAGATTTGGGAAAGATGGGGCTATGAAAGGAAGGAAAAAAACAGGGTTAAACAGGAAAAGTCAAAGTTAATAGTAGGTCTGTGACAGTACATACACTCCAATCACCTGCATGAAAGACAGACTTGGCACACAACATCCCCAATTTCCACACACACACACACACACACACACACACACACACACACACACACACACACACACACACACACACACACATATACACACACACACACACTGCTTCCTGTGTTGTCACTTGGTATACTGGACTGTATGGACACACTGATAAACCCTTAGAGTGTGATCCATTCTTTACAGATATTTTTGGCATCCTAAACTGTGTTATGTGTTCATAATGTGCTATTACAATAAACCAAAATAATTCCTTTTACAACTGAATGTAGGCCAATCCTCATGGAGACAATAAATTAAATATCCTGAATGACTGAGATCTGAGATTGTCTCTGTAAGGGCTTTCTCTCTTGGATAGAACATTCATTCTCAAGAACAAGATCTGTTACAAAGTATGAAGTCCTGATTCAATTAATTAAGCTAGCTCAAACTTTAAAGGCAGGAATCATCGACCCTCCTCCCTGGCCCAATGAGTGAGAGTGGTGATCAAGCAAGGTAGAATGTGAATAAAGAGAGCGAGCGGCGTTGGCAAGAGCAAAGCCTATTATGATTGTTTCACAGCAGTTACGTTTTAAAGCAAAAATAACACACCCACTCTCTGCTCTGCGTGTGTGTCAGTCAAACAGATGCACAGAACGCAGAAGAGCAGCACACAGCAGAGGAAGGAGACAGAGAAGCAGGGGAGACATTGACGCACATAAAAACACAGTGATGTAACCTGGAGTCCTGGAGTTCAGCATCCTGAACACACAGCAAAATAATAAGAAAATAACTGACAAGCACAGAGGAGGATCTTCTTAAATACACCACCGCACACTTCTGTATGAAACTATGCATTGTTTTGTTTTTTTAGGAAAATCCTACATAGTGTGCCTTTAAGCCTGAGTCTTGGCAGGATTAACAGTGAGATGACCTGATACTAAGTGTGGCAGAGCAGTGAACTCACACAGAATGGTTTGAAGCTCTCATTAAATTCACTAAATTAACATATACTCAGAAACCTGGTCCTGGCTGAGTGGTGTTCTGATGTTCTTGCCCTTCTTTGCATATTTTAGTGAGCTTTGTCACAAAGTAAGGAGGGAATGTAACTCAGATGAAGACTTAAGACAAGATAATGGCAGCTGAAGTCACACTCAAAATCATCCATTGTTCTCCCTGTTGCTCGAGAAAGGGAGAAAAGAGGCATCAGTAACTTCAATACATATTTTAATAAAAGGCGCACTGAGCTGTTATAGTGTTTATCTGATATCTGATCGGTTCCACTGCTGATGAAATGTGTGGGTGAGAGAACATTTATTTGTAAGGGTGAAGTTGCGAGACCCAGGAAGATGATAGAACTTTCTTCTTGTTCTTTGTTCATTTTTACAATTCATTCATTTGTTGCTGTTAATTTATAGGTAGATGTTTTCTATTCGTATTTTTGGCAGTTACCTACCACATACATAACCAGTTTTTAGTGTCCCCAAAATGCTTATACTGAACACAAATATGTCTGTATTTGCTTGTCATTTCTGCATTTTCATATTTCTTTGTTGTATGTCTATCGTCAAATTGGTAAATGTGTTCTGAAATTGTTTGTTTTTTAATTTATTGCAGTGTTTTTGGATGCAGCTTGGTAATAACGAGGTAATATTTTGATAATAAAGAGGCAATAATAATGTATGTACAATGTAATGTATTATAATGGTAATTAACAGGTAATAGCTTGGTGTTAACAATGTGTATAAATAAGTAATGTTAGACTTAAATGTTTGTAACAGGGTTATAAGGGGCCAAGCAGTAAATATACAGAAACACAACTATTTAGTAATAGTACAGT
The DNA here is from genome assembly GCF_963691925.1 of Scomber scombrus. Lineage (NCBI taxonomy): Eukaryota > Metazoa > Chordata > Actinopteri > Scombriformes > Scombridae > Scomber > Scomber scombrus. The sequence continues at coordinate 3,798,842 of NC_084970.1, read as the reverse complement.
AAAATATCAGTAACAATACAGCAATCTGCCAATAATAAGTTTATATCATATTTTTTATTTAAAATGGTAATATGGTGACATTTGTGGAGTAAAAAAAAGGATAATAATGAGGTTATATTGCTCATTTTCAAACTATCATGGGCCACTATCAGTGTAGTACTTTTCAAATTACATGACAATTCTTAGAGGTCAAAATTAGTAATTACCATGATTATAGTGCTGAAATTCCCTCTTGTTTTAAGGTAATACTGTAAAAACTGCACTGCATCATACTGCATTATTAAATAATAAAATACTGCTTAATACCCCCTTTTGGCTCCTATTATACTGCTACAAAAATGTATAGTATTCTCCTTACTCTTTATACTGGAGATGGATGTTGGCACAGGCAGTGTCCCTGAATAAGAATAAACAGGTGTAGAGTATAGATGGGTGACTGATGTGCCTTTTCACATCATATATCTTAAAAAAAAAAAAAAAAGGAATTCCATCGTTTCTGGTAATCTGGTTGATACTAAAGCGGTAATCTGACTGCTGCATCTGTGCTAAAAACTCATGGACCCTGCAGTGTATATTCAGCAAGGTTTTCCTGGAAGACAGATCTGTGGCCTTTATGGAAATGGGTCATCAGTCCTGGCCCAACACGGTTCTGCTCTGTTGGAACGAACATACCATAACGTGACCTGGTCCTCCAGCCCCTCACACGCGTGCACACACACACAGAGTAGAGGTGATCGATCATCGCAAAAGGCTGACAGGTGTGGAGAGGAGACGAACATGTAGCCTCTGCTCTGTGTCTGCTGTTCAGAGACCCTGCACCTGGCTCATGTGGTGGGAAGCTGTGTGTGCGTGTGCGTGTGTGGTGTGTGATGTGTTCTGAGGAGGATGCAGGATTAGCACATCTGCTGCAGTGGTACAGTGATAAAATATCTCTCCCTGTATTGACTCTGGCAGAGGCAATCTGCTTCCTGCGAGTAGCAGCCATGTTATTTTGATTCATCATAGCTACAGCAGCACACACGCAAACACACTCTGACAAGGAGGATGAAAGAAGAGGTTGCAGCTGTGGAATTTAAACTCAGACCTGCAAAAACACAGGTTGATTATGAGCGCACGTCTTAACTGATAAAGCAGTCACTGAACCCATTTCCAGACACAATGCTGTTTCTTAAAGAAGAGTTATTCTAATTAGACACGCTTTAAGTAGACAACACCAAGATGCTTTGGCATTTGAAAATCCAATCCGATCCACTTTATTTATATAGCACGATTTTAACAAACACAAGGTTTCCAAAGTGCTGCTATCAAGATAAAACACAATAGATAACACAATAGAAGCAAAATAAAAAGATGAACATACAAGTCAAGACAAATGAACATCTATATGCTCCACAAAAGAAACAATATTTTCGATATATTTAGATTACCATAATTGTATGTAACAAAGGCATAGAAATCAATGTCAGCAGGCTCATGGAAGAACATATAGTGTGTACTTTTCATAAAAACCTATTTTATTTCCAGTTAGAGTGACATTACAGTGTTTAAAGATGCTTCCGAACATACAAACATAAACGCCTTATAGACAAGCTTTACTTCAATTTTTATTTAAAGGTCTTCATATGGATTTTGCAGGTGGTCCAGGGTTCAAAACAATGCTAGCAAAACACACAATGACAATGACAGTAAGTTGAAATGATGAGCCAGGCTAGTCATTGCTGTGCTTACATCATGCTAACATGCTTACGATGACAATGCTAACATGCAGTTGTTAAGCAGGTGTATTGTCTACCCTGTTGACTATGTTAACAGGGTTGCTAACACCCAGTTTAGAGTGTTACCATGCTAACATTTGCTAATTAGCACTAAGCACAAAGTAAAGCTGTGGCTGATGGGAAGGTCAATAGTTTTACAGGTATTTGGTTGTAAACCTAATTATTGGATAAATGCAAATGTTGACCTGATGATGGTGCTACATGAAAAGTCAGAAGCTCATCAAAGTGATAACAGTTTTTTCTGAGGAGAACATGAATAGTTGCACAAAATGTCATGGAAATCCAGCCAATAGTTCTCAAGACAAATATCAACCTGCAGGTGGTACGAAAGGAAAAGTCAGTGGATTATTGAAGTCACCCACCTTACCATAGATCCATGTTACTTGTGTGGCAAAAACACTTTATACCGGTGTGCCATATACCCGCCCCTGGTCCGAGTCCAGCAAGGGACCTTTGTTGCATGTCATAGCCATCTATCTCTCTCCCTCCTTGTTTCCTGTTGGGTTTTTAAAAAAAATTAAATGTGTAACCTTTACTAAAACTACACACATAATAGCCTACAAGGGAATGATGGATTGGCTTAGTAGAGTGAATGAACACTGTTTTCCTGTAAGCAAAGCCTTGAAACTGAGCTCAACAGGTATAACTGGATGCATTGGCCAATCAAAGACAAAGAATGCAGGCATAGGCAGAGTGGTGTTGTCAAGCAACAGTTGAACTATAAAGAACAACTTTATTGTGAGACTCACAATTAAGACAAATATGTAGCCTTAAGGTTCAATGGGTAGATCTCATCAAAGGAATAGTGAATGCGCTGGCTGAGGACTTGTTCATCAAATGCTGTCAGATCAGTTGATTTTGCCTTTTCTAGCTGGCTAATATAAGTTACTGGTTGCTGAGTGATGGAAATATGTTCCTCCATAGCTAGTATGCACACACTGTGAATCTTTATGAGCATGCTACAGTAATATGACAAACACAAACTGGACATCAGAACAGAAGTACGGTATAGACACCATTATTCAGGTCCTATAAATGGCTTTAGCAATTTTTCAGCTTTTTCATTCAGGTTTGGAATTCACTAATTTTAACCCCGTAACACCAAGTGAATCATCTTTGAAATATGAGTTTTAGAGACCTCTATATCATCAATGTGATCATTTTTTTCCTGAAAAACCTGATGTATATGATCAAATACATGTAGTACACAGATAAACCACCAGGGGACCTTTTATTTGAGGCACCCAAGATGGATGTTCTCAATCAGTGACCCACAATTTTGAAGCATGGATATTTTTGCAAGTATTTGTCAGAAGGTCCAATAAACAGTCCAGTTTCTGGCAAATATTTGATGGCTTGGGCTTTACAGGGTTTAAACACCATGTACATCACCTTTTCAACAAGAAACCTTATAGAATGATTGTTATCTTTTCTAACCCTAATCCTTTTTTCTTTATTACCAAAATGTATTTTATGGGTGAACATGTTTAAGTTGTGGTTGCGACATTTTGGTTTTTTACCCTTAAATCAAATATTACTTATGACCATCAACTACAAATGTTGGAAAAGAGACATTACATCATTGCAAATGTATGTTGAATGTACAGTGAGCAAATGCCTACTGAAGCTGCTCAAAGTGGACTCAATTTAAAAGTTATTGACTCAAAAGCATTGTGAATCAGGTCATACAGGATTGAAAGAAGACTGAGGGGCAAGCAGCAAAGAAGAATGAGAGAGGCAGAAAGTAATTAAATTATAATAGAAGACCTTGTCTGTGTTTTTCCTGCAATTTAATTCAGAGCATAGTGGAGTTAATAGGGCAGAGAGGAGAACAGGGAGGATAGAAAGTCTGATACACAGCTATATGCTCAGTTTTTAACATATAGCGATACAGATGTTGTGTGAGTAATAATAATGATAACAATACTAAGAAAATATCTTTGCTAACACTAAAGCTACATCACCTACCTGAGCATAATGTACAGTTTATTGCTCTTGACTGGCTGACTGCTGATTGAGGTTAACCAGATTTTTCCACAACTGCACACCATCTGGACTGTCTGTCTGTGTTTGCTCACTGATACATACTTTCATGATACCAACATGTAGAGTGAAATAAACCTCCTCTTGTCTTTTATTTCCTCCCTTCCTTCTTTTCCTTTATGCTTTTTCTATGTTGCTTTTTGGTCTGCATCCGTTTCTATTCTGCCACCTGTTCAAGTAAATGGTTAAATCCACTCCAATCACTATTTTAACATCAGCAATGGTTGACATTACCATCATGTGTAATGTGAAACGGGTCGCTCTTAAGGAGCAACCCATAGAGAACTATTACTGACTCCGCAGTTCTCCTCAGCTCTAAAGACTTTTAGCATCTTTCAGCTCATTGGTTTGGTTTTATTGCCCGCAAATCTTTGGCTTTACATCGCTATTGAGAGTCATTTCATCAGTTTGGAAAATCCCACTGTACACTACAAGCAATGAATAGCAGATAGACACAGCTAGTGACTAGCTGGTGGACATAGTTGAGCATTTTGTAGCTTAAGCTAGATGTTTCTCAGGATTTTGTGGACTATGGACTTTTTCTACTGAAGGTCAGCTATGATCCAAAAAGTGCAAAAATCGATAAATCAGTAAACACTAAAAACATGATACAATACGACTTTGTCCACGTTAAAGGTGCAATGTTCAGAATATAGTGGCATCTAGTGGCAGAAATAAGTATGTTATAATTTGTGTAACATCCCATGAAAATAAGAATAGTTGTGTTTTCATTACCTTTGAATGAGCCCTTTATATAGGGAGAGGGCCCTCTGCCATTGAGCCTGCCATGTTGCACCCCCCCCAAAATGGACAAACCAAACACAGATTCTAGAGAGGATCATTCATGGTTTTTTTTGCATGTTTTGGGGCCACCATAGGTTTTCCTACACGTTTGGAAGGGGAGGGGTGAGGTGGAGAGGTAATCAGTTGGTTGCAATGTACAACCTCACCACTAAATGCCACTTAATCTTACACATTGGTCATTTAAAGGTTTGTATGGATTCCTAAATGTAAACCTAATTGTGTTACCATTCAGAATGTTTAACTTGCTGAAAGTAACAGGAAGATGGCATATAGAGTTTGCCCTCATTTTATCAGACATAGGTATAAATTATCACCCAATTCTGTGTTAGACCTTTTTAGCAAAATTCAATCCAACAGTAAGGCTCTTTTGAATTAAATAATAGTACTATCTCATACTACCTACATTTTGAGTTAATGCCTGTCGTCCAAACGGGTCAAAATTGACCCGAGGACAACAGGAGAGTTAAATGTCTTTCATTGTGTAACTTGGCAGACAAACAAAATATGATTTGCTTCTTTAGGTAATGACAGCAAAGATGAGGAAAGGTATAGGAGGGGAGCAACTTGTGACAAATGTCCAAAGATATGAAATCATAATGGTGTGTGCTTCCGCATAAGACACATCGTTCAGATGTGGAGTAGCTGTGTACAAAGAGTCGCAGCTGGACGGTTCAGAGCAGAAGTGAATTTCAGCTTCCCTGACAGTAAAACACAGCACAGTTACAAGAGAAAGAAATCACAGAACATAGGGTGAGTTGTTCTCCAGCAAACAAAGCAACAACAGCCATACACTAAACAGCATCATAGAAAACATGTTTGCATTTACATTCATCATGTTGGGGATTGACTTTTTATTGTCTGCTATCCTCTGATTGTGATCATAGTGTCTGTTTTGTGCTGAGAAATAAAATTACTTCCACCTGATGCTTGAACTATATAATTTTGAAAGTTTCATGATGCTTGTTTTGTTTTGACAACAGCTGACATCTCTTTTCATTTTTAACTACATGCTTTGATATGTGCCACTTACTGAAGAGTCTTCATTGTGTGAATTTATGTAAAATATAAACATTCCTACTCTCATGGATACACTTTCTATGGATAATGTTATCCTGTGTGCATTGCATTGAGGGTACTTAATCCTGTGATGTCTGAATCATCAAATAATTGCCACTGGCTTTTTTATGTATTGGACCTTCTGACAACAATTAAACAAATTAAATAACACTTTGCATTTATGAGGTTTGTTTTGTATCATATTTTATACATCCAGAATTTGTGGGGTTTTTTAAAACCAAAAAAACACATTGGATACAACACGTTTTGACCCCTTAAAGCTTCTGCATAGAGCTCATATCACCCACAACATGAAAATGACAGTTGACAGATTTACAGATGAATGAGCTTCTATACCTGCTGTATCTAATTTGATACACACATTTTCAACAGGAATTTAACATTAAAAACATTTACCATAAAATGACTAATATATATTTAGTAATTAAAACATTGCATCAATCCAGTAACTATTGCTATTGAAGTATCAGTAACTATTTGAATGTTTTTCTTACTCTCACTTTTTCAAAATTGGCAAAGAATAGCTTCATAATTGTGGATCACCAGGAAAATGTCCTGGTGGTCAATCTGTGCTTTACATGTATCTGATCGTGTACATCAGGTTTTTCAGGGAAGAAATGATCACACTAATGATGTAGAGGTCTGTCTGATTTTCTTTGGCCATATTTAGACGGTGGAAGCAAACCACAAAATTGACATAACTTTTTTTTTGGTTGATGGAAAATTGTTGGAAATCAGATGCTTATTCCAGAAACAGAGAGACATTAGCGTTCAATTGCAGTTTGTGGTCTTCACCAACTCCTCAGAAAATATTTGGCTCTCAAGCTGCTAAATTCATCACAATGTTCACCAGCTAGACTAACTTGTCTGATGTTTGGTCCTGAGCAGGTGGTGTACTGTTGGTTTATCAGAACTGAAAACAGCTGTGTGCTGCTGCTAGAAACAACGTTTGTGATAACATTGTTTGTGGGCTGAAGACATACACTTTTTAAACTAGGCCACAAATACAATTTGTACAATTTGTTGTCTTTTAAAACGGTACAGTAATTTCCTATAAGGGATCCGTATCAGGGCAAGTCTTGGTATCTCCTAAAATGAATTCTTTCTCTACAGTTCTCAGCTGTGTTTTATATCAAATCTTTTACATCTCAACATTCATTATATCAAAACAGTCAGGTGCTTCACATTTACAGCCAGCACTGACTGCTGCTTTCATTACTAAAATATGATGAACCTTGCATGTGGCAGGTCATATCAGCTGTTAACCCAACAGTGAACTTTGCTGCTATTTGTTTACTGTTTCCAACCACAAGTGTCACATTTCCAACTGCCAGTCAGGACAGTTTAAGCTTAACCTTGACTTATTGTTTATTCTTGTAGCCATGATGAGTTTGCCTAACTTTAAGGAAGTTGTAACTTTAACCCAGAAATAGAAATCCATTGAAATATGGATGTTTTTCAAGGAAGATATGAAAGAAGACACTGTCTGCTTGTGTACTTGAGACTATCAGGTAAGGATTGAGGAGCCGAGGATTCAGACAGTGATGGTTCGCTCAGAACTTAATAATGCAGCAAGGTCTGTGGGAGCAGCTAGAGGGACATTATAAGAGATATCAAATAGCGATCAGACTCAGTCTCACATCAAAATGTCTAATAGCTTCGTTGGTCCACTGTGAAAAATGTATTTATGTCACAATAACGGGGTCTTAAATTGTTAGATGCCTATGTTACTAACAGGCAGCAGGTCCTCCAGTCAGCCAATCACAAAGCTTCAAATTCTGGATTTCAAATTCAATGAATCTTTTGTTGTGCTTGAGAATCAGGGTCTCACTAAGGGGACACCATTGTTGGGACCTAGTAATAGTGGGGAAGCCATTATTTAGGGGAGTGGATCTAGTCTCATAACGGGAGGACTTTTTGGGGGGGTGGCATGACGGACTCCACAGTCTCGTCAAACAAGAACAGGAAGCAGATACAGGGGACCGTTTCCGCTGGACAAAGTGGTGCGAGTGCGCCCACTCTTGGTCAAAGCTCCAAAACACACCAGCTCAACAGCAACACACATGGGGAATGAATGAGGCTAGGATGTAGCTTAGCTTGTATCCTATGCTACCTCACTAACACCTGAGTGGTGTGGGATGTGAATATGTGTACGTGTGTGTGCGTGGTTAGTAAGAGGACGAGAGAAAGAAAGAAACGGCGATCAAGAGAGAGAGAAAGTAGCAAAGCTTGGTACAAAAGGTAACCTTTGCACAGCATGGAAACTATGGACACGGGTCACCCAGGCGGGGAGTTCCAGTCCTCTGAAATGATGCCAACGCGGAAGTAACTTAAACTGCATTCTATCAAAAGGCCACCAGGGGGCGACCGTTTTGGTGTCAAAAGGACTTCCGTCTCTATACAAGTCAATGGAGAATTCACCAACTTCTCACTTGATTTATAACCTCAGTAAACGTTTTCAAAATGTGTTTATGGTCTCAATCGCTAGTTTAAAGCCTTCTTCAATGCAGGATGATGTTCATTTGTGAAATTTTGGCCTCCCTGATTTTATATTTGACGATAAAGCAGGGTATGCATTAGGGCGTGGCTATGTCGTGATTGACAGGTTGATTGGTTCACAGGTTCAGGAGGGCGCCTCATGCTGCTCCTGATGCCCATATAAGTAGAATCCGTGGGTTTTTTTTACCCGGCATGCACCGGAAATTTTCAAGATGGGGCTGCTCAGATCCGAAACTATTCGCTTCCAAGCAGCACTCCACAAACCAATGGGTGACGTCACGGATGTTACGTCCATTTTATATACAGTCTATGGGGTCACCTGATACTGGACGACTAAGCTTGTTGTTTTTCTCACTCAAGATGGCGCTAACCCACGAGCAAGCTAACTTGCTAACACAGGTAGAACGTGATTGTAAAGGAAATACAGTAGCTGGTCTGCCCACGGCTTTATCTGCTGTTTCCACACAACAGGGCCACTTATTTCCTTTACAAAAGCACTTTAACACTAGTCCTGGCGGACTAATAGAAACAGTTCAGCATGTCACTATGACAACAACTGTAAAGCACAGCCGGTGAGGGCACGCAGGCTAACCTGGGATTTCCACCGGGTCCGTCAGCGGCGTGGAAGTTTGCTAGTCAGTTTCTATATTTGTCTGTTTTTTTATTTTCCGAGACCCTCTGATTGATTGACTGCTGACCTGGGGCCACCGGTTATGACGTAATGTGGATGTGAGGTTGTGATCTGCGCATTGTGTTTTATTTTAAAATGGGACGGAAGTTTTATTATGCCAATTCTGTGTCTGACTTCCTGTCTGGTGCAATCTACTCTGTTGAGCTTGTCGCGAGTTAGAAACGGCTCCGTCAAAAATAGAAATGCGGGATTAATCGGGATTAATCCAGCGTTCTCTTCTGCAGGAAAAATAGTGGCTGTTTCGCAGCGGCTAGGGATCCAGATAGCTGTTACCTTCCAGGTACACAGATGGACTCTGTCTCGTCCTGCGAAACAGAGTAGCTCTGGAGCAAACAAAAAAAGAAAGGGGGGAGGAGAAACACGTGTTCGTGCCTTCTTTATGTCTTCCACGGAGACTGAAGTCTCTCCTGGCAGAATAACTATTGAAAAAGCATTGTTTACGGTGCACAGCTGGCTTTTAACGGCTCGGGTGACGTCATCGACAGGAAGTGACATCAGGAGCTTTGCCCTCAGCGGACAAAGGAAAGCCATGTGCTTTGGTTCTCTTAATACCAGGATATTGAGGCTGTTGCGGTTTGAGTGTCACATTAACCTGTCACCTTCAGTACCCTGGACAGTGTCGCGGAGAGGCCGCACGCTGAGTGCGTCTGCGCTCAGAGCTTATTAGGACCTGATGTGCGTCACCTGGGAGACGCCACTGAGAGAAAGCCACTCTCGCCACACAGAACTTTTCCCCCTACCCTTTCCCCTGATTTTATAGTTGTTAAAGTATAGAAAATAAAGTAACAATTTTTTTACCTGCAACTTCGACTCCTCCTATATCCGCACCTTACATTTTGGTGCCGAAAACCCGAGAGAAGAAACAAAAAGAACGCATGACAGCTGAAGACGCGGACAATAGGACAAAGCAACAATGTCGAACCTGCAAAGACAAAAGAAACTAAGGGGAGCAGTACGGGCCGCTACGACACGACTCTTGGACAAGATTGATCGGGAGGTTGGAAAAGAAGATCCCAGCATAGATTTGCTGGATGAATACTTGGAACATCTGACGGCGAGAGAAAGAGCTTTGTTGGATAGTGACCAGGACATTGAAGCGGAGACAGCAGTGGATGATTTGGAAGATGAGGTCAATTCAACCTTTGAATACATGGATCGAATCATATCAAGAAAGACCAGGATAAAACGCATCCTAAAAAATACGGACGACAATCAGAGCGCAGCTTCAGTGGCTTCCCAATTTTCAAACAATGAGGTGAGAAGATTTCCAGCAGTCAAGTTGCCAAAATTGGTCATGGAGAAGTTTTCCGGAGATGTCAGTAAGTGGCAGAGTTTTTGGAGCCAGTTTGAGACAGCAGTTGACAATAATGCAAGTCTAACCAAGTCTGATAAATTTACCTATTTGAAATCGTTTTTATATGGCACAGCAGCTAATGTAGTTATGGGACTTTCTTTATCAGACGAAAATTATAACAATGCAAAGAAAATGCTTATCAGCCGATTTGGGCGTAAAGATCTCATCATAAATGCACATATGAATAAGCTATTAAATCTGGCACCAGTAAACAAGGCCTGGGATGTCGCAGCTTTACGCAGGCTATATGATGACATCGAGATACAAGTGCGCAGTTTAGGCTCAATGGGAGTAGTCTCTGATAGTTATGGCAACTTGCTCTGCCCTATTCTCATGAAGATGATACCAGAAGAAATGGCTTTGCAGTTCACCCGTCAAAACGGTAGTGAAAGAGATGATGCAAATAATGACAACACGTTCAGTGTCCAAAGCCTGATGACGTTCTTCCAAAAAGAGGTTGAAAGTCGTGAAAGAACAGCTAATCTCACCCAGAATGTGCAACAACCAGATAAAGAGAAACAATGGGAAAGGCCCTATGCGGAGAAGAGAATACCGGAAAAAAGGAGATCTTTCACAGCCTCTACAGCCTCGTTCCACGCTGTCAGCGTCAGAGGTGAGCCAAGGTGCGTATTCTGTGGAGGAAACAATCATAGATCTAAGAACTGTACAGAACTGACTCTTGAACTGAGGAGAGAAAAATTGAGAAAAGAAGGAAAGTGTTTTGTGTGTTTAGGTAGCAGACATATAGCGCGTAATTGTAAGATGCAGGGAATTACCTGTGAAGAATGTGGACGAAGACACCACAAAGTAGTCTGCCCTCAATTATCCAATCAACAAGAAAAACACACAGAAGAGAGACAAGAAAACACAAAGCAACTTGCCCGAAATCTTACAACAGATGCAGTGATAGCAAGTGCAGCTCCCAGTAGTTCTATGAGTAGTACAGTTTTACTCCAAACAGCTACCGTTTGGATAGACGCACCCACTCAAAGTCAGGTGGCTAGATGTCTTTTGGATGGAGGTAGCTCACGTAGTTTTATTCGAGAAGACATATCCAGAGCACTTAACCTGCCAGTAATAGGTAAAGAAACACTGAATGTTTTTGTATTTGGCTCCAAAACACCTCAAAGACTGATGTGCAAGAAGGTGAAGGTGCGTTTAAGGAACATCAGAAATAATCAGAATATCGAAGTTCAGCTCCTGGAGACGCCCAAGGTGAGCTCTTCAATTATTAAAATGGCAAGTGAAACGATAAGAAATGATTTGGAGTCAAAAGGAATGCCTATGGCGGATGTTCCCGTGAGAGGAATGGAATCAGAAGAACTGGGAGTCCTAATTGGAGGAGACCAGTACTGGAGAATTGTCACTGGCAAAATGGAAAAGCTGGAAGACGGACTTGTTGCGCTGGAGAGTGTGTTTGGATGGCTTGTGCAAGGAGAAGTCACCACACTGAATATTGTCACCGAAGCTGTTGACGTTGAACTGCTGCATGTCTGTGTGGAGCAAGACCAAGCGCTCTCCAACCAGTTGCGCAGTTTTTGGGAACTGGAGTCACTCGGAATAGGTAAGGAAGAGTTACATTCCGAGACAGATGAAACAGTTCTGAAAAGATTTGAAGAAACTGTGAAGTTTGTTGACGGCAGATACGAAGTCCGACTGCCCTGGAAAAATGAGCATGTAACTATGTCCTCAAATTATGTTACAGCTAAAAGCAGATTTGATAATCTAATGAGAAGGCTTAAAATTAATCCAACTCTTTTTGAAAGATATGACGCTGTTATTCAAAACTATTTAAAAGAAGATATAGTGGAAATAGTCAGTGATAATGTGACAAATGACCCAGTGTACTATTTACCACATCATCCAGTCATAAAAGAAGACAGAGCTACGACAAAATTAAGAGTTGTATTCGATGCCTCCTCTCATGAGAAATTTAGCTGCTCATTAAACGAAGGTCTGCTTATAGGTCCAAATTTAAATCCTGACCTTTTGAACATTCTGATCAAATTCAGACAATATCCAGTAGCTGTAATGGCAGATATTAAGTCAGCCTTTCTGCAAATCTCCCTCGACAAAAGAGACAGAGACGCACTGCGATTTCTCTGGACAGATGACAAGCTGATGTCGCAAAGGGAGATAAAGGTGAAAACACTCAGGATGACCAGAGTCCTGTTTGGAGTGTCATCGAGTCCTTTTCTGTTGGCAGCTACTGTACGACACCATCTGAAACAACATGAAGAAGAAAATCCTGAAGTCGCACGGACAATAAAAGAATGTCTTTATGTGGATGATTTCATAAGTGGAGCCGACAACAGTGACGCAGCGGAAGAGCTGTGTGTAAAGGCCAGAGAAATCATGGCAAGTGCGGGGATGGATCTTTGTAAGTGGAAAACAAACAGTCCTGAACTTCAACAAAAATGGTCACAGGAACAACAGGAACAAGGGAAGGATTTCACTCCATTAAAGGTCCTGGGCCTCGTCTGGAAAAGTGAAACGGATAAATTCGTCTTTGAAATGGCGGAGCCTGTCCAGGTCACAGACAACAGGAAGGTGGATGGAGAACAGCTGACGAAGCGCTGGAGTTACCGCCGTAAACTGGTGCGTGAGTTTTGGAACAGATGGAAAACAGAATATCTGATGGAGTTGCGTTCCGCTCACTGTACCAGAAGTGTGAAATCAACTTTATTCAAGGTTGGAGATTTTGTTCTTGTTCATGATGAAAGGCTGCCACGTCACATGTGGAGGATGGGTCGAGTGGAGGAAGTGTTTCGAGGCCGTGATGGAAAAGTAAGATCATGTTCTATTCGTTTACCTTTCAACATTATTCTAAGAAGACCTATTCAACTGCTTTATCATCTGGAAGTGGAGTGATGAACGTGTTAAACGTCCATCGGCCCGGAGTTTGTTGCGGTTTGAGTGTCACATTAACCTGTCACCTTCAGTACCCTGGACAGTGTCGCGGAGAGGCCGCACGCTGAGTGCGTCTGCGCTCAGAGCTTATTAGGACCTGATGTGCGTCACCTGGGAGACGCCACTGAGAGAAAGCCACTCTCGCCACACAGAACTTTTCCCCCTACCCTTTCCCCTGATTTTATAGTTGTTAAAGTATAGAAAATAAAGTAACAAATTTTTTACCTGCAACTTCGACTCCTCCTATATAAAGAACATCATCAAACTGTTACATAAAATGACACAAATAACATAACAGTTCAGATAAGTACTCAATGCAAAGACAATGATTTAAACAACATGCAACGACATGTTTTTTATAGATGATAGAAAGCCTGCAAAATGTTTGGGATAACTGACAAACTAAACATAATTTACATTCACTAAACAAATGTGAAATGTCCCTAGAAAAAAACAACACATTTTAATACCAGAACTATCTTAAAATATTGCATTTTCAACTGAGAAAAAAAGGAACGGAAGCCATTTTGTTTGCTGGAGCAGACATAAAACTTGACAGTCATATAGCATGGACACACGACTATAGAAAAGAATATGCCACGAAAGAAAAAAAATGGAGGCATCACAATTTCAGAGCTGTTATAGTGAAACTAATACATTTTGTGCTGTGGGCCAACGTAGCTATTACACATTTTGAAGTGAGACTGGGTTGTCATGGGAGGTTAGTGAATCGCAGATATAGGCGGGTCCCTGACCATCAAAAGCTTTTAACACAATCGTACAATCAATTCTGAACTCACAGGCAACTATTGAAGGGCAGATTGCACCGGAATAATATGACCTTGCCTGTTAACAGCCTGGCAGCAGTATTCTCCACTGGCTGAAAAAAGTGGGGAGACTTTTCTTCTTTTTTACTGAGCCCAAAATATGGAGAATTACAATAATCGTGTCTGATTGGAACCCCCCCACACACACTTCCCCATAACAATAAAAAAAGACCATTTCAAGATTTCCAACAGATAAAAAGGTCTTGAATCTTGATTTAAGCAGTGTGTCTCAGATGAAGAAAACAAGATTGCACATTTATCCTTGGAGTATCAAAAGAAAGGCCAGATTGAATAATAACCTCTATGTTACCAGCCTCACATCAAATATTAGAAGAGAGGCTACCAAAGTCTGTTATTTTTAAGAGGAACAAACAGACGGCTGTGATTCATCAGTAGGAACATATTAGACGTTAAAAATCCAATTCAGACACATGACTGAGAATGAATTATGAATTTATTGAGAATAATAAGACTCAAATCTATATGCTTTCATATGTGTTAATCTCGTAAGAAAACAAGTCTTATATCATAAGCATAATATATGTGAAAAACAAACAATGAAAGTCATGCACATTGCTGCATGTACCATTTTTATGAATAGTGTTACTGCTTATTGCTTAAGGGTACACAGACAGGGATGACTGGACATTGTGCATGCTGTCCACTTCTATAAACAAGCGTCTCTTCATGCTCTTCGACCAAGTAGAATATTGATAAAAAATATTTCCTGTTTCATCTTCTTGCTTTCATTAAATTCTTCTCCAATTGAAAAATCACATACAAATGATCTAACTGTAGAGTTTTAATACATGATTATCTCCAGTAAGTGTTTCCAGCTGCATGTAATGCTTGGCTGAACAATGAAATCACAGTCTATTGTTCAGTACAAGCTGTACTGCAGAGGTACAGTACATGCCATACCACTCAAAGAACACTGTTTCAGCATACAATATGTGCAAGTGTAAACTGTAGAACATCGTGTTGTTTTTCTGTATCTTCCATTAGTTCAGCACTGTTGACTCCTGGTTTGATTATGATTTGCATGTTAATTACCCCTCTTGGCTTTTATATTGCGGTAAAATGTGACTTTTCAACAAAAAGCACTTCAGGTCAGTTATGTCCCTCTTCTCAGTTTAAAGATACATGTCTGTTTTTTTTTCAAGTTAATCTGAATACTGATACATGCCATTGTTCATCATCCCTCCTCTCCACATTGGGAGTGAATTCCTTCAATGAAGGATAGTCTGTGTTCAGTGCAAAAAGTGCAGTTCAGCTGACAGTTCTGTCTGACTCATCAATATCAAGTGAACATCTTCCGTTGTTTTGTTCAGTTTTTTTTCATTTTAGTATAGAATTTCTTTGTTGTGTTTCCTTGGACTGTGTGTCCTTATTGAGCTGGTGAATGGCAAGTATATTTCCTGGTGGCTGCTTTGCAAAAAACTGCACATTACTCGGAAAAAAGATAACCACTAAATGTTATCTTGACATGTGGGGGCAGAGGTGCCACCAGGGCACCCCTCACTCACAATTAATTGCTAGCAGCCTGGTTTGGAGACCGCACTGAACCATTTCATGTAAATAGAGGGGGGTGTTTGGGCATTACAGAGGTTTTGGATGGTTAATTTTTTTCTACCAGAAACAAGAGAAATACAGCGTTTAATGCGTACATTATATAAAATAAATATAAAATAAAAATAATCAATGATAAAATATTCTATAAATGTCTTAAAAAATAATTAAAAAATATACTAATGTTCTTATTTTTTTGGGCCCCTGTCAGTCACAGGCCCTTACACTCATCCTAACTTTTCATCCCCTGACGTGGATGCCATGTGGCTAAAACGCATAACATGGACTGTGATCTCAATATTTGTCATTTGATTATGGCCAGAGACCTTCTTTACATGTCCAACCCCTCTCTGTCACTGCACCTCTACTCTGACCTCTCCAATGAAAGCAAAGTTCTTAAAAATAAAAGGAAAAAGACTTTAGACTTCTCAAAAAGTCCAAAGAAACTTGGCCTGTAACATATCTTTAAACTGAAGAGAGGAACATAACTGACTTGAAGAGCTTTTTACTGCAATGTAAAAGCCAAGAGTGGTAATAAACATGCAAATCATAATCAAACTAAGAGTCAACAGTGCTGAACTAATGGAAGACGCAGAAAAAAACAACACAGCATTCTACAGTTTACACTTGCACACATTGTATGCTGAAACAGGGCCTTTAAAGCGCCCTGTGGAATCACTGACCTCTGGTAGTTTTTATGAGTGGGTCCCGTTTCTTGTGTCTCATGCACACACACAAGAATGCACATAAACAAATGTATGCATGGTGGTGATGAAATACATGTACACAGTCCTGCCAATGATCTATACGTGTCTGGATGTGCCAAGAAACACAGTAATGCACCAACAAAGATGGTGAAGAAGAAAACTTCAAGCTAGTGAACATGGATTTAAACTATGCAGAATTTGAAATACTGAAACATGGTCTTTGCTAATGTGAGGATGGAAATGCATTGACAATGAGTTTTGGTGTTTTCAAACTTTTGTTTGTTTTCAAAAAAAAATCTACAGGGAACCTTCAACACTTGGGAGAAGTTTGCAATGCCATTCTTCAGTTCTCTGAGACAGTTTCGTAACATGGTCTAGTTCAGTGGTCACCAACCCTGCTCCTGGAGAGCCGCTGCCATGCATGTTCTAGGTATCTCCCCACTCTAACACACCTGATTCTAATTATAAGCTCATTAACAAGCAGCTGAAGCTTGTCAAGGGCTTGATAACAAGTTAATTATTAGAATCAGGTGTGTTAGAGTGGGGAGATACCTAAAAAATGCATGGCAGCAGCTCTCCAGAAGCAGGATTGGTGACCACTAGTCTAGAAGATGTCCAAACACTCTACATACCTGAAGCAAAGAGGTCTCCACTTCAAGGACGGATTTACCAAAGTGGATTGTGAAAAAACGGAAGCGACTGTGGCCAGTAATCCAGGAAGCCCATCAGGGAAGAAAATGGCATACTTTGTTGAAGAGAGAGCTTTTGTAGATAACAAGGATTTCTGATTTGATGCCCGCATTTGGATTAAGCTAGGAGGATAAGTTCTGCTTTCTGCACATAACCAGCTGTCTGGTTACAGTGACAGTTGTGTTGTTTAATAATGTCTTTCATAAAGTTCTTTTCAGTTAATGCTGGAGCTTTTGTGAAACACGAAAGGCATTATTTCTTTAAGCAATAAACTTTGATGCACACTTTTATTTGATCCAGGAAGCTCCTTCTGTTGATGAGGATGATAAGTGTGAAAATGAAGTGTGGGGAGGACTTGTGGATGCAAGAACACTAACTCTTAACCCTCCTGCTCTCTTCTTGTCGACCGTGGAACTTTTGTCCTCCTGGATCAAAATTGACCTGGGGCCTCATGTACAAAGACGTCCGTGGATTTCTACTGAAACATGGCGTACGCTCAAATCCAGAAAACGTTGTACGCACAAAAACATCCAGATTTATGAATCTGTGCGTACGCATGAATCCAAGCACATTTCCTTTGTACATCCCATCAACGTGGAATTGAGTGCACACTGACCCCTCCCTGTCCACGCCCCAATTTAAATATGCAAATCATATTCAAATGGGCCCTGCACCTGAGATTCCCCTCTCTGCACGATCAGAAAATGAAAACAAAAGAATGAGTAAGACGGGAAAAAAGAAGAACTTCACAGAAAGCGAATTGGAGACGCTACTCACTGAAGTGGAGGCGTGCAAAATTGTACTCTTTGGCACGCTGTTCTCCAATAAACGCAAGAGGAGTGAGTGGGAGAGTGTGAGGCTGTCAATGCTGTGGGGTCAGAAAAGCGCACACACGCTGAATTGAAAAAGAAGTGGTCCGACATCAAGGTGGATGTGAAGCGGAGGACAGCTGCCCACCGCCAAAGTGTGGCCAAAACAGGCGGGGGGACAGAGAAGAGGGGCCCACTCCGTTTGAACAGAGAGTCACCGCAATCGTGGGTGACACTGCTCTCTCAGGGGTGGTGGGAGCACATGTGGGTGACTCCGATTACCCCCAAGGATCACACACTAGTGTTGCAAATTAATGCGGAAGTGCGCAGGGGAAAAGGTGAGGCTGATTAAGACATTTCACACTTTACGTACGGGGTTATTAACATGAGTACTTTGCACACAGAGACAATCAGGGGCTTGTTAGAAAGATCTGAAGCTGTAGTTTAACCAGCAAGTCACTAACTTTAACCACTGACTAGTAATGATGCTGTGAAGACGGGATAGTATTTGGGGGCACACATGCTCAATGCGCATCACAGGGATTAATATTAGGACAATTAAACAAATAAATTATTTACTCAACAAGAAGCCACCCATCGCGCACAGTGCCAGCTTGTAGTCTGTTCCCAACCATGCTGTTACTCAGAATGTATGAATCGTTGCTGGGACGTTGCTGACACGCTCCTAGTGGAAATACTCTCATTGATTATAGTGGTACCTATCAGCTCCGGTGACCGCAGCGCAGCTGTAACGTGCTGCTGACGGACACAGTGGAAATTGGGCTTAAGTGTCGCCAAAGGATCAACAGCGCGAGGCACCGCACATTTCCACGATCATTTCACTCTTGATACATCTGAACTTTGCCGTGAAAAAGAACGTACACCACGTTTTTGTGCGTACGCACCCTTTGTACATGAGGCCCCTGGTCTGGTTTGACTGTTAATAAAGCATAAGGTATACATGATCACCCAATTCTGTGTTAGACCTTTTTAGCCAACTTCATTCCAACTTATTACCAGAAGTTTGCACATATTTTTTGAAATTATGGTCAGAAGGCATTTAAATTAAATTATACCTCACTTTTGAGTTATGGCTGTTGTTGACCCAGGAGGCTAGCTGACCCATATGGAGACTACATTTTTATGGTTCTTATTACAATAACCAGCTTTTTCTAACTTTTAATATTTATGGCTATAGCAATGCTGAGGAAAACAAGGAGCTGCTTGAAACTGTGAACACTAATATAGACAGTTAATTGATATTCTCTGATATAAGGATTATTTTGGGTGGTGATTTCAGTTTTACTGTGAATGAGGATGTTGATAGATGGCCAAGTAGACATAGAGAAAACTTTCTTATGATTGGTTTTATGAATGAGAGAGGCTTAAAGGAGCAGTGTGTAGGATTTAGGGGCATCTAGTGGTGAGGTTGCAAATTGCAATTGAATGTCCGCCCCCCCTTCCAAGTATGTACAAGAACCTACTGTGGCTGCAAAACTCACTAAAAATAAGAACTACAGCCCGTTCTTGGTTTGTCCATTCTGGGCTGCTATAGGAACTCAACGGCCTCCGTGGAAGAGGACCTGCTTCCTATGTAGATATAAAGGGCTCATTATAAAGAAACAAAAACACAACAATACCTATTTCCAGGTGATTATACACTAATTAAAACATACTTATGATTATTATATTCAATTTCTGTAAAGTCTGTTCTGCTAGACACCACTGAAATTGTACACACTGATATGTGGAGAGTTAGCAATTCCAAATCTAAACAAAACATTACTTGGAAAAACAAGCCTGGCTCTTTACAGTCAAGAATAGATTTTTGGTTCATCTCTGAATCCTTATTCTACTCATATATGGCGCTTTTCTACTATACACTTTGTGCACTACTCGGCTCGACTCGAGTCGGTTTGGTACCAGGAACGACCTTTTCCATTACTTCATAGTACCTCCTCAACGTGGGTGGGGTCATCATAGCACGGCTGCGATTTCGTTTTATATGGGACACAAACACATAAACAGTGGAGGACATGGAGGAAATGGTGTACTTACTGCTCTGCCTGTGCCTTTTGTCACACACAAAGCAAGAGAAGAGAAACGAATCGCTGTAACTATTGTTGCCGGTGTTTAAAAATGGCGGGTTTGATTTTTGTGTCTGTTGACGTCACATTTTAGTATCGGCTCTGCTCGCTTGGAACCTCACCAGAGCAGATACAAAAAAAGTACCAGGTACCAGGTTATAACCCTAATGGAAAAGCAAAAAAAGTTGAAATTATTCAGACACCTCTAACCGACCATAAAGCCATTCTATTGATTTTGAGTATGTAATTGAATAGAGTAAAGGACTTCTGCTTACTGGTAGCTCAATAATTCTCTTACTTAATGAATCTCTAAATTTAATTGTTAAAAATAATAACTGAGTATGAGAAGTGTTGGAATTTTTTAAAATTTGAGTTAACTTTGAATGGAAAGAGGTACAAAAAAATAAGAAAGAAGAGAAAACAGAACATTGCTTGATTACTGCATACATTTTCTAATTTTCCTGGTATTAATCTGCGTCTCTCCTTGTTCTGCAGGATTGTTAGTGTAACCTGGAACACCTGAGCTGGCTGCAGCAGGCACTTTTCTCTGACTCGCTGCCACTCTGATGCTGCTGCTGCAGTTATGTTCTCTCCTACAGGCGCTCCTTTTGATTTGGTGATGCTGATTTAGTTCTTTGTTTTTGCTTTCATTCACCCTATAACACACACACACACACACACACACACACACACACACACACACACATGTTCCACTCATGCATTACATACACTCTTGTAACACTGATTATACCCCATACTGTAAATACTCTGTTAATCCTTTAATTTGGCATACATTGTGAAATAATCTCTTTTGTTAAAACAACATGCTGTGTCTTCTTACTTATTGTGTACAAAGAGTCGGGTTATAACAATCACTAAAACCAACGAGCTTTCTTACACTCAAGGGCTAAGTGGATCAAAGAGAGAGAACTCCAGCTACTTCCCCAAGTTAGAGAAACAAAGGCAATGGCATAACAAGACTTTCCCTTAACAGTACAGTAACAATTCAAAAGACATTTGTGAAAATGATTTTAAAACTATATGTTACAAAACGAATGTGATACTCCAATAACTATTGTAGAAATGATGAAGGCTTTAAAGAAACAAGAAATAGATGGGCTGACTTCTGAATTTTATAAAATGTTGTCAGCAGACCTTGATCCCTTTTTGTTTAATGTATTTATGGAGAGTATTAACCATGAAGAACCCCCCCCCCCCTCTAACTATACCAATCCCAAAGCCCCAGTAAGATGTCTTAATTAACGGCGACAAAACTGAGGTCCTCCTCATTGGTACCAGATCAACCTTAGCAACACTCAACACTTTCTCCATGTCCATCAACAATTCCACTGTTCCTCCATCCCCTCAGGTAAAGAGCCTGGACAGCACATTATCTCTCGAAGCCCACATCAATAACGTTACTCGGTCTGCATACTTCCATCTACGTAACATCAATCGTCTCCGTCCCTCACTTTCACCAACCTGCACCTGCAAATCCTGCATTGACTTTAAGATTCTACTCCTCACTTTCAAGATCCTTCACAATCTGGCACCATCATATCTCTCTGAACTTATTCACATTTACACACCTTCCCAAACTCTCCGATCCTCCTCTGCCAACCAGCTTTCTGCCCCATCTGCCAACTTAAATACCATGGGGTCAAGAGCTTTCAGCCGATCTGCCCCCCCGCCTTTGGAACTCTCTCCCACCAGACATTCGCACTTCTGACTCTGTCTCCACCTTTAAATCCTGCCTGAAAATGCACCTATTCAGAGTGGCATACTCTGTCTCACACTGACTATGCAATCACGTTCTTGTTTATTTATTGTACTAATGCACTTTGTAGTCACATTTATATTTATTCTTTATCTTTTCACTAAATGTTACCTGATTTATATTGTTTGATGTACTGTTGTTGTGTTTTATGTGACTTGCATGGTGTCCTTGAGTGCTTTGAAAGGCGCCTTTAAATAAAATGCATTATTATTATTATGAATGTTGGATAATTGGCGTCCATCTCATTTTTAAACAATGGTTATTCAATTATTGCATTTTGTGTAGCTAATAAATTACATTATTGATGAATCCAAATTTGGCTTTATGTCTAGCAGATACATAATTGATAATATAAGACTCAGCCTTGATATCTTAGAATATTCAGATTTAGTACTAGATAATTATTTCATTCAATTTATATTTAAAGCTCTTGATTTATTTGGATTGGAGAACACTTAAAATAAATACACTATATGCTTTTGGGAATAGTTTGATTAAATTGGCCTACGGAACTATGAACAGATTTAGAATAGGGGATCTGTCAGGGTTGTCCCATCTCCACATATTTATTGTTACTTCCCATGCAAATGTTAGCCGATTACATTTATAAAGAGTTGCCTAAAAAGTAGCTGGAAGGTAATCTGTCTGAGTCAGTTTGCAGATGATACAACTCTTTTCTTACAGAAGAGATCTCAAATTGATACTGTAGTTAAACTATTTGATAAGTTTTAAGCAGCCAAAAGTGACTTGCTTCCCATCAAGGTCTGCAGTGATTTAGAGGTTTCAGGTAGTCCTGTGAAATGTAAAGTTAAATACCTTGTTGTTTTGAATAAGTGAAAACGTTAATCCACTCATTTCTTCACTATAACAGAGATTTATTAATTCAAAGGGACTTAACCATAAGTGGTTGAGTCTTGCTCTCCAAAACTGAGGGCTTATCTAGATTTGTTTATGCTAGCTCAGCTATCTATGTCTCAAAGGCCCAGCTCACAGCTGGCATTAACATGCATCTAGGGTGATCCAAACACAAGTGGACAGCTCTTTAGAATTGCATTTTTGTTAGCTTAGAATGAGCTCTTTTATATTTACATAGGGTGTGGTGTGGGTCATCTTCCACATAGTGTAGCATATGACAGCTAAATCAGATCTTTCCCTTCAGAGTTAGTTGATAACAAAACAGTAGTGTGGACTTATATCCATCAGGTAACCAGAAACACAACTCAAATGCCAGTGTTACTCCATGTCTGCTAGACGTGTGTATAGGCAACAGTTTGTTAGTAGATTCATCATACTGAGACACCATGCACGGGTTTGTAAAGAGAAAGACTTTTAAAAACTTTGTCACTGGCTGTAATCTTGGGTTTTAAATAATTGTCCATCTTTGTCTGGGGATAGACATGGGACAAATGATAACCAGACTGCCATGAAATCTGTTGTTAATTAACATGATGAATGAATTGATGTTTGAAATGTTTGCCTGTACTATTTCCTCCAGCTCCACAATCAGGCCAACTTTTAAACAAATATTGTATTTTTACAACTGAAATATTGAGATCTCAACAGCAGACTGCTTTGGAATTTAGAGCACAAATACACAGTTTATCCCTATAAACCTTGATGCCCATCTTACTAAATATGTTAAAACACACATACAGGAAAAATACATTACATCTTTACCTTTTCATTCTCTCTCTCTTTCTCTCTGATTTACTTGCAGACCTCAAATTAAGCCGTCCTCTTTCTACTTGTTCTTATTTCTACTTATCAAACCTCATGTCTTTATTAATTTCATGAATGATACACTCTGCTGTGTGTGTACAGCTGTTAGCACAGTACTGTACATTTACAGAAGTACTGTAAATGTGTAGAGTTCTGGTACTCTCTGGAAAAGGAGCTCTCTGATTCACATGGGCAGCTGAAGGCGACATCAAATAGAGGTACAGTAATAGGCTCTGAAGGGAAGCCGGTAATGTGTTGACACATGGTCCCCATATCAGCACGGCACACACTGTTAGCATACTTGCTCTTTATGTACAGACAGGCTGTTTTAATCACACATTCAGATGATCTATTAGGAAGCTGGAGAAGGAAAGGGTAACCTTAGTGTAAAAAAGAATGAATAACTTTTGATCACATATACCAAAGGTGACCCTAGATGAGGTCAGATAGACAGTTTGACAGACACAAGATTGTAGCTAAGAAAACCCTCATCAACAATTTGGCTCTTTGATTAGCTTGTCAAATTTACATTATTTGCTGCCAAGTTTTTGTGGTGTACAAGGCAACTGCTGGGAGGATTTGGGAAGGTTTTGGAGTTTAAAGGAGATAATGAGTCCATCTGCCAAGGCCTTGGGGCCTGGCCTTCACAAAAGGCCAGATAACAGGACAGGATCAGCTCAGTGCTGTCACAGGCTTTCCCACTCAGTGCTGCTGCTGTCAACATTCACTTCCTCTGCCAAATCTTTCTTCACCTTCAACCGGGTCTGACTCAGAAAGTAGCACATGTTGTATGTGTGTGAGCACACTTGTGTACAGAGTTTAATCTGATGTGAGTACACAAATAAAGCCCTGGAATATAAGTAGAGAGTCTGTCTGTCTTTCACCAGGCCTGATGGTGGCTGTGGTGATCCCAGTTAAGCAAAGCAGTAAGTTAAAAAAACAAACCCCATGCATACAGCTTGTAATTTAGCTAACAAAATGCAGTACATAGATGAAGACCAACAGATATGGTTCAAAACTTGAGGAAAAAGCTATTAAGTGGACTTTTGAGTTAGAATTGTTTTGATAAGTTTCCACACTGTTGGACTTTAGGATATAGTGTATCATCTTGTTACAGTTGTTCATTGAATCTATTTGGTATTTTTGGTAACATTCAAAGTTCCCCATTCTGGTTGCTTCAGGTTGGTTTTTAAGTTTCACTGTGCAGAATGATGTATGTTCACAATTCATTTTCACATTCATCTGCTGACAGTGGAAAGTTTCTCTGTGCTCACATTAAATCTCACTTTAAGCCGTGTACCTATCAGCATGACCTCAGATGTCACAACTAGTTTGAAGCCAATTGTAGTCCAGTACACACTTTGAGAACTGGAATCTTGAAGCCTCCAGTGCACATACACTTTTTTAGTGAAGTAGGAGACATTTTGTGTCCAGCAGTTAAACTTTTAAAATGAACAATATTTGCATATTCATTGATTCTGGATTTTTGATGAAGGAGAAGGAAGGGATTTCCTTTTAAGGATCTTTAACAAGGTAATTGATCTTTTTTTGTATAAATAACAGACACAATTTGCTATTCAAAGCAGAGGATTTTCATATGCTTTAAAATATGACTGGATGGGACCTTTTAAATAAAGTTTGAAAAATGATTGGCCACATGTAATAAGTTTGTACAGACTGTGGTATTTGTGTGCAGTTCTCAGTATTTCCTATGACACATTCGGCCCAGGCCTGATGAATATTAATATAAGTCACATGTCTTGTCTGCAACTGCTGAATAGGTCATGGTCATCCCATACTGTTTATGTAAATGCGGGTAAATGACTTACAAATACAAGGAAGTCAGCAAGGACAAATCTTGTGTTGTCAGTAAGAGTCAAGAACATTTGTTTCCAGGAAACATGTTTTTCTTTACAGTCCACATGTCGAAGTGTCCTTGGGCAAGATACTTAACCTCAAATTGCTCCCGATGGCTGTGCCAATGATGTATAAATGTCTGTGAATGTTGGTTTACTCTTGATGAGCAGGTTGGCACATTGTGTAGTAGCTCCTGTCATCAGTGTATGAATGTGTGTGAATGGGTGAATGTGATATGTAGTGTAAAAGCAATTTGAGTGGTCACATACATACAGTCCCTTTACCATTTTGTCAGTTGTGAAGATGTCATTTATGAGGTTTTTGAGGTTGTAGCACAACATAACCTCCTATAGCCATATTTACTCTCACAAACACACACTTACACAGTTTCATAAGTAATCAGCTTTAATGCATATGGCTACAGAGGAAGGGATTGGTGGGACAAATGAGAAGAAAGGTATGGACAGGACCAAAGATTTTGCTTTTATTGGGCTAGTCGGGGGCTAGCAGAAGTGGAATAAGTATTGAGATTAATACTACGGTATTAAATACTGTGTATTAATCATACTGTTTTTACAAATAAAGGTATTGCATTCAAAATCAAAAAAGTATAAAGGGTTTAGTTGCAAAATTCATGTTGTTTTTTGTTTTTTCATGTTTTTTACACTATTAAACAGAAAGACCATGACATGTGTCAAAACAGATCTCTACAAATGTATCTAAATAATCACAAATATGTATCTTTATTTAGAAAATCTACTTAGAAAATATGCACAAAATGTCATATGTTTTACTTGTAAAATCTAGATAGATAGATAGAAAAGTAACTGTATTAACTGTAGCTGTAAAATTAATCACCCTGTGAAATGTAGTGGGGTTTAATTATAAAGAAGCTTAAATTGGAAATAAATAACCACCAGCTATTAATTATTTATTGTTGGGACTATAACATTTGTAATAATACATAAATAAACAAGGCTCGGCATGAATGTGTGGCCTTTAAAAGTCAAATTGAAGTATTATATGGTTACTACAAACAAGCACAACAGTATCCAGCACTCTGACAATCTAGTTGATGGAACCTAAGTGCAGAAAGAAGGCAGGCAGAGGCAGAAACAGACAACAGTCAACTGAGTGAAAAGTGATTGGCAGAAAAACAGAAACTGCACAGCTCACATCTCAACAACCAACCAACAGAGATAGGGACTGTAAGGAAATGCCAACAACATTGTTTTTTTTTTACAATATAGCAGCCAGGAGTCCCACTCATTCACTACCAGCTCTGAATGAAGCTTCTCCGTTGGTTGTGAAGTGTCTGTAGGGGGAACCTTTTAAATGCCAGGAGCAGGGTTCTTTCCTCTGAGTGCTGTCTGTTTCTCTGCAATCTGTTTGGGATGAACCCCAACAAATTAAGAAAAAAAAAGCTCCTTATAATTTGAGATCTTGGTTCATATTCATCAAATTTTCTGGCTGTTTCAACAATAAAAATGACCTGTTCAATCTTTTCTCAGCAATTAAACCATGTCTAAACCACAAGTGTTTTGGAAACAAATACATTCCTGTGTCCACTATGTGGCGCTAGAGAACACCCACAAATTATATTATATTGAACTGAAGCTTTGGCTCTAAAAGGCTTTTTAAAGTCTGGACCAACTTTCATACATTGATGTCAAATTTAAAAAGTGGGGGCTTAGTCTTTGGAATCTTCTAGGTGGTGCTCTTTAGCCATTTTTCCACACCCAAACCAAGGATCAGAAGCCGCGTTACACCACTTTTGATGCATATGCAAAGTTTGATACGTTTTAAAGCGTTTAAACCCCTTATACCTCAAAAATGCTAAAAAAATAATTAGAGGATGCTATAGAGCTGATGTCTCAAGCCCAAGTCCATTTACAATATGAAATCAAACTATTTGCCAGTCAAACTCAGTCAGCTTTTGTGCATCCTAAATGCCTCAAATATGTGTTGGTAAAATGAAAATGAAAGCGCAAAATCCAAAATGGCTGACTTCCTGTCTAGTAAAAAAACGTTCACAAAAAATGTATTATGTCCACAATGATGAGAGCAATGATCCCACTGAATTTCATGAACATCCAAGTAACTTTATTCCAACATGGTCCTGCGTTTGGGGCACTATAGAGGCTGCTGGCTACACCTGGCTACATCCAATCTCTATAGATTATGCCAATTTGTCCATGAGTTGGGTTTTTTTTACATCCCGAGCCCCTTAAAAATATGGTGTACAAAATACTACTAATAATAATGATAATAATAACTTCAAATACAACAGGCCTCTCATACCACTCAGCGCTTGGACCTTAATAATCTCCACAAAAACAACAAGTCCTTCAGACTTTCACCCAAATCAGCTAAACAGAGTGATCAAATGAATAAAAATGGTTTGTCCATTTGGAACTATTCTTAAAAAAAAAAAAAAAAAAAAAAAAAAAGAAGTTGTCTCATAAACATGTTTCTTTAATCTCTGGAACCTTTACAATGTCCTCTATCTATTCATATATAAAGATTTGTGCTGGATTGAAAACGTCTACACATAAAGACAAATTGTTATAAATGTTATGTAATGTTCATAAAAAACCTCCTAGTACTGTTTGCAAAATGATGTCATTTTTAATTAGCCTAATTTGTCCTGGGAAAAAAAAACATGCAGTGATTATGTCATAACCCTATAAATGAAGTCAATTAAAAACAAGGAAAAACACCCAAAGGTTCAAAGCTGTAATCAACACAAAATCACAAAAGTTAAATAATCCTTGTTAAACTGCTCTGTGGGTTTGAAGTATGTTGACTTCTGACAAACAGAAATGTCCTCTCAGACAAATGTCATGCCACACAGTACTGTTTAATCTGCACATGCTTCCGCCAGCCATCATGAGACTCCTGTACTTAAAACACTCGGGGCGCTGAGGGATGTGCATATGGCATCAGACCAAGTAAGCATCATTTATCTCAGCTGTGTAGAACCTATTAGTTTTTCATCCCCACCTCATGGGAGAGATAATAAGAAATGTTCAATTTACAT
The DNA here is from genome assembly GCF_963691925.1 of Scomber scombrus. Taxonomy (NCBI): domain Eukaryota; kingdom Metazoa; phylum Chordata; class Actinopteri; order Scombriformes; family Scombridae; genus Scomber; species Scomber scombrus. The sequence goes on along the minus strand of NC_084970.1, from coordinate 3,770,607 downwards.
CAGCTGATTGAGGGGCACCCTGCAGTCAGACACGCCTCCTAAATATGTTTGTTCTTCTGATGCCTGGCAACACACACACCCACACACACTGAGGCAGACATATTGCAGTAGCACGCAGGAATGTCTACGTACACACACACACACACACACACACACACACTGCACACACACCATCACAATCAGTGCCAGTTTTGCTTCAGTGACTGTGACATATGACAGTATTATAGACGGCGCTTTCAAAACCTGAGCTCTATGGTGCTATTGATTTCTACTCTCCTTTGGGTCCACTTCCCCTCTCATCCCCTCCTCTTATTCTTATTCCCTCTCACTCTCTGTCTTACCATTTACACTCACAGTCTCCCTCCAATGCTAGTATTCATATAAATTGAACCTTACTGGTCAGAATTGGATCCTCTGCTGAGTAGATTATTGTTAGCAGGGCAGAGCAGGGCAATTGGGGGGAGGGCAAAAGGCCGCGATCCATGAGATAAAGCCATCTCTTTTTCTCCGGAGAGTTTCCTGCCTTCCACTTGAGATCTTCTATTTAGGAATGTGATTCTTTTTCTTCTTTCATTTGGTAGATTACAGGAGTAAAGATTACCTCCTGGCCTCCTGCTGGACCAGACATTGATCTGAGGGCAGAGGGTATGAAGCTAACAGAGCTGAGCTTGTTTTTCTTTTTTACTTCTGTTTCTCCACATTTGTCTATTGGTGAAATCGTACTCCTAGATGTATTCCAGACTGAACAATCTGTTCATTTAAAAGGATTTAGATGATTTTGCATATAAGACATACCCCAGAGCAAGGTTGTGCAGTTTGTCTTCAGACAGACGAGGGATTTATAGTCTGTATAGCAGCCTGTGCACCTGCTCAAGAATAATTCTACAGATCAGCGCTGTGGCAGCTACATGTCCTGTGAGGACTGTAAGAAGTGTGATTAGTCAGCTTGAGCTGCTTTGTGCTTTATGCTACAAGTTTCTGATGCCTGGAAACCAAAAGACAAAGAATCCCACACACTGTAAATAATTTGCTTTATGTCCTCTGACATTCATCAGGCAAAATTAGCCCACGCTAGCACCATGGTTTTATGGCAGTATTTGCTAGTCAGTATATCATTTCAACACCCTGGTCCAGCTTGAGATAACTCATCAAATTATTGTACATACATACAAACATACATACATACATGGTCCCCAGATAATGAAAACTCTGTGACTTTGGCGATTCCTTGCTTTTCCTCTAGCGCCACCATGAGGTTCATATTTGATGGGTGAAATATCTCTAAGTGTGAGGAACCTCAAAGAATTATTATTCAGTCAGAACATTCTCGTCATAGATTAAACCATTTATTGCAACAAATGGAAATACAGTTTTACTTGGCACTGAAGGCTCCACTCTAAGAGGCTCCCTGGATTACCCAGCAGCATGCTAAGCTAAAATAGGAAGCACAATGCAAAACCCCCATGCAGAGTGGGCAAGACATGAATTGACCTTTGAGCCATGATAGGACCAGAAAGGTGGAGGTTGGGGTGGTGGAGGCAAGCTTTTCCAGCAGCATGAGGAACAGCATTGGTGTAGTAAGGATCAGTGTAGGTGGGAGTCATATTTAAATGGACCGCCTTGTTGTGAGATTTGCTGTGACTGGTGTGTGACTGATAAGTTATGCTGATTCAATCAGTGACTAACGCGTTGCTTCATTTATCTTCTTCTTCTTCAAGCAAAAAAGTTCCAGGGGCCCAAATGTCCCTGGTACTAAAGATCTTAAGACCTTTGTTATGCTAAATTGAGAAGCTTTTGTATTTTCATGGAAGGCCCTTGGTATGGCATGTCAGTCAATTGTGTCTTATTTTTGGGGCAGTAAAGAAGGAGTTTAATCTGCCCCAAATTTCTCATGCTTGATAAGAGTCGAGGCCTAACCACATCTACATTATAAATGTTGAGTCATAGTTATAACACCACCTACTGAAAACAGGAAGTCAGACTTATGGGACAACAGCATCCTATTTAGATGAAATGTACTAATTTGGTCTACACATTATATATACAGCAACATAATGTATAATTAATGGGTCTTCTCGTGTGCACTCACATGATGGACACAGGAAGTGATAATCATCTCCTACATGCAATGTCACTTAACATTTCACTTATGTAGTAGGCAACAGGAAGTGAGGACTAAATGACATGTAGTTCATCAAATTCATGCACAATTTCCAATATAATGCACACAGGAACATTGTACCCATTCACACAGTGTCCGATAATCCTGAAAATGTAGAGCTCTGTCATTAGGAGCTCCAGCAGAGACACCATGGCTGTAGCCCCAAATGACAGACGGAGATGCGAGGGCCTGTTCTTCACTTTAACTAGAACTATTTTCCAGTAATATGACGAGGTGAAAAAGAACATACTTGGATGTAACTCCAGTCCTTTAAATTCATGAATAGTCTGTTGAATCAAAGTAAAAGAAAGACAGTTATTGCAGAGGTTGTAATTCAAGCACTTGCAGTGTTGCAGAAGTGGATGGATATAATCTAAACCTGTACGTGATCTTTTTAATGAAATATCATATTTGGCTTTGACATTAAACATACAAAAGATTTACTTGAAATACCTGTAAATCTACCATGTGTAGGAAGATAATGTGGAAGGTTTAAGGAAGAATGTGGGTTAAATGTGCCATCTCCTTGGAGACGGGTGTACAGTTTGGTTTGTCATTCTTTAACAAACACCAAGACACGATATTTTCAACTAATAATATAATTAGATTCAACAATACTGGTTTGTCTGATGGGTCTAGAGAAATATCGAAAATGTTGGTTTGGTAATGGTTTGCTATCAAAGGATGTCTATCTTTGTATTGTTCTGTACTATTTGCAAAATGGCACTATGCTGAGTGGTAGCCTGTGGCAGAAACTCCTGTGTTTTGATTTTTTTTGCCACTTTGTCATTTTATGTTCTTGTTTATGTGTGTTTTTCCAACCATTTGGTTTCAGTGACTGAGCAGCAATGACTACTTTTGTTTTGCAGTTTGTTTTCAGTTGTTATTTTCTACACTCCTTATAAGAATCATGCAGAGATGAGTGAGGACATTTGAGTGGCCTGGAGGAAATCATCTGTTTCAGAAACGTGGCTAAGACCAGGGAGATGGTGATCAACTTCAGAAGGAAGAAGACGGCTACAGAGGATGTTGGTGTGGTGGAGGATTACAACTACCTGGGTGTTCACATCAACAACAGACTGAGCTGGAACACCAATGCTGAGGCTGTGTCTATAAGAAGGGGATGAGCAGACTCTATTTCTCGAGGGAAGCTGAGATCTTTCAACATGTGCAGCATGATGTGGGAAATCTTCTACCAGTCTGTTGTGCCAAGTGCATTGTACTTGCAGCATTTCAGCCTGCAACACCAACAGACTTAATACAGAGAACTCACAGAACTCTCAGATTTATAGAGTCTGTCTCAACCAAACTCCACTCTGTTTTGTTCCATTATTAACTTTTACCATGGTGATATTGCACATCTTTATGCACTTTAGACACTTTGCACACCAATTTGGGATCATTAAAGTACACCAACCAACCAACCTACCTACCTACCTACCTACCTACCTACCTACCTACCTACCTACCTACCTACCTACCTACCTACCTACCTACCTACCTACCTACCTACTTGCCTGCCTGCCTACCTACCTACCTGCCTACCTGCCTACCTCATGACCTAAGAAGTTTAGTTTAGTTTATTAGGATCCCCATTATCTGCAGCCTTGCTGTAGCTATTTTTTCTGGGGTCTTACCATATGCATAAAATTGCATCATACATAATGAGTAAAATTACATAACATTACAACATAAGAAAGAAAGTCAAAAACAGGAAATATGTTTCTTTCTTGTGTGTATATTTATATATGGGTCAGTGACAAATAAGGGTCGGCAAGATGAGCAATTCAAAAATATCTTTGGAACTAGTTTTAAAAGCTGCATCAGGTTTGTTAAAATGTACATTTAGTATTTTTGTTGGTTTTATATCATTTGAAATGACATTTGCACCATTTTTTTTTACCAAAAGTAAGACTTGAATGCTCCTGAAAATGTCAAATGGTGTAACCACAAAAGAAAGATACATATTAAATATTTTATCCACCTACAGTGTATTTGTAATAATTACTTCATTAAAAAAAATGTAGATGGGTCCTGATTGACATGACTCCCCAGATTAAATGTAATATTTAGAACAATTGTATTCCATTACCTTTATTTAATACACACAATTTATTTATAAGTTATAATGTAAGATCATGCCAAACTAGTTAATAAGGTGTTTTATTGAGAATTTAGTGCATATGCATAAAAATAATAACCAAAAAACAAAATAATAATACCCAGACAGTAGGTCTTTTCAGATAATGTCAATTATATGAAAATCCTTTCACTTGTCCATTTCTCTTACTGCCCCACAACACAGACTCAAACTCAAAATTTGATCCATTTCTTGTTTATTTCATATCATATCAAGTGGTTTCCCTATTGCCTTAAATACTGCTGTACCATGTTGTCTATAATGCTACAAGTTGTCACACAGAATCAACTAAACCAGTCGCTCCATCTGCTGCTGTTCACATGCAGAGGTTGGATTATTTTTCAGGATTCAGCAGGCATGCCAGCTAAATCATTTCCATGCAACCTGTGTCTGCAAGTTAATGAGGAGCAAACGGCAAGATAAGTTTGATGTCATCACCCACGCTCGCATGTCAAGTATCCTTTCCATGCGTGTACATATAAGCCTCTTGGACAACATAAGTCTCTCAGCGGCTTCTCAGGGGCGAGTTAGCAGAAGGAAAATGTCCACTTAGTCAAAGCTGCAAAGAGCTTGTAACATTCTATAAAAAGCTTGTGGTACGTCAGGGATGTACCGGCTAACAAAATTTGACCGCTATATGAGCTGATCGATTTATTATGGTTTACTAGCCATCCCTGATCCGTGACAGAAGGCTATAAGCTGTATCCATGTTAAATATGAAGTACAGCTTGCACCAGGCCAACATCACACACTCACATCTTCAAAACTCTGAAACTAACACAGCAGACCACAATCAGAACACTAACAGACATCTGCAGCTGCTTAAATAATCAAAAATTGTCTTCTTAAGTATTAGAAAAAGATAGAAATAGCATTAAAAACACTGCAGCAACTTTATGGGCTGAAGGTGTTTAAAACTTTCACCAGTGACAAAACACAATTTTTATTATTCAGATGTGACTAAAAGAAAAAGGGAAACACACAGATGTTAAACCAATTAAAACCGACTCATCAATTTGTCTTAATGTGAGAGGAACAGGCGACACAAAGCAAAAATGTTCTTTAAAACTTCAGCTGTGTTCAATTCATGAGACGCAAAATGTCCGAAACTTGACAAACATCACCCACAAAATAAACAAGTTCAAAATATTCCACAGATGGCCGACTGTTAAAGCGTCACAATAGAAAAATGTGGGTGTCATACGAGTAATAGACAGAGGGAAATATTAATATATAACAATTATAGTTATTTCTTTTCTTCAAGTTATTGTAGCCTGTTAAAATACACTCCACATAAAATGCGTTTATTTTAGTATGTTATATAGGATTGTTTGTGACAAGAAGTGCATTAAATAATCACATCTGAGAAGTTGAAAAGTTAAAGAATGATTAAAAATGATTATTCCACAGTCCCAATAGTTGTAGATTCAATGTATTATGATCAGCTAATTGATTAGTTGCAATTCTACTCACATGCCATCATTCCCTCAGAACCTTGCATACCAAATTAGGCCTCATTACTTCAACTTCAACTTTACTTATACAACACTTTAAACACAGTTAATCCAAAGTGCTTTACAAAGAGGAAAAACAAACACAAGATAATTCAGAATGATGATAAAAAAGCACTGCAACAACTTAATAATAAAAATAATAATAGAAAAGTACATGGTTACATAGAGCATAGAGCATATGGTGACAACAGCACAAACCTTTGGACACTTCAGGTGAAATACCTGAGCTGTTTGTTATTTGTAAGGCACAGTTAAAAGCTAGAGAGTGGAACTATGTTTTAAATTACTCTTGAAAGTCTCAATAGTGGAGGAGAATCGAAGATAATTCTACAGTTTTGGGGCAGTCATAGAAAAGACTCTCATTGGTCAATTACAGCGTCACCACAGGCAAAAGGCCTTCATAACATAATACATAGTAACCATGATAAAGAAACAAGGTGTCATAATTAAATGACCCATATGATCATTCGAAAAGCTTGCATAAATGTTTTTATATAGTTTTTTTCTGATCTTTCACCAAGGTTAAGGTTAGGTTAGAGGCAGCTGAATCTACCAGGTTAGGGTTAGAGGAAGATCGTCATGGTTAAAAGAAAGCAACACTCATGGCCAGATCTATCATATGTGCAATCTGGGAAAGTGCCCAGGGGCCCTTGAGCAGAAAAGGCCCCTCAGTGATGTCGGGCTCTACAGAAATAAGACACAAGGCTTGACCCATTACCCTGATCTTGATAATTATGGTCACTAGTATTGTCCAAAACAAATATGAGTTACAAAGTTTCCTACTGACAGCAGTGTTATCCAATCAGAATAAAATAAAAGTTGTTTGGGGAATCTGAGCTTCAGTGCCCAGGGGCCTCTGTAGATACTAATGGAGCCTTGGCAACACTGACTGTTGGTTGTAAACGCTGCTCTTTGGTGTTCATTTTCCAACGCTTCATGACTGTAAGAGGTCAGACGCTTTCACCTTTGATTCAAAATAATAAGGACAATCGTTTTCCTACAGAACAACCACAAGATGTTTGCAGCATTTGATGAAATGATTTTTTGATACAAAATAAGCAAACCTTATTTTCCATGTACCTTACATTTTTAATGAAGCAAGAGCAAAGAGAGCTCTCTTTGCCCTGTTCTTAAGCTGCCATATATTAACTGTCCATATTGGCAGGGAGGCTGTCAGTGACAGGCCTCAATTGATGTTTTAGCTCGTAAACATTTTGTACATTTCACACTGACCTTCCTTCAGGACGTTCTGAAAGCGTTGGTCATAAAACAGCAGCCTAATGTGATAGATACTGAGGACTTCTCATATGCATTCAAACACAGTCCAGTGCACCGCCAAAACAGTCCGCTCTCCTGAGACTCTGCACGCTGAGGGTGCTCACAGAGAACAGGCTGTATTTGTGTTATTGAGTGAACCCTCTAATTGATGATAATGGCAGAGCTGCAGGGGCAGTCGAGCTGAAAATGAAGAATCTATTAATCTGAATTGTAATTTGAAAGTTTTAAAAGGTACTATTAATTGGATCTTTTTTTCCAGTGGAGAAGGCTAATAGAGGCGTTTTATTGCAGCCCAGATTTGAGAAAAAGATTTTAGAGAGACTTTTGGCATATTAATGAAACACGTCTTACCTTGGAATGCTGAAATGCTAAAACCCATATCATCAGGGGTGAATGCCGACTGATAAAACCTGACACAGTGTCTCTGCCCCTCGGCATACAGATAGATGAGAGGCAAAATAAAAATTAAGAAACTGAAATAGTATATTTTAAGTGTTAGGTGCAATTATGTTCAAAGACGGTGTGGTTATACACAAGAGAGATGTCTCAACCTGAAACTTACATCTAGAGCCTCATTTATGAAAAAAAGTATGTATGGAACAAGTGACCATACCATCAACATTTTTGGTATATTAAACATGTGTGTACTCACTAGGATTGGGTGTCAGTACTTGATACCTTTAAGAAACCAACCAAAATAAATCGATACCAAGTAGTATCGAAACGTCTCCTGTCAAACGATACCTGCAATCAATCATTTTTGCCCCCAGAGCTAAAAAATATGACTACTTGTATGGACTTACTTACAGCCAATCAACACAAGCGTTCTTTGATTTAATGCGACATGTGATTGGCCCACTGCCACAGCAACTACAACCTGTCTGTGGTGGTGGTGAAATCGTGGTGAATTTGAGTTAGCTAGCTTAGCAGTTCAGAAGTGCATGTTCAACAGATTCAATGTGGACAGAGAGCATCTGATGTTACTTGATGCGATGCGATAATTGGACGGTCGCTTGTTGTTAGGACATAGTCTCAGGCTACTGTTTCCATCACTAGCCCCCCCTGATGTCTTCTACTGGCATTAACACTTCACCAGTTAATCTCCCTATTCAGACTGTTGTTACAGATAGGGTCTCCCATCAACTTTATGGTCTATTGTAAATTTACCATAAATTGTAAATGTGCAAATAAGCAGCTGGTAGATTTTAATATTTTATGCTCAGTTCACACTGCAGCCACTATGGTTTGTGGGTCATCACATCAGATTGTTAAATGTGGCCTCTTCAATGTGAGATCTCTGAATAACAAGTCTATCATGATTGTATTTCCTCCTATAATCTTATAATGATGCCACCTCCTGGATTGATGCATCCCCCCTAACTATTCCCACCTATCTAAACCTAAACCCTTGGGCCAATGAGGTGGTGTTGCTACACTACATGCCAATGAGTTTAAATGCTCTCCTATCTCTTTTGACAAATGTATCTAATGTTTCTGTAGTTTAACCCCCCTCAAAACACAAACCTGACTTCACCTCAGACTTTTGGTATTATGGTTGAGTTAATGGTTATGTTGGTTATGCAAATGCCCCATTGACCTTAGACTCCTCTGGTTTAACCCAATCTTCACAATTAGGGCCATATCTCAACCTTGTCTTAGCTTACCGACTTACCCTGGACACACTATCAACTAAAGAGCTTTTTTTTTTGTCTCTGATCATCTCACCATCACTGTCAGCCTTTCTGTCTGCAGTCTCTCCAATGCCCTAGTCAACTGTTTAAAGAGGCGTGTAATAAACTCCTCAACTTCAGCAATGTTTATTAAGCAATTTGACCAATCATGCAAAAACTTCACAGCTGATACTTTCCCTAAGAGTTTAGCAGATCAGTCTGCCTACTCTGTGTGGGCATTCTTAACAAAATTGCTCCCTTTGAAAACAAAAGTAAAACTGGTTCAATTGGTACTCCCTGGTTGCATGATTATACTTCATCAAAACATTTCAGGCACACCTGAGTCTTCTTGACAGGTGCGTTGGTGGAGTAAACACGTACTGAAAAGGGAAAAGGCGGAACACCCACACACTGTCTTCACTCGCTCAATAAAAATACTTTAATAAATACACAACGTTTCGGTCACTGACCTTATTAAAGTTTTTTATTGATTGAGTGAAGACAGTGTGCGGATGTTCCCTTTTTCCTTGTCAGTGAATTATTAAACTTAAATAAAAATGCAGGCCAATAGAAATTGAAGTAGAAACACAGCTGCTTTAAAGTTGGCATCACTCATTTAAGGATTTATATGATGGACATCAAATGTTAAATGTCTAATAATTTCCTCCAACTTAATGAACTTTGCATCTTCTCCGTGTGCCTGTCGGGTTTTTTTCCAGGTACTCTGGCTTCCTTCCTTAGACCAAAAGCTACATCCTAGTTTACTTGGTTACTCTAAATTGCCCGTAGGTGTGAATGTGAGTGTGAATGGTTGTTTGTCTACTATATGTTACTCCCGACTACACTGTAGGGGATAAGTGGTATGGAAGATGAATGAATGAACTTAATGAAGAACAAAAACGAAATGGTTTCATTTTGGTCATTAAACACACTTGATCTCGGTGATACATATGTTAACTCAGCAGCTTTTGTTAAACCTACTGTAGTGCCAGAAATTTAGGAGTTATCTGTCAGAAAGGTTGACCTTACATGTTGGTCAAACCAAGAATTGCAGTACACAAAGTACCACAGAGCAAAGTATCACTTCAGTATAATTGGCAGATTTTTGCAATTAAACAGAAAATATACATTAAAATACATTAAAATGAATGGTACTGAAACATGAAAGTTCTTTATAATGTTTGTTTTCTAAAATAAAAAGAAACATCTTCAGGATTAATAGTTAATCTATTTATCTGTGATTACATCTGTGTACCACTAGGGCTTTGTCAGTGCTCGTGGTCAAAAGTGGTTTTCAATGTACACACATTTTCAAACACAAGAAGAAATTGCTGAATCAGATGAGAAATGTGGCCCTTAGTTACTGTATTCAAAGATCAGTTTGGTTGATTTATGTGTGTTTTATGTTTTTCCATGCAGTCTTTCCAGTAGTTCATGTAAACAGTGATCAGAGCTCTGTGCTACCCCAACATCTTCAACCCAATTCCTGTTTCTTTCCATCGAGTCGTTGCCCCTGTATTTGTGGTCTAGGTGTTCTAAACTAACAGCTTTGCTTAAAAGCAAAACATTTCATACTAACAAAAGCATTCAGAGTCAGTGTGGTGTTGGTTTATGTCAGTGTGACACATAAATTCATGCCTTTAGATGTTTCAGACATAGACTGCTATAAAAGCGACCACATGACCATCTTCAGTGTGTACTATCTGTTGCTATGGGCTGTTTCAAATCAAAATGTGTCAATTTTTCTATTCAAAATATGTACCAAGACTTGCAGATGTATGTGAATAACATATAACCAGGAGCGTGTGTTTCTTTTAAGTCTTTTTCAGTGTTCGGTGGGTCTTCTTGGCTGCTGTTTTTTAAATCATAAAAACTAGAAAAATAAACTCTCTCTGAAAGCTTCATGAAGGATTAATCATGTTTATTTGTGACTGATGAGCTCCTTATGAATGAATTGTGGTTCAGAAGTTTATTATAAAGACTAATTATGAGAAAATACTGTGACGGGTTAGAATATGAACAGTATGTAAGGGTTAAATACAATCAGTCACATAATGTGCAAAGAGTATTGTCATGCTGAGTTAAGCTGAGTCATCATAAAAGTTGAACTGATCAATAAATCAGGTGGGTGTTTACTGTCTTGTTCTTTCATCTGCCCAATTAAGTTTTAGAGGTTTGTTGATATCCAAAGTTAATTTTAGCTTGATTGCACACAAAATCAGTGGGAAGACTCAAGTGGATGTGAAAGCGGGGATGTTGGGAGAGCTCAAAGTAAGAGTAAGATGCAACTTGGTGAGTTAAAAGTGTTACAAGTTGAGCAAAAAGTTCTGGGGTCCTTCTTCATCTCCTTCATAAACAGAAGTTATAAGAGGAAAAAGGAGAGAGACTTGAAGGAAAAGAAGTGAAGGAGCTGGAGTTCCTGATGAGTTCTAAAATCAGTCGGAGGTCCACCCACACACCCACACACACACACACACACACAGCTTTCTCGGCTCTGCAGTACATTTATTTTTCAGCCTTATTTTCAGCAGCACCAGGCAGCTGATTTTAGTAGAAAATAAATCCCATTATAAACTAAGTTAGCAGGTAGCCGGTCATCAGGAAGCACTTCACAGCAATTGAACCAGTGATTTTTGTCAGGAGTTGGTGGATGGTGTAAGTGTCACACAGAACTAGAAGAAAGTGAACAATGGAGTGCTCATGTTACTCTGTGTCTGCTGGACTCTCTGCTAACATGCTCATATCATATTTTGGTTTTATAAAGTGATAGTGTGTCATTAAAAAAAAAGGGATTTTATTTAATTTCTTTACTTTATCTTTTGCCTTTATTTTGTTTTTAGTCTAGTTTTCATTCAACTTTATCTCTTTTATTACATTTTTAATTTGTTTTGCCTTTTTAAATTAACTTAGTTTTTTTTATTGTAACTTTTAATAAACGAATTCTCTTATTCCTTTTTATTTATTTTTCGTTTTTATTTCCTCTTATTTATTTCATTTTATTTAATTTTTTCTTATTTTCTCTTGCATGCCTTGGTCCCATTTTTTTCCTATGTAATTTGTTCTTTGTTTTTCTTCCTTTTCTTTATGTTGTCACTTGTTCTGTCTTATTATCAGCTTGTCAATCAACTGTGAAGCACTTTGACCTACATGAACCTGTATGAAAGCTGCTATATAAATAAAGTTTGATTGATTGATTGATTGATTGATTGATTGATTATTGGACAGTCAACAGTGAAGTGACAGACAGAAAACAGGGAGAGAATGACGGCTATGACATGCAACATAATGCCAAACATCATTGGCAGTAAATACAACAATACTATAAGGAAACATATTATTGATTTTTGAGAATAACTTCCAAAAAGTGGTGCAACACTAAACAGTAAGTGTGATATTCATACCTTAACAACAAAATAGGTTGTTTGTCATTGTCTTCCTGGAGAAAGTGACATCCACTGCTGGTCCTTAGAAAAGGAAAAAGGTCCCCATAACAGAAAATCCTTAATAAACCAGGTCATCCTCGTGGGGGCACACCTTGTGCCTGGCAAGCCAACGCTGCAGTGGCCGCATGTGAAGCAACACCAGGGACACCACCTGGGACGCCGCCGCCATGAGGCCCAACTGCCTCCAGACACGCTTCACTGAGATGTGCTTGCCCACAGTCAACTGTGACAAGCTGTCCATCAGCACCGATGTCCTCTTCAAGGTGAGGACAGCTCTCATTAAGGTTGAATGCAGAACCAAACCCAGATACTCCACCCCCCTCAGTGGAACAAGGCAACTCTTCTCCCTGTTCAAGGCCAGCCCCAGGTTCTTGAGGTGATTCAACACCGTCAAGGTGTCGAGCCGGGCCTGGCGTTCCGACGGGGAGCAAACCAGCCAATCGTCCAGGTAATTCAAAATATGAATGCCCTGGCAACGGAGAGGGGCCAGCAGTGCCTCCATGCACTTCGTGAAGGTGCGAGGAGACAAGGACAGGCCGAATGGGAGGATGGTGTACTCGTATGCGGTGCCTTGAAAGAAGAAACGGAAGTACTTCCTGTGACCTCTTTGAATAGGAATGTGGAAGTACGCATTGCACAGATCCACCGTAGTGAACCAATCTCCATGCCTTATAGATGACAGAAGGCGTGACAGACGAAGCATACGGAAGGGCAGGCATTTTAGATATTCTATCTTGAACCCCTTGAGGTTCAAGATAGGACGGAGGCCGCCGTCCTTTTTTGGAACCAATAAGTAGGTTGAATAAAACCCTTGGTGCATCTCGCCACTGGGGACGGGTGTTATTGCCCCCTTCTTCAGAAGGGCCAAAACCTCTGTCACAAGGGACTGACAACCTGCCATGCCACTGAGGAGGGTAGGAACAATGCCGGGAAACGGCGGTGGTCTGGTTCTGAACTGGAGTCTGTACCCTGGAGGCTGTAGAGCTGACTGGAAAGGACCCACGACCCCAACGCAAGCGTGAGACTGGCACATCCCTCACAGAGTGCGTCAGCTGCCTCGCCCTACGAGACTGTTCCAAGGCTGCCTCACAGGGTGGACCAAAGACCTCTCCTGGCACCACTGGAGCTGCCAGCACAGCAATGCAATCCTGGCGGTGTGCCTGGACCATGGAGGCCATTGATTGGCCAAGGGCTTGGGCATGCACACTGGTGCCCCTCAGCAACATGTCCGCCACACGGAGCATCTCAGCCATCTCATCACTCGGGGCCGCTGAAGCTAAATCCTGCAGTAGGCCCTCCAAATAAAGCAGCAACAAAGAATTGGTGCACGCCAGCCTGGCTGCCAAAGCTGAGGCATGATAAGCTCTGCGGAGCTGGTTATCAGTGGCCCTGCAGCGCCTGTTAGGGTGATTTGCATCCCTGGCAGCCCTTGCCACAGCTCCTGCCAACATAGCAAAGGTGGCCCCAACTTGGGGGGCCGTTGCCACCCCATGTGTTTCAGCCCCTGCAATATTAGCCAGCTGGGTCCTCGGAAGGGCTCCAGAACTAGGAGCCCCCCAAGAGGACTGCAGCTCAGACATAAAATCAGGAAGGACAGGGAGCCCAACTGACCTGCGTCGCCGTGAGCCCCTGTCAAACACTGAAGCAGCTGGAAGCGGAGCTTGGCAGACCAGCTGTGCAGGTGCTGCCGCACTTGTTATCACAGCCCTATCAGAAGTGTCCATCGGCTCGGGCTCTGAAGCCTGTAAAGAGCCATCCCCCAAATATGAGAGCGACTGGACATCCTCCTCGGACTGGGGGTCGTGCAGACCCTCCAAACTGTCAGAGTCTGCGAGAGAAAGCAAATCTGGATCCTTATCCCAGACATCAGGAGCTTGCCTGCCCCTGTCATGCAGCCCTAAAGAACGCCGAGCATGAACAAGCTCCTGCAGTGTATTCTGCATAGCCTCCACCTGCAGCTGTAGCTGTCCAATCTCTGCCTCCGAACGCTTCCTCTTCCTCGTGCGCTGCTTACCCATGAGCGGCCGATCACGCGCCTCCGTGTCCAGCTCATTCTCTGCCCGCTGACCAGGTCTCTAGCCATTACCCAGGGTAATGGCTAGAGACCTGAGGACCTGAGGAGAAAAAGAGAGTGAGCAGGTGATCACACAGCTGTATTAATAGGCTCTGATTGCACCTGCTGGGCGGAGGTGTTAATTTGCTACATTGTCTCCTGAAACAGCTCACCCTCGGAGAGAGTGACCCATACTGTGGCGTGTTGACCAGAGGCCTGTACTACGAAGCAAGTTCAACCATACCCAGGGTATCTTTCAGTTACCCGGCTTCACTAAACCAAACATTGGACATCTGGATTATCCGTACTACGAAGCGAGTTATCAACTCTCTCAGTCAACCCTGGGTTTTCCTATCCAGCTACAAGCGCATTCATGTGAAAGAGGCGGAGTTGTTAATTACGAGCGACAGAAATCAGCACCGTGATTGTACACAGCTGTAGCCTATGATATGAGAGGAAACGGTGAGGCGCACGCGCGGACAAAAGTATGCTTTACGTACCGCAAAAAAGTCATATGCAATGAGGCGAAACATAAACGAGAGTAACCATCTAACCATACAACAGAACAAGATACTGTAAAGCAAATGTATTCTTTCATTTAGTTTACCTCAGTTCTGTATTGCCTGAATATATGTTTGTAGTTCCCATATAAGGAAAGAGAAATGTTATTTTTAAGGAGTTTAAATGCTGATTCTCTTATTGTTTTTGATGTGCATTTGTACTTTCAGGTCATATTATTTAAAATTTTAAATAAAGCAACAAGTTTTTAACAAAACGGATAACTTTTTTAAAAAACTTGTTGCTTTATTGTAAACTCAGGACTTTTGTCCATGTCCATTCCTGTAGGAATGATGACTTTTTTTCGGTGATGTGATTGGTCAGAGGAAAAGGTTTTGACAGGTTTGGATCTGATATGAAAATAGAACACAACGACAAAAAGGAAAACACAACGACATTAACTCCTAATGGAACCTGCTATGATCATAGCAGGATCTCTCTCTCTCTCAACAGCCTACCCAATCTGATAGAGTACCTTTATTCAGATTTTCAGCATCTCTAACTGAATATAAGAACATGCTTCTTATGAAGAAACGTAGTGAAACACAGATCATCTGTGGATGGTGAGGGCTCCGCACTGCACAGTGCTGAACTTTGGGACCCAGCAGTCTGCACAGAAATGATGATCCTTGTTATAGCAGGTTCCGTTAGGAGTTAATGTCGTTGTGTTTTCCTTTTTGTCGTTGTGTTTTTGTTAATGTCGTTGTGTTTTTCTTTTTGTCGTTTGCCCTTCAGGGCCACCGTACATATGCTACCATTTAAATAGTCACCTTCTCACCAGGCTAAAACAGGCTTGATTTCTTGTTTTCACTGCACATGATGTTTCTATTCCCTCAGTCTGAACACGCACACACACACACACACACACACACACAGAGAGAGAGAGAGAGACGACGTGTCAGATTTCAGCATTTCCTGTGTAATGGTGCTGACATTCATTTCTAGCTTTTGCTGTGACTGCTGGCAGAGGCAAACCCCCTCCCACCCCATCCCCCAACCCACCCTCACCCACAGGCTTGACTTAATCACTATTGACAAACGCCTGGGTTCTTATCAAGTCAAAGTAATTTGGACGTGAGACATCAAACGCTAAAGACAAAAATAAAAAAGCCGCTGGATGCTTGTTTAGTCCGAGGGAATTATTTCTTAATAAGCTCCCGACCATCTTCACACGCTGGCAACATCTGGGGAGAAAAAAAATTCATTGAAAAATGTAATTCCAGATTTTGATATTTCTACTGTGTTTCATGTGTGATATCATGTTAGGATTATGTGTCTTAGATCCATACCTGTACGATGAAGTCAAATGTACAATATATGTAAATATAATCCTGTTTCATAAGAAGTGCCAGTAAGCCTCCATGCACAAACACAAGAGCGACATGACATGTATGTACAGATTGTGTTATTAATGTTACTGGTTGGTCTGGTTCACATGTAGTGTTAAACTGAGGGGGCTTCTTCTTACCTGTCTACTTATAATTAATACTGACATACAACTCCAGAGCTGGAACATGAAGAAGACACACTTGGTGGAATCAAGCTGTTGCACACTATGAACATGCAGCACAGGAAGACTGCACTGCTTAAAATTGCTGGGAGACCATATCACCAGTATGCCAAACTGTGCACACACCAGCTAGCATGGAAACCAGGCTCCAGGAAGAGGCAGAAACATCCACCCAAGTAGCGATCACCTGCTTAAATATAGCACTGTGTGTACCACCCAGTAATCAGTGCACAGCTGATTCATTGAATGCAGCCCACTGATAATTTCGTGGGCCAGAAGAAAGGAGGAAAACCTACTCTGCCACACTTTGTACATCACATTGTGGGATAATAGTGTCCCTCAACAGCACACTCAAAAATCAACAGATTTTTCTGGTTTACACAACACAATCAGCTTACATTATTTTATCATTGTTCCAGTGTGATGACACTACATACTTTAAAAAAATCTGCTTAGAATCAGTGTGGAGTTTGGATTTGTGATGCTGGCTTTTATCTTAATGTTCTTGCACAAATGATCTTTACATTACCCAGCATGCTGTGCAAATATTACATCAATGAATGAAAGAAAGAAGTTCATCTGCATTTTTAATGAGTGAATAAAGGATTTGATTTGTCTAAAAAAAATAAAACAATATGTTGGTGTCTAGTCCAATGCTGTATATATGTGTATTTTTATTTATTTAAATAAATGTTTATTGATGACAGTGACAGTCAATTAATCTCAGTCATTCCTAGAGTGTTATTGATACTCTACTGTACACTCACAGACCTATTTATTAGGAACACCTGTGCCATCTAATGGAATCCAATTTAACAGCTCTGCTTTAAATTCTACTTTTATGAAGATTATACATTTTCATATAGAAAAGTGTTCCTAATATTTTGCCCATTATGCATACATACAAAATATAGAGAACACTTTTCAATATAAATCACAACAGTACACCACCACCCATCACTACAACCTCAACAATAAACATGAAGCACGTCCCAGGGCTCTAGACTAACTTTTTTCACTGGTTGCACTGGTGCGCCTAACTTTTGTTCTTAGGTGCACCAGCACAAAAGTTAGGTGCACCCAAATTTTCGACCGTATGGCATTCAACACCACAGTTTTACAGGTTCACGTTTTTTAAATAGCTGTTCATATAAGCAATATCGACTTGTAAATGTGTACACTTTCCTCCTTTAATTTCGGCGGGCTGTGGCTCGGACTGGATCGTATGTGGCTCATTATCTGATGCCGTCTCCTGACTAGGGCTTGACATAACCTGGGAGGTTGATGGCTCCGTGTCAGAGCATTCGTTATGATTTGCGGACGGATCAGGCCTTAACTTAGCATTCTTCACGAAAAAGTTGTCAATCGTTCTTTTCATCTTGTCATCCGCAGCTACATCCACTCTACATCCACTCTTTCTATCTGACTGCAGCACACGCATTACACCCAGGATATCTGGACCACGGCAAATCAGAGGGGGGTCCCGCCCTTCACTATCTCTGATTGGTTTAGACCATGATATGGGCCTAATGTGTGTCTGTTGTTGAAGGTTGAACCACAGGGAGACTTTCAGAGTTGAGGAGATTTTTTTTTCTTTCGAACAGCTGGTCGCACCAGTGCGACCTCAGATTTTTTTTTAGTCGCACCATTGAGAAATTAGGTTGCATGTGCGGCCAAGTTAGTCGCACTCTAGAGTCCTGTGTCAAGAAAACAACAAAAACTGAAAATGTATACATTTCATAAAAGTAGAATTTAAAGCAGAGCTCTTATATTGGATTTCATTAGATTGCAGAGTTGTTCCTAATAAATAGCTCTTTGAGTGTACAGTAGAGTCTCAGCAACATTTCCTCCAGGTATGACTGAGATTCTTTGACTGTCACTATACACTACCTTCATACCGTTGATGCAGAATCCCTTCAGATTCACACATGTATAATACCTTGATCCTCGACAGGCACATAATAAGAGCTATAGCACAGAAATGAATTGAATGCACAGATGTACAAACAACCCTGTGGAATATCTCAGCCGAAGACCTTGGGCTGAGCAATGGAAGAAGCAAGAGAGCTAATGACAGTAAACAAGAAGATGAGTACAATATGTAGGATGCTGTCATTATCTGGAAGGGATGTGTCACCGCTGCTGCTGATGAACTTGTATATCTTGTGACAGATGACAACTGAGACAATTAACTAAGGAGACATGCTGCCTATACACACATGACCTGAGGCTGATGAGTGTCATTATGTTCTGAAAGCGATGACAACTCACTAGTTTTTGTCTAAATTGAGCACCGATTTCGACCGATCTTGATCGCAATTCTCATTTATGTCACAACAAGATGATGGTGGACATGTTGAACCTGAAATACGTGCAAAATCTATTATTTTGCACATGTATTCTTCTCATAAGTCTTCTCATTGTTCCACACAGATCTGGTGTTTTCATGTCTTCAGTGGAAGTTTGTGTGATTTTTTTTTTGTAGTATTAATATATTTTGACTGAAACGCACACTAATAGCTTAACGGCTGATATTACAGAAGTTACTACACAAAGTCACGCAACAGGAACAAGCAGATCTATCAGCCAATGGACCCATGAGCCGGCACCCGCCGTCAGCCGTCTTCATCGACACCTATCGACACACATCCATTGTTAACGATCCCTTGACCCTTATCTCCTCAACCCTCCATCCCACGTACCTCGACCCTCACCTCTTCCTTCCTTCATCCCTCTCTTCTTAATCCCTTCCTTCGGTCCCTTCAAACAATCTATCGTGCAATATCTCATGGGTATGGTCTTGGTTAGTGAACGCTTCTTCTTTTTAGCTCCAGGCGTGTAGCTGTGGGTGGGCCTAGTCGGGCATGGGATCACCCACTTGGTACTCATGCCCAACCAATCAGAATGCTTCTTCTTTTGCTGGACCATCCTATGAATAGCAGCCAATTAATACTGCTTCAATTATCTGACTATGCAACCAATAAAAAAAATATATATATATATATATATATTTTACTTTTACCATACGATGATAATGAAGCAAGCAAGATACAAGCAGCCCTTCCTCATTGCACAGTAGAACCGAGGCCTCCTTTCCACGAGCTAACTGGTTTTTTATGTAGGAAAAGATAAAAAGACAAAAAGATATCATATGGAGAAGAAGTACAGAATTCATCTACTACATCTACTCCTGCACCAGTTTTTCCTCAATGTGTGGCCAGTAGTAACGACACATACGTGGCTGTTAATCCAACCGTCCCCTCCCCCGTCAGCAGCAGCAACACACTGTACTGTTGAAAGACTCTTTTTAACTGTCAGTCAGTTTAGAAAGTGGCATCAGGGCATCAGTGATGACACACAGACTGAACTCTTTGTCCCTGCTCTCCTTTGAAAGAGAAACTGACTGAAGCGTTGGATCATGAACCGTGAACCATGAAATGATTTAAGTATACAACGCCATGCCCTGTCGTCTCCTGCTGTAATAATCAAACAGAAGATCATTTACATGTTCAGACTGTGGTAGCCTATTGCCTATTTTAATATTACTTTAGTGGGTGTAGTTTATGCTGGATTGGACTTCAAGCTGATGTTGCTGCGTCTGCCAGCTGTGTGTGTGTGTGTGTGTGTGTGTGTGTGTGTGTGTGTGTGTGTGTCAATGACAACTACGGTTTGGCAACATAAGCAATTTAAAAATATACTGGCAAATATAGTTTTAAAAGCAGCATCAGGCTTGTTTAAATGTACATTTTGTATTTTTGTTGGTTTTATGTCATTTGAAATGACACCATTTTTTACCAAAAGTAAGACTGGATGCTCCTGAAAATGTCAAATGGTGTAACCACAAAAGAATAATAAATATTAAATATTTTATCCACCTACAGTGTATTTAAGTGTAGTTATACAAATAATTACTTCATTTAAACAATGTGAATGTTTCCTGATCTCCATGATTCCCCAGATTAAATGTAATATTTAGAACAATTGTATTCCATTACCTTTATTTAATATAAAAAGTTATAATCTAAGATCATGCCAAACTAGTTGATATGGTGTTTTATTGAGAATTTAGTGTTTTTAAGCAAGTTGAATTATTTGGTACAAAGTTTTTATGGTTACACCACTTAGACATTTTTGCCATAATCCTCTAATATATTCTCTTAAAATGGATTAAAAGCAGAAATGTTATGCTGGGTCCACAAGAGGAAGTGTTATATTTAATGCTGTGTTCCTGTTGATGCTGGTGTACCTCTATTGATATGCTTCATTAATGATACTGTTGAGCCTATCAGTTGTGTGTGTATGCAGCAGGCTATGTGATGCTGCTAATGTTTCTTTTGGTGCCTGTAACATTACCTCTGACTATGTATATAAGCCTTGTATTACTGTGGTGCATTTGGGCAGGTGTAGTCCATTTGGTTCATTATGTTAACCATTTCAGAACCTATTAAGTACATGATTGGTCAGCCACACTGTGATTGTGCCTTTGCTACCAGTCCAGAGGCAAACCAACAATCACACAGACGCTCACTGATCAGTTCAGTCAGAGTGATTCAATGAAGGGGAGGCAAGATGTAAGAATCAATTAATAACTAATTAAGAGCTGCTGATGCTGGCAGAATATTAATAACACACACACACACACATCTAAAAATCAAATCCACAGTGACGTCACTGTATTATAACAAACAGAGAATTTCATTAGCATTAGTGAGCATTTTGTTTGTGTAGAGACAACACATTAAAAGCCACATCTCATCCACAGTGGAGGGAAAAGACAATGTGTCAAAGCAAAAGAAAAGCACACTATTTGACTTTCTAGCATGGCCGTCCTTCAGGAAGCCACTGCTTTTCACTACAGTATAGTGTACATTTTCTCTGTCAAATTTTTTATCATATTTAGTAAACCTCATCATGTTTTTTTTTACGTCATGTTTTAGTTGACTTAAAGTCTGGCATTTAAGTTTAACTGTTAACTATTTTAGTATAATTTTAGTCAATGAAGGCTTGTCAATGAAAAGTCGGCTAGCCTACTAATTGATTCTAGGGTTTCCGATACGATTAATTGATTCTCAATTCTAAATGGAATCTTGATTCTAAATCAATTGTCGATTGAAGAATAGAAAAGGGGGCAGTATTTTCAGTCTCTTCCTCCAGTATACTGTGTACAAAACCATTCACTGTGTCCTTATTCCACTGAAATAAAATATGGTCAGTGTTGGGAAAATGTAGTGAGCTAAGCTACCAGTTAGTCCACATTAAATGAAGCTTCACTACACTGAAGCTTCCCACCAGAGAAATGTAGCAAGCTAAGCTACAATAAAATGACAAAAGTAGCTCAACTATATCAAAGTTGTTGTTTTTTTTAAAAAATCGAACCAACTTCAATCCAAGTCATTGCTATCTAGTGATCAATAAAACTGTAAGACAAACAAATCAATAGTTCAATAGTTTATTAAACTGTTCTCTCTCTGCTTTTACTGCTACAAAACCATGGCAACAAAAACCAACAAAAAACAGGTGGTGTGTATATGCTATTGTGTTTGCATGTATGCTTCATTTAAGGCACATTTGGAGGACAAATAGTAAATGATCTCAATAACTTGGTTCAAACCACAGGAGCAAAATAAGAAAGACGTGCTCCAAACAGTAACAGCCTGGCAAAAAATGACAAGTGATGTCAAACACGAATTTAAGGAAACACATTAACACAAATAAATGTTTAATCCTTAAGGAAGCTTTCAGAGTGCATTCTATTTATTTATGGGGGAAAAAGATTGCTATTTTATGGTTCAGGAAAACATTCTTTAGAATATGAAGAATACGACTTTTAAGGTTTTTTTAATAAACAGGTCAATTTTGTGCATTTGCATATATAAAAATGTGTAATAGCTGCACAAAATAATAATAATTATTTAGTCATTAAATGAAAAAAAAGCTTCTTATCTTGAAGATCAACTACAAGATATATTGATATATTGACATGATAATTGTGTTCACTGTAGACTGTCCAGATACTGCACTGCCCTCACAGCTGAGTTCTGTCCTTTTTCCCTGTCAACATCCCATCATTAACATTCAGGGCTCATCTTTGGTGCTTGATGATTGTGTAGGCCTTAAGCTACGTGGGTGGAAGTAGTATGGGAAATATTGTCTCCTCTTTTTTTTCTTTTTTAAATTACACTTTAATCAACAATATAGCATGTTGATATCATCACAGTGTTCAATGACGTTAGTGCTGTCTTGTTATCATCTCTCTTATTCATGGAGAAGAACAGCTATGTTTAGTCACAGTTTTCATTAATGAACTAGTACAGTATAAATTGAGGCATTACTGAGCTCTCTGTGTCTCAGTCTGGTTACGCATGCAGCTGTGTTCCTCTGTCTGCACACCTGTGGCTCTTCCCCTCATCAGCCGGCCTCACCAGCTGCTCCTCGTCATCTGATTAGTCTCTGTGTCCCAGGTCAGGGGCTGCCTCCCCTAAAGTCCACAGCTAGAGACCAAATATGGAATGCTTAGCCTCACACGATGATTCTTTAATGTTCTAATCATTGCTTTGGAAAGATAAACTTTGACCTCAGAGTAAAAAATGAATGATGTTCAACAGCTCTGCCTCTGCGGACTTTTGACTCCATCGGCTACATATTTTATTAGACAGAAATAAAATAAATATTAAAAATATGAATACACATAAACAAAGGCTGTTAGTTTTATTATATATACACATTCTAGTGAGTGTCACAGGTGTATCTTTTGACTGCATCTAACAGTCAGTTTGGTTGAAAGCTCTAAAAAAAAAAAAAGGGTGTTTAATTGGACCTTTTGAGCAGACTTGGTTTTATGGGTGGACTATGGGGGGCCAAGCCCATCAAGGAATTTGGCCCTCCCAGTATAAATCAGCATCAATACTGTTTTAATGCTCGGGGTTATCGGGGCTCAAGCCCTGTGCTGGATGATGTGAAAGGGCCCCAAAGGCTTGTTTTGTTGTTGGACACTGGTGCACCCTTTTATCGTGGCCATTTATACTTTATGACATTTGAACTTATTTAGGCAAAGGGTTAACTTTCATCTGTTAGTGTGTGTGTGTATGTGCAAATGCATTGCAATATATGTATGCTTCACTAAAGGCTTACAATAATTATATGGCTTATATTATAAACTGTGAATGCAGTTGTTACCTGCGTTGTGTAGACAAACACAGTACTGCTGTGGACTTGAACTCTTGCCCTTGGTTATGGGAGGCGGGCTCCAGCAATGAGGCTAAATATCATTGGCTCTCATGCACAACATCAGCATATCTTTTAAGCGTGGCTGCTGTTTCACAGTCATGAGGGATTATTTATGCATTATTGTATGCAAATTAAGCATGACTGATCTTTTTGCAGATTAGAAGTAACAGTAGTCAAATTTTTTGGAGTATCAATATTCTGGAGTTATATCCACCAGGAGCCACAATATGGTTTAAATGACCCATATTTTCTTCTTTTTTTTAAAGGAAGAAAATAAATATATTTGACCATTTTGCTATTTAAGCAGACAGAAATTCAGTTGGTTACCAAAAGACAGTTTATACGCCACAACTGCACCCCTGCCAAGAAGTGTGTCGTCCATTGAAGTTGCGACTTAAACATGGTAAACCTGATCATTTCAGATGTGTTCAGAGTCGATGAGGACTGTATAGGTCATGGAGATGAGATTACTCTCAGTCCTTTGTAGACAGTCTCATTTGTGAACGGGACTCAGGTTCAGCCCAGTGCTGCTGCCACTGAATCCCTGACAGATGGTCTACTTTAATTCAGGGGTACATGGTTTCATCTGTTCCCCTCATGTCCCTAAGGTCTGAATTTAACTTTGCTCTCCTCGTTGGCTCAGTCATATTGTACAAAAAGACCAAGACCAAGATTTGTTATTAGTACAATTTAACATTTTTACAAATTTGCTAATCCATTGACTGCCAATGTTGTCTCTACAGCTCTTAAACCTGCATTAAATGGCATTTTTTGACTGTAAAAACAACTTCAATTAGACTATTACCACAAAGACTCAGACAGCACTTCTTCTCCCAAGTGTGTTCATGACTTAAATTAGCTCAGGGATTTCTAGTAGCCTAGTAGTGATTATATGAAATCATGTAACCATGTGTGTATGGTATTTATTATTTGGCAGCTAGAAGACAACATTTGAACCACAGCACTGCCGCTTACATTAGACAGGCTCACTGTACTCTCAAATGATTTGTAAATGTGTGTGTGTGTGTGTGTGTGTGTGTGTGTGTGTGTGTGTGTGTGTGTGTGTGTGTGTGTGTGTGTGTGTGTGTGTGTGTGTGTGTGTGCGTGCGCGTGTGTGTGTGTGTGTATGTGTTTGTGGCATCGCTGAGATTGTCTATCCTGGCACTTCCTCAAACGTGGTATCGAGGGAAATCAGCATGGCACAGCAGGCACACATGTAAACACAGACAAACAAATATGGAGACTGAAAGATGGACAGCTGGGGAATTTGTCCGGTAAGACTTTGACTTAGAAATAAGAGAACGTTTTTTTTTTCCTTTACTAGAAAATAACGATCCACAGGGAGAAGTCTGTTGTGAATGAGGATATTGTTTCTTCAAAGAGGTGTTGCTGTTGAAATTTTTAAATGTTACTTTTTCATTGCTGTGAGCACCACCTATGACATCCTGACTTTTTAATGGTAAATAAACCATTTAGTAATGCAATGCTATTGAGTTATAATCATTCATAACTGCAGGCCTGATGATTTAACAGATAGTGTGAAAATTTGAATGAATAATGACACTCATTGATTATTTCATAAGTAATACATCCTGCAGTTATACTAAGTCATTAATGACAATAATTAAAGTCTGTGGTTATAAACATTAATACATTGTTAATAAATTGATTTTCATCTGGTGGCAACCCCAAAATGATGAAACCCCAAAGTAGCTTATAAATTATTTAGGGCACATTAGTAAATGATTAAGAAAGTGGCACTAACTTTTTAAAGAGTGACTTAACACCCAAATGAACAGCAGTAGCAGTTGTTTTCTAAGAGTAGTTTCTCTCTCTGTAACTGATATCTTTCTCAGAGAAACTCTAAATGTCAAGTTATGTATTAACTCTATGTTGAATTTCATAAAGCAACCCATTGGCACATATATAAACTCCAGTCAGCTATAGTAAATATATCATTTTTTGGTCAGTAGAATAAGCTGTAAAAAAAGTTATTTTATAAAGTTGATAATTCCATATGTGTGCAACCAGCTGACAATCACGCACCTAGCAGTCACTGTGAAACAGTAGATGTCATTTGAAGTCATGTTTTTTATCCATCTGACTCCAATATTCACCCTCATTGTATCTCTGTTTTGGTCTCCACCAGCTCCTGAGCGAAATATCTTTCAGCTGTTAAATACTCCACTGTGTTCACTTATGTGTTGCTAACTTTGTCTCTCTATTGTACTGCTGCTGGGCAGGTAAAGTTTAGTGGGTATATCAGAGCTTTTTCACTGACAAAAGCTGCCTGATGCTGCTGGGACAGTCACATTATGGGTCCTTAAAAGAAAACAATGAGCTGAAAGACACTGAAACTGTCTGTAGAGCTGAGGGGAACTGCAGAGTCAGGTGATAATTCTCCGTGGGCTTATTACAAAAGCATTTGATAAATTGTTAATTTAAAAATGGATTTTTAACATTTGGTGATAATTGTGACCAGTAGAAGTAGGGAGTAGAGATATACAAACATGTACAATCCAATCTTTAACAACAGAATTTTCAAGCTTTACCAAGTACAACCAAGTGAATGGTCTTTGTCACTGAACAAATCAGTCGTTTTTCCATTCAATCTCCTCTCAATGGTGACTGAAAATGTCATTGTCAGCTCAGGCGTGTTACACACTACATTAGTTCCTGGTTAAAGGTTCCTGAAAGACTGTGAAATCCACCGAAACATCCACAATGATGTGATAACTCTGCAGATAGGTGGCTGATTAACTATTAACCTTTAGTTTGATATCGAGCTGAACAAAAGTGCTACAGACTGAAATTACCGCTGATGTAAAGTTGGTCAGAAGCAGTGCTGCAATGATGTGCACTTTTAATTAAAGGTAAAGTCAGTCATTCTGAAGAAAGATTGTTGATATTTGAGTGCAACACCCAAACAAATACACTCCTACCTTCATGTTCCTTCAGAAGATCTGCATCCCAGATCCATGGTCAGACTCAGATCCAGATTAATTTATTTATCCCAGAGGGCAATTCAGTTCTCACATACACACACACACACACACACACACACACACACACACACACACACACACACACACACACACACACACACACACAGACACACACACACACACACACACACACACACACACACACACACACACACACACACACACACACACACACACAAACTGACAGAAGTGGGCTGTGCCAGAGACAACTGATAAGTGGACAGATGTGCACGCTGACACCTTGCGTGGCCCCGTGCATATTGACTCACACAAGGGTCGTGGTAAATAAAGTAGAAATTCATTGCATAAATAGGTTAATTAATTTAAAAATAACATTATAGAATATATTGCACAATGTTACCTTCAATGAATGATCATACCATCCATGTGAGAAAGTAAAAACACAATATTAACCAACTATTTTGGTTAAGAAATAAATAAGTTAGGGATAAATAAGGAGGTGATTTAAGGACATTTATTAAGGAAAAGGCACCTAATTAAAATGACTACAGTCAACATTTAGTAGCTTGATAGCTGAATGAATAAAAGAACTAAAGCATTGACAAGTAACAACCAAAAGAGAAATATTGCAGAATCTGGAGCTTTTTTTTCAGCTGTAGAGTCACTTCTGTTCCTCTCACACTTCATCATGAACAGGGGAAAAAAAGTGTCTTAAGAGCACAGCAGTCGGTCCTCACTCTCCGTCTCTCTGTGGACGCCACACTTCTCACTCAAGCTGCGTTCAGTGTCTCTGTCCACAGAAGAATCCCGTCTGTCAGCTGCGGATCCCAGAGACCTGAGAGGACAGCGGCCGGACAAACAGGCTGACTGACTGAAATTGACTGAACTAAAATAGTTTGCAAATCGACAGTGTTTGTATTTCATTGATTCATTGATATGGTTAATGATTTCAAAAAGTTCTGGATTGATACATTTAATAAAATATAGCGTATCTGTTCAGTGTGAAAACACTTTGTATGTGAATTGGTCACAGCATCTCTGTCTCTAGTTTGCTAGCCCTTCCCCACCATTCACCTGGCACTGGAGACGGGAGACTATCATGTCCTCACATAGACACCGGGCTGCTCTGGTGACTTCCCTCTGTCCTGTGCACAAGCACAAATGTCCCCTGCTGATTGCCTCTTTGAACCTTCTGTTCACTGAGAGGACAAAGTAAAAGCAAGGAGCATTGTTACTGACAGCTCTCATCCTCTCTCTGGCCAATTTGAGTTTTTGAGCTCTGGGAGGCGCAACAGAGTTCCTTTGGCAACCAGGAATATTTAGAAGAAAGTCTTTTATCCCAAGTGCAATTCATATTTTGAACACATAAAGTTCTATTCTTTTCTATTCTATGCTATTGGCTGGAATAGTGTTGTGTGGCATTTACAGAGTCAGAGCATTGTATGAACCTGAATGTTTTTCAGCGCATACACAGAACAGAGAACTAGCCAACTGTGAGAAGATATTCACTTACTTTGACAAAAAAAGGATTGGATTAGAATCGCTGACTTTACCTTTAACTTAACAAAAAAAAATGAAGTAATTACACAGTCACTGACTACATATCTTCGAGCTGAAATGAATAAAATGATTTGAATCAGACAGATAAGAAAATCAAGGGACAGTGACAAGTAGAAGTTTTGTTATGACAGTCAAAAAAAGTTCCTTTACACATACTGGCACCAGGAAGAGTCTAAAGCTGGAGACGGTGCATAGTCACCATGACAACTAACTATGGAGGGATCAGATATTTAGTCCAGAACTGTGGGGCTGTCCACTGTTCATACTCTGTGTCTTTAGCACTTAATGACAGCTGCAGACTGAAAGGACTTAACCACTTTCATAATAATAGCAAACAAAAAGAGTGAAAGCTGAGACCCACGCTGGAAAGCAATATTCTGTGGAAAGCCTTGTCAGGTATAAAATTGAAAGAACCGAGTGAGGGTTTTGAGTTATTTTCACAAAGGGATTCGAGTAGGAAATAGGTCCCAAAATTGGGCAAACATGATTAAAGGATGATAAGAAGATGGAACAAATAGGACACAGATAATAATCCCTTGGTTGTCCATATGTGACATGAGGCACCAGCAGCAGCTCTGGGACCCCTGCTGCTGTATTAATCAAGGCCATCACCAGCGCCATCTCAGTCACCACGGACAAAAGACATGAAAACAGTCAGGAAGCACAAAGCTACAAACCTGAAATGAAAAACGATACTCAGAAACAGTATACATCAAATTGTTTACCTCCCCACACACACACACACACACACACACACACACAGATAAGCAATAACATGAATGGACGGGTACACACAAGACAAAAGGGACATTTCATATAGGAGGCAGTACATAATTGTAGATTGTACAATGTTCTTCCAACAAGCAGAAGAGATACAGTATTTATTTTTAATTTGTTTTTGCACAAAAATCCAATTCTGACCTTCTGTTTGCTTGACAGAGTTTCACATGGCTTTTTAAAAGTGAGTCTGGAGTACAGCCAGATTCCCAAGTATTTCTTACATTCAACAATTTAAATTTGAGAACCCAAAGGATATGAATAAGGGCAGTGGGCTGGATATTCTTAAGTTACCTAAAGATTAACATAAGACATTTTCATATTATTCATTATCCCAAGACCTGCCTGTCTCTAAGCTTATCAGGCTACCAGTTAAATCATTGTAAACATTAAAATGTGGCTGACAGTATTCACATTTGGAGCTTAAAAGAAATCTAAAAACTGCTCTACAGACTTATATCATCGCTGGGACCACTCGCAACAACAGAGCACAAAAAAAAAAAAATTCTTGTCAGAAACATAAAGAAACATTAGCTATAACAGATGTGATGTTGAATATCAAATGAACTATTATGAGTAAAATATGGCAAATGTAGCTATGTAGGGTAAAAGGTGCTGGCTCTGTACTCTTAGTACACTAGATTTACAATGAAAAAATGACAAAGAATAAATAGGCAGGGGGCCAGAATCAGCCCTCGGGATGTTTGCTGCTATGTTTTCCCTATTATTTCATGATAGTCTCTACCTTGGGCCATCACAGTTTCATAATGAACACCCCGAGCTCTGAGCTGTTTGCTCTCAGGGGGACCTGAACTTGGCTAAATGATGTAAATTCAAAATATTGACCTGTTAGAACGTCACATCCAGTCATAGAGGCATGACATTTGGCAAAGCTGAATAAATAAGATTCAGCAACTTGCGATTCACTTTTATGTATAGTAGTTAGAGTATGTGGAGACAATATCCGATTACTGTGACTGTTTATGTTTCACTAACCCAAAAACAAAATTGACATCTGCTATTAAATTCAGCGAGGTAACAGGAAGTTCATTGATATGATTTTGTAACAAGTCCTTCAAATTAAACTACCACATGACTGCTGTTGTTAAGGTCTGGTTAGGGACGAAAACCACTTGGTTAGGGTTAGGGAAAGTAAGTCAAAGCTCCATCAACAATTGAAATATAGGGGAACTTTATTAATAGACCAATGCGTTTTGGCTTTCGGCCTTCATCAGGTACATCATGGATCTCCTATGGTTCACCTATACTAAAAGTGTTGACGGACCTTTGACTTTCTTAAAATGATCACTAGAAACATGGTGTGAGTTAAATGTACTACTTCCTTGCCAGGTTGCACCATCATGTTTCTACATTGGCTCTAGAGAGGGCCTTTCACATTTTTTGCAACTTTCATGTCCACTTTAGACTCTCCTACACACCTGTACTTTAAGCTGTGCATGCGCTTAGTTCTGTTTTATAAAATCTCAGTCATTATGACTTCAGGCACACATGCACAAACCCAATTTCCACTTCCTCAGCTAGTCATAAATGGATGTACAAAACGACTTTAATCAATCATTTGCATATAAATGCGTCTCCGAAATTCACCTTTTGTTAGACCTGTCAGTAAAAAGACCAGCAGAAAGGGAGTGCAATTTTACCTATTGTGTCACATCAGCAAGATTCTCTAACACCGGAACAGGTGTCATTATGCACAACCTTTATGCACGGCTGTGGCCATTTATAGCTCCCATACCATTCATTTATCACATGTACCTGTAAACTGTCAGTGGCAGTAATCATTATCAAATGTCAGTAAGATGATGATGGTGATTAATTCATATTGAATGTCACAAATTACCTCACTATTGAAAATTAAGTGTAAAGATTATTAACACAGAAATAATGGTTTGAATCCAAGATTTACATTTTTTTCCTCCATAAGTAATTCATTCAAATTACCTTTATAAATGCAAGTTCATGTGACATACAGGTTATTGTGGAGACTGCAAGAAATCATAACATAATCAGTGAAATTGGCAAACAACCTAAAGAAATCATCTTAGTTTTACCATATAATTACATGTCTAAACATGGATTTCATCTTCACCTTATGATATCAACCCCAGCCTTAGAAAAATATGTGTGTTATAAATACCAGTTGATATATGCATGATCTTTGGGCAAAAACATTATCTATGCATCTAGCTTCTTGAGAGGATGGAAGTTTGCAGAAAGTGTGCTTGAGATCCTTTGATGAATTGTAGATTGGGACAGTGCTATTCTCTGAGCATCATGATTATATGCCAGCAAGTGCATGATAGTAGACATTTGATTTGTAGACACCATTGATTTGAATTGGAATCAGATATTTTCTATTGTGTTGAGTTTTTTCTTTCTTCTTCTTTTAAAAAAAATCACTTTAGGCTACATCTACCTGACATCACATTTTTTCTTGATAAGTTGCTAAAAAGATTGCCTTCTCTCTGAATTTGTATTTTCAAATTCAGAGAGTTTGACATTTTCAAACATTCTGGAAATTACACAACACCAGTAATCCCCTGCAACACACACAGCAACATGAAACTGCAGGATGTCGATTCAAATGGTGAACAAGGTTTTTTTTCTACAAACAACTAATTTCTTTTCCTTTTGTACCTGAACAAAGCAAAATAAATTAAAAAAAAACAAATTCTCAATGTTCCATGCAGCCTAAAAAAAATATTACAATCTAACCACAACACTGGCACAGTTGTGGGAATTGCATGTTTATTCAGTATTCAACAGCAAGAATCTCATTCAACATTTATTGTGACCAAAAAAACACTCACAGCCTGCTCTCAACACAAAATAACAGTTCACTTTCACCTCTCACCTATACAGACCACTGATGGGTATGTTTGCAGAACATCTGCTACCTCCAATTAGTGCCATTGAGTCGGTATCATGATTGTAGTGGCAGCTGACCTTCAGTCTCGATTCGTCTCATTTTCAGCTCATTGATATTCTCATCTTTAACTGTGTGTACATAGTTCTTGCTGTCTGTAGCTATCAATGTGTGGATGAATGATCATAAATGAGTTCAATAAAGCGTCTAATCAGCGTACTCAGTGCAGATTGATGTCATTCTTTCAAGCCCATGAACAGAAGGTGTAGATCTGTACTGAGCCGCATCCAGAACTACTAACCATGTTCAAATCCAATGATTCATCATAGGTGTTTTCACTTACTTTGCCTGATTATATCTCCCACTCAGTGCTGGTTTGCCATGTGCCAATGGTGCTTGATTTACTCTCCTGTGTCAATTTTGTTGAACAGGGGTTTGGTGACTCAATATATCCTGGTCTGCCCAGCATGGACCTGAGACAGGGTCTGTTCAGGCAACATGACTAAACCAAAAGCTGTGTGGGTGGACAGGTCCTGTAAAATAAAAGCAGGGATGAATCACATATGTATACACTGCTGTACAAACATAAAAAAGAGTTGTTGGTTTAAACTGTTCACTACAGCCTTAAAGGTTGGAAAATTGAGCTGGTAAAAGAGTGTATATGTAATGTAAATGAATGTAAATTAAGGCGTTTATTTCACTGCTTAAACTGACTTCAAGTCAGCAGCAGATTCTCTCACTTGTGAACCAAACTGAGAGGAGCAGTAAACTGTTTTTGGATTGACAAGCCGATGGATGCACCCACATGTGGGAGTTGTTGCTGCAGCTCGGTGGTCCTGCTGCTTTCTGTCTGCCTGTTCCTTGAGGAAAAATCCATAAGGGAAATTCATTAGGATCACATACACTGTGCAGTATTATGGCCATTATGGTCATATATTCATGAGCTGGTGTAGCAAAATTACATTACATTAACAAAACTACATAGAAGTTAGTTTGTAACAGCAGAGTCTGAGTATCAAAATTAATATATTGTTCAGCAGTTAAGCGTTTTTTCACCTGTAATCTGTTTGGTGTTGAGGTTCAAAGTTCATTCTTGACCTTAGAAAAAGCACTTGAGAAAACATTAATTAAAGTTCATTCTGGACCTTGGAAACATTACATTAATTTAAAGTGTGATATGATAAAGAGACCCAGAACAGCTATTAAATGGACCTTGTGGTCATGGAGTTTGTTTTCTTTAGTATTTGGTGCAGTGTAGGTTGACTCTGGGGTGCTAATCTGTTTAGTCAGAACACTCAAATATGTAAACACATTTGGACTAACCACCGGATTATGAGATAGTTTTTTGACTTTGTATTAATTCAAAAAGCAAACAAATGTATCTGCCTGGTCATTGTTTTTGTGCCAGTTTAGATTGAGTTTTTTTGCAATATCTTTTTTTAACCTCATAGTATCTCAGGTGTGAACATGGCATTGGTTGCAACAACACTGTACTACATTTACTGACCTTGTTCAGTGATGTGACTCACAAGGACGTATCAAAATGGACATTTGATCCCTCTCATGGACAATGTATGAGTTTATTTCAGTCTAAAAGCAACCTCCGTCTTTTAGAAACCTCCAGGCATAGTGTTGCTTTGAGTTGTCAGATGTCAGCATGCTAAAATGCAAACAATGACAATGTTAACATGCAAGCATAACCATGGTTAACATCTTAGTTTCACATCCTTGCACGCTAACAATGCTAATCAGCACTAAATACAAGGATGATGACACTGAAATGTCAGCGGACATGTGGAACACTTTTACCTACTGATAGGGCAAGAAGATAAGTCAATGGTCACCAAAGTCTTTTGGGTTTATCCTTTGGGGACAACAAATGTCTCCACAAAATTTCATGGCAAGCCCATCCATCCATCCATCCATCTTCTTTCCGCTTATCCGGGGTCGGGTCGCGGGGGCAGCAGCCTAAGCAGGGAAACCCAGACTTCCCTCTCCCCAGCCACTTCGTCCAGCTCTTCCCGGGGGATCCCGAGGCGTTCCCAGGCCAGCCGAGAGACATAGTCTCTCCAGCGTGTCCTGGGTCTTCCCCGGGGTCTCCTACCGGTGGGACGTGCCCTGAACACCTCACCCGGGAGGCGTCCGGGAGGCATCCTAACTAGATGCCCGAGCCACCTCATCTGGCTCTTCTCAACGCGGAGGAGCAGCGGGTCTACTCCGAGCTCCTCCCGGATGGCCGAGCTTCTCACCCTATCTCTAAGGGAGAACCCAGCCACCCTACGGAGGAAGCTCATTTCGGCCGCTTGTACCCGCGATCTCATGGCAAGCCATTCAAAATTTTTTGAGATAATTCAATTCTTGATTAACGTGATCAACAGACCAACTGCAAGAGCCATGCAACATTTCAGTCAATCCAGTTTTACAACTTAGTGCTGGAAGATAACTTCTTTGTACATCAACCAAGTCATAATGATTGATTGAAAAAGTAAAAAAATGTTGAAATATTATTTGAACACTGTAGTTGACGTTTTAGTGTTCTTATATTGATCAAATACATCGATTCATTTTTAAAAGACTAGTGTGACTATGAACCAATAGACATTCCCACACAAACAGTATCATCAAGGAGTAGCAAGTGTATTTATCCAAGTGTACCTGTGTGTATTTATGTGTGTTTGTGCACTCAATGTGATGTTAGGCACTAACTGACAGATGGAAGAAGTCTTTTTTTCTTTTGGCTTATTTTCAAATGCATCTTCCAGACTTGTGCTTCCATTTTGTTCTCGCTTTTTTGCTCTCTCTTCAGCAGAGTCCCTCCAGTTCCCAGGCCAGGCCTCATGATTAATCACACAATTCCCCAAAAGTGCAACTTCAGATGTTTACTCCGTCAAAACATCACATTCATTTTTCATGGATGTGGCTGAATGCCACTTTCAGAGTCCTATACTGCTCAGAGATTCACTGGGAGAGAGAGAGACACAGAGTCTGGAGAACGATCGCTTCCAGCTAAAATTTCAACATCCTAAATACACAGCTGAAGAGCCTTTCAATTTGTAGAAAGGTCTGTGGAATGTGAATATATAGCAGCATGATGTAGATATACTCTTGAACAAGCCAATCTAAAGGCCATTTGTTTTTGTGTCAAGTCTGTTATTTTTATCCAAAAATGCTGTGTGTAAAAACAAGAGTAAGAGTAGAGTGTGTCTGTTTTTAGTCACAGTCGACACACTAAACACAGCTGGGGATCATGGGACCATTTAGTTTTGAAGGCATTTGGTCATAAAACAAAGTATGGGAGAAATGATGATGAGAAATCAGAGGATCACCAAAGTTTATTACAATTCATTATGTGATGTGAATGTGTGTACCAACTTTAATGGCATCTATCCAGTAGATGTGGGGACGTCCCACTAAAAATGCAAATGTCAACCTTACCCTAGAGGTAAAGTCAGAGGATCACCAAGGTCAGTAGGTTTCATCCACTGGGCACCATGGATAGGTATACCAAAATTAACAGCTGTCCATCTTATAGTTGTTCTGATATTTCAGTCTGGGCCATGGTAGCATTACCGTTGTGAGCATGTTAACATGCTGATGGGAGCATTCTGCCAACCACCAGAATAAATCTTGAATAGTTTAGGAATGTCTGAGCCAGGAGATTGAAGAAGTGTGGTTAGCACCAATCCGTAACACCCTTAATGTTCACCAAAAGTCGGGTTCAACTCATGAACCCCAGAAATACTTAGAGAGGATTATTAGGACAGGAACCACAACCAGTTGTGCCACAAACAATTTTACAATGGCAATGTCATATGTATAGAAACTGAGGAATTATAAACTATACTTGAATAGTAAATGCACTACACTTATATCACCTTTCTAGTTTTCTGACCACTCAGAAATACGCTTTTACACTGCAAGCCAAATTCATCCATTCACACATTCACTCACACACCAATGGATGCAAGCTTGCTTGCTCATGTTGGAATGTTGGGTCTT
This sequence comes from Scomber scombrus, assembly GCF_963691925.1. Taxonomy (NCBI): domain Eukaryota; kingdom Metazoa; phylum Chordata; class Actinopteri; order Scombriformes; family Scombridae; genus Scomber; species Scomber scombrus. The sequence continues at coordinate 3,734,864 of NC_084970.1, read as the reverse complement.
TTTAAATTAAACTTAAAGACTACGGTTTAGACCTGCTCTATGTGTAAAGTGCCTTGAGATGACTTTTGTTGTGATTTTGCGGTATATAAATAAAGATTGATTGATTGATTGAAGCTACCACGTATGGTGTTGGCCCAAACACCGAGAGCAATTTTGGGTTCAGTATGTTGTCCAAGGACACTTTGATGTTGGGACTGAAGGGGAATTGAAATACCAATCTGATTAGTAGACGACCCACTCTACCTCCTGAGCCACAGTCATCCCCCTCGCTATTTAAAGAATGTGTAAAAGCTACATAGTGTGCTACTCTCCTACGTTGCACAATGCTGACAAAATAATTATTTTGGATCATTTGCATCATTTAGTGTTTGATATAAAACTGCCGCTTTGGCACAACAATCCGAGGTTAAACATAGTTGACACACAGAAAATGCTCACAGATTCACTAGTAAATGTATACAGTTGTTCAAAGTGAGCACATGTTTACTTCCCTTAATCGACCTGCCATGAAGGTGTAGCTGTCATGTGCATCAAATCCCCAGCCTGTTCCAAAGACGTGCCTCCATTAGAGTTTGGTCATGCGTTCTTTCTATGTGGTGTATTTATCTGTTGTGGATCTGACCCTCTTGATGGTGGCCTTGTCTCAATTCATTGTATTTCTGAAACTGCAGCTCATCTCCAACAGTTCAACCAGAATACCTATTGATGATGTTATGACTAGCAGCTATACTGTTTAATTTTTGGTGGCTGTTCAGCTTTCACATACACAACTCCGCTTGCCACAGCATGAAACATCATTTATCCCACTAAACCAAACAAATCAATTACTTGCCATGTCTGCATTAGTTTCCATGATTATCTATGGAATTACTTAAAGTCTGTGTAAAGTAAGAATAAATATGTGTTCTGAGTTGATTAAAAAAATCGCGAAATATATGAAATTAGGCTTCAAAGTTGTGTAAAAGTCAGCCTATTTCTCTTCTCCCAAAAGCTGTGGGAGTGCCCGCCGAGTTCGCTGAAACCCCGCCCCCTACCAAGTGTCATCTGTCAATCAAAGTCACCACCTCTACCAGAAACATGGACGGAGAGCTTTCTGCCGCTAGCTCAGCTGCTAACTTGGCGGCTAACTCGGCTGCTAGCTCAGCTAACTGGCTAACTGTAGACTGTAGTAGTAGTCATGTTAGATATTAACAATAACTCGCCACTAGGCAGGTTAACCACTGAGGAGAGCGGACTCAGGGTCTTATATAGTAGGGGAGGGACCAAGGTCACGCGGGTACGCCACTACGTCATGGAGTAGGCCTTTTTTGCAGGCTCAGAAAATCAGGAAAAATGAGAGGATGAGAAACAGTTTAAGGCTCTACCTCCACAATTCAGCACTGCATAGTTATCAGCCTTTTCACATGTTTTCTGTAACGATTTTCCAACATGTATATATTTAGAAGTAAATCAATGAATTGACTTTACACAGACTTTAAACCCAAATGTTGTTTATTCATCTAGAGTTTCTCAGAAAGCTTCAACTCCAGGAACATTTCTGAACCTTCAGACTGGTTTGAGGTGAGGAGTGGTGAACGATACAGGACTTGAGGCCTACCAACCTACCTCAAATTACAGTCATGAAACTGACCTTAGACTTAAAATCAGCACTTTCTCTCAAGCTTTGATTTCTGGATTTTACTTAAAGGCTGTTCTTTAATTTATCCCTGTAATGGCATCCTGTTTTCCTACAAACCTTACAATTGTATAAAGACACAGCCCCTTCTGTCAGTTTTGGGGGTTTATACTGCAGATAAAGGTTCTGTCCTGAATGACTTTCCAAATTCATTCCGTTCTTACAAAACCCATGTCAGCCATTTTCGTCACCAAGCACTGGCACCAATACCATCTTCCCTTCCCTATCTTCCCTGCTACTGAGCTGCTTTTCTGCTGCATCAATACCCTTCATTCATGACATGTTTCTCCCCATCTAGCCTGTCATTGAGTTTACCTGTGCATCTACAAAAATGCATGTGTCTCACCATCTTTACATTTAAGACATGTACATCATCTCTTTTTAGGATTTGCATCTGTTAACATACCCTATAACTGTCTGGGGAAGTGGCTATATATAGTTTTCAGGTCGAAGAAGAGAAGAGCCAAGCTATGTTTAAACCAATGTCTGTTGAAATATTGAATTGAATAAATATTGGTTTTACCCCATGCAAATGCTGCAATTTATCTTTTTGGGCAGGCAGGTAGACATCTGAGATCATGAAAACCTTTTCAAGATGCAAACTGCTGCTGGATAACAGGTGAAAAATATTGTTTTGATCTTTCCTATAAGTTGGGCCACAGAAGTGACCACAGAATACGTCACAGAGTGCTAAATCAAGGTTAGAACTAGCTGGCAGTTAATTTTTCTGTGATTACAGGCTAGTTATCAAAACTTTGTCAAGCAAGCACTATTGAACAAACCAAGATTTGATTCAACTTATTTTTAACCAAATGCTCTTTGCAACGTCCAGACATTAGTTACATTTTGTTGAGGTCTATGTCATATCTGACAAATCTAATACGCAACTGGTGTTCTGTACCTTTCTTAATATTTGTGTATAAGATGTTACTCAAAGTCCCCAAAACACAATTCAGTTGAAGATCTCAGTCAAGCCGAAAGCATGATATAGAACTCACCTCATCCTGCCAATCACACTCTGTTGGCTTCTGTGGGGCGTTACAGGTCTATGAAGACACTTCCAGACTAATGAACCATGTGCAATTAAGGAACTGAACTCTTTCAGAATAACACTACGCTGTGATTCATGCTTCATGCAATAATTGATAATCTCCTGCTGGAGTGTGCAATACAATATAATGTGCAATCCAATTTTTCTTTATGTTGAATAGTTGTATTTTCAGTGCTCATCTATATATGTCACTGTGTTTTTATGCCTCCGTGCCAGCAAAAGCCATGGTCGGATTATGTTTTTGGGTTATTCGTCCATCCATAATTCCATCTGTCCTTTCAATTCTCATCAGTGCAATATCTCAGGAACGCCTAGAAGGAATTCCTTCAGATCTGGCACAAATGTCCATTTTTGGACACACTCAAGACACTTAATACCCTTTATTAAAGTCTTCAGTACTAACATTATATAAGTCTGGACAGAAATGGATATAAACTGGAACTTGGCTGATTGGGGGAGGCATACAAACACAAGGCGGGTTTTCTAGTCTGAATCTGAATAGCAGATAAGATCCCTGAGGACAGTGCTTGTTGGGCTGCTTAAATGGCAAAAACAAATTGTTTTGGAATAACACTCCAGTGCAATTAGTCTTTTATTGCAAAGTATTGAGATAAGTGGTCATTGCATGCATAACTGATTATTGTGCATGCAGTAAATGATGAGATGTGCTAACCCCCCATGTGGACTCTAGAGGAGTCTAGCATGCAGAATGGGCACTTTTTTAAGTACCTGCTATCTTTTCCTCCATTGTGCCCTAACAAGATAAATACTTAACTTCAGGCACTGTGCGGGGATTCTCTCCATTGAAGGACATTTTGATTTTGCAGACGGTGCATGGGGCCTGTGAGCAATGTGCTTAATCCCCTATTTATGCAATAGGCTTTCTGAGAGAGATGCAAAGGGGGACACTGTGACAGGAGCTTCCCAGGCCTCACATACACTGGGACTCAGAAGAAGCATTCATCTGTCTTAGGGAGCGCTTGGTATGCTTATCTTAATTGATGGCAAGCTATTTCTGGCTGCCTTGCAATAGCCTTTCACATTATTCTCTCTCTCTCTCTCCCCCACCCCCACCCACCCCTGTCTCTCTTCCCCTCTGGCTCTCTCTTTCTCTCTCTCTCTCTCTCTCTCTCTCTCTCTCTCTCTCTCTCTCTCTCTCTCTCTCTCTCTCTCTCTCTCTCTCTCTCTCTCTCTCTCTCTCGCTCTTCCCCACTCTCAATTTCCTCTCTTTCTGTTTATCTCCCTCTCTTTTCTGTAGTCCTCCTACGCCTTCTTCCACCACCCCCTTTCTCTTTCTCTGACTCAACCTGTGTCTCCTTAGTTCTTCCAGGGTGATTTATTGGCTCTGGTCTACCTGGTCTGAATTCCTCCCTGCATTATGGAAATCTTGTGATGCTTAATGCCAGCAGTGATGCAGGCTAGTTCCCCTGAGGGAACTGTACAGGCCAAACCCTGCATCAGCTGCTAGATTACACACAGAGACACACATGCACACAAAAACCACAAGGTATTGTGTAGACTTCAAATATTATAGAAAATGTCTATAGTCTTTCAATTAAGATTTCCAGGAGTCAGCTATTTTTATTCCAATCGTTTCAGATTTAATCTCTTGATTATCCCATTCCCAGTGATCCTGCATCTTGAATAGTAGAGCAATATAATTAATCTAAAGGCATATGAGGGGAAAACCAAAATGATTTACTGGCTTGTCTCTGATACATATTGGTATCAATAACTATGTTCCCTGTTCCACTTGGTTTATCGACAGATCCATTCATCAAAAACCTCCTACACGTTCTGCATGTTATTCCACATGCACACACACAGCTCACATTTGAGTTCAAAGTGGTGACTTTATACTTTCAAAATGAATATGCCATGAATTTTTTAAAGGCTGCGAAGTACAGATCTCACTAACTCCTACCGCTCCACTGCTCTTCTTCACTTTGTATTCCTTGAACTGTGATGAAAAAAAAAGGGGCAGATGTTCATCCTTGCACTCACCTTGAAAATGTTTCTGATGATTTGCAATTTGTTTCAAATAATTAAAGCCCAATTTCCACTGACAAAAGCTGTGTTTAAATAAGGTATCATCCTTGTACTTAAGCACTGTCATCTTTTTAGAAGAACCCAATTCGTTGCTATTACACGAGCAGCTTTCATTATCACACACTGATGAAAACTGATGCTCTAGTTTTGTCAGAGTTGTTCCTGGGATTTAATTCCATGCCAGAATGCTTTCAATTCAAAATTCCTGTCATAGTCGCAGGTCTTTATGAAGCAGTACATAAAAAGAAAGCAATTAACAGCTGCCACACTCAATCTGATAAACCTGAGTGCATTAAGAAGTGTATATTCCTACTTGATAAAAATCCTAAATAAAAAGACACAAAACACAAATCGATCGAAGCATTATCACATTTAACAACTTAGTTTTCGGAGGTTGTATCCCTTATGTCATTTTCACCATTTGGTAAAAGGGTGTTCGGAAAAGAATTAGGAGCTAAAACCTGAGAGAAATTTTTTGATACGGAGGTTGGGTGGAGGAAAGATAATGTGATTCAGTGTGGACAAAAGGATAAGATACAGAAAGATCGTTTTTCAGTCCTCAGTGGAGTGTGAAGGCAAGTGACTAACTGCGTTGGATGGGTCAAAGGTCATTCTACCATTTAGAAATGGTAATCCAGACAGGAGGAGTTTTTGAATCCAAATGTTGTACAGTTGTACCATAATGACACACTTGTTTTATTCAGCTTTGAACAGATATTAAGATCCTTGGTGATGCAAACGAATGTGATTGTAAATACATATAAATTCATCTTCTTTCTTTTTTATTTTGTAGAATGATTGTTCTATGGTGCTGATTCTGACTGATTATCAGAGTCATCATCACCATATAGATTTATAGCAATGCACCTCAAAAAAAAAAAAAAGAGAAAAAAAAGAACATTAACTCAAGGTCTACTGCCTCCACAGCTTTCATGGCCTTCATCAGTAGACATACATTAGTTATTCAGTTGTCATGGAGGTAGGAGGTGATGTTCTTCTGGCCATTAAACACATTGATGGATGGATGGATGGATGGATGGATGGATGGATGGATGGATGGATGGATGGATGGATGGATTGATTGATTGATTGATTGATTGATTTGATTGATTGATTGATTGATTGATTGATTGATTGTGAGTTGTGTCGTTTGGGAGGTATGAGTCTGATTTTATTTTGTATTGTACATCACGTGATGATTTGATATGGCTAAGCAAAACCTCAGAAATATTTTGGTGTCCCGAATGATCGACAGTTGGAATGGTTGATGATTGATTCCTGTGTCTCAAAAGCTTGGAAAAGAAGTCAAGTTGTATTGTCATTAGTTTTTATTCAGATACTTCATTCATTTGTAGTGCACGGTTGTTCAGTGGTTTGTGAATTGTGTTGTACATCAGGTCTGAATATGTGATTATTGAAAAACTGGATTAGTGTCTTGTAAGATGGCTGTAGTTATATACATGACAAAAATACAAACTCAGTAACATTTATTCATTTATGTGATCAAATTATGGAAATCAAAAGTCTATTAGCTAACATGTTCAAGGAAGTCATACTTCCTATTTGTAGGGCTGCAATTGAAGATTATGCTAATTATTCTCTTGATTAATATTCATCATTTGCTTTATAAAAACACATCAGAGAAGAGAGAGTAATGCCCATTACCATTTCCTAAAGCACAAAGTAACGTCATCTAATGTTGCTTTGTTCAAGAAACAGTGAAAACCCAAAAACCCTGTATTTTCATATCTTGTATTTATCTTAATGTGCTGCCAAAAATAAACCATATACTGCCAAGCTGTCTGATTTCTGACAAATGTAAGCTTATAGTTTCTGTTCACTTTATCCTGTAGCAGGTCCCCTAGCATTCATGATATGCCAGCTCCTCCCTTCTTTTTTCATGGCTTACCTTACTGAGCTACCTCCTCATCACTGGGAGCATTTCTACATCCAGTGCAGCTCTGCCTCTCATAAATGTTTCAGAGCTGAAAGTCCAGTACAGTGCTATTTCCTGTTTTCTTTTGTTGTTTCTTTACAAAAAGGCTGTTGCTGTTTTTTTTTTTTTTTTTTGTAACTTACATGAATATACTGTTGCATCACGTTGAAATATTCATATTTAAATATGAATATTTTAATTATTTTAATTTTTAAGTCAACTTGTATGTTCTGTGATGTAACATCCTGCTGTGAAAACATGTCAGCACTGTAATCTTTAATCCGCCACCTCACCGCTTTTATTTGTCACCTTACAGCCTAGAAACAAAGCTCATGAAAAAAAGATGCAACAATACAGATTGGGAAAAATGTTGTTGAGAAATTGTTGTTGTAGTCCTGCATATTGTCCATCACTTAACATCACATTTAAGGTTGTTTAAGGTAACAGAATTCCTCAAATACAAAAACAAAGCAGGACACTGAGCTCATACAATTGTTAAAATTTAATAAAAATATACAAAATAATGCAAAGAAAAAGCTATACAAAAAATTACAAGAAAAAACAAACAAAATAAAAGATATCAATATATATGTTAACAAGTGGATATAAGAATACCTGTAGGGCTCTATAAATTGCAGTCAGTGGGCTCTACCCAGTGTACCGGTGGTGTGTCCAGTGAGCCTATGACACACTTGTACACAAGGCGGGATCAGAGAGAGTATATTATCACACATTATGGATAGACATTTTGGCAGTGACAATTGTGGCCAGTCATATTTGCTAATTTTCTCCCTTTTAAACACTGTGCTTTCCCCCGTCATGACGCACTGACAGTTTGGGAATCCTTTTCCTTTTCCTAATAGGAAACTTCTGTCTGTTTCTGTCTGGGATGTTACCTCTGTTAAAATAGGCATACAGCAGCTAATATATGCTGAAATGTGCATAAGTGCATATATGATTCTTTTAAAGTTGAATTCACTTCTCTAGACATTTCGATCCAGCAATCACCATGTCCATGTTATCTGTGCATAATAGCTAGTGGTTTTTACTCAGCATCAACGTTAACATCGTTCCTCTGTCCCATCTGTCTGACCCAGACAGGGTTGCTAGTAATTTGACATAGGGTACAAATGATACAATTTGTGCTGAAAAGCTGCTATTGTTAATTTGCCTTTTTCTTATGGATTCCTCTCCTTGTCAAGTCTGTCAAGTTGTCTCTGAGAATGTGGAACTAGTATTGTGACTTGTTTTAGGGATACAGGTTGTCATCAGAATGTAAGAATGTAAAAATGCTTTAAGGGTTAAGAGTTGGGATTAGCAGGAGGAGGAAAAGGCCTAAAAAACAACAACTTTTCAATCAGATACAACTATTTCAGGAAAGAAACAAGAAAAGCAGCCCAAAATACCTTTAAAATGTGTGTGTGTGTGTGTGTGTGTGTGTGTGCGTTTGTGTGTGTGTGTGTGTGTGTGTGTGTGTGTGTGTGTGGTGGGCAGGTGCTTGTGGGGGTATTCAAAGGTTAAGGGCAACCATGCACAAAAAAGGATGATTATTGTGTCACATTGAAGCATTACAGTAGCCAAAAAGGAGAGGAAACTTTGGAAATTAAATTAATTGGATGAAGTCTAACAGATAAAATATAAAATATGCAAACAAGGTCTTTCATTATGAGAAGAAAAACAGAATTAGTCACTGTCAGTGTTCACAGTTACCCAAGTCTCTCTAGTGATGTAGAAGTAGTAATCATTTTGAAATATCAGTGAGACAATATACAATATACACTTTTATTGGTCTTGGTATTGGTATGAATCTACCCTTATAAAGGCTGAATGGTTTATAATCGGCTCGTTAATAAGGTTGTGAACCCTCCAAATCATTAATAAGCTGTTAAAACTCATTGACAAAAGAAAGTAACAGTGACCAGCTGCTTGCCAAATACTGATCCCATATGTATCTGTATTGTTAAATCTCAGACTGGATTCTTAGCTTTGTCCTGTCCATCAGTCAGCATCCTTGGTTTCCATTGTACTGTTGAATGGATTCTCTTCAGGTTTCTTAGCATCCAATCATGAGCATTTATTTATGAGTTACAAACAAAATGGTGATATGTTTTACACTTTATAATGAGGCTCCCTTTTAGCAGTTATAAAGTCTACAACTCATAAATTAGTGCTCATAATGAAATGGCAAGAAACATCAAGATAGATGGGGAAGAATCTGCTGACTGACAAAGATCTAATAGCTTATTTCACCAAGATGGATAGACATGTAGTAGTACTGTATAGCCTACCTTCATCTTGCAAAATAGTGACCCCACATTCATGTATGGAAAATTATGTTATAACTCATTTCAACTGTTAATTAATAGTTTATGAAGTGTCTAATTAATAACTCACAACCATGTATAAATACTTTATATGAGTCTTATTAAAGTGGTACCATATTTTTAATACAGAAATATCATATAGTTTTGCCAACGCTAATAACTATATTAGGTAAAATACTCACCAAGCAGTTTATTAGGAACACTTATGCAATATAATGCAATCCAATATAGCTGCTTTAAATTCCATCTTCAGTTTTTCTTGATCTTGTCAGAAGGTGATAATTCTACATAATATTTATTCCTGAGGTTGTAGTGGTTGGTGGTGGTGTACTGGAATGCATTATATTGAAAAGTGATTCTAATATTGAAAAGTGTTCCTAATATTTTGTCCATCTCATTAATATACATGGTTATTTGGCCGCTGTGTCAGGTTTTTACACTGTTGTGTCCTGTCTACTAATTGATACTCATCAGTCCACAGGTGTAAGATCTGTGTTCTACTTAGTTGTGGTTGGTTCTTCTTAGTTAAAGTTAATTATGTAATTATCTCAGTATATTCAGATATGAAATGTTTTTATTATTCATTTACAGAGAAACACAGTCGGTGGTGGATGAATGATGGTTTCAGATGGAAAAAAGCTTACTTAGGCCTTTGTATTCCCCAAGGAACCTACACCGTCGACAAAAGCCCTCCACCCTTCAATCAAGTTACTGCCATGACAGCTATTCAGCTTTAATCTAATGGTCTCTGCTTCTTCATCAGGTGTATGTTGATTTATCGGATCTTCTGAGTGTATAGCCTATCCAGCTTCACTTCCTCCTTCTAATTTGATGTTCTAATGAATCTTGCTTGGTGCGCTCCCACAGGTTGGTGTTGGTGATGGTGTCTGGCTGGTAGACTCCCAGGAGGCATTGGAGGCAGTGGTTGATAAATGTCTGTAGTTTGTTGAGTATGTTGGAGGTAATTTCCATGTTTCAGATCTGTACAACAGAATGGATTCGTTGTTTGAATCAAAAATGTGCAGTTTGGTTTTAAGTGCTAGGGTTTTTGTTTTCCAGATGTTATTTAGGGTGTTGAATCTTGTTCTTGCTTTTCCTATTTTGGCTTTGACATCTTCCTCCATTCCTCTGTCCACAGTAATTATGATCCCAAGGTTTGTAAAACTGTTTAATTCCACTAGTTGATTATGACCCATGATTATTGGTGCACTGTTTTTGCTTTTGATTCTTAAGACTTTTGTTGTTGGTGTGTTGATCTTGAGCCCAAGCATCACAGTTATTTGTAGTTTGTGTGATTTGTCCATCATCTGTTGGCAAGTGTGTGCAAGTACTGTTGTTATGTGTATCTAGATCCTCTAGCTGTTCAGATAGGCTCCTGTATGCTGGTTCCACTGTTGACGGTTTCTTGGTTCATGGTCCAGTCAATGCAGAGAAGGAAGAGAAAGGACGGGAGCAAACATCCTTACCGCACGCCAGTTAGCCTTAAGCCAGCCTGGTTTCTCTCAATCTTTCATCTGCTTGAGGTCTCCTTTTTTGGGAGTCTTTACAATGACATGTCTCCAATCTGACATGACTTTATTTTCCTCCCACATAAGGCATGAGGTGATGAACCATACTAGCAGAAGTATCAGTGTCTGTGGATAGCCAGGGTTTGCTTTTTGTCTTTTTTTTTGTCTTCATGTCTCCCTCTACATGGTCTTTCCAATCTCTGACTTTGGGATTCATGTTTCTTGGTCATGTAGTGCTACAGTATAAACCTCCTGTGTAATGTGACCTGGTAGAGTTGCAATATGCCTATATGTTGAATTTGACTCTACCTTCTCTGGGAGTCATGTGTTTCAGTTAAAGCTACATCCTTACTATGACTAGGGGATGGTGAAAGTGTCAGCCCCCCTTTTCACAGTTAAACATCTGGTTGATGCAGATGTACTCAACCTGCTTTTCCGTTGTGTTGTTGGCTGTTTAATGGACATCTTTGTGTGAGAAAACCAAACCTTCCATACAAAGTTGTTGTCTGCACACACTGTCGCAAATATTTCTCCATTTTTATTCATAGTACCAAGCTCTTGCTAGCTCATAACCATAACTGTTTCCCCCTATCTTTACATTCATATCTCCCAGTCCTGGCTCTAGACAACAGGGGGCTGAAATTATACTTTCCAGTCAACGAGTAGGTGCTTGCATGGTATGACATTTTGCCGTAATGATCCTTGAGTTGATGGGGGCCCAAGGGGTTTTTTGGATAGCATGAATCCTACTCATTCTGTACATGGTGCAGAGTCTTCTGGGTGGACTCACTACTGGCCAGTTTCATTTTCCCTGATGGAGCAATCTGGTTTCACACAGACCCTGGAGATATATTCTATATCTCCTAATCTCCTCCACCATTACTGCTGTCTTTCCTCTTGTATACATGGTCCTGACATTCCATGTTGCAATGTTGGTGGATCATCTAGGTACATTGGATCAATATTTATTTTTTGTCCAATCTTTAGATCATGATGAATTATTGTGTCATTGCATAATTATAGATTAATGTTTTTTCACTGAGCTTAAACTGCAGTATGGTGTTGCCTGCAAGAGAGGAAAGCTTTTCAACAGATTTAACACTGACTCGTCTCCAGCTGGCTTCTTTTTAGCAGTAATATTTGTTTTTCCTGAGAGGCCTTGTAGTTGGACATCACTCAGACGTGTTTCCACACTTGGTATAAGTGTTGGTGTGGGAGAAAGCAGCCTCCTGCTGTGTAAATGAAAGTGTGGTGTGGTGCCCCCCCCCCCCCTCCGACTGCCACTACTGTGCTGACAGCTGTCATTCTGTGGTGGAGGCTCTAAGACAAGTTTTCCAATGAACACGCCTTGATACAAAGGTGAATAGAAATGTAACCCCAGCAAATAAGAGTATAACCTAGAAATGGGCAAAATGTGTTATTCATGAAAATTTGATCCAACCAACAGGGTAGCATGGTCTGGGTTGCTGTTACTTCTTTAAAGTTGCTTTAACTTGTTTTTGGCCACTCACGTACACAGTTGTATGGGGATATTATTAAAATCAGACTTAATATCACATGCACATCTGGGAGTCATAATCTAAATTCAAAACACAAGATGCTACAAAATGATTGAGATTGGTTTACTATACATCCACCACTTATTTTACCACTGCAGCCCTGCTTAAAACAAGCTACCTAAGCTGTTATTTTTAATGAATTAGAATTAGAAATCACATTGGCAACACTTGGAATGAATGGCTGGCTGTGATTGGTCTGAATGTCCTCCTTAATCTAACCTTTCACTGTGCACTCTGGGCTGGTCATTAAATGTCTGTAATGAATACCATGTTTGAACACAAGGAGGTTTATAAATGTTTATGGTATCAGAGTACCTCGGGCCAAAGGTCAGTTAATGACTTCCTTATTGATTCACTGTCTGTTCTGGACATTTGGGTGAGTTGGATCAGTTGGGTAAAGATGCTGCTGTCAATAGTTCATTTTACTACTTCCTCTAATATAGATGTGCCTTGGTGGTAATTCAAGTAGTCTTGTACGGAGATCTTAAAAATTACACCAGGCAGCAGTGGTTAACCACTTTTTTTTACTCCAAAGTTTCTGGATCAACAAGCTGGCAAAGAGGGTGGTCGACCAAAATCCAAGCTTCACAACATTCCTACACCAATTAATTTCCTACGTCAAATAAACTATGTCCATGGAACATTTAGTTTTAATGTAATGTATGAATTTACACTATATCATCATGTTCATGTATCTGTTTATTTATTTAAAGGTACACAATCAATGCAGTGGAACCAGAGATCTAATCTTTTTTTATTCCATGCATTTTTCTTCCTTGACAAAACCTTGACCGCCAATAGCTCAGATGAAGGCTCAGGTGTGTTATGCTAGTAGTGAGAGGTCTGGTAACCTCGCTCCTGTCTAGGTAAATCACACTGATTTTATTTTCATTTTCTAATGTGTCTTCAGCCTCAACTGATGCAAATGACATCAGTTGAGTTAATTCATCAGATTTTACACAGTTTCTTCTGGAGGCACAAATGGCTTTATACTACTTTTTTCACATATGCAGTAGAACTCCCCAGGCAAACCTTTAACTTGTAACCAGGTGTAATTATATGAGGTTGGGTAATGTGTGTTGATCTATTCAGACCAACAGTAAATGTGGATTCATCCCTGTCTAAATCTGGGGGACATAAAGTCAAGTCACTGACTGCTCTCAGCAAAAGTTGAGTAAACAATGACTTTGCCTGCAGATGCTGTTCAAAAAAAGACTTATAAAAATTCTTTGGCACTGTGAAACTTGGTGGAAGCACAATACTAAAAAAATAAAATAAAAAATAAAAAATCAGTAGGGTATTGGCAGAGGCCACTGACTGAGTTAAAGGCCCCATGAAATAGAAGTTAGAGCATCTTTAGCTTCTGCACTGTAACACATTTCACAGTGAAACAGAGTATTTGAGTGATGCACACATCAGTGTATTATAAGGCAAGGCAAGGCAAGGCAGCTTTATTTATATAGCGCATTTCATACACAATGGCAACTCAATGTGCTTTACATAAAACAAACATTTAACAGTAAGAATTGGAAACAAAAATACATAAAAACATGCTATTTGAGAAATAAAAATAAAACCCAATAATAGTAAAACATGGAAACATTAAAACATACAATTAACCCCCCACTAATAATAAAAACAAAGTATAGATAAATAGAAATAGAGAGAAATAAATTACTAAAAATAGAGCATTAAATATAAGGTTGCATCATAAAATAATGATTTGCTTTAAAATCATTAAAAGGACATATAGTGCAAATGAAAGATTAACATTTAAAGTGCTTTGAAAGAGCTCAATCATAAGCACAGGAGAAGAGAAGTGTTTTTAACCTGGATTTAAAAATATTCACAGTTGGGGCTGATTTCAGTTCTGCTGGTAGTTTGTTCCAGTTGTGTGCAGCATAACAGCTAAAAGCTGCTTCACCATGTTTAGTTTGAACTCTGGGCTCCACTATCTGACCTGAGTCAATAGATCTCAGAGCCCTAATGGGTTTATATTCTACTAACATGTCATTCATGTATTCTGGACCTAAACCAGTGATTTGTAGACCAGTATCAGAACTTTAAAATCTATGCTATAGCTGACTGGGAGCCAGTGTAAAGACTTTAGAACTGGAGTAATGTGCTCTGATCTCTTTGTTCTGGTTAAACTCGAGCTGCAGCGTTCTTATAAGAGCTGGATACTGGACCAAAAGTTGGCCAAAAATATGCTTCCATGTTGTGTGGCCCACTGAATATGCACAGTAGTGTTTCCCCTGCTGGCCCTGCCCACGACCTCACTCGGCCCATAGACTTTACATTGTGATGATGCTTTGTGCTTTAAAAATATAAAACCTCCAAGGAACAAAAATTCATTATAGAAAGAATGATAATTGACATTGTTTGCAGTTCAAGGTGTCCTGTCAACAGTTTTACAGACATCTCTTTTACAATAGTGGTCAATGGGAAAAATGCTTTTTGGGCTGCAGGGTGATTTTACACTGCAATACCATGAGTGATCACTGGGAAAAAATGGCGTGGAGTGATGGCACCCTCTCCAGCTCTTGTAACACATCCATCGCTGTACAGTTACAAGAAGGATTTAAATGAAATATTTTGCATATGATTGGACCACTAAAAATGGGCGGGGCTAATAGTTAAGCGCAATACAGAGCTGTAGAGAGAAACTGAGGCGCAGAGGACTGTTGACTCCACACACACCACCCTCACCTATTGTTAGATACGGAGGAGGTCAAGGGAGAGATGAATGAATTAGACCTCAGCCACAATGTACTGGAAATGAAATGTTTTTGCTTTCCGATATCCAAACACGCATCTCTTCCTGTCACTCTCCATGTTGCTTTGTCCGCTACGACCCACAAATGGTAAAGTGCAGTTTTATATGACCAGTGTGGCTAGGTACTCCCCCAAAGTCACATTTGATTGGATGATTTTTTGTAAACGGCCCTGAGTGCAGGGTTTTACAGGAAGAAAAGACAGGAATTTTAATGTGAAAATACTAATGGACGTATATTTGGCATATAAAAATACATAAATGAACAATGAGCAAAGAGACACATGATGAACTGAAAATGTATTTTTTTATTTCACGGGGCCTTTAAGGCTTATTTAAAATTGCAATTCTTAATATTAAACTGCTGAATGCATGAACTGTGTGAACGTTGGTGATTATGTGTGCACATTTACTTTTTTAACCTTTACATACTGATAATTCTTTTACATTTGAGATCTGTGAAAACACCCCATACACATTTCTTTTAGCTGGACTTTTTCTAATGTGACCATAAATATACAAAAATGGAAATAAAATGCATCTTTTTTTTTTTAATTTTTGTGCAGCTGACATATATTTTATATATAAAAAATATATATAAATTTGATCTGTATTTATTTTATTTTTAATTAAAAAATCAGCATTCAAATATTCTATAAAATGTTTCCTGGAGCATAATATAGTGATTGTGAATGTCTTTTTTCCATAAGATTAACAGAAGGTTTAATCAAACATTTATTAATGACTGATGTGGAATTTATGAATGTTTATTGATGTAGAAACTAAGTATTAGTAAGGATATTAAAAGTATGCGAGGATTAAAAACTATTGCAAATTCCAATTATTCAGTTATATTCTTTCAAATCAAAGCTGCTATCACATTATGTATAATATTAAAGGGCTCAGACTTTATTAATGAAACTAAACATGATTTTAATATAGCACAGAGATTTACTTTCTTCTTTCTTTTCTTTTAAATACGTTGGTACATTGGTGGTGTTTTACATTTCAAAAACACTGAAATGCAGAAACCTCAGGACACTGTTCACTTATCTCTTAGTTGTTGCATACGGACACTTTGACACGTCTCTCCTCTCTCTCACTCCATCAATCCATCATTCGCTTCATGCTTTTCTTTTCGTGTTTTTATTCAGAGTAGCGCCTTCGAGCATATCATCGCAATTCACAGTTCATCAGTGATTGTCTGCCTGAGCTCTGTCTCCCCTCTAATATCTGAACCACACACACACACTCATACACATAGCTGTTTGTATCACTGTACGCTGAAGACTTTCTACACACATACACACACATACGCAGAGTGGCTTTATTATTCTCACTGAGATGTGCCATCAGGCACAGATATATGGATGGCTATTTAATTGCTATTGTTTTTTGTCCTTTCACTCTAGTCCACCTTGTTTTCTGTTTCTATTTTCTATTCTGTTTTCATTGCAGCTTTGCTTCAGGGGTTTACAGAAAAGACTGAGATACAATTTGCCATCATAATCTCCTCTGCCTTGGACCGGCTACGCTTGGCCAGCTCGGTGCATGTGTGTCTGTGTGTGCGCGTCTCTGCGTGTGTTTGCTCTAGGTAATGAGAGTAATTGAAAAAGAGTGTCACGTATGAAGTGTCTCAACAACCTGTGTGTGGACATGCATATATTTTCTTGTCTGCTGATAGAAGGTTCCTGGCAAAGGTTGAAACATGCCAATAAATACAGATAATAATACTTTACATTTTTAAATACTCATTCCCTGATCTAATATTTGAATGATCAAAGCTATAGTCATTTAATTTGCTTTTATTTGAGTATCAAAAATGCTTAGAAAATAAATGCATAATACAATATAACATCTTGATCTTAATTATTAGATGTTATACAAATATGCTCATTTTAATCGGTTAAGTCTTGAGAGGTTTGAAGCAAATTCAATGTTACAAATACATTCTTATGTCTTATGTAAATGTACAATGTGATGTGCCATGAGAGAGATTTCCAATTAAAACAACTGATACAATAACTATACAAAAATACAAACTATACAATTTGTAGTGTGTAAGGAGCAAGGTTGGGAACGTTGCTTTGGGAATGTAATAGGTTACAGATTACTAGTAACTCTATTTAAAATGTAATAAGTAATGTAACTATTTCAATTACTTAATCAAAGTAATGTGACTTAATACATTTGAATATGTTTTGATAACTTTTCTAATGAATGTTTTCAGCTGTTAGGGCAAGTGTAACCATAAAGCACCAAAATCTAAGTCTCTAAATCTCTCATTTGAAAATATATGCATTAGTTCATGTAGATTTTGGAATATAAAATAAAGATATTTGATGGAAAAAGTTAAAAGTCTGGCATGAGCTTAATTGGTACTGTGACACCATTTAAGCTCATGTGTGCTCCAAATAAGCCCACGTCATGATTTATTTACAATGGTTTTTTTTAATGATTTCAGAAAATAAAAACAGTAATATATGTATTCAGTAACATGTTAAATATTAAAAATTGAGTAAAATCTTATAGGTGTGACTTCAGATGTAACCTTCTTTGTAATCATCAATATTTTCATCAGTAACTGTCATTTAATGACACATTTCTTCTCAGTAACTGTAACAGATTACACTTACATTTATTTTGTAATTAAATTACATTACATAGAACTAGTTAACCCCCAACATTGGTAAGTAGTGCACATTATTATTGCTTACAAAAGTAAGGTAGGTGGATGATCACCAACACAGAAAAAAAGAAAATATGTATGTGTTCACAAAACAAAGCTATGATCAGTAACAGTGTCACTGTGTTGTGTACTTTGTATTTTTTGGTGATTTAAATATAAAGGAACAGTTCATATTAATCAACAATAAAATGGAAATGTGAACCAAACCTCCCACATTTCCTTTGCCAGAACATTAAACTGGTTCTATACCTTTCTATACAATATGTTCCTATTTATTCAATATTTGATCATTAAATCTATTTGCTCAACATCTCTGACATACAGTACAGTAAGGAGCCTTTATTGCTGAGATATAAGGCTCTTAAACTGCGTCTGACATTACAACGCTACATATGGCAACAGGGAACTGTTCCATGGGGACTCAGACTAACACTTACAGTAGTTGATGGCTTTAATTTGTTTTATTGTGTTATATGTGATTTATATAATTGATGATGTGTGTTTAACTGTGATATCTATCATACACTGCCGTCTCCTCCGTAGAAGAGATAATGTCTCTCAAGAGATTTCCCGGTTGGATAAAGGTTGAATACATTTTTAGTTAAGTTGCATTTTCTCAGAGCATTGTTGGTCAAAAAATGTAAAGTTTGACCTGATAAAGGAACAAGCTTTCACTCAAATCAAAAGGTTTAATGTCAGGGAAGCAAGACTGCGCTCATCAGATTTCTTGGCAATCTGTCTGTTAGATTTTGTTATTTCTGGAACACAAAGTGTGTATTTCTCTACAGAAGAGACCAGGGGCTCAACAAAATCATTAGGACCATTAATATCAACATCAATTTCATAGAGATCTGTTTAGCAGTTGTTCAGAAATCTTGCTCTAGACCACATTGTTGGATAAACAGACTTACCATCCTAACATGCAAAACTTAAGACTTACAAAACACCCTGATGATTTTCATAGTTTTACTGTATGATGGTGTATTAACTTGTTTGGCACAATATGACATCTGTTAGTATTTAAACAATCATTACGAGGGTGGAATTATGATGGAAATGTCAGTAGTTTAGCAGGTATTTTGTCATAAACTAAAGTATTAGACAAATTACATGTTTGACATAACAAACACGCCCACAAAGTTTTGCAGCTGACTGTAATTTGCGTCTGTGTGCGTGAACGGAGCAAGTTTCCAGTGTTTCAGACTCTCCTTCACATTTCAGCACATAGATTGATCCATAATGAAAACTGCACGTCTTTAATTAACAGAGGTACACACACAGAGCTTTCCACAATCACAAACCAACTTTCATGTATTTTGCTTCTTTAACTTCTCAAGTATTTCACATCCAAAACAAAATCTACTGAAATGTCAAATGTCAGAATACATCTGTTAATATGACTCTGATGCAGGTCTGAAACGTGTTAGATAATGTCTTAATCTTACAATAATGTTGCTCAGTGGTTACTGAATGTATCCAGGATTTTACTGAAACATCAGTACTGACATTCTGTTTGTTGTCCACAGCTGGCTGCAGCATCACACAGCACTTGAAAACAAGCATGTTTTCAAATTGAGAACGAAGCTGTGCACATTTACACATGCACCATATCAGTTTTAACTTCATTAACACCAGATCTGTCAGGATCTGATGGTAATTAATGTTCTGTGTTCTGTTGCACATCTACACAGGTCAGCTGTTACATTCAGATTCAGGTTTATACTGTGGGGATTGTTTGTAATAAAGCAGAACTTATGGTTGAACCCTGAGCCCCATCAGCACTGGCAGGACATTATTTTTTTAAGTAACTAAAAGTTCAAGATAAACCTGCTGGAGCATGTGTGAGTAGGGTTAAAGTTATTGGTGGAATAATAGGTAAATGTTGACAGGAATGTCAATCGCATTACCTGCAAACACATGTTTGTGTCCTTGTCAACGTATTGTTCCATAGTGGTAAACAGTGTACCTGAAATACTCCTTCTTTATGTATTCCTTCCTTTCTTGTGAGTATTACACATCTATGAGTCAACATTAAGATGAACATTTATATCCAAACTCATCCTATATATTTTGGTACATAACTGATCTGCATCTGCCTGAACTTGACTTGTCTGTCTTTCTGGTATTGCCGTCTAGACTCTGGTATATAAATACATGCAGCAAAATCATGTCTCAAATACATTTTAAATGACACACTCTGAATGGTCATGGTATCTGTCTCACATCTGTCTGATCCATCAATCTCCTCCTTTCCATCAGAATGATGTAGCAGCCTCCAGATGAAAAAAAGTCTTAAAACAGCCTGACTGAAGAAACCATCAACTCTCCAGGGAGGAAAAGAAGTGAAGAAAGGAAAAGGGAGAAAGATGAAACTGTGCAAGAGGAAAGAAAAATAAGGAAGGAACAGGAAAGAAATATTGAGGTAAATGTGGATTATTGGGATACAAGGATGATAAACGGACAAAGAAAGTTTACCACAACTATCTATCACAGGTAAAAAAGAGCAGCCTTGTGATTGCCAGACACAATTGCCAGATGTATTTTGCTATAGCACCAGACAGCAGCCATATCCCAAAATATTCTCCCAGTTCTCTCAGTGAGGTACTGTACTAGAGGTCTTCACAGATCCACTTGGTTCTGGGGAATCAAAATCCCAATTCAGTTTAATAGGTTGTTACGCCTGGACCATACCCAAATGAAATACTTAAAAGGCCTGGACATCCTTGTTGTTGGTGGTACTTGAGAGCTGGGAAGAGGGCAGTCACTTTTTATTCATGTTTCGTCTGGGTTTCCCCTAGGCCGAGTGTAACCTTAATTGGGGGCTCGTCCGGGATTTGAACATGGGACCTCTCACACCTGGAGTGAGAATCATACCCCCAAGACCACGGTAAAGGTATAAGTCTAATGATAACATGCAAGTGGATCCAGGCACAGGGGTTAAATTGCGCTTGAGCCCTCTGAAGCTGAGCTCTGACTCCAGATATCCAAATCTCAACCTATCAGAGCCCAACTCCTTCTCCTTCAGTGTGACAGTGCTGCCAGCTCTCACACGTTTGGTGTGAAACATTCAGACACTGTCTCATACTGATCAAATAGATGTTGAATGAAGGCTGCTGTCCTTTGACTTAATTATCTACGTCCATCACACACCAGTAGGATTCACGCATGTGTTTCAAAACTGAGCAAAGGGTATTTGGGTATTTGGGTATAGGCCTATATATTTGGGGAGTTGTATTATTATCTTTTGGGACTTTGAAGTGAAGTTAACTTTTATTTCCATCCAATAAAGGATTGCAACACCCAAATTACCAAAAACAAAGAAATAAAAATGAAATGTTCTTGCTTCTCCCTAATGGTATCTGTCCATTTCAATTTCAGATTCAATTTGAGATATTTGTCTCTGAACTTCACAGGGTACAATACAGGTGAGTAGAATTTAGTTTTGCGGCAAAGCATTCAAAGAAGTACATTTAGAAAATTAAACAGCAACATCTCTCTGTAGAAACAGCGTTATTGTTACTGTGTGGACAGTGTGGTCTGTAGAAACCACCCCACCCCCAACCTCCCAAACCTCACTGGACAAGGGTTCTGCTTCCTCATAAATCCCAATTTAACCCCAATCTGATTCTATCAGTTCTGATTATAGGGTACATTATAATCACAGCAGGAGAACATATTATAGGATTTCAGTAGCATAAGCACAAGATCTATGCTGTCAAATTAAATTGACTTTAACAGTTGATTCACAGCCATTAAATTGACTACAGGATATGTTATTGTCGGTACAGGGGTAGAAAACAGGACAGTCAAAAATCCTTTCATTCACAATTCTGACATCACCATACCTTCCCAATGGCACTTCTGCCCACATTCCTCAAGCCAATAGGTTTATAGATGATGTTCTTCAATTATCACTGCAATGATGACATTCCACATACACTTCATCTGGATGTTAAATTATTACAAAAAATGACAGTCCCAGTGATTTATAAGTATCCAGGCGCCACTGCTCATAGTTTCTCACATAAGATAATAAGAATATCAGCCGGAGGAGAGCATCTGCAATGTAAGAAAGCAGGAAGCAGCAGGTAAAATAACCATACCACCCTCCCTTCAATAAAAGGATAAATTACAATACCCTCGCCCATGTGTCCACACTGAATACTTTTTATTGTACAGTCCCTTAATGTAACTCAATATAGTTTGCTGATTAGTTAGTGTTGCACACACAGTATTCTGAAAGCATACCTTTAAATCCAAAGCTATACTGTAGCTCCTTAACCCACTTTGTGAGACAAGCCCCAGACATCAACCAAACCTCTGATACACTTCACAGATATTGTTCCCTTATTCCCATTTTAAATAAAACACATGCACGATTTCCTCAGTCTACCACAAGCCTGGAGCCAGAGTGATTTTTCAGAGATGTAGTTATATCTCCAGTTGAGATATAGTGGATATTATCTGTAGAAAAACTTGACAGGGGATAGATTTATCAGCTAAGAGACATTTTTTGCATTGATTATCTTTGTACCACTCTAGCCCATTTTGGGCACCTCCTAAAATATAGCCTATATACTCAGTCAAACTGGGGGTCATAATAATATAAATTATTATTAAGACCTAAGCACATTTCAGTAAAATCATGCGTATACATCAAACCCACACTGGTTCTTGTTGCATTTGCTAAATGTTTTTATTTTACATTTTCCTTTTTTAATTGCCTGCTTTTGTCTGATGTGTTGGCTGTACTCTATGTGTGAGCATTTATTTAAAAGATAAGCTGTTCCCAAAGTGCTGAGTACTTCCTGTATTGCTGCCAGATGGTGTGTTATGTCACCTGGAATACTCTATAGAACAGATACACAACAACAGACAGGGTGAAAAAACTAAAGGGAGTTAAGTGGTTCACACGGCTCTATATATGGCCATAAATGCTGGTATGTAGAGCTTTAGATTTTTTAATGTTTTCTCCTCTCCACAAAGCCTTATTGCACAAATGTGATTGGACAATACAAGGAAAGAAACACACACACACACACACTTTTACACATTGAAATTATCCCATTATATCCCATGTGATCTTGTGAATGATGGTTTTCTAGGACTCAGAATACATACAGTTCATGTTAGGTCACTAATATACTCGAGTTTTCAACTTTCCACAGCTGCAAATTTACTCTGTAATTCCATATCATTCCGAAGACAAGGTCAAGGCCCTCGTTCTACTTGAATTTCACTTGACTGGATTCAAATATCGTGCAGCCTTGAAGATTCTCACTACAACTCAAGTCTCGCTTCGGTAGCTTTGATTTTGACTTTAATGCAACTTTCTCCCCCCTGATATTTCAAAAGATGGATAGTTGTTTGGTTGGAAGATATCTTCAAGTTGTTCCAAAGATGACTGATTACCTATACGCTTCACATCTCTTTAAATCTGTTGTTTTATCTGTAAAGCTGATAAATAATACACTCTACCAATGACTTCAAGATCCACTTCTAATGTTGATAACAACAATGTGATTTTTAATATTTGTTGCATTCATTTGTATTATCTTTTCAAATCTTTCATTTTTGTTCTGTTTCTATCTACACCATCTGTGCTGCTGCAATGAGCCCATTCTCATTCATGAAACCGGGATTATTACAATTGATATAATCAATGCATAATGCCTTCACAGTCTGTTTGCCTGCTTTCTGAGTGTGTGAATTTTAACATATGTGATTGTGATGAGAATTTTTTTGATGTTCAAGTTTCTAACCTTTACTGATATAAAAAGCTGATATATTCCCACCAATCTGTTTATTGAATTTTTGCAGACATAACAGCATGGCGTATCAAATACAAGTTGGTATGATGTCTGTAGTGACAAGCACAACTTTAAGACTTGTCTTATCCAACCATCATGTGATGGAGGAGAAATCAGTTTCCATTTTAATAGGATGGCACGTCTGGCTAATAAGGTGGTGAAGGCAATGACACGCCGTGCTGTGGTGGGCAAATTATTAGTTGGGGAGAGGCCAAAAATAGCAGTCAAGGGGTTGGGTTATAAATTCAAGCTAAGGGCACATCTAAGTGTTTTAAATATATTGGACCAAAAGTCTGTCAGTCTCGGGCATGTCCAAAACATGTGTATGCGGTCGGCGGGGGCCTGCTTACAACGATTACAAGTATTGCTTTGATTTGGAAATGTTTTAGCCAGTCTGGCATTAGTGAGATGAACTTTATGAATAACCTTGCATTGTAAAAGGCCATGCCTTACGCATATAGAGGAGGAATGGACCAGAATTAAGATATCGCTCCACTGGCTGTCAGATAATTTTAAACCCAAATCGTGCTCCCATGAGCCTTTCAAAGTCGCAGTGGTTGTTGGATTTAAGGAGTCAATTATACTGTATATAATGGATATTAGTTGTTTCTGGTCAAAGTCCAGGGTAAAGAATTCATCAATTTCTGAGTCAGGGGGGCGGTTGGGGAAATATGGAAACAGTTTTTGAATGAAGTGTCTTATTTGAAAGAAATGGAACAGATGACTGTTGGGCAGATGATATTGTGCTGACAGGGATGAAAAAGATGAAAAAACCCAAGAAAGTAAAGGCCCACACATCTCAACAAAAAATTATTTGCGACCATATTTCTTATATGTGAGTCTCTCTAAAGGAAAAAAATGTGGTGGTTTACAAACATCATAAACGAAGGAGATGATTCATCTTTCCATAAAGTAAGTATACATTTTTTAGCATACTATGATATAATTATTAGAAATCTGCATTTTGTATTATCTATATGGAATCCAGCCAGTGTTCTGAGGCCATTGGTTGCCCATTGGCAGAAGGCCGGGTCTGAGCCAGAGGGGAGAAATAGGTGATTATTCAGAATCGGCGCACAGGTCAAAGCCCTGTGTAGTCCATACTGTTCCCTAAATTGAAGCCAAATCTTGATGGTATTAGTAAAAACTGGGTTCTGTGAGATCCTGGAAGTTGTAATGGGCAGTTGCTAGCAAATAGCTGAATGTAACGAGCATAGCGAGGATGACATTTCTATATGAGCCCAGGGTGGACCGGATTCATCTGATTCAATTTTGACCCAGTAAAGGAGTTTATTAATATTGCAGGCCCAAAAGTAATATTAATAAAATTTGGGAGTGCTAACCCTCCTTGCGATTTAGGAAGTTGGAGGATTGATTTCCTGAGGCGGGCGGGTTTGTTACCCCAAGTGAAAGCGTTCAGATGCTGATCGAGTTTGGTGAAAAAGGATTTATTAATACAGAACGGGATGTGTTGAAAAACATATAGAAAGGATGGCAGGATGACCATTTTAAAAAGATTAACA
This sequence comes from Scomber scombrus, assembly GCF_963691925.1. Classification (NCBI taxonomy): domain Eukaryota; kingdom Metazoa; phylum Chordata; class Actinopteri; order Scombriformes; family Scombridae; genus Scomber; species Scomber scombrus. The sequence goes on along the minus strand of NC_084970.1, from coordinate 3,709,967 downwards.
CGGCCTATAAGAGATAGGGGCGGGGGAGCCCATCTGGACATGTCAAGTTTACACTTATCCAATAGTGGTAAAAAAGTTTTTGAAAAATAGATCTTTGAAGGAGCTAGTCACAATTACCCCTAAGTATTTGAATCCCTCTTCAGCAATTTTAAAAGGAAACATATTTTTGGGGAGTGCATTTGCCAATCGGTTTACACAGAACAACTTACTCTTTTGGATATTCAATTTGTACCCTGATACACTGCCAAATTGTTCTAGAATTGACAGTATTGGAGGTAGGGAAGATGCTGGATTTGAGATGTATAGGAGGAGGTCATCAGCGTAAAGGGAAAGTTAATGGACCTGACCAAACCGGCTAATGCCCTAGAATGTATCCTGGCTCCTGAGCCAGATGGCTAAGGGCTCAATGGCTATGTTGAACAATAAGGGGGAAAGTGGGCAGCCCTGGCATGTCCCGCGCTGTAGAGAGAAAGATGGGGAATGAAGGCCATTGGTGTTCACAGATGCAGAGGGGTTGGCATATAACAATTTGATCCAGGAGATAAATTAAGAATGAAAGCCACATTTTTCTAAAATAGAAAACAGGTATCCCCACTACACCCTGTCAAAGGCTTTCTCCGCATCGAGTGCCACTATAATTTCAGGAGTATTAGATGTCGGAGAGAACATAATATCAAACTATCTTCTAGTGTTAAAAAAAGAATGTCTACCCAACATGAAGCCCGTCTGGTCTAATGAAATCATGGATGACATCACACGTTGAAGGCGTAGAGCTAGAACTTTGGCAAGTATTTTGCAGTCAACGTTTAAAAGCGAGATTGGTCTGTAGCTACTGCATATGCTAGGATCCTTATCCTTCTTCAAAAGCAAAGAGATGGAAGCTACAGACAGCGTTGCTGGCAGTTGGCCTACGCAGTAGGAATAATTGAACATCCTCACCAAAATCGGGACCAAAGATGCGGAGAAAGCCTTGTAAAATTCAACCGTGAAGCCGTCAGGCCCAGATGACTTCCCGTTTTGCATTGATTTTATTGTGTCCTGTATCTGAGGAGCGGAAATAGGGTTTCCCAATTCCCTGGAAATAGTTTCATCAATTTGAGGATACTTTAGGGCCTTTAGCCTGGATGTACTGACTGTTCGGGCCTGTTGCGCTAACAGCCTCCCAGCCTTGTCACCTTGTCCGAAGAAACGTTGTCTAGATTGTCGTAACTGTCTCTCTATTATATGCATCATAAGTTGGTTGTGTTCTGAATGTAGGAGAAGTTGTTTTTTGTAAAGCATAGGGGAGGGTGAGGCAGAATAACCCCCATCAATTTTCCCAAGTTCGTCTGTAATTTCTTCCAACCTTTCAGCCATTCTCACTTGAGAGAAAGGAAACCTGTCCCCTCACAGTGTCTTTGAGTGCCTCCCACAAAGTTCCGCTACTAACATCAGGAGTGTCATTGAATTCAATATAAGAACGAATTTGTTCAGCAACAAAATCTTTAAACTTATTATCCGCGAGCATTTCAGAATTAAACCTCCAGGATGTGGGGGGAGATATAGCAGCAGGAAAAAGAGGTAGGCGCGTGATCAGAGGTAGCTATCGGGTGATAGTCACAAGAACTCACCCAGTGTAATAGTTTGTTATCAATCAGAAAAAAATCTATTCCTGAGAACGTGTGGTGCACATGCAAAAAAAAAGAAAAGCTTTACTGTGGGTCTCCATGGATCTGAAATTCCCAATCTGGAGGCGTAATTCATCAATATGCTGGCAGATTTGGATTGATTAGATTGCGTGGGGGAAGATCTGTCAAGTTTTAGATCTTGAACCAAATTGAAATCCCCACCTAAATGTGGCCCACCCTTTTTTAATGGCCCATCCATGCACTTTTAATATGGAGAGTGTCCGATGTTTTGAGATGAGTTTCCTGGAGGAACATAATGTCCCCTTTAAGATGTTGCAGACGTGTCAGGACCATACCAATTTTGGAGACATTATGCCCTTGGTATTCCATGAGATAAGACGAACACCTCTATCCGTCGTCATTCCTGCCTTGCTCATCAGGGATGATGGTGATGGTGCATTGGTCTGGCATTGTGCAGCGGCTTATATACAGCGGAGAGAGAGGGAGCGTGAGAAGAGGAACAGCGCAGAGGGAAAGAGAGAAGAAAGAAACAGAGAAAAAAAAAGGAGACAACACAAAACACAACCCCAAAACAAATTATCACATTGACCGTACCTAGGAAAATACCCAGAATGAATAACATATTGAGCTCCGTGGCTCTGAATTTACTCCTAATCTATCTTCCCGGGTCTCTTTCCCATCTTGAAGTGGTTAACCTCAAAAAACAACGTAGCTTGAACTGCTGGGCATAGCACATCGACAAGTGAACAAAGCGAAACAGGCCCTGAGAAATGCATTTGTAACTTAAGGCTCTTATAGTCAAGTGAATATTATCAAAATGTTCAATGTTCAAGTGCAAGACCTGAACTACCAGGTATGAGGTAGATCAAACAGATAGTGATAATCACACTCTCCATGGGTGAAACTTACCATTCAAGTCTTATTCTAAGCGTGCCACAGCTGGGAAAGAATAGCAACACCTGCCTCATCAGAGCTGGAAAAAAGACGATAAATTGATAAATTCAAAGAAACACAGCAGAGCTTATTCCTGTTTTATAAAGGAACCTTTCATTTTCAAGTAAAGGCTGCATGTCCCTGTAAATATTCCCTTTACCTTCAAGGCGGGATGGAAAAGACTCAGAGCTCAATTCAAGCCCTAAATAAAATCTCGTCATATCTGGGTTCAAGTGTGACTGCCAGGTGAACCCAAACACTAACCCACAGCCTGACAGCTTTTGGTTATACTTCACCAAGAAGCAGTGCTGAATTTCCAAATGTATAATCTGGACTAGTGTGCTGAATTGTTCTGAGGAAAGTACAAGCAGTCAGTCAGAGATATCATAACTTGTATATACTGTACATTAATAAAGTAGTCAGGTTCAGAATGAAAGTCAAAGGGATTATATTTGTGGAAACTGGTGCACTTTTATAAACTGAATGTATTAGTTTGGTAAGGGGGGAAAATAGTAAAATGAAAGATTTCACTGATTCACTGTCCGACTATCATGGTTTACGGGGACACAAATAAAACAGAACCATTGTCAATGTCAATGTTAACAACTGTGCTTTTCCTATTGTGACAAATCAAATATATGCTGTGAAAAAGTACTCATAGTGAGTGACTCAAAGTCACAAATAAGTGTCTAATGAGCAAACCAGGTTATTTGTTTCTGGGTTCTTTGGTCCCTATAATTAGAACTATGAACTCTTTCATATGTAAAGATGTGTTCAGACCAAGGACAAAGCCAATTTATTTTAGTCCAAATTGACCACTGAGCTGTTGTTGCGGTCTGTGTTTATTCTCCACTAACAGCAAATGTACTGGATGCACAGACATCAGCTGTAGCTAGTTAGCAACTTAAACACTGACTGTGGCTATGTGACATTTAAGTCTCCAACTGTCTTAAAAACTGCAGTCCTCTTTGGCATTTTCCTGCAGTTTCTCCACTCTTTCCTCTTATTTCACAATTGACAGCTTTGTCAAAGCTTCTTCCAAAGCTTTTTTTTTTCATTGCCAGCTGAGCAAAGTCTATTTACTGGGGAAGACCGTGAGTAAGCTAATAAGTTGACCATTAGCCCAGATTTTTTTTCCGGTCAAACTATAGCCAAACAGCTTCAGGATAAGTATGAATTTTTCACTTGCGTTTTGTCAGCTGTTACGCTCACAAGCCTTCACCCAGAACAAATTTACATCCACTCTCATCTTGTGTTGATTTGACAGTATAAGTAGTTGTGACACTTTTACAATTGACTATGTGTTCACTTTAGCACACTTAAAATTTCAAGTAGTCACTTTGTTTTACTTTCAACACTGACATGTCCAGATGAGTGTGCTTCACTCTATTAAAGGAAGGGCTTCAGTGTATTTACAGTGTAGCATCCCTTATTGAGTCTCTGCGCACTTTACAGGTTAAATGAAACAACTTTTGAAGAGAGCATAGAGGACATGATGGGGTGTATAGAGGAATACGGCTGGCTATGTAGATGGTAGTATATCCTATTAGGCCATGTAGATTAGGGGGATGATTTTGAAATTGGCTTTGGCTTGTATCGTTCACCAGTGTAAAGACATCAGGATAGGAGATGTGATTGAACTTCTTGAATCTAGAGAGCATTCTAGCTGCTGCATTTTGGACCTCTTGTTGTTGTCCTGGATAGATCAGAAAATAGTGGGTGGCAGTAGTCAATTTGGGATGTTTTTACTGCATGCACTAGGATTTCAGCAACTGGAATAGATAAAATGGGACATATCCTTTCCATGTTGAAAAGGTAGATTTGAGGACATCCTTAATATGTGGCTAAGAGGTTAGGATGGGATCAAAAACTGCTCCCAAATCCTTGACTTTTTCTGTCTTTCTGCTTCTTGTATGTTAATATTGAGATGCACAGGCAGAACAGTATGGCATCTAAATTACAGTGGACTGTCCTGGTAAAGAGGGAACCAAGACTAAAGACAAGGTTCTCAGTTTAGCACTCCATCTGTGTTTTAAACCCCTCACCTGTGCTCATGAGCCGTGGGCAGGGACAGAAAGAATGGGATTGCCGAATCAAGCAGTAGAAATTAGTTTCCTTCTGTGGGTGTTTGGGCTCCCCCTTAGGGACTGGCTGCGGAGCACAGATATCCAGAAGTAGCTCAGAGTACACACCCCAGGGCAGAACCAGAACACACTGGAGGGATTACACATCCTACATGGCCTGAGAATGACTCACGGTCCCCAGTAGATACTGGACATAGCTGCAAAGAAGGATGTTTGCTTTGTCTGGATGGTAATTTTGACAAGCTTTGTGTCTCATTCGGGGGAGGTGTGGCAATGTAAGAATCACTATAATGGTAATGATGAATTTGATTGAATTTATTTAATTTATACTGAGATGGATATGAATATCTGTATCAAATGTATTCATAATCCATACAGTAGTCCAAATATTTCACTGAAAACCACAAATTTCAACCTCATGGTGCACTGCAACAAAAAGTCAGGGGATCATCAAAGTCTTGAGAATACATCATCTGGGAACCATGATTGTCTGTATAACATTTTGTGCCAATCCATTGAGAAAATGTTGTGATATTTCAAATGTCAAAATTATCCATCCTATACACTTTGAGATATGTCAGTGTGGACCTAAGGGTTTACCATTGAGTCATGCTGTTTGTTTAGCTAAAAAGCTAAAGCAGTATAGACATGTTATACTCTGTATGTGCATGATATTAATGGAATAGAATGGATTGGTTCATGAAAAGCAGTATTTCTTTTCAAAGACTGTGTTTGGAGTAAACTATGCAAGACAAAAGGAAATGTGGTATCAATCCGTTTTCATAGGAAAAGTATGATTGAATATGTTTGTCAATTACCTTTTTTTCTATGACTAAGACGAGACGATGAGGATACGGCGCCAGCGTCATTAAACCCTAACTGTGGCTATATCAACATGCAATATTATTGATGAAAAAAGAGTGTATTTTAAAAAATGAAAACTTAACCACAATTTCTCTCTATTTTCATTGACAAAAGGCAGAGACAAAATATTATAAACTCATAAGAGGTGTAGCCTGAGCAGTATGTTGGCAGAGCAGCAGCACTGACTCTGTGTGCCCACACTGGAGGCGTGTAGGTACAGTGTTGGTAAGTGAGTGTAAGTCACCCATGTGTTGTACATGCTCAGAGCTCAATACACAATGACTGTAGTTGCATTCATAAAACGTATGAAAATAGAGGTCAGGTTTATGTGTATATATATGTATATATATATATATGGTATGTACTTTGGGCAACCGAAATGAATATGCAAATCAGGAAATGTTCAATGTCTGGGTGTATTCCTTTCCATCAGACCTGACACTTTCTGCAAGACTGCTTTATTATCATTCAACCTCTGTTTTTTCATCATATATAAAAAAATAAATAATAATATCTTATGTGAAATAAATGACCTAAAAATGTTGGTATTGGCTGACCTAGATTGACTGAAATGTTCAGTATGGCTAATGGCATTGATTAAAAATATTCACAAAATTGTTACTTTTGTTTGTTGTGTTTTTTGACTAAGATAAGACTAAAATGCTAAGAATTTTAGTCAACTAAACCGTAAAAATAACAGAATGAGGTTGACTAAATATCATAAAAATTAACAAGCAAATTCGACACAGTGTTAAGACTAAAAATAGCTGACAAAATGCTCCGGTAATATGCATTTCAAAACATAGCCTCTTTTTCTCCTCCACTCGAAGCAGTTAAAGGAATAGTAAATGGAAGTACACAGTTTACAACACTGAATTCATAATGGACATTTAGTGTATTTTCATTCTATGCTTCTAAACACTAACCCAAATGTTCCACCCCTGTGTCACAAATGGAAAGCAAGAGTGGGTGGTTTAGCATTTTTGCATTGTTTCTATTCTCTTATATACCCCTATTACTGCATTTGCTTCTACATTTCTGTGAGCTGCTCAGACAGGAATCATGCTGAGGAGACACTGAGGGTGAAAGAATACAAAGAGCAGGTCTAAATAACCATGAAATACGAGCCCTAACTGGAACGGAACATGCACATGGCAGCTTGATATCCAAGAGCATTTTCATAAATTGTCCTTAAATATTCAGTGTTCACCACTTCCATGTGTTACTGAGGTTTCTCACAAGTACAGTATAATGTGTCCTTGGTTAATGTGTCCATACTGCCTTGAAATGAGTGAAAAATACAATGAACTACTACAATTATTGTTACAAACACTTTTACAACCTATTATTTTAATTGTTTTAGCATCCTCCTCTATTAGGCTCTTTGTAATTATTGAATTTTCTGTTCAGTGGGGCAACTTTGATATTTATCGCTATATTCATCTTGTGCAAAGACAATTTGTAGACTTGGAGAAAATCAGCTTCTCCTGTAAATGAGTTTGCCAACCGTTGAAAGGGGGTCATAGGTGAGTACACTCTGTAATAAATGCAGGCAGAAGGAACAAAACACACCAATATCATTATCATACAAACATGGTTGAGCAGATAACAATATTCTCCACCAAACAGTTGTGCACTTTCAGTTTATTTCCTCAGCTGGAATGAAGACGATAGTTCACAAGAGAACTGAATCCCATGAAGAACTTAACATTTGTTGGGGATGAAGGTCAAAATATCCAATATCCAGCCTTCTTTATGTGACCATGGTCAAAACTCAGGCCTAAAAAAATGGTAAACATGTCTTCCTTGCTCATGATTTAAAGATTATTTGCTAAGAATTTGATAAGAAGCTCAATACTAATATCTACCCTTTAAATGTGAAGGTGGAGGCAGCAGCTGGTTACCTTAGCTCAACACAAAGACTGGAAAAGGGGGAAACTGCTAGTCTGGCCCTGTCTAAAGGTAAATGAATCTGTTCACTAGTTCAAAAACTGAAGAAGGGGGGAGTTGTGTATGTTAGTTGGCCAAACACTATAATGTCTGAGCACTTCACTGCTTCCAGTTCCCTGTTTCACTATGCTTTTAAACCTTGCCTACTTCAGTCATGATTGTTGATGAAGTTCATAGAGCTTTTCTTTTGCTAGACACCAACAAACCTGTACTTCCAGATAATCCCCTACTTTTTAAAAGTTGCAATTGATTGTACTGCCTAACCCTTAACAAGCATTAAAAACTATAGGTCTATTTCCATCTTAATTTCCAATTTATCAAAGGTCCTTGAAGGATTGGTAAATGACCAACTGAAGGAGTTCCTGAGAGCTAATAACATTATGTCATGCCAGTCTGGCTTCATGAAACAACACAGTACCATCACTGAATCTGCAAAGGTTGTTAATGATATGCCTCTGATTCACAAAAAACCTGTGCTGCTCTTTGTATCGATCTTTCAAAGGCCTTCAATACTGTTGACCACCTTATCCTGAAGGAACAGCTGCTCAATATTCTGTTGTGTGAGCAGACTGTTAGCTTGTTTGAAAATTAACTCCTCTCCTCCAGTGTACTACATGTAACCTTCTATCACCAATTATATTCTCTGACCAGCAGAGTCCAGTAAAGCAGTGCTTCGGATATAAAACCACACAATGATATTCATACACGTTGGTTGCCATTAGTTGTTTCAACTGTCTGGTGGCTGTAGCTTCATTTTCAGTTGAATAACTGTCCAAAAATACGTGTTCCTTTCGATTGATGATTTCTTTGTGAAGACAGTCAACAAAATAATGTCTTTTGTGTTTAAAAAGTAGTCTACTGATGCAATTCATTACCTTAAAGAATTATAGGAACATATCTTATGAAAACTCTAACCCAAACTGTGTTCATTCAACCAGGAACATTAACCATTAAAATAGTTTAAGTTAAATTAAGCGACACCAGAGAAGGGAAAAACTATCACCACCTTTGTAAATTGGGTGAGATCTGAAAACAATTTCATTCAATGTCGTTTGTCCCCATAAAGTACAATGATTCAAGGACTGGACTCCTAAATTTAGATTTACATTCAGGTTGTAGTGTCTATTCTTTTATAATGTTTGTGTTTTGTTTAGTTTCACTATTGTTTTATAAGCATATGTTGGCTGGGAACAGTATTCATGATCACTAGTCAAGATTATAGCAACACTTTAGAAATCTATAGTATGAAAAGTAGGAATAAAGTAAAAAGTAAGCATGAAAATGTATAAAAAAAGAGAGATGAAAATCTAGATCTATTAAGACCTAATATAAAATGTGTTCTTACAGTATAGCCACTGTAAATTAAACATAAAAACAAGATTACACTGAGTGAATCTGAAGTCAGTCTCGTTAAAGTACGAGACGTGGAAATGGCAAAAATTACACCAAAATTGAAGTCCAATCCAAATGGCCAACTTCCAGTTGGAGTTAGGGTATGGGTCCAAAATACTTTTTTGTGCCTCTTTACGTGATACATATGCATACCAAATTTCATTTTGCCATGCCTATTTCCACAAACCATAAAATATTAACATTTTCACCAGGTCTGGCAAGTGTGCACATTTTCATGAGTTTTCATGCATATTTAGGTCCTCAACAATGTGTTAGTTTTGGAAGAATAAAAGGAAGAAGAATTCCATAAGATGCAATAAACAACAGTTTGGCCATAAATACATGCACATACTTTGAAAAGTGCATTAGCCTTTGAAGAATCTGACATAATTGCGTTGGTTAAATTATAGGCCTATTTTTAATATTTGAGGGTGTTAAAACAACAGTCAGTAGCCCAAATGAACATTAAAATAGATTTTTCTTGACAAAATTATACCTCCTGTTTATAATGGCCATTAGAAGATCTATTCATAATGCACTTAAAATGTAATGTTAACCATGTAAGCTATCCTTCATTCCTGATTCTCAAACTAAATTATGTCTTTTTAATTTTGTTTAGTTTGTTTTTTCTAAACAAACTTCTCATGAAAAATAAATAATTTGGAAACTAAATACATAATTTGAATGCAGCCGCTGGTAGTATTCCACACACAAAAATTTGTTTAGTTATTTGTCTACTAGAACACAGTCAGTCCCACAGCAGCCTACTATACATTCACAGTTACAGGCTAATTAGTCTTTGAAGGGGTTTTTTCAGGACCGATGAAGATGTCATGATGCAACATGAGGCAAGCCAGCAGCGATGCTAATGTGTTAAAAATGCATTTTTATCATAAACATGCACTGAAAACGCCTACATAATTAAAACATCCTTAATCGACCTTCTTATCAACATCTTTCCCTCAACAAGTCGTGTCACTCCGATCTCTCTGCTGAACAGGGAGCAAGGAAAAATACCCCTCAGCCATAGTTAAGCATGCTCTCAAAACAAACATGTTTGTTTTGCATTTTGTGGGACAGTATCATACTGTGAATTTGTTCCAATGAGATTCAGATCTGACAAGCCTGTTAAAGCCCAGACAAGAAGTCAGTTTCTGTCTTTGAATTGATTTTATAATCAGAGATGGTGGGTCTTTGATGGCTGCCAGTTGTTTTGCTCTTTTGGATTTATAATATCCAGCTGCGTTAGAGACAGCTGGTCTCCTCTGTGAACCGACCACTGTTGCCTAATCAGTTTCATCTCCTCCACAAACAGACTAGTTATCACTTGCTGAACTCTGCCTATTTTTTACTGCTACATTTTTAAAGTTCCATTAAAGTGCTGAAAAGAAATAATCAATTTATATGCACAAAAATCTTCTAATACAATGTTTCTTTAAATCTGTCAGGTGATATTTTTCTTTTAAAAAAGGTCAAAGTTCCAGCAACACTTGTGTAGAAGAACTTTATTAATAGACCAACACGTTTCAGCGTTCAGCCTTCATCAGGTTAATCATCAGTATTTTTCTTTGTGTATGTGTGTTTTAGGATGACTCTCACGAAGGCCACAAGCTGAAATATGTTAGTCTCTTAATAAAGTTGTTCTAGTGCTTCTGGAACTTTGACCTTTTTGGACTTTTTTCCCTTCTTCATGCACCTTGGAAGTAGGTAAGGCTATGCCAGAAACCTCCACCCTTTTTCTAGATATTTTTTTCCATCATAACTTAAACTATTCAATGCTATACTGTTTATTAAAACTAACATGGAAGAAGAATCCCATCAATGTATTTTGCTGGAGGGTCTGTTCAGAGGTATGTAAAGAGGTTAATTCCAATTTATAATGAAACTATTAATGGTAGATCATCAGTGGTTTCACTGGCAACAACACTTTCATGCACACAATATGATAAAACCTTCTAATAATGGTTGACAAAGACCTCTATTCTGATCAACCAATTATTACATTTACTTAACCATGATTAATCGAAAACATATTTTCCGTTTTCTCAAGTTTGAGCATTTAGATTTCATTACAATGGCCATTAAAGGCTCACAGATCCAGTACAGCTGCTTTTCATTCTGCTAGTTCTACGTCCTTGCTCCTCCATCCTCTGGCCCATGACCTGGAAACTCATCAAGGTCCACCATCATTGAGGATGTTCCAATCCCTTAAACCTGTCTCAGAGCAGAGGAGGCTTCCAGAGGAGCTTTGAGCATTTGTATATCCTAAGTTTGTATACCCCATCGAAGAGAAATTGTTTATTGGTTGGTCAGCTGGTCTCATGAGACAGTAACAGTACTCTAATACTTATAATATTGCATGATGTGAATACTGTATACCTGTCAAACTATATGTGGAAACATGAATAACAGCACCAACCATGGCATTCATAAAGAAATAATATGACATGTTTATAGAATCTAAATCATGAATTAATCATACAATTAATTATAACAATGTTTTTCTTTCCTTCTTTTTCTATTCATTCTTCTATTTTCCATTTCAAGTACAGCTTGATTTATGCAAGAAAAAAAGCACAATTACTGTAGCTCTTTACAGCTGCAGTGTGGCTTGATCCTGTGAGGGTCATCAGTTATTGTACCTGTGGTTTTTCACTGACTAATTAGGCAACACATTTTATTTAAAACATTCACTGTATGGCTGTTTTGATTGCAGATTCTGAGAAGCATCCCTGTTTATTTCAATTCCCTAAAACCTCCTGTTTTTTTTTTCTCTTGGGAGATGGAGCCTACCCTTGTCTTCGGCTTCTAATTACAGTCATAACCCCATTCAAACACCCATTACAAAGGAGGATGCAGGAGAGCATTAATAAAATACATGGTGGGGCTTGTTCTATAATTGAAAGGACATTTGGGGTCATAAAGGCACATTGGCAGGACACGTTATTCAAGGTGCTGAAGTCGGGCCACATTTCTGTTCAAAAGTTGCCTTGGCTTGTGTGTTCCTTCACAATGGAGATGTCATGGAAGAGCCAGAGGTCCAGCCTGAAGAACCTGGTCCCCATGTTCCACTTGACCAACATGACATTCAGGAGTGGAGTGGCGTAAAACCTAAAATATACACTCTCTATGCTTTCTGAAACATTAATCAAGATTTAATCATATTTATTGATCAGTCAGATCGACTATTGATTCTTTCTAAACACATCTGTGGTTCAACATTTGGTATAGACAGTTTTTATGAGTGGTTTCTTAGACCAGGTCAAAATTGACCCAGCACATACTGCAAGGGTGTAGAACATGAACAGTATGTCATATACTAAATAATAATATAATATACTATGTCATACTAAATCCAACCTCCTTTACTTTATATTTCTACCAGCTACCACAGTCCTGTTTTTTCCCCTGTCCAGCTTCTTGAAATCATTCTAATTTTGTGGTCATGAAGCTTAAGTAACTACATTACCGCCTTGTGTGATTCTTGTTTGTGATGGATCAAAAGGTTTTTTGATACTCAAGAATAATATTTCAACACACATTTCTGTTTTGCACCCACAAATCTCCCTTAAAGCAAACTCTTTCAATATTTATGCTGGAGATCTCAATTCAAAGAACGCTGCGCTGGGATGGATGAAAAGCAACTTGTGTTTAATGTCATTCAGCTTTGAACTGAGTAATCATTTGAGTTAAGGAAACAGAAATCTATTTAATCAAATCAAATTAAACAAATCCATAGGGTTGATAACCATATATGAAAATAGTCAAATCAAAAAAGTAAAAAGGCTACTTGTGCTTCTCTTTTGGCTTTTTGGAACCCCCAAACAGTTGCTTTGGGGGATGGCCTTGAAGCAGAGATATGGGCAACACATCGGCTACTTCCTCAGGCTCCTCTGCGGTATCTGATGAGGAGTCAACTGCTGTGGCAATGATGTTCAGAGGTTTGATGGCGTCCTTCTGTGCTAGAGCCAGGCCAGTTCCCTGCTGTCTCCTCCCCAACCCTTGCCCCTGATCCGGTCAGTGGTAATATCAGATTCTGTGGGTGTAAGAAAGACCAAAGTTAATGAATTCATTACATCTTTTGATAAAACCCTCACTGATTAGTTATAGGACTGGAACCAGATAATTCACAGAGAATCACCATCAGTGTAAAGTAAACCCACATACAGAAATAGCCTACATTTGATCCAGAGGTCCATTCTTCAGAAAATACCAGAAAATAATTGGTTTACCCAATAGCCTGCTTGCCCATTTCTCAGTGGCTAGATTTGTTGTGAGATCATTCAACAATTCCATCTCTTTTATGACCGAACTGATGAGAAAAGCAAAGTTGAGGGTCCATTATGTGTTGAGATAAAATGCTGAGTAATGTCAGAGTAGGACACAGTGGCAGAAACAGAAACCTTGAGCAGAAGCTTTTCTGAGGCAAGTAAAGTGAGGTTAAACAAAACAGTAATGTTGTTGGATCAGATCTAATGACAGCATATTTGGAAATCCTAATCATGCCATAATAGGAAAAACTATTACACACAGTCCTGACTATGAATCACCCTTTAGCTATGTGTTTATACTTCTGCTTCTGGGCTTCCTTTGTAACCCGATATCAAATGTCACAATGCTATGAACTTGGGGTAATTCCATCAGGCAAAGTCTGCAGGAATGCAGACTTACAGAAAGTGTACATAAAAGGATCAAAAAATCTGCAAGGGAGCCCTCATACATTTGATGACTTGACAGTGGGACAGCCCTAAGCCCTCACAGTGTTAGCTGGAACACGCCTCAAAGTCTGTGAGTCTGTGAGTGTGGACATTGGGATTGGGCCCAAAGTCCCTAAACATAGTGTAGCTGTCTAATCTGTGTACTCTGTTACAACAGGCATAGAATTAGTTGTATCTGATATCTTATTAATGGACATTGTCAGTGCAGGACAGAAAGTTTCACATTACAGCTCACAGCTCTACAAAGAAGCATCTACCACTGTGACACTTACCTCTCCTGTCCCGCCACTGTCTTCAAGCTCCGTTGAACTGTCAATAAAAATGACAGCTTCAATTTGATTCCAGTGGCACTCTCCATTAAGGAAATGGACTGCGGTTATTTAATTGTGCAACCTCAAAAATGCCTGGTTACGTCTAAGTTAATAGGCTGCTAAGGTTCTGAGATTTCAGCCGCACTTTTCATTAACTTTTCATTTGCAAACACCTGATCTTAGACAAAAGTAAAAGAATATTCCTGAAATATTACCAATGCTTGCAATTTAGCCCTTACCTTCTTATGTGGAACTTTATTCATGAGTGCCAATTCATTCATTTTAAAGGCATTAAGTTTAATTACTGTAATGACTGTAGACCATCACTGGGATATTGACAGCTACTATCACTGTGATGAAAATGATGTAGAGTCACTATAATACACAATACCTGTCGTATGAAATGTGCTATATAAACACATTTGACTTTACTTGACTATAAAAGTTGCAGGTTGTGTAAAGAAGTGACTTAAACCAATGGAATGCAGGTGATCTCCATTAAAGAGTAACAGTAGTAAGCAGTATTTCACTGGTCTATCTCGTGTAAAGTTTCATGTTTGCTGCACCTTGTCAGACTGGGACAAAAAAACAGCCCTGGCCTTTTTTTTACATTGGGTAGGAGGGTTGATGTTGCTGTAGACCCTTGCTCTTGTTGTTGTATGATGGGCTACTCAAGTGGCCCACATAGCGAATGGCGCACCAGCATTTCTCCCGGTGCTCCTGATGACCAATCCACTCTCAGCATCACTGACCTGTAGGTGTTGTTGGGTGTGTTCTACAGCCAACAGTCATGACACTCAAATAAAAAGTTGGAGCGTTAATTTATTTAAACAAACAGAGAGTGATTCCAGACACAATCTGAGTCAATACAAGCAACCAAGGGTGTCCATAGACTGCTTTTCAATAGTCTTACTAGCTTGTCTACTTGTAATATGACAGATAATCAGTGAAGAACCTATGACGAAAACCTGCCATGTTTCTTTATTCCTTCAATTCTATTTAGCTTTGATAAAATAAGATAGATAAGGTATAAGTCCTACGGTGGCAAAATGTACATTATTGCAGCCGCAAAGTGGATGAGAAAAAAATAGAAAGAGCATCAATAAAAAGAATAAAGAACAATAAATAATAAGTCAGTACAAAAGCAATAAAGACAATAGTAGGAAAACACGTAGTAAAATAATAGTAACATTATGTACAAAAGTATTATTGGTGTTGAATGATAATATACCTGAATTTGAGCTTTGACATAGCAGAACCTTGTTACTGTGATTCAAATCAAATGTTCAAATTTAAAAACAATGATTTTAAAAAACACACCAAATAAAGCCTCAAAGCAAACCAACCTCCCGCCACTCTACCCTTCATAAATGTTCACGTCAACAAAAACATTTAATATAAAATACATGTTCGAAACCCTTTTAATATAAATAACTTTACAGTTTCTGTATAGCAGTTATTTTATGACTAAATTTGTCTTCAAATTGGACCAGCACAAGACTCCCAACTCCTTTGTTCGGAACGTCTGATTGGAGAAATATAATAATAATGAAGAATGCACAGCTCAGTACTGCTATATTACAAAAAAGCCCCACACCATTTTCAATGATTAATTCCTCCAGAAATGTATGTATTGTAATTTTCAATAAAAGCAGAACATAAGATTGTAATAGCTCATGACATGGGTTGTGCTGAATTCAATGGAAACCACCAGTTGTTGTGTTGTATATTTCTGATATACACCATTTTTGTTCTCTTGGCAGTTGGTACAATGTGGTCAGAAGTTGACAGCTATAAAGAGGAGAAAGGCACAATATATGCAAGGGTATTTTTCAGTCTCTCCTGGAAGACATTTATAGTCTTTCGCTTTTGTTCAAATAAATAGTGACAGAAATAGTTGTGTCAAGAATGAAAAAATAGACCTAGAGGAGAAGTTAAAAGTTTCATTCCTTTCTCACCTCGGTACAGCTGGCCAATCACTGTGTGAAATGGGTATACATGAAAGATCCAAGGTTTCAGAAAGTTACAGAAATGGCTTACCTACCACTTGAAAAGGGGAGGGGGATCCCATTTCCAAAGCCATTCGTATTTTTTCTGTTCAAATATGTTTGTGTTCAAATATTCAGTGAGCCTTCCCCGGTCAGTATATTAAGTTAGTGTGACTGTAAACAGAGGGCTGGGGAATGACTTTTGAATGCTTTACTGTTGTATGAATGCCTATGGCAGCACAGCAGCACAGGCTCTGTGGTGCTCTGTCAGTTTGTCAGCAGTAAACTGTTGGTGACTGTGGTGTGATAGCCACTGACAGCTCGCTAAGTCTTTCCCAGTAGTGAACCGACCGCTGCTTTACCACAGTTGTTGCACTGTTGGCAGGGGAGTGAGTAATGCATTCTGACACATATGCCAAGGGACAACTAAAACATGAGGAGTCAAACACAAGTGCTTAGACATTATGTTTTGGTGTGGGTATGTGTGTGTGTGTGTGTGTGTGTGTGTGTGTGTGTGTGTGTGTGTGTGTGTGTGTGTGTGTGTGTGTGTGTGTGTGTGTGTGTGTGTGTGTGTGTGTGTGTATATGGGTGTGTGTGTGTGTGGGTTTTCAAAAGAGCAGAGGGGAATTAGTTGTAAGCTGAAGTGAATAATTGAGAAGCCCAAAACTGAGTCATACAATATGATTAATTTAGTTTAATCTCAGCTATTACATTTGAGAGAGAAGCTGCCTAGGGTCTGCTTGTGGTAATTCTGTGTCACCCTAAACAACAGCAAACACAAGAGAATGAAGAATTCTGATTAAATGTATTTTCTGTATGTTAATGTGGGTTATTCAGTTTAGTTAAGGTACAATTTTCCGATGAGGACAATTCTTTGCATGGTAGTAACTAATATTTGTGATATTTTATGTGTCTAAAAAAGTAAATATGACATGTACACCATGTTTTTTTCACTCTTACATTTGTCATTTGGAACATCATGGACATGTGATTCTATGTTCCAATCCATTTGCTCTGTTATGTCAACATGTACATTTTTACAATCACGAAAAAATGGTGTGAAGTTGCGTCATGCTCCATCACAGACCTAAAATTAAGGGATCTCTCATTTTAAACCTTTCCAAAGTGTTTTAGTTGTCTCATATATCCATATCTTAAACATAGTTTACACTCCATAACCAAGTTTTCTAAAGTTAACCATATGGCAAGGGAAGCTGTTTTTCAGAGCTCTTGTTTCAAAAGTAACTGCCCTCAAAAACTAGCCTGGGTATACCCATGCTCTCATTCGAGCGACGTTCCACTTCGCTCTGAAAGTTAGCATGGCCACCAAAACAAAATCTTCGCCTGATATAGGGAACCAATCACAGAACGGGGAGGCGGGCACAAGACGATGACGACTGTAGAGCGACTCTGTTTACATCCAGCATGGCGGCCACGGAGGTGCAGCAACCGTTCCAAGCAGCAGTAGATTGTGTGTTAAATAAATTGGAAGGCAAGTTCACTTTGAAAACAAAAACTTGCGCTAAATGATTTCCTTCATAAAAAGGATATGTTTGCGCTGCTCCCTAGAGGCTCTGAATACGTCATCTTGTATCATTGATATGATTGGCTGTAAGTTTGTCCAGTAGCGTACAGAAGCATTTGATTGACATTCATTGATCCCGCCTCAAATACGAGGAAATGAACGGCTCCTCGCCAGACCCTACCTCAATTACAGGATGTTGTGACATCAATAGATTAGATTAGATTACATTAGATTTTAATTGTGATCGTGCTTAGAACAACAATAATCTGTTTAGCAACTCTTCCACAGTTTGAAGCATAAAAAACAGTTCAATTCAACAGATAAAAACACATATTAAAATAAAAACAAAATATATACAGAGGTGAAAGATAAAAACAAGACAAAGTGACCTGAACAGTACAGTAGTGATAAAGTAGCGGTATATCTTGAGATATGTGAAATACTGCAATTAGTGATAGTCTGTAAAGTGTGTAGTGCATTATGGAGGTGTGTGTATGTGCATGTGTGGGTGGGTGGACCAATAGGTTATTGCTCACAGCAATCAGTCTTTTTCCGTCTTTGGCAGTTGGGGGGTAAACAGAAGTTACGGCTCTTGGATAGAAGCTGTTTCTTTAGTTTGTTTGTTCTGCTTTTGAATGGCCTGTATCTTCTTCCAGAGGGCAATAGGGCAAAACAGACATCGTCCAGGGTGGGTTGGGTCTTTCACGATACCGCCAGCTTACTTTTGTATTCAGCCAATATAAATGTCCTCCAGGGGTGGTGGTGTAGCCTCAATGAAATGTTAAGCCTCCTTTGCCACCCATTGTAGATTCCTTATGTCTTCCACAGTACAGCTGCCTTACTAGTTGCCAGAAGCTGCAGATGAGGACATGGTGAGGAAAGCAGGCAGAGGGCTTGTACATTAGCTCTTTAGCTGTCAGTCTTTTGGGTGACTTGTATCTTCAATATCAGACAATGAAAAACAGTCATTTATCATCTAATCTGTATATGAATACTCTTTAAATACACAGTGTGTACATTTAATGAATCACATTACACCTACTTTGAGTTGTTCCTCAGCAAGTTCTTCAGGGGGTGGCCTGAGGATGGAGGGAGCGGGCCAGCCCTTTGGGCGTCATCTGGGTACTCAGTCCTCACATTGGGCATCCCCACACCTGAAGGCAGACTCTTTCTCACAATCCTGACCTGCAGTTCCCTGATGAACCCATATGTTTTGGGAGTCTTGACAGCATACAGACTTTACAGACTGTACAGCCTTTTGAATTTGAAACGTAGTATCAAAATAATTATAGCTGCTGGAGATTTGCTTGCAAGTGATACACAGCAAATTTATACATATCACATCTAGTATAAAAAAAATACTTACAATCAAAATGTGTTTTTCGGAATTACAATTTAATTTGTGTGCATATTAAACTCATACATACATGAGCATGTGGCTCTGAAATATCTCGAGGTCAGCAGTGATCTATAAGGATATTAAACACACATTTTGAAAGTATTCATTTGTCATTGTTATGGTGTCCCACATGTATAAAATACACATTTGTTGAATAATTAACTCAGATGGAAGGAGGCTTTGGCAGAACAGTCCCGTCAATGTGTGAGAACACTGTTTCACTGGAAGGTGAACATAGCCATCTGATGGAGCCTCACAAGGTCCTAATTGAAGAAGACATCACTCCTGTTCCTGTACATCCATTGTTTACGAAGAGAACATGCCTTAGTTGGATGATTTGTCACATCCTATAGAGTCTATAGGATGTGACAAATCATCCAACTAAGGCATCTCTTCAGCGGGTTGTCCAAGCTTATCAGGGAGGTCATGGATTGTCTCATCAGCTGCAATGACTGGCAGCTTTGTTGATTTTTGGCCTTGTGTCCAATCTGTAGGACCAGAAAGAAAATTGAAATGTGTCTGTAAAGATAGAGTATATTTTATGTCTACAGACATGTTTCGAGTAGATCTATAAAGTTATAGAATGATCATTGTTGTAGTCAGTAGAAACCATGAATGTCCGTACTAAAAAAAAGTCTTAACAGACAGCTACAGCTACAGCTGATATAGGAGTCTGCTTCTCAAGTCCTCCCTAAGATCAAGAAAATGGATCATATCACTCCAGAACTCTTTAAAAATCATTACACTGGCTTCCTGCCTCTCAAAGAAGTGACTTTAAAATACTACTGTTGGTTTACAAAGCACTGAATGGTTTAGGGCCAAAATACATTTTTGATCTGCTGCTACGATATGAACCATCAATATCTCTTAGGTCATCTGGGACAGGTCTGCTTTCTGTCCCCAGAGAAGCAGCATTCAGTTTTTATGCTCCCCATATGTGGAACAAACTCCCAGGAGACTGCAGGTCTGCTGCAACTCTCAGCTCTTTTAAATCATGGATGAAGAATTTTCTGTTTGCAACTGCTTTTTATTAAATCCACATTTTAGGGGTTAATATCTCTGACTGTAGGTTTTATTATCTTGCTTTATTTGTCGTATTCTATTTTAGCTTAATTAAAATTACAATTTAACTCTTTAAATGCCTTTTTTTATATTGCCATGTGTTGCTTTTATATCCTTTCCTGATGCCTTTTATGTTCAATGTAAAGTACGTTGATTTGACCTGTTGTTGAAATGTGCTATACCACTAAACTTGTCTTGCCATGCCTTACATTTTTGCTAATGTAGTTACAGAAGGATTGGTTTAAAAATTCATGGCAAGTTCTTAAAATATTTCAGACCTTAAAGACAATTTTTTTTAATGTTGTTTTATTTGGCAGATTGTATAAGTCTGGTTCAGTGACATCAGACTGAGTGACACATTGAACAATCCGTCAAATTCTTTGTAAATCTGACCTCGTGAGACACAATGTTCAATACAGTGCGGAGGCTGTTAGAAGCTTCTTTCCAAGCGTGCTAATTATATTGGTGGGAAACAACAAAAACACTGTTGAGATACACGCAGAGCTTATGTATGTATGTACAGTATTCAAACAAGGAGAAAAGCAGACGTAACTGAATTGACAGGAATGAAAAGAGTAGTTTCGCAAGGCCACCCACCATGTGCAGATAATGCAACAACTGAATTAATAGGCCTGCGTTTACCTGACGCATGATCACAATTTCGGCATCCTTCAAGTTCAAATACATGAATGTTGCATCCTCTCTATAATTTCACGCTCATTTCTATTCTTTCCTTTGTCCCCGAAGTATTACTGCAATTACAGAACAGCCACCAAAACAACATGGGAGTAATGTGCTTTTTCTCTCCCTTAGGAAAAAAAAAAATCTTCTTGTACATCTCCCAACAGTAATAAATCACTATGGATTATGATTAATATGCTACATCTGTAAAGGGATTATGTTTGGAATCAATGCTGCAGCTCATTTTTCCTCAATCGAGATATGAATATTTCAGCCACAGTTATTAAGGATGCTATTCATCATTACTGGTGTCACTGTTTGTTATGACTGGCTGAATATCTCCATGGATACCAACAGAGCTGTCCCACTTATTAAATATACATGTCAAGGGCACACCTTTGAGGTATTAGATGAATTAATTGAAAGGCGATGATGTGAAAGCCTCACATATTCATGCCAAATTAAATAATAATAAATGATAAATGAATAATTGTTTTTCACTTCCTGAAAATCTCTTCTTGGACAAACATGAACATAAAAAAGACTGGTTGATTCTTTACCTCATGCAGCTGTAAAAGGTTGCTACTCTATTCACCACTGAATGGACCTGTTGATGTGCTAACCTTCGCTATCTCCCTTATCTCATCATAAAGACCCATTGGCCTTTTTCTGGGCCAATGAATTGGACACTGATTGGCGATGTGATGCGATTGATGTGAGAGGTGAACAACTCAATAAGATGCCAACAGGCTGGCGACCTTCAGATCTGCTGGTGTCCAAGTCAGACAAACATCTGTTTTTCACTGACACAGCAGGTGAAGAGCTTGCGCTGAAGCTTGAAAAGGCAAAAATATCAAGCTATGCATGCAGCTGTTAGAAAGCCATTTACAGCAGGGTTGAAATTTTTCTTTGGGTAAATGCATCATTCTGAACCTCATAGACCAGCATGCTGAAGCAAACCTTTGCTATAAATGTCTGGCAACCCCTTTCTTGATTTGTCAAGGGTGTCAAGAGACTCATCCAGATCTAAGCACTCATCAATCAACATAAAGTGATGCAACAAAATAAACCATAAGGAAACAAAGCAAAGCACAAGGCAGAAAACAGCACAACCACATAAGCCTGGACTTTGTGATGCATGCCAATCTGAGACCTTTACCTCAAACTCTCAAGAAAGACAGTACCATTTTTGTACTGTTAAAGGGGCAAACATAACTTGTACTTTATGATAATCTACATTTACAGACTAAATTCAATACATGCATGTAAATAAAAAATGTATACCAGCTTCTCTGCTCTCTTCTGAGAAAGCTTATTTTAACTAATCACTGGATACAGGGGTCTGAATCACAAATATTTGATTAAATTTGACTCACTTTAGGTTGCTTGGCTTTCCATTGGTTTAATATTAGTGTTCTTGGATAACACGTATCTCCAAGCTGGTTACCCTTGAGCTTTCCACTCCTGGTGTAAATGTAACACATGAAAGAGATGGGGTTCAGAATTACCAGCCAATCACATGCAGTATTTAACTGATAAAGTATTTAATATGAGATAAGAAGAAACAGTTAATACAGTTGGGAAAATTGCATTTTAGGAGTAGCATTAGTGGTTCAATTTGGTCCAGACTTGAAATGTCTCAAAATTATTGGATGTATCATCATCAAATTCTGCATCATAGTCATTTTGGTGATCCCTTGACTTTTCATCAAATGTATCACTTATTCAGTTAAATATGTCAACGTGTACTTACGGTAATACAATAACATTTGGTGTAGATATTCATGATCACCATGGGATCAGTTGTCTTAACTTTGGTGATCCCCTGACATTTTCTTTACTTCCATCCTCAGGACCAAAATGTAATTAGTCCCATACTTTGGTTTATGACCAAATACCTGTAAATGTTAACATTGAATTCAAAGCTCCACTGTGCCTAAGGGCATCTTCACACAACCACAAACATGGCAGTGGACTCATGGTATTGTCCCAGGACGCTGGATTGTTTGGGCTGTTGACACCTTTTGATCCAATATTCTGAGGTGGACCTGTTGCAAAGCAAGTTATTTCCTTGGTTAAAAGTGAGTGACCAGTATTAAAGCACAAAGATAGTTGGACTTGCCCTTTATCTGGTCTTATCTTACATCTTACTTATCTGGTAAAACACACCTCATGACATGTTATGTTTACGCTGTCAGATGACTGTACATGTACAGAAAAGTAACTCAATGGAGGATCTCATTGCAAGATCCTAGGAATGACTGTTTTTATTTGCCTAACAGGTTGCATTTATAACCGGTGATTACAGCATTATTTTAAACTACTGCAATCATCTAAAGACAGAAAGACACATCAGTAACGAGAGCTGTAGTATGATGTGCTATACTGACTAACAACATAAATGATCACAGAGAGTCAGAGTTCGGATAAGGTAACATAAAGTTTATGTGCCTGTTCTGTTTGGCCAGACAAGTACATGCATATCATTCAGATTTCATCTTGCTGCTCTGCGGGGGACGAGTGGGCAGCCCTGTGGAGTCTGTTAGAGGGTGAAGCAGCTGTGAAATGAAACGTCATACTTCCCACAATTTATAGTTCCTTGCTGGATAACCAGCCTGAGGCACAAGTGAATGAAGCAGCTGCTTGAGGGCCCAAAAGCTGCAGGGGGCCCTCGAATCAGCAAATTAAAAATGTGGAGTGTGTTTGAGTTGTTCTATTGATGCTTATATTACAACTCAATTATTTAATTTATTAATATTCTCTTTTTTTGTCCTTATATAATGTAATATTATTTGTATTTAATGGTATTTTCATTCAGAGATTTTAGTTGTTGATTATTTCCTTCAGAATATTGACATTTGTCATTTAATTTATCACCTGATAGAAACAGCGATGGCCATGATCATGTTTCAAGTCCTTTAATAGTAAATTAAATACTAATACTGATTCTGATCTCAGGCTTATAGCACCAGAAGATACGCGATGTTGATTTAATTGTATCTGGCACATTGGAATAACAGATGCAGTCTCTTGACTTTGGCTTCAAAACTATTAAATTAATCATCTTAAATTATGGATAGGCTATGAATAAAACTTTAACTGGAGAATGTGACTGCTGAAATTGAGTTGTTGGAACTATAGAAAACTAAGTCCTCGCTCAACTTGAACAGCAGTGTTATAGAGTGAAGTATCTTCTGTCAATAAATGATCTTTGGCTGAGTACACAACACACAACCCTGACAACAGCCAAGTTTCATTTTGGCTTGTCATCAAGTTACTCACATAATTCACATTAATTAGTGACAGCTAGAATAAAAATAATATAATAATAAAATCCAAGTGTGTCACTTAAACAGGCACTGACTAAACACTAACTAAAAATAAGAAGCTGCAGGCTGAATGTGTGATACACTTCTATTCTTATATTTGTCATTTTCTTTCACATATACGTAGGCCTGTCACAGTAGTTATCGACTTATCGTACAATAACGTAATTATCTACATCATCGTGTCTATATATGGATTATCATATGATACATGGACATGACCTTGATTTGCCCCCTCCCCCTCCCTTGCATTATTATGCTATCATATTATCATTATATCAGTGGTATAAAATGATCTTCAAATGACAATAATATTGTTTATCGCAATAATCTCTGAGACAATATATCGTCCAATAAAAGTAGTTATTGTGTCAGATCTACATATAGGAGATGTTGCACTATAGGCTGTTGTACAGGACACTGAGACACTAAAAGGCTGAGCTGGACCAAACACAGTAGAGTAATGAAAGGATCAGCTTTTGATCAGGTTTATTTTCGCCTGTATTGATCTTTTAAAATATTGATAGGGGCATCTCTACAAAAAAAAAAGAAGTTTTTAATGCAGGCTTGTTTTGACTTTTTATTAGATCAGATTCCTACATTAAGTATCATTCATTTTCACAAAATAACAAACACTGGGGTTACTTTTACATACAATGCACTTTTTATGAGTTCAAGGTTCTGTCTAGATCTCACTTGACTGTGACTGTTGTGTGGAAAGAGTCCTGGCCTGGACCTTTTTCATAGTTTAATAAAAGCAGAGCCACATTATTGAAATATTGCCAATAAAACCAGAAAGAATTGAATTGCCATCGAGGCATTATAGAGCTGTAGAAGTTCTTTGTGAAAGCGGAGATGGGGGCCGGTGTTGAGAAAAAGAAGCCATCTCTTTTTCAACGGCCATTCTAGAGAGCTCATCTTTATTATTCAGTCTGGCAATCTCAGCCCTCGGAAACAGCTTCTGCAGCAGTCCTCGCTGGCTCTGCTGCTCACTGGGTTTGGCACGGACTCAGTAAACAGCTTCCAACTGATGCAATAGCTCCATCTCAATATTTTTCTTCTGTTTTGTTGAGAAAACCCAAAATCCTGGCGGGAAAAACAGGAAAAGGACTCGGAATAACATGATGCGTGATTGGAGGAAGTTGGGTGGGATTGGTTGTGTGAATAGAGTTGAACTGGCTTATTCTGTGTTGTGAAAGAGAAGCTTATGTGGTTCAGTGTGGATCAGTCCTCTTGTCGAGCACAGTTTATTAGCTGCTTTTCGGTAAACAGATGCAGACAAAAAGATTCAAACATTCTTCTAACTGGAAGGGAAGAGCGGGAAGAAAAATCCTTATCTCAGTGTCTTTGCAGTGTCATAATACACAGTTAATGACCATATAAGATGGTTGCATGTCTACTACTATATCAAAACCTTTCCATTCTTGAATAGCAGTGTATTTTTAGTGGTTACATGTGATAGACAAACATGAACATTTCAACCACGACTACAATCACACATTGTTGAATAATTCCCTCCTAACTCACATCACATCCTCACATCCCTGTTCCTCTGTAACACGCGCTGCTGTTGCATCAGTCCAGACTGTTGGACACCCCCAATCCTCCTCTTTCTGCATTACATTACAGTCTGCCACAGTGTCATATCAGCTGGAAATATGTCACAGAAAGACTCAGAAATGTCCTCAATTTGAATGTCAGTCGAAAAAATGTTTTGCACAATGTTCAGTAGTTTGAGTTTCTTGTCCATAGGTTTTCAACACAGAGCAAATATCTGCATATGATTGGATAGAGGAGAGTGTCAGTGACATATAAGGGTCTGCAAGATGAGCAATTCAAAAATATGATAAATAGTTTTAAAAGCAGCATCAGCTTTGTTAAAATGTACATTTAGTATTTTTGTTGGTTTTATGTCATTTGAAATGACATTTGCACCATTTTTTTTAACCAAAAGTAAGACTAAATGCTCCTGAAAATGTCAAATGGTGTAACCATAAAATAATGATAAATGTTAAATATTGTATCCACCTACAGTGTATTTAAGTGGACTAATAATTACTTCATTTAAAAAATGTAGATGTAGATGGTTCCTGATTGACATGATTCCCCAGATTAAATGTAATATTTAGAACAATTATATTCCATTACCTTTATTCAATATAATAATAATAATAATAATAATAATAATAATAATAATAATAATAATAATAATAATAATAATAATAATAATAATAATAACAATAATAATAATAATGTAAGATCATGCCAAACTAGTTGATATGGTGTTTTATTGAGAATTCAGTGTTTTTAAGCAAGTTTATTTGGTACAAAGTTTTTATGGTTACACCACTTAGACATTTTTGCCATAATCCTCTAATATATTCTCTCAAAAAGCAGAAATTTTATGCTGAGTCCACAAAAAGAATGTGTGCAAGTTATTCATACGTTTGTTTTTACCCCTTTATATTTGGCTAAACCACATGGACACAAAAAATGTCATTGACCCCTATAAGAACCATGTTGATAGGACATTCTGAGCCTTAATGGGAATCAACATAGTACGTCAGCAATACTGAAGCGTTCCATCTGTTCAATCCACACTGACTTCAACCTGTTTTCAGTGTCTCTGTCTATCTGAGGACAGCAGCTGACTGATAGCACACATTTACTGAACCAAAATATTATTTATGTGGGCTCTGGGATATTGTTTTGTATTATATTTATTGATTTATTGATTTGATTTCCCCACCGACCGTATCAAGCGAGGGGAATCTGCCTATAGTGAAACTCATTGCCACATTTGTAGCCTTGATCAATAGATACTGTTAATAATTTCCAAACACATATACAGCAGGAGATTTGTGTTATTCAAAGCACTGTCTGTGGAGATTATGCTTCATTATGCACAACAGAGGTGAAAAATAGAAAAGAAGAATAGACTTTAGAGCATACAAAAATAAAGGAGTGTCTCAGAGTCAGTGTGGATTAGTGTATTTGATCAAATGGAAGCATAATATTTAATGCATCCAAATGTTAATGCATTCCTTTCATCATAAAACATTAGCAATGCTGCTTTGCTACTGAAATGGCTAAAAAGAAATGAAAATAATGTCCATTGTGGCAATCTTTTAATTTCTATATTAACCAGCACAGTTGTATCCATTGTATCAGTGAGTGATAAAAGCAGTTGTTCACTTATATTCCCAAACAGGGAACGGAACTCCAGATGATTTAAATGTATGGGACAGCTCGCCATGGTGTGAGCACAGAGGTCAATCTAGATGCTGTGTTGGAAGAATGAAATAATTAAGGTATTTATGCTGTGGTAAAAAAAAATAATTTGGAGAGGTGTGTGTTTGTGCCCCGGCCAACGAGTTAGTGAGAATAGGTGGAGAGGCAGGAAAACATGGAGGGCACTACTCCCTCTGCAGTCTCACTACAGTTTTTTTCCCCCCCTCATGTAATCATTGATTTATTTCTTCAGCCTGTGACCCTGCAGGCCTGAGCTTTTCACCTCATTGCCTACGCCAGCTGCTGCCACTGCAACTACGTGATCACAAGTACTGGTCAACAGTTTCAGAACACTTCAATTTTTCCTTTTTTTTTTTTTTTTGAACAATTGGAGATTTGAAAAAAGTGATTAGTGAAAAGTGACTATTTTAAAATTGAATCTAAATGTTTGCAGATATAACAGCTGAACACATTCTTTCTACAATGGAAATCATGGATTGTTGGTAGCACAGCAGTATACTTTTAACCAGTACAATGGGTTTTTTTAAACTTTCACTTTATTAGGTCATGTGGTTTTATAAGAGATTTTAGTATCCTTATTTAGTTTGAGATATGACATACTGTATGTTTTTTATCTTGCACTTTATAATCAGCTTTATTGACTATTGGCTTTCTTTTACTCTTAGACCTCTTTTTATTATCTTTTTATTGTCTGCTGTTCATTTCTTTATTACTTTTATGCTTTTATTGAGCTGCTGGAAACCTGAATTCCCCAGTGAGATCATTAAAGTATCTATCTATCTATCTATCTATCTATCTATCTATCTATCTATCTATCTATCTATCTATCTATCTATCTATCTATCTATCTATCTATCTATCTATCTATCTATCTATCTATCTATCTATCTATCTATATATCTATCTATCTATCTATCTATCTATCTATCTATCTATCTATCTATCTATCTATCTATCTATCTATCTATCTATCTATCTATCTATCTAATCTAAAGTTCTTCCCAACAAATGTGTTGCACTTGCAGTTTGCTTTGCTTTCACCTTTCTGTCCAGTTCATCCCAAACCAGCACAATGACTTCTTCTTCTTCTTTTCTTCTATAATGTAGTTCTGATAGCCTGGAGCTTTTGGATCTTGCTGTAAGATGAACGCCTGTCCAACTAGGCCTGAGGGGTACTGCAGGATGCTGTGGTAGCCATCTCTCCAGATTGCCAGTCACTCTTTGGAAGTCAACCAACTTTGGATCAAGCAAAAGAGACTCAAACTATCACTATTCCACCTCTCCATGCCTTTATACAGATAGAGGCTTTATTAGTAATCGGTTAAAGTTGTTTAAATTAACTTTCAAGGCCTCATTAACTGGCTTCAAACCTGTGAGTTTGTAACCCATTACTGAACCCATTCTCTGAAATTTTAATATTGAAATGTTGCATATGTTTTACCTATTTTTACCTCTGGCAGTTTAGCAATTGTCCATGTACCAGTTAAGGTTATACACTGGACATACATTTCAGTTAAAAATTGGGGGAAATTGGGGGTGTTCTAAAATTTTGACCAGTAGTCAGAGTGTCATTGCTCTTATATTAACATGTCAGCTCAGATCTTGAATAGTACATAATCATTATGTGTTATACTCATAATGCTATTACTGCTCCTATGTCCTTGCTGGCTGGAGCAACAGCAAACATGATGACAAATAAAACACACAGCTGGTTTTTTTCTTCTTCTTTTTAAAATCAAATGCCTGTTTTTCCAGTAAAATAATGAAAAATGTAAGTGGTACATTCCAAACATAATGGATTTTGGGAATCATGTGCATCAGGGTGTGTCACTGGTCTCTGCGGGTTCCTGTAAAAATTGAGTTAGAGAGTGACATGACTAATTATGAGTTGTAACACAGAGTTAAAGATTGTTTGGGTTGATGTTGTTTTTGCTGTATACTCCCAAATTGATGCAATTACAGAAGTAGCCTGTGGCGTGACTGACAACTACACACATACACACACTCTCTCTCACACACACACACACACACACACACACACACACACACACACACACACACACACACACACACACACACACACACACACACACACATACATACACAGAGGATTATCAAAAGAGCTGGGAAGGGAAAGTCACACCAAATGCTGAGGTATAAAGATGGATGGCATCAGGGTTGTCACTCCTTCTGTTGAACACACAAAATAACGGGTTTGAGTAAAATTGCTATCTGGCCATTTGATTGATGATTTTTTTGGCAGACACATTGTTGAGGCAATGCCAGTGCAGCTATAATGCATGAATTTGAACCTTAACATTGATTTAAATGTAATTTGGACTGTCTTAAAGTAGTAGTAGTAGTAGCAGAAGCAGTCGACTTAATTGCATGAGCTGATTTTGCAGCTACAGTGTGCCTTATTAAGTTAAAAAAAAATGATAATTGTGCTTTACGAGTGAAAACATAAAAAGGTAATGCAACAGTCACACACATACACACACACACACACACACACACACACACACACACACACACACACACACACACACACACACACACACACACACACACACACACACACACACCAAGGCCTGACTAATACTGAATGTTTGATACTGATATTAAGGAGTAAAACATTTAGATATTGATATATCACCCCATCATTTTATACATCCAGAATATGTACATAAACTTTTTTTTTCTTTTTTTTTGCAATGATCCTTTAAAAACACTTATATAATGAAATCAATATAATGAAGGCATGATATTTTACCATTTGACAATAAACTTGATCGTATAGAATGACGTCAGTGCTCTGAAACAGTAAACTACACTGGGAATTTAATAATTATAAATAACTATAATTAATAACAACAAAGACATATAACAACAAAAAAAGTATATTAAACTTGAATTAAGAAATAGGATCAAATATCCATTAAATGCTATATAACTTTAAAAAATATCGGCACATGTTATATATGTATCGGATAATACAACAATACCGATATATCTGAGACAGGTCAATATCGGCCAAAATATATCAGTCGGGCATACTGTATATCTTTATTTGAAAACAGAAACAATAATAATGCAATAATTAAAACTGAACTTAAAAATAAAGATGAAATGCTGAATGCTTGATGCCAATAGGTTACCCAAACACCTGTCTAAACAGATATGTTTTGAAAAGGTTTCGAAATGAATCAGCAGACCGTAGAGGTGCAAGAGCTGAAAGAGAGCAGCATGACAACATCATATTTATAGTTTCATAGGCAGCTGGATTCATAAAGTAATCTGTATGAATTAGATAGTCCATTGAATGAAAACAGTCTTCATTACGCCCCATTCTTAAATCCTGCAGTTCTATTAAAGTTCTATACTCTTTAGTAAGGTAAAACATGAACTTTAAAGAGTTGAAATTCACTCCATAGTAATCCACCCAGTGAAATCCATCACAATGTACAAAACCATGGTTCATAGAAAGACAGCTAAACAAATTCATGTTAGAGTCCAACTGAAATGACACTTAATCACCCCTTTTTGCAGTCAAAAATAATGTTGACATGTTTTTTTTGTTCATAAATGGGTAATAGTTGTGTATTATTCATATCAGAAATGCTCCTTGCAGTCACAGCTGGCTGGAAGGACACAGTGAAGGCTTGTTTGGTTGACAGCAGGTGGCAGCCTGCCAGAGCGCTGCTCTACACTGTATGCAGTACAGACAAAATCAACAAACTGCTGTAACTACAAGTCATGGACAGTGTGTTGTTAGCAGTGCTATTTATGAGTAAGAATCAAACCAGCATCTGCAACATGTGCAGGTATCTTTACATGCTGTTTTATGTGTTGCAGCTAAAAGGTGATTTGCTATCTAGCCTACTAATTGACATTAACATGCATTTCAATGGTGGATATTTGTTGGCTTCTTCAACAAGCTACAGCAATGTGCAGGCAAGATGTATGCTCATGTTTATCAGTTAGATAAGAAGGTTTAGTAAGGAAGTTCATGTGGGTTGTTGTTTTATGTAGCAGGATGCAGTCAGGCTCAGTGTGGCTGTCTGCTCTGTCTGTGAGCATCATATTACTACTTTATACAAGATTGGATTTGCTGTATCAAAATAAGGTTTCCATAAAAATGGGTTATAAGACGAGTTTTAAAAATGGACAGTGAGGAGGCTAGTCTAATGTTTAAAGGAAGCTCGTTCCACAATTTAGGAGCGGCAACAGAAAATGCTCTGTCCCCTCTGAGCTTCCGCTTTGACCTCGGTACCTCCAGGAGCAGCAGATCAGCTGACCTGAGGCACCGAGCAGGAGCGTGGGGGTGAAGGAGCTCAGAGAGGTAAAGCGGGGCCAGACCATTTAAAGATTTAAAAACAAATAAAAGAATCTTAAAATGGACTACACTAATCCAGCCGACATGTGATGAAGGCAGGGATTACTGTTTCAAAGTGCTGTTGTGTGAGGAAAGGTTCCACCTTTGCCAGCTGTCTAATATAAAAAAAGCTGGACTTCACCACAGCACTAATTTGCCGATCCAATTTAAAATCACTGTCCATCTTAAAACCCAAGTTTGAGACTGTTGGCTTTAAATAATCCGCCAAAATGCCCAAATCAACAGGGGGGGTTCATAAGAGCCACTGGGACCAAATACCATCACTTCTGTTTTTCTTTCATTGAAATTTAAAAAGTTCAAGGCCACCCAGGCTTTGATGTCTTCAAGACATGCCAGCAGTGGTGTGAGGGAGAAAGCATTTTTCTTTTTCAGCGGCACATATATCTGACTGTCGTCAGCATAAAAGTGGAAAGAGATGCCATGCTTTCTCAGAATGGAACCCAGTGGCAGTAAATACAGAGAGAAGAGCAGGGGCCCTAAAATCGACCCCTGTGGAACCCCATACGGCAGTGGAGCAGAGCTGGATTTCGAGGTTCCAAGGCTTACACTCATGCCAGATACGATCTGAGCCACTCCAGTGCAGTACCACAGATGCCCACTAGGTGGCGTAGCCGAGCCACTAGGGTGTTGTGGTCCACAGTGTCAAAGGCTGCAGTTAGGGCCAACAGAACAAGGATTACATGATCACCAGAGTCATTTGCTAGCAGGATATCAGTAAAGACCCTCAATAAAGCTGACTCGGTGCTATGTAGAGTTTTATAGCCTGATTGAAAGACCTCCAGGACATCATGCTCATCCAGAAAGGACTTTAGCTGAGCGTGAACAACTTTCTCCGAGATTTTTGAGATAAAAGGCAGCTTGGAGATGGGCCTAAAATTGGCCAGCACGCTGCGGTCAAGGCTAGGTTTTTTAAGTAGGGGCTGCACCACTGCATGTTTAAAACTTGCGGGAACAACACCAGAAGACAGACTGCTGTTAATGATAGCCAGAACCGACTGCCCTATGCTAGGGAAAACCTCTTTAAAGAAGCTAGGAGAGACAGCATCACAGGGAGAGCCTGATGGCTTAATATGGCCAACCAGATCTTCTAAAAACAACAGAGACACAGGCTCAAACTTATCAAGAGCTGCAGAACAAGGCACAGGGACAGAGGGGTCAGGTGGAGGAGCTGGGATGAGAGTCCTAGCAGTAGCAACCTTATCAATAAAAAAGTGCAGGAAGCTATTGCACATTTCAGGAGATGCCTCCAAGCTGACAGGCTGTGGGGCATTAAGAACAGAGTCAATGGTTTTGAATTACACCCGCGGGTTATGACGATTGGACTCAATGATGTTTGACAGGTATTCTCTTTTGGTCTCTTTAACAGTATTTTGGTAGCAGCGCCAGCAGTCCTTCAGGATTTGGAAGGAAACCTGCAGCTTGTCCTTCTTCCACTTTCGCTCAGCTTTGTGACACTCCCGTCTAGCTGCGCGCGTTGTTTCATTAAACCAGGGCTCAGATTTAGCCTTGGGCTGCACAGTTGTTTTTTTTTGGAGCCACAGAGTCCAGTATGGTTGGGCAGGAGGATTCAAACCAAGAGCTGAGCTCCTCTGTGTTAACAGAGGCAGGGCGGACACAGAGCTGATCAAAAGCCACAGAAAACTGGCCAGCAGTAAAAGAGTTAAAAATCCGACGGCTCTGAACAGCAGCGCCAGATTTAACATCAGCACAGGAGAAAGCAACTTCAAACAGTACTGGCATGTGATCAGAAATCAAATCGTCACAGATCTCCGAGTTAGATACCATCGAATTAGGGGAGGGGGGAAATAAGATGATGAAATGACATGATGACATGAAATCAAATAATTTTAAATTATTTAATTTCTCCTCTTTGGTTTGTGATTTTTTTTCTCAAAGGAGAATACAGGACAAGTGATCTATAAAGCACATATCTATGCTGTAGTAGGCAAAAAAAATGCAGTCTACTGAATCGAACTTTGACACCTTTCCCTTGTTATTCATACGCCATTTTTCAAACTTGAATGATTTCACAAACAATTGTATATGCAATATGTATTTTAATATGCAAAAATGGGTTTTATTCTGAAACTAAGCTG
This sequence comes from Scomber scombrus, assembly GCF_963691925.1. NCBI lineage: Eukaryota > Metazoa > Chordata > Actinopteri > Scombriformes > Scombridae > Scomber > Scomber scombrus. Next base: position 3,676,362 of record NC_084970.1, on the reverse strand, counting down.
CAGGACATATATCCATCTGTTATGCAAACTTCCTCCATTGCAATAAAAAGTCTTTCCAAAATAATAATTTAACGTTGTCTTTGAAGAGGAATAACAGAAATATAGCCTCAGGTCAGTTTCAGATCTCAATATCACAAGGAATGAGATGGGACTGATCCGAAAGGCAAGGGACATGCACAACTCTGACATACAGTAGGGTTAGGGTTAGACACTGCTTTACACACTGCTTTTAGAAATTGAGATTGAAATCAAAAAGCGTATTTCTTTGATTGAGAAATTGTGCTCTATAACTCAGCCCTTAGTGTTGATACAGGCAAAGGGAGAACCATTTGTAATTCATTTTCTGTCACTTTTTTACATGTTCAGCATTGGTAATCGAGCATTGTTTGATTTAATGACTAAATAACTACCTACGCCATCACCCACAAGCTAATGTAAGCAGAGCAGTGAACTCCAGCTGTAACAAATGAGACCCACACACACTGGAGCATTAAACAACTTAAATCAAGTTTGGGGCAAAGGAAACAATTCACCTCAAAAACCCTGTACCTGTTCAGCATCTTGGACAATTATGGCTTTCCTCAGAGCTAACGGCGCAGGCTACTCTCCACTGAGACATGACAATAATAACAACACAGTGGAGCGATCCTCCTCCCCCTCCTCTTACTCCAGAGCTGAATAAAAGTGAGATTAACAGAGTGAAAACGTTATCTTATAACCAGCAGTCATCAGTAGGCATCAATCACTGTAAATTAAAAAGTATGGTCTAGATCTGCTTTATCTGAAAAGTGCCCCGAGATAACTTATGTTGTAGTTTGGCTTCCTATGAATAAAACTGGCTTGACTTGACTAACTTGTTACCAGCATGACCACCAGCATCAATACATACAGTGTGAACTGCTTCAGAGTCATGTCCCTGTTGGACTGAGATAGCAGGTTTTGCCTGTCTTTGATATCCATCGCATTGCTCTTCCAGTTGCTTTTTTTAAACTAATTATAAAAAAAATCAACATATCATCATTAATAGACATTAATAGAATATTTTATTTACAATTAAACTAACACATTAAACCAGGGGTGTCCAAACTATTCCACAAAGGGCCATGTGGCTGCAGGTTTTCATTCCAACCAATCAGGAACACACCAGGCTTGAATCATTTAATCAACTGATCTCATTCTTCAGACAATTGATTGGTTGAATCATGTGCTCTTGATCGGTTGGAACAAAAACCTGCAGCCACATGGCCCTTTGTGGAATAGTTTGGACATGCCTGGATTAAACTAATGCATTATTTGTATGCAGAATATTGCCTGCATGTCTACACAGTGTTATACTGTATTATCACAGCCCAAGGTCAGTAGGTATTGTACAGTTAATATTAGACTACAAGAAAGTTGCAAGTCTTCACAGGTAGAGGTGCGATTACAGCAATTGGTTGGCGTGACCTGTGTGTGGTGGTGGGGCCCAGTGTGATATCTTTTCCTGTGGCCCAAATTCCCTGGCAGCGCCCCTGCCTATATATAATCTAAAATATGTCATTGTGTAAACATAGGTCAATTTACAACCAAGGAAGAACATCTGGACAGTTTCGATACTGAGTCACTGGCTTGATGGTAATTGTTTCTTAATGGTATGATTCTTAAGTCATCTTTTTCATGAACCTGCATTCATTTGGATCCCTTACTCATGTACAGGGTGAGACTAACTGATGTCAATCAAATCTTAGTGAGACCATCTGTACTGACCACATCATGAAATCCTCTCCTGTGACAGACAAGTGTTCCACCACATTCTCTCACGTGTTCAATTGAATTTTGATGGGGAAGAAAAAAACGAGACGGTTACAAGCAAAGCAGTTAATTTTACACTCAGTTTATTGCTGGACCCCATTAGCGACAATAGACTTTTAAACAGGCCTTTAAATACGCTAAGTAGCTCTCTAGATGATCACTGTCCGATATATCAGCCAGAACAGGAGGAAGCAGCTGATCGCTGCTGCTGATAAATGACAGGGAGAGATAGATAAGACCAGAACAGAACAGAGAGCTGCAGTTTTAGGACATGTTGGCTCAAGTGAGGCACATCTTTTATTCACTGATATCACCGATTCTGAAGCCATCCTCTGTCTACAGGAACTGATAGTGACACCACAGTTTGGTCTCCTAAAGTATAATTCATATCTAGCTTTGTGTAATCATAATATCATCACTAATATACATAAAACATCATAGTGATATTGCAGTAGTTTTACAGCACGTTTCCTTGTACTTTAACTACGTCTTGACTCTGATATAGACACATTTTATATATTAGTCAGTCCATCCATTAAACCACCCAAACTATCCTGGAGCCCATCCCAGAATACATTGGCCACAAGAAAGGGTACATCCCAGACAAGCTGGCAGTCTATCAGCATTAGTCATGACCAATCCACTTTAAATACAGTTTCATTGTCAGTGTCATTACAGAATTCTGGGTCAGATGTACTAAGAAAACAAGATTTGGACAAATGTGTACTGCGCTTGCCCATCGGTTTACAACTGCAATCTGCGTTTGTTCAGCATCTGACACGTTAAGAAAGCAGCTCATGATGCTGTCAGTTCCTGGACTGCGTCACAGAAAACCACATACAGAAACCCACCACATGCACACCGCCAATGAAGGTAAACATAGGTGCAGCCGTGTTTCTAAAGATTACAGTGAGTGATCTTAATTACAAAACTCTGGCTGCGGTTCAACCCCACCAGAGATAAACAGTTACGTTTCTACTCAAAATATCAGTCATATCATTATTATATTCTAATCTTTAGCATATATCTTAATATGAATACATTAGGAGGCATGTGTTCATGTGAAGCAAAAAGGAGGTGAAGTGACGATACAACAAATCAAAGGTGGATAAAGTGGAGCAGGTGGAGGTGGAGATGTGTTGATAAATGACGTGTCTATTGATGGTGAAGCTCAAATCCAATAATGAATATGATAAACAAACCAAACCTGGTTGAGGAACAGCTAATTTGACAAAAAGCCAATCAAAATATGTGATGGATTTTTGTTTATAATAATTGTTATTTAGTTCTATGAAAATAAGGCTATATTCAATGCACGTTTCTTTGTGGCTCTTGTAAATTCCATTTACACTATGTTTACACCCAATACTGGACTATCAGGAGATAAAAAGTTGAATCAGCGGATCCCTAAAATTTAATGCTCCCTTTAAAATGCTTGACTCTACATTGTTATCAGTTTTTCCTGTTGACATTGTCATTAGAAGTAAAGGTAAGGACGGTCTTAAACAACTTTTTTAAACATTTTAAATATTTTGCTGAAGAAAGGCTTATGTAAACTGGGTTTTTGGGGCCAATGCCAATACCGATATTATTTTTTTGCAATGTGGTTATCAAACCCCTTGTGATAAAGTTATGTAATGTAGGCATGATATTTTATAGTCTAACTATAAACACAGTGAACTGAAACAGTACTAGAAACTTCACTGGGAATTTAATAATTATGCATTTCAATTAATGATAAAACACAGCAACAAAAAACATATGTGCACATATATCTAACTTGAATTAAGAAAAAAGGATCAAATATACATAAAACGCTGCCCAACCCTAACCCTGTGTGCATAATTAAAGCACAATATAAAATCACATAATACAGGGTTTAATAAAGCCTAACCTAACTCTAACCTTCATTTTGAGACCTCTTCTTGTATACAGGCCATGAGTTTACATCCAGTACTAAAATTTACTGTGCTTAGATTGTTTATATGCCTTGTAGCAGCCAATAATGTAATAACAGTCGATAACGTAATCATTTTGCCCAATTTAAATGCCAATAAATAATTGCCAGTTATTACTTGGCTAGGTAAAAAAAAAAACACTTTACAAATGTAATAACTGGAGCCGATAACATAATAATATACTAACTCACTTTATTTAAGTTGTAATTATTGGATATAAAGTTTCACATTTGTAAAGGTTTTTGTTTTTTTTACCTAGCCAATAATGTAATAACCACATGCCTAAAAAGTGTTGCTAAATTAATTACTAGCTAACATACAATACACAGACGATGGGAGAGGTAAATCAGAGGCTGGTCTGGACCCAAATAAAATGGCCAAAGTTTTCGTTTTAACTCGGCCACCCATACGTTTGGATCTTCACTCAGTTGAAAAGATATATCCATGACTGAGCCAACACTATTCACCACTAAATCTGCCTCTTTATGACAAATCACTCATGACCGTTACTTGGAACCACAGACGGGAAGCTTGAGACAAAGACAGTGATGATGTAGTCTACAGCAAATATGGCAGCAATATAGTGGAAGCTTACTATTTATTTGAATCAGCCTGGGCACAATTTAAAAAAAATGCCCCGGCTATTGAAGTGTGATACTTCTGGGAGCACGCTTGACTGTGGTGCTCGAGAATATGAACATGGTGTGAAATACATCTCTTCTAGTCTGCTGGCTCTGTTTTGAGTTTGCCTTCATTGGCACTGTCAACGGGAAGCCGACAAGTTACAACGTGCTGATGGACATTTCTCAGTAGCAGAGAACAGAAAGTCTCTAAACATGGTGCGTAGGCTGGTTTTAAAACGTCAAATACCTCAAAATCTGTCTCTTGTATTCCTATACAGACAAACATAAGGCGGATGCTGCTATATTTTCAACATTTTTCACTCTTCATAATTTTTTTGTTTTGCTGTATAATTGGATGCATGTTTTCCTTTGAGTTGTGTGGTGGGGCTTGATTGATAACTATCATTTATGGCAACAATAAACACAATATTTTCTCATTGTAGCACAGGATGGGAAGGATTTGCTTGCAGAGAAAAAGTGCGAGTAAAACATCTCCACAGATCATCAACGGCTCATTGCTTCCGTTTGCTCAAACCCTCATTGGATCTCCCACACCAGAGCCTCATAGCTTGTGTTAACAGATGAAAAGCCATGTGGTGTTGTAAATATAAATGTGCACTGCTGTATTATTATTGAAAATGGAAAAAAAAAGAGGAGAAAAAAAGCATGCAACAAACAAACTGACTTGGGAGCTGCCTACTAAATATTGCATTGAATGGGGGCATTCGTGGCGGCATGTAAATGGCAGTCATTAAAATTTATACGGGTGTATGTGTGTTGTTTTTTTCTCAAACACTTCATGACAAGTGTTCAAGGAGTCCTCAGTGTCACAGAGTCACAGCTGGAGCAGTGCAGCAAATCAGGCATCTTTATGGGAAGCCATTGTTGAAGACTGCCACAGCTTCCCTGAGTGTCTTTATCCTGTGTTATACTGTTAATGCTACCTGATGATGTGCTATCTATACGGTTGTGTTTTTTTTATTTAAAACAAATAAAATGTCCTCTGTATTTAATGAATAGTTCTGTTTTACTACTATATTTTCACATCTCTGGCCATCAGCTACATCTGTGAACATGGTGACATCTCTAAGATTAGGACCAAAGGGACCACAATCATGAACAAATAGAAGAGTACAGATTAAACCAGATAAGCAAACACTTATGTGGTGGTAAACCCCGAACGTAAAATCCCTTATTGCACCAGAAAACTGCAACTACACAAATAAGTGTAGTTACAACTACAGCAAGTTTGGTAGAAATCAGTAATCAGGATTAGGGTTAGGGTTAGGGTTAGGGTTAGGGTCAGTCAGAGTTGGGGTGTGCTTGGAGATACTCAATATAATGATGTCATATTAAATGCTATGCAACATTAATGATTTTTGTATTAATTGAAATGGCCAACAACATTTTAAACCTGTTTTAGAACATTTTACATTGCAGCAGACAGCAGACACCAACATGCTATACGTCAAAGCAGCATAGTAACATATTCAGCTATGCATGGTTCACACACAAAAGGCAGATTTATTTCTCATCAGAAGACTATTTATTGTTGACTGCGCCACAGCCACACTATATGAGTTGCAATAAAACAAGGCACTTGAACACACACAGAGTGAGAGTGAGAGAGATCAAACGCAAACCTTAATAATAACTCTGAATTCACTGAAGACTGCACTCCAAAAAAATGCAACTCCACACCAAAGAGACGTCCTCTTGCTCTCATTTAAAGCATGTCGCACTACCAGGTCAGGAAATGAGAAACAGGAAATCAGAAAGAGAAATAATTACTAATGTTATAACCAATTTAAATGCATTGTTAATGGTTTGACAGGAAATCGAGAGATGCTTCAGCAGCACCATTTCACCAAGTTTAAAAGAACAAACGCATAAATCATCTGAAATTTACAGAAAACCCGCACATAATATAAATAGAGTATTGTAACCAAGACCAAAGTGAAGAGGGGGGGCGATTGGTCTAATAAGCAGCAACACAGAGCTATCAGGACGCTTTGCTCTCACACGCGCTGCATTGATAGTCACATAAACACACACACACGCGCAGTCTCTCTCTACAGCGCAGTCTTGCTCGCTCGCTCCAGATTCCGGGAGATTGTGTCTCATTTGCGTCCTACTCTGTCTTTGGTTATGCCTCTAAGTGTAGCCACTCTTTGGCAGGGAGACAGAGAGAGAAAGAGAAGCGCCTGTTCGGGTGAAAACCGCTTCAGTGAGGTCTGAAGAAGTAACGCCGCTTTTTTTTTTTTGTGGCATTAATGGTAACAGCGTTGTAACGGGGGAACAGTAATAATTTGATTACTCGTTACTGAAAAAAGTAACGGCGTAAGTAGCTTAGTAAAGTTTTGCCTTACAGTTACAAACCCTTGCCAGTAGGGGGTGCTACAGCCCCCTCAGCACCCATAGTAATTGTATTGTTTGCCTGTATAATGGTGCATTCCATTTGTACTCAGAAGTCAGAATTTCTGAAACAGAAGAATCCTCATGCTGTGTGTCAAATCTTTTACCCTTACGTGTCCAGCATCCTGGTGGGCAGTGTATCCTTTCAAAAAACTATGATATAAAGCACAGTTCATCTAAACATAAACCTTTATTCTTTCACATCTTACCCTTTTTGAATTAAATATGATGCCCTGGGTAATACTCTTCAATCTGTATTTAGATTGATTGCTGTTAGACTTTGGCTATTTGATGCTTGATGTTAAGGTTAACTCTCTGAATTTGCTGAACTGAATGTTAACTTTAATCTTCTACTCCTGTTCCCTCTCCTTCTCTTGAAACCTGCACTCATGACTAATGACTATTGCATCGATTTCAATGTGCGACAGTTATTTGTCAAGTTAATTGACTCCGGTCCTGCTCTGTGACTCATACATGAGGTTCACCTGCTCCTCCAGTTCAAATATATTTGGTGAATTCACTTTTACAAAGTGTGCTCAGAGTGGACTTCTTTACATCTACTTATTGTCTATTTCTATATTTTCTTATAAATGGAGCTGACAAAAAATCAAACTCTTCCCAAGGAGGAGTAGTCTTTATCTTTGGCACTTTGCCCCTGCTCAAATTTCTCTTTGTAGTTTTTTGTGATGACTGATACAGCAGAACACAGGACAGTCAGTTCAGTGGAACCAAAGGCACAGACATAGAAGTTACACATTACATTTACTCTCATCAATATTCGGTTTAACGGTAAAGTCAGTACTTGTGTGTGTACTTCTACTTTTTGGAGTATATTTAAAAATCAGTGATTTTACTTCTAGGCAAGTTCTATTTCGAGTATTGTACTTTGACTTGAGTCACATCCATTAAAGAGTAAGAACAAACGTTACAGGTCAGTCCTGATGAACGATGTGAGAATGGAGCTGATTTGAAGTAGAATAAGCTGCCGGTGTGTCTGAAAAGTACCAAATAAAAGCCCACAACTATAACTATGCAATAAAATTGAGGAAGATGTCATTAAAGGATTATTATTAGGCGTGAGAGCAGCTTGAAATGTGTGTCTCACGGCCAATGCCTGAGACTTCAAAGGTCTGAAATGTATTTGGTATCCATAGCAACCATAGACTTATCTGTGAAGATTTGATTTCCATCATATAACAACCTGAAGGTTGTAAATTCAGATATTTTGTGTATATTTGTGTGTAAAAAGTGCAGCAACTACAGTTTATATTGTTGTCTTCAGTCAATCTGTTAATTCTACAGAAGAGGAAGAAGTTTAGTTAATTCCAGTAAGGCTAAACTAAGAAAGTTGATGGTTTATTTATAATTGTGAATAAGTTGTCCAGGCTGCAAAATGCCCATAGATAAGTAATGTATTGTTGCTTTCTATATAAGGGCTTGGTATATAGTTTATACCTGGGACATGATGTCAATGTAATTTATTTTGTAGCCCAAAAGTACACTTTTTCCCATCAGATAACATCATCATCAGCATATGAATGTACATTTTAATGTATCTTCTTTTTTTCTAACATTATCAACAACATTTTACATAAATTTGACTTGAGTGCAATTTTTTTCAACAGTATTTTCATTTTGAGTAAAATAAAACGAAAATGTGCTCCAAATCTGAAAATGCTATAAATACGAAACCACATACAAAAGTGAAAACACAAACATTGAGAGAACTTACCGCATGCAAAATCGCATTTATTTATTTATTTTTTAATGTTCAAAAGTGCTTTCTATCCTTGTTACTATAGACCCTACAAATACAAACTTTAATCCGTCACTAAATTAGAATTCCCCCTGAAAAAATAGACAACTCTAAGACCAAATAAAGTACATACAAACATGTTCACTCTGCTTCTCCACTGTGACAGACTGAGGAACACACCAAAACACTATCTGGTCTCTTTTGAGCGAATAAGCAAAGTGACTCGTGTTTTCAGCTGAATGTGTTTCTCTGCAAGATAATAGGCAGCAGACAGAGAGACGGATTCAGTGGTGCAGTTCAGTGCTAGAACTTGTCTAAGATGGAGATATTAGGAAGCTCAGAGAAGAATAGAGAAAACGAAGTAGATGATGCTGACATGCTGACTGATATGCTAACAATATTCCGAAACATTTTACAAGGTCGTAATTCAACTCTACCCAAAAGCAATTATTTGGGATTTTAATTCAAACTGTATGAATGCGGGATGAGTCCCCACACAAGCATCTGTGGAAATGAAAAAGTGATAGAATCACCTAAAAACAGCACAAAAAAGAAGTCATGCTCAGACTGGAGCAGTTCCAGACATCGAATACAAATGTTATGAACTTGTCAATTCGTATCCAAATGTGTGTTGCCATGGTTTTCAGGTTAAAGGCCCAAGAGGAGGGAACACCTATTTTTACCTGGACACCAGGGAAGTGTCATTTTCTCACTCTGAGATATGAACTGAAACGAGGAAGGCTTATCCAGACTGTATTTAAGGGATACGTTCATATTTTTCAAGTCCTTGCATGTTTTCTTCTGTCTTTGTTCTTTTGGTGTATACATTTTCTTTTGTGGAATACTCTTGAGGGGGAGTGGTGGGAGGTAAAAGTGTGATTACAGAGTGGAACATGTAAGTAAAAACTATTGAACTTCCTGAACAACTGTGTAAATACTTGAATACTTCCCTGAAACAGAGAAAATGAATTGGCGGATTTGTTATCCTTCCCCAGCACCTTTCACTCCTCTGCTCAGTAAGCAGCACCCTATCTTGAAACCGCATCCAGTGGGATTCTAAAAATAATGTTTCGTCAGAAGCTCTGTCTCATTAAACCTGATTTTAAGGCTTTATGTGCTCTTTCCAGGCTCACGCCCCTCACTGAGTGAATGACTGAACATTGCGGTAATGAAGGCAGAGCTACATCCTATTTACATGACAATGAAACTTCGATTCTGAGCTCGGCGTCGCCGTCTGATTTGAATCTGAACTTGTAACCCAAAATGTAAATTATTGACGTGGCGTGTTCTTGAGCAGCTCGAAATGTACAAGTTGGAGTCACGCAGGTCAGACTCTGTCTTTACCCAGATGTCCACAACAGAACCTTGGATAGAGAAGTAATGTCCAAGGTCTGATGAAACTATAACCAAGTAAAAGATGACTTGTGGCCTACAATGCTCCTATGTACAGTATATGATGAGTGAAACACCAGCACCACAACACACACCTTATAAGACAATCAGTGTCTCTAATCACATCACTTAATTGATCAAGTCTCACAGCAGCATGGGCATCCTCAGCAGTGGGTAGATAAAAATCTACTTGAAAACAGTTTCAATTGCCAAAGAGCAGGATATTTTAACATGCTTAAGACCATTATTAAGAAATCCTGTCTGCTAAAATGTAACATTATATACAGTTCATTTGCATTAGCATATTTGTGGGAAGCATTGCTGGATTTGGGTGTAAGTTTGTTGTTGGGCCATTTTTGACTCCCACAGTACATGGTAATACTGAAATGATTAGTTGATGAGTCAACTGACAGAAAAAGTTGGTAACAGTTTTGATAATTGATCAATTGTTTAAAAGACCAGTATGTAGGATTTTGTGGCATCTAGCAGTGAGGTTGCAGATTGCAATTCCTCCCCCTCCCCTTCCAAGTGTGTAGGAGAACCTACGCAAAAGGCCCTCTTTACTGCCAGTGTTTGGTTTGTTCATTCTGGGCTTCTGTAGAAACATGGGGGTGCAACATGGCGGCCTCTATAGAAGAGGACCACCTCCTTACAGATGAAGCCCCTTGAAAGTTCCCGTTCAAGCTGAAAGCCAGCTGAATGGCAGCTGACTCCCAGCCGGCTGCCAGCCGACTCAGCAACCCCCTCCTTCTCCTGGGCGTGTCTATCTTTTCCTGTAAACCCACCTATTCATTGTAATACAGGGTATGACCAGGTGATGGCGCTTCTGTCACAGAATAGCCCACATATTCTATGAATTTTTACTGGTCATCCGAACCAGTAAACTTACTTACTACCTAACGTAACCCACTGACTTTTTATATGCACGCACCACAACTTAGAAAAAATATTTTAAATTTCAAGGAAGACCATGACTGAGCAAACAATTTGCAGACACAGATACATGACTATCTTGAATAAAAAATGCGGAGTGTCTATTTGCACCCTACACGTAGCCTATAACAACGTGAAAACATGGCGGGTATTCATCTTCCACGCCAACAGAAAAGGGCGAATTTAGAAAGGTTTCATATCTTATGTTTGTTCTAAAGACATTTCTGGCGGGAAAGTTGTATTATATTTTCATAATCTTTCCTCAGTGAATGCATACAAGCGTAAGATTGTCACTTAGACACGTTATAACGTAGGACCGGAGCGGTGGCGTAACGGGCAGCGTGTCCGTCATTAGTGCGGGAGATCTGGGTTCGAGTCTTTGCAGTAGCAGTTACTTATTGACAATGTTTTCAGCGGAAAAACTCTGCTGCATTTTCATAACTTTGTTAAGTAAATGCATACAACCCGAAAATAACTGACTTTACAACCTTCAGGTTGTTAAATGATGGAAATCAAATCTTGACCGATAATTCTATGGTTCTCTGCTATGTGCCATTAGTTTAATATGTGTTTAATGATGTTCTCTTGGTTAACAGGAAGTGTGTTTGCCTGTAGAGTATTTTAAGAGTGTTTTTATTGTTTAGCAGTGAAGAAAGGAAAATGAATGGGATGTTTGTGCTAGAAAGAGAAACAAAGTGTGCGTGACAGGATTTGGCAAGAGTTCATACTGCAAAAAATCGGAACACATTTTCAAATCAAAAAATTAAATAGCCTACTGACTGATTATTTTGTTATTTGTTTTGAATCTAACACAAAAAAGAAAGACAAATTGCTTTTCATATTTCAATTTTAGGCTCAGATCAATTATACGAAATGAAAAAACGTAAACGACTGTATTTGATTTTAGGCAAGGCAAGACAAGGCAACGCAGCTTTATTTATATGAAAATAAACATTTGACAGTGAGAAATTAGAAACAAACGTAAAAACAAGGAATTTACAGGATGATTAACCTTTCATTTGATGCTGGTTTGAATATTCTCACACAAATTATGCCAGAGTGCTAAAACTGAGAATGAGTAGTTCAGCGTCTGCTAATTTGTGAATTGTAGAATTGTTGAAAAATGTGCAAGCCAACCCCGGTCTATTCAGTGCATGCTGTAAGTCAGGTAAGCCCATCCACTTTATTAGCATTATCATTGCTTAACTTTTTGTTTGGGCTTAATGGGCTATTTGGTTCCATTGCCACACAAATCACGCAAGAGTGTTCATGGCCGTTGCAACTACAGTACTTTCTGAGAAGGGGTGCGGATTTGGCGGGGTGATGATGGGTTTGGGGGGATGGTTGGGAGCCTGTTCCATTGTCTTTCAAAGCGAATGCCCCCCTCCCCCCACACCTGTGCATGTCTCCTGGCAAACTGTGAATCCTTTGAATTTTTCCTCCCACGGCTCTATTACGCCTGCTCTCATTATGATCAAATTATTTTAACTATTATGTTTTATAACATATTGCCAATAAAATAAAAGTATTGAACAGACTCACTGGAGCTGAGGTTAATGTTAGCTGCACGGACAGAGACGTGTTTTCTCAAGCGAGTTCAAAGTTTTATCTATTTTACTTTCTTTTGACAATGACACGCTGGATGATGATTTCGGAGGTAATCCGACAGGAGAAGGATTGTGTAAACCAGTCGGTCTCAACAGGGCTTACGATTAGCTACGAGAAAGTGACGTGTCGGGGGGTGCCTCGAGTGGGAGATACCCCTCCATTCATAACCCGTTGTGCGCCAACGTCATTCATTTCATTTCATTTCATTTTGACTTTTGACTTTTGACTTTTGACTTTTGACTTTGTAATTACCGGATAACGGAAACCCAGTATCAGTGTCAGAATATAATAGCAGCAATAAGAAAAGAATAAAGAACAATAAATAATAAATACAAAAAAACAAACGAACAAACAAAAAACTATAAAAACAATAATAGTAAGAAATATGTAGTAAAATAGTGACATTATTTACATTATTTACACCGTCCATTGAAATACTATATATTATTGTATTACAGTAAATAGCGCGTCCTGTTTTGAATCACTAGACGGGGTATGTCACATGGGCTATTTCTTGGTTTGACAGTGACAATGATTTGTCAGAGGTCCTGTAAAATGTACGGTATCTTCAATTGCATCCTTCTAATGAATTAACTCAGTTTATGTCCATGGACATTATAATGAAAAGGCTAAAGGCTTAATATTAGTTTGCATCCAGCGTGCTGCGTGGACTTCATTACATCTGCTGCACCGCTGCTACCACAATTATGAAATGCTAAGTTTATTGTCAGTGACTGTGACCTTCATAAAAGTAATATTTTACAAATCTGCATTATATAAACTAACGAAATTCGTTAAAGTAAGTCATTTGGCGACTTCTAAGTCATTAAACTAAGTCTTACTTTTACTGGAGTAAAGAGTTGAATCAGGACGTCTGCTTTTACTAGTCTTTTTTACACTAGTATCTAGTACTGCATACTACACAGGCATGACTCAGAATAACAAGCTTGCACTTTTTAATCATAGTGCGTTTTGTTAATTGATCGGCTGTGTTGTGTTTTACCGGCGCACAGCAGCTTCAATTGCATCCTTCTAATGGATTGAACTATATTGCACCCTTCATTAGATAGATAGATAGATATACGTTATTGATCCCAAGCTGGGAAATTATAGTGTAGCAGCAGCATTACACAGACACATAGTGACGATACAGGGACAATAACAACAACATATAGTATAAGGCTACTTTATGAAGAAGAATAGAAGTAAATACAAGTTATATTAGTGTGTAAAACTAACTCGGGTCTCCTGCACTAATACCTGCGCCTCCCCGTGGAAAAATGAAGCATTGCAACTGGTTTTCACTCAGGCAGTTTAGGGGCGTTTCCAGTCGGGGCCTCATTGACACGTCATCGCATTTCCCCCCTGCTTCCATTATCGGCCAGTCAAGGACCTATCAAGGGGCGGTCAAGGAGCCATCACGGAAACAGGGGAAATTTCTAGTGGCTTCATCTGTATGTAGATGTAAAGGTCTCATTTTAAGCCAATGAAAGCATGATTCTTATTTTCAAGTGAATATACACTTATTAAAACATACTTTATAATTTTATTATAAATTATATTCCATTTTTTTTCAAGACTGTTCTGCTAGATGCCACTAAATTCTATACACTGCACCTTTTAGGTTTTGGTTGCCCAAAATGCCCAAAATTCAATGAATGTAGCTTCTGAAATGTGAATTTGCTTTTCTTTTTTTCCCCAACAACTAAACTCTTTCATGCAAAAAGCTTTGTTGCTTGGCATTCAGCTGTGGCTCAGGTGGTAGAGTGCATCATCCACTAGCTGCGGGGTTCAATACATTTAATACACTGAACATTCAACTGATTATTAAGGGAAATGTTGGTCAGACCTATTGATAGTGAAAGCAATTATTTTATACAGCCTTACATTACTCCTATGATGAAATAATACTACCTTGTTCTCAGTTTTCTGTGTACGATTTAATAAAACACAAGTTCAACATCAATCAAAAGTCCCTCATCAAGACCTGATTCACAAGATGAAGGATAGAGGACCTGTCATAGTAGATATTGCGCTTCAGTGGTACAAATATCCACAAATTTTAGATAGAAATTATGTAGATCCAAATGATATGGAGTGAACCTGGGGATGCTGGGGCGCCTGGGCATTTGCATATTTTGCCTGGTTGGTAATCCAACCAGGATAGAAAACATAATGCTTTCAGGATTCCAGTTTTAGCAATATCAAGAGGAAATCTTTATGCATCTTGTTCATAAGCGTGAGGTCATGCATGGACGCACACATCGGTGACACAGTGCTTCACATTCCCCCTATATCATACATCAAAAATTAGTACTATACAAGGGATTTTGTAGACCATGGGTTTGTATCTGGTATGTTTTAATAAAAGCAAATAACTTGATTGTTCTGCTGGAACACATATATATTAACCTAAAAACAAAGCTAAATGAAAAATGCCACTAATATTCCTTTACTTGTTTGAGGTGGATGTGTAGTGACTCTTCTTATAGGTTGGTGGTATAATAGCAGATGTGTGCATTCTATGTCCACAGTGTTATAAATGGTCAACAGCGTGCAGAAAATTATAGAGGATGGTAATTTTAAACCTGATGGCAGGGGGAAAACAAGAGTATTGCTGTATAAATGTCATCAATCAGTGTGTTTTAATGTGTTTTTTCTATTTGTCACCAGGCATGAACTACAGTGACAAGTGCTTCATCTAGTTTGCTTTACCACAGCAGCTGTGTCTGCCACTTAAGTTTTCCCAGTGCTGGAATAATCATCTGTTTTTTTGTCACACTCTCATAGCTCAGTCTTTCAGCCATGCTCTCTGGCTCAGCTTTTTTGTCTAATCTGTGTCCATTGATTGAGCAAATGGTCCCTGATGAACACTGGAGCTGTCACAGAACCTGGAGAGGGTCTCTTGATTGATGTCAACATTACTCTCAGTAACAAGGTACATTTGTGAAAATCATCAAATTAATAGTCATCCGATTATTCACTGTTTTCCAAACTGTGACCCTTGTCCTTTTATATGTATTCTTGGATGTTTGACCCTCTGGACAGCAATATATATTAAATTTGACAATATACTTCTCTACATTCATACCTTAGAAGCAAAACAATGAGATGAGAGAAGTCATCATAGTCCTTGTCTTCCCACCTGACTGTTCTGGAGCGACTGCTGTAATTTCACTCATGAATGAGCAGGATGTGAAACAAAAACTAACTATGAGGATGAGTCATATAAGTGATATATACTGTATGTAAGTGATATTTTTGGTCAAACAATGAACCATCCAATCATGCAGCAGAAGAAGAGATGTTACAAAATTCTATACTTTAGGTGACAGAAAAAATGACACCATAACATGATATTCAGTTGAAAGTCAAGTCAAATATGTCGATGAGCCTGAAAGAATTGTTGATATAAAGGGATTAATTAGTTAATTTCTGCAATATTTAGTGCCAGAGCAGGAAGTAACATCCTTTATGTAGGAAGATGGGGTGCACCCAACTTTAAGGGACAGGTATGGGCTTTTTCGAGTCTGTGTTAATACAATACTGATGTGCCGTTATGTAGGGTCTCGGTCGTGGAAACATTTCTTAATCTCCATACCAACCGTGAAACTATTCTCTTGGAATTTTGAATTCAAAGTTTGCTTCAAATAAAGTTGATAAATAAATGAAAGTCTGTCGTGTTTCTCCAGAGCATTCCTTTGGAATATATTTTTGATTTTGGCTCCCATGTCTTACAATATAGTTACCAAGAGAATACCTTTAGGGTCAGCATGGACAGTAGGAATTGTTACAGTGACCATGTCCCAATGTCATGTATAAAATGGCATGTCAGTTATTATTATTATCCAAACAGTTTTGTTTCATTGTTTAGTAATTTTACAACACAACTATTCAAAGTTTAATAAGCAGAAGCAAAAAAAAGAAATGTATTTGTAATCATGTATTAATACTGCTCTTATTTTATTTTTTGTATTCTTGGTTATAGGTCTTTATGTTTTCTTTTATCCATCTTTAGATAACTGATACGATAAAGCCGTCTTGATATTTCCATGGTGTGATGACTATATGTCTGCTGTCATTGAGATTTCTGTAGAATAAAGGTACATTCTTTGCCAGCAACAGCGTCCCTTGCAGCTCTTATAAATCCCATCTGCTTTTCAGAGGTGAAGAATGTTCCCTGCAACACTGACCGTCGCAAACTGTGTGGTCCTGTCTTCTATTATTTGCACAATCCTCCTTTAAGGCAGGAGTCTCTATTTAATAAATACATGTCTGAGACAGAATGCATCAAATCTGTACCAAAAAAACATAGCATCAAAAGTCTAAGCAAATCTGACCCTGAGTGTCACTGAGAAGTCTATCTGATTTTTTTTTATTGAGAACATATCAATGAAACACAGAACAAATTAAGTTTTGCTAGTTTTCTCCAACCTTGAACTAATTTTGCGAACATGGGCATAAACCTACAAACAGACTGATGGAAGACCCCCCCCTTTCTTCTTTATCGCCAAGTGTACAGCATGAAAAATGTGATGGATTTTCTAGAGATGGCATTTCAAATCTACCATCATCAGCTATGATTGTCTATCATGTGTATTTTGACAAAGATCCAGAAACAGACGCAGATAAAAATAAATAACATGTAACAAATATCGTTTGCCCTGTGACTGACCTTGCTGATGGTAGCTGGAACTGTTCCTGCAGCTATAATTTGTTGCCTATAGCCAGATTGAGATATGCTACTTCCTGACCACACAAAGAGGATTGCCGACCTCTAACTCTGAGAGCAGTGTTCTCAACGTGTCAACGCTCAGCTGAAACCTAAATAAATCTCTCCGTGTTTTATATTCTTCCACCCCTCCCACATCTTATTTCCCCTAAGATAATGATGTGTTACATTCACCTCACAGATAGTCTCTGTCAAGTCACATTTATTCTGAAAATGCTTTCAACTAATAGGTTCGCTGCCACGTGATTTACAGAAATTAAGGGATCCAAAA
The DNA here is from genome assembly GCF_963691925.1 of Scomber scombrus. NCBI lineage: Eukaryota > Metazoa > Chordata > Actinopteri > Scombriformes > Scombridae > Scomber > Scomber scombrus. The sequence continues at coordinate 3,658,883 of NC_084970.1, read as the reverse complement.
GTGTCACGACAAATTAAAACACGATGGAAATGATTAAAACATACTTGTTTGTTTCTGTGCATGTAACTATATGTGCATGTGTGCTAAAAAATCCAGAACTATACTTGCTTTAATGTGCAGGAGGGGATTTATCTAAAATAATCTAATCCATTGGCTTCGGCTATTTTCCTTGAAGGGCAGCCCCAACCTCAACCTGACCTGCATGGTTGTGAGTCTGTGTTGGTAGTGAGTCAGATGGCATGCTTCAGTCTGGTTCACCTATCAACATTAATAGCATGTTTTTTATAAAGTGTGTAGGTCAGTGTTAAGCTGTCCCCGGTGAGCATGCTTTATCCGGAGGATCAGCAGTATGGCTGGGCTTAACTGGGTCAAAGATCAGAAACCTACCATCCAGAGCCACTGTAAACAGGCAGTACCTTGCAATAGCACATAGTGACTCCCACCTGCGGCATGGCTGATACAGTATGTACTCTAAAACAGGATAAATGCTGCTTCTTGAATTCTGACTCTGTATATTTTCTCCATGCTCATATTAAAGGCTACATCTTACATATAATAAACTATTATATATTTCTAAATTGATTTGACTTATTGAATTGAATCGGTATATCAGTGGTGGTAATGACGTAGGGACAAGAGCTCCTTTTTCCTTCCAGGTTTATCCTTCCTATATATATAGATAATATACACATTCTAATATTTAAATGGTAAATGGACTGTACTTATATAGTGCTTTTCTACTCTTTTAACCACACTACATGTCATTCACCCATTCACATACCCTGATGACAGGGGCTACCACGCAGGGTGCCAACCTGCTCATCAGGTAGAGTCCAGCATTAACACACACATTCACGCACTGTTGGTTCAGCCATCAGGAGCAATTTGGGTTATCTTGCCCAAGGACACATCGACATGTGGAGGACCCAGGAAATGAACCGCTGATCATCTGATTGGTGGACGACCCGCTCTACTTCCTGAGCCACAGCCACTTTCACCGTGTTCTCCATCCAAGTTTAGCATGTTAGCATGAATGCTATTAGTTTTGCAAGTATTTGGTCAAAAATCATAGTATTGGACAAACTGACAAACTTTTGATGTTGATTGGGCAAGATGAAAAACCAGTATCGCCAAAGTTATTACAGCCCATCTTGAGGGGAACATGAATGTGTCTACCAAATTTCAAGGCAATCCTTCCAAATGCAAGGTCCAAAATTAACGTTTTGGCGCATTTGTCAATGGCAGGTACACTGAGAAAAATCTACTAGCCAAAAATATATTTTTACAACTTTATTCTGAGCTTTTTCAATTTAAAAAAAGTAACACTATCAATGCATTACTTTAGTGCACTTTAACTTATACTTTTCCAACACACATTTGACAGACTGAGTACCGACTTCTATAGAGTAAATGAGCACAGACTTTGTCTTGAACCTCATCATCGTACAGGTCTGTGTCACCCCTGTTCTCAAAACCCTGCTCACTATGATTCTCAAAATTAGGCTTCTGACTTTTTTCCAGCGGTGGTGCTGTGCGTGCAGAACCCACAATGCCAGGACCCATATTTGTGCACATTGGCAGTCGAACAATGTAAAACTAACATAAAATTGTTCCTACCATGAGCTGTAGTGGCAATAAATGTCAACGACTTAAATGCCCCAATAAAGAAAAGTATAACTATTTTCTCAAGAGGCAAAGATATGGAGTTAATGGGCATTGGCAGCAATGAGCATTAGAAACCCCTCCTGATGATGGTATATGAATGTATGAGTGAATAGGTGAATGTTGGCATGTAGTGTAAAGCGCTTTGAGTGCTCAGAGGCCTAGAAAGGCACTACATAAATACAGTCTATTTGCTCTCAGTCGATCTCTCTGCTAACCACGTGGAGACCCAAAAAGAGACAGACTGTATTTGAGAGTAAGGGATTTGTCAGAGCAGGATGTGAAAAAAAAACAGGATGTACAAAGAGGTAGAAACAGAATGCAGATGCTGTGTCATTTCAGTACACATTATTTAATACCCTGGGTTTCCCCAGCAGGATATTAATTGAGTCAGAGTGTGCGTTAATCTAGAATAGTTAATCTAGGTTTTAAAAAGTGGCTTTAACATCTTAAATTTGGATTAGTTACTTAATGAGTCCTGGACCGAGTTAAACAAGATTGATTTAGAACACCATGTAAGGCTGTGGAATGTACCTTGGTTGAACTCTAGCAATAACACACTACGGAGGTGGAGATTAAGCAACTAACACCGGAGATAATCCTGACAGTGAAACACAAACCAAAGACAATCTGAGTTTTGTCTGCCCAGAAATTTACAACAAATAATTTTATAGAGCTGTATCTGGCCAGTACAGAAGCAGAGAAACAGAAAAGGAGACAGTGTCTTTGTTCCAGGAACAAAAACAAGAGGATGATTGGATTGTCCTAGTCATCCGCACTAGCTGTTCATTGGTTCAAAGTTTTAATGTATGTTTGCTAAGTGGACATTCACAGACTGGTTTTTACCACAGGAACTTGTTCTCACAGACTTGTCAGTTAACACTAAATACTGCATCTGTTGACTACAAGGTAGTTGGTAGCTGATCATCTGATTAATACATGTCATCTGATACTTAATGACCTAAACTGGGAAGATTTTAAATGCCATTTCACAAAAATAACACCTTAAATTACAAAACATTATGCCAATAAGCTTAGCCTGAATTACCTAATAAATGTCTGTTAGGATACTGTAATTGGATATTTCACACTTATTCAAAAAATGACTAATAACTCTGAAATATATGTAGTGAGGACAACCCTCCTTCACTAAGAGATAGAGATAGGTGTTTTCACATACCTTCAAATCTGCAGAATTGGCTTTTCATCTCTCACAGTGGGGGTGTCGAGATTGACGCTGGCCAGACAAGGCAATAGTGCTCTCAACCCCGAAGAGGCTGACGCTTTGACAAGATAACAAAATTAACAGCAGGACAAAGAGGCACTCAATGACCTTTTGGGGTCATTTTAGCTGTGTACCACATGAAAAGACACAAGTCAGGAGGATTCTATCTCCCCATGGAACAGACACTGGAGTTTAATTCAAGAGACTGAAATACATTTCACATCTATACAAAGAAAGGTCACAAGAATTAACCAAGTAACGATCTTCAGTCCCACTCTCTCCCTGTTTCTCTTTGTCACACACACACACACACACACACACACACACACACACACACACACACACACACACACACACACACACACACACACACACACACACACACACACACACACACAATTGTGGATGCATTCTTGAGGTGACTCCACACTCTGTTTCTCTTTGTTTATCTGAATTAATGTGAATTAGCTGTCCAATTATTCAGCAACCCAGCTAATATTACTCATTATAGTTACACTCCGATATCTGTACGACATAAAATGAAGCAGTTATTCAAATTCAGAGTTAATGCATGTTTGTCATCTGGCCACAGTGCCATCTAGTGACCATAGATAGTTTTCTGTAATGCTGAAGTATAGCTATGGTTTGCGTAAGATTGTATTTTATTAGATTGTGTGATTAAGTTAGTTGTGTAACTTTTTGTTCATCCATTAGCAGTATTGGAAATCATATTGCTAATTAAGTAGTCATGATGTGGTGCAATTGCGTTGCTGTTTTTCAGAATATATTTTATGTACAATTTATGTTAGAATTACTGGCCATTGGTCCCAGTGATGTGAGTGTTTTGCATGTAAAACCTCAATTGAAGTAATCAAATTTTGGGTGCAAAGCATCTTCAAGCTACTACTATTACTACTATACCAGTCTAGTTAAGGAAAGTGACTGTGGCAGAGTTCTATTGGAGCAGGAATCAACAGAGACTGTGCTGCCAGCTCTCATCTACCTGCCGCAGGAGCACTGTGTTGGTGTTACTTTGGCCTTGGACTTCTGCTCCATCGGCCCTAAAGTGGGACTGCTGTCTGGCCCTCATTGCTCAGCGCCAATTGATTTTCAGTGGGCATCGCCTCGCTGTGAGGCCGCAGGTTAAGTCTGACAAAGACCTTCCCTGAGCTCCAGACCAGCTCTTGTTCTCTGATGACTCAGCACATGTAGAGGTTTTTTTCATTTTCTAGATAAGAATTGTAGATGACCTGTTTCCACGTGTTTGTAATTCATTATGTCTTCGGCATGAATGAAATCAAAGCTGTTACCATATTGAAAAAATATCTGTCTGTCTTGGCCTGGTTTTATGGGAGTTATTGATGGTGCTGAGCACATTCAAACTGATACACTGTAGAAGCAACCTCATAGATTAAAACTTCACCATATCTGCCAACTGGCCCATACTTCCACCTTTCAACCAAAATCTCCTTTGTTTGTACAGACTGGATTTAAGAATAATATAATTAGGGATTATTTGTTGTGCTAAAGAAATGTTGCCAGCCAAAATGTGCCTTCCACATCCCAGCACAATCAGCCCACCACATGACTCACCTCCACCACTGAAAACCCAACAATAACACATGCTGCCAGATGACCAGGGCAATGCACGAGGAATAACAATGCAGGCCAAAGAACAGTGTCATGTTGCCTGCTTTTGATGAGAAAAAGAATCTGTGAGGAACAAAACTAAAAAAACGCCAAAAAGGCCCCCAGAAAAATATTAAGTGTGTACCATAAACAAATGAGTGATTTACTTTTTGCTGTCACATAAAAAAAACATAATGGATTCATGTTGGGAGGTAATACATATAGTATGTGGGTTAGGTTTCTGGGTTACCTTGTGTTATGTAATTATAATACTGTCAAATATTTACTCTCATTTAAAAATGCCAAGAGCTTCTACAATTCTAAAATCCCTCATTGTATGTACGGGTATAAACAGTACTGTTTTGTCACTTTGATGTTTTATGGCTGGTGATGATATGAATTGAACCTCCACTTTGAAACACACATCTATTCTGTTCCAAACACCCAAATCTATTCATATGCTTTTTCCATCTCTACTTTATCTCTACCTCATTCCCTCTCTTTCCTCTGACACACTTCTCTGAGCACTTCCCTCTGTATGTGTATGTGTGTGTGTGTGTGTGTGTGTGTGTGTGTGTGTGTGTGTGTGTGTGTGTGTGTGTGTGTGTGTGTGTGTGTGTGTGTGTGTGTGTGTGTGTGTGTGTGTGTGTGTGAGAGAGAGATAGAGATTGAGCTTTTTCCAAGATGGATTTGCAGAGCCTGTCTGCCTGAACCATCCTCCATTGATAATGTGGCACATTTTGAAGAGAATCATTTTCACTCAACAACAAATTGCATATCCGGCTTCTTTTTACTAACAGACACTAATAATAGAGAACATAGTGAACAAGAGCAGGAATTTAAATGCTGCTGGGTGTAGCAATAGGCTAACTGAGGCTTAGAGGGTCATGTCATGTGAGAGTTGTCCAGTCAGCACACCTGTGAGCTCTTTTCTATTTTTCTTCTTTTTTTCACCTTCATTTGACAGCTGATAGTATATAGAGCCTTTCTCTGTACTATCATGGATAGAAAGAGATAGGTATGAAAAGCTGGAATTGAAACATCAGTGTTGCTATTACATGTTGCATGCTGTATGTCTCTTAACCCTTCTGGTAGGCAGCCCTGAACTCATTGGCAAAAATAGAACATTATACCCCAGAAATGCACTGGTATTGTAACAGTTCATTCTTCTTCTTTCTCTGAAAAGGAGATGATAACTAAGCATTTTTTAAAAAGTTGCTTTGTTTTTGCCTTTACTCTTGACCAGTTCTTTTACAAATATTTAGAAGAAAACACAATCAGCCCAAGCTGACCAATCACAGTCCTTGCCATCCAGGTATCTTTTAATCTTCCATGTGATGTCTAGGTAGCAACTATAACCCTGATGTGTACGTACATACATTTTTTAGGAGGTGAACATCAGCAACCATGTAGCTTATAGTAGGTAACTGCAATGCAGTACCCTTAACACTATCAGCTTTTATAACCCCAAGAAGAGAAGAGGGCATGAATTCCTTTCATCCCTAAATGAGTGTTTTACATCTTCATCTTTCAAACTGTAACACCAAAAGGTCTGGAAAGCTATCAAGAAGATGCTATGCCATATTTATAGTGTTGATGAGTATATATACATAGGTATGGACGGTACGGTAAACATTTTACAATTATTTGATCTTACAAAGGCCCAACTAGGATCAATATTTTCACCCATAATTATTTAATGTTAAAAAAAGCTCCATTAATGAGCCTGAGATGTGGTTGAGTTTAAATTATTTTGTTTCACACACTGTTCCCCAAGTCAGGAATGAGCCCCCATGCTCAGTAAAAACCCATAATAATGTATTTCTGTTAATATTCAACACATGTCAGTCTGATGAAATGAGGAGGGTGTACAGAGACAGAAAAAAAGGAACGTACAAAGCAATACATTGGTTATAGTTGCCTTTTCTTTGATGTTATTTTTTGCAGTCATTATTCTTTTCTCCGCTTTTGTCCTTCAGACAGCTAGACTTGTGTTTGTGGGGTTTCTGTGAACTGTGTCTGACCTTAGTCACAAAACATCAGGCCTTCCTGTGGAGTTCGACATGCTTGCTGTAATCAGCATAGGCACGTCAGACAGCATTGTCAGGTCCTCACACTGCTGCCTCCCTGCAAGCTAACCGCCTCTTACATAGTGGGTAACTTGTTGGGCTGAAAGCAAGCCTCCCTGAAGCTCACTTCTCTTTGATCTGATTCCTCAGTGTCTGATAAGGAAATGCATTTGCAGGAAAACTGGCTCCACAGGAGGAATCCAAAACAGAACGCCAGACACAAGCAAGTAGGCTCCTGCCAGCTGCTGTTTCCTTGTCAGACATCTGATGACTAGTCAACAAAATGGATTAAATCACCACACAAGAGGCAATCAAGCCTCTTGCCAACACATGGTTGTCAAGCTGTGGTTTATATCAAAAACACAGCACTGCCAATTAGCCAACTTTGCAGATTAAGACCATGAGATCTTCTTGAAAGGTCTGAAGAAGCTAATAAGTGGACCTTTGAGTTGAGATTATTATAAGGTAGGTGGGGATTTAGAGTCTTTCTGTCACAAAACATAGTACCTCATATCCAAAATGTTGTGTTCAAGGTGTGTGAAAAACACTTAAAAAGGCAGTTAAAAAGAATGATGGTTGTTATAAGAGGAATACAGAATTCTGTGAGCATATTTAATTATCTGCCTAACCGTCTTCAAAACGGCCTCTCTCGTATACAGATGATTGATAATACAACACCTATTTGCCTCTTTTCTGATCTTTACCACCTCCCAAGGCAAACATCTGCCTCTTTAACTGTTACATGCTCTGCTGGTATGTTCACTCACTAGTCGCTAACTTTGTCTGCTTGCTGTATGGTGCTGAACAGGTACAGCACAGAGGACTTTCTTTCTGAATAAAGTTACTTGCTTTGGCTGAAAATGATGCTGATGAAAGAAAAGTGGAGGAACCAAAAGTCTGTAAAAACCAAATGAGCTGAAAGCACAAAAAAGCTCCATTAAGCCAAGGTGAAATCAACTAGAAAAGCCGTGGGGCTGAAAAATGAAGCCAATACGAAAGTGCAGTTCCTCAAATGGCCACTTGAGGCTGGCTTCAAAAGCAAGTCAATCCCCATAGTCCTCCATGTTAAAATGTTCAACTTTACAGCAGAAATAAACATGTTTACTACACTTAGTGAACTGTGTGAAACTAAAATAAAGTTTGTGTTACTTAAAAATATTAATGTCACATTTCGGCATGATTCCAGAAATTATTCCATTTATTTTATTGGTTGAGTTTGAGTTGGTTATTGAGGCTATATGGTAATATAAAATTTAATTATACACAATCTCAAACTTTATTAATTAAATTAATATTATGACTAAAACAGGCATTTTAAGATTATTACACTCCAGAACTGAGGATTGTGATCGACTGTTCCCTGAAACATTGACATTAAGATCTGTATTTCAGGAAGAATTGTGCAAAATAGCGTAACATTTAATAATGTAGATGATATTGAAAGTATTTGTTGTCTGATTCTGATTCCAGTGTACAGAGGGTTTTTCATATCCTACCTTCGAATCCATTCCTACGATTCTCTCTTTCTACGAGGGCAAAGAAGACCAGCCAAGAGGAAAAAGCTTGGTAAGTGTTATTGAGGAGGTAAGTGACAGTCAATGGGAGTAGCACCAACAGTCTTGCTGCCATCAGAGCAATGTCAAGATGATGGAAGACACACCTGAACAGGCCTTTTTTGCTCAAGATTTCATGTGTGATGATATTACTCTGAAAGTGAATGTGTGTGACGATGTTGGTTTAGGTTGAAGCTTTCAACAAAGTAATCTAAGTTGAAAATGGGCAGATTCAGCATCAGGTCACTCATACACCATGTCAACACAGCTGCCTAGGTGCTGTCTGAGTGATCACTGTTACATTGTTTTGGAGTCTCTGAGAACACTTGAAATGAAGGCTTCTGCAGTAGAGGAAAAGCTATGTGCAGCTTTCAAAGAGCTGATCTTGCAAAGCCAGCAGACAAGAAGACTGAAGTCAAGAGTTTCTTCCTTGAAAGGTGAAATAAAAGTGCTTTAGAAGAAAACTCTAATTTCAACTGAATGTGCCTTCTTGACGATCTTGATGTTCCCTGAGATACCTTTCAGAGAATATAAAAGAAGGAAAAGTCAGTGTTTTCTAAAAAAAATGAAGCAATTCATTCATTTGATGGAGACCAAATCCATGGCTATGTTGACACTGATGCTGGTGAGATGGAAAATGTGGCAATACAAGCATTAGTTCTCACTGTTCTGATTCAATGAATCTTGGAATATCCCAATTGCTTACTTCCTTATCAGCAGCATGACAGGAAGGGAGAGAGCAAATATCATCCAAGACGGCCTTGTTAGGCATCATGTATTTGTACTCAAGGTTGTCTTCTTGATGTGTGGCGGACCCTCCCGGAACTTTGCAAATGTCAGGGAGCTTGATGCCAACCTGGACATTATAGACATGAGATGTTAAGGTGGTAACTCAAAGTGAAAGGAAGAGACAACAGACTTGTACATGTGCATTCCACACAGAAAAACAAACAAACAAAAAAAAACATCTGTGGTTTCATTCCTTGTTGCAGAAGTGTAATTGGCATCCATGAAAATAGATGGTAGAGCAGCTACCCTTTGCTGATATCAAATTATTATTATTTTGACCTACAAACTCAGTCAGGACAACTTGGAGCAGCTCTTCTTGGTAATCAGAGCATGTGGCGCTTATAGCAACCACCCCAACGAAAGGCAGTTCTCAGGGGCATAAAAGTGCCTCCTTGTAAGGCTCAAGGTGAAAAAAGGCACAGGCAACTGTCTCCTTCATGACAACACAACCATCCTTGATTCAACAGCACCTGAAAGTGTTTGTGCCTGAGGATAATACCCTCTATGAGCCTCTAGATGTTGACAATCTGTCTGACTACAAGAGAGCAGAAATCTCTCTTGCTGGGTCTCAGGCTCCTTGGTTATCTTCAAGTAGACAGTGCAATACTACTGCATACAAATAAATAGTCTGCATAATTATTAGTTAATTATGTTTTGTTCTTCTGACCTTTCCCAAGACATTTTAAGACAATGTCTTGAGAAAGGACAGAAGACTTACTTAAACTAGACTTCTCTTCTTGGCTAAAGAGATGAGCATTAATGCTTGATTTTGTATCTGTATTGTATGATTTGCTTGTCATTTCAATTGACTGATTTGAGTGTGAAATCAAACATTTCTAGTCAGTATTAAAGAGGAAATTTGTGCAAATATGAAAAGAATTTATTTAAATTAGAACCAGAAGTTATCATAGATTAACTCTCAAAGAACTGTTTTAAATAAATGAAACACAAAAAGGTGGACCTTATTTAAACTTATTCAAATAAAATCAACAGACAGGGCCTGTGCAAGTTCTATCAGCTATGCCCAGCATGGGCCCAGAGAGTTTAAGAGTCCATGGAGTGGTTAGGGGCAAAAGTGGGATAAAGGGTGGGATTGCAGGGATAAGGAGGAGTAGAGGTGAAAAGAGTAGCCACAGATGTTGTTTTTACCAACCATGATGAATATGTACTGTACTGTAAGCAATTCAATGAGTTTGGAGGTGGTCTTTCAGGTAATTAGCTAATGTACTTAAAATATGAGTTCCCCTGGGTATGAAATAAACTCAATTTTTCAAAAGTAGTCCAGAACTGTTATGTCAAATGTGAGGGTGCTAAATTATGGCACCATTCAAGCTATGAACAAATGTAGCCACAACACTTATGATACATTTCCTGGCCTTATCAATTGGCACCAACCCTCCATTGGCACCTATGGGTCATTGAGGTGCCGATGGACCTGAAAGTGAAGCTGGTGCAAGCCCTCTTTCATCATGTTGACCATCTTGACACTGCTGACCTCCCCCATGTCGTTGCTGCCACAGTGGATGATAAGGACCTCCAAGGCTGTTCTTCCTTGAAGGCCCTTCCACTGCAGTCCACCCAAGCTAAACCAATGGACACGGATATCTTGTACGCTTAGATTGCTTCTCAAGGTCTCTGCAGGTCTCTTGGCATCATTCCTGGAAATAGCTGTCACATATAATCCACTCTGTGACAATGGGAGTCAGGGGCAATTCTAGGATAAGACCTTTAGGGGGGCTCAGCTCCTAATGAGAATGTGACATACTGCAAGTGTTCGAACCCTCTGCTAAACTACTAATTTCACTACATAACATAAATTACAACAAGAAATAGTAATACATAGTAGAGTGGTCTACTATAGTGTATAATAATAATGTTTCAGAATAAACTGTCAGATTTCTACAGAGAGGACCCTAAGATAGTTAATGAACCCTGAGGGAAATACAATATTAATGACAGAACTATCTAAAGTACATTAGACCTGTTAAAATAAAACCATTTGAACCCGTAGCATAATTGTCTGTCCCATCTCTAACAGACAGGCTCGCAAAATAATTAAAGTTGTATAAAATATTTTAATAATTTAAATAGTTAAAAAATATTAGGGGTGCTGAGATCAAATTTAGGGGAGCTTGAGCAACCCTAAAAAGGGTGCAAAATCGCCCCTGATGGGAGTAAAAGACATCATTGTGATAAATACTTCAGGTAATGAAAAATATAAAGTAATCTATGAATGGATCAGTTTTTTTATGTTGACAATATTTTGTCACATCTGTAGGATAAAATGGAACATGGGATGAACTCCTTAAAATATGTCAGTCTTTAGCATTTTTTTGTCCTTTAAAGACAGACAATGTAACGTCAGCTGTCTAAAGTCAAGTAGTCAAGAGAGTACTTAGAGATCATCATAGGTGGCCATGACCTGTACAAGGACCAATATACTGAAAGGAGGAAACAACTTGTAACTAATATAAAAGTGCCTTTCTTTCTCAACAGTCAAGATTATAATCTCACACAGTGCTTTTGATGGCAGTATAAATACATTTCAGTCAGTACTCCTATCGGTGTCAAAACCACAATAGCAGTGTGGAGAATTGAAATAATTATATACTTATAATTCATTAGTTATATATATAAGCCAATGCATCTGCACTGAGAATCAAACTCCCTGTTTGGTATAATTCCTTAATAGCTTTAAAAAAGTGGCAATAATAATTGTGGCTATGCTAGCCAGAATCAATAATATTAAGAACACTCCTATCACATGTGACTTAGCTTATTAACATTAACTTATTAAAAGTATAATCAAGTGACATTTTGTTGCATAATTTCAGGCTAACTCAATTTACCTCAAGTAACGTAAACTGTAGCAACTAAGACCAGATATAGCTTATCTTCTTAGCCCAGTTTGTTAGCCTTATCCAGCTCAGTAGCCTCGAGCCAGTTTTGAGCTAGGTGGGCGTGTTTCAGCAACAAGGCTTCATCAAATCCACCGATGCCACCCTGAGGCCACCCACAATTACCATAGGGGAATCCATTTTTTTTTTTTTTACAGTCTATGGGTTAAAAGCTGAGCCAGATGAACATTTTCAGTGGATTCATCACTACAAAGAATTCCCTCTACATCAGGCAGTCATTATATCCATTTGTACAAGAATGTTGATTAATGCAGCTTTAAAATAATGATCTTCAATACTCAGTTTAGCCATGTCTGTGATCACTGGTGGTAACTGCAAATATATTGTAATAATGCAGGTACTAAACAAACATTGGGCTGTAAGGGACCATCACATCATGTGGGTTTTAATAAGGAGGACTGAAATCTATAGAAACTATTCATACAAGCTTGTGATCACTGCCGTCTCTCTCTATTCACTAGGAACCTCATGTTCACCCCATCATGGATGCTTATTAATCTGTGTAACACTGCTGAAACCTATTTCCTCCTGACACCCTGCTAGTAAATGTCTAACAGTGTAACAGCCTTTCCTGTCTAGTATTGATGGGATGGACCCAGGTGGCACTGTTATCAGTAACTGCAGCAGTTAGTCAGCCAGTGTTTTGTAACTGTGGTTGAGGGGCAGCAGGGCCACTCTGGGGTTAAGGTAGGGGCACTGCTGTCTTGATCTAGAGTTTTTTTTTAAATCAATGCTGTGCAGGTGGCAGGAGGAGCCAGAGGATTGTTATATGAGCTGCAGATGTGTGGCCTTGTGGCAGCAATGATGGCTGCAGAAAGTCAGACTGGAGAGGAGAACAGTAGTTGCATTGAGGCTGTGTTGCTGCCATAGTATATAGACGACTCACCTTACAGTCTGAAAGAAACCAAAAAGTATTAGAATCCATTTATATCTACAAAATGTTCATTATAAATCACACAGGTTAGGCACTATTTAGGTTTTTAAAAGAATAGTCCAACATTTTGGGAATATGCTTGTTTACCATCAAATATTTTACATTTACTTGGGGTTTTGTTCACAGTAATACATGACAGGATGGACAGTAACGCATCATTGCAATGGACTGTTATCAAGCTTTGTATTTTTTTTTCAATCTCCAATTAGCTACTAAAATATATTAAATACTTAGCTGGCCGAGCTGCTTTCACAAAAGTTTATACAGTTGCCTACAGCTGGTACAGTAGTAATGGTACAGTTCTTTAACTGATTGGAATTAAAGGAAACAAATACAAAATGTTCCCTTATTTACCAACTTGTTGAAAGCAAAACACTTTTATATAAAATTGATATTGATCTTCTCATCTGTAAAATGTCTTTAAAGCTGTTTGCTATACGTGGTCCCTGTGTTTGAAATTGTGGCAATCGTCATTTTTCAGCAATCTACAATTCTTCCTCTTTATTCTTGCTCTCTCATTGAAGATGAGACAAGTTTGAACTCCATTATTTGAACCTGTCCTCCAAAGGGAAACAACTCTATAGGTTGTTAAATTAAGTCCCCAAAAACAACGTACAGGTACGTTTGAGTGACAGATGCCATCTAGTGGCCATAGTAATTATGAACCAAAGAAATTATGCACTTCAGATGACGTGGTGACTTCCTTAACAGGAGCAAGCGGGTTGGGTGTATGGACAGTTAGTTAGATGGCAAAAAGTCGACTTAGCTGCAGGAGACCATTGTTCACTTGTTGTGTCAACCATTGTTCACATCCTGTTTCCAACTGTGAATTGGCACATGAAGAAAAAAAGTAACATGGTGTTTACTGTTGCCATGACAACATATATTGCTTAACTTTAAGAAAGTAGTAACCACCTTTTAAATGAACGAACATTGCAATGCAAGTGCCTAAACCTAACCAGACCTTAATAACAGCATAAAACATCATTATTTTGTAACAGTGATTTTTAACAGTTTTGGAAAGTGGCATATTGTGCTCCAATGGGTCATTTTGGAGTGCAAGTACAAATTACATTTGTGGTTACTTAATTTGGAGGACTTGCTGGATATCATGTTAATATATTACAATCCAATAAATAAACCTTGTCCAAAAACACATCTCCCATTGACTCTTGAATCATAGCCCTGTCAGGTTGCAATCCATCTGCAATGTCTCATTTCGGGTATGCACTTAAGTGATACTGATCTTGCAGGCTTTGAAACCATGTCAGCGCAAGGAGCAGAGTACCAGCACCTACAGTAATCAGTCAGTGTGAGATCAGAACAACAGTAATGGCAAAGGTGATCTAGGCACTGGCTTTGTGGCCTCTATTGACTAATGAGGCTTGAAATGAAATACAGTCCATTTGGCAATCAATTCTGCAATATGTACTGAGAATTTCTTCCTTGTGTGGCCATCAATAATTCATTCCTGTGGAGCAATGTGGATACAAGAAGTGTGGCGCTTTCCATGGTGGAGTGGATTTGCATGTGTTTGCGTGTGCGCATCCGTCCATAATTGACACTGAAGAGCCAAAATGTCATGCAGCTATGTTGATCAGCTATCGAAGGGCCCCTACAGTGAATTCCTCTCTGTATGAGACCCAGCTCCTGACATAATGAAACAGTGCCGTGTGCATCATTATGAAAGGTTCCATAGAAAGCATGTGTTCTTGCTTTATCTGAATTACTGTTATCAACATCTCATCTAGCTACAATATTTCCATTGCTCTGGAGGTTTGAGTCATGGAAATCACAGGCTGCACTTTCATTCAGTTAACCTTCCACATATATCTGTCTCTGCTCAACTACATACTGGCCCAAAAGCCTCTGGGCTGAACTACTAATTGGGTTTGACCAGTGCATGTTTTTGAAGGTAGGTGCCTGTTTTTATGCAGGGGTTGAGTTATCTGAGAATATTAATTTTAAAAGCCTTGAATAAATAATGCCAAATGCCATCCATCATTCTGATGGATAAGAAGTAATTTCTGGTGCTGCAACTTGGTTATTTGCTAATCTACCTTCACAAATTTAGACAGAATGCAACACAAATAGAAGAATAATCAACATGGGTCCAACACAAATGATTGAAGAAAAAGCAACTGATGAACTGAACAAGCCACCAAATAAGTCCATAGGAAATTTTTGGAAACCAGGCAGGTTGATAAGAATTTGAATGAGGCTACAACAGCTCTGTATGCAGCCAGTCACATAAACAGACCAGCATGGTGCAGTAAACCTTTATGTAAGGTAGGTTTCCACAGGAGTTTGTAGAGCCACTATGAAACCACATCAGCATCATATCATGTCTACACTGTCTGCAGCAAAATATCATCTCTCATAGATTCACTATTTAAAAAGCTTTGATAACCATGACCTGTAGCTTCCATGATATATGTGGGGTGTTTTTTCACCATTACAAAAAAAAAGGTATTTAAGCAATCCAGTATTCCAAGAAATAAGCTTCATATTTGATGATTCCATAGCTCATGATTCATGCAACTGCCAACATTCAATGCCAATGCAAGAAGTAGTGTGTTAGTTATGTAGTGAGGACATACACATTTGTTAGTATTTGTGAGTTTCTGATCTTACACAGCTGTGGTTAAGGTTTGGTTTGGTTTGGTTAGATTTAGGCACAACAATGAATGTTAGGGTCCGGGTACAACATTTTGCTAGCACATCAAACCACCCTGACCTCCTCTCTCATTGTGGTTATTGTGGTGACCCACAATGAACACTAAAAGAGACATTCACTAAGAGACTGTACCTTTAAGGGAGATGTTAACGTTGACTACTTCCAGGTTAACATTGTTGTGACAGTTTTCACCTCACTCGCTGTACAGTGTTGTATTCATATATAAGAAGTGGAGAGTAAAGCTGACTCGACGCATCTCCGTCTCCTGTCTCCTCATTTACCGCACTCCACATTATCGTATTATTTCCTCTTTTGCCTCTGATGGACAATAGTAATTATTACCACAGCTGCTAGAGTTCTTTGTTGTTTGGAAGACCTCATGTTGTTTTTGGAGCATTTCCTGAAACCACTGATGCTGTTTTTCTTGGGAGGACAGTCTCTGTAACACTGTTAAAAAAAACAAGTATGATAGTTGAGTCTAGCATACGTTTTGCCAGTCCATCTTTCACAATATGTCAATATGACTGACATATTGTATATTGGCAGTGGAGTAACTCAACCCATGGTTTAGCAAGTACAGTATAAGCAGTCTATCTGAGATGTGTTACCATACATGCCTTGTGAGCATAGTTTGTATTTTGCTTAATGTTTAGTCATCTAAATTGTAAAAAAGAATATTTTTGAGTTAGGCTCATTATTTTATACTTTAATTCAACATGGTTCACTTACAGGCAGACCTCAAAACCAATCACAAACCCAGCCTCCATACTGTGTACTCTATATTAGTATAATTAACTGATTATTTAATAGCATAACTAGTCAAAGTGGACAAACTAGAGGGGATTTGAGCCTATATAGCCTGCTTGGGTAGGATACATATTTAATGTATAATGATTATGAAACAAAAATGTATTTATTAAACCACCTAAAGGTCACACAGGCTCAAAAAACACTGAACTGAGACATGATGTCAAAAATACAGTACAATTTGTATTGTTATATTATTATTACTATTATTATTGTTTTTTTTTTTTTTTTAAATGTAAATGACAAACAGGTCTCAGAATCCAGCAGTGTGGGGAGCAGGGGGCAAAGCAAATAAACAAAGTCCTGCTACAAGAGGAGAGAAAAAATAAGAAAAAAGGGGACAGTGCACAGCCTGGCTTCAAAAATACCTACAAAGTTCATGAAACACCAAAATTAACTCTGTCAGATGGTTTTGTGTAACCATCTGGTGCATCAGGTTACAGCTTCTCAGCAGCACTAAACAAGGGCTTTAACTGAGGTTACATCACTCATGGTCTGCCGGCAGGAGACAAGCAGACTAACGCTGCAAAGCAAGAGGGCAGATTCAAATACAACGCCAATGACGCACACTATGAACCTGCGCAACAGGAAGACTGTAAAAATACACATCTTACAATTCCTGAGAGACCAGATCACAAGACACACGAGGAGCCAGCATGGAAACCAGGTTACAGGAAGAGACAGAAATGTCCATCCAAGGAGCGATCATCTGCTTAAATACAGTGCTGAATGGCGCCAATAAATCATTGAATCCAACTCTGTGACAATTTAGTCTGTTTAGTCCAGATATGCCACAGATGCAGCAAAAGTGTTGAATTTGTCCATGAAGAAGCAGTGGTGCATTATTAATGTCAGTCAAAACAGTCAGTTAACAGTGCCTTGCCCTCCACTGACTGCTGCTGCAGGAATGAAGCTTACTCCGACACCTCCCCTACACCTGCAGGACACTTTACTGTAGTGGACAGTATCTTGACATAATGAGTTTTTTTCTAACCAAAATCTAATTAATGTACAACAATGCTATAATGCTATTTGACAGAGGACACGTACTGTATGTGATATAATTGCTTTTTACCAGTGCATATGTTTAGAAAAGCTGTGTTCATATACTAGCCAGCATAGCTACCTGATATTAAAACATATATTCACATATCACTGCTGAATCATGCCTGGCCAACATAGTCCAATGGCCCAGACCCAAAATTGAATTTAACACTGTAATATCTTTCTTAAGAACGTTCAATTTTTCACAGCATAAATAAAGACATAAAAATGCAGATGTAGCTGTTGTAGTTTCTCTTCAAAACCTTCCACCCTTAGCTGTTTTCCCTGCTGCTGACCCCTTCATATCCTCATATACTGCCTTCACAGTTCATGGACTTTATGTCCTCTTCAAAAAAGTTTTAATCCTTAAAGACATGCACAGCCATCACTCTGCAAAAATACAGGATACAGTGTCCCTTGTTCACTCATTCATTCACTTCTCCTATTATACAATACACACTCAGTAGTTAAATCCACAGTAAATTGAGATGTTGGACGATGAATTAACGTCAACTCGCATCACTAACAGGCGCAGAGTCACACAGCAGTTATCGCATTAAGGGATTGTTTTGTACATGCTTTTTTTGTCCATTGTGAGAAACCTTGAGGGCACTTTATAGTACATAAATTTCACATTCAGAATTTGGACAATCAAATAAAATAGTAGAGCATAAATATTAGGGCTGGGTATCATTAAAAAATGATGATGCCAGTACCAATCCAAGCACCCATAAAGTGATACTGATGCCAATTGAGTACTTCATTCGATACCCATCATGTGAATAGTAGCATTAAATTGCATAAAATGCCACCACAGATGGGTTGTAACTGCTGTGGCAGTGGGCCAATCACATGTCGCATTAAGTCAAAGAATGCTTGCATTGATTGGCTGTGAGCAAGTCCATACAAATAGTCAGATTTTCTAGCTCTGGGTGCAAAAAGGATCGTTTTAGAGATATCGTTTGACAGGAGACATTTTGATACTACTTGCTATAATTTAATTTGGTCAATACCTTAAAGGTAATGAGTACCGATACCCAGCCCTGTTAATTATAGTGCTTCACAATCACTGGGTCGTCCATCAACTGTGTGACTATTATTTAAAGCGATTCTTACCTTTCTTGCATTTCACACAGCACTTTGAAAAAACTTGAACAGCAACAACCCCTCCTCCCTCCTATGTCCCACCCCCGCACTCCCTTCCCTTCCCCCGTCCCCCTCTGCCTCCGCGAACGCGCACTACAATAGTTTTCTAATATACTTTTCTTTTTCCCCGTGGGAGCGGCTGGAGGTGGAAGCCGTGGCCCGCTTTTGTCTGTCATTGTCAGTCGCTACTGTCTGTTTACGGCTATCTCCGTGGATCATGGATGTATTATAATGCCGTGGATCCACAACAGACAACAGACTCTCTTCCGGGTGGGGGTACGCGCGCGATTATGTAATGCAGAAGGGGAAAACAGGCAGGTCGCTCGGCCAATCATATCATTCGGACCGAATCATATCATTCGGATCATATGATTGGTCAAGAGTTTTCACAGAATATTATGAGAATGGAATAATGATGAGTTTCTATGCCTGGTGGATCTCTCTAAAATTTTAGAGTTCCATTACCTTATTAATAGCATTTTAACCCAAACAAAAAAAATTGTAAAAATGTAACAAAGGTAAGTGTAGCTTTAAACATGCATTTCTGGCATCTTTCTCTTATTTGATTGTGAAGGTAGAGATACAAACAAGAAAAGCAGGAACTTGTAGAAACTCCCCAGAAAGTCCTTATCTGGAAACAAGCTGGGGACATTGCAATTAAGTGGTGTGTGTCTTAACCACTCAGCCACCAGAGACCCAAAAAGAGATTTTTTCAGTATATCTGAATATATAAATGGTCAATTTTAGAATGAAAGCGTAAACTAACACTTCATCTTGAGTGTGCTTTTGATATTCAGTATTACACCACAATGTGACGCATTATGGAAATGACAGTGGTGCTCACAGCTGCAAAAAATAAAAAATAATTGTGTTGTTGTGGTATAAAGCAGGTCTAACAATATCCAGGAAACTAAATATAAACAGAAAACCAGCCCGTTGCAGTTTGACCGTTTTGAATTATTTCTGAGCAAAAAATGGTGAAGTCTATTATATATTACAAAACACATATAATAAGTATGTAGCATGGAATGGAGACTCACTGATGGTATTCTGATGTCTTCTATATATGTGTGTGTGTGCTTCTGTTTGTTTCATCATCAACTAACCTTGGGCAGATTTATGCAGCATCTGTTTTGCTGTTGGGAAAATAGATCTTCTTGCTTTTAATTGTACATCTTCAGTAGAAACTCCAAATCGGATCTCTTGGTCTTAGAAAGTGGTGCCATTATTTTAAATTTCTCTAAGGCAGGCATGTCCAAACTATTCCAAAAAGGTTTTTATTCCAACCATTTAAGATTACACAATTCGAACAATCAGCTGTCTGAAGACTGAAATCAGTTGAGTAAATGAGTCGAGCCTGGTGTGCTCCTGCTTGGTTGAAATGAAAACCTGCAGCAACATTATGACCCTTTATGGAATAGTTTGGACATTCCTTCTCTAGGGATTGTAATGTTGGTCACTAAATCTGCCACTAGTCTAGACTACCTGTAAATTTGGTACAAAAATTCATGTTGCCAGATAATGATTCATGATGACTTTGCTTTTCATCCAGCAGATCACATTTCTACTTTGTCCAACACTTTGGAGTATGATGTAATCCTTACAAAACTAATTACATTCCCACCAGCCTTAGCGGCACTTGATGTTTAGTGCTAATTAGCAAATGTTGACTCTAACATAATAAAATCAAGTAAAATATTATACCTACTAAACAGTATATTTACCATATAGTAGGGTAGTACCATGTAGCAGGGTGCTACCATGTAGCAGGGTGCTTTGGGAGTTTTTTCCCGCATGTGTTAAGTTGTATAATCATTCACTATGGGGATGAACTAGGTACCTGTATAATCATTATTTTACTATTATACTAAAAATACCCAACAATACAAAATGATGGCATCACAGAATGGCATTGTGGCAGACAGATAACAGTTAACTTTTTGCAGCATGTTCCACTACAATGTGCCTACATAGACTATAAAGCCTAATAGGCTACTTCTTGCAGGTAGTTACAGTCACATTTATGAAATAACTATGAACTTTAATAAAACAATTATGGAACTTGACCATAATGCTTTAATCAATTTTTTTTAAATGTAATTTATCAAATAGCATGATATTTTGATGTGATGTTCAGTTCATGCCTTGTCTTTTCCTCATACAGACATATAGAGGATGTGATCATATACAACTAAACAAAAGGTTGCCAGTATTAAATCCCCCAACATTCAAATTTATGTGCTGCGTGTAGCAAACTTCAGTATTAAACAGAACATAATCACAATGTGCTATCATCACGTATATGCCTACTTGTCAGATTCAGAAAACAACTTAGTGACAGACTTCTGTCTACTATTTCTGCTTTCCTGTGGAGGGTCATTTACCCACAGCTATACAAATCTCCGAACAGGGAAAGAGGCAACATAGACTGTAAAAAAAACATGGAGGCAACCCCAGGTCTATTTACTGCATCATAATGTAGCCTACACGCCGTGTCGTCTCTATTGTCACATAATCACCGACAGTGAAAGTTCATTTCTGATTTTATTGTTGCACTGTAGACCGTTTCACATTGCAGCCTTTAGATTTTTTTAATAGCCTATTTTTATTATATAATTGTCTATGGGTGAAGCAGCATACATCTCTATGAGGCAGGGATATATAGACCAGAGGGGGGGAAATCGCCACCATCCCCAAGGCAAATCACTCCCAGCATGTTAGCATTCTGACGTTAGCATTTAGCTCAAAGCAGTTGCCTAAGTACAGCCTATAGCATGGCTGTAAACTACTTATTACTTATTATCAACAAATTCCATGAAAAGACCCAAACCAACAATGTATTAGTCCATCAATAATTTCTACCTCCCCTACCGCTCCTGTGGCACTCAGCTCCAAGCCCTTTTGTTACAACTGACGACACAAATCTCAAAAAACAACTCAAGTATACAGTATTTTCATTTTTAAAAAGGCTCAGTCATTTCCTGAAACAGCAGGATGCTGTGCTTTTCAACAAACCTTATTCGAGCAGAAGGAAATGGTGCATTTGTTGGAGGACTATTTTCAGCTGTAGAAATAATTGAAATGTGGTGCTCTACTGTGTATTACTGGCAGCAGAACAGTGTGTGTGGAATACGTTTTAAATAAACTACAGTGTGTGTGTCCAAGGTAAAGAAGGACATGTGACCCAGTACACCAATGTGGCTGACTGATATGTTTTTGGACAGATATCAGACTTGGATACACACAGTACTTAGAATCAATTGATTGATGGTTGTGACAATAAGAAAAACACATAATATCACCAGACTTACCCTTTAACTCATTTGTGTTTTATTCTAACCACATTTTCAGAGTTACAGGACCCCTATTTGTCTAATTTTTTAAACACAAGCTGTCCAGATGTTTTCAGCATCTGTTTTGCTGTTGGGGAAACAGGTCCCTTTGTTTTAATTGTACATCTCAGCAGAGGAACTCAAATCTCTTTCTCCTAAACCCAAACACCACCACCGCCGGCATGAATCCTCTACATTATTGAGGATGTATACGGGTAATACTACTGTTAGCTCATACATTAGACAGGGTCTGTCTCATTTGATTTGCCTCCATGACACAAAGCAGAGAAGCCATGCGCTCATCAGTTGTTACATCAGGGACAAAATAATGCTTCTATGGACAGCATGACATCCCCATCAGACAAATACCGGCTTCTGCACTTCCTCTGCCATCCATCAATATTTTGTTTCATGCTGTTCTCCTTCCCCTTGTCAGTTCTTAGCATGCTGCTCTGAATTAAGCTGTACAGCAGTCTGCCGTGGCGTCCAGCGTCTATATAAATGCTAATGAATGGCAGGGCAGCGAGAGGCCACAGTGCTTTTGTCATGTTAATAATACATTTGGCTCAGAGGAAGTTGCAAGGCTAGGTATGAGGCTGCAGATGAGTGCTGAGGCTTTGAAGATCTAACACATTATTATCTAAAGTGAAATCACATGAAAAGGCAATGATACTTTAGTGTGGATCTAGCATCCCTCGCAAAAAAACCTACTTACCTATTCTTTTCCTAAAGATGGACGGTGAATGAATAATGTGAATGGAGGAAAGGTTTGCTCTGTGTCAGGTCTGTTTGTTTTTGCTGCATTCATCCAGCTGTTTGTTCTTGTGAGCGGTTACACAAACCATTCCGATATAGACCGCGGTGACTCATATGTATGCAGTTCAGTTTTGATACTTTCAAATTCTTACTGTTCGCGCTGATTTGACAATTATTCTATGTACAATATTCATAATCGATAATGTTTTGTGCAACTAACAGTCCAAAACCCAAGATATTCAGTTTACTGCTATAAAAAAAATTAATTAACACTTAATTTTATGTTGTTCCACTAATGTTGGCTCTGACTGACTCGAACAAAAAACATAATTGAACAATTAAAATCTTCAACCACACCTCAGGAGTGGTAATGAGGGAGGCACTTTTCACTTCACTTTCACCACCCAAATTCAGCCTGCCAGTCCGGCGACTGAACCGGCGACCCTCCTTCTCTAACCTTTAGGCCACCACTGCCCTATTCATTCATGAGAGAGGGCACTGGTGGACAAAGAGAATGCATTTAGTTTTAAACGGACAGAATAAACCACTGAACTACTGATCATTCTATAATATTTACTTAACTACTGAACAGGTAGCTGAACTGAACAGTTTTATAGAGGTCTCTTATAATGGTGGTCTATGGGAGCAATTCTTAAAGTGGAAATTGGCAGCAAAGCGGAGCACAACATACCAGTTATCTTAATACATCCATAGGAAAAGTCCATTTTGCTCCAAGCTGCCTTAGGGGTGTGTCAGGGTTTGATTGATGGCAGCTGGCAGGTATGTTAGTAGTTGTATTGAATTGTAAGGACCACATCAGCAGCTAACCAGACAGAGGTTTGTTTACAAGCTGAATAATGTGCTGCGGGTGAGCAGCTAATTAACTATCTGGCCTACAAACTGCAGTGGGTTGTACAAAACCTGTTGTCCTTGTGTAGCATGCTGCTGTTTGGCTGTTGGCAGTGTGATCATCAATGGTAAGCCCCTAATACTACAGCTTTATGTTGATATGTTTAAACTTTAAGGGCCTGATTTACTAAGATCCCAAATAGTGGGTACTAAATTGCGTGCACGGTGCAATAGATTATGCAATAGCGTGCCGTTTTTTCCATTATTCCACTCCAAAATTATTAACACAGGTGGAAAAACTCCGTCCTGTGTGTATTCTGTCATTGTGCCTCCGTCTCCTCGTCTCCATAGTAACAGAAGTCATCTGTGCCCAGTGCGCTGCTGGTTAATACCTGTCCTTCAAAGGTATTATTTATAGACGTAGTTACCGTCAGAAAAAATACCTTCATGTTCGGTAAATCACAATGCGTGTGCTAAATAACATATTTGCATTTTCTCCTCCCTGTATTTTGCACACTGGGGTTAAAACGTCTCATATTACATATTCATTATGTCAAACATACTAAATGGACAGCGCGTACTATCTTGCACAGTTGAAAGATGCAAACCTCAGTGCGCTGCGTTAGTAGATCAGCTTGCACATTTTTTGCGGGTGATGTCAAGTTTGCTCACGTTTTTACACACGCAAACCTTTAGTAAATCAGGCCCTAAGTGTTATGTTTATATATTAAGCTGTAGGTGGTTAATAATAGGATCGGTACCTTTCATGAATTTAGTGTCCACCAGCCTGCCATAGAGAGGGAAAATAGATGTCCAGGTAGATATTGTGTTTGTATGACTCATGCTGACTAAGACTGTTGAGACCTATAACAATCTCATTTTCATTAACACTAAATATGAATGTATTCATTTACAGAATAAGATTTTACTTGACATACTAAACTCAGATGTCCACATTTGGAAGTTTTAAATAAAAAAGATGCTTTAAGAGCACCAAATTGAATCACTCAGACAGTCAAAGGGATAGAGTCTCACAAATACAATATACAACACTGTCTGAAACTAATTGCTTGCTGCAGTCAAATTAGTTTCAGATCAAGATTATTGAACTGAATTATTAAAGCTACTGCAATTAAATTTGTGAAATGATATTCCTAAAATGCACCTCAGTTAATACGCAGGGACTGGATTTTAAATGTATGCACATAATCTTTATAGGGTGCAGTATGCCTTCATTCATTTTGGTGTTATAGAAAGATTCTCACAGTTATTCAAGAGATCACAGATAAAGAATGCGACACATCTCCAAATATCTGTCTCCTCAGAGCCACTTATCTCATCTGACTGTCTTGGTTAATATCCTTGCCACTATTTCAGCAATACTGCTGACTTCTACTGTATGCCCTGTATGTAGATTTCATGTTAGGGTGAATATAAATATTTTACATGGACACAGTTTAGCTTGGTACATTATTAATATGCACAAGTATGGGTGTAGGTGTTTTTAAGTGTATATGAAAAGGGAATATGTGCACTTTAGACAACTTTAACCATATATGAATATAACCTAGATACATTAAATGATGTAAATACAGTATGTAATAGTGATATTGGCATTTAACTATCATTTTAAAACCCCTGTTTTTTTTATCATTAAGTCCATTGTCAGTAAATTTGGTTGCACAATCTATTATGAACGATTTCAGTCCTCGGCAGTGTTGTGTGTTATGCGTGACTGTAATCACATCTGTAACGCAGTAATGTAACACGTTACAGTGTCCACAGTCAGTAATCACATCACAGTTACTAAACAAACAAATATGTCGTTACTTGCGTTACATTAGTTCCTCAATTGTTACGTTTAAATTGGGCGGATTGAAAAAAAAATCAAAAGGTGCGTTTCATGCACGCTTGTGCAACAACTGCCTGACCTCTCATGCTAACACAAAGCTAGCAAGAAAACACTCACGGACCCACAGTAATGCTCTAGCTGAGTATATGCAGACCCCAACCAAGCAGCCAAAGCTTGTGTGTTGCCTGTATGTACAGTGGAATCTCCGTCTGAACACTTTGGTGAGCTATCTGGATCGGTTATACTGGATGGAAACGCCATCTAATGTGCCCGTGGAGAGGCTGTTCAGCCTGGCTAGTCTTGTTCTGACTCTGAGGAGAAACAGGTTGTCGAACGATTTAAGAGACTCCTCCTCATGAGGTTTAGCCACTTCCTTAGTGATAAACGTCAAATAAACAGGATTAGTCTACTATAAAGCTGTGGTTTGGTGAGCAAACAAATCAAGTGAGTTTGTCTGAGTGTGTCTGGCCTGTGAAATGCAGTTCATATGCAATGTAATGGTGTTAGGAAGGCCAGTCTCTTATTTTAAGGCAATTATTATTTGTACAACATGGTGTTATGATGGTCAAGACGTATTTTTACACAACATCTCAAGTCTTGCTAATGAGTAACCCAAAAGTAATGTAACTAGTAGTGTAATTGACTGCCTTCCACATGGAGTAATTAAGTAAAGTAATGCATTACTTCTTTCAAAAGTAACAAGTAATGTGTAATACATTACATTTTTTGAGAAATGACCACATCACTGGTCCTCAGTATTTGGCTACAGATGTAGTTACTGGTACTAATGGCATGTGCTGATAGGAACTACTGCTCCATAATGTTTAAAAAGAAGACTAAACACCTCAAGACTGAACGTTGTCATACACATTACTTTCAATATTTGCTTTCATTGGGCCAGATGGAAGAATATGTTAGTATTTACTTCTTAAATCTGTCGTACTTTTCTTGTGAGGTGGAATTTACGAGTGTGCCACGTCGGATTCACCAAACACTCGTATCACCAGGAAACAGTCGTAAATGACCTTCGTAAACATGATGAATCCCACCTGTTCTAAATGAACGCGCGTTCCAGAGAATAGTAAATTAACATGAATGACGCCCCCAAAAAAACATATACGGTATTTGGCAGGTTGTGGTGAAGCTCCATTCATGAAAATGGCACTAAAGACTAAGAATAAGAACTTTACAAGCTCTGAGTCTGAGGTCCTGCTCTCAGAAAAAGTGGTGGAATTAAAGGTCCTGAGAAAGACAAAGAATGAAGAAAAATGACCCGTGCTGTGAACGCTGCCTCAGCTGTTGTGCGCACCATCACAGAAATAAAAACAAAAATGATTGAACATGAATTATATGCCAAAAACATCTCGCTAGGGTCAACAGCCAGGGAGCTAAACTATAACTTCAATCACCAATATTTGAGTTCCCCCAAAAGACATGATATTGTTGGCACACTGCCATTAGACAGTTAGACAGTAACAATCATTGTTTTATTGCTTTGGAGGACTGCAGGTTGGTTGTGCGTGACAGGTACGACAGGTCTGCACCACTCATAAATTGTTTTCGTACCTAAGAGAAAAAATCCAATACGAGAAAAATTGGTGAATGCGGCAAATCCTCGTAAATCACTCGTATGCACAGATTTGTTCTTAAATCGTGCGTACGAGTGATTTACGAGGATTTGCCGCATTCACCAATTTTTCTCGTATTTTGGATTTTTGGATTCAGCCCATTAGTTCCTGTCTTTTTCCAAAAAAAACATCATCATCATCATCATCAATCAGTCATTTCAGCAAATGTCCAGAAACTACATATATTTATAAAAAATGTTAGATTTTAACATAGGAGATCACTCTTTGTTTCCAGTTATTTCTTACTGACAATCAATGCTGATTTCTTAAAACTATGACCTAGGTCATCCCTTAACCAAAGGGTTATTATTTGTAATCATGATGACAAAGGTTGCCTAATATTAACTTTCTCTCTTAATTTAATTTTGTAACAGTTTTGAGCACTTGCTTCTTGTGAATCCCTGATAGTGGGTAAGCCGTCTGACAATGATAACTTCAATAATTGCAAATATGTTGCCCTATAAGCTCTAGTACAACAGTTTTTTAAAAAAGTATAATAAAATGTTATTTGCTTTTATTGTAACTCTCTGCAGGTTGTGGTGTTGTTTCATTGGATTGCATTGTGTTCTCAAGTGTTTCCATTATTTTTATTAGGTAAGTATATAAGTAGTTGTATTGCATTGAATTTCATCATAAAGGTGTTTGTTTTTCTGGTCAGCGAATGTATAATACTGCACCTGATGCATAGTTTAGCTGACCAGAGGCAGACAGATGGCTTCATGTCTGTCTTCTTTCCTCATTCCTTTCTTTTTGTGCTGTTCGAGGCATTTTCCTGCAGAGTATCCATGTAAATCAGGTATGCAGTGTTCACATGGGACTGCAGAGCGCTGATGGAAGGCTCCAAAAGCAAACACTAAGCAAATCTCAGGACAGCAATATCACCTGTCTTCAATTACATTTCCCAGCAGAGTAGCCAATGCACTGTAAGATGTCTGTCAATACTTGTGCTCATGCTTGTGCTTAAGAGGTGGATCTTTAGATTATCACTTAGCCTGAGATTACAGTGCAACAGAGTGCCTCCGTCGTCTGAGAGCACACTTTCAATTCTGACAGAGAACAATGATGTCTTCATAATTTAACTGTGAACCTCATCCCTTTCTAAGGTAACTCAGACCTTTCAAATCGACTGAGTGGATCTCACATTACTAAAAAGAAAAAAATAACACTGAAAAGACAACAGTGGGACAGATGTGATGATTATGATCTACAGGGACTATCTCGGTGTCCATTTTCACACTGTGCCACAGTAGAGGGGACTCAGAGGTATACATGTCAGGTTGACATGACATAGTGCTAACAACTGCTAATTGTCTCCTCAAATATCTCTAGATATTCAATTCAGTCCAGTTAAATTCAAATTCCTATGTATAACACCATCTCATACAAAAGGAGTTCAAAGTGTTTTACATAAAAACACATTAGTCTTTGGTGTGTTTTTGACTGAATACAGTGTTGGTGCAAGTCTTAGTTCAGCAGGTAAAGAGTTACATTCTCTAGGTGCATACATACCGAGTCACCAGACTTTGAAAGTGTTCTAGACTCGTGGAGGAGATTTCGTCTTTGTGACTAGAGAGAGCTAATGGGTTTGTAAACTGACAGCATGTCAGATATCTATAGCGGGGCTCAGACTACAGGGCCAATTTATCCCCAATTCACCCCTCCTGACAATTGGAGGAGAAATCATATTTGGGATCTTGGTCAGTACCCATGTCCCTTCACTTGTTTGTTTGTGTTGAAAATATACTAAATTGTTCCACAACACAAGTCCCGCCATGGAGCAACACTGACGGCCTCTAGCCCGCTCTCCCCCTCATCTTCTGGCATGGCGTCCTGCAGCTCATCCTCTGGGGGCATGATGTCACCCACCCCCAGGCAAATGTTGTGCAGGACGGCACATGCAGTTATGACCTGCAATGTAAAAAACCTTATTCATTAATTGTGATTCACTTCAGTAACTTACTCAAAGGTAAAGTAGAATCCTGTTGTGTGATGACGTACCTGAGGCACAAAGGTGTGGTGCACCTCCAGCGCTTGGAGGACGATGGCCCGGAACCTGGTCTTCATAATTCCAAAGGCACGCTCAATGATAGAGGGTGCCCTGGAAAGATGCACATTAAAGCGCTGGGCTCCCACACCTTGCACCGGGCGCTTGTAGGAAGTGATGACGGGGAGTGGATGCTGGAGGCACTGGTACCCGCCATCTGCCAGGTATGGACAATCGGCCCTGTGGCGCCGTCTATTGCGGCCGTGGTGGTACGAGACCAGTGTCCAATCACCCCTGTCTTCTCGTTGGTCCATAGTTTGGAGTACAATTTTATTTGATAAAATGGAAATAATAAAATAATAAAAAGGATTAACTTAAAGCGACAAACAAGCTGTAGAAACGATGTTTCGGTCCTTATCTCCTCCCTCTGCAGCCTCATGTCCTCTTTGATGAGGTTGAAGAGGTCATCCTCCCTTCTCCTCGTTCGCCTTGGCCCTGGCTGGCTTTCCTCCTCCTCCTCATCATCATCGTCCTCCTAGTCACCCACTGCGGCACTTGGCCTTGGTGTGTCTTCAAGGATGGAGGCAATTAGGACAGGGGGGGGCAATAGAAGGCCTCTGTCCTAGTACCTCATCCATGAGGACAAAACAGGGCCAAGTAGCTGCATTGGGCTTCCCGCTGGTCCCCTCTCCTGTCAATGGATATTTGCAATCCTAAAGCGGTGGAATTCAATCACGTCAGCAATTGTCAGCAAAGTATTTAATAACTTGCAAAGTATTTAGTAACTTACACAAAACAAATTCAAACCTGCACCTACTTTTTTTTTTTTTTTTAAGGTTGTCCCTTTTTTTGCCTGCTGGGGCTGCACCTTCCCCTCCAGGCCCATTTTTTGAAGGATTGTTCTAAACACAAAGAGAAGCAAGAGAAAAGGTAAACACAAGATCACATTATCCTGGGATATGGGAGGCCACGAAGGATAGTAGCGGTGCGTCCTCCAAAAAGATGGAAAAGGAGGCCGCATTGTCGACCGCATTTGAAGGAACCTTCAAAATTGGGACAGGCTTTTGTGCAGTGTTGTGACGTAACCGGCCTTCAAATGCATCCTTCGAAGGATGCAGACCCAGAATTGGGACGCAGCTATGGACTAAATTGCTCCTCTGCTTTGACTTTGGCTTTAATAAGTATTTGGTCTCAACACCTTTTTAAATACTGCCATGTTTATTATCACACTTGTTAATAAAACACATGCTACTGTACTATCAGAGCAATAAATGCTGCTTCCCAAACTGAAGCTAACTTACCGTCCGCAGCAGATGCTTCAGACTCCGCCATGTTGGTCAGATTGCGCAGTGGTCCATGAACTTCGGGGGTTCATGGACGCAGTTAGGTGTAGTGTTTATGTGAGAAGTATATATGTATATGTGAAAGGAGAATGTATGTATGTGAGAGTAAAAATATATATATGTGAAAGGAGAATGTATGTATGTGTGTGAGAGTGAAAATATATGTATGTGTAAGGAGAATGTATGTGTATGAGAGGGCCAGAATGAATTATGGCTTGTACGGCCCCTCATAACAGCACTACTGGTGGTTAAAAACTCAACAGGATACCTCATCCAGGATGACCAATGTAAGGCTCCATGAAGTCTGGTAGACTGAAGGTGTTTTCTCACTCAGACATTGTTGCCTTTTAGTTATGGTCCAGCTTGTGTTCAAGCTGGCTCTCTACAGACAAACCCAGAGTAAACATAAAGTCGCCTGTACTGACAGGTAACTCATTGATTGGACTGTTTTTGGTGTAGTGATGTCATCCTGCATCATCATCGCCACAAGGAGCCACATGAAGAAATCAAATTCCAGTGACTGACATAAAATCATTCAGCGCATTAATGAGATGTATATTTATGTTCCATGGTTTCACAAAGAGCTTGCAAAGAAATAACTGATTATGGACATTGTTGGTATTGGATTTTGGTCCATTTGAATTTTTTTTCTGCGTGAAAAGTAACTGAATCAAGTGGAAAATGAAAAAAGCTAACACATCATCTATTGATAATCAGACCAGAGCAAATAAAGGTTTGAAAATGACTTAATTTGCATCAGAGTTTGACATACAACTTTAACACCAATCCAAATAAACCACCACAGTTCATTTTATCTAACCAAACAGGTTTGGTGTTCAAGCACCCTTCATGAACACTGCAGGATTGCCACATGGAAGTCCAACAGGGCAAGAAACATGGGCAGCCACAAAATCAGACAATTCACAACTAAACCAGATTATCAGTGAGTCATATCAACACTGTAGCCATATTTTCATAACCTAGTTAATTGGAAAGTAAAACTGAATGAGCACATCTGAAATATTTCTAATGATCCCTCAATGCACAGGAAAACTGGAAGATAGTGTGTAAACTGTAATGGATAGTTACAACCAACAATAATTTACTATTTCAACTTCATTTTCTCTGTCAAATGAGTTTGTCTAACCTTAAGGGTTTCTTTTACAGTCTGTCAGATTGTCTGCTTGTGTTTTAAGTTTCTTTTTAGCCTTCTTCACAAATCCCAGACATTAACTTTGTAATTATGATTTCATTAATACTAATCGGCATGACAGACGCAACTACAAACACAACATCCCTTTTCCTTAACTCCCCCTCCTTATGTTTCCATTGTGTAATCAAAACACTCAAAGGAGATCATCTTTGGAGCCACACAGTTGTTATTCATATCCACACCACAAAACAAACATCGTTATTCAGCTGTCACATAGCAACCGCTGCCATGTGCATTTGTTTTTGTGCGATGTCTTGAACTCATTTGCATTATTAATAAAGCCATCGTGAGCTAATTATGTAAAACCAACATCCCTGCCAAACTGATGTCTGTGCTTTCAAAAGGAAAGACAGACTATACAATGATTTTTGATCATTTTTTAAACTACAAATGCTTTAATGTAAATTTAAACAAACAAATGCAGGTGGTGATATTTAAATGTTAAAAGTAATTACCACTGACTAACATTTCACAAAAGAGCCTCAAATGAGTGAATGTGTGGGTATTATTCGTTTTATGTAACACTCAACAATTATGTGCTCCTTCTTATATACAATCCTACATGTTTTTTGGTTGTTGTGGCTGATTTGATGTTGGTCTGGTCATGCAGCTTGATCTGGAACAGATTTTAGGTTGTCTTTCTCCGTCTACCACCACTGGATTTGAGCGCTGACAAGCCTTAAAGGCCCAGGAGTCATTCTAATTACATATGACAGTCTGCCTTGGCTTTGCTAATGTGATAGTGACCACTGAATGTGACTATCTTTAGACTTCCATGTCTTGCAGAGCTGTGGCCAGGATTTTGAAAATACTGAGGAACATCATCTGAAGTGTCTGGGATCTTACTAGGATTTGTTGCCATGCCATGCCGATGTGGCTCTACGTATGAAAACGTCGGTCAGTCGGTCTACATCCTTAACTGTTAGATTATAAATTTCTGTAAATATTTCCATTGACCATCACAAAATGTGTAAGGATAAATACCAGCTATGATGCTGACCATACAGACAAGCAAGACCATCGCAGCATCTACAAAACATCGAAGGAAGCACCGGGGAAACCCTGGAAGCATTATACACCCAATGGATGGGTGAATACACTTTTCACACCTATCACCCATTGATAGGGTGATAGGTGCTGACCAACAAGTGCCAGTGTTCAAAATGATATTAACCTGTCCCTAGTTCAGTCTGTCATACCCCCATGCTTCAAGAGGTCTACCATCATCACCTGTGCCCAAGAAAACCAGCCTGCCTGAATGAGTGCTCAGTGGCACTTACCTCTGTAGTGAGGAAACATTTGAACAGCTGGTCAAGGATTACATCTGCTCCTCACTACAATGCACACTGGACCCACTATAATTTGCCTACCTGGACAACACTATAGTTCCCTCCAGTCTTGTCAAATCTCAAGGATCTGGGATTTAACACCTCACTGTGCATGTTGATCCTTGACGTTATGATGGGCAGACCCAAGATGTTGAGGGTAGGCAGACACACCTGTTCTGCCCTCACCTTTAAAAGCAGAGCACCCTAGGGCTTTGTTTTGAGCCCCCTACTGTACTCCCCGTACCAGCCTGTCCTCCCCAAAAAAACGACCCTATAGGTCGTTTGTACATGCAGCTTAATACGACCTATGGATACGTTTTAAAGTCATGCGCCCTCTAGTGGTGATGAAACGACAATCTGGTGTCTCGAGTGTCTCATCATCCATGGCCTGTGACCTAAGTGACCAATCAAAATGCGATGCACACAGAAGCGAGGCAGGAAGTGGCCCACACATTTCACTGACTCCAGGTAAGCACTGGTAAGTTCAGCAAGTTTATTTACCGGTATTTAATTGTATTTGTATGTATTTTTGGAAGTAACCGTGCTGATTGACTGATCTTGTATCACTAAATCAATTCAGTGTGACGCTTTAGTTGCAAATCAGTTGCGGATGCCACTGAAGGTATGTGATTGTAATTGATTTCAACTTAAATGATGTGAAGCCATCACTTCTAGTTAAACTGGATAAAATGAAAATGCAGAATGTTGAAAGATGATTAAAAACATTGCAGGTCCAATATTCATGATATTTGCAATCAGTTCAGGTTCCCTGATATTGCTTATTTAAGGTTATAGCTACATAGAACATGCATGATCCCCATACTGTAAATGCTTTCAGTTTTACTTGCACAAATGGTCAGGAGCCAGTCTGTGACCACTCCTAACCTCTTAATACTGAGTGATTAGTGTACTCTGAGCTTTTGTACACACAGAGCGGATTCCTCTTTGTCTTTTGTGGTAATTTAGTCTGCATTTAGCTAAATGTTTATTTCAGTGGCTAGAAGTAAACTTTGTGGTAGCATAACTAATCCTACTAATCTTATATTATTTTTGTTTTTCAGGTCTTAATACACCAAATCACCTCTCTAGTAGCACTTTTATACTTAAAACCAACGGTTCTTTTAAGTAGTTATGCATTTGTGCTTTATTATTTACATATTTACAGATTCAGATATTTACACCAGCATCTTTTGAAACAGTTAAAACAGTCTCTTGAATCTGCTTCTGTGGTTTTACAGTTACATTTGCCTAGGTCTTGGTTGTTCCTGGCCTCTGATTGGTTGGGTTAGTCACCTGGGGGTTAGAAACAAGGAAAGGCTGTGGTTGTTGTTCTCTGATGCCGGGAGCTACAGTAAAGTTCTGTCTCAATCCTGCTTTTTTCTTTCATGAAGAGTGTCCAAATACCACCTATCGAACCCTCACATTACACTGTTATAATGAAGTCATTTTCTATGGTTTGTGTTAGTTAATTAATTCTAATTTCACTGTGCTATTGCGTGCCGGCTTTGCACACCCGCAGATGATGATAATGCTTTGATCAATAGTGGGTGGGTGAAATAATACATCAATCTTTTTGGAGACATGTTTGCCTGCAGTGATCCCATCGCAGCAAAGACGATAGGTGCGTCTCCCCATTATGAGAAACACTGTGCGCATTACGCATGAGGATGACACATAACTTCATTGATTATTTAAATCTTCACTCACGCCGACACTCACTGAGATATGACTCCTGATAACAATTATTATGCTGTTGACTTAAGCCTGATTTATACTTCTGCGTTACGTCGAAGCGTAGCTACGCAGAGCTCTCTGCGTCGAAGCGGACCCCTACGCTGTAGCCTGACGTGCACCTCCAAAAAATCCTAACTACGCGTCACGGCAACGCGGACCGCAAGGGTTGTGATTGGTCCGCTCAAAACGTCAGTTCCTCCGGCAGTTGCTTTTTCCGGTCTTTCTTCCTGTAACACCGCCATTATTATTAATAATGAACAAAAGGTATGTGTTTTCTGTTATTAGCGCACATAACGCACATAGCACAATGCTACATGCTACTGTGACCAACAAAAAAAACATGCTACTGTGACCGGAAGATAAACAAGGATATGGATCTGAAACCACACACACCCCCTAGCGGCATGGCGGTGAATTGCAGAGCAACGCTTTCCCTCAACGCAGGGACTATAAATGGCCAACGACGGCGTTAGGGCACTGGCGTAGCTACTCCGTCGACGTAACGCAGAAGTATAAATCAGGCTTTAGACTTGAAGTAGGATGTGCTTTGGTGTGCATAAAGACGCACAGCTTCTTTGTCACTGTGGAGACGCATCGTTTGAGCTGATGAGCAAATGTCTAACTCCGCCTGTGCTGGTGCGTTAGGTTGCACACATTTCTGTGACTCATCACATTCTGGCTATATTGCTATACGCTTGTCACGTATTAAAATGTAACAGCTGTTAACACGATGTGTACGCCTACATAGGTTTTGGATAGAGTGATGGATAATGATTGATTTTTTTAATGGCTGACTGTAAAGGACTACACGCAGCTGTCAAT
Organism: Scomber scombrus; assembly: GCF_963691925.1. Classification (NCBI taxonomy): domain Eukaryota; kingdom Metazoa; phylum Chordata; class Actinopteri; order Scombriformes; family Scombridae; genus Scomber; species Scomber scombrus. Next base: position 3,623,589 of record NC_084970.1, on the reverse strand, counting down.
ATCTGGTCGATCAAGTAGTGGATGAATCGCTCAATCAACACCAAAATCAAACGTCCTATCAAGACCTGTCCCCTTATACAAAACCATGGGCCGTGATTGGTAAATTAAGTATGTGATGTATATGATTTCACAGTCTAATACACTTAGAACTTCAATATTCTCAGGGCTATAGACAATTACTTGAGCATTATTATGAATAGTGTGCAAAATAAGCAATAAAAACTTAGAGAGAATCAAAATCATTTATTTCAAAAGGCAATATCAACATGAATACTGAATACTGCTACTTTCAAAAACTGGAAAAAAAGAAAATAAACCCTGTTGGACGACACTGAGAAGAGATTTTGAGTAGCATACAGAAACAGCCTATTAGTGTCTGCTTTAGACTATGGCGCTAAACTTACATTCTTAAATTGCTTGTCAGAGCATAACCTGCTTGTCAGGGCATGACCTATAGCTGACTTTTTGGGCCAATGTCAATATTATTTAATATTGTCTTTAACACATAATTTTGAACTCAATAACACAATGGGTCTAAGAAAAAGACCAACGCAACAAATACAGAGGAAATAAGAGTTTAACCTATCCTGTGAGGTATGCTTATGTCCTTGTTTACTTCTTAAAATAGTCCTGTGAGGTAGGTTTGTGTTTTTACTTCTTAGTTCCGTTGGGAGTCTGGGTGGGTGTGAACGGCCTTGATTCAAATCTTGTGGATCCGGGAGAGATGACCATCAGTTTGTGAGCTGCTGTTCCTCTGCAGCGTTATTTCCACTGTCAAAAAATAACAAATAGGACAGATTTTTCTCTTTTCATTAAAATTTCTTGCCCAAAACGACATTGTTCACCCTTAACTTAGAAATAGATAATGCGTCAGGTAAGAGAGTGAGAGGAAGCAATGAAGCATCATCTGAGAGACAGTTCAATGTAAAAAAATTGCCCAATACAAAGCATCAATTTGATTTGAATATGATAAAATATGAGGTGAACGCCATTTTAAAATGTTTATGAAAATTAACTAAATAAACTCAGTATGGTTTCTGTTATGTTACATGTGGCTCCCACTGTTTATGGATTAATTATGGTCATTCCCTATACCTGTACCCTATGTAACTATGGTATCAGCCTCATACCAGATGTTTCTAAGTAGTGCATCCCCAATTGAATGCCACACTAAACTAGCCATACATTACCTAATTTGAATGCATCCAGGAGTTTTCGGCGCTGAATAACAGGTAGCAGATCAGCAATGTCTTCCTATTTAAGTCTTCTTTTGACTCCAAGCCGGAGCTCTGAAGTTTCAATATTATTTGCCACTGGGTCTCTTCAGAAAGATTTGGCAAGGTCTTGCAGATGATCTCTTTGATTTCTTCCCTCAAGTTCACCATCATTCTGGAACAGAGGGAAAGAATGGTGAAGAATTGTCGGTGGTGTGCCATGGACAGTGTACTCAGGCAAGGGATAGTAATCTAGCAGATTCTCCTGATTAATACAACAGTAGCTTCTCTGCATCAGTGTGAGGCTGTAAACACCCATGTCAGGAATACACAGGGCATGATACTTTTCAGCAATAAAATATACTGCTGAATCCTTATGAACGAGAACCACTTTGATTTTTCCAATAACAAGCCTCTCATCGTCATCATCAATTACAATGAAAAAGTTTTGGAAAGTCCGACTGCAATCTGGCAAAACACACTTAAAAGTTAAATTAGGTGTATTTTTATGAATCCTCATGTGCCTTACGTATGCCACTATTGTGGCACAGTTATGACATCGGGCAACATATAATTATTCCAGCAGATGTTGTCCGCAAAATTGTGCGTCCTGCCGTCCTCTTCTGGAAATGTTCCCAAAAATACTGTAGTGTCCTGTAATTTAAAACAGCAGCATACTGTTTACGGCCTCTGTCCTGTTCCTCCAAGTTAAGAAGCCCACAATGCATTGCTAACTACAGTACTAAACTGTTAAACATGAAAACAGTATTTTAGTGTTGAGATTTGGCTGTAAATTTACAGCAATTTTTTACAGTGTAAGTGTCCACATCACTGAGAGCCTGACCTGGTGGCTGCATACTGACTCTGTGGTGAGAAAGGCAAGGCAGAGACTGTTTAACCTTAGATTTTCTACTCCTGCCCCGTTGAGAGCATCCTGACGGGACACATCACTGCCTGGTACAGAAACAGCACCAAGCAGGAACGCAAGACCCTGCAAAAAGTGGTTCATTGAGCTGATCATGCAACAGGTGGTGCTCTATCCTGCTTTAAGGATATTTTCACCAGTTGCTGCAAGAATATAGCTTGGAGAATCATTAAAGCTTCCAACCACCTGGATAATGACCTTTTTTCCCTGCTGCGGTCAGGAGAAAGGTATTGGATACCCCAGGCCCACACCCTTAGGCCACTAGGATACTAAATTAGTAAATTGTGTAAGACTTCTGGCCCCTCCTCTCCCACAATCATACATATATCATTCATATTTATTATTGCTATTTTTTTTAAATTATAACCAATCATTACTTATTTAATCTATTTTAATTCACAATTTGAAGGAACTGATGAGATTGCTTTTCACTGTGAGTGTACCTGATTATTGTATGAGATAAATACACTTAATTCATTGAGTGATACATTTAATTCCAAATCCTGTCCATTAAGCCAGGAATGCAATTCTGGTGAGGAAATACTCAGTCTTATGTTAATTAATGTTGTTGGTCAGTAGTAGTAGTAATGGAAGCAGTAATGGGTTTAACACAAGCACTGACCCGTGCCATGAGGCGACTGCAAGATTTCGACAACCACCTTGCCACTTTACAGGGTAAAAGCAGTGATTCACACATTCCTATGGGGAAGGAAAAGAAAAATGGGTAGTGGGAGAAGGAAAACGTAACTGCTATCTTGTGAATACATACTGAATTCATTTATGTAGAGAAGGCTGTGGAACATTCTTCATCTGAATGTTCTTGGGAAGAAATATCACTGCCTGGATCATCAACAGCATTGTTCTCTGAACCATCTTCTATGTCTACTGCAGCTCAGAATAAACAATCGTGCTTTCTGCTTGGTGAGCTCATTGTTGAGTGTGTCTTTCAGAAACACCCTGTGCCAGAGGCAGATCTAGGGGTGGGTCTGGATGTGTACGGGCCCATCCAGGTTGACAGCTTGCCCACTCTGTCAGATTCATGAGAACACAGTCGGTCAGTCATGTAAGAGGAAGTTTTCATGAATCTGATATCTTACATCATCTCTATACTACATTGCGCACTCGTCATCAGAAGGTGGTTTCATGTAGCTAGCAGGTAGATGAAAGAGAGAAAAAAAAGATGGCTAAAGAGCGATCTTTAAGCCATGTTAAAAAAAAAATAAAAGCATGTCTCAAGGATGAAGCATGTTTTGACCTGACTGTGTCTAAAGAAAAGTCTAAGCAGAATGGTTTTGAGAGACCTTTCTCCACAACAAACTGGATCCAGACGTGCCTGAGATCATCTATGATGACAGGACACCTGAACAACTTGACGGTTGACACTAATCTGTATCAATTAGTTGTTTTTTGAAAGACAACTAATAAATACAGATTACAATGAAATAGTAAATCTTTTCAATTCAAAGCTCAGAAGACTCCACATTGTGTATGCACAGTAGCCACAGGTTAAGATATTAGTTATTTAATTTGTGTTTGCAGCAAGGTAACAAGGGTCATGCAGTGCTGACTTTGTGTTATTTCCTCTTTTATGTACATATTCATTTGAATGGCTCATTTATATGCCTTTGGTATTCTGATATGAGTTCTAGGGATAATAAAAGGGTCACAAATGCTCCATTTCATTTAGGAACAAGAAGAAAAACACATTTTGAGTGTGTGTGTGTGTGGGGGGGGGGGGGGGGGGGGGCGATGACATTAAATCAAATTGTAGACAGTAAATATAGTGCACCATATGGTACATTGGGAGTGATTTCAGACACAGCTTGAATGTCCTCAAGTTTGCCTGCATGCTTGTTCAACTTGACACAGTGTACCACAATTTCATTCCAAATATCCCCAGCACAAAATAATAGTGTCAGAGCTGCCACGTTGTCTATGTAGAATCTGAAACTCCCATGGTCAGCCATCAGGGCCCTACTAACAGCACCTTGTGATGACCCATGGCAATCCTGTTGAGCACATGGGGAATAAGAGGCTTTGAAGGAAAAAAGCACCACCAATCAGATTTTACCCTGTCTGCCCTTACAGTGACAAGTGTAGAAATGTTTCCATATGGGAACAACCTGAAAACACTTCAAAAGATCCTGATTAGCACTTTTTCATTCTCAGAGTGTGCTAGCTTTTTAAATTCAAGTCATACTTGAAGATGAAGATTGTAGAGGCCAAACAGAGTGGTACTCACTTGTGTGAAGCAGCCTACTGGTTTTGTTTGTTCTTTTTGAGAACAATACAAGTAATCACAGGGTGCAGACAACAAATAAAGAGGTTAGCTTCCTCTCCCCTTCTTCCACACTGTGTCTCATTTTGGCTCTGGCAGCCAAGACCTTAGAGAAGCCTTATGTTTGGTCACATCCAAGGCCCAGCTATCTACAGTCATAGTTAGGGTGGTTAATGTAATTTCTGGCCAGCATATTCACATTATTGCATTAATCTGTGTCCAGTTCAAGCTTGCTCCAAGGTTGCCAGGATTGTCTTGTGTTGAGCTTGCAGCAACCAAGTGTTGTGTGACACTATCCAACAAGCATGCCTTTAATCATGATGTGCAATAAAACTGCTAAAGCAAATAGCAATTATGTGTATTAAATGTCATTAGGGTCTCAAGTAAATAATACTAATACAATGAAAAAAGGTGACCACTAATGCTTCTACTGTATTTCTATAGACTGATCACAGGAGATGGCACAAATAAAGAAGCAGCCACTGTTGCCCAGTAGTGCTTCAGTGTTTGAAAAGGATTTTACTTATAATTGTTTTTGGTTAACACATTTATCACGTCTGAAGAACTCAATACTGTTTCATCTGGACTGTTTGCAATGCAAGGGTGCAGCTCATTGTGCAGTTCCTTTGTGCATTATTGTCATTGTCATGCCTTGCATTTCTATGAACATAAATTTCTTAAACTATCAAATCAAGTTATGAAAGAGAAATATAAACAAACAGTGCATGGGACTAATATTGGTAGGGAATAGTTAAGTGTTGTAACAGGCCCTGTAAACTCACACGTTTTCACTTTTTCTGGCTGTTAGCTGACCTCTGCTCAGATGTCCAAGGGTGTTCTCACACCTATAGTTTGTTTTCTCTGGTCTGAATCAGTGGATGAGTTGGTAAACTTGGGTTATTTTCCCCTTGGTATGGTTCATACAGAGAAAAATCAAAGCAAACAAAAAAGCATTACTACACATGAGAGTGTTCACTTTGCTTACTGGTCAGATGTGTCTAAGGTGGGAGCAAAAACAGCAGGAAGGTCCTGAAGAATGTCCACTGGCCAAATACCAGGTACTACTTTACGTTAGTCCAGTCTTGATTTTTTTCTCCAGCTAGCTGCTGTTGCAACTGTTAAATTCACTCATTTACATCCCAGCATGCAAAGCATGCATGGCTACAGGAGCTGTTTTGGAGCTGACTTGTAAAGACACCCTAAACATTTAGTTTGTCTCATCTGGTAATCCTCACTTCTTTTTTACTCCACATCACATTCTTCATCACCAACCGACCCGGTTCAAATTACATCACAAGTGACCTGAGGCAAAGGATGGACAATATGAAGATGGAGCAGCTGGCACCATGACATCAAGGTTCTCCGTAGGTTGACTTTGACTTCTCTGAGGCCTGAAACATCTGCACCGGCTTTCCTAAAGCTGTATTTTTTCACTAAACAAGCAGAAAGAACAGATTTGTTTTTCTGTTGTTTTGTGTTTCTCCGTCTGCTCAGTGAGTATGCGCGTGAAGGGTACAGCAGAGCCTCCTCCCTGTTCAAACACATATAGACTCTACTGTAGATTCCTGAAAACATCATCATCATGACTGTGAGTCAGAAATCACATGCACACAAACTCTCTAGTACATTCTGGCATGAACAACTCTTATATAATGTCAATGTCAGTCTACCAGCCAGCAAATGTATCTTCCCCATGAACAAACATTGTTCTCATAAACTCTCAATCACAACTAATGTCACAACACATTGATTCAATCATCAAACTTAATGTGGCAAACCACTGTTCGTATTGTTTGATTGCATTTTAATTGTCTCTTTAATAACATTTTCAGGAACTTCTCTTCTGAGCACCATGGACACAAATCAAAGACCTGTTCTGTTTTTACTATACCTTCAGTATCATAACTCAGGGTGTGTTTCTTAGTGTGCCCAGTATGGAGGTTTTTAGCCATTTTGTAGGGATGGTCAGACCTGTCAGTTCGTCAAAACTTTGTTCAAGATTAAAATATCACCAAAAAACATTAAATGGATGAAAATGTTATCAATACATACAGTACATGGTCCAAACTATTTTCTATTATATGTCATTAAATGTGGTTGAAGTATTTAAGTTCCCCAGAAGATGACTCCTAATGACTTTGGTGATCCCAATGACATTGCCATCAGCTTCAGTATTGTACTTTGTGCTGAGTGTTAATTAACACATGCTAAAGGTGATGGGCAGTTGCAGTGATGACACTACTAATTACTGAAAAAGTAAAGGATTATGATTTCTGATAATACTATGCTACTTTACATTTGTCAGCCATTTGCATTCGGTCAACAAATTGAACAGGGATGTGTTGGCATGGTTGGTGTAGTGACCAGTGGTGTGGAGAGACAGTTACAAAAGAGGGCAAATATGACTCCGGTCAACTCCAGTATCCTATTTACACGTTGTCTTCTCAGCTGCTAGCTAGCCACAGGTGGCACTGCCTATATTTCGTTGGTAGGACTACATTCAGGATCTGTTGGTTATGACATTGAGAGCCCCATGCAGTCACAGGGGCTAGGCTAACTGTTGATGATAAGGAAATATCTTTAAATGACGCTTCCTGCTCTTTTGAATGGATTTGGGTGTTGATGGGGGCCACCTCTGCTGTAAACTGCTGTTACTCAGTTCTATCTCCTGTGTCTTTTTAAGTTCGGAAATTTACGACTCAAGGGTAAATGGTTTTGAGGCAATACTCGTTGCTACAACACACCAGACAGTCAAATATGCTATGAACTATTAGCATGAGCCCATAGCCACCCAGAGCTACGCTGAGTGCATGAGTTACTTCTGTAGTTGTAGTTTGCATCGCAGCAGGGTGATGAGCAAAAAGCAGGACACTGGAAGTGTTGCTGGTTGTTCAGCAAAAGTGTTTACAGCCTTCCAGGGGATGGAAATTTACTCCAGGAACGGTTTTAATTTATTTTTGGAGACAGCAAGTGGTTGTGTGTGTGTGTTCAGCAGATTTTACAGCCAACTGTCTGCTTAACGAGATTCAGTATGCCGCAGGATTTTCTACTGTTTCATCTGCAATCTTTAGATAAAGATTTAAAACAAGCACACTCGTAAACATTGTTTCTTTCTATTACTCAGCAAAAGGAATACAATATGTTTGTACTATGACTTTGTGAGGAAACTTAGACTCCATCTTACCATTCTGAAACATCATGTTAAAGTCTCAACTGTGCAACAGCAAATTCTTCAAGTTCATTCAGGATCGGATTGCTACACATTTACAGTCTTACATCTCCAGCTGCAGCCATTACTGCAGGGAAAGATGCAGCGTAAGGGAACTTGCATTATTCATTAGGTAGTATTCCGATTGGTTAGGGGTGAAAATGGGGGTCACTCTTCCAGCCAATCAGAGTAGGTGGTCATTAATAATGCAGACATTATGCAAATAGCTTTGCTGGAGAACGGAGTGAACTCTTTGCTGTAAGGAAGGATGGATTTAGAGAAATTTTGGTGTATGAAATGTCACTGATATGTTTAAAATAGACTCAGTATTTAACACCAGATTAACCACAGTCTTTTGTATTCTTTTTCTGCACATGAGAAATACAGTATAGATGAAATGCGTGACATGTTGGCGTGGAGGCTTTGGAGCTGTTTAAAGGCACCTTTGAGAACTGGATCAAAAAAGTACTGTAATGTGTGGTTTAACTTTGTTGTTGTTTTTCATTTAATAACTAGTATTTTTTTTTAAGTCATCTAAACACAGCTTGCTAATATGTTAAACTAAGATGGTGACCTTACCTGATGAACATAAGCATTTTTTTCCCCACATATTTGCAGATGACAGATAAACTGCATAAAATCAAATAAATTCCAGTTACTTTAGTAAAAATAAAATACGCTGAGAAATTCATTTTACACAAGATGCTTTCCATCTAATAATAAACCATATGTAGCTCTGCAATGAGCAAAATTGCTGCATAACATAACAAAAAGCTGAGAAAACCTTGCGGCCAGAGGAGCTGCTGAACCGCGTGAACCCATTTGTGTGAAATCGGTGGTCAAATTCTCATGTTTGAAGATGCTGTGCATGTTGAACTGAAACAATTTGTCCTTTATTCTTTACACTTTTTTTTCAGATCCAGAAGAAAATCTGCAACTGAAAGAAAGATTCTGTCAACATACTGTGTTGTCTGAAGCAAATAAATTGGCTCTGCTGAAGAGACGGCTGGAATACAAAATGTAAAAAAAAAAAAAAATTTAAAAAAAAAAGCACATTGAGATCAGCCAAGGCAGGCAGAGAGAACGATGTGAGGAGAGATGCAAATGACATTTCTATCAGTGACTACAGAGATAAATGTACAGAGCTTTTGCTTCCTGTTATATGAAATGACTTTTCTTAACTAAAGAACGTGTGCTTTTCTGTTCACAGCCTCTTTCAATAGAGGTGATTAAGATTAAAGTCCGATTTGTCGCAGGGAGGAGAGCAACCACCTTTTAGCTCGCTGAGTGAATGTACTGATGTCTGCAGTGACAGAGCAAGGTCACTCTATAGAAATTTAATGACATGAATGTACTACATAAGTGGAGAAAGTCCATTGCAATTGTCCATATTTGTAATTTCAAGTTCTCTGATTGCTTTCCCTGCCCACTCCTATAGAGAAAGGAGGTAAATGAAGCAAAATATTTCAAATTGAAATACCAGTTAGACAAAAAAGATGAACTACCTTAATAGGCAAACATGATGTGGCTGTTAAGATATCAAGCTAAATATTTTATTGAGAGTGTTCAAAGTAGCTATGATTCATTCCAGAAGTACAGTTTGTCTCTGAGAAAATAAGGGCAAGGCGCCCATCTTACTCTTGAACAAAATTGGTTCTTGACTCGGAATAAGCACGCCATCATATTTTCTAACCATTATTATTTCAATCAGGAGAGACCAGAGAATGAAGTAAAAATATGTGTTTATCATACAGATGATACTGAAAATTAGGTATTGTCAAAAGTCTTTGGTACTTGGACTCTGCAGGGAGATATTGGATCAAAGGACTTCAGTCCTGAACAGCAGCAACATAGATCCTCCCCATGGAGTCCAGACACTGGTGGTGGTACTGATCAGGCTGATGAGGTTGATGAAGTGATGTATTGATGAATCTGCGAAGACTGGGTGATGATGGGGAGGTGGTGAGTCACACAAAACAGCATCAAGAAAGCACTAAAGCAGAGAGGGAGAAAACATATTCGAAAAGACAACTGCAATATGATAGGCCAACCATGAAGATAGATAGATAGATAGATAGATAGATAGATAGATAGATAGATAGATAGATAGATAGATAGATAGATAGATAGATAGATAGATAGATAGATAGATAGATAGAGAGATAGAGAGATAGATAGATCTTGTCGCTTTTCTTGTCACTTTTTTTCATCAGTAAAATACTGGTCGCACAAATGATATGTGAGCCCTGTTGGTTTCGGAGGTTGCCGTGCTATTGGTTAGACGTGTCTGGTTGACGTGAACAGCTGACGTCTTAATTGATGCCCCAGAAATGACAGCAAGGAAATGATGAGCTGTGAGAGGGATGAGAATGACCGGATGAAAAATGACACTATAGACGTGAGCATGCACAAAGATGGTCTTCCTGACTGAACATTCGCTAAGCTTAATTTATTTTCAGTATTTTTTATTATTGTGTGGGAGACCTGTCCTGCATTTTTCGTCAATCTGTTCACTGGATTGGAGTCAAAGGTCTTGGCAACTATTAGATAGATTGCCATGAACTGTCATACACAGACACATGAACACACACATGTTCCTAAAAATACTGTGTCGCTATTCCACAATAAAAAGAACTTCCATACTGCACGTCTGGAGTCGACTCTGTTATATTGATTAAAAATCACTGTGAGACGAATGTAATGAGAAAATGTATGTATTGAATGTAAAGAGCTGTAGCATGTACTGTTGCCATGAAGATAGGTATTCATGTCTTTTACAAGCACAGTTCGGACTTTAAATGTAAGGCTTTTAGTATCAAGTTTGGCAACAGCCACTGTGCTATGTACAGCTTGTGCTGTCTTCAGTGTGGAGATAAGAAGGTTGAGTCTACCAAAGGGCCTGCATAATACAATATGGATTGCAGGGGAATAGGGTCTTGCTGCACTTAAGGGATAATACCATTGTAATATATTTTCCGGTTGCCATTAATGCCCATCAAAATTCTTAATCTTCAGATGTGTTTTCCACAGTTTAATACAAGCTGCTACTAACGGAAATCATGAAGCCTCAATATATACAGTATAGATATCAAAATCCAATACGAATAAATAAAAAAAAACAGGATGTTGAGATTTACTGCAGAGTTGTACAATAATAGTGAACGCAAAATAACACTAGTATTATCCTTGATTATGCCTGTGACAGTTGCTGTATTGTAAATTGTATTATGTACGTTTTTACATGTGTGTGTGCGTTGCAGAAGGGGGATTGATGGGTTTTTGTAGTTGGTTTTAAAGTGATACTCCAACCAAAATGAATTCTTTTGATTATCAACCTCCTTTGCTGCCTCCCTGTGCCATTATCATCTTAAGTACTCACAGATTCTACCAGAAGCTCTGAATTTCCTAAAAAGTATGTATTTAAAATCCAAAACATAAGTATAGTAGATAAAATATAACTGACTTCCACACAAGTATTGTATAATTTGCTGTTAATATAAAATAATGAAGTATGTTAATACCTCGTATGTATGTTTGATGGTGGTGGACCTGTGGCGCTGTCCATGGTACTGAACACTCTTGCCAGAGGTGGCATGGTTGCCTGCTTCTTATTGGAGTAATACAGTAGTTCTGTGAAATGTGTGTGTTTTCTGTATTTGTCTTTCTATGATGAAGTGGTATGAAGTCCCCATTACAAATGTTAGATATTATAAATATTGACAAATATTTTATACCCCTGCAGTTGTTTGGACTAAGTTTGTATTGAATGGTATCAGTTTTTCCTGTAATATCATCACATCCTGTTTTAGATGCATATATCTTGCAAAAAAAGACTTAGAAATGCAGTTGCAATGAGAACCAATATATGAAGCTATAACCAGAGGAGTAAATAGGCAACAGGATCAATAACTAACAATACAGCTACAACAGTACCTTCCAATGAGTTTAATTCATTAGAGCATTATTTAACCTTATCAAGAGTATTTAAGAGAGTGCCGATTGCAGCTTATTTTGCCCCATGTATCCTGCTGTGAACATTTTTACAGAGATCATCCAATATGAAAACATCACTGTTGGAGTTCATGGTAACCGATTAATCCAAACTGAACACAGCTGCTGTTCTCCAACATACAGGGGGTAAGTTTAATGCTGAAAGGATTTTAGGATAAGTATGAGTTTCTGTTTTGTGAAGTTAAATGTTAGGCCAGGCTGCTGCTGTCCTCACACACACCGCGACATAACATACTGTATGCATGCACGACTACTGTCTCACACACATATGTTTGACTTCCTACCATCACTGATGTAGTGCATTCCTAACCCCCTAACCCTTAACCTCATCCATCAAAACTAAATGCCTAAACCCAACCTTACTCCTACCCCTAACCAAAACCAAATTATATCCTTGACCCTTAAAGCGACTCTTATCTTTCTTGCATTTCACACAGCACTTTGAAAAAAACTTGAACAGCAACAACCCCTCCTCACTCCTATGTCCCACCCCCGCACTCTCTTCCCCTCTACCCCCCCTCCCCCTCCGCGAACGCGCACTATATATATACATTTTCTTTTTCCCCGTGGGAGCGGCTGGAGGTGGAAGCCGTGGCCCGCTTTTGTCTGTCATTGTCAGTCGCTACTGTCTGTTTACGGCTATCTCCGTGGATCATGGATGTATTATAATGCCGTGGATCCACAACAGACTCTCTTCCGGGTGGGGGTGCGCACGTGATTACGTAATGCGGAAGGGGAAAACAGGCAGGTCGCTCGGCCAATCATATCATTCGGACCGAATGATATGATTGGCCAGAGTTTTCACAGAATATTATGAGAATGGAATAATGATGAGTTTATATGCCTGGTGGATCTCTCTAACATTTTATAGTGCCATTACCTTATTAATAGCATTTTGACCTAAACAAAAAAATGTGTAAAAATGTAATAAAGGTAAGGGTAGCTTAAACCAAGTCTTAGCTCTCAGTGCTGACTAGCCAGAAATCCACAAAAACGTCCAAAATCAGCCCTCACAATGCAGCTATGTATGTATGTGTTTTAAATGAACAACTCACACACGTCCTTACAAAGATAGAAAGATAAGCACACACACAATCACATGCACACACACAGACTTTCAATAGAGAACATCTGGATTCAAGACAGAGCAGTGGTGGTTTGTCCTTGTGTGTGTGTGTGTGTGTGTGTGTGTGTGTGTGTGTGTGTGTGTGTGTGTGTGTGTGTGTGTGTGTGTGTGTGTGTGTGTGTCTGTGTGTGTGAGAAAGAGAGTGCAAGTGAGAGTTTCTGCCCAAATACACACACACACACGCACGCACACACACATTGACAAGTGCACGTAAAACATTTGCTTTTAAGTGCAGTTATTCAAATTCAGATTATCTGGTATGAATATTGTATTTTCCTTTTTCTCTTTCTTTCTTTTTTCTTTTTTTAGCCAATGTGACTTAAAAATATTATTAAAAAACAGAAAATGCAAATACAAAATATGTCATCCGCCTTCCCATTTTTCTTTGTCCCCATACCACCCCTGAGGTGATTACAACAGATTAGCAACAGCATCATTTGCAGATCAATTTACAGAGCCACAGGAAACGTGGATAATGTTTGTTATGTGCGTCTCAAATCAATACACTAGGTTTATTTCTTATCAAAATGTAACGTTGATTAATACTGACCAAAGACAAAGAAGAGTTTTCAGCAGATAAGCACTACTGTCAAAAAGGCCATCGACTTATGGAACTGGAGGAGACCACAATGTGGGTAAAGAGGACATCTATCAGCGGACATCAGTCGGACCAACCTTCCTGCTCTCAAAAGTATCAAGAAGAATATCCAGTATGGATTTGCATGCCTCATCGTCAATAAAGTACAACATCCCCAGCATGCAGTGTGCACTGAGGTACTTGCACATGAAACCCTAAAGCTTGTAAAAATGCTACAACACGTGAAAACCAAGCACCCCTCTCTCAGTGCTTTTTTGCCCAAAGACATGAGAGTTACAAGGCTGTAAGAAAGTCCTAACTAAACAGATAATAATTCCTGCCAAAACTCAACAGGCTTTATATCAGGTGGTAACTTTAATTATACAGGCAAAGAAACCACACACAATCGGGGAAACCCTAATCAAACCTGCTACTATAGCTATAAGTTGGGCTATGCATGAGGTCCCCTGCCTATGACCTATAATTAGTGCCACTGTCTAATGGGACCATTGTTAACCTAGCCCAGTGTCAGCTGATTGACAGGATGATGAAAAAAAATATGCTTTGCAGCTCTATGGATCCACAGATATATCAAACAAACTCTGTCCAACTGCTTGTATTTGTTGGATACAGTTTTAACGGAGAACTTAACAAGGGTATGCTGCTTGGCACCGCTCTGGATAGAACATGCACAGATGAGGGCATTTTCACAAACCAGAAGAGGGACTGTTTGGGGACGTCTTACAAGTGGCGCCATATGTAATTTTCTGTATAGATAAGCTCTTGCTAGAAAAACACTTGACCTAGAGCTTAAAAGTGTTCTTGAGACTGCAATAAAAACCTTCAACTGCATAATATCCCGTCCACTCAACACCAGGCTGTTTACCACTCTCTGCAACAAACTGGAATCGCAGTATGACTAGCTGCTGTCCGCACAGAAGGTGACTTTTAGCTAGCATATTTGTCTTACATATCTGAGTAAATTGAATAGACTTAACATGTTGTTGCAAAGGCAAAACACAAGCATCATTTTGCTGAATCAACGCATAAAATCCATGCATTCACAAGGAAAGTCAAACGTTGTACTACATGACTTGAACTGGGTTGTATTGATATGTTTCTTGAGCTGGACGATGACTATCATTACCCAGCCTCAAGCCCTCCTGGAACATGTTAGCAAGCATTTCCCTGAGGAAACAGCTCCAGAACAAAATGACTAGATAAGATCACCATTTACTGTAATGGCTGCAAATCACCTGACAACTGACCTGGAGGATACATTGGGTGAACTGTCAAACGATCGAACCTTAAAGACAGCATTTACGTCCAAGACTCTGACTACTGTATTTCAGTTGAAGGGGAATCCCCACAGCTACCCAAGGCCACAATATAATGTACGTACTGACACCGCTTGCCTCTACCTACTTATGCGAAAAGTCTTTCTCGGCACTGACGAATATTACAAATAAATACAGATTGCGTCCAAGCATGGAGGATGATCTTTGGGGGAAGGATGATCTCTGAGTGGAGGATGATCTCCTAGTTGAGGATGATCTCCTAGCGGAGGATGATCTCTGAGTGGCCGTCTCCAAAATTAAACCCAGAATGGTTGGTATGCTCCAAACATAGTGCCCCTTGCATTAGGTGATTTTAACATTACTAGCCTATATTCAAATACTATATAAAATAATATTATGGTTGTTAGGCTGTTGTGTTCTTTTGTGTTGTTATAATGCCTGTGTTTGGATAGGCCTATTAGAGTGTGTGCATGCAAACATTCATATACCTCCAGGGCTTGTGGGCGTTGTGAGTGTCATAGCACCACTGTTATTTTGGGGGTTGGAGTCTGAAAAGTTTGGGAACCCCTGTATTAAAAGATAAAAAAATAAGAGATATTGTTTCTTGCTAAGTTCTGCTGGCTGGATATGGTTATCTATATGGTGAAATAATAAACAGTACGTCCTCTTAGTGGTGCAAATGAGCCACAAATTAAAGAAGAAAAACTAGAATAAATGAGTGGAGAGACATAACAAATGTAGATGTGTCCATACAAAATACAAGGACTGCCTGAACAGTCTGGTGAAGGTGAAAATTATGGTAATCGTATGTTACAGCCTCCACAGTCACCAGATCTCAAACCAGCCAAAGACCTAAAATAGATTGAAGTGAAATGTTAATGTTCTTCCCCAACATTATAAAAAAAAAAATTAAACTCCCCGAAGTTAGCAGAGGTTCAAGTCAGAAACTTAAAATGTAGTATTCCTGAAGGGGAGCTGAAGTTATACATTTATTCTCTCTCATGTCAGAAAGAGTCTCAAGACATTCTACCGCAAAGTCTTGTAATCCATCATATTCTGCTATATGTTTACTTTGCTCATCTAAAATAAAATATAGCCTACTAATCAGTTGAATGTAGTCTTTACAGTTTTATCAAAAAAGTCTAAGCTTGAATAAAATAGACTTCCACATTAAGGACATGTGACTGATTTTAGTGTTATTTAAATATTTATTTCTTACAGATGTAATGTTGGATACATTTGACGTTCTCATGAATTGAAATTGTGTTAAAAGGAAATAAATTAGCCAACTTTATTTCTTCATTCAACCTTTATTTATACAACATGGTGAAATATAAGCAATGCACACATGACAATGAAAGTATAGAAAGTATTTTATTGAAATTCAAGCAGTTCAAGTCCAATGAATAGCTTGAAATGGTACAAAGGTAGGTGGTGAACTGCCAGAGGTTAAGAATAAAGGTAAGGTAACCCAAAACTGAAAATTATACAAAAACAAAAAATGTAGAAATTGCGAAGAAAGTCAAGGTGTCAGTGAGTACAGTTTCCTTCAACAAGCAGTCAGAAACTGGGGGAAACTCTGAAAGGAAGAGGTCTGGCAGACCCAAAGCCACAACAGAGTCAGAAGACAAGTTTCTGAGAGTCAACAGCTTGTGTGATAGGCGGCTCACAGGACAACAGCTTCAAGCACAGCTTCATAGCGGTCGTAGTAAGCAAGTCTCAGTTTCAACTGTGAAGAGAAGACTTCGAGTTGCAGGTTTGACAGGTCGAGTTGCAGCAAGAAAGCCATTGTTAAGACCTCAGAATAAGAAGAAGAGGCTTGCCTGGGCCAGGAAACACCGCCAATGGACCACTGAAGACTGGAAGAAGGTGTTATGGACTGATGAATCAAAATATATAATTTAATATTTAAATATTGTGTTCATCACGCAGTAGTTTTGTACGCCGTCGAGTAGGCGAAAGGATGGTTCCTCAATGTGTGACATTAACTGTCAAATATGGAGGAGGAAGCATGATGGTCTGGGGATGTTTTTCTGGATCCAGTGTCGGCTACCGCAGCATTCTGCAGCGCCATGCAGAACCCTCTGGTATGCACGTAGTTGGTCAGGGGTTCATCTTACAACAAGATAATGACCCAAAACATAAGTCCAGGCTATGCAAGAACTACCTTAGGAAAAAAGACCAAGGTGGTAAGCTTGAAAACATTGGGATGTTCTAAAACTTTTGACCGGTGGTGTACATACATAGGAAATAATGCAGGTGTCTTCTCACTGAGAGTCAATCTAAACTCCTGTACAAGTCAGCAATAATTCATAACCTGTTATAAGTCTCAGAGCACAGTGAGCTTTACAAAAATATAAGAGATACTGACCTTATTGAGCGAATATTGTAATAGCCATGATGTGACCAATCCACATTGAATGCAGTTTCTTTATATATGCCTTAATAAAATCCAGTGTTTCTGTTATATATTATTGAGTCATGGCAGGCTGTCAACTCAGTTTCTTGTTCCAAAAGCAATCCCTAGCTTGTTCTACCTTTTTTTAAAAGGTAGCACAAGCACAGGCCATGGTTGCAGATGGAACGGCAGCTTTTAAGAGGAGGAACAAGTTGGATTGGTCCATCCCTTATGTGTATCCTTGATTTTTCCCTTTTCCTCCCAGATGAATCATTGCTGAACAATTGCTTATTGTTCTTAGGGCTACAGATTATGATGCCACTGACATTCATGTCCAATGCAGGTGTCAGGAATGCTCAAATGGCCAGTCACATGACATTGTTTAGGGGGAAACACATAATCAAAACAGCACAATTCTCCACTCTGTACTAGCCTAAATGGTTTTCATAGAGCAGCGTTTTATTCAGCTGGAGGATTTAATCTGAATTAAGCCTCTGGAACTGTCTGTTTGAGGCTGTATAGATTATCTTGATGCCCTTAATTTAAAACCGCAGCTCTGACTACCTCTGATAGATAGGCTACAGTACTCTCAGTCAGTGTGCGTGTGTGTGTGTGTGTGTGTATGTATGTGTGGTGTGTTTTCATAAAGGAAGTCAGTTGCAGTCATTAGAAGACAGCACACTGGCACACTGGAGAGAGAGAGAGAGAGAGAGAGAGAGAGAGAGAGAGAGAGAGAGAGAGAGAGAGAGAGAGAGAGACCTCTGCTGCTCGCGTCGCACACCAAGCCGCTGGAAGCATCCAGGTCGGTGACAGGCAAGCATCCAGGCCGAAGAGAGGACAGGGAACTACGAACAAACCTCTGGCTCTTCAGGACGATAATTCCTGTTTTTCAGTAACACGGAGAAGTTGTCCTCGCTGTCTCCTTTCCGGCTGTTGCGGGCGCTCTCAAACACACACACACACACACACACACGCACCCGCACACACACACACACACACACACACACACACACATACACACAGAGGACCAGTTATGTGATGGGTCTTGGAGCGGAGCCCGGGAGAGCGTTCCTTCGCCAGGGGAGCTGGGTGATGATGAAGAGCAGGTTTCTGCTGCCGATCGGGAAGTTCGTTTTTTACTTCCAGACGACGTTCAACGGGAAATAAAGGAGACACACCGCTTTTCTCTAAAGGGATTTAAACCACTTTTATTTGCCACTGTAGAATTATTACAATTCTTCTTCTTTTCAGATATTTGGTTTTCATTGGGGTTTTTTTTGTTGTTGTTTTGAATATATAAGTATGCTGGAGCTCACCTCCGGATTGTGCATGTTGCCTGGCTGATGCAGGGGCTACATCTGGATTCGGGTTCTTCTATGCCCGTATTTGGAGTTATTTGACCAGGGCAGTTAACAGAGGACGCTACACATCCAGGTCAAATGACCGTCTAATGCCAGTGCTGAGTGTGACGAGACGCACTGTGACATGGAAAAAACGGGACTCTACAGCCTCCTTTATTACTTCATTCTCAATTCGCCCTTTATGATTTGTGCAAACGGTAAGTTAACCCCTTTTCCAGAGACGCAGAAGGGGAAGCAAAGTGGGAAATGAAAGAGAAATATTTTGATTGGAAATAGACATTTTTTGTTTAAAAGCTATATTTAAAAATAAAACCTGCCACCTGTCAGCAGGATTAAACGTTAAGTGTTGAATCTAAGCTTGTGTTTTTCTACTGTGCATGCCCCTCTGACATAGAGGAATTAGTTGGATAATTGTGTGAAACAGTAAACCATTAAAACACACACACACACACACACACACACACACACACACACACACACACACACACACACACACACATACTGAGAAATCCAGCTGTCCAAATGTGTCAAGAGCACAGGCTCATGATAAGGATGGAGATCTGCTTTCCATGATTTGATCAAATGAAGCCCAAGGCAGATTATAGGTCACAGGTGCTCTAATATAACTATAAATCATGGTTAATGGAGGCTACAGGAGGTGATCTTAAAATAGTCCGAGATGATGGCACACACATGCTTGGTCGAAGTGACAGGCCAATCTCCAAGTTGTTTTAGGCTTATGGAGGGTGTAGAACAACACTTTCACATTTGAGCATCATTAATCTTTTGCTTCTTGTGTCTTGCCCCCCCCCATATATACACATACATTTATATACGAAAGCTGCATTCACCGAAGTCCCTAAAGATGTAAGTGTGGGGGAGGGAGAGGATGTGGAGATGCCCTGCGCCTTCAAGGCTGTCAGTTCGGCGCCCATGTCTTTGGAGATCCAGTGGTGGTACCTGAAGGAGGACATGGCTAAAGAGCTGCCTCACGAGCTGCAGATCAGCTCCCCGAACAACAGAGCGAAGGTAACCGGCAACATAAACACCATTAGTTTACCATAAATGAAGTGTGTGTGTGTGTGTGTTGTTTTCTACTGTATGTCTACATCTGCCTTACAAGACTTGCACATATTTGGATAAAAACACCTTAACCCCAACATATTTATCTATTATCAGCTACAGAAAATGTGACATCTACAATGTAATGCCAGCCTTTAACAATCAAACACATATATATCTCCACAAGTAAACCAAGTAATAATCACCAGTGTTAGGGTTCTTAATTATAAATCCAGACATCCCACAGTTATAAATCTGTGCATGATGTGTGTCTGACCTCTGCTGCAGCATTTGTTTTAGGCTTTTACGATAACTCATAAGCAACCCAGCGTGTGCATGGCTCAGGATATGCTGGGGGGTGGGAAAGGGTTGGGGGTTGATGGGTGGGGGTGTCACTACGGCTGCAGAAAGGGCACTTGTTGGTTATCAGCAGCATTACATTCTTCTCAGGTCCGCTGCCTAAAAAAACCCGCCATGATAGGATATAGTGGCAGGACGCGGTGGGAATTACTTTTCCCTTTCAGCATGACAAATCAGTCTGAGTCTTTTTCAGTCGTCTGAGGAGTCAGGGACAATCACATCTGCAGCATTTCCTCTGCGCTTAAAGCACATTAAAACATGCAGTGTGGTGGTGGTGGTGGTGGGTGGGGGGACTAGGGGGAAAGGCGACGAGAGAGAGAGAGAGAGGGAGAGAGGTTATCAATGGTGTCTTTGAGAAATGTACGCTACCAGCTCTCTACATGCAGTTTCTCCTCCAAACGAAAGAAAAAATGTTGTCTTATTGTTGACAATCAATCTTTCTCTAACATATAACACTTAATTAACATGTGAAATTGTTGTCACGCTATTCACAGTGCTCTCTTTTTCCAGGTTGCTCCAAGGGAAGCCACAAAAATAAGTGTAAGTGTCCACTTTCCTGTGTTCATTTAGTAAAATTTGACTCCCCAAATACCAGACTGAAGACAGGCATGACAGCAGGCCTTACTCCATTAATGAAAGGGAAAAAAAGCTACCTGACTTAGGGGGTGTGCATTATTAAAAAGGTGTAATATGTAATATTTCTCCCACTGATGGAGATGGTCTGCTCTTTAAGGCTGAATCACGTCCTTTGTCTATTCATGATGGCATGACACCATTAAATGCCAAACGTCTGACTCAACCCTAATGGCTCTAATATGTCTGACGCTCTCAGCAGTAGTCGATTACTTGAAGAACTGCTCGTTAGGGGTCGACTAGATTAGTCATCGCCGTGGTGCTTTGATGGGAAGTAAGCTTTTAATCATTGCTGGTAAATGAAAGTTTGGATCTGGGCGTCAGAAAGCTAAGACCTCAAGAGATCTTCCTTTTGCAGACGTGTTTATATAAAGAAATCTTTCAGGAATAATTTCTTCCACTGTCCTCATTTCTTCAGGCGTTTTTTGTCTTGTAAATGTTTTCAGACCTTTAAAGTGATGTCGGTGTTAAACACGCCTTGGCAGGTTCAGTTTTGATAATATGTTAAATTCTTGCTGTTAAAGTGTACCCTTATTAAGGATAATTGAGGCTCTTTAAGAACTAATGTGTCGGTCTGCTGAGCAGCTAATACAGGGTCACCAGTTGGTACGTTTTTGATGGTGCCTCTGCCTCCACCTCCACTTATAAAACTTGAAGCTGCCCTCTTTATCCTGATTAATGCATTCTAAAACCGGTTGTTGTTCAAGCGTTGCCATTTGCCACATTTTTCTGTTTCTATCTTTTTTGTAAAAATTATCTGTCTTCATTCCAGACTGTGCGTGTCCAGGGTAACGCTATCTCCCACCGCCTCAGCCTGTCCAAGGTGAAGAAGGAAGATGAGGGGGTGTACGAGTGCCGCGTGTCCGACCTGTGGGCCGACGAGACTCAGGAATTTACGGTCCATGCGGCGCTGCACATTACGGCGGGTGATGGTATGGTCGCCGAGGAGGCCGTGTCGCACATCCAGAACCGTTGGCCTCTGAGGAATACCAACACAGCTCTAGGAGGGGCTGGAGCCGGAGCCGGGAGGGCGACCTCGGAGCCGGGCCACGGCCTGGCAGGAGGTCAGAGGTTAGGGCAGGGGAAGCATCGGGTGCCTCAGCAGGCCCAGCCTGGCCTCCTTCCGTCCATTTCATCCACCACCACCTCGGTGGCCAAGTCCTCAGCCTCACCGCTGCCCGGGAACTCAGCCATCCTCCGGCAGCAGCATGGAGCTGGTGAGTGAATGTTTGAGAGGGAAAGGGATGGAGATGGAACAGAGCCACAGTGACCCCTAGTGGTGCTGGAAGGGAGTAACCACCTGAGATTCAAACATACTGCACACAGCATACTGTATGAGCCTGGTGTGCTGGTCTGTATCTGTCTCAAGGTTCATCCGTCTTAGTAACTCAAATCAGAGCAAATGTGCTGTTGTTTCTCTTTGACAAGGATCCTTTATCTTTTTGTTGTTGGGGAAGATATTTAATTCCAAGATGCACTCTGGGGTGTTTTGATCAATTGCACCTGCCACTACTAGATTTTTGTGTGTTTGTGTGTGCAATTGCTGCTGCTCCTGCAATCTTTCCATGTGCTTTACATTCTCCTGGAGTCATCTTCCGTGACATATTGGACACCAATCATTTCAAATATTAACCTCCTGTTTATGTTGTTATGCAGGAATTTGCCAAGTGTCTGTCATTTGCCAATCTGCAAAAATAGAGGCATACAGTACAGTGAGATAGCTATAGAAGAGATAGTATTCAGGATGAAGAAAAGCATTAATTTATGTCCATCTTTTCTTATTTTTGCACCAGTAGCGACTCTCCTACTGTAAAGTTTAATCTTCTTCCATAATCTACAGCGCACACTGTAACTCAGTAAGCTTATGTACGGCTTATGAGCGAGTGGTTATATTATCACTTCTCATAAAAAATGCATTCGGTGAGATAGCATTTTCCTTGTTGGAAAAAAAAAAATCTAATTTGGTGGCATCCCTGCGTGTGAGAGCATGAATATTTCTGCATTCATACATACCATCTGTGTCCCCTCATGAAACAAATGCGATCACCCGGCTCATCGTCTATTCATATGCTCGCGCCGAAACCTCCGTCGCACTTCTCAAATCTCTGTAAATCAGGGGAGCGTTTTTGTTGACTTGTATACCAACGTGTAACACCTATTTATTGCTACCTCTGCCAGCGGGTTGGCAGATGGTGCGGGGAGGTATGGGAGCAAGAGAAGAGGAAGGGGAGGGATGGGGGGGCTTCGATGAGGCGTACTTCTGAATAATTAAAACTCATCAAAGTCTAGTCGAGTCTCGTCAGCCCTGCTGCTGATGCAGAGAGTTAGTCAGTCGGCCCCGTGGACTGTACGACAGATGCTGTGTGCTCTGCCAAGACACGCGAATACCATGTGTTGATATGAAGTGCCTGAACCCTTGCATGACTCCTATATCTTACACTTCCATGTGCTGTCATGACAGCATGTTGTTAAATAGCAGGGGTTAGTCTACAGTGTCAGAGGTATTGATATTCTTTGAAAAGGTCTGATGTCTGCTTCTCTGCGTGTAGAGCCTGCTGTGTAATTTCAGAAGAGTATCAAGCTACTGTTCTCATAGTTTTGATCACTCACTCAAAGGCTTCTCTCAGGGACAACGGAGAGGACTTCATCAGTGCTGCTGCTGCTGCTGCTACACTTATGTGCAGTTTTTTATTAGACATCTGATATCTGCACTGACTGACGCTGTCCGGAAAGTGCTATCAGCCAAATTATGAGGCAGTCGTAGTTTAAGTGTACAGTAGGTTATTAGGCCTATCACAATAATAATGTGATCGCCTTATTGTACAATAACGTAATCAACATCATCATGTCTATATATGGACTTATCATATGATACATGATCATGACCTTGATCATTTTTTTGACCTCAGTATCACCACACTTCACATTAGCAGCTAAGAGGCTATTCATGTCACATTGGCTAAACAAGTAGTGTCCTCCATTCCTCACTGTGTACGTCCTGAGTGGAGACTGTAGAAGTCTGTGTTTTTACACAAGTGTAGCATCCACTCTCCACCCCCCACCCCTTTACATTATTATACTATCATATTATCATTATATCAGTGGCATAACATGATCTTCAAATGACAATAATATCGTTTATCGTGATTGTTTCTGAGACAATATATCGTCCAACAAAAGTAGTTATCATGACAGGCCTAAAACCAGACATGCTATTGTAATGTTACTGATAAACTGTATCATTTAAAAAAAAAAAAAAAAAAATCACCAGTAATGTGGATATAATGACCAAGTGGGTAAAAGATAAATAATAGAGCAGCAAAGAACAGTCTGGCTAGTTCAGGAAATTACATAATGCAGCATTTAAAACCAGGAAAAGACAACACTGATGCCATATGTAAGACGATATCTGGTTTCATACCACGATATCAATATAATATTGATATATTGCTCAGCCCTATGCAAAAGTGTGTATTTTGTCTATTTTAACCACAATAAGCCACAGTTGATTTGTATTGGTGATAATTACTAACCAGCCCTAAATACATGAAGTGAATAAATAACTTTCTCCACGTCTAAAAACATGATGAAGACCAAAAGAGCACATTTCCATTTACAGTTGAGGTGACTGTGTATGACGGTCATCTCACAGGGAAACTTTTAAGCATCAACCTGTTAGAGAAAAAAAATGAAAATTGATTTTGATTTGTTTGAGAGATGTTCCACCAAAACAAATTCGACATGTTTTTTCGACAGTTGAGCTTCAGTAATCTGTGTTCATCTTCCTCAGTGATTACAGACACTTGTAAACAGTGCAGTGTTTAGTTTAATCAGGACAGGTACGAAAAACACAGTGGGGGTTTTTTGGGTTTTTTTGTCTTTTTTTTTTTTTTTTTTTAAGACAGCTGCATCTGCTCCAAGCATGGCAGATATAATGAGGAATCCCCTCTGGTGGAAAAAACCAGACATGTGGCGGTGCAGTGAAATGAGAAATACTGTATGTGAAATGGCCAAAATGACCGTGGCGAGGGTCAGTTATCAGATGTTTTTTTTTGCTGGTTAAATATCCCACAGAAAAAAAACCAGAGCAGCCCTGCAGACTGGCTATGAGCAGCCAAACTGACGATAAGGCCAAATGCACATATTCACTGTTTAACTGCAGTAAATTCAGACCTGCCAACATAAACATCTGGGAGTCCCTGACTGTGCACAACTTAACCGACTCTGGCAAGATTCCATCCTGCTGTCTCTCTGCACTTTTCAATAAGCCCTTCAAAAAAGAAAAAAACGACAACAAATGATTAACAAAGAAGTTGTAAAGCCACGTGACTGTTCATTTATGTAACCTACATCTGTTGGTTTAGTTCCGCATGATTACTGACGCAGCACATAAAAGCGAAGTCAGAAGCTCAGTGTCTATTATTGGACTGTCAAGCCTTATCACTTAATGCTTCTTATTCTTGTGGCCATTTCAAAGCAGAAACAGTGATGATATCACACTCTGCCACATTTGTTTTAGGACAAAATGTTGCTCTATGAGCTACACCTGAGACATCACAGCGGATGGAATTGAAATATTACAGGTTGATCGTGCATGGTGGGCTGTAATCCAGTTTGGACCACTTGTTTGAGGATTTTATATCTAGATCTGCCAATTAGTACAAACAGTTAACTATGATTAAAATGAGAATCCATTTGAGAGGAAAGACACTAAATTCTCCACAAGCTGTGCAGCAGCATACTATAACTCAGTTGTAGGAATTCATCTACTTTAATTAATATAAAACCCCATTTGGGCACCACCTCCTTGAAGGGGAATCTTTAATGTTCCGGAATACAGTTCTCAGTTTGATCAATGAATCAGTCTCATAACATTAGGGTTCTTTACAAAGCAGTGATCTCTGTTTACTGAGCTCTCCCAAAAAAAACCAACAGCAACTTCTTAGGATAAATGAAGGCATTTAAGACGATACAGGAAAATAATAATATGGCCTTTGAATGATAATAAAAATAAAATAATGAAGAAAAGCGTGGCTAGAAGTGTGTGGCTTGAGGTTAATGTATTGCAACGGGGAACCTCTAAAGAAATCTTCTTGTGAATTTTAATGTTAATCGACAAGGTAATCAACCCTTGATCACAAAACATTATCACTTACCATTGACACATTCGGTCGTAGTTTGTGTCATCTTAGCAGGTCTGGATTTGTATTGGTTGAGCTTTAGTTAGCTGTAGTGTTGAATGATGTGTCCCAGCTTGGGCCTGGTTGTAGATCAGTCTTTGTAGGTGCGGCGGTGTTGAACCACTGGTGAAGTGGGGTTAAGCCTTGTTTCAGGCTGCCGTTAAAGAGTCTCTGTCGGCTTATCTCCCCGTTTGCCTCTTCTGCTGACAGCAAGCAGGCTGAGATCCAGTTTAAATGTTGCTATCTTCTTCAAAGCAACGTTTCAGGAAAGGAATTTTCTTTCCATGTTTACTTATTGTCGGTCCTTTCTCCTGGTTCAAATGACCCCAGACTTCATCAACGCTTTTAGTTCAGGCCGTAATTTAGTTATTGGTCAGAAATGGCCTCTCAAGAGGTCTGTTTAATCTCCATTTTGTCACAGTGTTTAACTTTGGACAGTGTCATATTGTCAGAGCAGCACTTGGCAAAGAGTTCAGTTCGGTCCTGGGTGAGGCAATGCTCCATGTCTCTGGAGAATTCACTCACCTCCTGAATTTGAAATTAAAGAATGATTGTTTTATCCAATGAAATTAAAGAAAAAGGCCGTTATGTGTCCTACACAGAGATCTATGGTGTTTAAATAAATGTGTGAAACAGGCTGGACACGGGTCTGTAAAAAGCCTTAAAATACCAATTACTAATAAAACACCTTAATTAGTATTATATAGTAGCTCTTAAACTTTGTCCCCTGATGACTGACGGTAGTGTCTCTCTGGATGGCATGGTTAGCTAGTTAGCTAACCTGCTAACACTACAGTTTCTGTGGATTTACTTGATATCAAATTTCAACCCTTTCTCCAGGGCTTCCATTTAGCCGTTAATCTTCAATATTTCAGAGCCGGTCTCATTCATGTCATTGCACCTGTCAATTTGAGCTGGTGATTTCCATCGCAACTCACTTGTACATTCCCTATTCAGAATATAAATGCTTAGGGAAATATTGGTTAATAATGTATAGGAAACATTGCTGATGAGTGAAAAGACAAACTGTAAAAAAAAATAGGGCAATCATCAGTCCAGTCAATGAAGAAGTTGACTAGATTCATTTGACAACAGACTGTCTCTAGGCTAAATGAGACAGGATCACATTCACCTTTTTATTTAAAAGCCAAGTATAAACTATAAATCAGAGCTCCAATAATAATACAGGGGTCTAAATGACGTTCACCATAGAAATTTGCATTCTACCTTATGATGGCCTCATTTAAGACTCTGGCTGTAAGACAATTGCTGTGATTAATACTATTAAAGGTGCAGTGTGTAGGATTTAAATATCCTTCGCTCACCCTTTCCTTCCCTTCCAAGAATGTAAGAGAATTAACAGTCGCTACAAAACTCACAAATAACAAGAAAGGCAAGTGTTTTGTTTGTCCGTTCTAGGCTACTGTAGAAACATGGCGGTGCATCATGGTGGCTTCCATTGTAGGGGACCTGCTCCCTTTGTAGATATAAAGAGCTCATTACAGTTTCAGGTGATTATACACAAATTAAAACATACTCATGAAAATTATATTCCATTTCTGCCAAGTCTATTCCTCTCGATACCACTAAATTCTACATACTGCACCTTTAAAATTCTACATACTGGACCTTTAAAATTCTACATACTGCACCTTTAAAATTCTACATACTGGACCTTTAAAATTCTACATACTGCACCTTTAAAATTCTACATACTGCACCTTTAAAATTCTACATACTTGACCTTTAAAATTCTACATACTGCACCTTTAAAGCTGCAGTCTGTAACTATTTTTTGTGATTGATTGATTTGCTAAAATTGTCATTATGATCTGACAGTAGAACAAGATACAGATAAGCTATGACATAATTCACTGTCTCTGGGTTAAGCCAGCGGTCGTAAAATGATTTGCAAGAATCCATTCGCTCCCGAGTAAAACAACCAATCAGAGCCCGGAGGAGTGTCAATGATGCTGTACACACGCTGCTGGCAGCCCCCCTCCCCCGCACAGCACTCGAGCTCCCACTCGGTAGCGCTCCCCCCCCTTGCAGCGTCTGCTTTGCTCTTACTCGGTCAAACAGGTTTCCTCTCTAACTGAATGCAAAATTAACAATAAATATCAGCTTGTAGTATATAAATCACAAGAATGAGATGAATTTGTCCATATCAGAAGAACTTTATAGTTTGTATTGAAGCTACGGGTTCATTTCTAAATAAGTATCCAGTGATCCAGCTGTAACATTTTTAATTGCCTTGCTTAGTCTCCGCTCTCGCTGCTGCTCGCTTTCCAATTGTTGCCTTTCCGGTTTGATGAGTTCACTGAAGCACGTTAAAGCTTTTTATAGTTGAGCTTCTGCATGTTCAAATTACAGTTTCAATTTGAGCTCAATTAATAACACAACCCTGGTGCCGATCCTCTCCGTACACATTCACTTTAATCCATTTCACGAGGCAGCTAACAAAGGATCATCCAATTTATCTCTGACATAACGGACATCAACATGCTAGTGGATTAAAAAGCTACATTGTAATCATAAAAAAAAAATTTAAAAAATGGACCCTGTTTTCCATCCAGCCATTTCAGCTGACGAGAGTGCTCGCAAGCACAGTCAGCACATTACTTATTACACACTACAGCCTGAATGCAATTACTAACACCTAGTCCGCATTGTGTTTGCCGTAAACTTAATTTTGTTGACAAAGAACTCAATGAATTTTCTTATTACCAGTGCATAAATGTAGCTTTGCACAGGCTCGATCGCACAAGCTCAGTCTGCACAAGAACCTATGCCTGTGAGACAGGTGTCAAACCAATCAGTGTTCAAGATTAAGATGATGATGTATCTCGCAGGGGTCTCCAAACGTCATGCACGGATTTTTAAACCAATATAAAATGAACAATTATTTACTTTTTATTACTTAATTACTATTTATCATTTCAGAATGATTGAGGATGTGATGGCTGAAAGTCCAGGAGACATTCTTTTATATTCATTAAAGACAATTTCACCCCCCACAAAGCCACATTTCAAAATTAACCCTTACATACTGTTCAGATCAAATTTGGCCTGTTTTGACATTTAACAACTGTAAAAACAGCCCAAATGTCTTTTACCCTGAAATTTCATGACTTTGTTCTAAAGTGGCCCAAAAAGGCACAAAAATTAAAATATTTTAAGTGTTATACTTTTGTAAAGTTGCTACACATTTTTGTCCATTGTGGCTGTTTTGGGTCAGATTTGACTCGTATCTATTGACATGTGTTTTAGTGAAGTGAATAGTTCATAGTTTTAATAAGATAGTAGTTATGAGGATTTCTTTTTATGATGTAGCAGTGAAGACTGATGGCTCTAATGGTTATACAATAAACCCCACACTTCCATTAAGTTCTTGTTATTTTCACTTTACATAAAATACATTTCAGTCATTATTGCTATGTTATATTTTCATGTCTTAGGTAAAATAGGACATGATATTGTGTTTTTTTTTTCAAGGTTTAATCACATTTATTGATCAGTCAAGAAAGCATCAATAGTCAAATCGACTATTGATGCTTTCTTAACACATCTGTGGTTCAACATTTGGTATAGACACTTTTTATGAGGAGATTCTTAGACCGGGTCAAAACTGACCCAGAACAATACAAAACCTTTGTATTGTCCTGTTTGAAGTTATCAGTTGAATGTGTGATAGAGAAAGTAAAACAGTAAAAGTGCACGTTTTTCCAGTTTAAAATACAAAAACTAAAGTTAAGGAAAGAACCAGATGTGTAGTGGACTGTATACACAGGTGTACACACTTCTGGGCAGAAGGACTTACTGTTTACCTCCCTAAAAATAGGCACTATGTACTGAATCACTGCCCCTGCTGCACAGTTAATGCTGCAGAGAGTCATGCTACAATCTTTCATAAAATATCTGGAGTTAACTGAGCACTGCAGACTTTTCTTCCCTGAAAAGGCATTACCTCCTCTCAGGTAGTCTATACTGCCTGAGGAGTGCAGTCCCTTCCCTCACTGGTGTCAACTGAAGTGAACACACCAAGAAACATTATTAAACCTGTAAAAAAAAAACACCTGCATAGTAACAATGACACTAATGACAGTCACAAGCTAGAGAGTGAATGATCCACAGAAGCGGATGATGACTTGATGTAACAGCAGCTAACAGTGCTTCACTGGCAGCCGCACCACTGCAGGGTTTTGAAAGTGTTGTTGATGAATTCCAGTCAGACCACTCTCACCTCAACAGGTGCTGAGATTTCAAGCTTCTAACAAGCAAGCTGCTCCGTCCTCTGTGATTCACTCTGTGTGGAAAAATGCCAGGTGTGGAAAATAACTAAGCACATGTACTCCAGTACTGTACTAAAGTATCATTTAAAGTTAACATTTCTTATTCAATTCATTACTTTATTATTTACATTATTTACTCAACAGCTACAGTTATTCATTGCTTTGCAGAGAAATATTTGACATATCATCTTATAAAATATAATACTTTGAGTCTCATGCAGCAACATTCTCTTAAATTTCTGTTAAGAGAAACAATAAGAGAAGTCAACTCCTGATGCACCAAACGTTGTTAACCAGCCAGATGTTCTCTGACCCAGCTGTGCTGAATGATGAACCACTTGATCTGACATTGGAGGCATATGGCTGATTGTTTGTTATCAGCATAGGTAACACCCACTAAACACTATATAGGAGCAGGTGTTGTGCTCATGTCCAGGAATCAGAGAGAAACCATAAAAAAAAAACAGCAAGAGGAAGATGAACTCTAGCAATAATTCAATTGACAGTGTTCAACTTATGAAAGTCCTAATTGAGATCAATCGACCAACAGTATTTCTTTAGCTCACAAATGTAATAACATAATCAAACGTTGATTATATATGATGTGATTATGATATTTATGCATTTTTTACGTTCCTCAAATTTATGTTATGTTCCTTTGCGTTCACAAACATTTGTGAACCGGGAGAACGAGATGTTTGGGAACGAAGCTCGACCGCCCGTAAAATCTTATCTTAACCTGAGAGAAGAACAAACATAAGAAAACATTGATGAATCCCAGAAACCAACGGGTACTAAGAAAATAAAAGCAAATTGTAGATATGAATGAAAATAAGAGGGAATATGTACAGTAAATTACTTCTTGCATGAAGCACATTATTACATATTAAACTACCTCACAGTAAGGCAGGTCAAATCTGCAGCTGACCAGCAACATTAAAATGCTGCTTACATTTGAAGGCATCAGAAATGATAAAAAAAAGTAAAATTATA
Source organism: Scomber scombrus (assembly GCF_963691925.1). Classification (NCBI taxonomy): domain Eukaryota; kingdom Metazoa; phylum Chordata; class Actinopteri; order Scombriformes; family Scombridae; genus Scomber; species Scomber scombrus. Next base: position 3,592,673 of record NC_084970.1, on the reverse strand, counting down.
CTATAAACTATAGTCACATTTTGAATGCAGGACTTTACGTTTAATGCATTTTGATTTTTTTATTGTCCTATAATACTTGGGGGGGATGTGGCCCAATGGGAGTTGGGTTTGGAGGGCACATTATACACACCTACCAAGAGAGACATATCATCTTGTACAGAGAGATGATGATGTTTGAAGCAAATGCCTCATGATGCTTCCCAGAGTACAAGAGAAGTAAAACGTGACTTAAAATAAATGCAAAACATTCATTAAATACACAGATCCTTGACTTTATTTTGAAAAGGCTAGCTTAGTTCACTTGTCCACAGTGTAATGCCATCACTAACATCTGTCATGTGACCTCACTTGCATTATCATTGACCCTGTCAAACGACTCTGCAGCGGATCCTTTAACAGATTCAGATGTTAAGACACTTACTTTCTAATGCAAAGACACTGATGTAAACTTACATCCTGTTCAATTACAAACTGAAACTGTAAAAAATGAATAGCATTATCATTGCTGGTGACTTTTTTTTTTTTTTTAGATTCTTGCAGAAATGAGTCAACACTATTAGGAGATGTGAGCTGGTGTCAGTGGAGTCAGTGTTGCAGTGGCTGATCAGAGAACCGTTCTCTTCTGTGACTTTTAATCCAGATGATCCTGTGATGTCCTCTTTGCTCCTCTACATTTATTGTAGCTTATGAATCAGTTTTCTTGTTTCCTGATATGCAGCTGGAATCAAACTTTCCTTTTGTGAAATGCATCTCTCTTGTTTTTTCGTCCTCGTTTGTGCGTTTGTTATTGAATTTTGGCCTCTGACTGTTTTTGTAGTTTTCTGTCTATGTCACAATTTGCTCATAATATTCCTCATTAAATATTTAGCAGCCACCACATGTTTTATAGTTTCCAGACACCAAATATGTCTAATATATATAGGTAGATAGAGCTTCCATTTGATGGAATATGTATAAAAAAATGCAGTGTTTCACAATAAAGGTCATGTAGCTTCAATGAAAAGCTCTTTACAAAAATTGCAGTAAATGATACAATTAGACAATGTGGTATAAGATGAGTTGATCAAATGTAAGCCCACATAAGGGGAAACAAAAAGAGGGATTTTGTTCCCTTTTTTCCAGTTGTATCCATCAATAGATTCATTTTCTTTATTTCTTGGCCAAAAGGAATATAGCAGTTGCAATTTTACTGTAATCAATGCTTAAAACTGAAATCATAATACCTATCATCTATTATGTGGATGTCTGATGTCAAATTTGCACCAGAGACATTTTTTGCTGATTTTTTTTTTGATTGGGAAAATAAAATAGATTTTCCTGTAAGAGCATAGCAGTCAGTGCACGTTTGAATCTGAAAGCCCTCCTGATTAATATTGCTGTGGTGTGAGCTGATATTTTCACATTTCTAGTCCTTGAGTGGACTGTCATCCAGACAGGCCTGCTGGTGTCTGTTACACACTAAATCAAATACACTTTAAGTGGCTTGCTGACACTTTTCTATTGACACAAGAACCTGGAGGAATCCATCTCGGTCCAATTTTTTTTCTCCCTCCATTTCCTCTGAGTTGATCTGCTCCAAAGTATTTGACAACGGATGAAGGTTAAAAAAAAAAGCGCGGCCCAACCCAAAGATTACCCCTCACGCTCGCTCCGGGCTCCGCTGCCTTATCCACAGTAATAAGAGCCAATGTTGTGAGAGGGGGGGTAGGGGAGGAGGAGGAGGAGGGAGGAGGAAAAGGAGGGCTCAAAAAAATGCAGGCATCTGTCACTTTTTCTGCAATGTCATCTGACTGAGTGGCAGAAACAATTAATATGGGAGGGGGGGGGGGGGACGGTGGCCGCTGGCAGTAGGAGAGGAGGAGGAAGGAGGGCAGAGATAAGCTGTCAGGTGTCTCAAATTGCCTCTCGTATTTTCATTTTTCATCTGTGGTTTGGTGGCCTTGCCTAGTAACTGATAATCTCGCCCGTCCCCTCTCTCTCTCTCTCTCTCTCTCTCTCTCTCTCTCTCTCTCTCTCTCTCCGTATCACACTCTTCATGCAGCGTTCAGTCCTCATCAACTTGTACAGCTAGGAAACGATCGCTCGACCAAGTTGCATTTACAAGGCGTTTGGCGTTCAGACAACCGTCGATCAAATGTCACATGACCTCAAACTATGAAAAAACCACAGCAAGGTGTAAGAGAACGTGAGGAATGTAATTGCTAATATTGATTTTCCTGACCAATATTGCAGTTGCTATTTAAATACTAATGACGTCTTGTGAATTAAACTCCACGTGTGTATTTGCTCACTCATGCATTGTTTTAAAAATGATATATTTGTATTAAGTAGTATCAGAAATTCGTGTTATCTCTGAATAGATTAATAGAATCAAAATAATGTTGTCAAGGTTTTTTTATATATTTCCAGCCAGTCAAAGCAAAGTCTACTTCAGGTAAATTAAGGTTAGTTTCCATAAAAAAAACAGGCCGCTTGAGTTTTTCTTGTTCAGTACAAGGAAAGTAAAGCATGCAGATTTTTTTGAGAAAAGAAAACAATATATCTAAGAAAAAAGAAATGTGCAGAAGGAGCCAATAAAACCCATAAGGGCTTGTCGAGTGGCCCTCCTGTGATGAGACATACATAAAAATATAATATCAATATATATATCATGATATATATCTTCATATATAATAATGACATTTATAGTAACTGATCACAGCTACATAGTCAGTTGCAATAATTATAATATAACAAAAATGCAGGTGTGTGTTGTGTATGTTGTTTTATGACAGAAAGAAACTAAACTAACAAAAAGTAGAGGGGAGCTATGGGAATCTTTACATTTGCATTTCAAGGCAAATATGACTATTTGTATGGACTTGCTCACAGCCAATCAACGCAAGCGTTCTCCGATTTAATACGACATGTGATTGGCTCACTGCCACAGCAGCTACAACCCGTCTGTGGTGGTGAAGTCGTGGTGAATTTGAGTTAGCGCGCTTAGCGGTTCAGAAGCCGAGATGCCACCTAAACGCTCTAAAGTGTGTCTACACTACACGCCTGGGTACTTGGATTGGTGCTGGTATCGTTATTTTTTTAATGATACACGGCCCTATAAGTTACTAACCCTACCTATAATCATATTGTGTCTTTGATAGATTATAGATAATTAGAGATTGGGGCAGCTGTGGATCAGGAGGTAGAGCAGGTCGTCCACTAATCAGAAGATTGGCGGTTTGATTCCCAGCTCCTCCTGTCCTATCCTTGGACAAGATACTGAACCCCAAAATTGCTCTCGATGGTTTCCCCAATGGTGTATGAATGTGTGTAAATGGGTGAATGTGACATATAGTGAATGGTCAAAGGGTTAGAAAAGTGCTATATAAGTACAATACATTTACTTAATGGATAATCACTGTTAAAGTTGTTGTTGCAGTTCTGAGACTACAGTTTGATGTCTCTCTTTTAGAAAAAGCCTCGTCTTGCTGAGAGTAACTTCAGCTATCCAAAGTATCAAAAGGATTTTAGACCAGCGGGCAGTTTTGGGCGTAAAGTCAGATGCTTCTTTAGTGATAAATAGGAGAGAGGAAACGGGCTGTGAAGACGCTTGAAATCCTTTCCTAGTTAGGGATTCCTTCAGTTTTTCATTTTGACCACGGGAGGAAAAGGTAGAGTGAGAGCATCAGAAGCAGCAGACAGAAAAAGCTATTATCTCCATCACCTCCTGGTCCAGGGACAGGCGGTGTGTTTGCGGAGCTGTAATTACTGACTTCACACCCGTACTGACTCCATCAAGAGGAAGTCAATCTGTTTGTTTCACAGAGTATGAACCAACCTTGAAGCTCCACCTGATGGTAGCTCTGAATGTTGGAGCTACGTCCACTCATGTGTTTCCACTGGCTGCTCACAGCTGAGATAATAGTATCTACATCCCCATACTGTATTTATCCTAACTCTATGTTATTATATTATAATAATATTTCAAAGTACTGTGAACAAATATACGGAGTGTTATATTTGTGACTATTGTGCAATTTAGTTTTATGATCATATTTTATTATATGTTATGCAACAATATTGATTTGATTATTGATTTTCAGTGGAGTTATACGATGGTACAACCTTCAATCATCAGCCTCCAACTTTCTGTTCTGAATTAATGATTCAGAACAAATAAGCTATTATCAACTGAATAATCAGATATTTTCATAATCGATAAATCTCTTTGATCATTTATGAAGGAAGTATGCTGAATATTTACTTTTGCTGCTTCTTGAAATCTGATCATCTTGAGCTTTTCTAAATAAATGGGATCATTTTGGTTCTGGTCTGCTGGATGGGCAAAAAAAAAGAAAAAAAGACATAAAGACATAGTGGGCTCTATAAACTAGTGATGGCCTTTTTTTTTTTTTGGACAATTCTTTAAATTAGATACATTACACATAATTGTAAAAACAATTGACACATCAAAAATAAAATAAAAGAATAGAATTGGAGGGTCAGTCAAGTAATCATGTTCCAGAAATATGAAAAGATGGCACATCTCAAAGTTCATGGTCTAGGAAGACTTTTGGAGAAGAAATTTGAGAAGTGTCTTTCATATTTTTGGAACATGCTTAAAAGAAAAGTTGGACAATGGAACATCAATTTAATAACTTTTTTTTTCATACATTTACCATATGTTGATACCAATATTATAAAATATGTATATTAAAGTCAGCACAGTTGTAGTTAATGTACTGTGTTGTTTTGTAGAGCCTGGTAATGATCCAGATGTGTTAGATAGATAGAGAGAGAGAGAGAGAGAGAGAGAGAGAGAGAGAGGAGAGAGAGAGAGAGAGAGAGAGAGAGAGAGAGAGAGAGAGAGAGAGAGAGAGAGAGAGAGAGAGAGAGAGAGAGAGAGAGAGTCACTTTATTGATCCAAATGGGAAATTCAGGTTTCCAGCAGCTCAATATAAGCATAAAAGTAATAAAGCAAATAACAACAAACAGACAATAATAAGAGTAAAACTAAAGCCAATAGTCAATAGAGCTGATTATAAAGTGCAAGATAAAAAACATATGCAATGTCTAAAAATAAAAAGGATACTAAAATTCTGTTATAAAACACATGACCTAATAAAGTGCAAGTTAAAAGTGTTGAAGCTCAAATCCCAATGAAATATTCAATATTCAATATTATTCATTCACTAATAGTTAGTTCATGGACTTATTAGTTCATTTTTGTGTTGATGTTGTTCACTATTGAGGTGATGAATCACGAGTGTCTCACATAATGGACATCACTTTATATTAAAATCGAGCGCTTCCAGCATGCATATTGTCATTTTAAAGCTTTAGGTTGTCCCATTGTGAATATACAGTATAATCAAGAATATAGTTGCTTGTATGTAGTATTTGGTGCGTTACATGTTGCTCTCCATGCCAGTGCACTGCAAATATCCAGGAAGTGCTCAGTCATTGTCTGCAGTGCAATTAGCAGAGACTAATGTATATAAAGCTTTCCTGACAAAGCATAGATTAGAGTTCTGGCGTAGACTCCAGTGTGATGCTAACAGATGATTATCCATCCCATAATCTTTCAGCGACATAACCCACCAGCTCGGGCATCATGGCTTTGATCAGGGATAGAGTCTAGATGCTGCTGTTGTTGCTAGTGGCGAGTGAGTGTGTGTGTGTGTGTGTGTGTGTGTGTGTGTGTGTGTGTGTGTGTGTGTGTGTGTGTGTGTGTGTGTGTGTGTGTGTGTGGGTGGGTGTGTGTGCGCTGACAGTATCAGGAAGTAGAGGACGTGTGTTAAAACTGAGGGAATAAATAGCATATTAATAACGTCTGACTCCCACGTGGGTATCGGAGCAACAGCGGTACTTTTAGGCTTAGTTAATGGACGGTGTGAATCAGGAGAGTGTTGCCTCAAATTTTGAAACTGACAAGATAATAGAGAGCGGTGGGACGATATATGAATGGATAGGAGCCAAGAGACATGAGTTAGAGGAAGGAATTAAAGGAAAAAGAATGACGAATGAAGCAATCTTCTTTATTGGACTTTGGTTCAATTCAACAATGGAAATAATAGATTTCCCCCAGCATAAAAAAAAGCTTTACAAAAGGAGGCTACAAGGTTATTAACTGTTTGAAAATGACAAATGCCAGCTTTACTGAGAACAAACGCTTATTTGTTAGCTTTTCTTAGGCAAAGAAAAGGATGGTGGGTGGATGTTTTCTCCATAGATACGGCAGAACAGAAAAGAGGTAAAGCATGTAATTAATAATGTGTCATGGTTCCAGCAGCTCAGGCTTTGGTAAAGGACAGGAAGATGTAACTGAGACAAAATCAGACACGGACACTCTTCAGTTGACCTCTGCATCTCTCTGCTGAATCTGGCCTAACAGCTGCTCCGATCTCTTATTGCTCTGGCTTTATTTGTGTGTGTGTGTGTGCGTGTGTGTGTGTGTGTGTGTGTGTGTTCATACTGTATGTTGGTCTTGAGAGAGGATGTTTTTCATTTAAATATCAAAGGTTTTACACTTTCAGTATGTCTGAATTCATTTGGTGACGGTTCAAGAGACGAGAGAGACTTTCTACCTGTAAGTCTGTCCTTGTGTCATAAAGCAGAAACTATAATTTTACTTTATTAGCTCCAAAGACACTGATGCTACATTATTACTAACAGTGCAGTGCTGATTGTTTGGCCTCTGGCTGCTACTTCATCACATAGAAAAATAAATACAGTTGATGTGAGGTGGGAGTGAGTATATACACCAACAACATGAAGGAAACTAACATTCTATTATATACAGATGTTATAAATAAAAAGTAATCTAATAGTACATACATCTTTTCTCATTTCAAGTATTTTAAAATAAGGGCTGCATTGAAAGTGCATCATAAAATAAAGTGGATCATATCGGGCTCTTAGATTGTTCCTGTTTTCTGTGCCTTCAGTTCGGATTTGAGTGAGTATGTTTCCTCCAAAGAAGAAAATGTATTCGTACAGCACATTTCAACAACAAGGCAATTCAAAGTGCTTTACATGAAACATAAAATGCATCAAGATCAAGGATATAAAAGTAACACATGGCAAAAAGATTTAAATACGATTAAAAGACATTGGAAATAAAATGAAGCTGAAATAGAATAAGACAGGAAAATCTAAAGTTAAAGTGCAGGGTGAGATTTTTTTTTTTTTTATGTTTTTTTCTGGCATAGATGCCTTTTTTGACAGTAGAGAGACAGGAAATTACAGGAGAGAGAGGGGGGGGGTTGTGACATGCAGAAAGATCCCCCGGCCGGGACTCGAACCGGGGTCCGCTGCGTATATGGCATGCGCTCTAACCACTCGACCACTTGCGCGCCGCAGTGTGAGATATTAACCCTGAATCACAAACAGAAAAGTCTCCAGCCGTGATTTAAAAGAAGTGACCTGCAGCCTTCTGAGAGTTTGTTCCAGATATATCCAGATATGATATAAGTGCTTCACAGTTACCATGTCTCAGACCATATAATACAAACTGGTTTTGAACTGCACGTGGATAGGGCTGGGTATCATTTAAAAATGAATCCAAGTACCAATTCATTCGATACTCATTCCACATTTAATGCTCTGTCTTTTATCCGGTGTAACAGGCGTGTAGTGTAAACACACTTTAGAGCGTTTAGGTGGCATCTCGGCTTCAGAACCGCTAACTCAAATTCACCACGACTTCACCACCAGACAGGTTGTAGCTGCTGTGGCAGTGGGCCAATCACATGACACATTAAATCGAAGAACGCTTGCATTGATTGGCTGTGAGCAAGTCCACACAAATAGTCATATTTTCTAGTTCTGGTTGCAAAAAGGATGGATTGCAGGTATCGTTTGACGGGAGACGTTTTGATACTGCTTGGCATCCATTTATTTTGGTAGATACCTTAAAAATATTGAGGACTAATACCCAGCCCTACCCGTGGAAGTATTTCCTTCATTTTACATGCAAAACTACAGTCATTGTGAGTTGTCTGCACTTACAGTCTGAGCCCCTGCATCTATGTGACATGTGGACATGTGATATTTTCCCTGATATTACCCATGAGAGACAACCATCAGTTTGGATGTCCACTGGAACATTCGATAACTTGCTTCGCTGGATGGCCCCCTACATCAAGCATGATAACTCACAGAGTGCGCCTGTTTGAGCGAGGCTGAGCAACTATAGCTGTCACCATCCGCTTTCTCACTTCAGAGATCAGCCTGCAAGCTTTGGCAGCAGGTTACAAGCTGGGTTCTGCATCTGTGAGCTGTATTGTCAGGGAGGTGTGCCACGCTTTAAGGATTGAGCCCAGGGATGAGTTTGTGGCTTTTCCAGAGGGAGAACAGTGGGAGGTAATCAGGAGAGATTTTTGGGAGCCGTGGGGGATATGGATGGGAAACATATCAGAGTGGCAGTAGCAGTGTCAGCAGTTTTTATACCTACAAAGGTTTCTTTAGTTTCATCTCGATGGCAGGCTGAGATGCAACGTACAAACTCAGGTACGTCGATATGGGAGCTTTTGGCAGAGATGCTGGAGTCTTTTCGAGGATCTCAGCTTGGTTTTCCACCCCCAGCTCCTCGTGCCTGGGACTGAGATAATCACTCCACCTGGTTTTATGCTGATGAAGCATTTCCAAAAAAAATGAACCTGGTGCCACTGGATCCTCACAATTTCATCAGGGTTTAAAGTTTGCTGTTGGTGGCAAAGTGTACTGTGGCTTGCTTCATTGTACTCTTTTAATGAACTGTTCTTAGTAGTAATGTATCATCTAAGGTTTTACATCTAACACCAATATTGTCTTAGCAGGGTTGCACTTCACAGCTGATCAGCAGATCTACAATTACTGGCATTTGAAGGCAGGGCAAGTGGTGAAGAATGCTTTCAGCATACTTGCAGCAAGGTTAAGAGTTTCAGAAGAGCCTTGGAGTGTCCAGTTGAAACAGCAGAGGACATCACAAGGGCATGTGTTGCCTCTGCGGTACTGTCTTTGTGATGCAGATCAGTTCCAGGCAAAAAGTGAAAGGTACATCACTCCTGGACTGATGGGCAGGGGTGGTTTTCTGACCGATGAGGGAAGGGTTATTTGGCAGGACGATATCATCCAACGAGGCACATTACACGAAAAAGACCACAAAAGCCTGAACTTAACAGCTCAGTACAGCACAGAATTTATTTAGAGTTCAACAGTTTTGTCAATTAAGTAAAATGACAATATGGTGGCATTCTGTGATCCAACCAAAGGCAGCATTGAAAGTAATAATACCACATGTAGAAATACTCTGTTAAGTAAAAGTCCAGCAAAATGTTACCATGCAACAGGGATGGGGGCAATATGACCAAAAATCCCGATATAGGTCATTCATATCCTGATGACGATGCCTATCCCAATATAGCACATCTTTATACAATAAATACACTGTTCACCACCATCAAAGTGATAGATTACTTTGCATTAATGGCTTATAGATGAGTTGTTTTAGACCAGCAACAGTGAATGAATGGATGCTCAAGGCTGTTTTTGATTGTTTTTTGAAAAGTGATGGACATAGTCAATAACATCAGCTCACACATTTTTAAAACAACAATAAATATATTATTGTAAAGTACATATATATATATATATATATATGTGTATATATATATATATATTAATGTAAAAGCAGGATTTTACTGTTGTAGTTGGATAGAGTGGACCTTCTCTTGTATAGGAACTATTTGTATAGGACTGCAACTAATGATTATTTTCATTATTGGTTCATCTGCTGATTATTTTCTCCATTCATTGAATTATTTTTTTTGGTTTGTAAAAATTCGAAAAATGATGAGAAATAGCATCACAGTTACCAAATGTGACATATGCAAAACAAAACCAGTAAGAAACTTTTATTCAGTGGAATATCAAGACAAGAAATAACAGCGTGAGCTCATGTAAACAGTACATAATATTACAATGTGAGCGCCTTTATATAAAAAAAATAAAGTGCAAGCATCCAGTTATAGAAACATACATTTTTTACATGCATGTGCAACAAAAGCAGTAACACTTTCACATTTTTCTGAACTCTGAGGTAACGCTTTAAAGAAATACTACCAAACTAAGATAGGTCCTTAACTACTTTGTATTCTGTATCTACGTCACAGACCCAAACAGTACACTTCATTATTGTTTACCCAGAACAAAACATAAGTTGCTGTATTTTCTTTTACTAGGAGTTTGGCATCAGCATCAGGAAACTCTAGCAAATACGTGTTTAGGAGGGTCTTGATCGTTTTTGTGTTTGCCTTTATCACTTCCAGTCTTTGGAGTAATGCAGTGTCAGCTGGATTGGATTTTTGTTTCTGGCTTTCTCTTCTTTTTCTCATGTGATAATGTCCCAGGTGGACTAGGAGGAGGAGGAGGAGGGCTTGTCACATCAAAGGAAGATGCTGTACATTACCAATAGAGCTTGATGCAGGTGAAGGAGGATGATTGACAGCATGCAAACCTCAAGTACCCACCTCTCCTTCATGTGCAGGTGGCTAGAATGACAAAGAAAACACATGCAAAGAGTTGGCAGTGTGAAACAATAGGTGCCAAGTTTTTTTTTTTGTGCAATTTATATTTATTTAATCAGTAGTCAATGTGTGTGTGTGTGTGTGTGTGTGTGTGTGTGTGTGTGTGTGTGTGTGTGTGTGTGTGTGTGTGTGTGTGTGTACTTTTCTAAACAGTAACTATTCCAATGCCAAAAAAAGTAAATTGTCTTTAAAAAAAAAAAATCAACATCTGCATTTTTTTAAATGCTCATTTAAAATATATTAGGTCTAAATGTAGTATCCATCCGTTAGTTGCTGTCAGCATAGAATATGGCACCATATTAAAAAAATGTCCAGCTGTTTTCCAGATACCACAATGTTGGATATGATACTTACCATGACATTATTTGGGTAATTGGCTGCCTTTGCTCAGTGATGAATTGGTGAATTCACCCCATCAGCAGCGTCCCTACTCTGTTTGCTCATGGACTTGTTATTGGCTCCAATGAATTGGTCTTGTGCAGACCTCCACTTCGCTACCTTCCAACTCACATTTGGTTTCTATAGTTTTATTGGGTGAGGTAACATCATACATATTTCATAATTTCTCAACAACTTGCACAACCTCTCCTCAAAAAGTTCCGCCATTGGTCTCTCTTGAGCTCTTGGCTACACCTGGCCCCCACAATTTCCAGTGGTACCGCTCTGTTTCAACTATATCTGTAAGCTCTCCAAAAATGTGCACAAATATGGATGAAATGAACATAGACTGCAGACAGAAAGTTCCATCTGTATCTGTATAACATTGAGCATAAATTACTTGTAACTCACTGCTGCTGCTGATCTGTTACACCTGCTGCTCATGCTGTGTTTGCTCATAGTATTTGTGCATCGTCTGTAGTGCTTCACAATTGCCACAGATTCTGAACATATGGGACAAAGTAAAATGGAAGTATTTGCTTCGTTTAACTACAATCATTGTGTATTGGGCTCTTGATACTGCTAATGTGAGGTGTGAATGAGTGCCAGCAACATGAAAGAAATTAACAGTCTATTAGACAAAGATGCGGTGAGTCTCATTTCAAGAATAATGAGGGCTGCATTTAAAAATGAAATAATGACCAATAAATAAATGCCCATTTCTCTCTCTCTCTCTCTCTCTCTCTCTCTCTCTCTCTCTCTCTCTCTCTCTCTCTCTCTCTCTCTCTCTCTCTCTCTCTCTCTCTCTCTCTCTCAGCACTGACACATGAGGGGAAAAAACAGCAGATTCTTTTCTGTTCTTTGTATTTACTGCTGCATCAGTTGGATGTAATGAATGAATGAGAACAGAGAAGAGACGGGAAATTACACAGAAGCTAAGAGCGTCTGTCTCCACAGTAAATCATCTGTTTAGTGTTTGATGGTTGTTTATTTTTGCTTTAGAACATAACCACCATGAAACAATCAGAAAATAACATATTTATGTCATTCTCTTTCAGAAAAAGCTTTCCACCGCTGTCTGTCTCTCTGTCTGTGCATGTCCTTTCAGCTCGCTCGCCCTCTCTCTCTCTTTTTCTCTTGTTTTTTTTAAAATGAGTCGGCAAGCCGACAACAAAGTCTATCTTTTAACATTATCGGACCAGATGAGAGAGAAGCATCCTCCCCCATCTCTCTCATGGCAGGGTTGTAAAGCTCTGCCTGTGCTCAACATGCAGTCGCAGAGCCCAAAACCTGGCTCGCTGATCACTTGTTTATTCAAAATGTGTTAATATTGAACGTGCATCAAATTCTACACCGCACTTCCTTGGGTCCCCAGCAATGCACATGCAAAGTGTGAATGAGATCAGATGAAGGGTTCAAGAGATATGTGAAGGACATACATACAAACAGAGTCCTTCCTTTAGTAGATCGATTACTTTCAATTGCAACAGAACTTTGCATTAAGCATTTTGCCTTCCAAAAACTACAAAGTAAAATTAATCTTGGATTTTTTTCTGTAACTTTCATTCCTGATTAGAGAAGCACATTTTCCATAATTCAGTTTGATGGATTATTAATTAAAACAAGGGATAATTAATTAATGTCTCTTCCATGCGCTACTCTGAATCTATAAAAAATATTATATTCTGTATATGGGGATCAAAGGGTGCACTGCAGTCTTGCGTGTTGCTGCAGTTAGTGTTGCAAACTATATTGTAGCTTTATCAGTGTAATCATGGGCCCCAGAACATTGGTAGCTGCACTACAGAATTCGCAGTTCGACCTGAGTGGACTGATGGTGGTTAAATAGCACCACCAGAGGTACTGAGTCATTCTTTAAGAAACAATCTCAAACTTTCATCTTTAAAATAATAATATTTTTTTCTAGCTGACTGTTGGTCAGGACAAGAATGAAAAATTTGAGGATGTCAGCTTGGGATGTGGAAAAACAGTGATGGACATTTTTCACCACTAGTTTTTACAAAAGGTGTTGTCAACCTGGAAAGCTTCATAAAGTTTTGAACTAATCTTTAGAATACCAATTCTGAGCACCTTTTGTACTGAAAAAAGAAATTAGGTAAAGCAATTCTTCTTGTATCTTCCACCTTTGTCTTACGTGTTATATTAAGCAGCCGACTCTGACATGTTTTAACAGCAGTGATAGTGGTAGTAGTGATCAGTAGCAGAAAGGTTGAGTCAGTGTGGCGTCATGGAATTGGGGTGATTGAGTGGCTGTGTTCATACTTCTTAGGCACATTTCCACTATAAATTGTCTTTATCGTTTCTAAGAATTTGGATTTTGGTCGTAGCTGGAACGATGTAAATCCATGCCAAAGAATCTCACAGCAGACGTCATTAAGGTCTATGAAGTGTCATCAAGTGTCTAGTAAGGGTAAAACAGTTCCAGCTCAAGGCTTGTGGTTTTGTTATTGGTGGGGATATTGTGTTGCTTTTTGGATAGATACCAGTGCTTGGTAGTGCCTTACTGCACAATATACACCAGGAACCTCTTTAGCTTAAGGGGAACATTGAACATCCCTGAAGTACAGCGTCGATATCGTTTTTGTGGTATGGTGACATCTAGAATCAACACTTTTAAAATCAATTACTGAGGTGAATTTCACGTAAAACCATTTGTTCACCACAAGCTGCCAGAAAATAGCTCTGAGCAACTAGAACCTGACCCAAGACTCAAGTCGGATCAGATCTCAATTGTGCTCAGTCTGGCAAGGTCTTGTAGGGGTCTTGTTTTACTGAGTGTTTGAGCATGTGTAGTGTGTGTGAAGGTGGTTGGCAGGTGCTGCTGATTGGCAGAAAATAAAATTGGCAGTAAAACTGTGAATGTAGCAGTGATTTTAGTTTAAGGTACACTTTGTCAGTAAATAAATGCTTCAACTCCTCAAGAACCAAGCCAAGTTCCTGGTCATAATCACAGCAGGAGAAAATACTCAAAGAAATCAATCGTATGCCATAAAGTGACAATTACTCGTGAATTTAATTGGACATATAATTGGGCTGTAGATAGAAGGGAATTGTATCTTCTGTTTATCTACAATCCAGTTGGCTTAAGTGTGTATTGTTGGTGCAGGAAGTGAAATCAGGTCTGTCAGTTATATCTGTAAATGAGTCTTTGATGCACACACATTTGTTTCTATGACCTTTTCATTTGGAAAACATCCATGTTATGTAGCTGCTTGTTGATTGATAGTACATTATGTTCCTCTCAGTGTCTGCGTTTTCTCTCTGCGAGGGTTCGTTCGGCTCGACTGCATTTTTAATCAGGTCTAATTATCTTCAGGTCTATTCTAGTAGGTTTTGGCTGTGCTTATCCAAAGGGTCTGTTTCTATAGGTCTGTTCTGGAAACCTCCAGTTGAAATGTGATGACTGTGAAGGGCGCAACATTTGATTCACATCATTTGGATTCTTTTCAGTGTGGGCCCTAGGGCATTACGTTTCTACACTCATTTATTCTGGTTTGTCGGATTTTTCTAAGTACACCAGAGTTTTCCATATTGGTCTGCTGCCTTCACTTGTCTGCAACTAAATGGGTAATGCTATTGGAAAGGATTTACATAAAGCTGACTCAACGAGATCAAAACTAGGCTGTGAAAACTGACATGAACATGACTTTAACTCTGTGTCATGATGCGTAATTGGTTAAAAATATCACGTTTAGTGCTATAGCATCCCAGATATGACAGTTTAATATAAAACAGTGTATTTGTGTTTGATACAGCAATAAACTTGTTATGACATGTTTAGGACAGGCATCATATCATTGGCTGATGTTAAGTTGCCATGGCAGATGTCTCCAGAGCAGCATTAGCTTTACACGCATGATGATTCATTGAGTTATATAATCAGACTGACCAGACATAGGAATCATGTCCAGAGATCTCACCTTGTACAAGTGATGGAAGTGATGGATTATATCCGACTGACTTAAGATGAAGCAAACATGGAACATATTGAAGTAGCCGCAGGGTTAGGGTTAGGGTTAGGGTTAGGGTTAGAGTTAGGGTTAGGGTTAGGGTTAGGGTTAGGGTTAGGTGCAGTATACTGACAAATGGCCCTATATTGAAGATCATCTGAGAATTACATTTACAAGACTCACTACATTTTAGTCATTTTAACAACACCTGTGGATGTGTGGGATAAACATAACGAGATCCAAGTACAATTTGGTCATAACTAGATTCATATCAGTTCATTGTTTTACTGGAACAGAGAGGAGACTCTCCCTCATGTTGCATATTTGCCTGAAAACTTCAGAACATGACTGCTGTTGGTTAATTTTCTTTCACTAAAGGGTCATATTATACACATGTTCAGGTCTATATGTTTAACCTGGGGCTCTACTGCATTATCTTTGCATGATTTACAGTTATACATACACACTAGAACTGGAATATTTGAATATCCAAAATATGAGAGTGGACAAACTGAACAACACATTGGAAAAACCTGAGCGAGAAAGGACAATAAAGTTACTGACTAACCCTAACCCCTAACTAATAGTGAATGCAACTCCACTTTTCATTCATTCCACTTTAGAGACGTAATACAATTATTTAGCCAGTTAAAATCTGTAGGACATGAGCTTATTTTTAATGCCTCAATGTTGTGCACTTTGAGAGCAAAATTAAGAGGCTAGATCTGTGAAGAACTTTGTCCTGCTGTAACACAATGATGTGCTCTTTTAACAATTTAATCATAACACGTTGGTTCTATAGATATGAATGGTGATGACACAGCAGAAAACCAACTATTTTGACATTGTTTTGTGTTCACTGCTCATTTCTGCTGAAGACAAGAGGACAAAAATGTATAGCTGCACTGATTCATTGATAGGTCTAATCAACCGGAAACTATTTTGATTTAAAAAAAATAATTAAGATACAATCCAAAATGTATTTGTTGCAGCCTCTCAGAAATTATGATTTGAAGTTGTTTTTTTTGTGTGTGTATCATACATCATAATAAACTGAATATATTTAGATTTGGACAAATGTGATATTTGAAGAACGTCACATTAATTAAAAGGGCTTTTTAATTGCATTTACTGACACTTCCATGGTGTGCAGAGGTGGTGAAGCCTGTCAGTCAGCGGCTGGTGTGTGAGGCAGAAGAACAAACCACAGCGGGCGGCGAGGAGGCTGCAACGCCATCTGCTTCAAAAATGAGCCCAGCTGACTTCACTGCACTGAGCACCGCAGCACCGGACAGAATGAGCCGTTTGTTTACAGTACAGCTGGATTTGCTCTTAGATAACATTAAGACAACACTGTAACATTTACCATCGGTCACTCTGTTGTCCTGACACCAGTATTGAACGGTTTGTATTTTCTGTCCAGATATAATTACATGGAAGCTCCCGTTTGTTTCGTTCATTACGGCCGTACATCCCTAACAGTCTGTAACTTAAAGTGCGGGCCATAATAACAGATGGAGTTGCCTTCGTGGGCCGTCAGTTCCAAAAATATGCACTCCAAAGAGAGACGCCAGAGGGGTTACACAGGGTAACACGCACAAGTCTATTAGATAATACTGATTGCGTCAGATGTGTCAGTCCAGTGATTGGGTGGAGGGATTCCTGGTAACCCATCAGCAGGCGTTCTCCCAGTACAACCTCACTGACAGACTGTATGATCAGGTTAACAAGCCAGCCTTTCATTTATCTATCACCATTCAATTTTCCTCTTTAACACATTCAGGAATTAAAGACTAGAAACACAATACCAATTATCGTGGATTTGGAGACTCATTTAGCTTTTAAGTTTCATCTTTCTAAAAATGCCTGAAATAACTCCAGCGGTCAATTTCTACACTGTCAGGTATTAGTCTTCATCTTATTATAGCGGCCACAGTTATTTTTATGATACTTTCACCAAAATCCAATTTACATCAGGGAGAACATTTTAAAGGAATATCTCATTAAGGACGGCTTATTGAAGAACTGTGTTGTTTTTTTCAGGGTTAGATTCCATCAGACCCACCCGACAAAATAATCTGTGCTTATCCTGTATGTGTTCCTTAGCAGGTGGTGGATTCACTAGCCTGGCACTGAATATACTGTAGTCAACACACACTGCCCATTTCATCCATACTAACAGGATTTTATGTTGTATAGCTGTGTTTACACTTTGGCTTTTTTTTTATGTTTATGCAGTTCTACTAAAGGTATTTCACTCACTGTAGTCTTGCCTCACTTTGCTAGTTTTATTTATTTAACAAATCTAATTCTATTTCCATGCAGGTTGTAATGGGCTTTGCGGGGGGGGGGGGGGGGGGGGGGGGGGGGGACATGTGGATTACACAAATATATTGTATTGGGACAGTTGAGACAGAAAATGTGTCTCTCTTTGACAGATATCTTTCTGAATGTGTAACTTTAAGGCAGCTTTATCTATGTAGTGCATTTCATACACAGGGGCAACTCAATGTGTTTTACATTAAAACAAACTGTTAAACACTCAAAACTGGAAACATTAAAACATACAATTAAAAACGAGAAACCCCAATTATAATACAAGAAAACAAAGCTAAACTAAAGACTAAACTCTTACTACTCTTAAGTAGTAAGAGTTTACATCCGATGGTTTATTGTGTGTGAATGGTTTGGCTGTTGGGCTGGTTGAACCAGGAGGGGGATGGAAGTGGAGTTTTTCTGGAGGAGCCCTACAGCTTCTCTCTGTCTCTACTAGGTTGAGGTAAAATAAGGACAAAGCAAGGCAAAGATTTAAAAAGAGGAGACATGTGGACAGATACTGTATATGGAGGAATTGAGGGTTAAAACAAACAGGTGTCCAGCTTTACATGAGGTCTGGTTTTAACTCTTGAGCTAATATTCTGGGTCATTGACAGAAAGTACATCTTATAAATCTTAGAACTAAATCTGATGTTTTACTGAAAAACAAAACATCTTACAAATAATAATACAGGACTGCACCTGTGTCTGCCCACAATGTGAAAAAAAGGGACATGATGTAATTTGACAGTTTTGCTGTGGTGTCTGGGCCAGCCACTTATGGGGAAGCTGCAACATGTAGCACTTAAACATAAGTTTTGCATTGAATGTCACCTTGTCAGAATAGGAGGAAAAATCAGTCACATTCAGCCTCATTCACTAACTAGGCACGTAGAAATGTTCTTACTTATGCACAAAATAAGTGTGTGCACATAATTACCATCAGATTCATGACGTGCGCACCACAATTTTGTTCTTATCCATGTGTATCATTTCTAAACTGATACTACCACGCCCCCATTTCTCTATAAGGAAAGCTCTGGTGCAGTAGCGCACCAGTAATCCACTCATTTCAAAGACGGCTGCAGTGTTACAAATGTAGAAAAACTTTACTGCCAGTGAAATGTGAACACTATATCAGAAGTAAGAGCCAGAACAGGCTGATTTTGGCTGGTAAACATTTCACTGGCACAAGCGTTTGGAGTCTGGGTGTGAATCCTGTGTACAGCCTGCAGACCTGTTACACCGCTCTACACCGCGCCAGGTGCACATAGTGTTTCATCTGTGGTCACAACAGGCTGTGATGTAGAGCCACCGTGCCACTACTGAGCTATCAGGCTGTGAGGAACACTGAACAGGCTGCTGGTTAACCGGCTGCATACAGCTGATCTAATGAATCGCTGTCACATTCCAACATGGAAATCCTGGAATACAAGTTATTGTCATCTGAAAGTTGGAACATGACATTTTTAGTATATTCATAATTAGGCTATTTGTTTTATAATTAGCAAATAAACTGCGTATCATTAGCACACACAGAATCTGCACGTGCAGATTTCTGCAGATTTTCCACCAATACATAGCTGCTTGTAAAACTCAAAATATTAAGACCCAGTGAAATTAATCAATCATAAAAATCAGTATTTTTACATCATTACATCTTTTCTCTTCCTATAAAATAGTTTCAAATGTTTGCTCATAATGTGTCAGAGGCATTTACAAAAGTTCAGCCAATCAAACATGACTTTGTGTGATTGGTTGGCCACACTGGTCATATAAGTGTGGGGTACGTGCAATGTGTGGATGTTCTATGTGTTGTTTTTGTATTGTTTATACATATATTGTAATTTATTTATGTATCAGCCTTGAAGTCCAAGACAAATTTCCCGAAGGGACAATAAAGTATATCCTAATCATATCGTATCGTATCGTATCGTATCGTATCGTATCGTAACGTATCGTAACGTATCGAACGTATCGTATCGTATCGTATCGTATCGTATCGTATCGTACGTATCGTATCAATTGTATCGTATCGTATCGTATAAAACCACACTTCACTATCTGTGCAGTCATAGTAGCTAACAGAGTAATATGGAGAGAGATGAGAAGAGATATGTGTTTTATATTAGTGGGCAAAATTGCTGTTCATGTCCAGAACCATGTAGCTGAGCTCTGATTTATTTAATACAATCTTTGTTATATTAAATGCATATTATCTATCACATTACAAGCAAAGAAAAAAAGCTGCAGAATTCCACAGATTTTTATTCTATTCTATTAGTAATTACACACTTTTGAATGTTCTATATTTAAGCCCGATCATTTTTTAAAAATCATTACGGTTATGTTATTGTTTTTCAACTTTCAGAAACCAAAAACACCAAGTTACATTAGAAATAGCACCTTTTCAGGGATGGAATGCTTCTCCGATCAAACTCATGCATACAATAGCTTTACATTTTCCAGATTGTTTAGTCCTTATCCTCAAAGTCTTCTAAACATGCTGCCATTAAAGCATAAATCAAGAATGTGGCTAAATAGTCAATAAAAGTGATCACAATCTGGCCCCAATAAATAAAAAATAGCCATTATATCAAAATGAAAAACATACTGGTGGTAAATCTCCTGGACCAGCTTTGTGAAGCCCCCCCCCCCCCCCCCCCCCCCCCCCCCCTTAGTTACTGTCAAACCCTAATTTTGATTGATAATACCATCATATGCAAATGAATATGGCAATTATAAGTCAGCGGAGATCCCTCCTGAGTCTTTAGCAGCATGATTAAACAAGTGTGACTCATATAACACTGTCCTAATGTTCTCCTTTCTTTCTCTTTCCTCCTCCTGTGTCTCTCTCTCCACCCAGGATGCAGCATAATGAGCACCATGGACCCCCTCCTCTGCATCACTCTCCTGTTCCTGCATAAGCTCCTCCCCTTCCTGTTGGCCCACTGAAGAGACTTCAACCAAAATATACGTCGACCTGCAAACGTTCTCACTTTCTATACCAAACAAGAAAACCAAGCAGCAGCAGTTAGCGCTCACTGAGAGGGATGGGGAGGGGGGAAAATAATCAATGTATGCCGTTGCGACACGCGTACCGAAGGGAGCGAAAGCAACGGAATACGGAGACGTCACGGGACAAGGGACGAAGAGAAGAGACTCATTGAAAAAACAGAGGAGATAGGAACGCTCCTCAGACTTGAAACTGTGGACAAAGCAGAGTGTGGACATGGAGAGAAAAAGTGCATATGGTGAACGATGGGAGCGTCACTACTACTGATCCACACACAAGCCTATACAGCGCGGCCACACACTGAAGTGCCGCCTCTACTTTGCATAGCACCTGCTTCACGCATGGCCCTCTTCAGATAGTCCACCGTCATATTTCTGTTGCAGCATTTCCACTGTGAATTCTGACAACACACAAACACAACATCACTGATATGTGAGTCCCGTTGTTGATCTGAACGTAGTCATTTGTTCTAAAAAAAAAAAAAAAAAAAGATGACATGTGATCTCCACCTTTTTTGTTCTTATTTCGTTGGAATGGGGGGGGAGGGGGAGGTGATTCGATCAGCATGACCCGTCAATCATTTACATACTTCTGTGTAGCCATACAAGACATCTTCATTCTACAGACAGTGTGTTAGTCTAATGTATGTTCTGTCCGCCTCCCCCCCCCCGCCCACACACACACACACACACACACACACACACACACCGACTTTTGTTCTCATAGCTGTGTTCCATCATGTAAACAACAAATAATAAGCTGATATATTTTGATTAAGATAAGGCACACCTTACCATTGTTGTTGTCAATCACCTCCAATAATGTTTATTTTTATTAAATATATGGTGATCAAAGTGAGACATTTCATTTCTATGAGACTTAAAAAAATGATTTATTGGTATCTTGCCTACGCCAACTGAGATGAAGGTTTATTGTTTTTGTAATAAAAAGGTAGATTTCAAAAGGTGTCACATGTTAATGGCTTTCTTTCACGGTAGACGGTTATTCAGAACGGGACGATTCAGGAAATTACTGACATTAATCTTCAGTGGACTACTCAGAGTTTCATGTCCACTCCATGAGAGGAAGGATTTGATG
Source organism: Scomber scombrus (assembly GCF_963691925.1). Lineage (NCBI taxonomy): Eukaryota > Metazoa > Chordata > Actinopteri > Scombriformes > Scombridae > Scomber > Scomber scombrus. The sequence continues at coordinate 3,571,347 of NC_084970.1, read as the reverse complement.
GCGTTTTTTCATCACTTGTCAGGTACTGATAATGGTGTCGTGACCCCCCGACCCTCTTTTCTAGCTCGTCCACTTTTTCCCTGGATCAAAACTTTAGGTTTCTCAAAAATGAATGTCCCGATTTGCATAAAACTTTCTGTGGATATTCATGAATTCTTATATTTTTGGTGAACTCTGACTTTTAATGCCAGTTTAAAGAGTCTGCTTGCACAAAAAGAAATCAAAATTCCAGAGAACTTAATGAGCCCTTTCAAGCTCCCCAGAGAAAGAGATTTCCAGCAATCGCTTCAGGACAAAATGAACATTTTACACATAAGATATTGTGTGATTTCAGCAACATTTATGAAAAGGGGATAAGAAGTAGAACATAAATGATTTGAATCCTTACATACTGTTCAGGTGAAATATGACCCGTTTTGACATTTGACAGCTATGAAAACACCCCAAATGTCTTTTACTCTGAAATTTGATGACTTTTCCTAAAGTGGCCCAAAATGTACAAAAATTAAAACATTTTGAAATGTTATACTTTTGTATAGGTGCTACATATTTATGTCAATTGAGGCAAATTTGAGTCGTATCTATTGAAATGAAATGAATAATTAATGGTTTTAATAAGATAGTAGTTATGAGGATTTCTTTTTATGATGTAGCAGTGAAGACTGATGGCTCTAATGGTTATACAATAAACCCCACACTTCCATTAAGTTCTGCTCATTTTCACTTTACATAAAATACATTTACATCATTATTACTATGTTATATTTTCATGTCTTAGGTAAAATAGGACATGATATTGTGTGATAGGAGATGTTTTATCTCCATAAATGAGCTAAAAAATACACTCTCACTGCTCTCTGAAACATGAACCAAGGTTTAATCACACATTTATTGATCAATCAGATGGACTATTGATGCTTTCTAAACACATCTGTGCTTCAACATTTGGTATAAACACTTTTTACGAGGGGATTCTTAGACCGGGTCAAAACTGACCCGGAACATACTGCAGGATGTAGAATATGAGCAGTATGTAAGGGTTAACAAAGAAAAATACTTCTCAAGAAAGCACGTAACCTTTGGCATACTACATGTGTAATAATCAGATTAGGTTAAAACATAGATACGTGGTTCATACTCATATTCAAATAGTCGTCTCCTTGACAGCTATCATTAGAAAGATTACAGACCCTTTGATTCCTACCTCTCCAAGCTGCTGTATCTTTAAGTATCACTGACTTTTAACTAACCAAAAAAAAAGAAAAGCTAACCAATCAGTGGACACCAATCCAATAAAAAAAGAAATACGAGACAATATGGAGAAAAAGAAAAAAACAATAAATGCCAAGAAATAATTTGACATCATGAATTAAATGTGACAACAATTTCCTTCTAAAATGTTCAAAAGATAATGAGCTCTGATAACATGTACTCTGGCATTCCATATCTGTACATCACTGTATCTGAGGGAGTATTGGCCAACTGATGAGTTTTTTTTGGGGCATATTGTGTTTCATTTTGTGTCATTTATACCCCTCATATACAGATAACACGTCTACTGAATGCACATTCATTCTGGGTTCAACTCGTATGAGACAGCTGTGACAGTCAGTGTTAAAAGCTTGGATGGTTTGGGCTTCTTTTCATTTAATTGGTCAAAAATCATTTTGATAATTTAGGCTTTCAGGTAACAACTGATACCAAATGACCAACAAAGACAAATATCATTGCAGTGTATTACAACTAACTCCAAACACCTACTCCAATTATTATTATCTCATAATTGTCAGTTTGTCTGTATCATCATGAAGGAAGATTAACCGACACAACTGCCCTCATTGGTCAAACGACTTGAGGTATGTACAAAGTGCAGCAGTGGTCAAAAGCTGGGTAAGTTTCAAAAGTTTTGCTTAGATTGTGTGTTTTAAAAGCATACTAAGTGCATGTTTGCAGTGGACTCAGTTTGGTAACACATTACTTTAATGACTGCACTCCCCTATACCAGCTTGTATCTACGCTCCATGAATGGTGTATATGACCTGTGGCCACAATGTCCCTGTTGGTGAAGGAACTGTAAAAATGCATCAGGTAAGTGTCTACCAATACAGATACAATACGTGTTGATGTCATTATCTACTGTATCTTATCTGAAGTGGTTCCCTTTAACTCCAACTACCTGTCATGGAAATCTGCATAAAGTTCATCTTTATAAAAGCCAGCTCTTTGTTGGGCATGTTCTTCAGTTGGTCAAGAGTTTGAGGTGAGTTGCCTGCAGTAGTTCAGAGAGATTCATTAGTTTTAATGTGGCCTTGCCCAGCTGACATCATTATATTAACTATTAAGTGCTTCAGATATTCCTTCTTCTAATTATATTTTCAGCTTCCACTTTATGCCCCACTGTGCCAGGGTTCAACCCCTTGAAACCGACATTGGACAAATTAGTGGTTCACACCCACATACAGTATGTGTGCGCCAAAGTTTGCATTTGCAACCAGTTCCAAGATAATCATTCAAGTCTTTTGTGCCTCTGTGAGTCTGCTTTTAACACCTGTCCTGTGTTTTGGCCACAGAAACTCAGGGCCTTTGGATACATTCCCCTTCTAATTTGGGCCAAATACAAGTACTGAAGTAAGAAAACAACACAGCCAAGCGCCCCATTGAGCTGCCAGCTACAGCACGAGTTCTACTAGAGAATGAAATACCCTCTGTTTGATAGTTTGCGAGAAAGTATTTGTCTTTGCACACTGTCTACATCTACCTCTACATCTTCCAAAAGCAAGAAACAAAACAAGAGAGTGGACATACAAAGGTGTGACAGATTAAATGGAGGGAAAAAAATTATGTGCAGAATGAAAGTGATCAGGAATAAATGACAGTATGGTAAACTAATCAAAGCCACAGTTTGTTGACAAAAATGGAATAAAAGCACTTATTCTTTTAAACCTGTTGAAATGTTCAGTGATTCCGACAACCTATCAAAATGAAGCATATAAAAACCTCTACCAAACTGCTAAATGTAACAGATGTTTGAACCAGAAAGGAGGAACTTTAGGATCGCTATTCGCTTTTTAATTAGCCATTCACTATTTTATGGGTCTTTGACATATTGGCATGATCATAAACAATGCTTGGTTGCAGGATGAAGGAGGGTCAAGGGGTGGGATGAAGGGGTTGGGTTGAGGGGAGGGAGAGAAAGAGGGGGAAGGGGTCAAGTGCGAGGACTGGGTGGAAACCATGCAAAAGAAAATGGATGATCTGGTGGTCTGGATGGTTCATTGAGGGTAATTTGATGGATCTTATAGCAATTGGTGCTTTAGGATATGGTGACGTCATCAACTGTACTTGATGGAGCTGTGAGGCAAACTGAACATGGCATGGGCACTGCCACAGGAGGAATACTGGTACATAGTTAGCAATAGGTATGATGCCCCTGGATGGAGTATAATGATTGATGATAAGATAAAAGGTGAAAGAGAAAATCTAGGAAGGAGGCAAAAGGTGGTATGGTATGGACTAGTGAAGGGAAAAACAAAGCTGACTAAAGCTGAATCGATGTGAAGTGCTTGCATTGAAAATCGCATTGAAAATGATTTGATAAGATAGGTCATCATCAATGTAAATGAGGGTAAGCCCTCAATGATACCTCAAGGTTTAAATAAAGGTTGAATGAATGAAAAAGAACTAGACAAAGTTGAGTGAGCTCTATCAGCTGAGGATAGTGGAAGCAAAGAGAAAGGGATGCTGTTTAATGGATAATATGGGAGGATGAGAGCAGGGATGATGGCGGAGGAATGGATTGAGAATCTGGAGGGAGGGATGCGGTATGAAGTTACAAGGAATGAATGGATGAGGGTCGAGGGATGGGGGATGAAGACTGAGGATGAAGGGATGAGGATGTGCAGCCACGTTTGTGAGGAAATACAACCTAGCCCTCAACAACGGCTGAAGTAGTCAGGTGAAATGATGAAAGCAACACATAAGTGCCTAAAAAGAAACTCAAACAATGTTAGACAGTGGTACCAAATCAGGAGAATTCCACTTTAGAAAGCATAAGCTCAAGCTTCAACTGGATAATATAGAATATTCAATACGGTCTGATTTCTTCGCAGTAGCCTGAAGTCCAACAGTCTTAACACAAACATGACTTCATAGAATTTTGGAGAAGCTCCTGTAATGTACATAAACAGATGGTCTACAGGGTGTGTTTTAATATATATCTCATCCTGGAAGAAGATTGAGACAGAGGCGGGAATATTCTCTTGTATAGCCTGGGAGAGTGTCATTTAAGATCCTAGTTTGGAGATTGAGAGATATAAAGATATGATGACAAGTCACCGAAACATGAATTAATAAGATAGATAGAGATCTCAGCAGGCAGGCAGATGCCCAGAGCATTACACTAAAACTCGATTTCCACTTTTTCTGATCCGGCTCACTGATTATTTTGCAGCCAGAGAGCAAACATCATGTCAAACTGAGGCACAGGCTGCATAGTCACCGCTGAATTAATCTCATCTCACAGAGGCAGAATGAGGGAGAGAGGATGGGACTAGCCTGGATTTTACATAAGCCATGGTGTGTCCTGCAAAATATCAATCAATAACAGTGACCTGAAGAGGATTTTCATCTCACCTCACCTGGTATTCGGCACTACAAACACGAGCAACTGGCAAGGCCTCGGGATAAACTGCGATACTCAGTGAATTACTGGTATTGCCCATAAAGTGTGTTTTGAAGGCAACATTATCCAACTTTTACTGTATTCATTGGGGGTGCGATTGGTCTAATAAGCAGCAAAACAGAGCTATCAGGACGCTTTGCTCTCACACGCGCTGCATTGATAGTCACACAAACACACATGCGCGCAGACACTCTGTAGAGCCTGCTCACTCCAGATTCCAGGAGATTGTATCTCATTTGCCGGAGACTCCCGGAACTTCCGGGAGAGTTGGATTGTCTGTTATAATGTTATATGAACCGTTCCCAAGCATGAACTTGCATGTTTGGGTGTCTAATGTTGCTGCACTGGTAGACAAGCTCCTGACTGGTTAATTCAAAAGAAAAACCTGGAAGCTGTTGCTAATTTCAAGACACCTTATTTTGTGTTTTCAAGGTAATTCATGAAAAATTTTAATATTAAAACAATCTCCTACATCTAAGACAAGTTGACAGGACACTAGGACCAAATCATGAATAGTAAAAGCATCTGCTACTAGCAGTTTGCCTATTAAAGAAATAGTCAGACTACAGTAAACCTCTTTACACTCTGTCATCCACAAAAGCACCTTATTGTTGTATCCTGCTGCCGGCCCAAGGATTCTGTTTGAAGGGCATCATGTCCCAGCAGGGCGAGACTCGGTGGGGGGACAGTTGCTGCCCCTGCAGGCTCACTTACATCCACCAACATGTTGAATTACATTTAAACTCTTAGCCAAGAACTTTTCGTGCCATTTAGAAATCCTTTAGAGTAAGATTAACCCTTTATGAATATGGCCCCTGATAATAAAAAGAAAGAATGCTGAGTTGGCATGAGCAACTAAAGCTAACAACAAGTGTGACCTATACAGACACCTAACAGGGAATCCAAGGAAATTGACATCACACTCCAAAACTAATTCAAGTACATTCAATGTCATTTGGAAAAAGGAATAATGAGCACAGTGGAGAGTGGCATAAACAGACAGAAAGTGACAGGATGAGAAAGAAACTGAGAGATGTTTTAAGCACCGTAAGGGCAGATGCCATCATGAACATCTGGCAGTGAAGTCTGTGGTGAGGTGAACTGACACATCTGACAGGCCCTCCAGTCCTTGCACAAATCTGATTGGATTCCAGGTTAAACAAGGTCAGAGGGGATAACATGGAGGATGGGATGGTGGCTGAGGCATTTACACGTATTTAGTAACAGATGTGCACCCAGCATGGAAGTATAAAAATGTAACTTGTTTTTTCTTTATCTAAAAGACATCATTAGGAAGCCTGCACTGACACAAAAATGGGCATTTGTGAGCTATTTGTAAGGATGGATATTCTTTTTTAGTCTTAACTAAACGGATGAATGTCTGCTGAGGTCAGACCAACTGTGACACTCACATTTGTTCCCATCTTTGGCTTTCCTTCTGTGCCCTGTCAGTGCAATCCTCCTGTAGGCTGCAGACATGTGACTCATTTGCACTTGTTCTTGCACACGACATTGACCAAGCCTAGATTATACTCAGCCTGCTTAGAGCAGACATACAGGCAACAACATAATCTCAAGGAAAAACTCTACTGTGACAAGCTTAGAGAGAGAGAAAATGCAGCTGAAATGGAGAAACACATGAACAGCAGGGGTAGACATGACACCACCACAAACTACAGCCTCAAAAGTCATCATTGATCAGTGATCACCTCTCTGACAGTTTCTTCAAAAACATGATAATCTTATCAAAGATAGTGTCTTTGGTAGGGCTCTTGTGTTATATACAATAATATTCTAACTGTGTTATTGACATTGTCTCAATTGAGATGAAACAAAGCTTTACAGCAACAAAATAATAGTGCTTTTGAGAATAACATATCAGCAGAACGCTATTAGCTCATGTTCCAAACAGGTTTTATAGATTCTTCTCATCAAGACCTTGTTCTTCTTCTTTCAGAGATGTGAAATGACCTTCCCAGCCTGTTGGATCTGGCATCCCCTGTGTCTTAATCCATAACATGACCGGATTTAGTTAATGTGCCTTGTCCATACATGAGACCGGCAATTATCAGTTGAATTTATACTCCAAGCATTTAATCTCAGATCATCTACTCCCCCCTTCAGGAATCCTGACAGTGGTGCCACTGCTACATAGGATTGGTCCCACCCCAAATGTAACAAAGCAACATTAACAAGGGCTGTCTCTTACCTGGACCACATAAAAGACCTGGCACGCAAAATGGTCTTCCAGCTACGATGTTGGGTGGAGCATGTTGCCAACGACACCTGCCAGTCAAGGATGCAGCCAAATCCTTCAGTATTCCAGAGAGAAGCTCCTATCACAGTGACTCATGGTGTTCCCCTTTGTTGACAACCCCCTGGGAGTAAGTCTCCATGGTTCTATCGAACGGCTAACCAGCAGCAGACAGGTCTTGGGCCATATTATCTTTGTGAACAGCAACCTTGCCAAGGGGGGCTTTGATGCTTCATGGAATAGCTTTCAGCTTTAGTAAGCCCTGGAGGAATTTCCCTAAGGCCAGTCACTTTCCCATATGAACATCCAGCTGAGTTTGAGCTTGGGGACCAACAATCTGGGACCACCTATGAAAACAGCCTCATCCTTTTTGGGACCTTTGTCCAAGACCTGGCCACAAGAACAACCTTTCCAAGGCCAGGGATCTTTGCCCAGGCTTTAAGCCTTGTGGAAACAAAGAACTAGGATGTGGCTGACTATCTACTGCAGGGCTTTGGGAGCTGAGGATCCATATTTTCCTGCAGTCTCCTTCCATGACTCAGGCAATATTGGAAGCAAAATGAGAATGTGGAGGTCCAATATGAGCGAAAGGAAACTTTCACGCTAGCAAAAGATGTCACATTCATGCCCAGAGATTGAAAAGTGCTCCTTATTATACTCCAGGAACCTACAGAAGTACAGACAGCTGAAGCTGCATTCCTTGTTCTCTGGGCTGGGCTGACAGATTGTAAACACCTTTGGAAAATATCAATAAATGGTGGAACACTAGCTGTTGATGTCTTTGGAGATCCTCAACTGCCAGGCCACACACCTGTACCTCAAAGATACCATTGTGGGCCCAGATCTCATGTTTTTGTGGCACACAAAGTCTTCATTGAGAAGACACTTCAGAAACATCACCTGATGTATACTGCATCGCAACAGTGCTTTTAACATTTTATCACCTTAGGCAAGGGGCATGCATCTTATGTATCCTTAGACATCCTGGTCACCTTTTGGACAGTTCTCGTAGGTGGCTGAGGACATTTTAAAGACATTTTCCACAAGGTCCTCAAGTCGAAAGCAAGAAAGGGGAGAAGTAAATGTTGTCAACTTGTCTGTGGAGCCTCATACAGCAGTGCAACAAATTGCCAATGTGGGCAGAACCAATGCCACCAATGAGGCACTGACAGTGAAGGAGAATTTAACAACCTACTTTTTCAGTCCAGCTGGTGCAGTGGCTTGGCAGACGTCCATCGAGCCCTACACCCTAATCTCCCTGCAGCCCTAATCTAAAAAAAAACAAACAAACAAAAAAACACAAAGGCTCTTTTCAGAGTCACATAAAACCGTAATAAAGAGCACAGTCCTTAATCTCAATGATGGATCAGTGGAGGAAGAATTATAAGCTTCATTAGTCACCTCTGTCATGACTTGATATCTGATCCCTGACTTATTTTAGTCCTCTGAGCTGTCACTGTCCAGATGTACAACCCTCCTGCTAGGAAGCAGATGTTCTACAAAGGACTAGTACCCAAATGAATGTTTATCTAATATGAATAACACATGTAGATTAACAATTTGTTATTATGTACACTAAGTTTAGAGATATAAAACATTCAAATTACAAAGTATTTATAAATGCTGATAAATTGATTTGTATTTCAATAAAATGACAGTTATATTAACACCCAAAATTTAATCAAGGTCTTTTTAACAGACTGACATACATTTGAAAAATAAACCAACTGATTCACACAATGATTTTATAAATCAAAGTGACCTCTATTAGAACTGCAAATAACACATATTATTAACAGATTGAAATGTGAAAAGACATACTATTGCCAGAAAGGGGTGGGGATTATTCCTGTGTTAGTGTGTGCATTCCTCCTTTAAATCTCCACATGATGCAGTGCCTTTCACAAGCCGTATTGTCACTTTTAATCTTCCATCTGGAAACAGCTGTCTCAATGATGCAAGTCTTCTCAGAAAATGTTCATCTCCATCATCCTCCACTTTGGACAGCTTGTTGATATGATGTCAGAGAAGAGTACTGTGTTGGGGCCTGATGCTGATGTGATAATGGACATAGACTTAAGCTAAGAGGAAGGATGGCTTCACATCATCCTCCATCACTTCCTGTATAATCTTGGACAACAAAAAACAAAATTATTGAAATTTGAAGTAAAGACTGAAGAGGTTTCTCACAGACCATCTGGAACAGAAAAGCTACCATGGCAACACTGTACCCTATGTCCCAAAGCTAATCAGTCAAATCAGTAGGACTATCCTTGAAGCCCACAGTTAATTAAACAGCCAGTTCACACCTATGATTTGGTTCATTTGGACTGGATTACAGAAAAAGATAACGCATTGTAGCCCCATCTAAGACCTAAGCACTACAGAGTGTTCATTACACAAACCTTAAAGGAAAAATACAAATGTCGTTTTTTTTTTTATTATTACTTATCGTCCATCACAAAGTTGCATCTTCAAAGGAATTTCGGGGATCTCACATAGCTGGTTTGCATTTACCTGGAGTGGAGAGTGGAACGCCAAAAGTTTGAAAATACCCAAATGTTGCAAAAATGAAGGGACAATATAACCTTTATATGAATAATGATTACAAATATATACACTACAGGTAAATGTACCTGTGCACTGACCTCACAGTAGAACACAATGATTTAATATGAATTCACTTGCAATTTAGTCTGGTTTTTATCCAATTGTCCTCCTCTAACCTATTTGTTTCCCACATCTGCAGGCGCTAAAGTTACACTCTTACACTTCACACTCTCAGCAGCTGTAGACTCCTGGAAGAATAGTTCCAACTGTAGTTTCAGCAAATGGATATCCAAATAAATTGATAAACCAATAGACCAGCTGTCAGTTTAGTTTCACCAGCCAATAGGAGGCCCTGGGAGGGGACACCCAGCCTCTGACCTCCAACTCCGAAAAGACAAAGAGAACAACTGCGATCACTTCCCGTATCGTTCAGATATGGGAGGTGATATAATTATGATATGTTTAGGTGGACCAAATTCGCTAGCTGGTTAAATGTAAGATCCTTTCCATGCTGTAATGTAGGTACACATACTGTACATACACACACACAAACTGCCTTTCCTCAATACAGTGCTGTTCCACTCCACAGGATCTCACTATGCTTGCTAAATTAGAATGGCTCCTTTATTGCCTGGTGTTTAGCACCACAGTGACACCTCTAATTTCTCCTGGTCCATCCATTACCCTGCAACTTAGCGGTGTGTGCGTGTATGTGAGTGTGTGTGTAGATGGTGGGTACAAGTGAGAAGCGAAGGGAGAAAGTGACAGCAGTGAAAACAGATCATAAGCCACCTGCATCTCTTAGAAGAGAATTCACGCTGAACCATTTTCAATATTGGATGTCCATAATTATATCTAGATGATTAGGTTTGCGAGGACAGTATATGGGCTGTACAAAAGAAAAGCATTAGGCTTTGACACAGCCTACGTGTCCCACTGGCAGAGTGAATGCCCCCTGGAATTACAGAGACCACCACAGCCACTAGGAAACGCTTTCTGAGGAGCGCTAATTACATTTTGACACAATAAGGCTTCCATGAAAGCAGCCGAGCTGACAAATGAGCACCTTTCAATTTGCTTTTATTTTCCCCCTGACCTGCCTTGCTCCACCATTTTAATCTCCTCTCCAAAGGGGATTTAGGGAAAGTGAATTTACCACAATGTTGGGATGATTTGATAAATCGAAAGCATTCTAAATGTAAATGCCAGGGAGTTGGATTAGCCAACGCGTGGGCTGTCCAGGTTGAATTAGTTTAGGAAGGAGGGATGCTAAGAGGGCTGCAGATTAACACTAATTGTAGTCATGGGAGTGAGTGAATGTGTGTGAGCTGAAGCATGAACTCATGTGTATATGAATGTACAATGTAGTGGACACACGCAACATGGACACTTGTAAAATATAATACCAGCCATAGAGCAGTCGTCCTGCAGTAAATCCTACCTTTGTGAAGCTTATAGTGTTCAACTTTTATAAGGAAAGATGCTGACTCAACTCTGAGGCTTTAGTTGTGTGGTGCTGTATTGTACTGAATCATGCTGGGAGGAACACTTTATCAAAAATGTCTAGACAATACAGTATGGCAATGCAATGCAATATTACAAAATAATATAGTACGACACATACAAAAAATGTAATTGACCTGCTGGCTGTCTTGAGCTGCAGGCTGCCAAACTGCAAAAACAAATTTGTTTTGAAAAGAAAAATATTATGAATGTCCACAACACCCAGACTGAAAAAACTCTCCCACAGCCACAAACTGTCAAGATGTAAACATGTCAAAATGACATCAATGCTCAGCCTTTTCACTCCACTGCCGCATGAGCTCAGCCACGACAGGGATGCTGGGCAAGTTTGTGCCTCTTTCTCAAGCTGGAGACAGCAGCCTCATCTTTATTTGAATAAAATGCATGTCTGGAAACTTTACACCCCTCTTAAAGAGCATCCTAAAGAGTATCGTAGCACTACACACTGACACACAGGTTGTTTCAGATGTTAGCCATGATAACCATGAGAGGCAACCTACCAGGGTTGGTAGGTGAGGAGGGGTGTTTCCCTCTCCCCTCCAGTTATATTGATGGAGAGGGAATGCAGTGAATGATGCCTGCTCTTCCTCAGCCTCTGTATCATAGGCAGATGTTACACATTCCCTATTAGCAGCTAAAAAGCTATCCATGTCACACTGGCTAGATAGTCACCACCATACCCCGTTGTGCATGGCCCAAACAAGGTGTGAGCGAACAAGCCGCACAGCTCATATGGCCTATAAACTTCGTCCCAGCCTGTGGAGGAGGTGCAGTTTTGTTAGCCTAAATTATCTTACGTTCTCTTGTACAGACCAACAGGAGAATGGGAGAGAATGATGCAAAAGAATGCTTCAATGTATGTCTCCTGCTTTCTATCCCTGGATTTCTATCTGTTTGGTTTTGACTATGTAGTGTGTATATGTTTGTTTGTTTTTCTTGATTTTTGTGACTGCTTTATTAACCCTTACATACTGTTCATGTTCTGAGAGGCTTAAGTATTCCTTTATAATTAGTGCCTATACCAAATTTTTAACCACAAATGTAGTTTGTGTTCATGTTTTCTTTACATTTCACACTACTACAGTGAAAATAGATTCACAATCACACTATATTCTGATTTTATCTAAAATGAGAACATAACAGCCATAATTATTTCTGTTAATTTATTGAAAGTGAAGGATCCAACAACATTTGAATAGTAGGCTTCACGATAACCTTTAAAAATTTGCTATAATGTATACCAGCTCCACAAAAATATTTTCTTTGCGCATTTTAGGCCACTAACGTAATTGATGTGTTTTTTAATTGCTTTCAAATGTCAAAATGGTTCAAAATTGACCCAAACAGTGTGTAAGGGTTAAAGAATTAATACTAAATCATTTTCTGTTAATTTCCTTGACTAACATTGCAACCAGACGCGGCACGGAAAAAGATTTCCTACTTAGCTGTTTATGAGAGTTCTTGAGTTGAAGGTATATTACAAACCAATTAATGCTGGAGGCGCACAACTCTAACAAATCAACTATACATATCTATAATTTAGTTAGATGTACCCCAATTAAAATTGACCTAGTGATAAGAACTAAAAATTTGGGTAATCTCTCGTAAATAAAGTTGTTGCCAAAGTGACTGTGGTCAGAAGATTGGCAGTTCAATCCCCAACCAGTTGTTGACCCAACACCTTGGACCTCAGGCAAGATATTGAACCCAAAGCTGTTCCCGGACACTGTGCCATCAGTGTTTAAATGTGTGTGTGAATGAGTAACAGAAACTCCTCCAGGTAGGTACCTTGCATGGCAGCCTCTACTGTACCATCAGTGTATGAATGTGTGTGTGAATGGGTGAATGTTGGCATGCCTTGTAAAATTCTATTTACAGAAAAAGAAACTATAATTGGAAATAAGTTGTGTTTTAAAGAAGTGATAAAATGGACAGACAATAGTGTGAAGATACTTTTGACCAAAATGTACGATAACTTCAACCCCACTTTGACATAACCTCATAAACAAGACACCATATGCATAAATACATGGGACATGTAAGAATAACCATTTTAAATTCCATATTGCTCATCAGAGAAGAGACTTTGGGAGATTTTGTCCTTGTATTACCCGTTCCAGGAAATGTATGCTACCATGACGAGGGATGAGGTACAGCATGTTAGATACATGCAGAGGGTGGAGAATGTAACTAATAATAATTATATGAAGTCCCTGCTTTTCGTGGTTGATGGGTAAGTTCTACTTCTAAAGTTAGCCTGTATCATCATTTTTGAAATTACCATGACAGCTAACATTTCCAATCTCTATATCATGCTTTCTACATAATAGCATATAATGTTAGTCTAAAGCATGGATGATTGATGTAATTGCAATTACACAAGGCATCCATCCATTTTATCCTGCTGGTTATTTTTTGCCCCATTGTTTGAATATATTTACAGCACACTCCTGTCCTTATGATGTGCAAAACCCAAAGAAGAAAGTATCAGTAGGCACAGTACATCTGCCACAGATTCCACACCAGCTGATGCTAGCTATTCCAGTCACAGCGTCTCTCTTTCGGCTGCGGCTTTAACGGAGCTCCGGCGGTCGTTTCCATGTCCATGCCCTGTTGTGTCTGAATCTACAGCATCATATTCGTCACCAATTCAAACATATCATGAAACTAGTTTTCTTTTGACACTGTTATATCAGCTTTTCCTTCTCACTAGCAAGAAAAACAACATGGCTGAAATTGTTTTGTTCCTGAGTTTAGAGATTCCCCTATAACATTCCTAGAAGCATCTGGTTGTAGTTGGAGGAAGAGCAATATTTTAATACAGGAAGACAGGTTAAAGTTGCATGTTCATACATGCATGGTCATACAAGTAGTAGTTGTACTGGCCCTTTAAGCTGCAGCTGTGATTGGATCACCAACATAGCCAGAAATGTAGGTGTGCCTGTAGGTGATCTGTGTACTGAATGTAAAAGCATCTTTACTCATTTTCATTAAAAACATACTACTATGTGTTACTACACAACTATACACTGTATCAATATAAGTGGGCGAACAACACCTGTTGCAGGCAAGAATGAGATTGAATGAACCAAATCATCAGTGACTGAGGATCACTGTGAACTAACTCTCATGCTGCCACCCATGAGGGTGTTTTCTGAAAATGTGTCACTGTACCTTGTTGACTAACTCTGTATCCTGTGAACTACAAGACCAATGTAATCCTGCCCAGAAAGGCTGCTCAGTACAAAGTCATGACGGTGTATGATGTGCATGGTCCAGACTTGGTATTACTGCTCTGAAGGGATATTCTCATCTACTTTTTGTTTGTTTGTTTTGGACTATAATGGCAGTCCAATATTTCCTTTACCAGGTTCAAAAGGTGTCCCTTCAAATGTTGAGATCAAAAGATATGGACCCTTTAAGTATGTCTCTTGGTTTTCACTTTCATTAAATAAATAGAAGGGTTTTTTTTTAATATTGAACACTTTTTTAAAGAAAAATGTAGTAAAGTTCCAGTTTTCATATTTCCACTCAGTGTTCACAGCAGTTAAGAATCACTCCATTGTATTGGGTATTTATTTATTTATTTTACTGTTGCTTAATAACTTGTGAGCTGCAGTATTATTTCTTTGTCTAATACTGCAATGAGTTCCCTAATAACAATAAAGAAAAACTGCCACATCAGATTGTGTAATAGCAAGGGTCACCACACAACCATATAACTTTATTCCATACAGTAACTGAAGAACTCTCTTTAGCTCTTACTTGCTTCTTCTCCAAAAGAAGTAAGATAATTAAAACAGCATACAAATTAAAACAACTGTAGTGTGCAATAGTACTTGACATCAAATCCAAGTGGCATTAAATAATCTTCCCATGAGTATCAGGAGAACAGTAACAGATGTATTAGCTACTGTAAAGCGCTCCATTGTGTTATATGGCTCCCATGTGAGACATTTAAATCAAATTACGCTGTAAATCAGTCTTCATTGAATGCAAATAAGTGTAAGTAAACATTCATGAAAAGAAAACACGTGTTCTCACGGTTTTGATTTTAAACATCATTAATACATTATAATAAAGATGTCAGTGAGCAATAAAAAATAAAAGTGACAAATGTCTATGCAGCCTCGCATATCCCTTTGTTACCTTCAAATTTTATCCAGTGAACAATGGTATCATCAATAAATGAATCATGAGTCATACACCCGCGCCGACTTCACGAAGAATAATATTACCATTTCTCAAGTTTCTCTAATATGTGTGATATTCTAACCAGTCATTCCCTTTAAAATGGTAAATGAAGAACTGCTGGTTTTTAGAGATGTCCTAGCTCTTTCACAGATAAAAATAAATGAGCTATTACCCTTCCACAAATGGATTCAATGTCAGTACTGACAGAGTCTGACACTTTATGTAAAATACAAACACAACTACAGAGTCGAGATCAAATTTGTCTGTTTCCACACGCACACACTCTTCCTTTAAATATCACTTTTCAGCAGGAATATTCATTTTAAACCAAACACTAAAAAAACTCTCTCTCGCCATGCATTAGCGTTCACAGTCACCTGGCTCATAACAGCAGAAACGGTTCATAAATATTGATGACTAACTGGTTGACTGCAGGGCTCGTCCTTCCTCGCCCGGCCGTCATTTACTTCTAGGCAAAGGAGGACGTGAACAAAAGGGACGAGGAGTGAAATAGGAACGAAGTAGCAGCCTTGACTGAGAATGTTGATGGAGCTAATGCATACATACGGCAGTTAACGGTCGCTCTTTTTTCAACTTGCCTGACTGTCTTTTTGTTCCTATTCTGCTTCTGTTATGAAGATTCAGAGGAAATACATATATTTACATAATCAAGACGCACACAATCCCTGTCACCTAGTTAGCCTTGTGGACAAAAAAATGATAATATAACCTCTGTACATACTGGAGCATTCAAGTGAACATTTGCATTCATTTTACTTAACAGTTGGTGCAATGTCACAACACGGCAAAAACAAACTGACAGCGTTCCATTTAAATAAATTAAGCCTCATGTATCCAACAATATAGCAAAGAGTGGGATTAACAAAGTTTAGCATCATTTATAAACTATCATTACATTCACAATCCCTTAGCCAAAAACACAATAGGCACCACAGCAGGTCACATTTCAAAAATTACTGCTACCATCAATAGAAACAATTTATACAAAAAGCACATTAGTATGATTTACATGTGTCAGCAAACTGTAGGAGCAATGTAAGCTACAACCACATATCAAACTATGAGAGCAATGTTAACTGCAACCACAAATCAAAGCTGTCAGAGGACTGGAAGCGACAACTACAAATCAAACGGTGGGAGCAATGTAAGTTACAACCACCGATCAGAGTGCAAGATGGCGGGGCTTGGTCCTGAACAGTGAAATAATTTCATCATAATTCAAAGTGTTTGTCAGCTACTTTCTAATCGAAAGAATAGATAAACAGTTCAGCCGGCCTGTGTGCATAGTTGTCCTGTTGCTTCTTTTGATCCAGTTGGAAAAATGTCTTTGGGACAGGAATTGAGGACCTCGATTAGTGAAGGACAAGAATGACCCCCACCTTTTTTTTCATTAGCTGTACACATACAATCAGGTCAGGGGCTTCAACTCTGTGACGGAATGTGCCTTTTAGTATAACTTGTACCCCATCTTTACTGTCAGACATCACAAAGGCACCGTCAAAATTGAACCTGACTACTGACCAAGCAAAAGCTACCATGGCTTTAGGCTGAAGCAAATGGAAAACTGGCCCAAGTACAAACCATTGGTTGCTGCCACATGTTGCTACATCCATCCCTATATGGGTCAATGACGTAATGCAACCCAGTGTCCAATTGGTGTAACCAGTGTTCTTTCATAAAAATCTGATTATATACAGGACAATGAATGTGAACTAAAATGTGGAATAACAATAATCCACTTTTGCAATGCAACACTATGTTTTGTAACAAAAACCCATCATTTGTCAAAGATTTTTTGTAGGATATATCCTGCTCAATATTGACAAAATGCATTACAATTTTAAAGTAGAACGATTCCAGAACTTTTCTTTTCATTTAATGTTTTAAAATGAAGAAATTATTTGTATAAGTACACTTAAATACACTGTAGGTAGATCAAATATTTAATATTCATCTTTTTTTTGTGGTTACACTATTTGACATTTTCAGGAGCATTCAGTCTTACTTTTGGTTAAAAATGGTGCAAGTGTCATTTAAAATTACATGTACATTTTAACAAACCTGATGCTGCTTTTAAAACAATTTTTAAAGATATTTTTGAATTGCTCATCTTGCCGATCCTTATTTGTCACTGACCCATATACAGTTTATGCTGGTTTTCGATAGCAGGGCTTGAACCTATGTGGTGTCAAATTTTTCATACTCCTTGGTACCATCTTTGTGAATGAATCTTGCCCCGAACAAAGTGGAACAGATCACCTGTTGTAGGGGTGTTGATTATGATAATGTTGAAATTGTAAGCGCATATACTTCATCATGGACAGGTGGCATTAATTAGGGCTGAAATGAGCAATTACTGACAATTTTGTGCAGTTAACAGTAGAACCACCAGGTGTCACTATATACCTAAAAGCGCCAACGCCCATATACCTATTTCACAACTGGTCTGACTGACCCTAATATATGACATCTCCTCCTAGAACCTTCATACAGATGCACATCTGATCTTTAAAGTTTTGCAAACAGTCGTAAATCCCCAGCAGCAGCCAACTGACAATCAAAGCACAACTTCTCTACAGATTGTCTACAATATCTCACTTCCGATGCTGCCTCCTCTGTATAGTGGCATTGTGAGCGCTGGTCGATTAGGCTTTAGCGCTAAGCCCACTCGACAAAGCCCATTCCCCATTTGCCTGAAATATGCTAATCCGGCTTACTTGTCTTTAACCATATGAGATACTCTCTGGCTCTGCTGGAGGGAACACAAATGGGATGCTGGCCGTTGTAGTAATTTCATCAATGCTATCCAGTATATGGACACACAGTCACATGTGCCAGCACAGTTCACAGACACTCCAGCTCATGAGAAGTATATGCATCAGGGAGGAAGGCTACAGTGTTTTCCTTTCAGTTAGTGTTAAGCATTGTCTTAAGATTGGTGTGATAAATTGTAATGGTTATTTTGGAATAAATTTAATTTTTAACAGATCTTTGTATCAATTTGCTATGTTCACTGTTCCAGGATGTTTGTGTTCTAATGCACCCATTTGTTGAATCTGATCTGCAGCACAATACAGTGCACGGCTTACATAGGACAATGGATGTTCTTCGGATGAAAGCGCTAGAGGAAAGTGCTGTCTGACAGACACCTACATTGATAAGCCGATATGCTATTCCTGACTGCTTCTCCAAACTTGGGGCTTGTGTGTGTTACAAACATATGAAACAGCTCATGACAAAGAGGGCCAAATATAATAGGTTTGCAAAAAAAATAACCAATTTATTAACAAAACAAACTAACAATTTCTAACCAAAACTGATTGGTGAGCCAAACTGAACAAAAAGAAAGGAAGACATCCAGACCAACCCACAAAGGGCCGTAGGATCTGAGCTCTTTCCTCTAACCTGAAATCACATCAAAACTAAACCAAAGAGAAATAAAGCTTCAAAAACGAGACTCCCAGACCCATGAAACAGACAGAAAACTAACAAAGACAAAGAACTTACATATAACACAAACACACAACCCCCCCCCCCCCCCCCCCCCCCCCCCCCATTCTATGTAGGTCCTGTCAGGGCCACCGTGCAAGAAGCACAAAACATATAAATGGAATGTCATGCTATACAAATCCTATCCAGCAGGGGGAAAGTATTTAACATTAGTACCTCATACAACCCTATGTCAAAATTTATGAACTACCCCAACAATATATGTGCACTTCAGCTGAACATGTAATATGGTTTCAAAAGATGTATGTGTTTTGAAAATATGTGGAAAAGAGTTTACTAATTACTGACAAGATAGTTAGGAAGATGTAGATTGATGTAATAAATTCACTTTCATTCACAATTTCATGAAATTACTCACTAATTGAGTAATTGTTTAATGATGCTTTTTTACTCCTACTCAAATAGTTATTCTTCTGAGCGCTTCTACTTCTACTTGAGTAAATATTATTATAAGTAATCATACTTTTACTTGAGTACTGTTTTTGTTTACTTTACCCTCAACTGGCAGTGACACCTTAAGTAACTTTATGGCCAGACCCTGTGTTGATTATTTTTTGTAATTTCCACTTCACAGTATTTGATGGTGATACTAGACAAAGACAGGAAGGGCAGAGGAAAGAGAAGAGATTACAAACTCAAAGGATCCAGATTGGATTTGAACCATTAAGGACTTATCCTTGATACATTGTATGTACTCTACCAGTTGCGCCCCAGTCCCTATGTTAACAGTATCCCAATTTTCAGGTCAGTGTCAATCATCTACTTTCAGTAATTTTCAGTACTATACTGGAACATGTCCTTGTTAATAATAGGTTTGTGACTTAATGCCTCACATTGACTTCTTCTGCTGGAAACCCTCTATAAGCACACACATTACCTTTAACTTTGTTGCGAGGTGTGTATTGTCAGTAGCGTATTTAATAGCAAGAGTCAGGTGACCATCTTTTTTGAGTAATTGTTATGGACAATGTTTTTAATTCCCCACACCCCCCCAGGGCCAGAGTGCCTCATCTTCCTGTTGTGCTTACATCACTCATGCTGTGCTTCACCAAGGCTAGACACAATCATGAGCACTGAAACGTGGCCGCCAGGCACCGGTTCATGCCCTAGTATATTATTATATAATAGTACTTTATCCAGACTGCCAATGCCATGAGAAGTTTGCAGTGTCGTGCACAGGGAGTCAGACTTTTAGTGTGGTAGTGAAGCTATCTAGCAGGGGGAGGGTTGAACAAACTGGCAAACTGAGTTCTTCATAATAACTTAATCATATGGCTCCTCTAGGCTGGTCCAAATGGATTCTGATAATGAAATTGTAATTACATGGTTTGGCCACTATGTAAAAATAGCTTCCCAGCCTGGTGATGTTACTGGGGGTTGAAGAGGTAAGCCTAGAACAAAATCCTTATATTGCGATTCAATACTAACATGATACTTGGGTGCTGATTGGATTCAGAATTGATTCTTGATTCAAAACTGATTCTTGACAGAATGAATAGAAAAGGTGGTCTCTTGCTCCAGTATACTGTGTGCCAAACCCTTTAGGGAGACTGGGGTAAGATGAGCCATTTTTCATATTTAGGATCACTACATCAAGGCAATCATAGTTTTGTCACTAACTAATATATCTACATATATTTTAGGATGTTGTGCATCCCTTCAAACAAACAGAATGAGTGTAAACATAACTGTTTCGATAATATAGCATGTCCAAAAAAAAGTGGTCTCGTGGCACAACTTACCCCGTGTATGGGGTAAGTTGGAGAGCATAGGAGCAGGGTAAGTTGAGCCGTATCCCTCCTCCCCACCTTCTCCCTCCCTAAATAACAGTCACTTCTTCACATTCATGTGTATTTTTAATTATTATACACAATTCAACAGGTACAATACCCTTTTTTAAAAAATTGCTATTGCATATTACTGCTAAACAGCTGTTTTGTAAAAAAAACATTTTAACATGAAAATGCCTTAAAGTGAGCTTGGGAAGAGACATAGACTGTATATAAGAAATGGATGTAACATCCGTGACGTCACCCATTGGTTTGTGGACTGCTGCTCGGAATCCAATATTTTCGGATCTGAGCAGCGCCATCTTGAAAATTTCAGGTGCATGCCAGGAAAAATAAAAACACGGTTTTTACTTATATGGGCATCAGGAGGAGCAAGTGGATGGAGTGGGGGAGGTTGCGAGGGCTGGATCTACCACAGTCTACATCGGCAACCTGGTTGCTAACCAAGTTAGCTGTTACGACTAACTATAACCACAAAACTCTGGAGAAAACTATTTCCTGCAGTCTATCTGTCCGCGCTCCTGAACCTGTGAATCAATCAACCTGTCAATCACGACGTAGCCCTAATGCATACCCTGCTTTATCGTCAAATATAAAATCAGGGAGGCTAAAATTTCAAACTGAACATCATACTGCATTGAAGAAGGCTTTAAACTAGCGATTGAGACCATAAACACATTTTGAAAACGTTAACTGAGGTTAGAAATCAAGTGAGAAGTTGGTGAATTCTCCATTGACTTGTATAGAGACGGAAGTCCTTTTGAGCACAAAACGGTCGCCCCCTGGTGGCCTTTTGATAGAATGCAGTTTTAAGTTACTTCCGCGTTTGCTTCAATTCAGAGGACCGGAACTCCCCGCCTGGGAAGAGAACATTAACAGCTGTGGTCAGTTATGGACTAGTAAAACATTTGAACAATTTGAACTGAAACTCTCATCCTCTCATCCTTCCTTTCTTCCTCTATCTATCCTCTCTTCTATCCATCTTCGTTAAACTCCTCCATCCATCTTCCTCTCATTCCATCTATCCCCAACCCACTGGCTCAACTTACCCCTGGCCAAATTGCTCAACTTACCCCAGAGCTACCATTTTGACTTTATTAGTCCCCACAGCTAAAATGGTGCACTTTTATGCTAGGTTTATGACCTCATGTTGTAGCTCATAGATACCACAATTGATTTATAAAACAAATTTAAAATTATCTATTTTGGTCTAAACACAATTCTCATGAAACTTATGACAGACTAAATTCACTTTCAAGAGTGAAAAATGTTTTTTTGGAAATAAAGATCTTACCACTTTACCCATGTGGTTGTTACCTTCACAGACTCCATGAAATGATGCCTTCCTCCTAAATATTTGGTCACATGATCAATGTTTTTTTACCGTTTCCTAGCAACAAGGCGTGGCTCAACTTACCCTTTGGCTCATCTTACCCCAGTCTCCCCTACTATGTCCTCCACTTAGAATACACTTAGAATACAACACGAAACATAACAGTTAACTGTATTAATTAATTAATTTATTTGAAAGCATCTTACAGTCTCCTGCCTGGGAATAACAGTGGTGAACAGCCTCTCTGCTGCACTGTTTGCTCTGGGGAAAGCCGTCACAGTACCAGATGCTGAATGGGCGCAGGTTTTTAAGGTGACTGAGCACCAAGTTATTTTCTTCACCTCAGAATATGGTTTAAGTTGTTTCATGCTGCAGTGTGTGTTGTTCCGCTGGTCTGATTTGCTACTGCTGATTGCTGCTCCACTCTGCTAACATTAGTCTATGAGTGACAGTGTAGAAAATCAAAACATGCCTCTTTTGAAGATGAAATACAAGATAATTCTAGTTTGTGTCGCGCATTGGACTGTCCGGGTACTGCACTGCTCTCCACAGTTTAGTTCTGCCTTTTTCATTCTTTCAATATCATGTTATTAACTAACATTAAGGACTTTTTTGTATTTTATTCTGAATCATAGGAGATAAAAATTATGATTCTTATGTGAAATTGATTTTTTCACCCACCCGTATTAAGAGGAGCAATGAGAGAGTTACTTACAAATATATACAAATATTCTTCCCCGGAGTTGTCTGTGCTTTCTCGTCTCACAGGTAATCTGGGCCTGTAGACGTCCGGATGACAGATTCCAGTCCCGGACCTACTAGCTTCAATGTTGATTTTCAATGTGCTTCTCTCTCCTATCCTTCCTCTCTCTCCTCTCTACCCCAACCGGTAGAGGCAGATGTTCTCCCACTATGAGCCTGGTTCTGCCTGAGGTTTCTTCCTGTTAAAAAGGAGTTTTTTCTTGCCATTGTCGCTAAGTGCTTGCTCATGTGGGAATGTTCGGTCTCTTTAATATTAAAACCTGAAGAGTACGGTTTAGACCTGCTCTATGTGTAAAGTGCCTTGAGATGACTTTGTTGTGATTTGGCACTATACAAATAAAGATTGATTGATGATTGATTGATCAGGCTTTCCCAATTATACTTTTTCCTCTATTTTTAGAAAGTTCACACAATATTATTCAAATTTGTGGTTGACACATATCTGTTAATGCTTCTATGGGTTTGGGAAATGGACAGATTTGAGAAAAAATAGTGACCATGAATGCTAACACAGCATTCACACTAAGTATTACTGGCTATTACTTCTGGCTTTTATAACTGTTTTAGTTTTTAATGGCTTTTCTTGTACAGTTTCCACTGTTCTCACACAGTCTGTATGTCAGGCTCGTCTCTACAATTACAGTGCAGGACATGACTTCAGCAGAGCCTTCTTATGCCGACAATGAAATAAAATGAATGATTCAAGTTTTATTTTTCTGAGTCATAAGCATTTCTCTTTAAGACCAGTTTTCCTCCATTCATCCTTGCTCAGAATGAACACATGTAAGGCATTTCTCACACATGCCCCAAGCAGGAAAAGCACAAGTGGAACTAATAACATTAACAATAGCATCCTTCAACTGAAGTGCCTCAATAAGCAAAAGACCATTTTCACACTTGGGCAGTTTTTTGACCAGAAGTAGACTGGGAGCAGGCAGTACTTCTTGTATTTACAAGTACTTGTAGTCAAAAAACACAAAAACAAAGGTAGGATCCAGAAACCAGACCCATGTCATTATGTGTATTTTTATGTAAATCTGGTTTCAGATGTAAAACACTTTACTTTCTTTAACACATTTATCAGCCTTTGCAGCAGTATGTGTTGTCTGGGTGATTTCTACATCGTAGTGGTTATTTCTAATGTGCACACAACGGTTACTTTTAATAAAATGTAATGTAGATCATAGTTGGTTACATTAGCTGTATTGAGTTACAACAGCCCTGTCAACTGTGATGTAAATATTTATGTGCTATGCAGACCATAGACTGTATGATGCAGACCTTTTGCAGTTCTCAGGACCTGTGTCTCCAGGGTCTGAAACCACTTGCTCATTCACTCAGTCACTCTCAATATAAAAGATACTCAATACACACATGGCAAAATGTCAAGATAGCTTATATTGGGCATTGTCAAATGAAGCAATTTTCTGGGAACAAATTCAATCACTGTTTAGAAGCGAATTATGACACTCCTTACATTTACAAAACTTTATTTTTACATCACGCCAACTTTGTCACCATCTTCTCTTGCTATCATGACATATTCCTGTGAAAAAGGCCAGCTGGTGTCAGTGATAACACTAGCACAGACAGTTATTTCTACAGGTAGTGACAGATGAACTGTGTATGTTACATTTTCATTAAGTTTCTCTCTCTCTCTCTCTCTCTTGTTAATGGTTTCTTCACTTCCCTGTTGTTTCCATTTTGTGGACTGATACAATGGAAAAAAATAGAATTAGGGCTCGAAGCTCTATCCACAACCATGAAAAGCAAGCAAGGAACGAAAACGATACTTTCTGTCTTCTCTGCTCCATTTCAGTACTTGGTACTAACTGTCTTCAACATGCCAAAACAGCAGTCTTACCTTTTTCTTCTGAGAAAAGGTAGCACAGTAAGCAGGCCCAGAATGGTGCTGCAGGATGGCAGCAGGGTTCCATTTGTCTTCAGAGCGAGCCATTTCAGAATGTAAAAGTGTGGAGCTATAGAAAACTCTACTGTGTTGGTGATCTCCAGCAGTGATTTCACCTTCTGTATATCCAAAAAGGGAGGGCTGTCCGCATCAAAGGCACACTTTTCCTCAACCAGCTGGCTCTTCTGTTCACTAAATGTTGCATTCATCTAATTTCCTCTGTCCTGCTGCTGCTGGCCTACAGTGCTCTCCACCATGTACTGCTTCAGGTGTGTAGGGACTTGGCACATTCTCCTACTTGTTGGAGGAACTGCTGTTTCTGATGCTTCATGTGGCTTGGAAATCCAAGTCACTTCTGAGCTTCTCCATGCAATCTAACGCACTTTTCACAACCTTCACTCCACTGTAGAGGTCTGTTTATTTATCCTTTAACACTTTGGTGGATCAAAAATGGCGAGAATTCTGTTGACCATTAAGTAAACCTTGAGTGGGTGTAATTGATTGCTTTTACCAACCCTGCTGCCCCTACTTTCAGTTCTGTGAATTGAAGGTCACTGCTGGAACTGAATAATAGCATTGTAACTGTTAACAATGACTGACATGGTAGCAAGGTGACTTCCCATCTCTGGTCCTGCAGCCACATTTGGCTTTTTCAGATACTGGTAAAGATGGCCACACGTTGATAAAGGCTTATAGTGAATTCTTAGCTGACATGGCGTGGATAACCACCAGATACAGTTGATGGTTGAAGCAATGCACCTATTGGATTTCTCATGGGATATTTTTCTATAGACCCCCCTTTCTGTGCTCAGAATTAAATTAAAGAGACATATTCTATATGAAAAGTGCCTTGACATAACTTTTATTGTGATTTGGTCTAACATCAATGTACAAGCAGAAAATATATTGTACTAATTCTTAAATTATGTTACTAGTTACTGTAACCTGGCTCCAGATGTCTCTGCAGAGGTATGGCACAGGCTCTGTGACAATTCAAAGACCCGGGGTTGGTTGACAGTGTTTAGGCCTGCTGCTCACTGGTTAGTCATGTGCTACTCTACTGCTGGCTGGCTGTCCCCACAGTCACCTGGATATCTCTTTCTATCTCTGGTTAACATTCATTGTAGCAGTGTCATAACACAATTGACTACTTGTCGGTATCTCAGTTGTCACTGACAGTGCACCGACACAGCTCTGTGTGACTACAAAACGTTTGTAGATTATTGTGGTTTGCAGATAAGTTTTGACATTGTGTTGTCATAGCTGTGATCTTCATCCATCAATCCATTTTCTATACATGCATAACCTCTGTCAGGTTGAAAGATCGATGAATAAATGTCCCTGCTCACATAAAAAAGCAATACTTGAAGTGTTAATGTGGAGCTTGACAGCGTAGGTTTTATTAATTTTAACCTTCTGATATTCATCCATGTTATACTGTAAATCATGCCCAGGTAGCCAAAAATGTTAAGCCCAATAATGGCCAAAATAATTACCTGGCCCCTGTAAAGTTGGCAGTCTCAGAATAAATGACACCACAGAACTGGCTAAGCGTGAGTTTGAGTGCTGAAGTTTAACTTGCATTGCAGACAGAGTAGCAATCACACCAACAAAAGGGCCAGAGCTTGCCCATACAAATTAGCCCAAGTTAGTACACCAATGTTGCCTGGTCCATATCCTGGAAGGCAGTTGTCAGGCCATAAAAAAAGTAAAGCTATCTCCCCATTACTGACCCTGTATATAAGTGGTGCAGCACAGCATCCTCGGCTCTCCACCTGATTTCCATCCTCACCACCACTCCTGCCAGGGCCACCTTCAGGTCTCTGGAGTCTCTGTATATCAGCACCTCTCTTGTCCGTGTCACCTTAAACTCTTCTTCCAGAAACTTCAAAGGCAACCAGAGCTTCATGCTGTTCCCATAGAGGGCGATGTTGCTGAGGTTTCTGGCAACATCAGCCGTCTCCTGAGACTGCCATTTACCTTCCTCTCTATAGTGGAGATGGTGACTTCATAGACAAGTGATATCCTTGTCAGTATACCATACTGGTATATCAATGCCTTGTACATACATGGGGGCCTGTCCGGTTGACTGATCTCAGCCAGCTGTTCAGTTCCTGTCAGGTTGCCTGAGCAGTTGCGGAGTCTCTGAGGCTGCAGTCGAAGACCTTGCCCAGGCTCTTCACTGGCGTCTTTGAGATGGATGTGATTGGTGTCCCTTCAATGCCAGAGCTGAACCTGTCCATGACTCTGCCCTGTTTCAGCACAAGTGATCTAGATTTTGATGGCTTGAAGCCCATCAGAGACCACCAAAAAAGGCTTTTCCAGTTGTTGAAGGATCCACCTGCATGCTGGTACAGGCCCTAATCAGAGGCTGATGTGTCCCTGATTTGGTCTGAGAGCCCCTGCACTCTGGCTCTGCAGACTTGATGATGATGTTCATTGCCAGGGCAAATAGGGTCACAGGCATGTTGCAGCCTGTGATTATCCCAGCATCCAGATTGTTGCACTCTAATGTAACTGATCTGGCAGAGACTCTCATCTTGGACTGGTCACAGTAATCCAGGATCAGGTCTGCAATGTGGTGTGGCACAGGGTGCTTGGTCATGGTCATGTGAACCAATTTTAGGTTTTTTTACCTAGTCAATAAATATGGGTCAATCCCCCACAACAATAGGAACTGGGGTAGTTTGGTGGTAAGTTATTGCTTAGTTTAAACCAGGAGAGAGAGGAAGAATCCTACAATGTTGTGTATGTGTGTGTGTGTGTGTGTGTGTGTGTGTGTGTGTGTGTGTGTGTGTGTGTGTGTGTGTGTGTGTGTGTGTGTGTGTGTGTGTGTGTGTGTGTGTGTGTGTGTGTGTGTGTGTTTGTGTAGTACAGTAATTAACACAAATCCAGCCACAAAGTAGTCTGTTGCTACACTGATCAAAGACAAGCTCGTATGCTACTTCGTACTGTGATTCTGCTACATGTCAAATATTCAAATTTTCCAACATGATGCATTTTTATAGATCATTAACAACACTGACAGGAGCCATCCTGCTTAACGAGTACAGTTAATTTTGATACCTGAATTGAATTTTGTCATTCAACTCTGTACTAAAACTTCATCATCTTGAACACATAACCTTCTCCAAAAGTATGGTATTGACACTTTGACTAACAAACAATTTTCACCACTGCACATTCTACAACAGTGTGAATTAATGCATTAATGACTCCTTTGTATTTAGTGACAAAAACCTGCATAGTTGAATTGCATAAGTGTGCACATGTCCTGTTTTGGAGTAGACAGTTAGACAGAAAGTGATGTAGTACATGTCAGCAGTTCTTTATTTCTAGAACAGCATTGAGGTTTTGTAAAAGCTCAAAGGACATACAACCAATTAAAACTATGGTGTTAAAGTGTTCTTATTTTGTTAAATTGATTATCATTGTATGCAATTTAGGCACATTGGTGTACTCAATTAGCTTCATCCTATATAGCCATTCATTTCTACACATAGACACCACACTAACTACAAACTGAGATTTGTTTTGCATGATTCATTACACAAGAGCCCATTGTGGATTTATTGTCCCAACACTAGTGCATATCCCAGATATGACTGTACCAATACCTTAAATGACTTGCTATCATGGGCAATTCAATATATGTTTAATCGTCACAGACACTAACATTTGTCACAAGTCAACAATTTGGAGGCTGGAAAAGGCCTGTTCAGTCATAGCAGAAATACCAAGACCTTATTACAGTACATAACATACAACTGTGGATAGGATCCATACCACACACACATTTTTAAACATTTTTTTTACACAGTTTGGGTTAATATAGCACCAACTTAATACTGGGTTAATGCTAACCAGAAGGCCACTAAAGACTAGGCATTGTTTTGACCCAGTAGTTTTTCTATTTTTTATTTATTGTTGGGTTATTTTCCCAAACTTTTTTAAATCTTTTGTTTTTATCAAATGGAGAATAATAGCAACATCTGAGCAGAACACTGATATAGAAAAATGCATTGTTTGGTGGCCCTTACCAAAAAGTGCATCACCATCTAGTTTATCAGTGGTGGGGACTTTGGCCAAGCTGTGGCCTCTGGAAACATTGTGTGCGTGGTCTCATTTCTGAGAAAGAGGGACACACTGACATGGCCGAGACCACAGATGAACCCTGTAAAAGCAACATTTTATTATTTGTTTTTTGGATGTTTAAACTCAGGATTAGACAGGGATTATACAAGAAACATGTCGGTGAAACAGCAGTGGGATGAAGTTTAGTTATGTTTTTCATTTCCATAGATGGATGGATGGTGAGGAGCTGCCCAGCAAGGACATTGAAGCCGTAGTGACGCCCCCAGCAGCATTTCAATGTGGATCCATGGAGCCCAGGAAATGCTGCCCCAAACAGTGGCCATGTCCTTGACAGACGCTGTGCTATGCAATTAATAATATAGCAGATGAATTAAAACAAAGATTAGATCTGGGTGGTATAAAAGCCGGCCATCTGAGGCATCCAGACTCCAATGTCAGCATTTCAGTGGCTTAATGGTGCACAGCACAACTAAGCACGCACAAAGTGGGCATCTTTGTAGCGCCTTTCTGCACTACTCTTCAGGTTTGCAAAGAAGGTGAGTCAGCATCTGAGGAAGTAACCACTGTTACTTTTATATGCCATATGATCTAGCTGCTTAAACTCTCATGATGCATGAGCATAATTTGCATTTCCAGTATGTAACTTACACAAGTGTGGTGTGGAAACTTGAAGCTTTGAGTGCAAATACACTGAGAATGGAATTACAGTAAAGTAGAAGACATTGTGTACGATTTGCATAAAAAAATAATGTTTCAAAGTTGATTAAAACTCAAAATATGGGCAGGTTTACCTTTGTTATTACAGAAATAATTGATATAAACTGACGTTCAACAGCTCCGGATACCAGTTTGTTTGATTTGACAGTCTATTGTTGTATTGTTGTTGTATAGTCTGTGTATTAACAGACCTTTATGTCATTAGGTTCCAGTCCTGTGTTATATTTTGGTAATATGGTGATTCCTTTTCTTTACATTTGGATCATTGATCATCCCTTTTTAAGGCTTACATGAACAATTTAAAGTTTTTAAATGCTTTGTCTTCAGCTGTCATCACCAAACTATGCTGAGCTACTTTCACCACTAGATGGTAGCACAGACCTCCACATCAACACACTCACTCTGGCTGAATGAACTAGAAGCTAACAGACATACACAGGCTGGCCATGCTTTGCATTTCTGCTAGCAGCTGGTCATCACTCACAATAGCGCTCACTGAATGGTAACCAACAGGCACAAGCACACAGCATAATATATTGTGTGTGTGTGTGTGTGTATCTGTGTGTGTGAGAATATACATCTATATATATATGATTGTTAGTGCCATCCCATCTGATTCCGCTATAGAATGTACTAGACAATAAATCCACTAAAGCCTAGTTTATCCACTCTCTCAGGTTGATGCAAATCTTTATTGTGTGATGTCTGTACATGATTGTAGCACCAGGATAGAAAGACAGAGGATAGCACTTGTAAAGGAAGTGGAGACATAATGCCCCCTAGAGGTTGTATGTGTTGATTGCACCCCACTAAAGTGTCATTTCTGATTATTTGTCTGTACTTTTGTCTGCCTTTCTAGTTTAATTTATCCTAAGCGTTGCGCTAGAGGAAAGACCATCATGGTATCAAAATTAAGGATTTTTCCACTTTGGAGAAGAACTTTGGTGGAACATTTGACTGTGTATTCTATAAGATTATTAGATATTGTGTTTGCATAGTTGAGTGGTGAAAATGACATTAGCAAGTATAATTTGCTCAGTCTGTCCACCAGCCCATGCGGGAATTTGTGGTCTGATTGTGGCAGTAGGGTTAGGTAGACATATCGGAATCTGATGATGATGATGATGATGATGATGATGATGATGATGATGATGATGATGATGATGATGATGATGATGAGCTATACCTGAAGGACTGGGCATCATTAAAATCATTAGGAATCATGTGAATATCAATACCACTCTAATAGCAGTGTGCTGTCATTCAGATGATAACCACTGTCATTCTGACAAAATGAATTCTGCAAATGACAAATGGCCAGTCTTCTGAATGTATTGATTGTTGTGATACCTCATAGAAATCTTTGTGTGTGTGTGTGTGTGTGTGTGAGGATGAGTAAAGGGTTTGAACGGCTTGATCTACAGCAGGTTGAGGTGAACATGAGAAGGGTCAGAAATCCAGCGTCTTGGGTTTCCTGTTAATCGCTCTTAAAGGAAGTGTTCAGAGGTTCCCACACACACAGGACAATGAGGCCAGTCTTGGCCGCTGGAATGCTGCTAAAGCTACCTGCCATCCATCTATCCATCCATGCAGCCATGCATCCATCGTCCACATGTCTGCCCTCTTTCATGACTCTCCTTGCCTCATATTTTTATCTCTTTTTCTGCAAAGCCCATTGGTCATTATAATATTCACACTTAAGTACATTTCAAAGTGAGAGAACCTTAATTCATTTCAATTACATTAGGGACAGATTCATATACATACATTCTCATTCACCAATGAACTATATGGTGATTAAACCATTCCTTTTTTACCTTTGTTAAGTTTCAGTGGTTGCCAGTCACCATAAATAGACAAAGAAAAGGGAATTGGACTCAAACTATCATCATCAACATAAACAATGAAGACGTCACAATTGTGGTCACTATTTTGGATGACAGTGTAAAGATGTCAGATCCTCTACTTATGTAAAAGAAGCAATACTAAATGAAAACAACTTCAAGACATGCATCCAAAGTATTACATAGAAGCTAAGCTAAGTTTAACTAGAGTGTAATCATCATATTATTAGGCTAATTTGTATTTATTTATTTATTTTTTGGCTAACCTTGAT
Source organism: Scomber scombrus (assembly GCF_963691925.1). Taxonomy (NCBI): domain Eukaryota; kingdom Metazoa; phylum Chordata; class Actinopteri; order Scombriformes; family Scombridae; genus Scomber; species Scomber scombrus. The sequence goes on along the minus strand of NC_084970.1, from coordinate 3,539,891 downwards.
ACAACCCGAAATAAGGTTAATCTCTCAATAAATTCCCACTTAAATACTACTTGGAATTTGACCTCCTCAAACTTGTTTCCTCCTTGGACCTTGGAAGGGGATGAAGTTGTGCCAGAAATCTCTACCCTCTTTAAAAGCACACCCAAATCTCTCCAGTGGTCAATCTTACAATCACGAATTTGACCTAAATCTACCTTTATAATTGTTGGAATAGTTAGTATTATTATGGTTGTCATGGTGATTATTACGATGGTTAAAATTGTTTTGGGTCCTCCTGCACTGGTTAGAGGCGCTGGTGTGTTATCATGGTGGTCATGGCTTCACTGGTTGCTGGAATGGTTATGATGAAATCTTTACAGTATATTGTAGTGGCTATGTTTACAGTTACAACTTGTTGTGATAGTTTATATAGTAGTAATGTAGGTAATTATTGCAATATTCAGGACATGTCTAGGGGTCAAGGATATAAGGGCATCAGATAAGGGGGAGCTTGCGGGCTTGCAGCAGATTTAACAGGGATGATGTGTTTGTAACCACATTAGTCTTCATCCTAGTAAAACATGGGATTACTGTAGCCCCCTGAAGCAAAGACGGCACCTTTAAAACCGTCGCCCATTGCAGATATGCCCTAATCATGATTTTCACAAGCTCAGCGTGGCTAAACTAAGCTATGGCAAGCTCATTATCTCAGAGCTAGCCCTGCAGTAGGCAGTCGGCGCTTGCGCTCAGGCCTTGGGTGACCCTTGGAGGTCAAGGGTCAGCGTCCATGGGTCACAAGAGGGGGCTGGTGGGTCTGAGGGCTGAGGAGGAGAGTCTATACAAGGTGTCTGACATGATAAACGTGGACTAAGAGGAACAATACCGATGGCCAGGCTAACGACCCTTCTGTGATCTTGATCTATAGTTCAGAGTGAGGTATAAATGGAGGGCAGCCAGCCAGCCTCTTTAACTTTTAATGATGAGAATGAATAGCAGAACAAAGGCTATGGGAATGAGCAGTGCTGGACAAAACCAAACCTTTAACTGAAATGAACAAAAATGACCACCTTTGTAGCCTGGAGAATAATTAAGACCCAGAGAAAAAACTAAAACTGTGTTCTGACAACATCTGGATACAGAGTCCCTGAAAAATGACTTCCACTCAGTGAACTGTACTATCCCTTAAGTATCTGGTAAAATTATTTACAAGAGCAACATTTGGAAATCAGGTCATTATCTAAGTACCTTGTGTGTCTAGGCTAGACTGAAAGAAAACTGTTTCCTATATAAACACTGTCATAACACTAACCTCCTTACTCTCTTTTAAAATTAGGGTTAGGGTTAGTTCACAAAGTTCACATTGTTATGATGAGCATTCCTCAGGTTGTAGTCATCTTCTTTCTCATGCTGTCTCCATTAAAGCTAAAATCTCATACCTGTAAAGAATCTTGTCCAGTCACGTGACCTGAGCATTTTTTTACATGGAGAGCTGTCTGGAAACAAGATCTTCAAGTGTCACTGAGGCATCGAGGTGTATTGCTGCTCTGTTACAAGTGTAAATACATAACATAACATAATCTCACAGAAATCATGTATTATATTATGAATTACTTCATTTGGAAATGTGATTCATAAGAATGAAATGCTGTTGAGATTACATTTTTATTCAATATGATGAGGAAACAATATTTAACATAAATGCTAAATCGCACAATGCTGACACCTAATGGTTCAAGTGTTTACAATGGGTTTCATTTGTGTTCCTTAAACATCCTGAAGTCTGAATGTTTTTCATGGTTAAGTTTAGCCACTCACAGCACTCAGTTAAGGTCAGGAAAAGATTATAAACTTGGTAAAATACAGAAAAAGTCAAAAGTGACTTGAAGTGAGACACCACATGTTTACATGTTTATGTGACATTTTACTGAAAGGACAATCTTTACCTACGCTAAACCAACATGCTTTTGTTAGCTAAAGCCCTGGGTACTTGTGTCAAAGTCTTAAAATTTGTACGACAAACCTCCCACCAATGTCAACCTTCCTACCACTTTAATGCTACAAAATGATAGCACTGTCTTTAGAAGAAGAGAAAATGTTGTCTGTTAAAATAATCCACAAAGCAACCACTTTGTGGCAAAACATATACGCAGTGTATGAACATCATTTCTAGGAGACATGATTACAAATTACCTTCACAATCACAGTTACTAGCTTACAAACCATGTTTCACATCTTTCTAGCAAATGTAAGATTTTCCAAATTCCAAAGACTGCTGTACAAGAAATACTTAATGTGGAATTTTAAATGACCTGTTTTTTAATCTTCTTACTGTAACAGTTAGGTTGGTTTTCAGTGTATATAATAGGGGGGGGGGGGGGGGGGGTATTCTTTGTTATATTTCCTACTTTGTACTTCATCTTGCAGAGTTTCTAATGTCATCCTAACCCTTATGACAAATCCCACCACTGGGCCCCAGACCCTCAGGGGCCTCAAAGTGTGGCAATTAGTTTATGCTAAATACAGTAGAATAAATAACACACTACACATCGTGCAATACGTTTCTTTCCCTTAGCTTAAAAGGACAGGTTCACAGTTTTTTTTCAAGTCTATCTTAAAACAGTACTCACATGTCCATATGTACATTCAAACTGTTTTCAGACATTGTTGTTTTCCTGTCCATACTGGCCATGGTGAGATCCTTTCCTAATATGTTTTTAATGTAAATTATATTTTAAGGAGCTCAAAAGAACAGTAAAACCTGTTTTTTTGGCTGTAATAATTCCTCCTGTTCATACTGACCATTAGAAGATCCCTTCATAATTCACTTACAATGTAAGTGATGGAGGACTAAATCCACAGTCCTCCTTCTGTGTAAAAATGTATTTAAAAGTTGATCTGAAGCTAATATGAAGCTTCAGCCGTCCAAATGAGTCAAATCAAGTAGACATCTTTCAACAGTCTTTTTAGAGCCAAAGTCCCTCTTTTTGTTACTATACTTCCACCACAGCTCAACAGGGAAACACTGTCTGAGGAAACACAAAGAGAGATAAACTCATAAATACATTTAGCACAAAACCGTGATTGTGGATTTTTTCATCCATCACTTAGAGCTATGGCACATTTGTTTTAAGACACACTTAAAAAAGTGTGAACCAATCCTTTAAGTTCAGCCAAAGCTAATTCGAGGTTTCAGCAGTCTGAATTGTAGTGGTTATCTTTCAAAGTTACAGTTACTGACTACTACAGTTCTGTCATAACCATTCTTTCCTCATGACCCAAATGCTCTTCTATAGACAGCTGCTACATCACATGACGTAGTTTCAGAATTATGTAACATGTTAAATTTTGCCTTTTGAAAAAAGACAAACATGATTGACTTGCAATGGTCAACCGGTCAGTGTATCATTGTATAGAGAGAAAGAGGTAGACTGGAAGAAGAGCTCAGAGGAGATAAAGCCATTCTGTAAAAAAAAAAAAAAAAAAAAAAAAAAAGGGAAGAAACTGAGAGGTGGGAGCAAGAGAGAAAGACAGAGGGAGGAGTTGATGGACAGCAAGAGGAGGAAAGAAGGCATACAGATTCTGTAGGCTGTGAGGCTGTGTGTGCGTGTGTGTGTGTGTGTGTGTGTGTGTGTGTGTGTGTGTGTGTGTGTGTGTGTGTGTGTGTGTGTGTGTGTGTGTGTTGGGGGGGGGGGGGGGGGGGGGGGCAGTGGCTCTTGCAGCTGTCATGAGGGTCAGGCCTCGGATGCCTGTGATCAGCCAACCATGAAATCTGCCCTGCACAACCCTGCCTTGTGCCTTCACTCACACACACACACACACACACACACACACACACACACACACACACACACACACACACACACACACACAAACACACACAATTTCCTGGCTATTATCCATTTTCAAGCATTTTTGTGCTTTTTTCGCTTATGATACTGATTCATTTTTTCACACCTACAATAAAACTTGATGTAAGAAGAAGCATCACTGAGGGATTTTCATGTCCTCTTTTTTAACCACTTGGTAGCAACATATGTGAGTTTAATTACAGTACAATTACACTGCTTCTCTACAGTGACATGACAGCCAACTGCATGGTTCTCCTGCCATAAGGAGCGGAAATTTACCATGAGCTGTACGAGAAAATGCAAGATTTACATATTGAGGACTTGTGTCTGCAGCTGATTGGCTAATGTTGAAATTCCTCGTCCTGTCACTGCCCTGTCTCCCCTTTATGGAAGAAGGTGGGTGTCTGTACTTTTAGGCATTTAAAAACTCATTTCTGGGATGGGCAAAAAAATGCTGATTTTGAAGCTGGAAAAAAAAAATCACTGCAGTTAGGCTTCATACCCCAAATCTAATTCAGTTAAAAAAGAAATAGGTTTAATATTAAAATTTTTATTTGAATGAAAATTTCAAATCACAAAAGCAAGAGTTTTAATGAACTTTGATAAACTAAGTACACAAGTTACTGTCGCAAGTAAAAGTTGGCCTGCCACCGATGATTTTATTGGCTTTTGCTAGCAAGCTTACTCAGTTGTACAAGTACTTTTTACTACTGGTTTCTCACTTGTCAATTTCACACTGGTAGCTAGCATTAGCAGGTAGCTGGCTAGTAGCCCAGTAGCTGTAGAGTGTAAATAACAAACCAGTTGTGGAACAGAGCTGTTGCAATCAACTGCTAACCTCTAAAATTTAGATTGAAACTAGCTAAGAAGCAGACTGATCCATCCGTTAGCTTAGCTGGTAGATTGGTAGTTTTTGTTGTGGCGTGTAAGCAAAATGACAGACCGCTGGTGAACAGAGCTGTTGGAATAATCCACAAACTGTTAGCCTATGTCAACAGTACCATATTAAGAACATTTTCAGCTAACCGCTGTATGTACAGCAGTGTTAGGCAAGTTACTTTTAATTATAATTAATTACTTTCCTTCTTTCTTTTGTATTTAACATGTGTAGAAACAGGAAATGACACGTTTGTGGTTTAACAAGTATGCAGGAAACAGTTTGGAAGGATTTAGCTAGCTAGCTAGCTACCTATATTACTGTAAAGCGTTACAAAGAAATGTTACTGCCCAACATGACAAATATAACACCACTTTTAAAAGTTATGGTTATATTTAAATATAATAAAGTAATATCAAGTATACTACCAATGTCATATCTTTAAAATGTGAGACAATTGTTCAGTTCTTCTATAGATTTTTGGGCAATGTATTTAGTTGTGGTTTAAGAAAAAGGGGGGAAATCGTGGCATGTTGAAAACATGCCAGGATTGGACATAAAGTGATTTTATCTAATTTAATTAATGTAGAAACACTGTAAGTGGTAAGAGATTTCTTTAATACTGTCATATGAAGACCACAAATACATGCCTATAGTTTGAACTTATAGAACACACTCACAATTTAAATCACCAGCTGAATACATTTCTTCATTGTGATGAATAGTATTGTTCAGTTATGTAATCAAAGAGGCTGTAGCATATCTTAGGTGGTCAGGGGATTGCCACTGACCAAAGGGACAGCATGGGCACCAGTCTAACCCCGCATGTTGTTCTGGACAATGAGCCTAAATTGGCTGATGTCTACAAGCTTTTAGTGATAGAAGTCAAAAGCTTCTTCTCTGTATTGAGTTTGCCTGGTTGAAATGCTGATGCCCAGACACCCATGGTGCCAAACAGGCAGCTGAACAGGCCAGGCCACCCAGGGTGCTGCACCCTGCTGCACACACACACACATTCCCAGGCTACAGTGCCATGTTGTCTGTGGAGTGTGCCACCCTGCGCTGATCCTGGCTGTGGAGGTTGGTAGCTTGGCTGTCAGCTTCAAGCTTTGGATGGTAACCCAGACACACACACACACACACGTGCGCCCCCACACACACATACATGCACGCACGTACACACACAAACACATTCCTTGCTTTCAGGTCATGCCAAAACAGCAGTCTGCTCACTCCATGAGGCTGATTGTCTGGCTATTTCCTTTTCCTTTTTCTCATCATTTCTCTCCTCCCATCTTGCTGGTTTTCTGGCTCCATCAGGACAGTGAACAGAAAATCTCTATTAACTCCTCCTCTCTGGGGAGTCAATTAACAGGTAAAAGCTGGGAGGCAGATCATAAAACACTGCATGCCTTCACAGTACAAGAACTATTTGACCCTCACTGGAGCACGTATCTGTTGTTGCTCTTTTGTTGTTGTACGTTTATCAAGATACAGATAGATGCTGAATAAAAGCAAAAACAATGAAAAATGTCTTGTAATGTGTTATTCCATCATGAATGTCCAGAACAGTTTTAGGCCACTGGTAGACTTGCTATTAACTATGGACTATCACTTGTGTATCATGGCTACCTCTAGTTCGGGGAGAGTGTATCAGAAAAGTAAGGTCAGCAGCGTGTGTTGGTCAAAAGGAAATATAGTATCGCCTCGATGCTCTTTGTCTAAAACCTTGATTCCACCAAGCTCAACTACGATGCGGTATTGTTTGGTTCTCTGCATGGTGTCATACCCACACCAGGAGCATTTCAGAAGCAGAGCCTTTTGCTCCAGTAGCGCCAGATACAAGAAAGTTACCCCTCTACCTGGAGAGGAAGTCAGGGACAGTTGTGTCTTATACATTCTTGTGATTTTCCACTTCCAATAAAGATGAAAGATATTTCCTCATTTGGTTTGCTTTTAAATCTACTTTTTCTTGTTTTTGATTATATTTATGCTCATTTTAGCTCATTAGTAGACTCTACTTTGACATAATGTTATTTCATTTATAATTTAGTTTATTTATCGATCATTCTTTGCACAGGTGGCAAGTGTAACAGATGTATTGGATGAGATAAATGATATAACATAATATTAAATATTAACAGTACATTTATAATAATAAATAGTATTGTCACCTCACAATGTGATCATTTCAATATCATCATCAAACAATGGACATTAACAGCAGACAGATCAACATTATATATATACTACACCACAATTTAATCATAATCAATTACCACCATAGTGACCACAACAATTACCTCATCCTTCCCCTACCATTCAAGGCTGGGGTGGCTGCTTGTGTTCAGACAAAATTTCACATTTTAAAAGTTTGTAGTTTTATAGAAACTTTAACTCAAGTCAGAACGTTGTATCAGTTTGATAAACATGGTATGTAAGCACCTTCGGGTTAGGATTTTTTGAGTCATGCCTGGCATTGCTTCAAAGGAAACCCTGATGATGGAAAATGAATAAATAGTTGACACGGGTAACTGCAGTTAAACCACAAAGCACAGAAGTAAAACAAGCCTCAAAATGGTCAACACTATGGATAATTCCCAGAAGCAGAAGCTGGTTCACCTTTCTCTGAAAGAATCAACAAACACATGGCTGATTGACCCAAACCCACACACACACACACACACGCACACACACACACACACTGCATATGTGCCTCTAGGACACACCATATGTGACCTCTGCGGTCCCTCTAGCCTGGTGACTGGGAAGTACAATGTTCACTTAGAAGCATGACACCTAGACAGGCATAAATAAACACCAGTGGCCCCTTTAACTGAAACACAGAAACAGACACAAACACACGCACGCACACACACACACATACACACACACACACACACACACACACACACACACACACACACACACACACAAACACACACACAAACACACACACACTCAGGTAAGTGGTTTCCGCTGCTGGTGGTTTCCTTCAGTTGGAGCAGGGGTCAGGCAGGTCAGAGGGATGTTGGGATAAACTGCTTCTCAGATTCTGAACTGAGATTAGGGAGGGAATGCAGATGTGGGAATTTCATCTGTCCTGTGTAGTTTGATAATGTTACGGGTCGGATCAAAGGACTGAAACTCACATATACACATACAAAGCTGCTTTATGTGACACATAATTGCCTTCATGATAACCCGAAACAAACCATTTTACACTTTATTTTTATTTTTATTTCAGACTGAGAGATTTGTTTGACAGAAATTAAACTGTTGGCAACCCTGTAAAATGTAAAATTATGTTATATTACTAGATTTCAGCATTGAAGTACTTCGATTGATGATTTTGCATAGGTATAATATATAACCAAAACACATAGTATTGGGGATTGTGACAAACTTTCAGCGCAACAGAGACAAAGAGCATCCCCTAACTCTACGTCATTACAATATAATAGATTTCTGTATTTCTCGCTTTCCCCCCGATAGCTCTTGTACTATGCTGCTCTGTCTTGTCTGTCCGTGCGCTTTCAATGACTATGTTTTCACAAAGCAATGTTATCAGTTATGAATTTGTTTTTTTACTGTGTGAGAAAATCGATGTGTGGCATGAGAGTTGGCAGCCGTGTGGGTATTTCAGGTTTTCCAGTACTGGGTGTTGCACATCTCTCATGCCTTTATAATGTAGGACACTCTAACCATGTGTGTGCATCAAATGGTAGTCAATACATTTATGCTTCATTATCCTCCCAAAATATTAGGCTGCATACCAGGCATGTCCAAACTGTTCCATAAAGGACCGTGTGTCTGCAGGTTTCTATTCCCACCAATCAAGAGCACACAATTCAACCAACCAATTGTCTGAAGACTGAGATCAGTTGATTAAATGAGTCAAGCCTGGTGTGCTCCTGTTTGGTTGAAATAACAACCTGCAGCAACAGTTGTGTTTCCCCCCCGCTGGCCCCGCCCGCGGGTTCCAACTCGACCAATGATGTCATGGATTTTTGAATCACTTTTCTTGGCTCGATGAAAGTTTTACAAATACAAAACTTCCATAGATTGATAATTCATAATAGAAAGCACATTATTGATCTTGTTTGGAGTTTGAGGTGTCCTCTCAACAGTTTTACAAATGTCTCTCATTCAATGATAGTTTATGGGGCCACATGACGATTTTTCGCTGCAATACCAAGTGTGGCCACTAGAGAAAATTGGCTGCAAGGTTAGCTAAGGCTGCGCTCATTTTATGCCAGCAGTATGTCAGTGCTGTGTTTAACCCTCCTGTCGTCCTCCCGGGTCAAATTGACCCCGTCTGTTTTGACTGTTCCTTCATTCCTCCCTTCCTTCCTTCCATCTGTCCTTCCTCCCTCCTTTTCTCTTTCTTTCCTCCCCCCTACTTTCCTTCTTTCGTCTATCCTTCCTTCCTTCCTCCCTCGCTCCTTTTCTCTTTCTTTCCTCCCCCCTACCTTCCTTCTTTCCTCTGTCCTTCCTCCCTTCCTCTTTTCCTTTCTCCTTCCCTCCCTCCTTCCTTTTTTCCTACCTTCCTTCTTTCCTCTGTCCTTCCTTGCTTTCCTTCCTCCCTTTCTTCTTTCCTTTCCTCCCTTCCTTCCTTCCTCCTTTCCTTCCTTCCTTCCCTCCTTTCCTTCCTTCCTTCCCTCCTTCCTAGCTCCCTCCTTTCCTTCCTTCTTCCCTCCCTTCCTTCCTTGACTCGAGGACAACAGGAGGGTTAAACCTTCTTCTTCTGCCCCCAAGCAGTCATCAATTAATGTGGTTTTAAATATGTCTTTCAAGGCTGTGGGTGGTGAGGGGGATCGGTGAATATTTTACTTATACTCAATATACAGAATATGAGGCAGACCAACCTGCGTGAAACCAACACTGTTAACAGTAATGGTGCTTGCTCTATATTATCAGTACAGGTTTTCTTATGCTTATTCCAAATGGACATTTCCGGTGCATCAGGGGTTGTCTTTTTTGAGAAGCTGACATGACTCTAGTTTAAATCTGTAACTGTTGCAGATTGTTATGTGTCAGTATTCAGAAATCAGTAAAGACCAGACCTGTGTGTAATTCTTTCTTCAGTATCTGTACTGGAATTCCCTTTTTCAGAGGTTCAGTGTTTTGAAAATGCTGGCCTCCTGGTAAAATATTTCAGCTACTTTCACAGTCTGCTGGTCAGGTATCCATATCAGCACAGTTAAAGTGCTGAAAGTTAAAGCCACAGCAGACTGTTGACACACACTTTATCAGAGAAGTCAAACCAAGGACATGACACCCCCCCCAACCCCACCTCAATGTGTGAAGTAGCAGCCTTATGTTTGAGAAGTTTTATTCTCAGCTACATTTGTGCTGGAGTCGATATAAGGTTGATCCCATCGCTGTGATTTCTGTGGCCTTCAACATAACCTCGTCATAGAAGGTAAAGTCCATCTGTAATTAAAATTTTCATTTAATAATCTACATACCTTTGAATAATTATTATGATGATATCAAACATCCTTTTGAGATCTTACTGCATTTTCATGTTCCTTAGAAAAGATTCTAGAGGCTACTCATTACTGACAGGTCAAAAACTGACATGTCAGTATTGTGTTTATTTTTCCCATCTTCCATAGTCAATGATGTCTTGATGAGGTCAAAGAAAAACCGTGCTGAATGTTGTAATTCTTTGCCCATGTTTAAAATGCCTGTTGTCCCTGAGTATAATATCTGCCTGAGTACACTAAGAGGTGTTTGTCTTCTGATCCATTCTCATTACGGTTCATTTAAACATTAAACATTTAATATTTACAACTGGAATCATGTATGAGAGTAGGAGGAATAATAAAAACAAAACTGGACAAACCACACAAATGTCAAACTAGTGAATATGCTGAGACTGAAAGAGAGCTTTTATTAAAGCCACGTTTAGAGTCCAGCTTCAGTTTACAAGCCTTGTTGGTTTTCCCCACCTCTGCATCCACCATCTCAAACAAATGTTTCCCTTTTCCCTCCATATTTTTCCTTTTCCACATGGACTGTTGTATAAATTAGCAAGGCAAACTCTTTTTATGAATCTGGGTATGTTGGTGGAAATACTGTTTTGTATGGGTGGTCTGGTCTTTGTAAGTTTCAGTCAGACTGAGACTACTTTGATACTGATTTCTAATGATTTTAGCAACCTTCTGACCTTCTCGCTTGCACCACCAACACGACAATATTTTCCATTGATTGAAACTTTGGTCCAAGGTTAAAGGTACCTTGAAAAAGTTTGCTCTTGATATTAATGGTTCAAGGTCCCCAGAAAATGAATCCTGACTTCTGTGGTCCTCCGATTTTTCTTCTGGCACTATCATCAGGCCAATAGCTCCACTTGAACAAACACTTAAGAAATGTTAAAACCCTACTGGGTGGATGGGTTTGAAATTTGTTTAACTTCATTCTCCCCAGAAAATAAGCGCCTTCAGCTTTGCACACTTTATGAATACCACCCACAGGACATATAATGTAGTTGGTGGATAGCCATGAGTAGAATCATGTTCCAGGAGGACTAAACCAATATGTTTTAATAATCTCATGACTGTTTCTCCATTCAGATTTACCATGAGGACACACTTTAATGCTTAAACAATAACTAAATTATCAGTATTACTATTAGTCACACACACTTTAGTTTGGAGTGTAATTAACATTGCAACCTCTAGGGGCTGCTAGCAGAACTCTAGACTTTTAGTTCTGTTACAAACATAAGGAAGGGCAAGGATCAACTAAAATCCTGAAATTTCCTGGTTCATACAAACTTGCTTATAAGCATCACTGCCCAATACATTGTCGGTACGGACATGTGTAAACTGGCTGCAGTTTGGGTTTGACTGATGTCCTTGATGTATTAATTGAACCTTGGATGTGAGTAGGTAACCTCCACTGCTGTAAATGGATAAACTCAGTTTTAGTTGGGTTTTAGCCTCTAGTTCATCCCTGCTCACATGTTGTTTAAAGCCACCACTGTTTATCTCCAGTTAAATTTGCTGTCTGGCTCCAGTATTTATGTGCAGTTGTCTCTTTATGCTGCCCTTTCAGCACACCAAGACACTGTGCCACTGCACCCGCACACCCACCCACCCACCCGCCTGCAGTATAGTACAGTAGAGGGGCGACAGAAGGAGATGTGAGGCGATAGCCCCCTTTTTTTCAGGGCAGAAAAAGACCCCAATTGTGTCTGACCGCCCTCCTCTCCCTCGCCTCGCCTCGCCTTGCATGCCTCTGGAAGTGCAAAGAAAAGAGAGAAAGAGATTTAGAGAAAGGGAGAGGGAAGGAGGGAAGGCTGGTTCGCTGTGCAGCTGCTCCTGCGGAGGCCTTTGGATTACATCAGAGTGGCTGAGAAGAAAGGAATGAGAGGAGAGAGAGAGAGAGGAGAGGGGAGAGGGGGGAACCCACAGGAGAGGGGGGCACCCAGAGGAGAAGGGGCACCCACAGGAGGGTTTGAGGCACACTCCACAAATCAGACCTCTTTTTTTCCATGCTCTCTCTACCCTGCTCCCTCTCTCGCTGTATCTCTCTATCAAGGGTTGTAGTGGAGCGGCCCTCCACAGAGCTATCATTGTTATCAGAGTGAAGAGGACACACACACACACACACACACACACACACACACACACACACACACACACACACACACACACAAACACATAAGGGAGAAAGTAACGAGTTACTTATTCTCCTGTTACTGTAACTGAGCTTTTGGCTTATTTCTCTTTCATGTATTTTTTTTACATTTCCAACACTTATTTAAAAGTACACACTGATGTTAAATTCTATACCTTCAAGTTGTTTGAATGGGTTAGGATATAGAAAAATACCCTATTATTACATCCATTTTTATTGAATGAATTCATTCCTCTTCTTTCAACAAGATATTGTAACCTGGCTGCAGGGATTTGCTCTCATTTAGCCACAACAGGTCCAACACTGATGTTAGGCGGTAAGAATTGGCTCACAGTCAGCATTGCAATTAATCCCAAATGTGTTGGATGGGGTTGAGGTCAGGACTCTGAGCAGGCCAGTCAAGTTCTTCCAAACCAAACTGGGAAAAGCATTTCATTATGGAGCTGGCTTTGTGCACAGGGATGCTGTCATATAGAAACAGGTGAAACACAAACTGTCGCCATGAAGAGGGAAGCACACAACTGTACTATAATATCAGCATAAGATTTCTGTTCATGAGCATTAAGGGCCCTAGCCCCAACCATGAAATATCCGGTCCCAGGCAGTGTCCACATGGTTTTTCTTAGCTACATTTCCTTGGGTAGTTACAGATTTTTTTTCAGATACAAAAGGGTACTTGTTGAAAAAGATATTTGGTCATTTTTACACAACTGCGTCTAGTCCATCTATATGGAAGTCCGAAAGCATGAGTGCAGCCAAATAGAAGGATATGGGCCTCAGTGTGCTTCAAACAAATTGTCTAAAAAAGCGATGTAACAGTGTCTGAAACCAACTTTCTGACAGTGGAAACTGAACAAACTCAATATCCAAGAGTTTTCGCCATGTTATGCTGATGGGTCTGATTTATTGCAAAGAGAAAAGACAAAACTTACAATCAAATGTTCTTGAAAGAGAATTGGGGAAGCAGTGTGATGCAGCCAGGAGAAACCTACAATGGTGGGATGGAAACCTTGTTTGCTTGAAGCATACTGAGACCTGTATCCTGTGTAATCAGTGTAAGAGCAGGGATGCAATGTGTACATCTGTGTTGAAGCACAAGCATCAGGATTTATATCTGTACCGATCTCTGTATGTTGCAGGTCGAACCATGTTCTCTGGGACTCTGGTGGTGGTGCTGCTGGTCCTCATCATGTGTAGACGGCTCCTGTGGCATGGGATATGCATCGTTATTGGCCAGAAATGGTTCAAGAAACCTGTGAGGACTAGAGGAGTAGCAGATTGGAGACAAACTGGAGTTCTCAAGAATGAATAACAAATATGAACCTGATTCTTCCAAATTTCATTGTGTTGATTTCATTTTTACATTGTTCTTACACTCAGACTACCAAACCAGAACATACCCAAGGTTACCAAGTCTTCTGCCAATAACTGATTGGACTCACTAGCTGAATGTCTCCCCTGTCTCCTCCATCAATACATAGGAGAAGACATTTGGTTTAATTATTGGTGGTTGGTTTGGTCAACCTGTATGACTCTTTTGGCAACTCATTCATCATTTAAACTTGTTTATTCCGTCCAGGCTCACTGGATTTCTGGCCAGAGCTAGAGCCAGAAAATGCAAACACATTATTGTAAGAAAAGTTCTACCACGCTAATAAAAATAATGTCATAATAAATGTGTTCTTTCAAAGAGAGGTTAGAACTGTTTTTATACCTGATTTAATGCTATCAGAAGATGATTTTGAAGATATCTAGTGGTCATTTGGGGTACTGCATCTTCTACTTAAATTTTTCTTACCACTTACACTCACATTCACAATTATGGGCAATTCAAAATTTCAAGTTGACTTGAGCTAAATGTCTTTGGACTGTGGAAGGACACAGATGCACCTGGAGGAAACCCACAAAAAACACCCATACAGTTACACCAGAGCAATGGTTCCAGCCTATGAGCCTCCATGATGCCCACATTTCTGGTTAATCACATAATGTATATTCCCTTTCCTTTTGGTGGCAGTTGTAGCCACAACAGTCAGCCTAGAACAGCTACAAAGGGCACTGTGTGTTATACTATACTGATCTGTGAAAAACACAATGGAAACATTATTGTGTTCTTGCATATTGATGACAACTATTGCTAAAAGGTGCTTAGAGCATGACTATTGTGTAAAACTATACTAGGTTTATCTGTGTATATTAAAAAATGGAACCAAAATGAAAACATTTATTATATCAAATATTTTCTAATGCTAATGTTTATTTATGAGGATGTGCAATAGATATATTTTTATATAGCCTACTACTTGATGACAGCATTCCACTGATAATAGAGCCCTAAGAACGTTTTAAAAATTAATCCATAATACCTTTTCTAATGATACTTGTTTGAGCTCACAATGACAACATACTGGGGGTCATACACCCTCGTTATTTATCTTCTCCACAACTGAAATATATCCCTCTGTTCCTTTGTTTCTGCCACTCTACTGAAAAGCCAAGATCAGTGTACATAAAACATCTATTGTTCTTCTCGGTTCCTTTGCTTTCACAAGAGGGAAAAGTGAAATTTGATTGTTCACACCCCTGTGTGCAAGGAAGAGGGTGTGAATCAACATGTAGGCATATTGTTCTGGTTGGAGACTGAGTGACATTTTTACGAGGAGGGGTTACAGAAAGAGAAAAGCATTGAGCACTTAACCACTAAAATGAAACCTCCATCACAATCAACCCTCTTGTTGAGCTATTGTTTTGTGTTTTAGAGTTTGTGTAAACCCTGGACGTAAGTATGTGGATCTTGGACTGGATTTTAGGCATATACGTGCTTCCCAGGGGGTTCTCATTTTTAATTTCACCTCAACAATTACAACTTGTTTACATTACAGGTTTTTCCAGAAAGTATTAGATTATATGGTAGTTAATACATAATAAGTTACAACAAGACCACACAATGCTACCACACTGGCTAATATTTCTACCTGTCAAGCAGGGCACTGTGGTTTAATTCCCCTACAGGGAAGTAAACTGTGTAGAGAAGCTACTCTCTAATTTGTCAAATTTCCTCTGCGGGATCAACAAAGTTGGCCTCAGGCATACACACAAGAGGCCACACACACACACACACACACACACACACACACACACACACACACATACAAGTAAAGGACGGGAAAAGCAATGAACATATGACAATTTACAACCGCAAACATGTAAGAATGTGTTTTTGTCAATGCAGAGACGAATCAGCTTTTTTGTGGTGGACCAACAGGTATGGATGAGGAGATGTGTTTGGAATGTGGTGGACAGATGTCAACATAAAGGCTCTGTGCCCAGGAGAGGAGGAGGAGGTCGAGGAGGAGGAGGAGGAGGCGACTGAGTGGGAGGTGGTATGAGAGGGAGCAGAGAATGGCCTTGGCTCTTTGAAAGTGAATTTCCTTCCCTGCAGCTAGAGATTACCAGGCCCTTCAATGCTAATGGCCGCTACAAATGGCCATAGATAAGACTCGGAGGACAGACAGGGAGGGAGAAAGGAGGTTAGCTCAAAACAGTATTGATGCCACTATTATTATCATCTGCATTTGTCTTTCACTTTAGATTTTCAGATCATTTTCTGATTGTTCTGTTTGTGGTTTGTCAGGTCTCTAGTTTTATTTCTCAATAATTTTCTTCCATATTTTGACTCTTTCACACAAGTCTCTTCATATAGCTACTGTAATACAGGTGTACAATTTTCACATTCAGAAAGTATTGAGTTCAATTAACTGATGTCAGCACAAAAGCCACAAAACTGAAACTTCTGGAGTGCTGCTTGTAGTCAATTAGTAGTCAGTAGTTATAAGTCAGCTGTGCTAACAATTGTTGCTTCATTTCCATTTCCACAAAAGATGCATGTGTGTGTTTGCTTCTTTGTTTCAAGGCATGCTTGTAACATATAGTCATGTAAAATTGTCTTTTATCTAAGACATTTGCAGTGTGAATTAGCCAACAGTGTTGAACAAGTTCCTACAAAAATCATTTACACAATACCTCTAAAAAAGTAATCACATTACTAAATATTCAATGGAAACGGAAAGTAGTTCATTACTTTTTACATTACTTTTGTCACATGTCAGCTGTGTCAAAAGTGCCCTTTAAAGATAGATAGATAGATAGATAGATAGATAGATAGATAGATAGATAGATAGATAGATAGATAGATAGATAGATAGATAGATAGATAGATAGATAGATAGATAGATAGATAGATAGATAGATAGATAGATAGATAGCTCCTTCCTTAATGATATTCCCAGTGACTGCATGAAGTTCTATCTTCTCATACTCCATTTAGACCGACCCAGTGACCACGTTGGGGTTTATCTGTATGGGTCGGATGTTGCCTGGCTTTCATGAGCTGTATTTGTATTAAAGGACCAGTGTGTAGGATTTAGTGGCATCTAGTGGTGAGGTTGCACATTGCTGGCTGTAACCAACTAAAAACTGCTCCACTCATCCTCACCTTCCAAGCATGTAGGAGAGCCTACTTGCAAAAAACACAAAAGTCCCTCTCTAGAGCCCGTGTTTGGTTTGTCTGTTCTGGGCTACTGTAGAAACATGGCGGTGCAACATGGCAGGCTCTATGGAAGAGGACCCACCATGATTATATTATAAGAGCTGGATAGGGCGCTGCCGCTCAGACCTCATTGACCACAATTGTAAAATAGACGTCTGAATGGGTGCCATCTTTGGTTCAGTATCCAGCTCTTATAATGCATCCATGGGACCTGCTCCCTATGTAGATATAAAGGGCTCATTCTAAGGTAATGACAAAACAATGATTCTTATTTTTTTTCGTGATTATGCACTAATTAAAACTCAATTATGAACATTATATTTCACTTCTGCCAACAGATGCCAGATGAATTCTAAAAGCTGTACCTTTAAGACATGATTACAAAAAAGCCAGCTCTTCTGCTGAAGTGATGACGTTGCCATTTGTCACTCCATAGCCTTCTCCAAACATTCTCCAACATTGGCAAGTGAAAGCATGTCTCGTTCAAATGATTCATTCCTCATCATTTTACCAAATGATCAGTAGACTTGACCATGAGTAGTGTGAGACAGTTTAAAACAAAGGCTTTATTATTCCCTACTCTTCTTAACTAACAGCCTTTCACACAAACACACACACAAGCGCACTCACACACACCTCTCTGTCGGTGGCTTCTTGATGTCTTTTTTGCCTGCCCAGGTCGTTAAAACTCGGTTAAGATTCCTCACATGCCACTGGCTAGTATTGTGTCAGTGGACACTTCTATCTGACTTGTGTGTATGTTGTATGTGTGTTTGTGTGTCTGTGTGTATGTATCTTCTACCAAACTAGTTTGTGGTACCAGAAATGTTGGTGAGTACAACAACAGACCCATTGTTCAGTGAAGAACCATTTTTAAATGTTTTTTGGGAGAAAACACCCCTTTCCCATGTATGAATTATTGTCATCAAGAGAATCAAACCAACCTTCTGAGAACCATCACTGTTAGTCTTGAATCAAAGTAACAGTTTAGGTCATCCAGGAAGTCAAGCCTGTTAAGGAGCACTATAAAACTAATGATCCTTAATGGGACCACCTTGAAAGTCAGGACCCCTGTAGGCCTTCTATAGACCTGCTATTACAGCTATTCTCATTTCCCCAGGCCAATTGACGCAGAGAGGTTTTGGGAATGGCATAAAATGCTAAAAGTCTTCCCAGTGAGAGGGCCCTACATGGTTTATAGAACAGTGTTTGCTCGCCTTGTGTTAGAGAACAGGCAGTGGAAACCCTCTTGTCTGAAGAATATATTCTTTGTTGAGCTTATTGCCCTCATTTATAGGTTATGGAGTGGCACAGTTCATTCACTGTTTTTCAACACGTTTTAAGTGTCAGGGACAGCTTAATGCTGCATCAGATATCATACTTAACAGATGTGTTAATATCAACCAGGGTTGTGATGATGGGACATTTCTGCTTTTGATCGAGTATTAATAAATTCTACTTCACTTCATGATGTGACTGGATGGGTATGGCAAAGGTTGGAAGTATACTGGAACTGGACCGGATTTTGTTTGATATGTTCACAGGAGCCAGTGGTGACAGTGAAAATTTGCTTAAAAGAGGGGGTGGGGGGAACACATTGGTGGATGTGGATAGAGGTTTGAAGCAGTGGTTTGGGAATGCATGAGGGTGCATTCACAACACATGCGGCATACAGTGACTCAGACCACGAACACCTGATGCAGATTTCTCCAAATTCCAGAGAAAAGCCAGACCCAGTGAGTCATGACACTTAGAAACAGAAGCAAATTACTTAATTGGGAAATGTATTGGGAAGATGTGATTTGGTCAAGTACTGCATTCCCAAAATGCTTGCTTGTTAAATAATTACCTGGCCACTTCAAAAGTAGCCTACCACTCCAGCCCATTTCCCCTGTAATAAAGTACTCTTTTAGAGGTGGACCTAGTTAGGACATATTAGACCAGGCAACACTGGATTATCTCTTTATTTATATTTATATTTAACTTGATAAAAGCAGCAACTGTGAGCTGCTTAAGTGCTCAATCACACCACAATGTGGCACAGAAAATTGTATTTGCGTGCCCTTGCTGAGCAGTTAGTGCTGGAACCTTTCCTGGTAACATAGCTTCTACTTACAGTTTGTGTAATCCATTTTGTAATGTCCAGTTCGCTCCTTTCTATCAGAGGTCAGCACCATCAATCAGTGTGTTTACATGCATTTGCAGGTAACAGGTGGCTTTCTATTATAATTCGAACTTTTAATAAACTCAGTTTCTGTTATATGGGTAGTGGATTGGACAAAGCTAATTTCCTCACCTATTTGCCAATTTCTCTACCAGGTATACACATGATCTGGTTTCATATTACATGAGCCAAGACAAGCCCCTACATAACATACGTGAATGTCAAATCAAGTATTTTTTTAAATTTATACAGCCACATGACACAAATTACAACTTTACCTCAGGGGGCTTCACAATCTGAAGAGTAAACATCCTCTGTCCTGAGACCTTGATTTGAGTAAGAAAAAAGAGGGATCCTTCTTCGAGGACAGATGAAATTGATAATAGACCAAAATTACAGTAAACAAAGATTTAGACCCGCTGCATTGTCTAAGGACATGGGAGTTGACACAGGAATCGTCCATACAACAACATTGCACCCTCACTGGTCATTCACTGGCTTCTTCTCATTGCCCTTCACTTTTTGCAAGACATTATAAGATAATGGAGAATTTTGTTAAGTGCATTGATAGATTGTTTTCCAGCAACATAAGAACATTTATAGATACATTGAATCATGCTGTGCTAAAAAATATTACTTTTTTTGTATTACTATAGTCCAGACTGATGCCTCAGACAGAAGGCTGGGGGCTGTTTTGTCTGACGAAGTGGATGGCGTCCAAACTTCAGTGTCGCTGGAAGCTGTCTACCCAGGAGACCAACCAACACACACAGGAGAAGGAGTGCTTGGCCATCGGTGGGTGGTCAGCACTAGCTGTTATTCCCCCCTGGGATGCCCATTCACCCTCTGGTCAGACAACGCTGGGGGTGTGGTTGAGGGGAGTAGGCTGCCAGGCTGAGTTGGGCAGTGGGGGTATGTTGCAGCAAAGGGTGGTTGTTGCATCGGCTGGGCGCTTAGGGTCAGGTATGGTTTTGCCGCCTCAGCAGACAAGGCTACAGTGAATTAGCGATTACTGACTGTATTTAATCTCTCTCCTGCTGTGAGGCTATAACCCCAGACACACATACACAAGTATCGGAACTGGACAAGCCTGGAAGGGCAAGTTGTACCCTTCGGCCTATCCATTGTACAGAGTTCTTTAAAGGATTCTGCTATGCTTCATGCCTAAACAACCATTTTCTGGTGCACTTTTTTTTTTTTTTTTTTTTTTTAAGTTTAGCGTGGGGGTCATGGTGTGCTATAGTGAAGGCTCACAGTGTGGTGCTATTTAGAATCACATCTGCCTGCAGCCGGCATTAACATCCCTGAATGCATGCAAGGCTTAGAGCAACACCCACTAATGAATTAGCAAAACTGCTTTTACTTCAATACATTCTTCTGCAGAAACTTTGAAAACAGTTGTATGCCTCTTGTTGTTTTCACACTGATAAAATAATACATTGGTAAATATTTTTATTTAGTTATGGCATTATCGATGAAAGTAGAAAATATATTCAATTTCAGAGTATTTCTTTTTTTTTAAAACAGCAAATTGGAGGATTAATGTACAATGAATTTTAGTTTCACTGATTTTTTCACAACTGAATCCTCTTTAAATTGAACTCGAGCAGAAGTCTGGCTTACAAGCAAAATCTCCTCCTCATTCACAGTGGAATCTTGTTGGACCCTTTTGAACGATGGATATAAGTTGTAGTCTCTAGATTTAGTGGTAAAGCTGAGCACCACGAGGCCCGCTTCAGATTCTGGCATGTAACCCTGGTCCCCCTTTATTCTTTCAGGCTCCAGAGTCTAACAGAAGACAACATTTTCAGATGTTTGCATTTAGTGAATGTGTAATTATAGCATATTGTGTCTGGCAGCCATGGCAGTAGGCGCCTGTCCACTCGCATTAGGTTGACTTAATTGCGTGAACATCTCAAGACAGAAATGGCCTGATTTTGGCCTGGGGGTGTGGAGTCTAAGTGTGTGTGTGTGTGTGTGTGTGTATGTGTGTGTGTGTGTGTGTGTGTGTGTGTGTGTGTGTGTGTGTGTGTGTGTGTGTGTGTGTGTGTGTGTGTGTTACTATGGTTAGATTTACAGAGACATAGCCTAAATGTAAATGTGAGATCATCTTATTTCTTTGTGGTTGCTGGTGTGTTCAAAACTACAAAAATGAGATGTCTAAATGTATGTATAAATGTGTTTTAATCAGTAGTTACTCTGCTTTTGTGTGTTAGTATAAATATGTGTTCATGTGTATCTTTCGTATTACTATATGTTGCATAGAGACAATAATAGATTTTTATCACACGTTATATTTCTGTGTTTTCTGTGTGTTCAATTGTTTGTGAGCACTGGAGGTTTGTGTGTGTTATGTGAGCTGGCTGGGAGGCTGAAGCAGGCAGCTATTAGCATGGTACATGATCCCTGGTGAATTGAAGCCTTATCAAAGAGAAGCTGGAGGATTTATGTGTTGAGTTCCTCCCTCCTCTGAAAGCGACCTTGTCCCTCCCTGTTCCTCTACACTCCTCTATTCAGTCTCCAAAATGCCTCAGTGTAGTGCAATGCTTGTAGGAGGACACTTAATATATGCGTGCACACACACACACAAATACAGATGTCCACCTAGCATCAGGCACATGTGTTCACACTAGTATAAATACATGCCTCCATCTCCTTATGAATGAAGATTTTACTAAAGTTAAAATAGTGACATCAGCAACAATATGCTGAAATATGCCCCAACTGAGGTAACATTAGTCTCTAATATGAAAATTTTAAAAATAGATGTGTATCAGCAAGTAAAAGCACAAATGGTGCATTTCAGTGTTGAGTTATTTAAATGTAAATCTTAAAGCTGTGTTTTAATGTTGTAGTGTAGCAGTGTTGGAAAGCAACTGAGAACATGTACTAATGGTGCGTTTCAGTTGTACTAAGGAGTCAGAATTATCAAGTTTCCAGTTGGAAATTTTAACTGGAATACCCCCTGAAGTCGGACCTTCGACTCGGAAAGTAGGACGTACCCCACCAGCCCCGAGTTCAAAATCGAAAATGGCAGCCCCATTCATCAACAGTGTGAAAGTTGTGGTAATATCCTGTTTATTAGCAGTTTTGTCTTATTTGTGTGTCATTAAATCATTCGTACACACAGCTCTGTACAACTACTATCTGTGGACATGTTGCTATTCTGTTTGTATACACATAATACAGCAACATGTGTTTTATCAACTAGTATTGCTATCATTGGCTAACCTGGCTAAAACTGGTTTTCTGACTTGTAAACTGGAACGTCACAAACCCAGGTGAGATGACATTCCCGGCTCCGAGTTCCACCTTCTGAGGTAAATGGAACGTAGCATAAGGAACAGTTGTGAGGCACTTGTGCTTCACTGGAGTATTATTCATTTTATTCTACTTTAAATACTTTTATTCTATGACAATGAAGATCATTTACATTTTACTTCATTACAATAATCTGATAGATTTACAGCTACGATCATCCAGTAAAATATGATGACGACCAACAGTATGTAAAATAGATAAAACCACCTCAAGAAGCTGCAACATTAAAATGCTACCTTCACAGTTCACAGACTTTAGGAACCACAAGTAAGCCTAAGCCTAAATACGAGTAATGCCATCCAGAGTAGTTATATCTTTAGATAATGTGTTTCAAAGGTGTTTAGAGCCAAGCACAATAACTTTACTTTTGTTGAGTTTAGTAGCAGAAAACTGCAGGTCATCCAGGTCTTTATGTCTTTAGGCATGCGCAAAATTGAATTAAACTGATTGGTTTAACCTGTTTCATTGATAAATATAACAGGGTATCATATGCATAACAATGACAATTTATGGAGTTTCCTAATAATATTACCTAAAGGGAGAATATATAGGGTGAATAGTATCGATCCAAATACTGAACCTTGTGGAACACCATGTCTTACTTTTGTGAGGATTCATCATTAACATGTACAAACTGCAATCGATCTGATAAATAGGGCTTAAATCAGCATAATGCAGTTCCTTTAATGCCAATTCAATTTTCCAGTCTTTGCAATAAGATGTGAAGGTCAGTGGTGTCAAATGCAGCACTAAGATCTAACAGGACAAGTAGAAAGAAGTCCTTTGTCCGATGCAATTAGGTCATTTGTAACTTTCGTCAGTGCTATCTCTGTGCTATGATGAGCTCTAAATCCAGATTAAATATCCTTGAATATACTACTGTCATGTAGAAAGCCATGCAACTGATTGACGACTGCTTTCTCAAGGATCTTAGAGAGAGAGTAAGGTTAGATATGGTCTATAGTTGGCTAAAACTCAAAAAATTATAACAGAATCAAGAGTTGGCTTTTTAAGAAGAGGTTTAATTCCAGCTACTTTAAAGGATGGCAGTACATAGCCTGTTACTAAAGACTGAGAAAGATTGTAACAAATATAGTCAAGAAGTGCTAACTAAGGGTAAGACTTCCTTAAGCAGTCTAGTTGGGATGGCGTCTCAGAGACAGACTGATTGGTGGATTTGGTTTTCATCAGTTTTACATTTGTTTCTGTGTTTGGGGATAAATCAGTGCCTGTTGATAGTAGGAGATGATGAATTTTGTCTCTAATAGGTAGAATTGTATCATCAAAGAGGATCATGAGGTTGTTACAACTGACAGCTAAAGGAATACATGGATCAATAGAGTTATGACTCTATGTCGGCCTGGCCATAGTCCTGAAAAGACTGTTTTTATTTTTCTCTATTAATGATGAGTAATAGACTGCTCTGTGATTACAGAGGGCCTTCCTAGAGAGAAGAAAGAGAGAACCCATTGCTAACTTACATCACTAACAACTGCTAAACTAAATTAGCCACTAACATAACTGTTGGCCAAAATTAACAAACAACAGTTGGATTAGTGAGAGAAGGAAAGCAGAACTAGCTCGTAGCTGTCCACAGAAATGAAGAATATAACAAAATTAACTGTGTTGAAAGCAGCAGAAATGCTATCAATAACACAGTCAGCAACATGAGATAAGACAATATACTTACTGCAGTTTGTCAGCAAGTAAAATCTTAATCTGTCTTAATCTGCAAAGCAAAATAATTAATCTGCAAAGCAACATAATAACTAATCTGCAAATCAACCACTTACTACTACTACTACTTACTGCAGCTATTAGATGAAAAAGTGAAATAATTATAATTCACATTAAAAATAGAGGATAAAAATAAAAATACAAAAGTTGTTTATACTGGATTTGATATGGCAGATCTAACAAGACCTCTGCTGCTGTTTTCTTATAGGAATACTTCATCACTATGGTAAATAAGCTTCCTCATTCAGGTGAAAAGATTAATATGGAATTCAGTCCCAAGCGCTTTTCAAACAAAAACAAAACAAACAAAATTCTTAAAGTGTGTCAGCAACACTTTGTCTCAGCTGATACTTTTGTGTCTCATTTTAACTCACCTCGTGTTCACATTTTACTACCGGACGCTGGTCTTGATGTCCATGCCAGCAGTGTTACAGCCCTTGTGTGGGAGTAGCTGGTTGGTTGTTCAAAGTCACCGCCACTTTATCACTAACCAGTCTCTGTTTGCTCTCCATGACAAACAGAGATACTGCAGCCATGTGTCTCCACCTGGTAACCTTGGTCACCTTGTCTTGCTTTGTTTGCACATTATTTATATTTTTTTGCAAATTCAAGACCTTCTGTTTGGCCTTCATACAGACGCCGTCTTCCCTGGAAATTGTCATGACTCATAGGAAGTGAGTAATGACTATGAAAGTGTCAAGAGTAAACATTCCAGTCTAACATCAAAATGTGTGATAGCTGCATCGGTCCACGGTGCATAACGGCTCTGAAATTGTGAGATGCCTATGTTTTTTTTTGGCCTTTTATTTTCTATTGACCCGCATCCGTGACACAGCGGTCAAATGTCTGTCGGAGGAATGTTTAATTTGTTAGTCATTACAAAGATTTTTGCAGGCTTACTATCATTGCTTTGGTGATCGCTATGGAGTCTGCTGAATCATTGTCTTTGTTACATTGTGATGATAGTCTTTCAATAAAAATACATTTATTCTAGAGCGCACCAGGGATTAATCCAAATCAAATCCAGAATTTGAAGCTTTGCAATTAGTTGACTGTGTTAAGGTTTTCTTTGGATGTGTAGAAGAACACACAGAACATTAATTACCATCAGATCCTGATCCTGACCAATCCTGTGTCAGGAGATTTTTTAAAAATCGATGAAGTTTCGCTGCTGTGCCTTGTGTGTAAATGCGCACAATGTCTCTCTACGGGGGGGATCACTGCAGGTACAAAACAAAAACCATCCATTAATCTATTTGATTGATTGGATTATTGTTAACAAAGATCACAGCGTTTGGATTTGGGTTGCAGCCAACTGGCAGCAATTTGAAATACAATCAAGCCCACCGATGGCAGACGACCCAAAACAGAAGTTGAACGCATCATGTCTGCCTTCAACACGAGGCTCTTCCATAGCCTACCGCTATCAAAAACTGAGGATCAAAGGAGAGATAGTTATCTGATTGCCTTAATATTAACCTATCATGTTGTTGAGTTATCAAGGACACTTTTGTGTTTTTGTGTTCAGTAATGTTAAAGATATCATCAAAAAAAACACAGTGACAGTGAGAAACACACCTCAGGGCTGGTCGTCCAGTCAGCCAATCGCTATATTATGTTCACCAGCTAGTTGCTAACTGTGTTCAACTGCAGTTTTTTTTACTGGACAGGTAATGTACAGTGGGTTTATCATAGCTGGACACATTTTTGCTGGAAACAGAATGAGGGTGATAACAGTGAACCAAAAGTGTAAATCTACATATTGTATAAGCAAAATAAAGAGCTGGAAGATGGAAACTCTCCATAGAGCTGATTCTCCTTGTGTTTGTCTGTAAAAGCAAAACCTCTCACATCATATATATACACATTTGACCCATTGTTAAGGTTAAAATATTGTCACCACTATGTGACAACGAGACCACATTGAGCTTTGAAGACTAGTTTCCTATGCATGTTTTTCACCGTTATAGCATTGACTGCTACATAACACAACATAAAATCTAACTTTACATGGTCATTTTTTATACTTAATACAATCTAATTCATAAACCTGTTTGAGCCTAATGTCAAACACAAGTTATTCTTCTAACAGATGTATGTATGATTTATTTTCCTGTCATGACTAAACAAACTTGTGTCCTGATTTTTTCAACCTTAGCGCCTGACATGAGGGCAACATTCAACTGAAACAGTCTAGTGAAGAGCAGTATATGCAATTATCCTGACAGCACATGAATGCACAATTATTCACTAAGACCCACAGGGATGTTCAGGCCTGACAGCTATGACTGAGTCTGCCTATGTCCCTCTGGATGACTGTCAATAGAAGGCTGGGTTCTATCAACAGAGCCTCTCATTGACTATAGGAGCTGCCTATTGGACATGCCTTGGAGGACAGATGCGCAACAAGTGTTTTAGTGTCGCTTCCGCTGCTCATGAGCACACATACAGACACACACACACACACACACACACACACACACACACAGAGAGAGAGAGAGAGAGAGAGAGAGAGAGAGAGAGAGAGAGAGAGAGAGAGAGAGAGAGAGAGAGAGAGAGAGAGAGAGAGAAAGAAAGAGAGAGAGAGAGAGAGAGAGAGAGAGAGAGAGAGAGAGAGAGAGAGAGACACACAGATGGACAGATTGACCTGTTGTTAATCAGGCACATGCCAACATGATGCCTTTCTGTTCCTCACAAATGGCTGGATGAGCTGTGTGTGTGTGTGTGTGTGTGTGTGTGTGTGTGTGTGTGTGCTTTCTGTAGTGTGGCGCACAGCCTGGCACACTGCTGAACAGATGTAAATCCAACAAGCCTGACATTCCCGCCAAACTGACCCCTAGAGTGAGCCTTCCCACCCCCAACACATACACACACACACACACACACACACACAGCTCACATACACGCTCCCCCACATTTCTCCCGCCAATATCCATAACCTCAACACACACACAGAGACACACACATATACAATCCTTGTGCGTGTGTTACATGTCCAGCCCCACATTACACCCCCCTCCTCACAGAATGGGAGGTTGTGGACACACAGTGGCCTTGTGTCAGGCACATGGCGGGCCAGTATGTGTGTGTGTGTGTGTGTGTTTGTGTGAATGTGTGTTTGGATGATCAGGCAGGTGCTTCTTTTGTCTCAGAGACAGTAGCGCTCATCCAGACAATAGTCCAGAATGGACAGTTGCCCTCTACACAATATCGTGGCCCATCAGCCCCGTGGCCTGCGGCTTGCTGCCTTGTCATGTTGTCAAAGCCTCAGCTAGAGGGGGTCTTTGACCCCTCAGCAGACAGGCAGATAGACAGGATGGCTGGCAAGCAGGCTTTTGAGAGGCTGGCAGTTCCATGCATTTGTAATTGAATAGGATATGATCTGATTTAGTGGCTGATGCATGTTAGTAAACTGTGCTTCATTTCCTGGAGGAGCACCTGTTACAGTAAGCATGTGAAACAGAAGAGATCCATTAGTGATTTTATATTATTGTGGGGGTTAAACCACATGAAGGTAACAATCTTTTTTTTGTGTAAATTAAAATATAGCCAGTCAGTCTACTGTCAGATTATGAATGTTTGGCTTCAAATGTTAAAGGAAAAATCCAACTTATGAAAACTTGGGTCTCATTTTTGTAGTTTTGGCCATCTTTCCTGTTTTTACTGGGATGTGGGAGTACGACAGACCATTAAAAAAACACAGTGAGTAGTTTTAAACAAACCTTATATGGTTATTAGTCAACCCTATTTGGAAAAGAAAACATTGGCAAAAAGGAAAATTATGACTAGACAGACCAACTGCCAGGTTCTACTTTGACCTGCTGTACTTGCCTTAGTTGTGTGTGCAGTACTACAGGGTTATTACCAGAATTTCAGGTGTTCTTACTTTTGGTTTTAACTCAAATGAAGTGGCTCTTGCTTGTTTACAGCCTGACTGATTGTGTAACCTTGTTTGGACTTTGCTGTAGCAATGTCACTGTGCTCCCAGGTCTCAGCAATTACACGCATGATGGCATGATGATGAATGATGGCCACATCTACATAAGTATGACCCAATTTGTAATAAAAATATTATCTAAAGCAACAGGACAAAATATAGAAGATAAACTTGTTTTCTGTCTCACCTTAAATCAGAGCAACCAGATTAATCATGCAGGACCTGTCTTTGTTGATATTGAACTTTTTACACAAACATGAAATTCATCAGGTCCCCCAGGGCAGTGGCCTTATGTTTATAAAGTTAAATAATAAAAGCAAAACAAACAAACAAAAATCAAATGTGGGGCAGTTTGACTCTTGTGGTCAACTTGTCCAAACCCCAATTTTCATCCCTTAATTGTTCTTCAATGGTGGCACCATTCTTTATTCACTTGCTGTGTCTGTTGACCACTGCAAAATATGACTGACCACCTGTTGCCCAAATGGCAGGCATGTGTCCAGCCTGTGGTCACCACTGCACAACAATATGGATCCATGAAAAAAAGTAAGAGGGCTTCTTCCCCCCTCATCGCCTTGTGTTCTCACGCCATCCTCGTCTTCCCACACACCTCCCTGACCTCATTGCATACACTTGATCAACTTCTATGTGTGTGTGTGTTTGTGTCCTGAAGCGTGGCCGTCACAAAGTGGCGACCACTCCTCACCAGGAGGCCTCTATCTTCTTGCAGAGCTGACCTGCTTCTCAACTCATTAGTAACATCCACACACACATGCACACATGCAAACTCTTCCTGTTACACATTTCGCAGCTGTACCAACGCTGCTGCTCGTTAAACTGAAGCCGGGTGTTCTTAGGTGTGACTGCGTGTCGGTGGCGCCAAGTGCCAAGTTCATACTAGAGGATTGTAGCCCCGATTTTCCACCCAGCGACAGTTTTTGGATATCGCCAACAAAAGTTTCCAAGATTGGAGGCAAATCTGCACTTGTTCGGTATGTGTATTGCAGACACCCAAAAGACATCAAGAAGGTTGGTCGTGCCAGTGGGCCATGCAATAAGCTGCAGTCAATGAGAACGCAAGACACAGGGTGATGATAGCCGAACAAACTCCCCTGCAACCATGTACAACAGCTTCTTGAACCTTATCATGCATCTATTTGTATGGGGTGAAGGTGAGGGAGCTCAATAATATAGTTCTGCTACTTACGTTTCCATTGCAAAAATATTAATTTACGTCCAACTCCCCCTTGAGACAATCCTTGCTGTGAACCCCTGTTAACGACTAGTCAAGTAAGACTCTCGATCACAAGACAGAAAGTTGTGTAGTAAGTACAGTAACTTTGAAAGTGATGTACTGTGTCTATGGCGTAAGTGAGCTGTGATCATATCGTGAAAAGTGGACATTATAATAATAATAATAATAATAATAATAATAATAATAATAATAATAATAATAATAATAATAACTTTTGTATAGCGCCTTTCATGAAACCCAAGGTCGCTTCACAATAACAAGAACAAGAAACACAGACAACAACAGTACAGTACAGACAAAACACACATTTAGGCGGCAAAAGCCTCCAGGAACAAGTGCCTTTTCAACTTTGATTTAAAAGAGTCCAGAGTTGGTGCCTGGCGAATGTCCTGAGGGAGCGAGTTCCAAAGTGTAGGAGCTGCCACACTAAAGGCCTTGCTCCCAAAGGTTTGCCTTCTGGTGCGGGGAATGGACAGTAGGCCCAAGTCAGCAGAGCACAGGTCCCGTGAAGGGTGGTGAACATGAAGGAGGTCCGTTAAGTACTGGGGTGCAAGGGTATGAAGAGATTTATAGGTGAGGAGGAGAAGTTTAAAAGTAAGGCAGAAATTAACAGGAAGCCAGTGCAACTGTTTGAGTGTGGGAGTGATGTGCTGCCAGGGTTTGGTTCGAGTGAGAACCCTGGCAGCTGAATTTTGGACATGTTGGAGCCTGTCCAGCATTTTATTTGGGACCCCGTACAAGACGGCATTGCAGTAGTCCAGACGTAAGGGGATGAATGCATGTATGAGAGTCTCAGCAACTGAGTCAGAGATTGAAGGACGGAGTCTGGAAATGTTCCTTAGGTGGTAGAAGGCATATTTGGTGACAGATTTAATGTGTGTGTCATATGAGAGTGTGGAGTCCAATATAACACTCAGATTGCGAACCTCCGAGGACAGCGAGATGCAAGAGCCATCAACTAGGAGGACAAGATCTCCTACTTTGCAGAGCAGAGTCTTGGGAGCGACAACCATGAGTTCGGTTTTCTGACTGTTGAGTTTGAGCAGGTTGGTGGTCATCCAGACTTTTATTTCATGCAGGCAGTTGATGAGGGATTGTGGAGGGAGCTAGGTGGAAGGTGATGTGCTGAGATAGAGTTGGGTATCGTCAGCGTAGCAATGGAAATTCAAACCGTGGCGTCGGACGGTCTGGCCAAGCAGGAGCATGTAGATGGTAAAGAGGAGGGGACCAAGTACGGAACCTTGTGGCACACCATGGTCAACTGGGGCAGGGTGGGAGCTGGATCCATTAATGGTGACAAGCTGTTTTTCTGGAATTTTTTGGATAAGTAGGAAGTGAACCAGGACAGAGCTGTACCGGTGAGTCCAAGGTGAGTAGAAAGGCAGTTGAGTAGGATTGAGTGGTCTTCATTGGTTGTCCGTGCCCAAAATTCAATCTGTCTCCTTCAGTCTAAAGCCAGGTTTATAGTACTGTGTCAACTCAACACCGGAGGTACGCTGTTTCCTCAACGTGGTCGTGAACCTTTCGAAGTTCTGTGTCGAAGTTGAATGACGCTGTGCAATTCACAGACAACGTTCAATACGCTAGGGGGTGTGAGGTTCCTGAAGGGCCTGAATCGTGAAGAGTGTGAAGAAGCCAAAATGCCTGAAATGATGTAGTGCGGACCAATCATAGCCCTTACAGTCTGCGTCGCCTCGAAGTGTAATTGCAGTTTTTTGAAGGTGCATGTCAGGCGACAGCGTAGGGCTCTGCATGAGGTACACGGAGACGCAGAAGGCTCTGCAGGGCTACGGTGTCAAGTTGACGCTGTACTATAAACCTGGCTTAAAGCTGAAAGTATAACTGGCACAAGGGAGTCTCACTATAGATATCTATGCTACCATTAGGGCACTGGACAGATGTACCATACATTAATCAGGCTCTGTTGGGCTTTTATTATACATCCCACATTAACAGTGAGTCTTTCATTCTCTTTGTGATATAGAGCAAAGGGAAGTTTCACCTAGTCTCTTCCTGGATAAGGTTTAAAGTGGAGATATCTTTGAAAATGATATGATGTTAATGTGTGTTCCTGAAAATTAATAGTACTGAGCTTTGTTAAACTTGCTTCAGGTTATGTTCTTTATCAACAATCATTAAAGACAATAAGCAGTCCAGGCTGACCAATCATATTTCTTGGCATCTTTGGGTGGTATTTCTGTTGCCCTGAGTTACATTTTTGGGGCGGCTCACATCAGCAATGCACAACTACACATTAACACTCAGTACTCAATCGCCACATACTGTACAACATCAAACATTGCAAACTTTCTCAGCATCACAAATCAATCAAACTGTAATGCACAGACATCAGAACAAAGTAGGTGTCCATTGATAGTATTCTATTGAGGATAAACATGCATATATCCATCTAGAAATCATCTAAAAAGGTGCATCTCATGGAGTGCCTGGTTGGTCTAGGTTGCAGACCATGAACCAAAGTCTGGTCATAGTTATATTCAAAGTCTTGCTTAGTTTGTTTCATGTTGTTCCCCATTTTTGTCTCTTTTCACTCATTGCTTCTAAAAAGGTGCATTTTATATCATTGGATGTTACCTAAAAATCTTGTTTTTGATGGTGGTCTGTACATCCTGTTTGTTACAGTGCAAAGAGGAAGTGCCAGAAGCTCATGGGATAGATATATCAAAATGTGAAAAACTTGAGGCATAATGGTGAAACTCATGTGTAGGCCAGTGCTAACTCACTCCCTCATTGATTACATCATTTCTGATCAAAGAGTAATGTTTGTTTTATGGCGTGCTGGGATAAGACTTAGTGATTCCACAAAACACTTGCAAATAAAGGGATTGAAAACTTTTTGTTTAAAGGGTTGACATGGAAACAAGTCTAAGAATCTACACACCAGTGTCCTTGTGAGAGCGTACTTTGTGTGGTGCCTTGAGCTACACTAAATAAAAATATAAACGCAACACTTTTGTTTTTGCTCCCATTTTTCATGAGCTGAACTCAAAGATCTAAAGCATTGTCTATATACAGCCGCTCAGCCAAAAGACCTATTTCTCTCAAATATTGTTCACAAATCTGTCTAAATCTGTGTTAGTGAGCACTTCTCCTTTGCCAAGATAATCCATCCCACCTCACAGGTGTGGCATATCAAGACAGCATGAATATTTCACATGTGTGCCTTAGGCTGGCCACAATAAAAGGCCACTCTGAAATGTGCAGTTTTGCTTTATTGAGGGGGTCTGGGGGGGTCAGAAAACCAGTCAGTATCTGGTGTGACCACCATTTGCCTCATGCAGTGCAACCCATCTCCTTCGCATAGAGTTGATTAGGTTGTTGATTGTGACCTGTGGAATGTTGGTCCACTCCTCTTCAATGGCTGTGCGAAGTTGCTGGATATCGGCAAGATTGCCAGGAACTGGAGATGTGTTGCACTGATCTTTGAGTTCAGCTCATGAAAAATGGGAGCAAAAACAAAAGTGTTGCGTTCATATTTTTGTTCAGTGTAGAAGCTAATATTGCTCAGTATGCTAACATGCTCTCTATGAGGTTACATTCCGATGTTCAGCAGGTGTAATGTTCAACATATTCACCATCTTGGTTTAGCATGTTAGCATGCTAACATTAATTAATTGGCACTAAATACAAAGTACAACTTAGGCTCATGGCAATAAAAAACACTTAATCATGACCCTGCTGGCTCTTCTGATATGGGGAGCTTGCATTTGGTTGCAGGTCGCACTGCAGCTGCCTCTCAGCCTTCAGTTTAAAATCACTGACTGTTCATTATGTCACAGTCTTTTAATCACATCCTCTTGCCAGCAGCAGCATGGATTTAACCATGTAGAAAACCAATGAACAAGCATAAAACCTCCCCAAAAATCACCAGATAGCCCATCCCATTCAGTGTTGTACCGGCACTGACACACACATACACACTCACACACACCATTGAGCTTATGCTTCTTAAAGCACTTGATGGACAGATTGGGGACACACATGATGTCAAAGGGTTAATTGGGGTACTGGTCAAGCAGATTTTGGTCTGTCTGCAACAAGGGGGCCAATGTGTGTGTGTGTGTGTGTGTGTGTGTGTGTGTGTGTGTGTGTGTGTGTGTGTGTGTGTGTGTGTGTGTGTGTGTTTAATATTGAAATTTGAGGTTCAGACTTGTTTTCATAGTTCTTGCCCGAATTAGAAGAAGGTTCATTTGGGGTTAAGAATGTCGTCAGAGTATTTTATTATTTTGGTTGCTATCAACAGTAATGGTTTGTGTGTGTATGTGTGTATGAGCTCCACATGCCTTGATATGAGACCTGCGGTAGGCTTATGCTCGGCAGGTGGTTGGCAAGCTGGATGTCGTAAGCGTGCACGTCTCTATGAGTGAGTCATGCTTCAGCCTCACGCTGCTCAGTCACACACACCAAACGGGATTCGGCTCAATTAGCTGGAGGGAAACCGTCTGTGAAACCACCCAGAAACACTGTGGTGTCATCAAAGTCAACGGCCATGTGGTCAGCGGATCAGTAAACACTGCACGCGCACTCTTAGAAACTGGATTTGCTGCTCAGATGTGACTGACAGCTTGGATTATTGACATGTGAAAGGGCATCATTTTATCCCTGAGCTCTTTTAATGAAAAATCAACCAACATATCTTTCATGATGATTGAAATTACCTAGTTTTTAAGACGTGTCATTTGATCCTATCCAAAGAAAAAAGTGCAAATGATGTGGAATGAAGCTGCATTCGAGTGAGACCTCCTTTTCTCCACATAGACTCCCTCTTTGCTGTACACCACAACCTTCCTGATCACTAAAACCTTTTTGCTTTTTTCGGTGTGCACATCCTGAGGCAGAGCCATCACTCATGAAGCAAAGTGACATCAGCAACACTTAATCATGGAGGTGTGGAAACATTATTGGCTGTTGATGATTATTGCAAAATGGTTTGTATGGTTATCACTGCTTAGCCAGGCAGTTTGCTGACAGGTCCAGTTTCCACTGGTAACTTTGCTTTAAAAATTGATTTACTAGTTTATTACACCTAGTGAACCTAGCTACATCACACACATCCAGTTCAACGGCCCTGTGAGGGAAAGAAGGCTTTATGAAACTTCTTCAGATTTGAAAGACTTTACTTTAAGGCCTCTTATCCAGTATGTATAAGCAATATACGAGCATTACATAAATGTTTTATGCCACCAAATGATGTAGTGATGCACAGATGTACAGTACCAGTCAAAAGTTTGGATACACTTTCTCATTCAAGGGGATGGGAAGGTGGGTCCAAACTTGAAGATAGAAATTACAGATAATGAATGACAATATAGTAAAACAGTTAATATAAAATGTGGTGTTATGGAAGAAGTTATTGTTAAAACAAATACTGTACATAAATAAACAATTAACACGTGTCCTTATATCTGCTTACAATTACATTACAGTGTGTAATAAACCATTTATTTCATTTTCGTAAAGGGCTTATGAATGCTGAACAGGGGAACTTAAAGTGAAGTGTTACTGTTGTGATGTTGGATGGCTCTGGAAGCATCTGTCAGTAATCATAGCTGCAAGACAGTGTGCTATATTTAAACATACAGGACAATAAAGAGGAAACGATGAATGAAACGTTGAAAACAGGATTTTAAAACCTGTAAAATTACTCTCATAGATAAAATGTAATGACAGTTTAAAAGTCACAGGGCTGCAGTTAAAATATGATGCATAATTTAGATGATAAGTCAATGAACATCTTAAAGCTGCGTTCAGACCAAAACCGTCTGACGCAAATTGAGCGGCAAGTCTACATAGAAAATGAATGTAAATGGCGCGATAACACGCGATTTTATATCAGGCGGCGCGAATGAAGCGTCTGCTCTCATCAGCGGGTTTAGAAATGAGCGGGCAAGCGTTTTCCCATGCGCCGTTTTTTTTTTCGAGCGACAAGCACGAATGAAGCGATGATCCAAAAATTGACATTTATGATCAAGCGGCGCGATTCAAGCGATTTTTTCACGTCAGATGCCTTTGGTCTGAACGCAGCTTTAGGCTACCTACAATCCGCTTCTGTCTATCCTTACAAAAAGACATTTTAAAAAAGTTTAACTATACAACTTATCAAAAAAAATTAAAATCTGCATCTTCAAAAAGACCTTAAAAATAATAAATACTCGACTCAATAAATAACCAAACAGGAAGTCCATCTGCTCCAAATCTAACGTCGCTTCTTCCACCAAAAAAACTGATAAAAGACTTCAGCGTGATATCAAATAAAGAATAAATAGATTTGGTTGTACATTGTGCACACAGAGTGCACAATGTACATGTATACATACAGTACATGTTACATACATGTATATATTTCCTACATACACACACAGTATAAATACACACATGTAGACAGCCCAAATGTTTCTAAACCAGACCCTCATCAGATGTCATCACATAAATAATGGCCCATTTCAAACTGTTTTAATTGTACTGACATGACAGTGTGTGTGTGTGTGTGTGTGTGTCTGTCCACGCTAACCAGACTCATTTCCATTGTCCTCCAGAATCTGTCCTGCTGCTGCCTTTGTCCAGTGACATTACTGGCAACCGGCCCTTTCTATTGTAGCATCTGCAGACACACACGTACACACACACATTTGTATAGCTATCTTAATGAGGACATTCATTGAGATAATGCATTCCCTAGTCTCTCACCTTAACCTTAAAACAGCCCTTTGAAGGTGTGTCACAAAATGAGGACAGACCAAAATGTCCTCACTTCCCAGGTATAAATTTGAGTCCTCACAATGATAGCAATACAAGTACACGTATACACACATGCACAAACTTCTGAGATTAGTCTTTCCTATTCAACTGGTCAACTTTTGTGTGTGTGTGTGTGTGTGTGTGAGAAAGAGAGTGTTACTTCCTTGTTTGAACAACAGGCCATCAGAATCAAGTGAGCTTCATCTTTATTGCCAGGTGTTATGTAACGTTCCGCAGGGTCTAACTTCTCATTAAACATGAAATGAGGACATGGCCGCTGCCCTGAGCAAACTTCCTCTGTCAGTGAGCAGTGATAGGGCGACGAATGGATTGCTGCTGTTGTGTGAAGGTGGTGAAGGTGGTGAACTTCCCCTTCCAGTCATTCAACATCTGCAGTTTTCGGGGGGAAAAACCAACAGGTGACTCGAGGTGGCAGAGCAAACAGAGAGAAACAATGGAGGCAAACACATCCCACGTGCCTCAACTGAAATGTATGTTTATATATGTATGTTTAGAACAGACCTAAAAAGATTACAAGTGTTTGTTTAAGACACTTCCGTTTTAGCAGCCTGGGGGGGAAGTCTGCAATCAAAGATGTAATCCATTCACAAAAATATACATGAAAATCTATTCTATTCAATATCATTTAGTAATTCCAACAGTGACCAATTTCACTAAGTAGACATATCACAGAAACATTCAACGTTTTTTTAATTTAACACACAACAAATGTACTATCAAGTATAACCTGTTTGCTTCAAAGTTGTGCTGAAGTGAGGGTAAGATGGAAATTACCAGTTGATCTATGGCCATAAATTGTAGTGACCAAGAAAATAAGAGCATGGATGTAAGTTGCAGAAAAGGGTATCCTGTTCAGGATGTCTGAGCTAGCCTCTGTAGAAAAGGGTGAGCGTCACAGACATCGGAGTATGCTGCTCCTTCGCATTGAAAGGAGTCACTTGAGGTGGTTCAGATATCAGATTACAATGAATACCTGTGGAGGTATTCTGGCATGTTCAGCTGCCACTGAGAGGAAATCTGTGGTAGAACAGAACACACTGGAGGGTCTGCATACACTATCTGACCTGGGAAAAAGGATGCTAATAAAAGACTAAAGCTCAATATATTTGACTTGTGTACTAAGTGAAGAATCCAAGAAATAACTCTAATATTACTTTAAATCATGCTAATGCAATATAATAATAATAATAATAATAATAATAATAATAATAATAATAATAATAATAATAACTTTATTTATATAGCACCTTTAAAAACAAAGTTTACAAAGTGCTTTGACAGACAAAGCAAAAGCAGCACAATACAAACAAAAGCAGTACAGTAAATATGAAATAAAAGACAGTAGCAATAAACAAGCAGACAAACGAACAAACGACATCACATGAAAGCTAGTCTGTAGAAATGAGTTTTAAGAAGTGATTTAAAAGAGGTTACTGATTCTGCTTGCCTTATTTCCTCAGGTAATTCGTTCTAAAGCCGAGGGGCCCTTATGGCAAAAGCGTGGTCCCCTCTAGATTTCAACTTTGACTTTGGAACAACCAGAAGGGCCCCACCTGAGGATCTAAGAATGCGGGCCGGCTCATATTGAGTCAACATGCATGCTACGTAGCTTGGAGCTAGACCTAGGTGTGCTTTAATCAGTAAAATCTTAAAATCGCTTCTGTAATGAACAGGGAGCCAATGAAGAGAAGCGAGTATTGGGGTGACGTGATGTCGTCTGTTAAAACCAGTTAGATCTGAACTAGTTGGAGGCAACAGAGAGATTTTTGTGATAAACCAGAAAGGAGAATGTACAATGTACAGGATACCAAGTCTAACTGTGTTCAGACACAATGTGAGGCAGACTTTAGAAGTGGTGTAACTGCATACAAAGTCAACTGAAACCCGTGATTACAGCACTAATGGATTTGTCCACATGGGTTGAAAATGCATCAACTTCAGCCTTGAGTTTCTGGTTAAGTTGTGAGCTCAATCTGAAACATGCACATTACATCTGTTGCTAGCTAACACCTTTACAGTTGGTAAATTGGGTCTTTTGGGTGAATAAAAAGTTCAGTGGTCAAATTCATGCCAATGACACATGGTAAAAAAACACTTTGCTTTCCCGTCTGAACACACCTTAAGAGTCTGTGCCAGCGGCTCTGTCAGGCTGCTCTTACAGTAGGAGAGCCTTAGTTTGAGCTAAATGGAAGCATGCTCACAATGATATTGCTAACAAGTTGACATTTAGCATCTTAGTTTGGCACGTTATCACACTAACATTTGCTAACATTAACATTAGCTCTAAATAAAAAGTACAGTTGAGACTGATGGGAGTATGTCAAATTTCAAAATATCATGATAATTAATCCAAAAGTTGGGGCGTAGTTCAGTGGTGGTCACTGGTGTTAAAAACACTCACATTATGAAGCACATGGAATTTTATTTGTTTAGTGCAGTCACATAAAACCCAGCATCAAAGGTGACTGTAAGTGATTTATGCAATATAAGATGTGATAAAGTGACTTTGAAGTGTTCCTTTCACTTTCAGATTAAAATTTCTCCAGATATCACGAACCTTTGTTCTCTTTCATCCCCCTTTTAACATGCATCTGCAGCGGAACCTCGATGATTGATCACAGATCCCGTATCATTAATATCTACTACTACATCCGCAGCCTGACAAGACAATTTGACTAATGGCTGATCAAGAACTCATCAGTTAACCAGCTATTGTGATCCATGACAGAGAGACAACAGTATGAATTCTGAATGCCTGCACTGACAATGATGTTACAATCTGTTGTGTTTCTTAGTTACACAGTTATCTTTGATTTATAAAACCAGAGGAAAACACTGACACAACACACACACACGCAATAATCAATAACACAAGTGATAGCACAGCTTTCTTATCCAGATTCTACAAGATTGTAACAAAACAATGACCGGACTTTCTTTAGACTGCCAAAATGAAAAGCAGTTTAACAAGGAGTGCAAGGGTCAGAGGCGTTAAGCCAACACAATTTTCCTTCACTCAGCAGTCATAATGTAAAAGATAAGTTGTGGAAAAAAACAATGGAATCTTAGGAGGACCTGGGCCGAGTCCAAGATGATAAAATGGTTTAGTTAATTAGTTGATATAGTCGGTGCAGCTTCCTGCTGAAGAAATACTTTATTTAACGCCGGCATGTATTTACAGGCATTTGTTAGTTTATTAACACATTGTGTTACTTTTAACACAATAACAAATATTGCAAGGCTTAATTGAGAGCATGTGTATCTTAAAACATGACAGTTAATAAGAAAATAATTAGTAATATTTAATTATTTTCTTTTTTTCATGACAAATGATTGATGATATTTTCTTATTATAAACTAATTCAAACCAGAACTTTACATTTCATTAGTCAAGAATGACCTATATCTATTGTTTTCATCTTATCTTATTTTATTGATGTTTTCATCTTATCTTACCTATTTTTTTTATTGATACCTTTTTATCTTATCCTACTTATGCCATAAGTACAAGTATCAAACAGTATGGTGATAGCCCATCTTGTACAATATCCGCATTGCAGCTTTGCACACTGTCAAATGAAATCAGATTTGAGAAGTTGTCTTCTAGTGGCCTCGACTGTCATGAAACCTTCCCACACTTATGCTGACGTGCAAAGCATTGAATGTACATCTCTGTGTGTTGTGAATAAAAAAACATGCTTTGATGTTATATTTGCTGAATTGCTTGTCCGTCCTCAGGTCTTACAAACCGGACCTTTTACATTACTTGTGTCAGTGGTGCTGCTGATGGGAACTGACAATGTCTCATGCAATGTTATGCAGGACACAGCAAGCCACAGTTATACTGTGTGGAAAGATGTGCGTTCCAGCACACTGTCATGGTGGCCTGAGCATGTCTCAGCTGTTGTCAATGGAGCCAATGGTGTACCATATTTCTTTTGCTATGACTACAAGCGGTTTAATATACCTTGTTCACTAGTTCATATGAATGGAACCATGTTTGAGCTGTCCTGATATGTACATATATATTCTGTATCTATAAAACTGAGGAATATTGCAATGCCTGACAGACTGAGATCAGGGATAAAAAAATCAGGCTAGAAGAAGCTGTAAGAATATCATTCTAATACTTAACTAACTGTGAAAGCAGTGCGCTATGAAACCAAATCCCTTAATTGACCAATATACCATTAATTTACCCATTATCAGTTATGTAATTTGGAATGGGGTTTTAAGTGGATGCATAATAGATAAATTGATGGATTGGATGATGATTTTTAATGGATTATCTGCATTGTTTAAAAGGTACAATT
Source organism: Scomber scombrus (assembly GCF_963691925.1). Classification (NCBI taxonomy): domain Eukaryota; kingdom Metazoa; phylum Chordata; class Actinopteri; order Scombriformes; family Scombridae; genus Scomber; species Scomber scombrus. Next base: position 3,499,481 of record NC_084970.1, on the reverse strand, counting down.
CCCTTAAAATGAACCACGTAACATCAAAAGCCATCCCATCATTTCTATCATAAAATAACCTTCAGTTTGCAATTAGGGTAGTTTGAAGTTGCTTCTACCCCTTGAAGCCACACATTTGGACTTTAATTAAGATTTAAAAGTTCAAATTAAGGAGTATTTGTATGATGTTTGTACAGTTTAAGATGTTTCTAATTCCTCACCACCTACGTATCTATTAATTTACAAAAAACAGGGTAAACCTATTAAATAGGTCCTCCTGAATCAGGGGTGCCAGCCATTGGGTCCAATCCGGCCCACTGAATAACTTTGCAAAGTATGAAAATTGCAGAAAAGTAATTTTAATTTTTCTGCTCCTTCAGAGGTTTTTTCCAACTCTGACCAGAATATAATTCTCTGAAAAAATACATATTGTGATCATATTCAAGTCATTGATATATTGAACATTGTACAAAATGTTGTCAATCAGCAGCTTCTGTGCAAAAAACACTGAAAAAAACGGACATAATATTGTTGTTGCAACTCATTTTTCGCATTGAATAGATGGTTTATTTTAGTAAATTATAATATATATATTATACATTATTTGTAGGTTATTATGCAATGGTTTTACTGGTCTGGCTCACTTGAGATCAAATTGGCTGTATGTGGTCCTTGAACTTAAATGAGTTTGACACCCCTGACCTGAATACTGAATAAGGATACCTTTATTTTTTTATTAATTAAGAATGAATGTGTAAATTAAGAGGAAAGCTGTGCACCTTTTAAAATCTACTTTTAAATTTACTTTAAGTTTTTTTTAAATTAATGGCTTTGACATTTTTAGGGTGTTGGGCAAAGGACTGTGATGTGATGTAAAAGTTACTTTTTTGGGATGGTTTACAGTTTACTCGTCCTTACATACCTATCAGAATAATACAATGTAATTATCAGTATGATAAAAATTGTCAGTAGAGTCTAGTGTCAATGGGTAAACTACATTCCCACATATGAGTTATCAGTGACAATATGTGATTTCTTTACATGGTCAATCAGGCCATCATCCCTGCAGCCACCTACAGCAACAGTAGTGTATGAGTGCAGGTGTTGTGTGTTGGCCACAGTGAACGGAGAATGTCAGCTAGTAGGCGGACTGGGTGGCCTTCAGCTCCGAGACAGACCAGCAGCCCCCACGCGAACCACCGGCTGGGAGTGGGGAGTGGAGGGGCTGCTGAGTGTATATATATATATGTGTGTGTGTGTGTGTGTGTGTGTGTGTGCGTGAGTCCTTTTGTACATGTGAGTTCCTGTGTGTGTGTGTATGTGTATAGAAGATCAAGGGTAACCCTGGCCATAGAGGAGGTCAGCAGTGTGACAGCGAGGCTCTCCTAGCGACAGAGCCCAGGAATGTTCTCAGGGCCTCGGCCAGGGGAAGTCGGCTGCCCTGGAACAATCACACAAGAGTTAATATTGGCCCTGCAGGTCGAAGGTTAAATGCCTGTAGGTCACAGGATGGAGGAGGGCTGCAACCAGACATAGGGGAGGGGAGCCAAAGACTGGGGTTGAGCTGGTATATATCTCTGTGTGTGTGTGTGTGTGTGTGTGTGTGTGTGTGTGTGTGTGTGTGTGTGTGTGTGTGTGTGTGTGTTCCAGCATTATGCTCTGTGTTGTCCTGCCACCCCAGCAGTTTCTATAGGATAACCCAGAAGAAGGAGCAGTGATGGAAAGAAGATATTACCCCTTTTTGATGATGATCACTCTGAACATTAAAGACTGTGTTGTTATAGAGTAGCTTCAGCATGTCATGGATTCCAACTTTCAGCCTGATTATTTACTGTAGAAATTGCTGATTTAAGTTCTTGTTCCAAATCAAGACAAAGGAAGAATGTAGGGTTAGGGTTAAAAATAATCAACATGAATTAAACACACATAAGATGACAAACAAACCCAAATGGAAACACATATGATCAGTGTACAGAGATCTTTCTGAGTAAAACTAACACTACTACTGCAGATGCTGTAAATACACCATCACCAATAATAATAGTAATTAAAGCTGCAAGCAGCGATGACCGGGCCCAAGCTCCCCTGCCCCGCCACGAATGAGCGAGACTTGCCGCGACGCATCTTCTAAGTCAAATGGCAACAAACAGCGCCAAAATCACAAATTCGAATCAAAATGGCCGACTTCCTGTTGGAGTTAGGGTATGGGTCCAAGAGACTTTTTTGTGCGTCTTTACACGATACATATGTGTACCGAATTTCGTTTGTCTATGTCAATCTGAGTTGAGGGGCTCAATTTTTTAAATTTTTTTAGGGGGCGCTATTGAGCCATTTTGCCTCGTGAGGATATGGGTACATGAGACTTTTTTTTACTCTGTTTACAATTGATTAGAGTCATTTTCCCCAGTGGTCACTTACATTATTCACTTACAAAGAAATGTTGCAATGACAGTACAGACTGAGAACTGACACAATTCATAAAATAATGTACAATTTACAAAAATGTTAATAAAGAATAAGCTTAGTTAACTAGGGCTGGGTATTGGTGCTTGATACCTTTAAGGTATTGACCGAAATAAATAGATACTGAGTAGTATCAAATGTCTCCCATCACATGATACATGTAATCAATCCTTTTTGCACCCAGAGCTAGAAAATATGACTATTTGTATGAACTTGCTCACAGCCAATCAACACAAGTGTTCTTTGGTTTAATGAAACATGTGATTGTCTGAAAGTCTTAATAACTTGAAGTCTTTCGAAATGTATTTGTGTAAAAATCAAATCATTTAGATGTGGAGGAGTGGTGGCATTTGATGCAGTTTAATGCTTCTATTCACATGATGGGTATTGAATGAAATGTTCAATTGTTACTTGGATTGGTACTGGTATCGTCGTTTTTTTAAACAATACCCAGCCCTAGTGTTCATTTACTTGATTCTATCCCTGTATTAAGTTGATATGGCAGTTGCGTGTTTACACACAGAGCAACAGCTTGCATACATTTAAAACTCCCACATTAAGTCATCTTTCAGTGCAGTTATGCTTTCCACCAACTTCTGAAGGAAATGTCTACTTCTTTAGGTGATAAACGCTATGCTTAGTTCACTAGCTTGTTGCTAGCTTTGTCTGCTGTTTGGTGCTAAGCTGATGTGACTCTTTTTTGACATAAAAATATTGATGAGTGCAGATTTAACACAATGACTTGAAGTCTTTTGATACCTGCATACATGACATGTTCATAGTCATGTCATTTTCATAGTAACTACAGCTTCTGAAGGTTTTAGTGTGTGCATCCTGCAGGCAGAACAGTGGAGCATTAAAGGTTTATCTCCATCCCACCTTTCCCATTTTTTTAATGTTTTTGTTTAGTTTTTGTATGTATTTGTCTGTATTTATTTACTCTTTAAGTTTTTATGTTGTATGTCTCACTATAGGAGGGTCACCTGACAAGCCCTTATAGGTTTTATAAGCTCCTCCTGCACATTTCTCTTTTGTTAGTGATTGTTTTCTTTTCTTAATCTCAAAAAATTCTGCATGTATTATGTAGATTTCTTTTATTATGTTTTCTTTATGTGCAATAAAAAGGTTAAAGAAAGACTACACCCTTATTTTGAACATACTTTAATTACCTTAGGCAACTATACTGCTTATACTAAATGTACATGAAGGTTGCTGCAGCATGATTCATTCTATATGTCAATACAAAGTAACCAACCTAAATATCACATGTAACTTTTATATGGTGGAAAGCTGCAGAAAAGTTACAATTCTGACTAATTTCATCATCAAGGAAAAATGCAGCAGATGCTTTAAATTATTCTTATAGATATCCATATGTACATATATCATATGTTGTGGTAGAATTAATATGTTTATTGAATGTTGTGTTCCTGCCTTCATTCATTCACTCACACGAACATCAAGCATCCTCACTTTACAGTTCCTCTTCCTCAAGGCTTTATGATGACATGTTCTTTGCATTGACTAGGCATAATATTGAGTTGAGTCATGCATCCGGGTAGATGTATTTTATTCATATGCGGACAATGCGAGGAACTTTCTCAGCACGACAAGTCAATGAGACTCCACCCCTTCTCTCTCTCTCTCTCTGTTCTCCTGCTTCTCAACCACTGCTCCCCTCCCCTCCCCCAGGCTCAGGTTACTGTGGGAGGAAGGAATGTATGAATGGACGGCCCTCCACTGCACATGCACGTTGTGTGTGTGCACGCACAGCCACACACGCACACACACACACACACACACACACACATAGATGCCCTCGGCCGCTCGCGCTCGTTCATTCACAATTATCTGCCGGAGCCTGTCACCTGACCTTGTCCAAACAGAGGAAACCCACAAAGATAGAGCTGTTGACTTCTTACGGAAATGCTTTTAAAAGGCTGCTGCACTTATCAATACAACAGTCCAGATATGAAGCCTGTGCTCTCGTGGCAGCGCTGCATAGCCAACAGTCAAGAAAGTAAAAATTGAAAGTTTCTCATGATTTATCAAATTCCAGTTTCCACCACTTACAAAATGTGTTGATAATGTAACTTTGCCAAGGCAGGACCGTCCTTGTTTAACAATGGTGGATCTCCTCAGACTGTTTGGTTAAGGGGAGTGTGACTTATTCACCACTATCTCTTTAACTGGAGCAGAAACAACATGAGCCTGAGTACACTACTGTAGTAAGCACTGATGAATGAAACACATGAGGGGTCTGTCCACACCTAGACTGCTGGGAGATGAATGAGGAGGAAGAGGTGGAAGAGTCTGGTTGGTATCTGTCTAAAAGAAATGAACTATTGTGTGTTTTCTTGCTTATAAAACTCATCTTGCTTGTGTTAGTTTTGAACATGAATAGTCATACTTTAGGTTTTGGTGTCATAATTCATAATTCAGTGTCAGATACCAGATTCATGTCTTTATTAACATTCATAGCAAACTGCTGGAAGGTAGAAAATGCAGGGAAGGTGTACCCAAAAAAGGCTGACTGTCCTATTCATGACTTTCTGACATGAATTGATGTGATGGTGTGTTTGATATCAGTATGAAAAAAGGTGGATTTTGTAAAAAGAAACAGCCAAATGAACCCGCATATAACTGCTGGGATTGCCTGTGTAACTGAAGGTCATCTGACCAAATGAAACAGACACATAAAAACAGTGACTCACTTCTTTCACATATTAAAAGCTACACAAAAGACATCCAACAGTTTCTCTATAGTGACATATAATCTGATTCATATTTAGAAAACGTTATCGATCCCAAAGAGGGCGATTCCACAATCACACAAACAACATCCAATAAGTTACATGTCAAAAAACACAGATCAACAAACAAACACAGATCAGTGAAGGACAGCAAGATAAAGATAACTAAGGTCAAATAAATAGCAATAAAACAATAAATAAATATATATAGGCATTATAATCAGACATATAACAGACATAGAAACATCATAAAGTTAAATAAAGTTAAAACAATACTCTGAGTCTCATATGTGTAACTTCTCACATACAATGACTGCAAATCAAGCACTAATATCACTAACATTGCAAAAACCTTTAAGATATATTGTTTATATACTCCTCAGATGTACCTTATTGTGAAATTTGAAATGTTTAGCATCTAATTCAATTGGCAAAAACTGTGCAAATACAGATCTGTTTGCACATTTATCTATTCATTTAAAAGATAAAATTTAAAAAAAAATCTCATGTGAGACTAAAAAGGATTTTATTTGTTGTAGGAAATATGCCCACTTGCCATATGTGCACTGAGAGTTATGGGTGATGTAATTTCCTTTAATTCAATAAAAACTGAAAACAAACTGTTAATCAAATCTGATTCTTTTTGCTCTCAGAATTTCAGTTTAAGAGCCTTTTTTTATTTAGTCATCATCTTTGGTGTTAAGTTGTTGCTCTCTTCTTCTTTGTCTGCTCTGTCAGTTTTTCTTCTGTTGACACAAAACAAACCTGACAGGCTGACAATATAAAATTCGTTACTCTCACTTCCCTGCACCAGGAATAAGCTTCCTGCCAGCACATGTACAAGTTTTCATTGCCTACATATATTATAACATACTATTAAAGTCTGAAGGTGGACTGAATATTGTGTTCATGACGTGTAGTTTACACCTTTAAACAACATGTTATATAGATAAACAGTGTGGTGGTGAGATGCTCTGGTTCACGGCTTACAAACACACCTCTTTATGCTTTTTTTCTGCAAGTTTATAATTCATTTCTTCATCCCACACCTTGGTCATAATAAGAGTAGTTTCTCTTACATGAAGCTGTTAAATTGTCCCCCACCACCCCCACCATCCCCGCTGCCCTCATTTGACAAGCCCTTTGGTTCCTTGCAGCCGTGGAGTGGACTGTAAATGGCTTTATCAATGCCGGCAGCCTCTCATGTGACATTCCAACGAGGCGGCAGATCAAACACAGCAGCGAGCGAGGCTTTGCTCAGGTCGAGCTTCACCTCCACTATCTAAACCTTCACACAAAGTTAATCAGGTTTAATGTCTAACTGCGTGGCCGTGCTGCATTTACAGGAATCGGAAAGTGAAACTTGTGGATTTACTTGAAATCGGTCTCAGCTGGTTACATATTCATATATCTGTTATACTGTTGCAGGCTGCTTTCTTTTAGAATCTATGCTCATCATCAATGTAATAATGTTGAATCATGTACAATTGACTATACTGTTGTAGTTTTGCATGTCAATACATCATAGTTTGATTTACGTATGATGACCATACATTACAAAGAGTTAAGGTTGTATTAAAATTGTAGTTGTAATATTGTTGTAACCTGTGTCTGCCTCTAGGGGGAGCTTCATAGTCAACTCCTCACAATGTAGGAGGAGAGGAGAGGAAATCATCATCATCATCATTGATTTTTCATTTTCTTACTGTTACATTTACTGATTTTTATAAAGTCTGTAAAAGCCTTTATTTTCTGCACACTGGTGTGTTGCCTGGTTTGCATCCATATTTCTGATGGAAACAGTTGATAATCAATAATTAAAAAATACTTTAAAAATAATATTGTGTTTCTGGAGTTTTATATATATATTTAGCATTATTATTAGCATTTTTTTAAGAGAGGGAAAGTCTCAGAAATAGTATTAGACCTTCATAGGAGGCTACAATTCTCATTTGAAAGCTTGATTAAATCATCCCTGTTCATTGAGGCTCTGCAGACAGAGCTTTTTATTAACATAATAAGTAAAAAATAATAAAATAAAGCAAAATCACTTTGTGTATTCTGTCCTTGTTTCAATCATTGCTTTATCTGTAAAGTCACTGTTGTATTGTTTTGTTTTCTAATTTAAAAAAAGAAAACTGTGTTCATTTGTGCATTTTGAATGATACACTGTATCTGTGGTCTCATGTAAGTCCATTCAAGATGGACATATTGTTTTAATGACACAATGATAGAAATATTCATTCTTTCATTTAAACAGTATTAAAATACATTATATACTTTCTTTTCTATTTTCTATTTTTCTATTTTTGGGGGTATTAAATTCGACTTTTTTGTTGCTTTTATTGTGAAGCACTTTGTAACTTTTGTCAAAATAAATAAAAAATCAAATCTAAATAAATTTTGACATATTTACTTGACTTACTTGTAAGCAGATATACAAAAAATGTTATGTGTTCATCTTTATTATAAATAAAAACATGAATATATTGTATTAAATGAATAACAGAACCAAACTTTTGTACAATAATTCAAGAAATTATTAACACTTAACTTTTAATGGAGTTCATTTTGTATCATGACACTTTCATGAAATTTTTAATTGATAATATATATAATCCATATTGTCACTTTTCGAGCCCGATCTCTCAGAAATACGTGACGGGGGCACGACTTCTTAACACTGAATTTTGTGATGGGAACACGTAATGTGTCAAATTTACGTGTCCCCATCACGGAAACAATACCAATGTAAAATCAATGGGAATCCTCTTTCGTGGTGGACACACGGATTCCCCGGTTCAACAATGTCACGTAGTGGGCGGTAATTAATACTGTTTTCTAATCTATAAATCTTTTATGTAATCGTTATCGTCATTTAGCTGAATTTATAATAGTGCATTACATACGATTTTTTGTTGTCTAAAAAATAGGTTGTGTATGATATAACTGTCATTTTGGTGTAATGAGGTAATTATTATATTTATTACCGCTGGACTTTACCTTTACGTTATTACAAAGGGAAATACTGTCCTCTTTTAGCATTTTACCACATGAATAATAATATAATCAATAGTTTTATAGGCTATTAGAATGAACCGGGGAATCCGTGTGTCCACCACGAAAGAGGATTCCCATTGATTTTTCATTGGTATTGTTTCCGTGATGGGGACACGTAAATTTGACACATTGCGTGTACCCACCACAGAATTCAGTGTTAACAGGGGTCGTGCCCCTGTCACGTATTTCTGTGAGTTCGGGTTGCACTTTTCATGACAGGGATTTCATACATTTAAGCTAATCTTTGCCTGTTAGCCGTTCTCAAGCTAGCAAGCTCAACACTGCTACCACATTTAGCCAGTTAGCTCCAGTAAGGTACAGCAACAATAACATTAAAGTCATTCAGAATCAACCAACTAGCTAGTGCTGTAAATGAATACAGTACACAGACACAACTAACCTCTGCTTTTATTTAGTTTAAGAATGTTATTAAAACTACTTATGTAGCTAGCTAAACGGCTACTAAGTTAGATTATTATTCAGCATCAAAGCAGAGGTTTATGTGGTTTACAGTTTTTTCATGATTATTTATGTCATTATTTCTTTTCTTTTAAAACAAATATGTAACCAGTATATCCTGTTTATAAGAACTGCCCTTTTAAAAAGTCAAATATTAGGTATAAAAACTGCAAACAACTGTAATGCTGATTAGTTTTCTTTAATTAGCCTATATGCAGTTAAATTGTGCCAATGTCTTTTTGTTTTTGATGATTAGTAAAGCTTGCTAAAACAATGTCAACATACTGAAATGTGTTTTCCTGCCCTGTCCTCTTGTTTGATTTATTTATGTGGTAAACTCAGCTTTATGTGTCAGCACAGGGGCAGCATGGGAGGAAGTATGCTCCAAGCCCATCCGTTTTTGTTCAGAGGAAGCTTTATCGTTCATATCTGTCTGTCGTCAAGTGCTGGCCTGCACAGAATGCTGTTAGCATGTGTGTGTGTGTGTGTGTGTGTGTGTGTCTGGGAGAATGAGAGCGTATGTGTTTCTAATACAGTCGGATTCCTCCACTGCCTCAGCCTCCGCCCACATAAACCTACTCCTTCCCATGGCAGGCTGGTGGTGGTTTCATGTGTTGGAGGGGGGGGATGCAGGCTTTTATTGCATAAGCAGACAAAACAGTGAGGGATGGACGGGAAGGGGGGAGGGAGGGAAAGAAAGGAAAGGAAGGAAAGAATAAAGATAATGAGGCATTCACTAATACGTGCACAAAAATATTCTTAGTTTGTGCATTAAATAAGTGCACATGCAAAATTACCATCAGATTCATGACACATGCGCACCATCAAATTTTGCTCTTACCTTGGCGTGTATCTTAGTGAATCATTTGAAATTGAAAGGCGCGTGTCCACTATCACCAATTAGCATACTACCACACCCCCATTTGTCTATATAAGGAAAGCTCTGTTGGAGCGGTGCAAGCAGTGAAGAGAGCTGTCACTCATTGCAAAGAGAGCTGTGATTGTAGAAAAGTAAAAGAACTTTACTGGCAGAAAAAACGTGAACAATAGTTTCAGAAGTAGAAGCCAGAACAGGCAGATTTGGCTGGTAAACATTGCTCACTGGCACTGGCACAACTGTTTGGAGCCTCATTATGAATCCCGTATACAGCCTGCAAACCTGTTGCACCATTACACCACAGTACGCCTGCAACAACATAAAAAAGTTGGTAAATGTATAGATCTGTGTGGAACTGATCTAAATAACCAGCTGCATATATCACAACCGAATTGTTCAACACTGTCGCATTCCAATATGGAAATTCCCATATAAGCTATTTTAATATATTAATACTTTTATTACATTAATAATGATGATTTATGGATTACAACCTTTGATCTATTCATTTTATAATTAGTAAATAAGTTGTGTATTACTTTTAAATGTTGTATATTTAGGCCCAATAATATATAGGCTACTGTTTACATTGAATAAATATTGACTAAATCATTTTAAGGGTATGGGATCTGTATGATTTGTGCATGGTCTAAAGCAGTTCTAAATTGTATTTGCAGAGTAAGAAGAAATTGAGGTAAGAACATACTGATGAATCCTGAATTTATATGCTTAAACCGTTTGTAAGCACAATTTTAGAGCCAATGACTGAGGCCCAAAGTGAGAGAGGAGTAATGAGAGCGTTGAAGGGCTTAATGATGTAACAATCAGAGGTAACAGTCTACAGCACAGTGTGTTTGTGTTTGTGTTCATTGTCTATGGGAAGCAACTAATTTGCCACACAAAGCATGCAGACCAAGCTGGCAGTGCAACGAGAGGGCAGAATGAATTCAAAAATCATGATAGGCATACTTACTCACATGAGTGGAAGATGTCATTTTAGTGCTGATTTAAATTTACAGAGAGTTGATGTCTCTGTAACATAGCTTTATCAGATTTAATACTGCATTCTTTTCTCTTTTTTTGGCCACCTCTGGTCAAAAGAAACATGCTTAAAACACACCACTTACATATTATCAACCTACAAAGTTGATATATTGAGCCGCTGAGTCTGAACTTAAGGAGCACGCTTTGTTTTAAAGTTTGTTGTGTAGTGTGTCTTTTTACCATGAATAATGCTCATTTTACTGTAATCATTTTTATTTTGTAGTTTGGTGCTGGGCAGGTAGTGCACAGTGGGTTTAAATGGTAAATGGACTGTACTCATATAGCACTTTTCTAGTCTTTATGACCACTCAAAGTGCTTTTACATTACATGTCACATTCACCCATTCACACACATATTGGGGGTTAAGTGTCTTGCCCAAGGATACATGGACATGTGGACAGGAGGAGCCAGGAATTGAACCACTGATCTTCCAATTGGTGGACAACCTGCTCTTCCTCCTGAGCCACAGCCCCCCTTTATTAGAGCTTTTTCGCTGAAAACAGCTGCAGGGAATAAGGTTGAGGAGAGCAGCAGAGTGAACCAAAACAAAGAGCTAAAAGATCGCAAAATGCTTCACAGGATTTACAGGAAATGAAAACTCAGGAGAGAATTCTCTTTGGGGGAATTTTTGGACAGTGCAAATAAATCAAGGGGTGTAGCCCATTTCAAATATAGTTGCTTGTAACCATGTACCCACCACACCAATGCAGCTTCATCCTGTCTGAAACCTCTGAAGACCTGCTGCAGATCAATATAGAAACAAACAATGGCTGCTCTATGGAGAAGATTACAGACCCAAGTAGAACCATTAATGGTTCTCAAGAAGAAAATCACCAGTTTCGCTATGAAGAACCTCTGGCAAACGTCTTCTCAGTATACATGAAAGACAGACCCTGTGGGGGAAAAAAAGAAGGGGATGGCCACTTTCACTCAAACCAGAAGCTTTAAGGCAGTAAGGAAACACGTCTTCCCCCAGCTCGCCCTTAATTTAATTTGGGACTGAAAATCAAGCACCTACCATATCGCTTTTTTGGGTAGCTTGAGCTTCAGGAAATAGTAGAAGAGGTGGTGGGGGGGGATAAAATTGCCGTGCAGGAGGGATCAGATTGGCATCAGGGCTCTTCCTGCCTGCTGTAGTCAGGGGGTATTAGACATCAAAGAGGCCTCGGTGCAGAGGGCTGCTGGGTGACCTGGAGGGTCAGTGTGTGTGGTCAGGCTTTGTCCAAATTTCTCAGAGTCTGTCAATCTTAATTGAGTCACCAGAGGAGAGTTTTTAAAAGTATACATTTTTTTAAGAATCATGTGTTTAGGGTTAGAAAGTATTTGAAAGGTCCTTCCATCAAAAAGGTCAACATTTGACTGTATAGATGGGGATGTCATTTAGTATTCAGCAACTTTCCAGCAGCTTTTGTTTTAAATTCCAATGCAGCTAACTTCAGCAGTGGTGTCAGAGCCATGTGTTTTTTGTGAATGAGTAAAAAAAAGAAAAAGAAATGAAATGTGCTGGTTGGTTGAGGAGAGAAGGTGCTTTTCAGTTGGCTGAGGGGAGTCTGGCTGCGAGTGTTTTGATTTGTCATGTCAACAGGAGGGCCGGACGGGGTTTCTCTAGAACAGTTGCCATGTGAGAGTGGGATGATCTGCTGTGAATGGAAGCTGAACTCCTGTATTCTCTGCTTGCTTTTTCTCTTTTGTCTTCTGCTTTGTTTTCCTTCTTTTGACTCCCAGTTTGAAGTTTTGCTTTACTCAGCCCCCCTCAACGCCTGCGGTGGGATCGGCTGTTTTAATTCCACGTGACAGGATTGGCAATAAAACTAACGATCTGATCAATTCAACTCCTCTGTAAACACTACACACTACCAGGCATGGAGATAAATGATGCAACATTCCAATTATGGCAATCATTCATGCCACATTTGACACTAAATAATAACAATATCTGCATGGGGCAAAACATTGCGTTCCGCCCATTCTCAACTTGTCTAACCCCATCCCTTGTGAGTCCTCCGCCCCTGATAACATTGTTATCTACATGGCAGACTGAGGTGGTGGTCAAACGGATTCTCCTCTACTCCAACCTCAGACGCCCTGACACGAGACCAGAGAGGTCCTGATGTTCTGTAAGAGGTCGTCAGGTTGATGCTGTCGCTAAAGTTGCCAGGCTTCAAAGAGCACAACCGCACAGACAGAATGTGGATGAGGAAGGATCACTGACGTCTGTGGGCCGATGTTACAGCTGTCATCAAGTCATATCACATCAGATCCAAATAGAGTAATGTTGTTCATTATATTCATTTAGGAGGATTTAAAGCAGAATGAGCAGCATTACATACTAGTTTGTATACATTTGATACTATTTCATCATGTCTTATCTATTTGATACTGAACTTTGGTCTACATACATGCATACATGGAGAAAAACTTATTTAAATTTAAAATGTATCTACAAAAACACAGGGTCTCATGCAAGATCCACTTCTACAGATTTGTGGCATGTACAAGCAATTTAGGAGAATTGTGAACATTTTTGCACACCTATAATTTTCTCTTTGGGATTTAGGGACATCTTACAAGTCTTACAAACCTTTTGTCTGAGTCATGTTCAGCCTCTGGATCACCATCATGGTTTTCTGAGGCATATTTCGCTACAGCAACATTCCATTACCTTTAAGATGGCCTGGACGGACAATAGCTTCAAATTTGGTTTCAGCCAAACGTATTCATTTTTGTTTTGTATGCCTATTCAGGTTGATTTGGTGGGGTGAGGGGATTGGGGGATGCGAACCTTTATGGAGCCTATACCAGCATGCATCCGGTGGAAGGCAAGAACCCCCCCCCCCCTGGTCAGGTTAGGACTATTTCAAAAGACTAATGGCCTCAGTATGCTGCAGACAAAGGGCTTTTTTGGATTGTCTAACAGTGTCTGATAACCACTTTTGAATGGCAGAAATGAGTGTGGCCTGGGTCCAACAATTTTTTTAACTCTTCAAAAGAGACAATCTGACATGACCATCAATCAATCGTGGTATGACCAAGTCGTTTGAAGCACATCTATCTATCTATCTATCTATCTATCTATCTATCTATCTATCTATCTATCTATCTATCTATCTATCTATCTATCTATCATACTGAGACCTTAACACAGAGTTACAGACAAACCCTTTCACATTTACACTTAAGTGTAGTTTGGAGCCTTCAGGGTTTTTGGACTGTTTGAGTCAGTTGGAGCACCCAAGAGATATAGGGCAACATAAAAACTCTAACCAGCGAGTACCAGGGCAAAAATTCAAAGCCAGGGCCTTCATGCTGTGATGTTAGGAGAAAAAAAAAACATCCATCCCCAAAAAATTCACTTTAAGTAATAACCTGATCCATTGGAGGAGATCCAACATGGCAACTCTCAGCGGAGCATTTTCAAAACACATTTAAAGAAACTGCACTAACTACCTTACCGTGTGCTCTCCAGCATGACTTTACAGAGACAGCTGATTCCCACAGGCCTCGGTGAAGTCCACGGGTTAGCGGGGATCCCCTGTCCATGAAGACATGTGTGGTCCCTCCGTCATCCTTTTTTTCCCTCCCCCTCCGTGGCACTGTTTCACTGGCTGAGGCTCCCCTCCAACAATCAGGGCCTTCATGGGGGCCATAATGACAAAATGAAAGCCAGTTGTGCGTCTGTGGAGGTTTTAATGACTTTCAGAGCTGCTGTGGAAATGCTGGGCTCAGTCCAAACACACGCTGCCTGCTGCAGAAAGACAAAGAAACTCAGGGGAGCTTTGTAAGATTGATGCTGAGGTCCTTGTAGCTGCAAATCCAGTCTAATTTTTTGTAATGTTGCTATTGATGGTTACAGTGATGATGATGAGCATTATTTAAGATAATTAAGTGAGTTGTGTTCCAATTTGGATTAGATTAAAAGTGCCAATCAACAATAATGAACATCCAATATTCTAAATAAAGAATCCTTTGTGGTTTCAATTGGACGTTTTCTCTCCAAACAAGCGAGTCCAGTGAACCTTCACCTGACTGACAGCAGTCTGTTTAATGCCTCTCCCACCTGAAGCCTACAAACAGTGCCACTGTTAAATGTTGATTTTGTGTTGACCTACATAAATGACAGGAACTTCCTGTTTCACTTCCTGCCACTGGAACGGATGATGAAGCAGCTGTCTCAAAGAGGCGTTCGCCTGGTCTACACCCTTCTGCGGTTCACTTGAGGTGTTGAACCAAATCTTACAGCATGGACACTACAGGTATGGGACATGGAAACAGAACTTCTTATTAAAACATTCCCTGCCTTAACATCCAAAGGGTTAAGAGAATAAGATCATACATGTCATCTGACCACATCTAAAGGCTTATAATGTATACCTACCTTTAAATAGCAACGCTCATGTTGTTGTGCCCAGTAATACAAATGAAACGTGTATAACTGTTGTGAAATCAGTTGTGTAGTACGGGGGTATTGATAATACAAGTCATAGAAGTCTACTTTCTGAAGGATCAAAGGTCCAGTTAGGTTGCATTACACCACAAAAACACCTGAACTCTATACATGAGCAGCATTTCTGAATTATGCAATAAGTAACATCTGCATTGTGTAACCAAGTCCTTAAACTTGAGCATGAGAAGGCGTGAAGGCCACACCTAGACACTGGTGTAAGTATTCATGATTGAGTCTACTGTGGTATGAGTTCTTCACTGCATTCATATGATGACTTACCTGTGTGTTGTCTTTCAAACAGGCATGTTTGATGTCACAGGGGTGTTTCCCCACTTATGCAAATCAATTACAATACTTCCCTCTGGTAAAATAAACATGTGTTTTTTTCAGTTTGGTCATTTTTAAATGTGTGTGTTCACTGTCAACTTTTCTTGTAACCTTTTTGTATCTATTTTGCTTCATCAACCGGAGCTCCAACATTCCAACAACATTTCTAACCGTGGTGACTAGCGGGGGCTGTAAGATGACAGCTGAGGTCATCACTCAAAACTGTCCTGGGTCAGGTTTTGGTTAAATTTTGCTTTGAAATTGTTATTCAGTCTGAATCCAGTCTGCCTCAGTATGTATGGTGTAATACAAAATAAACGTTTTAACCTGCCTACTTTGACACCTCCACACATCTGGTCAAGTACCGTGTAAAGTTGGCGTAATTGTCAGATTATCCATGTTAGAAAATTGCAAACATTGTTGACCACTGTTCCCCCGACTTTCCGACTAGAAAAGTGATTTCAAACACTGTACAACAATCCAACCAGCACTATGTTTGAAGCACAATGAGACCTTGACTCTTTGATAGCATGGAAGTTCCTGAGGACTATCTACCTGAGTTCATGTTTCTGGACAAACTGAAAATGGGGAGGTCTTTAAGACTTTACATAAACTGACAAATCCTGCAATGATTTGCAATCCACAAGTAATATTACTGTCTCCAACAGTCCTGATGACATATTATTGGATAAACTGGGAAGAACAAAAAACTGGAAACTCAAAATTGTCCTGCCTGGGTAAAGCATTCCACTAAAATATGTAATAAGGGCTATAGGCTGGATCAATATTGTATTGATCATTTATTATGAATATGTTTTACAGTGCTGTGGCTGGTTGTAGTAGTGGTAAGAGAGAGGAGGATGAGTGTTGTGTTTCTGTGTCTCGAGCATGCCAGACAGACTAAATGCTGCTGAAACTCGACTCCTGAATTCCAGCAGGCTTACTTATCACTCAGTGGTGGAGAGACGAAACAGCAGAGTGAGAGAGAGAGAGAGCGAGAGAGAGAGAGAGAGAGAGAGAGAGAGAGAGAGAGAGAGAGGAGAGAGAGAGAAAGCAAGAGAGAGTGAGAGAAAGAGAGAGAGAGAGAGAGAGGTCAGAGTGTGGGGTTGGATGGCTTGACCAATCAGATCAAATATCAAACAGGGCAAATCCAGCTCTCCTCACTAAGCTGTCTGCAATGAACAGGACGGAGTGAGGTGGGTTCACAGAGGAGCTGGGGGAGAGTTCAGGGTGGGAGGTCAGGTAGGCACGGCTACTGAGTCTACGTAGCTGGACAAACACATATACTAATGTCTGGGTTTCACAGTTGTAGCAATGTGAAAGTCACTATTCTGTCAGTCATTTCATAGATTTAACACAGCCCAGCTTTAATAATTACATTCATATTGAACTATTCCGCATCTGACAGTTTATATCCGATGCAAATGTGCAGTGCCAATGCAGGAAGTACTGTGCATTATGTGTAGAGATGAGGAAAGTAACAGTTTGGAGATCAGGGTGATGAATGGAAGATAGCGGTGTCAGGGATTTCTTAACCCTAACGACATGCTGATTACAGTATTTTCCTAACCTTATTCATAGATCTCAGATAACTTAACATCATCTGGTGGGTTTGTATAATTGTCAAATATCAATCTTTTTTTGTCTAACGATAAGGTTGACTATATGTTACTGCAGTTTGTGTGATTTTTTTGCAACTAACTATACTTCTTGTCTACATGTATACAAAGCTGTATACCAAAGCTCATAATGCTGTGCCTCGTATTTTAGGATAATGCTGTACATGTGTACTGTCAATGCCCTTAACTGCAATTCTGGAGCATTCTGTAAATGCCCATAACATGTGCGTAATGCTTAATATAAATACAATAAGTGCAATAAAACAATCAAAGAGAGTAAAGGGGACATTCAGATGTTGTTGGTCACGTGACAAGTATTAACCAGTCAGCTCAACAGGACTTGCTTCATCATTTCTGTTCAAGGATGTTACAATATCCGGTTGAAAGGTCAGCCAACGTTGGTTGCCAACCGCTGTTAATCACCAAAAAGATACAAATGCTCAGTAATAGCAGGCGTGACAGTATAGTGCAACCTCCCAAACACCTTAGATAAAAGGATGACAGCAGCACGGCTGATGTGTTCCATGTGTACTTAGACGCAACATCTGAATGACCCCGAATTCTCTCATAGGAGGACAAATTCCTGTGTGTGTGTGAGTAGGGAGGGGGGGGGGGGGGGGCAGACAAGCATCAAAGTTACACCATTGTCTCAGTTGTCTTGTCTTCTGTGATGTCAGAGTGAGAGAGACAGTGAGAGCGAGTGAATAAGAGAGAGAGAGAAACCCATAGACCGGATATCTCTCATGATTTAAGACCGAGCAACTCCAGCACCCCATTCTATAACCAAACATAAATCTAGAATCTCCCCTCACACTGACACATAGACCCAACCCTCCTCTACAAGCCTATCATTAACACACACACACACACACACACACACACACACACACACTGCTGATAATTGTAGCAGAGGTTAACATAGCCCTCATTTGTCTATCTTAAGTTTCACAAAAGTGTGTTTTTTCTGCTAGCCCGATGCTATTCGTATGCATGTTAATAAGTTATAATGCTAAAAATATGCAAATAATCATACTTGTGAGGCTGTGAAAAGGATAAGTTTAATTAAATACTGAAAGGCGTTTTCCTCACTTCCTTCTGCATATATTACGTAATGAATGAACAAGAAGGAGAAATGTAGAGGAGGAAAAAGAAACCACAAGTCTGTTTATTTAATTAGAATATAACCGCCATGAAACATTCAGAAAAAACATGTTATTTCCTTGTGTCACTCTACCTGCCTCCAAAATTGAAACAAGTTAAAGCAGTTTGACTCACCTCATAATGTTGGCAGTAGTAGAAGGTGTACTTCAAAACACCTTTGACTCATTTGGACAGCTGAAGCTTCATATTAGCTTCAGATCAACTGTTAAATACATTTTTACACTGAAGTTGAACTGTGGATTTTGTCCTCCATCACTTCCATTGTAAGTATATTATGAAGGGATCTTCTAATGGTCAGTATGAACAGGAGGAATGATTACATCAAATACAACTTGACTGTTTTAAGACAGTCTTGAAAAACTGTGAACCCATCCTTTAATCTGGATTTTACAGTGTGACCAGTGATGTATATGAGAGTGAATGACCTGTTATCTATGCATGCATTGAACATTGGTAGGTTATACTGATGTAGTTCAAACTGTAGAGTACTCATTGGAAGGTGATATCAGGATAGGATTGGCAGCTTGGACTAATGAAGATTGATGTGCTTGTGCATCCTGACAGTTCACACTAATTCTTCCTCAGTTAAAACATTGGCAGCGTCGTCTGCTTCTACTGGTATGACAAGAAGATTAAGCCTTTTTCTCCTCTCCTGTCCTGGTTTCTTAGACTAGCAGGCCCAAAATTATACTACTGTGATCTGTCAAATGTGTAGAATAATTATTTTGAATATTTTGACACATTTTTAGGCAAATCTTGTAAACTGCCTTACAAAGATTAGACTAAATGTCATTGTAAGTAGTCATATTGATATAAGTTTAAGAGAAAACCTTGGTTTGGCATAATTTAAGAGATTGATGGCTTTAAAAAACATGAACAATTCTATTTAATTTGTCCACAAAAATTACATAATACCAGTATGAATCATAAGGCAGTTGAAGGCTTAACTCATTACACTATTAGCCTATGCTCTGCATGAACCACACTCGTCAACTGAGCACTGCAGAGACTGATGATTTAGAGCCAGGTCATACCACACTAGTGATTTTTTTTTCAATAGCTACAATAGTTTAAAAAAAGCTGTAAATTCTTTTGACGTAAGCATGATGTTTGAAGTATGTATTTTCTTCCCACTATCATATTTCATCAGCTTTGACCAGTGCAGCCTAACAGACAATAACCTCTTTGTGATCAATAAACTTGTTAGGATGTGGCTATTTTTTAAGCAATGGAATGACAGCAATGTATGTAGCATGATGTCATGTGTTTGGAGGATAAAAGGTTAGGGTAAGGGGGGTAGAGAAATTGTATTTGCTCATTTGCTTTAGTTAGATATAACCATTCCTTCTGTAATTTATGACCAAGACAACTATTTAGTATGGGCTTGTGGACAATGTAACACTGTACTATCACTAGAAATACGCCTTCAAGCCGGACAGTGTTTACTGACACCTTCATACTCAGAAAGAGCATCAACTTGCCTGTATTTTGTAAAAACAATAAAATTGTATTAAAGGCATTCCTCCACTGACAGTGACCTATGCTGCCCAAGCATTAAAGACTTGTAGGAGTGTCTTATCATGGTGTTAAAAGTGTCTTTGTTTAAAGAAACGGCCATGCAAATCCAGTCTGCGTTTGTCATCCGAAATGGTCCTGAACTGTTCTGACTGACACCATGTTTGCCCCAGCAGCTTTTAAATCTAACCTTTCCCACATGCTGGAGTTAAAATGTTGTAGGCTGAACCTTTATAGGCAGGAATGAACTAACTAACAAGTTGCCTATCTTTGAGGTAAGGGGGTCGGAGAAAATTTGCTCATTTGCTTTAGTTAAATACCGTAGTTCCTACAGCAATTAGAGACCATGAAAACTATTTAGTACAACACTATACTATTACTAGAAATAAGTGGGGACTGTGTACCTTTAAAAGAAGAAATAACACAGTTTAGTGCTGACAAATGAAAAATTGAATTTATAAGAAGAACAAATGCACTCATGCAGAATTTGGTGCACTGTGTGTGTACACACTGTTTTGCTGGTCCAGCCTGAAGGCCAATTCATGTGTTCTAGGTTTGCATGGCCGTGAGGGTCTGCGCCCTCTGAAGTTGTCCATGAGCATCCCAAAATGTGTGACTGTACAGATTGTACACATTGTAAGCACACTAGCTGTGCATGTGCTAGAAAAGCAAACAGGAATGCCTGTCTCCTCTACTGTATGTATGTACTGTAGTCCTATTCTGACCTATTAACCTTATTTCCATATATATATAATGCTACAATATCAGATGTTGATGTTTTAAGTGCCAAATGCATCAAATAATTAAGTAAACATGTGTAGAAATAATCTCTATAAACAAAAAGCGCTGGCTTCAGACTGCTGTTTCTGATGTTTTTTCCTGCTCTCAGCCCGAGCTGACATCATCTTGTGATGGATTTCTTTATATGGTCATCTGCTCCACACACAGTGTGCAAGTTCACTGCTCCATTTTGGGGGTTGTCACACCGAACCATGACTCCATTACATACCACATTAAAGTAAAATAAGTAGTTTACCTGTTGGAGGTGTGCTGACCGTTTGCTGCTCTTCATCAAACATCATCATCACTGTGTACTGTTCTTCCTATGATTTCTAACTGATCCACTGAACTAATAGCTCCAAATATCTCCAGATCTTGTTATTTCGACTGTTTTTTAGCGCCACCAACGAAACTATGTAAAACAATTAAAGAAAATTTTTCACCTCCTGTAAATTCTTCGCAATATGAGTCTTTATTTAGTCATTGAAAAGCTTTTCATTTGAAGCGGTAAAGCGGGAAATGTTTGATTTGGTTCAGCAGCTTCTGGAAAGCTAGCCAGTCAGAACAGAGTTGGCTCATCAGGAGAAACAGGAACTAAGACTGCCTGTTATAGTCAGAGGCTGAACTGCATGAAGGACCAGTGTAAGATGAATAAGGAGTTTTTTAAACTGTGAGTCATGCAAAACTGTGGAGTCCAAAAATATAAGCTGTTGCTTTTCTTTTTTTCTCATTGTTCTGCAACATACAGGAACTCCTCACCTGCATTGCATTTAAAGGTATCAGAAAACACTGCACAGAAGTTTGTAATATTCACAGACTGGATTTTGCAACTCAGGTACCCTGCAACCCTGTTTATGATTGCGCTCATGTGGAATGCATCTGTGTCCATGTACCTCCCAATTGTAGCATGAATGGAACCGTGTGCGCATCCGTGGTCCACATATATATCCACAGCTGTCTGTGGAAGTGGAAAAACCATGAATTGGCCTTTGCTTGGTCTAATATAACCAGTGCTGGCTGATGCTATAGCTAATATTAGCAAACTTTAGAAAGATAAGTGTTAATGAAACAGTGTGCTTTTACTTTACTGACAGTCACCTTTCGAGTCTATAGGAGGTGAGTGCTTCATATTCAAAACATAGGTTTTGGGTGGAGCTTCATGTGTCTGTATTTTGTAAAAACAATAAAACTGTATTCAAGGCATTCCTCTGCTGACAGTGACCTATACTGCCCAAGCTTTAAAGACTTGTAGGAGTGTCTTATCATGGTGTTAAAAGTGTCTTTGTTTAGAGAAACGGCCATACAAATCCAGCCTGCGTTTGTCATCCGAAATGGTCCTGAACTGTTTGGCCTGGCAGCTTTTAAATTTAACCTTTCCCAAAAGCCGGAGTTAAAGTTTAGTAGGCCAAGCCTTCTAATGTGCCTGTATGGGCAGGAATGAACTAGCTAACAAGTCGCCTGTCTTTCACTCTATGGGAAGTGATAGCACATTCCTTTTAGTTTTCCCACACAGACAGAACAAGCGTAGCGCAAGAGAAATGAATGCTATCTTATCAGACTGTGCACACGAGGAGATGCATAAGTTACACCATGTATGTCTGCATTGTCTCTTTTGTTTTTTATCTGCTTGCAGTGTGGGTCAGCAGGGCTAATGCAGTGCTGTTGCTGACAAGTTTGGAATTTGCCGTTTAACTCGATTTGGTCATATCCTGGAAGCTGCTACAAAAGGGACCACATTCTTTTTGACATAACACACTTATGTCAATCTCTTTGACACAAACACAGTAAACGGAGCATTCACTGTTCTGGTTAGTGCAGCTTTGAACTGAAGGATGCATTGAACTTGTTAATGATTAGAAATAAATTTATCTGAAGCACAAATCGCCTCTGTGTGTTCAGTTTAACTGTTGTATGCTTGAATGAATGAATGAATGAAAGGCCAAAGGAATAAAACACTGTCCTGCTCCAGATTCAGTTACATGGCACCAATTTTTGTGGTTTTAGTGAGTTATTGCACCATTTATATTGTCTGATGTAACTTACCAGGGACAAATCAAATTTCTTCCATTTTTAGATTAGATAAAACATGTGTTTACTCAAGTAACCTGCTTTCTCAAGGAAACTAAGTTCTTAGTCGCTAACCTGATTTCCACAAGTGAGAGTTGGGATTAAGAAACCTGATTTACCAGATAGATAACTGCTGTGGAACACTGATTTCTCTGCCATGTATGTGAGTAACCAGGAATTCGACAACCCTGCATGGCATCAGACAGGGACAGTCACAGTTTAACAGCTGGATGAAAGTAGAAATCATTAAGACTTCCTAGTGCTTGTACTAGTACCTGGTGTCTCTGACTATCCTGGTTAGTTAAGTGCATGTACATTACATGTACTGACTGAACTGAGCTGTCCTGGAATACAGAAGAAGAAGAAGAAGTTTGAGTTCCCATTTAAACACAATTCAGTTACTGTGAATTCAGCTGTTGGTTTGAGCTCAGCTGCCTGGTGGGAAACCTCTCTGGTATGGTTACCCTCCCTGTAGCTGGAGGCACTTGGCCAGCTGCTGTTGTTGCTTCCTGGTTGTGTAATGAGTAACAGATAGTGGGCTTTCCCCAGCGCAACTGTACCATACAGGAGGAGGACACACAAGGGTCAGAATGCAAATAATATGCAAATCATACAAAAATTATGGAAATAAGATAAACAAAGAAAGGCTCAGGGGCTCACGTTATGCAACCTGTTTCATTTATGTCTGCTGGCTCAGTACCAAGCAAACTATCAACTCTACGGTTCTGCACTTGAGACAAAGTGTGCAGTGTTTGAACAACATTAATTCTTGAAGATAATGAATTAATGACATGTATGCGGACAGAAATTGCTGCCAGATGTATCTGCTTCCTGATCTGAATTCTGGATCATAACACAATAAGATAACAGTGTTTGCTGGGTCCAAACATCATTCACTTTAAGTTTTGCATAATAATAAAGAAGTGTGTATCATAAGCAGTGGATGGTTCTGGGTTAGTACAGCCTCCATTGTTGTTCTGTGACTGGTCTGCAGGGTACAGTGAGATATGTTCACATAAAAACGGCTTATTGATGCATATATCCTTCACCTCTGAATCCTGCAGTAATAAAGGACACACACATATACACATCACCCAATTTAAACGTAAGCTTACTGTTGGTTTGGTGATTGGTATGATTGACTTGATGCAGTTTGACTAAACTGCACAACTAATCAATAGTCTGTCTACTAAAAATTCTCAGAATAACTGGACTTTTTGATAGTGGTTTATAAAGATATGTGCACTTTATTACTGCATTTAAATCATTCTTAGCCCCATTTGTGACCTCACTACTGTTATTCTGTCATTCAGTCACATAGTGCTACCTACAACAGCTTTAGGTGGATGGACATATGAAAAAGAACAAAGAACATATGATGACAACAACAACAACAACAGATAGCTACATATTAACATATCACTTTATGGGTCAGCACATACAGGTAGGATATTCTGGAATGAGGCACTGGGGGTAGGAAAAAAAGATCAAAGTAAAGACAAAGGAAAAGAGACTTCAGCAATCTTGTCCACCCTGAGGGTTTACATGGGTGGGCTCCAGACTAGGGCATGACGCCCTCTTTGTAAGATATCTGAGATATGGAGTGAGATATCGTCAAGAAAAGGGTTGCCACAGTCTATCAAAGGAAACATCTTTCAAGATGGGACTCAGTCTCTCCATCAGTATAAGAATATCTTCCCATGCCACTGATTAACAGTAGGATGCCTAGGCTTGATCCACTGCAATAAAATATATCTCCTCGCCAAAAGTAGATGTTTGAACAAAAGTTTCAGCATAGGCAAGTCCTCATTTAAAGGTTCCATTATTATGTTGTTGTTATGCCATGAAATGTTGGACAGACGTTAATGGTCCCCAGAGGATGAATCTTACTGGCTTTGGTGAAACTCTGACTTTAACTCAAGCATCACCATCAGGTTGACATCTGTGAGTTATAGTAGATGGTCGGCCTAGTAGTGAATTTTGGTGCACACATTCATGGTCTCCAGAGAATTAAATGCGATAACGTTGGTCTGACTTTTTTCATCTATGATTTCATCCATCATCTGGTCCAAATTTTAAAATTGGCCAATACTTTGATTTGTGACCACATACCTGTAAAACCAATGGCGTTCCAATCGGCCTCAGCTATACTTTGTGTTTAGTGCTACATTCATACAGTTAACATGGTAAATCATTGTAAACATGTTAGCATTTAGCTCAACTACAGCCAGGACTTTAGTTATAGGCTCTTAGTCTTGTGGTTTTTATCTTCAAAGGTATTCTTGTGATCTCACAGATGTCTACAGTCTGATATGATAGAATACCATAAAACTTGATTTACAAAAATAAAATAAGTTATATATATTTTAAAAAAAGTAATTTCCCTTTAAACATTGGAACAGATGTGGTACATGGTAGCAGCAGATGTGGAGGGAGTAATTATGATTCACTGCCTGGTGGTATGTGTGACAGAATTCTACAGTACATGGTGTGTCATTGGCGTCACTAATATTTGTTATCAGTTCATTTTTATTCACTCATTTTATTGATATATTTATATATGATAATACATGCTGTGGAATCACAATAACAACATATCATCATTCAAATGACCACAAATGATTTTACTCAGATGTGGCCGCTGTGTCTTTTTTTTTCACTGTTTCTCTCTAAACAAACCCACCGCAAACTGCTGTGGACCAGCTATGTACTTCATGTGTATGGTCAGACATTTTCAAGGCATGCCCACACACACACACACACACACACACAGACACACTCTCCACCCTTCCCCAGCCCACTGCAGCAGAAAGAAGGCATGCTGTTGCTTTGTAATTTGCCACTTTTGGTTTTTCCCCTCCTCTCAGTGAGTGCCTGAGGTGATGCATGAGTAAATATTTGGAGAGATCGTGATGAGTAGGAACTGGCAGAGTTCTGCCTCTCTGACTGTGCTGCGTTGACAACAGACAAACACTGCTGTTTACAACTGCCACTGATACTGTAACATGACTTTAAGGATCAAAAGCCAGTCATAGCATGCAGTTAAACTGATCTCAAAGTGGTGTTTGTGGACCCTAATGGCTGATACAACTACACAATTACCACATCTGGATTTCCTTCCATATATTTAACAAAATAGGGAAAATTACACCAGCACTGCTGTGCAATTCATTAGAGACTATTACAGTTACTGTGCATACAAACTAGCACAGAAACAGGGTCAAAGTAATAGTAATATATTACTAAAGCAACATATCCATTTTCTCTAAAAGCAGATGAAATGATACTGTGGCTTGGAGCTTTCAAGCCTTTAACTGCCTGCCAAAAGTCTTCCAGGTACGTCCATTTTTCACTCAGCTGCAGCCAAAAGACTCATTAGCTGTAGTGTTTAACTGTGTGATCATTTTTTACTCCGGTTGGTTAAAAGTGCCTGGTATGATGTTCACCAGCTAGCTGCTAACCTATCTGCAATTTGGTGCTGGGCAGGTAGTGTATAGTATGTTTTTACAGCTTTTTCACTGGAAACCGCAGCTTGTTGCTGCTGGAAATCTGGTCTATGTCAATGATGAAACTTCACAGACGCAGACCTAAAAAGTCAAACAATGATGCTAAAATGCTACATAGAGCTGAAGAGAACTGGTTGTGGTGGTGGCGTTATACTATGTTGATAGTCTTTGCTTTCCTGTGCTCAGGCCAGCCGAAGCACAGTTACAGGGGCAATCCTCTTGCCTCTTGTTGGCATACTTTTATCTGGGATTTTACTGGTAAATGGACTATATAGCACTTTCCTAGTCGTTTTGACCACTCAAAGCACCTTTACACTACATGTCACATTCACCCATTCATACACTGATGACAGGAGCTACCACACGGGATGCCAACCCGAATCGAACCATCATTCTTCAAATTAGTGGAAGACCGCTCAAAAAATCATATTGCGTTATTACAATAGTATAACACAATGAACAGCTGCAAAAATTATGTGCAAATTTTTGGCAATGTACATTCCTTTTATACAGCTGCATACATAACATTGCAGGAGACACTGTTTTAAATAGCACTATCTTTTTAGCCTGTGTTTTCTTTCACCTATTGCATAATAAATCAGTTTTTTTGTAGATTTTAGCATGTAGTAGTGATTTGGGTGTTCATTTTAAAGTCACTCTCCACACCTGTCAGATAAGAAAAAGCCCTTTACATTACACATAGTCATTGTTGAATGTGAAGCTTTAAGATGAAGACAGATGAACTGTATTTAGCTCAGGAGGTTGTTGGGTTTTTTTTTAACTCGTACCATTCCTCTGGATGTTCTGTATTCTCTACAGGCCTGTTTTTTTTTTTTTTTTTAACAAAAATAATCTGATTGATTGATTTATATCCTGATGATTGGGAAATTCCAATAATTACATCCAATCGCTGCGGTGTGATTTAAATTCTCCTTGTTTCCCTCTTGTCACTAATA
Source organism: Scomber scombrus (assembly GCF_963691925.1). NCBI lineage: Eukaryota > Metazoa > Chordata > Actinopteri > Scombriformes > Scombridae > Scomber > Scomber scombrus. The sequence continues at coordinate 3,472,470 of NC_084970.1, read as the reverse complement.
AATCCTGATGACTGAGCTACTAAAAATAACAAATATGAATTTATGGCTCACAATATTGATCAAACTGAGATCCTGTTTTACGGAAGATTCCATACCTGGATTTTTTTCAAGGTGTGCCGTCTACTACCTAATACCTGAGTGCAGTAGGAATATTGGCACAGCATGAGCGGAGGGATAAAAGGCTTTGGGAAGACATAAAGAGGGAGGAGAGCGCAGCAGAGACTTGAAGGAACATGATGAGACTATATGCAAAAAAAGCTGTTGACATTCCAGTCATATTAGCGCAGGGAAGGATGTGTCCATGCTAGGAAATTAGGTCTCTGTTTATTTAGAGACAAATGTACAAGCATGAAGTTATATTGCTATAATGACACACATCATGATGACCTTTCAATTATGTTCATTTAGAACTGAAAGGAGATCTACGAGGTGGTAGGCGGTAGTGGGGAGGGAAAAACGCAAGCTTTGTTTTTTCTTTTATGACTAATAGCTGAAGTTTTGGGTCCGTCTGTGAAATCAGATTATTCTTGGAATGAAAAAGCTGCAGATCTGTGGGGCTTGATGGCACATGATTGGAAACCACTGGTCCAAACTACCAGCTGTAGTTGCACATTAACGTTGTGCATCGACTTGTTTTGTCTAGCGAGACTCACTGGGTTGTTTTGCTAATCTGCCCACTGGCTCTGTTGGAGGCAAAGCATGGCCGGCTGTTATGTAGGAGGGTTCGCCACCCAAGAAGACCCATGATGTACCATCGGAGAAACATGGCACACTCAGCCACCATCATGACATGTGTGTCGGGTACCCATCTGATAAGTCCACACACACTAGGAGGAGTGTACACCCACATCTGGGAGGGCTGAGACAAACTGAGAGATAGGGACATACTGATAATAAGAGAGTGACAGTCTAAAATAACTGTGAGAAAGCACTATGTACAAACTGACTGATCGTATTGATTATAATCAATTGTATGCGTATGATTCAGGATTCCAAAACACTAAATAAACAATAAAAGCAGTAAAAGTACAGCATTGAGGGATAGTGGTGATGGGGAAAAGACCTAACTTTAAAAACTACATCACTTCAAGCAGTGTACAGTAATACAAAATGTGTGATATGAGAAAGATGAGCAGAGAAATCCCAGAGGGAGTTGACAGAGCAGGCAAAGAATGTTCATTAACCGTAAAAGAAAACTTGATTCGATTATGATTGTGTGTGTCATGTATGAACAAGCCGATGTTCAGCAAGCATACAACATAAGTGATGCCAATTTTTAATGATTTCATTACACTGTGAGGTGTTAACTCTGGATGAATACAGCATCCAGCTGCATGGCATTCCAGCTGTACTGCTTTAATCATAAATAATGAGTCGACTGCTTGGTAAGCTTGTCACAATAATTACATTATCGACTTATCGTACAATAATGTAATTATCAACATCGTCATGTCTATATATGGACTCATCATATGATACATGGACATGACCTGGATCATTTTTTGACCTCAGTATCACCATACTTCACATTAGCAGCTAAGAGGCTATTCATGTCACATTGACTAAACAAGTAGTGTCCTCCATTCCTCACTGTGTACGTCCTGAGTGGAGACTGTAGAAGAATTAAAGTTAAATAACTAAAGTGCAGCATCCACTCTACAACCCCCCCCCCCCCCTTACATTATTATACTATTATATTATCATTATATCAGTGGTATAAAATGACAATAAGATTATTAATCCTGATTAATTCTGAGACAATATATCGTGCAACAAAAGTAGTTATAGTGACAGACCTATTGCTGGTCAATAGAAAGACAAAAATCATATAAATGAGAGCAACAATATTGTAAATTTGGCTGCATAAAAACATTATATATATATATATATATATATATATATGATCACAGAGAGCTTCACTTCTCTCTAACAACAAAAAGACAGCTTTGTTGTACATAAACAGCCGGATGCACATGCAGAGACGCAGCTTTCTACATATCTCTTCATCTCAAGAAAATAGTGATCAAAACAGTGTACCAGTATCATGTAGGGCTACCTGCATTTCCACTTTTTTTTTTTCTTTTCTCGAGGACCTCTTTGCCTCAAGGTCAAGAGTCTGCAGTGAAAGAGGCCTCATGTTTCACCCTGAGACATGTACTGTATGTGTTTATGAAAACAAGTAGTACAGTGTATAAAGTGCATGGTAGACTGGTGATGTTTATTTGTCAGTCCACTTGTCTTGATATAAGTACTGGGTTGGATTACTGTTCTTAAAGGTGCAGTATGTAGAATTTAGTGGTTAGTTTAGTTTAGACTTTGCAGAAATGGAATATAAGGATACGTTTAATATGTTTTAATTAGTGTATAATCACCTGAAAATAAGAATCATTGTGTTTTCGTCAACTTGATTGAGCATGGTGGCCACTTCCTATGTAAATATAGGAAGTGGCCACCATGTTGCACAGACACGTTTCTACAAGTAGCCCAGAATGGACAAACCAAAAACTGGCTGTAAAGAGGACCTTTCCCTTCTTTTGTGAGTTTTGTGGCCAACATAGGTTCTCCTGTACAGCTGGTTGCAATCTGCAACCACTAGATGGCACTAAATTCTACACAGTGGTCCTTTAAATATCAATGCTAACACTGCATGCCAAATGTATGGTTCCGTCAACATCAAAGAGTCTTTAGCATCTACATATACAGCAGTCTAAATGTATCCATATTTAATTCTATTCAGTTCAACTCAAACTTTATTAAGCTCATGGGGTCAATAATGCAATAAAATACAAAAGAACACAAAGAAAAAATAAATAAATGAGCAGACTATATCTAAAAAAAGACATTCAACAACGACATGCTGGAACGCCAATGGTTCCACATTCTACACGAGAACCTGGCCGATGTCAACTCAGGGTTGGCTAAAGCCAAAATAATACCATTAGCAGCATCAGATAATCTGCATATTCATCTATATATAAGATTTTGTATTACAGTTTGCTGTACACATATAAAGGCAAAGGGAAGTTTTGGGTAGATTGTTCAACATCAAGTACTTGTCAAGTACCATCTTCAGGCCAAACTACATGTTTGTACCACCGGTGGGAAAGAAAATAGCAAAGCTGTCTTTCCATTTATAAATCATCCTTTAGTTTTGGTTTCTGATGTCGGCGTTATAGCCTCGTAGCTGCTGACTAGACTGGGTGTTGAAACCTTGTTATTTGATGTATGTATTGTTTTATAACCTCATATTGATCGTCTGTGATTAATAGGATTCTTTTTCACATCCAAACACATGAAGAGATCTCAGAGAGAGCCATGCATGTGAATATCATGGAGCTTGACTGGATTGCAGGTTGCAGTCGTTCAGCCCCCCCTAAGCTGTCTTTCGGACATTCAGAGACATGAGTTGTGGTTAACGTTGGATCCGGGGGACTTCGTTGTACCTTCCTCCTCAACACCTTCAGCCCACACCACATCCCTTTGAGGTGAACCAAGAAGGCCTCGTGCTATTTATCGTGCTAACTACCATCCAGCCAGACTACAGTTCCTGTCTTAACTGTCACAGCCGGGTTGCTTCACTCTGGGTTGCTCAATCTTATGTGTGACTTGGCCTTTTACATATATGAGAGACGTGGGAATATCTCTCTATATACAGTGTGACTTACAAATGCACATGTCCATGATAATGAGGCAGTTAAACTAGCCAAACCAAGCTGCTTTTTCATATTACGTGTTGCTCATGTAGCTAACTCAAGTATTACACCTGAAATAACCTTTAAGTAGATACTTTTATTCCCAGGAACAACAACAGCATATCTTGTGTGAATAGTTGCGATGCCATGAGTGGTAGGTGCGTAAGTCATGGCTTCACTGTGTGTTTATACATGAGGATGGTGAATACCTCACCTGCACAGGCAGGCTCTTCCTCCCTGATAAGGAAAAAATATTTAGTGAAGTATTTATGAAGGCAGAGGAAGTGTGAAAGACACTGATGATAACAAGGTGTGGATCTGCTCTGAGCTTTGATGAGGACAAGAAAACTGCTCCAAACACTTTTTCATTCCCTGTCTGATTTGTATGTGTTATGTGAAATATAATAATAAAGATACATTTTATTCCTGGAGCACTTCAGTGAGCTGTAGAAGAATCTTCAAGACTCTTCTTCTGTTATGTTGCAAATCAAGCCCAGTTCAATGAAAAAAAGAATAGCATCTTTTTCAAATTGTCTTCAGTCTTGCAGACTGAGGTCAGAAACTTTTCAAATAGGCTTCTTGATAGCATACAGAAAGAATATATTTGATATGTTGGTTGATATTTGCATGTTGTATATTGATTTGTAATCATCTGTCAATGTTAGTAATCTACTGCTTTGGCAATATAGATTTCTGATCTGCCATGTCAAATTCAATTCAATTCAATTCCATCCCATTCAATTCAATGTCTTTATTGTAATTGCACAGCAGTACAACAAAATTGTGTGTCCTCTGTGGCTAATACACATAAAAACAGCAACAGATTATGTACATAAAACAACATATACACAAAAAAAAGATAATATAAAAAATGGCAGTAAGGAAGCTTGTTTAAATTTGAATATGAAAAGGGATTTGTTCATAGTAATTAATTCACTTTTTACATGTACTGTAGTTTCTCTGCTCACCACAGTTCTAATTAACCTTAGTGACACTAAAAAGTTCATAGTGAACTGGGACTAGTCAATAAGTCCACGACAGAAAGCAAGAGACTTGGGTGAGTTTGAATGGCTGCCTATGGAGATAATGCTTGACTAAGCGTGATGAACAATCAACAATACATATGTAAAAAAAAAAAAAAAAATGGACGGGGTGGAAAAATGAAACGCAACCACGTTTCTCACAGTCAGAACAGATTGGATCTTTTTCTTATATAGACGTGCTGCAGCAGCAGATCCTGCAGCGTTGATGTACAACAATGAACTAGATAGTATAAAAAGGTCAAATTGTCAAGATTTTTCCATACTGTTTGTTTTCTTTCATCTCTCTGGTTTACGTTAGGCCAGGCATGTCTAAACTGTTCCTTAAAGGGCCGTGTGCCTGCAGGCTTTTGTTTCAACCAATAAAGAAAACAATGCAACCAATCAACTGTCTGAAGACTGAGATCAGTTGATTAAATGAGTCAAGCCTGGTGTGTTCCTGATGGGTTGGTCTGCAGGCACATGAACCTTTATGGAATAGTTTGGACACCCCTGCATTAGGCTGTAATGTTGCGAATCACTTTTGGTTTAATTGTTTTTTTTAATATGATTTTAGCACCAATGTTTCATTTGTTTTATGAATATATAGCCAGATGTTCCTGCAGTAAATGCTCCATGTTATATGTCAATAATGCAATATGAAATGACATCATCTGCCCAAATACCTTGACAGGGGACAATGATGCAATAATCATTGTGTCCACTTTTTCAACACACTCCATGGCAACTGAGCAACCTTCATCTCAAAACTATCAAAACTTTAAGATGTGGTTAACCCTTTCATACTGTTCATATCCTACATCCTCACAGTATGTTCTGGGTCAATTTTGACCCGGTCTAAGAATCTCCTCATAAAAAGTGTCTATACCAAATGTTGAAGCACAGATGTGTTTAGAAAGCATCAATAGTTGATCTGACTGATCAATAAATGTGATTAAACCTTGATTCATGTTTCAGAGAGCAGAGAGAGTGTATTTTTTAGCTGATTTATGGAGATAAAACAGCTCCTATCACACAATATCATGCCCTGTTTTACCTAAGACATGAAAATATAACATAGCAATAATGATGTAAATGTATTTTATGTAAAGTGAAAATGACAAGAACTTAATGGAGCTGTGGGGTTTATTGTATAACCATTAGAGCCATCAGTCTTCACTGCTACATCATAAAAAGAAATCCTCATAACTACTATCTTATTAAAACTATGAACTATTCATTTCACTAAAACACATGTCAATAGATACGAGTCAAATCTGACCCAGAACAGCCACAATGGACAAACATTTGTAGCACCTTTACAAAAGTATAACATACTTTTTGTGCATTTTGGTCCACTTTAGGAAAAGTCATCAACTTTCAGAGTAAAAGACATTTGGAGTGTTTTTATAGCTAAATTTCAAAAGGGGTCAAATTTGACCTGAACAGTATGTAAGGGTTAAAAGTGCCCAAAAAGCCATGAAGTGAACATGGAGTTTAGTTTTTATTTCTAATGTAATAACAGGACTTGATCCATTTCATCCAGTCTTAGTGACACAGTAGACTGAAACCTAGCAGCAGGCCTGTGTACAGTCCACAGATCAGCAGATGCTGTGGAGGATTTTTTTTTTTACCTCTGTGTCAGACACTGATAAACAGGCTCCATTAACAGGCTGCCCAGTGTTGCTAGCATGACCAATTGAAAGCCATGCTGAGAGAGTGTGCAGGTTTATAAATGGAGCTCTGTCAGCGGCCAAGACAAAGACAGCGGACACAAGTGTGAGGCCCGCTGTACAGTAGACCTGCAGATGGACGGCAAGTCTAACGGAAGAAAAAACATCACTGATCTTTTTGTTCGAATCAAAAAAACGTGAAGATCTTCTTTTTAAAAAAAAATCAGACTCTTAAAAAATTACAGTTGTTGCATCAGAGCAGGCGGTGAGACAGTCAGTGAAGATGTGTGTGGGTGACTGATGGCAGTGAGACAGTCAGTAAAACCCTGTGAGTGACGGCAGCAGACAGTCTGTCCAGCCGGTCAGTGAGACAGGCAGTAAAACGCCGTGATTGACAAGAGGTCTTGTGGCTCGCGCCTCGGCACGCCACTCATCCGCCACTTCCTGGGCCCTTTGTGTTTCAACACACACACACACACACATACACACACACACACACACACACACACCATCTGCTGTGGTAATTCACAGGCTGCATGCCGGAGCAGCACACAGCCTCCTCTCTCACTTTGCTTTCTCCTATTCATCCCTCCTTCGCTCGCTCGCTGTCTTTTATTTGGGGGGGAGAAAGCCAGGCTATTCAGAACTTTTGTTTGTACTGGCCCCACACACTCACTCACACACACACACACGCACACACACACACACACACGCGCGCACGCACACACACAGAAGCCTTACTTTCAAAAGCAATCATTCCACTCCACTCATCAGAGGACAGCAGTTTGGTTTTTTTGTGGAGTCTTACAATTTATTTAACCTCTCATATTTTTCATGAACTGTGGAGGAACTGCTCTGCTGCTGAGAACAGCTGATTTCTAATCGTCCACACACACAATCACACTGAACCGGTTCATTTCTGAGCTGTGACAGGCTGCAAACTGATATTTAATCAACGATTTGTCGGATCAGTTTTGTATTATGAACAGATTGCATGGAAGGTAAAATGATGGAGTTTTGTGTCAGTATTCAGTATCTTTAAGCAACACAGCAGATTCTGAGCTGCATGAGAAACCTGTAACAGTAACTAACCTGAACATGTCAACCCCTAACCCAAGAGTTCAGTCTGTGCAGTCTGTACAGTCGGGCCTGTTAAACTTGTTAAAAGGAAACAATTTGCTTGTATCTTCTCAGATGATCACTGTAATAAATCTATTATCTCCATCTTCATCTCTCATGCACAGCGAAATAAAACAAACCATAAAACACACGTTTGACAAGCTTCATACAACGACACAGGATTTAAATGTGAAACCAAACTGAGCGTCGGGTCGTTAAATGATGTGCGTGTCAACAGGAAGTAGAATTCACTATGAAAGAAATGCTAAATGTTCTTAAATTAAGAATTCAAAGGCAAAAAAGGTTCAAATCCCTCATTGATGCAGCATATAATTACTTTATTTATAGAGCACCTTTCATACAAGGGATGTATCTCAAAGTGCTTTACAGAGAAAAATACAATACAATACAACAAGAGCAAATAAATATATAAATAAAAATAAAAAGAGACAATTGGTAAAAAATAAAGTCATTTAGTAAAAATAAATAATATATATTAAAATAATATAATATATTTAAATATTTAAATAAAAATAAATAACATAAAAATAATAAAAAATAAAATAAATAACATATTAAAATAATAAAATTAAATATATTTATTAAAATAATACAATTAAATAACATATATTAAAATTAAATTAAAATCGTATGAGAGTTAAAAATGAGTAGAATACAGAGGGTGTGTATGTGCATCACACATGTGTTGGTCTCTGGTGTGACTCATGTAATACAATGTGTGACTGTTAAATGGTTACAGATTCCTTGTCCTGTACTATATGGAGCATTCTGTGTAGAAGTCGTCAAACTAGATGAGAGAAAACTATTATAACTATGTTCTATTTGTGGGGGCGTCATTAGGGGTTCCAGCTACTCCATTAGTGGGTTATCACACTGAAAATGGCAGTTGATTAATGAAGGGACTTGATGGATCTGGGTGTGTTTTTGTGGCTACAGGTGACAGAACATGAAATACAACCTAGAATATCCACTAATAGAAGAGTTATTTATTAAACTCTGAGACAGGAGCTCATTTCAACAATTTACAGCATGAGAGGCGTCATTTCACATTCATATTGGCACTCGTAAATGTATCTTCAAGGTGTTAGTGACATATATATCTATATATCTATGATCTACATGTCAGCAGTGCTTGCAAATGTTTTGTGGCGTGGTTCTACAGGATTGAAGCTCAGGAAAGTCATCTGTGTCTCAGGAGGTAGAGTGAGTCGTCCACCAATTAGGAGATGTGCGGTTAGATTCCCGGCTCCTCCAGTTCACATGTTAATGTGTCCTTGGGCAAGATACTTAACCCCCACATGCTCCCGATGGCTGCGGCAAAACATCCTGCATGGTAGCCCCTGTCATCAGTGTATGAATGTGTGTGAATGTGTGAATGTGACATGTAGTGTAAAAGTGCTTTGAGTGGTCAAAAAGACTAGAAGAGCTTTATAAATACAGTTCATTTACCATTTTACCCTTTGACTCATCTATAGGAAAACATGTCTGTTTGTGTCTTAAGCAATACTGCCATGACCCTGTATGTACCTGTATATATCTATATTATATATGTATATATATGTATTATATATGTATATATCTATATTATATATGTATATATATGTATTATATATGTATATATCTATATTATATATGTATATATATGTATTATATATGTATATATCTATATTATATATGTATATATCTATATTATATATGTATATATCTGTATTATATATTATATATCTGTATTATATATGAATATATCTGTATTATATATTATATATCTATATTATATATGAATATATCTGTATTATATATTATATATCTGTATTATATATTATATATCTGTATTATATATGTATATATCTGTATTATATATTATATATCTGTATTATATATGAATATATCTGTATTATATATTATATATCTGTATTATATATGTATATATCTGTATTATATATTATATATCTGTATTATATATGAATATATCTGTATTATATATTATATATCTGTATTATATATGAATATATCTGTATTATATATGAATATATCTGTATTATTTATGTATATATCTGTATTATATATTATATATCTGTATTATATATTATATATCTGTATTATATATGTATATATCTGTATTATATATTATATATCTGTATTATATATGAATATATCTGTATTATATATTATATATCTGTATTATATATTATATATCTGTATTATATATGAATATATCTGTATTATATATTATATATCTGTATTATATATTATATATCTGTATTATATATGTATATATCTGTATTATATATTATATATCTGTATTATATATGAATATATCTGTATTATATATTATATATCTGTATTATATATTATATATCTGTATTATATATTATATATCTGTATTATATATGTATATATCTGTATTATATATTATATATCTGTATTATATATTATATATCTGTATTATATATTATATATCTGTATTATATATGTATATATCTGTATTATATATTATATATCTGTATTATATATGTATATATCTATATTATATATGTATATATGTATTATATATTATATATCTGTATTATATATGAATATATCTGTATTATATATGTATATATCTGTATTATATATTATATATCTGTATTATATATTATATATCTGTATTATATATGTATATATCTGTATTATATATTATATATCTGTATTATATATGAATATATCTGTATTATATATTATATATCTGTATTATATATGAATATATCTGTATTATAAATGTATATATCTGTATTATATATTATATATCTGTATTATATATGTATATATCTGTATTATATATTATATATCTGTATTATATATTATATATCTGTATTATATATGTATATATCTGTATTATATATTATATATCTGTATTATATATGAATATATCTGTATTATATATTATATATCTGTATTATATATGTATATATCTGTATTATATATTATATATCTGTATTATATATGTATATATCTGTATTATATATTATATATCTGTATTATATATGAATATATCTGTATTATATATGAATATATCTGTATTATAAATGTATATATCTGTATTATATATTATATATCTGTATTATATATGAATATATCTGTATTATATATTATATATCTGTATTATATATTATATATCTGTATTATATATGAATATATCTGTATTATATATGAATATATCTGTATTATATATGAATATATCTGTATTATATATGAATATATCTGTATTATATATTATATATCTGTATTATATATGAATATATCTGTAATATATATGTATATATCTGTATTATATATGAATATATCTGTATTATATATGAATATATCTGTATTATATATTATATATCTGTATTATATATTATATATCTGTATTATATATTATATATCTGTATTATATATGTATATATCTGTATTGTATATGTATATATCTGTATTATATATTATATATCTGTATTATATATTATATATCTGTATTATATATGAATATATCTGTATTATATATGAATATATCTGTATTATATATGAATATATCTGTATTATATATTATATATCTGTATTATATATGAATATATCTGTATTATATATGAATATATCTGTATTATATATTATATATCTGTATTATATATTATATATCTGAATTATATATTATATATCTGTATTATATATTATATATCTGTATTATATATGTATATATCTGTATTGTATATGTATATATCTGTATTATATATTATATATCTGTATTATATATTATATATCTGTATTATATACTGTATGTATATATCTGTATTATATATTATATATCTGTATTATATATTATATATCTGTATTATATACTGTATGTATATATCTGTATTATATATTATATATCTGTATTATATATTATATATCTGTATTATATATTCTATATCTGTATTGTATATGTATATATCTGTATTATATATGTATATATCTGTATTATATATGTATATATCTGTATTGTATATTATATATCTGTATTATATATGAATATATCTGTATTGTATATGAATATATATGAATATATCTGTATTATATATTATATATCTGTATTATATATGAATATATCTGTATTATATATTATATATCTGTATTATATATTATATATCTGTATTATATATGTATATATCTGTAATATATATTCTATATCTGTATTGTATATGTATAAATCTGTATTGTTTTGTCCTTGTATTGTTATGTTAATGTTTATATTATGTCTTATGTTTCTTTTGTTGATATGGACCTATGGATGTGTCTGAAATAAAGTTTTCTTCTTCTTTTCCTCCTTCTTCTACAGCTACAAAGCTACAAAAACATTATAATTACACAGTTCAGATTAGAAGGTGACCTACCAGATATATGAACTTGTAGAATATGATGTAGAAAGTGTATCAAAGTTTACATTTTTTGATGGATTTTCTTTAACGTAGTGGTTTCATTTCATTTCTAAAACATTCACACCATCACCTGCCCAACAATGTCACATAGGTGGTTGTGCACTGCATACTTTAGATTTACCTCCACAGAGTTATGATCAGTCTGTCTTCACGTGTTTTACAGAATATGAGTCATGTCTGCTCAACCCTGCTCCTTCTTCCGGCTGCACACGAACTCCTTTCAGCCAATAGAGAAGCGGCAAATCTCTTCATACACACACATGGTTCTGCTTTAGAAATCCAGTCTGCACACCTCTACATTAAAAGAGCATCAATGTCACTAAATGGGCAAACAGTATTCATAGATGCCACAGCCTCAAATGTAAATCATCACCAGCAGTGATATTTCAGTCAGTCAAACTTCAGGCTGCTAATCAAGCGATTCTTATCAATGATCAGTTAAAGTGCGAGCATTCTCTCTCATACATTCTTTCATAAATACCAGTCCATGTGCCTGGAAATGCTGCATGAACATTCAGACCAGGTGTGCACACAAACACACACATGGTGGTATGTAATAGTGGAGATGTGCATCTCTAGATAAGACCAGAGACGGAGTCTGGTTTGTTTAGGTTGTTCACCAGCTTCACTTATCGTTGTGTGATTTTATTTAACATGTCAATCAAAAGTCACGTCTATAACATTCATTTTCATTCATTACTTTTTTATGCTCAAATGTTTGACGTCAGCATCATTTGAAGTTTGAGTGCTGTAAACTAAATCATCGATCGTACATGTGTAGGGATGGGAATTGATACGATTTTATTGATGTCGATGCCATTATCGATTCTGCTTATCAATCCGACTCTTTATCGATTCCCTTATCAATTGTTTTCTGTGAAAATTGTACGCCTACACATGTTTCAGTGTTTTATTATCTCCATTGTTTATAAATGAGCCTGCATGTTGATGAATATTTGCAAAATACCTGGTAGATTAATAGATAAATGGTCTGCTGGGGGGGTTAATGTTATATATCTCTATGTCTATATGCTAGGTAGGCTGCACTGCCTGTCTTTTCTGTTCCGTCAACACCACATGCATGGGGGCATCGATAAGAGGAATTGATGGATTGGACAATTTGGAACTGGTATTAAACTGGAATCGGTTCTCAATTCTCATCCCTGTACATGTGATCGTTTCATGATAAGGAAGCTACGAACAGATGCACCGTAAATGTGTAATTTGGTACAACAATTTGTACCAAATAATTCAACTTGCTTAAAAACACTAAATTCTCGCATGATCTTACATTATAACTTTTATATTAAATAAAGGTAATGGAACACAATTGTTCTAAATATTACATTTCATCTGGTAACCGTGGAGATCAGGAAACATTTACATGTTTTAAATGAAGTAATTATTAGTATAAGTCCAATTAAATACACTGTAGGTGGATAAAATATTTAATATTTATCATTCTTTTGTGGTTACACCATTTGACATTTTCAGGAGCATTCAGTCTTACTTAAGGTAAAAAAAAATGCTAAATGTACATTTTGACAAACTTGATGCTGCTTTTAAAACTACTTTAAAGATATATTTTAATTGCTCATCTTGCCGACCCTTATTTGTTACGGAGCCATAAACACTGACGGATGCAGGCAGAAGTATTGACATGCAAAATTCTGATTGAGACCGTTCTGTGTCAGTTTATGGCTAATTGAATGAATGAAATAATGAAAAACACCTTTGTGTATGCATAGACTGTTTCTGTTTGTTTGAGTTACATAAAACTGGCTTCCAGAGTTGCAGTAAGTATCCACAGACCTGCATGTGACAGCATTCTGGAGACATGCCAAATGCATGAATACACATGTGCCTTATGAGCAAATAAATGTCGTTATAACATCTACAGGTAATGTCAAATGTCAAAGGAACCAAAGTTTCAAGTTTTGTGGAAAGACATGATCGCCCATGTCGGCCTGGATACACTCCATGCAGTGAATCGCTGCCAGTCTTATTATAGTCACTTATTACAGTAATTATAATTAATAGATGTCAAAACGCCACACAAACGACTTCTTAGATGTTATATTGTGTCATAGCTGTTTGACTGTTGATGTTTAAAGCCTGCAGAAATAGGTCAGACACTGTGGGTGTGAGCGGCATGCAGGGCTTACTTTGTAAAATCCTCCATGCATTGTTTGGCGATAGGGTAGCAGACACACACACACACACACACACACGCACACACACACACACACACACACACACACACACAGTGCAGCTACCTGATCTTTCACACCCTGTTGGTATGTGTTACCATTCATTCCACACTACTCCCCCGCAAGTCCCACAATCCATTATGCGTACCTGAACTGCACTGTGTGTGTGTGTGTCTGTGTGTGCGTGCATGCGTGCATGCGTGTGTGTGCGTGTGTGTGTGTGCGTGTGTGTGTGTGTGTGTGTGTGTGTGTGTGTGTGAAACAGGTGTGTCGCTGTTAGCAGAGGCCCGAGATGGTAAATATGACAACAAATGCTGGTGTTTATGCATGTCCTGACATTATTACCCACTTACATCAATACTTTCACACACATTACATTGTTAATATATTGAATACACTCATATAATTAGATAAGTATGCTGTTGCTCTGCAGCAATGGAGTCTATTGCAGTTATTTTATTTACAAATTTTGATGTAAAAATGTGTAAATGCATCAATATAAGCAATTTAAACTGGGATTACAATGTCTGCTGCAGACAGGATGGCCACAGATTCACTGTATTTTAGTTAACTGCTGTCAGCTTGCAGGAATTTTGCAATCTTGCATCCTTTAACCCTTACATACAGTCAGTTTTGACCCGGTCTAAGAATCCCCTCATTAAAAGTGTCTATACCACATTTTGAACCACAGATCTGTTCAGAAAGCATCAATAGTTGATCTGACTGATCAATAAATGTGATTAAACCTTGATTCATGTTTCAGAGACCAGAGAGAGTGTATTTTTTAGCTCATTTATGGAGATAAAACAGTTACTATCCCACAATATCATGTCCTGTTTTACCTAAGACATGAAAATATAACATAGCAATAATGATGTAAATGTATTTTATGTAAAGTGAAAAATGAGCAGAACTTAATGGAAGTGTGGGGTTTATTGTATAACCATCAGAGCCATCAGTCTTCACTGCTACATCATAAAAAGAAATCCTCATAACTAAAATAAAATATTTTTATTTTCGTGCATTTCGGGCCAATTTAGGAAAAGTCATTATATTTCTGGGTAAAATAACATTTGGGGTGTTTTTACAGTTAGCATATGTCAAAACGGGTTAAATTTGACCAGAACAGTATGTAAGGGTTAAATTGAACTGAAGCTGCTTAAACCACAGCCAAGAACATTACCAAGAACCTTTGGATTGCAGCCATTGTCCAATTAAAGGTTCATTGAAAAGTATCAATCAAGAGGTTGATTCAAGAATATTCCCAGGCCTCTAAAAAGCCTGCAGAGTTCAGTGATCATCAACAAGGTGCTCCATCAGTTGTAGTTTAATGACCATGTTGGCTATCTGTTCAGAATAAAATCACATTTTTCTTACTTGGAAACCTTTTTTTTTTCTTCTTAAGTTTGTAAATGAGGATAACATATCAGTGACAAAACATAATGCGTTCACTGGAAAAGGAAGAAGAACTACAGCTACAATAATATTTATAAAGTGTTGTTCTCTTTATTCTCTTCTTTGAGAGGCTTAAATAACCTACTTAGTACCGGCGTGTCAAACTCATTTTAGTTAAAGGGCCACATACAACCCAGTTTGATCTCATGGGGGACAGACCATTAAAACCATTGCATATTAACCTACAAATAATAACAAGTATAATATAGATCATATCTCTACTATAATAAACCATCTTTTCACCAAACACATGAACGACCATAGATGTCTTAAAAAGATTAGTGCATTTTCAAAAATAAATCGATAATTTGTGTCCAAACACACGTAGGCAAATTTTTCTTTCGCATCTGAATAACACTGTAAGTCAGTTACCTCAAGTTGGACGTCCCCAAGCAGATCAGAAGCCTTGGCTGTGAATGGTGAGTGAAAATAAGTGAGAATAGTTGTGTGTTTTATTGAAAAGTTGGAATTAGTTTTCTGCAAGTTTCATACTCTGCAAAGTTATCCAGTGGGCTGAATTGGACCCCTTGGTGGGTAAGTTCTATTTGACACCCTTGACGTAAAGAGTTAAACATATCTACCTTTCCACCTTTCTCTCGCTTAAATTGTCGTAATCTGTAATAAACTCGATATCCGCACATGACCCTCGAGGTATTTTCAGAACCAAGCTGAATCTCCTGCTGTGGATTCATATCGATTTTGCTTGAAAGCAATGTTTTAGAATGAAGCTTCTTGTTGTGAGGTTGTTCCTCTGCAGCAGGTGTCTGAAAGTGTGTGGGTGGAGAGCGTAAAGATGAATGCATCAAAATGCTTAGAGTCTTGATTATGTCACCTCCAGTCTGGCTGTGGCTTCCACGAACACACAAATTTCCATATATATGAAGCTATGATTCATCAAACAAACAACATTCTTTTCGTACAGTCAGTTGGTTTTGCCTGAGGCAGCCCAACAAAGATCTCTGTGAAATTAAACTGCTAATTTATTAAGTGGAAATTCATTGGAACAGTAAAGTATGCAGATCCTGTTTTGGCTTCCTCCTTAACATTGAGAGGCGATCATTACCTCACACCCATTCTCACAGCCATCGTCCCTCTCTTGCCAGGCCTTTTGACTGTCAAAAGAGAGAGCTGTGTGACTGACACAAGACAATCCCCGCTGCCTTTGTCCAACTTTGGTCCGGTGCCAAAACCTCTCGAGGAATTAAAAACACGCGGGCGGTATCAGTGCTTTCATACAGGCCTGACGACGATTTGCAATGCAGATTGCACTTGTCGAGGTTAAAAGGCATTCACGTTCATTCATACTGACATGTGGGTATTCCTCTGCCCTTTCTGATTATCTCTTTATTTCTACAGTTAAAGGCTGGAATAAATTGGGATACTTTAGAGTTCTTTTACCTAGAACTGATCTGGACCCATAGAAGAACACTGCGCTTAGATTCGGCAAATGAGGTTAAAAAAGCTAATCTCTTACATATCCATGTAAAATGTACCGAGATATAAAACAGAGATGTGCTAACACAAAGCACGCAACTTCATCTCAGTCTGAGAAGGAAAAACTTAATCAAAAAACAAATCTGTGATTGACACTCTGAACCAACAAATTCAGATAAGCAATCGTTTTTACTATGGTGGAAACCTGAGAGGGATAAATAAACAACTAGTGGTATGATTAACATTGACGCCATTGGTCTGACATACAGGACAGACTCCATGCTGACTGGCCATTTGGCAGCGCCGACACATCACCGTAGCCGTCTGCAGGTAGAGAGGTGTGGATGCAGTCAGTTTATTCTAGAAGTGTCAGTAATGACCCTTTCACACTGTCACAGTGACAACATTTACGTGCAAGTTACTCACACCTAGGGCTGGATATCAGTACTCAGTACCTTTGAGGTATCAACCGAAATAAATGAATACCAAGTAGTATGGAAACGTCTCCGGTCAAATGATACCTGCAATCGATCCTTTTTTGCACCCAGAGCTAGAAAATATGACTATTTTCATGGACTTGCTCACAGCCAATCAACACAAGCGTTCTTCGATTAATACATATTAATAATTTTAAGACTTTCAAAGTGCATCTGTGTAAAAATCAAATCATTTAGATGTGGAGGAGTGGTGGCATTTTATGCAATTTAATGCTTCTTCTCACATGATGGGTAATTTGAGTACTCAGTTGGTATCACTGTCACTTTAAGTGTACTTGGATTTAAACAATACCCAGCCCTACTCACACCATGTCCACATGTACTTGGTTTAAATTAAGGATGTGTCCATTATCACTCCCTATTTACTACACAGTGCTCTACATTTACCCTCCACCATTTTATTTGTGTGTGTGAATGCTGAGTGTGTAAATGTCTCCATTATATTTTGCCCTAAAATATTCCATCATGGAACAAAAAAAAAGCAGTGTTCATGACATGTACACTACCTTCAGCTAACAATCCCACAATGCAATGCTCCACATTTTAAAGATGTGAAAACTACCGTCACATGACTCTACAGCTGATTGTGATAACACTAAATGCACACTACTATTTAGTGTCTATATATAGGGATCTGTATATAGGTAGTAGTGAATGAGTGAATAAAGGAGTGATTTTGGGCAAAACCCTCAAATACTGGACTTTTCCTAAATGTCCTCCAGAGTGTGTAAATGTGAAAATGTTAGCTTGGTGTGTTACCTGTACAAGAAAAAACGAGCTTTGTAGAAACAAAGATGGAGGCAGTAGTACAGCACATAAATGTTTTTCAGTGTAAGAAGAAGAAGAAGACAAAGACAACAACAATGACGGATGGCCTCAAGCAGGTGTTGTTCTCTTTATTGTCCTCTTTGATAGCTTACCTAAACCAAATGTCAAGAAACCACCACAGGAACTGAAACACTTCTTCTTTGCTGATTGTCTGTGGCTGACTTGTTCATCTGTCCTCCCTTTTTTTTGGTTTAATGTAGATACCAGGTTCCACAGGTAATCAGAGAGCTCGTTCAAATGCACTGTAGTAACCTGGTGACTGTAAATCCACGTATACATGCAGTGGATCAGTAAGCAGGTAACTACTCAGTTTACAGAATGAATTGATTAATTGTCCCATTCTTTATTCATATTGTCGTAGGTAAGTAAGTTGTATATTTGCAGTATTGTACAAACCATGATGTAATGGTTGAGTTAGTAGTATTATTTTCCTTTATTTGGCTCTTAAACTCTGAAATTCTGAAACTTATGGATATTTTACCCAACATGCCTCCATACCTCAGATTTTTAGAGACTTGTCACTCATTTTGCATGTATACTTTTTAGACTGATATAGACTTTACACAGATCATTATAACTGATCAATGAATGGAACTTACCGAACACATATTAAGCATCACAGTCTTCATAGAAACAGTCATTGAAACATTGTTGTCCACACTGTATGCAGCTGTCCGCTATCTGGCTGTGAAGCTCATGATGTCACAGTTAACACTGTCATGCCCCAAAACTGATTATAACATATCTGACTAAACACTTGGCATCAAAATATAATCTCATCATCAATTGCTTCAGGCATTCTCATTTTCAGAGCTGCTGTCATCAACATCCTCCAATATCAGATAAAATGCCAGCAGTTCTGTACTGTTGTGATACTGTAAGAGTCAGCAAATATAAAACAAGTTACTTCTATATCACTGTATCTGCATTAATTCATGATACCGGTGACTCAAAATGAGGCCGAACAGGAAAACAGAACATTACCTGCTACCTGCTTATCATGAAGGTAAAGTTACCTTCAGGTCTCTAAAAAAAAACTATAAAGAAATACCTTCAAAAAACAATGATTTTCAACAAATTGGCACTCTGACAAGAGAAGCTGATACAATACAGTTGAAAAAGTAGGTTGAACTTAAATTGAATAAAGTATGTTAATTAGATAGAGTGCTAGGAATGTCAAGGGTTAAACTTTACAATAAAACTAAATGAATGAATGAAAAAACATAAAAGATGCAGATGTGTCAATACAGTTTATGAGGTGTCACTGACTGGTGTGAGGAGGATGTAAACTGATAAATAAACTGAGCACCTATGGGAGCTTTAGATGAGATGTGTTAACCAGAACCCTCCACCACCGTCATCCTAACACCTGATGATGGTGTTGAGATTGTCGGAAGATCAAAGCAGCTGATATCACAAGTGTTCATTGTGTCAGTCATCAGAATCAACTGAGGTGAATGCATGTTGTAATTTCCTGGCTGGTATAGAAACACTATAGTAGTTGGTGTTAAACATGATACCTCGGGACTAACTTCCACACCTTCGGGTCAAGACATAGAGTGACAGCGGTGTTTGACAGATGCCTGCGAACCTCATTTAGGAACTGCGGGTACTGTGTGTTTGTGTGTGTTTGTGTGTGTGTGTGTGTGTGTGTGTGTGTGGTTGCAAATCCAGTAGTGTGTGCAAATGTATTGGTGGTTTCACCCCGATACTCTAGGAAGTGAGTGATTCAGCACGGGCGTCTTTTTTGCAGGAAACACGGTTGTCCTATAAGGAATTATGTTTCTTCTTCATTAACTTCCAGCCTGCGAAAAATCCCCCTCTGGTCCACCAGCATTCTTTAAGCTAAATAAAGCCTTCAAGTGACATCCACACTCATCAATTTTACAGCCTACATATGCTCGTATGCTTCATATTTCTTTGATTAATTTGTGCTTTCAGCTGCTCTTTCAGGAAAATTCAGAAAAATGAAGAAAGTCTGTATTGAAGATGTTGGACTAACAGTATATGTTTGTATTGCTGCCAGAATATAAAACTAACATGTTATACAGTGAAAGAGTTCTCAGTTACTTTAAAGCCTGATTCATATTTGTTACATGGGCTTAACAACAGTCCCACCAGTGATATCTACTAAGTATTGCATGTTGTTTATGGCTTATAATGCAAAAACAGCTGGGTCATTAGAGCTGTGGTAGAAGAGAGAAAAGCATGTACCACCGAAATTAAAGGTTCAACTCTTTCTTTCCTCCCACAAACATGGCTGTTGTTACCCGCTTTTGATATCAATGAAGATCAGAACTCATCTGCCTGTAAGAAGTGGTCACAGCGCTTTAAAAACGGCATATTTGTTCTAGACGTAAAGGACAATACAAGAAAAGGTGCAATTCTTCAGCAATAAAAAAAACAAACAAAGCAAGTACTTTTCCATTAAACACATCAACATAGACCACAAGACAAATTCAGACAAGCTAGAAGGGGAAATACTTGACTCCTATCACGGGCAATTAGTGGCAACCTACTGCAACTTTTTCTGATGTTGAAAGAGAGATCAAAACTATGATTATTCAAACCGGTACATGTCATAAACTAATGGTGTCAAGTACAAAAATCAGAGATGACGTTAACTTAGAACCTCTCAATCAGCAGGGCCAGGGCACTCGCTGAGATTCAAGCATCAAGCCATAGTGAGAAGGTTTGATTCGTCATAATCTGTGAGGGTACGCGTGATGTACATTTCATCATCTGCCCAGGTGTGTAGGAGTCTGCTTGGACTGTCCATGCCACAGTTTATCTACGTGGTATCTCTGTGGGTCTGATGTGAAGTGCACATTAGGGCATATAGTCTACAGCATAGAGATGATGACTACAGGTTCTATTTCTACCCCATAAGGGGAGTTTTTCCTTGACGCTTTGGCTAAGTGCTTGATCATAGGTGATCTCTTTAGATTAAATTAAAGAGTATGGTCTGGACCTTCTCTATGTGTAAAGTGCCTTGAGATGACCATTGTTGTGATTTGCAGATTGATTGATTGATTGATTGGTAAATGTATGTAGGTGAAAGTACAAATCAAGTAAAAGAGTACAAATCTACCTAGCATGGCACAAAGAAAAGAAGTACTGAAAAGAAGATAGAATTTGGAAGATACCTGTTGGATTTGTCTAATTAAGGCTGTTCAACATGACTGGAATGACTGCAGCAACCAATAGCTTGTTGAACATAGAGAACATATGAATTAAGTTTTCAGTAGATCCACTTCAGTTAGAAGGACTTTACTTCCGTCTGTCACTTCCATCTCCTTCACTTTCCTCCCTTCCTTTCCTCGCTATACTTCCAAGTCACTTTCTGGTAGGAGACAAGTGCTTGTGAGTAAGAAGAGGAAAGACAAACATGACTGCATCCTTAGTATCTGAACAGATGATCACAATGCTCAAGGTCTTTGGTGTCACAGGAAAAGCATTGTGTCTTACTTCCCTGCCTACTGATTTCAACCTCTGAAGAAGAATAGCAGGGGATGTTGAGGAATACAGGCCTCCCTGTATTTATTGTCACAGACGACACACTGATCTGACTTCCTTTAGAAGTCGGCGTCTAGTCGCCACGCGACTCTCACTGTAAATGCGTGTGTGTCCCAAATAGCCCTTTTCAACAGGAACCTGCAGGAACCTTCAACGGTGAAAACAACCAGGAAGCGGGTGGGTGGTTCCAGGGTCCCTGTTTCTGTCTCCACCCGGGCCGTCATTAGCAAAGCACAGCTGTAAACAATAGACAACAAACACCGACGTTGTTTCATGTAGACGACACTGAAAAAGCGGGGTTGGAGGTTAACGTTGAAGATTTGCTGTTGAATAGTGTTATTGTTATGCAAAAAAGTAAGATATACTCTTTGAAATGCAAAAAAAGGAGATGAGGGAGAATCAGTGACAAATGCATGGTCATTAAAGCATGACTCCGCTCATAACAGTTACCATGAAGGAAGCTCAGTATTCATTTGATTAACATTATCACTTCAGTTTCAGAAACTCTTTCATGCTAAATTGCCTTTGACACGTGTGACCGAACATACATTATATTACATTTAAAACAACCGTGCTAACATAAGTAAACTGAACTGAGTTTTTTACACTCTGTTTTCACACTGTGCTTACATATAGAAATATGATATTCACTATATGGTAACCTATGTATAAATAGGCTATATATTCTGAATATACTTGATCAACTATGTCAGCTTGATCTGGAAGATCAGACAAAAGCATTATGTTTTTTGCATTTTGCATTAAATGTATGTACATTGGTTTAAGTTAAATTGTTACAGTTGAAAGGTTTAACTTCTCGAGATCTTCAAATAAAAATAAAAATCAACTGAGAAAATCAACCTGTAGTGTTTAAATCTATGCTTGGTTTTTGAGGGTTCACTGTGTCCAATTTCTTCTTAATTGTTTCTTTTTTAATGAGGTATGGATCATGTATGAATCATCCCTGCCTTGTGAATTTAAGTGCAAATTACCATATATGTGTGCCATATATATGTTATGTAACTGTCATGTCCCAGTGTGTTTGATAATGCAATCAGGTGTTGAAGACAGTTTCATGAGTCATGAATATGACAAGGCTACAACTGTTTGACCCAGTTTAGTGGTGGTGGTGGGTAAGGGGGGTGTGGGGGGTGTGGGGGGGGGGGGGGGTGGTGTATGCTGTCCCACGCAGCGGCCACGACTCAGGACAGGAAACCCCGGCTTCTCCACCCTGGGAGCAAGGACATTTGTCTCAGTCTCGGCCTCGGTCACAGTACATGGTTGCTGCAGTGTTCACACCACATCAACTTTCTGACGTGTAATCAGGAATCTTTGAGCACGCTATGACTGATCAGCAACAGGAGGTCACACATTATAAGATCTTCCACCAGGAAGAATCCCGACGAGTCTGTCTGGTTTTTTTTTTAGGTTTTTTTTTTTTAACATAACACACATGAGAGGTGACACAGGAAATGACAACACCATGAAATGTGACCCTGAATACACTGGTTTCATCTTTAACACTGTGTGTGTTTTAAATGATTGCTATCAAATCTTCATCTGAAAAGTAACTAAAGCTGTTAAATGGATGTAGTGGAGTAGAACGTACAATATTTCCCTCTGAAATGTAGAAAGTAGCATCACATGTACACAGTACAACTGTATTTTACAGTACTTGAGTCAATGTATTTAGCTACTTTTTACCTTTGGTTTCAAGGTACGGTCTAGAGTAAAGTGCCTTGAGATGACTTTTGTTGGGATTTGGCGCTATATAAATAATAATTGATTGATTGATTGATTGATACAGTACAAGTTACATATACTCATATACTTTGTGATATAATTGTTTCAATTGCATTTACAGACTATTTCAGTAAGATGTGTTTAACCCTCCTTGTGTCCTCGGGTTAATTGTGGGTATAATTTCATTTAAATGACATTATGTTTATTATACAGTAGGGGGAAAAAAATTCAGTAAATATATTTCCAATGAGGATATTCACATGAAATGTTCACCAGACTTTGGTATTAACTCAAGAAATCCACACATATAAAGAAATCAAAACATTAAAGTATATAAATAAAGTTATGTGGAAGAAGCAGCTGAAATCCATTAGTAGTAAGAAAGTAATTCTACCTCTATCTGTAAAAGTTAATATCAGCTGTTAGCGCATGTTGATGATGTAACCAAGGTGTCGCACAAGAAACATGTCATAATGGATAAAAGCAAAGTTTCCCAACACCTTCGCAATCTGATGTTGTAAAACATTTCGACGGAACTGAATCTGACAACTTCCTCTGCTCTGGGCTCATTCGTGCCATCTCACACTTGAGACAGCAAAGAGTCCGTCTGCAGACGACCGAATAAACTCTCAGGAAGACAACGAACGACTTTGTGCTTCTTAATATGAATACTGCCAGAACAAGCTCTACAAGAAGCAAAAGGCAACAGGTACAACTGATACAGAGAAAAAAACAATCAGCAATGTACTCCACCACCATGGACTCTATGCACCCTCACCCTGCAAGACTTCATCACTGAGGAAAAGGCATGATGAAGATCATTTAAAGTAACATTGGGACAAGCCTATGAAATACTGGAAGAATGTAGTCTGGTCAGATGAGACCACAATTCAACTTTTTGGCTCTCATACTACATACTATGTTTGGAGGAGAAATGGCACTGAACATCACATCCTGTGTCATTCCACTTAATACACATAACTTTATTTATGGGCTTTAATGTTTTGATTTCTTTATATGTGTGAATTTCTTCAGTTAATACCAAAGTCCATACCAAAGAGTTTTTTACACTCAGTTTTCACAATGTGCTTACATATAGAAATATGATATTCACTATATGCTAACCTATGTATAAATAGGCTATATATTCTGAATATACTTGATCAACTATGTCAGCTTGATCTGGAAGATCAGACAAAAGCACTATGTTTTTTTGCATTTTGCATTAAATGTATGTACATTGGTTTAAGTTAAATTGTTGTAAAAGTTACAGTTGAAAGGTTTAACTTCTCGAGATCTTCAAATGAAAATAAAAATCAACTGAGAGTGCCATATATGTTATGTAACTGTCATATCCCAGTGTGTTTGATAATGCAATCATAGGCCTATTGATCATAATTTCCTAAAAAATATTGGTAAAACCTGTGACAATAAGTTAGAATGAAGTTGGCTAAAAGGGTGTAACACAGAAGTGGGTGATAACTTATACCTTTATAAACAGTCAAACCAGACCGGGTCAATTTTGACCCTGGAAGACAAAAGTTGCACAGTCGACGGGAAGACAAGAGGAGGGTCAACACATTTATTGAAAAGGTGTATAAAATAACATTATAAACACCAATACAATGTCAAATTAAAAAACAAATCTACATATAGAACAAAATACAGAATCACAGCTTTTCAAATGCTTTTATTTTTTTATTGCAGTCTTTGCAGAATGCTGTCTGGTGGAGAACCCTGATGTGAACCCTGAGGATGGGACTTTATTAGCGGTGAAGGTGTAACGACGGGGTGGAATGTGAATGTTGTTGGTGCATGCGAGGATGAGGAGGAGGGCCTATTCTCTTCAAGCATCTCATTGGCTGTAACTCATTGCACGGTTCCAGATATTTAACCTGCTTGATATGTTTCGGGCGTCTGAAAGACATCGAATGATGTATGTGTAGAGTTTGTTGTCACATTTATCTGCTGAAGGAGGGAAAGTTTCTCTGAGCTCATTAAAAACCTGATTTTACAGAGGCGGGCTTATAAACAGGATTTGTAACATTACAGTTTGGAGCTGATTGTGTTACTACACAACATAAACAAAGTGTGATGTGGAAACTCCCTGCCTACTGATTATTAAGGAAAATTCTGAGAATTGACTTTACAGTGATTCACCAGTTCTTGATTTTTTCAATGAGTGAGAAAACAGACGGATTTTTTTCATTTTCAAAAATCAGACATAAAACATTGTATTCATCATATTCTATAAAATTTGTACCTGAACCATAAAATAGTGATCGTGAATGTCTTTTTTTCCATAAGATGAACCAAACTGATGGTGAATTAATGAATGTGAATTGGTGTAGAGACTAATAACAAGTCACACTATAAACAGTATATAAGGGTTAAGGAAAAACATTTCAACACATTTTATCATTCCAAGCAGAGTGTATTTTATACATCTTACAACCTGTCTGCTGGAGATCTTTAAAGTTTGAGTGTATGGATGTGTGTGTGTGAAGTGACCACACTCTCATGGTGGCCTCCTCACCTCCCCCCCTCCCCCCCCCCCCCCCCCTCTCCTCCACCCTCCCAGCATCCTCCGGAGCCACGGTGTTGTGAATGGAACAAGTTTATTCAGTTAGGGAGCCTATTACCCCACGCACACTGAAAGGTCTCTGAAAGGCCGCCCAACAACCCATGTCAGCACATGAAAGTGATGACTGGACACTGGGGGCAAAATGTGTGCGCGCGTTTCTATGTGTGTGTGTGTTTCTGTGTGTGTGTGTGCCCTATTGGGGAAGGGTGCCTGCACTTGAACTGGGTCCATTCACTCGGGTTAGGGGGTCTTGTGGTCTTTAATGAGACCATAGCAGGGCAGAATGACCTCTAAAGGGCTGGCCGGCACCGCAGCCTTAATCCTACTCCTCCTCCTCCCCCTCCTCCTCCTTGTCTTTTTTTTCAATTCTCTCTCTCCTTCACTGTCAAAAGAGGGCTTTGACTTTTTTCTCTGTCCCTTTCTTCTCTCCTCTCTGCCTCCCGTATCGTTAAACAGGCTTCTCACTGGTCAAGGAATGTCTTGAGGGGTCTTTGAATTTTGCGAGGTTGCATTCAGCACAGAGCAAAAAGTCAGAGAAAGTGCGCAGTTCTCTGGTAAGGAATGTATCCAAAAATCTGGAACTTGTTCATTTACTGAGTTTCGTTGCATTTGGAAACCGGACTGACATGAACAATTACAAATGTGGAAGGAAGAACTTTTTCACCTCTGGCCTATGGAAAAATCTGTGGCATTCTTGGTTTACATCCTCATACGCACACTCTTTGTCTGTCTGAGTTTCCAGCACTGACCAAGCCCCCAAGCATTTGAGGGGGGTCAGTGACAATTAATCAGTTACAATCAGGAAAACATCCAAAAAGCAGCACTTCTAATCTGCTGACAAATCCTAACCTATCACTTTCATTTTGACTTTCTCCTTCACGCTTGCCAGTAAGTGCAGTATGTGTCAATGCAGTTCACCCAGAACCAGAAAATCTGATATGATATGCATTTGGCTCCTACATGCACACATATTTTGTTGTTGTGCTGTTCTGCGGAGCTTCTTTTAAAAAGAAAGGACACCCAAACACATATTGTGTATTTAAATGAAATGTCACCAGGAGATTTGCAAGGCCTCAATCAAATTTAGTTAATAGCTCTAGAGTTTTAATTATGGGTAGATTCAGAAAACACACAAAAAGAATAGTTGGGACACTTGAAAAATGAAAATACAGCTGTGAAACATCAACAGCTGGATTTTCAGAAAAATGAAGGAAGCAGCGGTGAAATCGGCACACCAGATGTAATGACTGAGGATGGAGGGTCGCTGCCAGCTGCTAATACTACCTGCAGAATGATGCTGAAGGATGCTTATATATATCAAATAGACACACTTTAGATTTTTAGCCTGTAATTTTCTGATTTATGGACTAAATATGGTTTTACCCATGTCATCTTCTGGAATCGCCCCTTACCTCCCTGCCTTTCTGGGACAATGATTGGGCCTGAAGTCACATGACCATACTCAACCAACCTTGGTATGTTACAGTGTTTGTAATGTGTTTTATGATGACCCTTTTTTTCCATCTCCATGCACCTTGGAAGTAGGTGAAGTTGTGCCACAACTTCAGAACTGACATTATTATACTGACATTATTTTTATTATACAGTAGGGGGAAAACAATTCAGTAAATATATTTCCAATGAGGATATTCACATGAAATGTTCACCAGACTTTGGTATTAACTCAAGAAATCCACACGTATAAAGAAATCAAAACATTAAAGTATATAAATAAAGTTATGTGGAATAAAGTGGAATGACAGGAAAAAGGCAAAGAAGCAGCTGAAATCCATTAGTAGTAAGAAAGTAATTCTACCTCTATCTGTACAAGTTAATATCAGCTGTTAGCACATGTTGATGATGTAACCAAGGTGTCAAACAAGAAACATCTCATAATGGATAAAAGCAAAGAGTTTCCCAACACCTTCGCAATCTGATGTTGTAAAACATTTCGATGGAACTGCTTACAGATGTATTTCAAAATGTCTGAATCTTCCAGAAAAAAGACTGTTGGGGCCATTATCTGGAAGTAGGAGGAACATCAGTCAACCTTCAACCGGCCACGCACAGCTCCTCCTCAAAACATTTCCAGGAAGTCAGAGGGTTAGTCAGAAGAGTATAGTTCCAAGGAGCATTCAGAAAGAGCTTGTAACGGGAATTCTTATTATTCATCTTCTCTGATACAAATGAGTAACTATGTCATATGATTAGGTGTATGTGTGTGTCATAGTCTGCTGATTGAGTGAACATCATTGAACATTTAGTGAACATCATGTATGTTAACATCTACTGACTAACCATTGCCCTGATTGTACAACACATTATGACTATTGTGCTTACATTGTTCTGATGGTAGAACGAGGTCATCCTTTCACAAGATAATGTATTGTATATAATCTGACAACTTCCTCTGCTCTGGGCTCATTCGTACCATCTCACACTTGAGACAGCAAAGAGTCCGTCTGCAGACGACCGAATAAACTCTCAGAAAGACATCGAACGACTTTGTGCTTCTTAATATGAATACTGCCAGAACAAGCTCTACAAGAAGCAAGAGGCAACAGGTACAACTGATACAGAGAAAAAAAACAATCAGCAATGTACTCCACCACCATGGCCTCTATGCACCCTAACCCTGCAAGACTTCTGGTCCAGATGAGACCACAATTCAACTTTTTGGCTCTCATACTACACACTGTGTTTGGAGGAGAGAAATGGCACTGAACATCACATCCTGTGTCATTCCACTTAATACACATAATTTTATTTATGGACTTTAATGTTTTGATTTCTTTACATGTGTGGATTTCTTCAGTTAATACCAAAGTCTGGTGAAAATTGCATATATACATCAAAAAATTTCCCCCGACTGTACCTTTTATTAAAAATCTGATAAAACTCTGTCATCTAACTTTCCTATCATATAGAGTTGTTTGTCTTCATGTATTTATAATAGACTTGACTGATATTACTGATATATTATTTCCAAATAGGCATCAACTGGCATGAAAATGATATAACTGACTTTGAACACCACCATCAAATATGAGCAGGTTTAGTTTACTGGACAGTGGAACACACTGGATGTCCTATAACAGCTGAAACCTTGGCTTCTGCTTCACTGCCCCCTAACAGAATTCCTCAGCAGATCCATCAGTCTCCTTTAATGTGATAACTGGGTTAACACGATCCCAATGGAGTCATATTGTGATCAAGAAATAGCAGTGCCTAAAAAAAGCTTACTGTGTACTACAACTAGTTTATTCATTCATTTGGGAAAGGTTACTATGGAAACATGGAAATGATGGTGAGAACAAGGAGAGAACTTAGTCGGTATCAGAGAAGACACTGTCCCTCTCCCAATGATCTCCTGCCAATGTACAGAGTTTGTCATGGTGGGTCTTCTTTTTCAATATATCCTTTTTACAGCAGCGTTCCAGCTGCTGCTGCTACTGCTGCTGCTGCTTTGTGTGTGTGTGTGTGTGTGTGTGTGTGTGTGTGTGTGTGTGTGTGTGTGTGTGTGTGTGTGTGTGTGTGTGTGTGTGTGTGTGTGTGTGTGTGCGTGCGTGCGTGTGTGCGTGTGTTCAGATGTCCACTTTGTAAGTATCCATTATCCAAAGGAAACTGCACACATGTCAGCAATGAATTTATACTTAACAGCTGAGAGTGAAAGAGGGAGGGCAGCGTACTCTTTGTGTGTGTGTGTGTGTGTGTGTGTGTGTGTGTGTGTGTGTGTGTGTGTGTGTGTGTGTGTGTGTGTGTGTGTGACTACAGAATTCTATAGAATGGACAGTTAAATGATATAAGAGAACAGTAGATTGTTGTATTACTATATATTTACCATAGTATAACAGTAAGGAAAAAATAAAACTTGCCTGTTGAGTCAAGTTTCTTTCTATTTTTTATTTACACACGTTAACAACAACAGCAATAGTTGAGGAAACCAGTTACTGTCTTTCATTGGTTATTTCTGCTCCGATGCATCACCTACATTAATCCTTGGAGACGACGTTACAGAAATAAAGAACCACGCACTGTATTTGAAGCCAGATTTCATCCACCAGACAACAAAGAAGGTGTAAAGTCCACACTTTCATTAATAAATGAAATGAAATCTTTATCATTCATTATTTTATTATCATGCAGATAACTACGTCCAGCCCACAAAAACCAAACACACAGAGTCCAACAATAAAGAAGAAACTTCAATAACATTTGCTTTCAAATCTCCAGATTGTCCACTACAGTGGTCACCAAGCATGTTTTAGGTAGCTCTCCACTCTAACACACCAGATACTAATAATTAGCTCCTTATCAAGCAGCTGAAGCTTATTGAGGGCTTGATAACGAACATGCAGGGCAGAAGGGTTGGTGACCACTGGTCTACAACAAAAACATCGACCATATACAGTATTACTGGAGAAATCCTGAATAAACACTGATTTTTAAATAATCGATTTTGCCTTTTTTCCAGCAAATATAAACACATTCAAACGAAACAGCCATTTTTCATCATGTTTTCATCATCTGTACACCAGGACATGTCAGCATCTTGTTGTCATCTCTCATATCGTCATCATTTGTAAAGTACAAAAGAAAAATGGGAGTTACTTTCTGTTTCATCTAAATCACACGGCTCACACAATCTCTTTATCTCATGAATTAATTAATAGCCAAAGCTTAAAGTCCAGTGGAAGAACACCAGCTCCAGTGTAGAGTGGGTGCTACAGACTGTCATTATGGTTGGGGACAGAGTAATTTACCTTTAATTCTTCTACAGTCTCCACTCAGGACGTACACAGTGAGGAATGGAGGACACTACTTGTTTAGCCAATGTGACATGAATAGCCTCTTAGCTGCTAATGTGAAGTGTGGTGATACTGAGGTCAAAAAATAATCATGGTCATGATCATGTATCATATGATAAGTCCATATATAGACATGATGATGTTGATTATTGTGTGATAAGTTGATCATTATTGACAGGCCTAACCAGCACACGTCTACCTGAGTCGTTGGAATGGGAAGAAATCTCTGAAGCTCCAGGAAACATTGTACAGCTCTGTTCTGTAGTGTGTATAACATATCCCTGCAGCATAGTTCAGTATGCATCATAAAGTTGAGTTTATATAGAATAACCAAAATGACATAGTTTAACTTGTTTTTTAAATGATTGGTTCCAGAGCTCCCAGCAGAGTCCACAAGTCAACAACGCCAACTTCCTAAGCCATAAATACATCATATATTCAAAAGAAACTGAACCAAAATGAATTCTTTGCATATTTCTTGATTAAATAATCTCTCTCAACATGATTATCTTAACCCTTACATACCATTCAGGGTCGATTTTAACCCATTTGTTTTACATTTGAGAGGTGTAAAAACTCCATTAAACATGTTATATTCTTATGAATTGGTGTAATGACTAATTATGAGTCAGAATATGAACAGTATATAAGGGTTAAACTGTATGTTGTGTTAAAGTCACACTACACATGTGTATCTTCCTTTCTGCACAGCCTGAGCTTCTTTTTATGCTCACACTGTACGGATCATCTGATGTGTGTTATCACACTTGAACCTAAGCATGGAACTCCCGGTCAGTTCAGTCCATTGACAGTGTACAGTATGTATGGTGCATCTGTTCTGCAGCTGTCCATAGTGCAGTCTCAGTTAAATTTACAGTTGTAGCTACAATGTGTGAAATACTGTTCCAATCAGATTAAAACAAGCTCACAACAGTTAAAAAAAAAAACATATTTTGAGAGTAGACAAACCCTGATTGTTGATCCAACTAGCAATTACTCAGATGTTATGACACAAACTTAAACTCCAACGGCAACGCATTTGGCAGATCGGCTCGAAATGGCTAGAATTAGTTGGTGACTAATTTCAGGTTTAATCCAAACAGTCTTTTTCTTGTTTGACTGTCCTAAAGCATCCAGGTGAGAAAGTTCTGAGTCAGTTATCTCTGTACTCACCAGTGGAATTTGTTATATCCTGCTGCCCTATCTTATCTTAAATATTAGATTAGATATTCTGATGCTGTTTATATTGAAAACACATCATTCCAGTGCTCAATCAGGGGTGGATTTAATGATTTGGGGGCTCTGGGCAAACTCAGTCATTTGTGCTTTATTTTCAGCTCTTTCTTTTAATTAAGAATGTTGTTATTGGTGGTTAAAGAAGAAGTACTTAAATCGTAAAACTATTAATACAATGCTAACAATACTTTGTTCAAAGTAAAAGTACTGCTTTCAAAAATGTGCTTACATGTACTTAACATGTGTTGAAGGAGGAGCTCATTTTAGCTGATTTATATACTGCTAGATAGTTTGATCTATCATAACGTGTCGAGTTTTTTTTTCTATTGATCATATAGTTTGTGTGTAGAATCGTAATCTGCAAAGTAAGCAGTAACAAGCTGTCTGATAAATGTAGAATGACAAGAACAGCGTTTCCTCCAGAAGGGGAAGAAGCTGAATCCCTAACAGTAGAAGTAGAGTAGAAAACATACAGTTGCAAATGATGGAAATATTATAGTGAAGTACATGTACCACATAAGCATAATACTTGTTATGGTTTGTTATTTTTCACCATATGGTATCAGGGATGTTGATGATTTCCATTACTGCAGTCACTGATCAGGTTTTTCCTCTGCTTCTCTGACATGTTTTGTACCCTTATGAACATCATTTTAAGGGTTTAATGAGTTAGAGTAGTAACAATGTTTAATTTGTTTAGTATCTAAACATAATACACCTATAGCTGTTTTTGGTGACCTTTTGGGGGCCCTAGACAGCTACCTACCTTGCTTAATGGTAAAGTCTGCCCCTGTGTTCAATACTACAGCAAAATAAATCAAAATGTATCAAACAATCCAGACAAAAAAACCTCATTCCTACTTTGAACGTTGCACATTTTAACTTCCATCTTGTTTCTTTGAATGTAACTTTTGCTTGTGACCAGTTCTGAAAGGTCAGCTGCATTGTCTCACTTACGAGTCCCTGTAAAGTAGCTGAGTGTTTGGCAGGGAGCTCAGGCCTTACTGGAAATTACTGCAGCAGAGCACAAAGCGAAACCTTTTTATACCATTCACCACCCAGACCCACCTGGCATAAGGACGTGATGGCTTTAGAGAACGACTCTCGAAAAGAAAAAAACCTCAAAGCATGAAAGCAGCACATCCAGGAATGTTGCTTTTTTTTTTATGTGCAGTTACAGCCTGGTGGGAGTTCTGGAGTCATGGTGGAGTAAGTTTCTGTCACTACAACCATAACCTGCAAAACTCCACAGCATGAAGTTAAATTTGTCGGAAAATGTACTGATAGTGAAGGTGTCTCTATTCTCATTCAAATATTTTCAAAACTCAACATTTGTGTTGTTTGGATTTTTTTCAACATTGCTGATTTTTATTAGAAAGTTCGAAGCAGAGAGCAACAAACGTTAAAAAAAAAGAGAGAGCATGACACCTGAAAAAAAAGAGTAGGGTTAGGGTTAGGGTTAGGGTTAGCAATATGGATTGTGTAACATGGGTGGATACCCCTAGTTTGTAGAATACAGGAGAGGTGCTCAGCTGAGGGGAGACACACAGACCCAACAACGCCACCTCTCTCCATCGGAGGCTGCCCAGCTTCCTTTACCGGGTGCCGTCTTGGTCGCGTGTACCCCTACAGGTCTCGTCACTCAGTCACCCGGGTGCTGCTTGGCTCAGTTACACCAGTCTACCTCTGTCTCAATGCTTCTCACATACCAGACTGGGTGCACGCCAGCTCTTTCTGTCCCCAGCCCAACACACCTGTGGTAAAAGCAAGCAATCCAAAGAAAGGAACCCACACGTCCCAGACAGCACCAATCACCTCTGTCCTTTCCCCAGTAGACAAGTGTTACTTATTAAGCCAATTCAGCTAATAAGTTGGCACATTCTCACAGGCCAAAGGGGAAATGAAGCAAACCCACAAACCGCACACAGACACACATACACACATACACACATACACACACCTGTGACAATTGCAAATTAAATAGTTTTCCCACAAAGATGTCCCAAGACTTTATTTACTAAATAGACCACTGCTGCAATCCTAAACCTTGATTATGTTGAAATACCAGTTTATCTGATTCATCTTGTGATTCCTGCAAGATTAGTTGCTCTGGCAGAGTAATGTTCAGTGTGTAGAGAGCAGCTGTCTGCTGGGTGTGGATGTGGACTGTTTACTGTAGCCGACACGTCAGTTAGAACTGGGGAGCGTTACACCTTCCAGCTAAAAACACTACTTCCCTAAATGCAAATTGTCCAGTGTGTGTGTGTGTGTGTGTGTGTGTGTGTGTGAGAGAGAGAGAGAGAGAGAGAGAGTTTCCCACTATTTGCATATGTGTGTGTGAATGTGTGTGTGTGTGTGTGTGTGTGTTTGTGTGTGTGTGTGTGTGTGTGTGTGTGTGTGTGTGTGTGTGTGTGTGTGTGTGTGTGTGTGTGTGTGTGTGTGTGTGTGAGAGAGAGAGAGTGAGAGAGAGAGAGAGAGTTTCCCACTATTTGCATATGTGTGTGTGAATGTGTGTGTGTGTGTGTGTGTGTGTGTGTGTGTGTGTGTGTGTGTGTGTGTGTGTGTGTGTGTGTGTGTGTGTGTGTGTGTGTGTGTGTGTGTGTGGATTCGTGGGCAGTGATATATTCTCACAACCCTCTCATTGCTTGTTCAGATGGAGGCAAATGAGGAAAATGGTGGCAGTCCTGACTTGTCAGTGTTTATTATGATCGCTCACACACAGCTGGACACCATGCACTCATTTTAGTCCAGTTATCTAAGAAATGAAATTCTTACCTAGCCACAGCACCCTAACAGAATACACTAAGTGGTTAGATGTGAAAGCACCCTGAGTATTTGTGACCTAACCTGTTTGGGCCAGCTTACAGAAACTGGTGTGTTTGGTTGATTGCTTGCTTTGTTAATTCATTCTCAGCAGAACACACCTGGCTACGGGGGAACCTTTTATCGCAAACTTTCAGAGTACACCTTGTTGTCCGGGTCGGTTTGAGGTCTGACTGCCTTTACAAAACACAAGCAAACTGCTCCATAGTTTGTTTGCCACTAGTCCAAGACCACATCCTCAAAAGGATCTCAGTAGGTTCGGTTGTTTTTCCATTCGTACCTGATTACAATTGTTCTGTTCAGATCTGCCTAAACAACCACACCAACGAGGAGAAACCGACCATAGTCCTGCTCAACAGTAGTCAACAACACAGGTTTAAAAACACAGAGAATGCAGTCATTTGACCTCTGATGTAGACAAGACAACCGCTGTTAGCCCATCGGACCACAAGATCAACCACAAGGCGTTTTCAAACCTGTGTTGTTTAGTCCACTTGAATCTGGTTGGTTTTCCTCCTTGGTGCTATTCGCTTGGGCCGATCTAAACATAGCAATCATACTCAGGTGCACAACAGCACTGAGACCATTTGAAGGAAGTGGTTTGTTTGTGGCGGGAACATTATCCAGCATTCATCTGACCAACTACAAGGCATACTCTGGTCATTTGAGTTAAGAGATACAATTTGCATTCCAGGATACAAATAATGGATCTTCTTCCTATGCTTATGTTCTCACTCTGGCCCTGAGACACCTTTCTTTGTTAGTTATAGCAATAAGACACATGTGGAGAAGTGCCACTGACTATTAACAGCGAGTAGACACAGTTACACAAACACATTCTAATGCAATCGCATATAAACGCACAATGGGATTATAAATTCTAAAGGGGGATTTCAAACCGTTGTAGTTGAGTCCAGTTAAATTACACTCTGATTGGTTTTTCGTCCTTGGTATGATTCATTTGGGCAGATCTGAACACAGCAATCATACTCAGGTGTGGACAGAAACAACTGGTTTGAAAAACTCCCTTAAAAAAGCCTTGATAATGTGAGAAACCCAGGTTTCAGTCACAGATTTTAGTTCCCTTACGCTTCTCAATCCCAACAAGAAAGTCTTAAATCTTCACCAGTCACCTCTGA
The DNA here is from genome assembly GCF_963691925.1 of Scomber scombrus. Lineage (NCBI taxonomy): Eukaryota > Metazoa > Chordata > Actinopteri > Scombriformes > Scombridae > Scomber > Scomber scombrus. The sequence goes on along the minus strand of NC_084970.1, from coordinate 3,436,243 downwards.
AACTGTTAAACTGTCAAAACACTATCACATGATATTTGCACTCAGGGGTTTCCATCAAACGGCAAAAACCTATTAAAACAATCTAACCGAACGCAAATAGCTTTCTTTCTTTGAGTGAAGCAATCTCGTAGAGCTTCCTCTTTAAAGAAACTTCTACCCGTGTTTTTATTCTTCCTGCACACATCTGCCCAGATAATCTGGTTAAAACGGGTTGGATCCCTCTGATTGGATTCAGCAGCATCAATACTGCAATTAAGTTTGAAGTTATCTTCCACCTCACTTAGTTTCAGCTCACTAGGCCGCAGAGGAAAGATCCTCCACAGGGTAGCAGGACTCAGACAAAACAGTTTAAGCTGCCAAACAATCAAGGGCCAATGGCGTTTAAGAGTTAACTACAGGGGGTGGGGGGAGTTTCAGATGAGTGGAAGCTTTCTGCCATGTGGCTGTGATTTGGTTCTTCAGACAGGGTGGAGGTTGAACATGAGGACAGCTATAACCTCAGGGCTTAAAACTGAAAATACTAGAAGCAAAATAACAACTGGTGTGTTCAAAGCGCTCGGTATCTGAAATCCACTCTGGACACTTTGGTTGTTCTAATGGTCAACTTAATTGTTAAGTAAAGACACCATAGAACCTCTGATTCATTCCTCCATGCTAGCACTTCAGCATACATTGTTTTGAGTCAGTACCATGATGCTAATACTATAAGACACACCGTGACTATGAAACCAGATTACTGATGAATCAGGCAAGTAATAATATGACACGTGAACATTTACTGCAATAGTCAGATTACTGCCAACTCAAGTCTACATGCAGTTGGTCCCTTTCCCCCTACCGTACTGTTGCCATAGTACCACCGTTTCAAATCTACGAGGTCAGTATGCTTCAAACGATCAAAGAGCTTTTGGAATCCTCCACACCTTTTCAACGTTGGAATCACAGGAATCTGCTTCATACAAGTTTCGTAACTTTAAAAAAAATGGACAATCTGACAATCACTTTGAACTGTGACAAATTGAAGCAGACTTGAACTTCTCTGGTATTCTCATTTTGATTCTTTACACAACTATTGCCATCACTTTTTGTCTTTATAACCCAATGCAACACCACGAGGCCTCCCAGGAAAGATTGTCGTAAAGCGTGCACTGTAACCCCGTCTGAATGATTGTCATCTAACTCACATCATGACCATATGGAACAGCTAGTTTTGCCTTCAGATACGCTCGGATGATACGTAAGAAAAGCAGCTTGTTTCAAACATATTCCTATCTTGAGTCACCAGTCTTAGTTTACTCCATTTGAGATGATTTCAAGAGCTATGGATGGATGGATGAAATAAAGTAAAAACATGGTATTGGGTTCAGTTCTCAAATGTGACATTTCAGCCAAGTCTGGTCTTAAAAACAGGATTTCTGGTCTTGGTTTTATCCTTTGCTTGTGTTTGGAGCTTGAACCCAGTTTGAAATGTTGGCTTGTGACCCAAAAACCTATTGACCTTTTTTGGGGCATACGTCAGTAAGACCAACAGTATTTTCAACTGTTGGGACTTGACAAAAACAAGGCAAAACTTTTCACATATCCCAGGCATGGCATGTTAACTCTTCACTCAGTCCCTGCTCTCATGACCCCTGACACACACACACACACACACACACACAGTCACCCAGTAGATAACCTCTGACACATCCGTCTTGTGGTGACAGATTTCTCAGCTCAGTTCTGGTTCCAGTTGAGCTTAACTCAAATCCGACAATACAGGTAAAACCAGACCAAACTGAACCTAAATGGCTGGAAATTTGATGTTTGGGCTCCATCATTTTTTGCCGAGGGCTCGAATCTCACAGGAATGCCCCCTCAGTAGAGACAACCTCCCTCTTAAAGACTCATCTCTCCGGTCTCTACATTCCTGTGCTTCACCCATCCCTACACCCTACTGTCCCTGCAGCTGAAGCCTTTGCTGGGGTAGCTCTCACATTTGGGGACGTCTTGGAAGTGCATTAAAATGCGCAGTTTGTCTTACAATAGGTGGCCAATAGAATGCCTGTGTTGAGTATTAAGGACCCCTGCCGGGTGGTCCTCGCTTCTCTGCATTCACATTAGGGGTCCAAGCAGAGGGGAATGGCTGGGGGTTGGGAAGGTAGGTTTGGGAGAACTCCTCCCGGCTTGTGGCTTTTTGTCACACATGATTTAAATCAGTTATAGTGTCCCATAACTGAAATCACTGTCTGCTGATCCTTCATGTGGCTGCAATAGCAATGCTTAGTCAGTGACTGCGTTTTATTGCCCCCAAAGTTGTTTGTGAACCAAACTAAAATAGCTGAACTATACAACATCTGTTTGTGAAGGTTCAGGAACAATTATTTTAGTTTTTATTTGTTTACTTTTGTCATTTTAGCTGAAATCAAGCCCAGTAAATGTGCGCTTTGTGCTGTGCTGTCTATATAATCCCGAAACTGTATGAATATGTGTTGTCTTTGTTGTTTGTTGGCGGACATTGTACAGAAAAAATATGACTGACAGTACCCCTGTGTGGAGTTAAGTTAATAAGTCAAGTACATAGCAAGGAACATAAATGATATAATATGCTCAGTGATGATAGACTAAAAAAGAATTAAATATCTTGCAGAATATACAGCAGAAATGTGAAATGAAATAATACATATAATTAACATTTAAACTGGAATTATATTTGTGTGTTTAGGACTTATGGTGGGTGTAGCAATGGAGGATACACATGCAGACACTGCTGCTACACCCTTAGTTCAAAAATGCAACTACATGTCGGGGCGACAACAGCGGACGGATCACATGGAGACCACAAGAACTGTGACTGGTTTTCTTCTTCAGGTTTGTGATGTTAGTGTTGATTGTTGAGAGTGAAGACAACACGAAAACTCACTTATCTTTTCCTTTTCACTAACACACATTTAGTAAAGTTAAGCCATCTCCACTGCCACCCTTTTGCTCACCACACTCACTGCTCTCTATCACAGTGAATTCATGAAAATAAGGGAAACCCTCGCACCACTGCTCTATGCCACAAAGCAAATAAAAGAATATAAAGAATGCATACTGTTGTTATTGCACAATAACGCCCTATTATGTATGATACAGGTGTGATATCAGCGATAGAAGTTCATTGTGGAACATTGTGGATCAATCAAGGATGATGTCATGAAAATAAGCATTATGGGAGATGTAGGATGGAGCTTACTCTGCATACTCTTAACTCTGCATCCTGCATTCATTTGACCATATTATTCAACCCAGGGGTGTCAAACTAATTTTAGTTCAGAGGCCATATACAATCCAGTTTGATCCCAGTGGGCCGGACCAGTAAAACCACTGCATAATAACCTATAAATAATATATCATTTAAAAATTTGGGGAAAAATTTGACGCATGATGTGATTCAGATTTGAAGGACAATCATCTAAAGTTGGATGTGCACAAGAAGATCAGACGCCTTCACTGTGAATGGCGAGTGAAAATAAGCCAGAACAGCAGTGTGTTTTATTGAAAAACTGACATTTTCTACAATTTTCGCTCTTAGCAAAGTGATCCAGTGAGCTGGATTGGACCCCTTGGTGTGCCAATTCTGGCCCGCATGCCATATGTTTGAAACCCCTGATTTGACCCTTACATACTGTTCAGGGTCAAATTAGATCTTTTTTTTTTTTTACATTTTCAGAGCTTTATAAACAACCTATACTAATTTCTTTAACCTGGACTTTTCCTAATGTGACCCACAGTATACAAAAATGGATTTTTAATTTTTTTATATTTGTGCAGCTGATACTCATTTTTATAATGGTGAATTTATAAATGTGAATTGGTGTAGAGACTAATTATGAGTCAGAATATGAACAGTATGTAAGGGTTTAAAAAAAGTGGAAGTAAAATAATGTCGATAAATTGTTGGATTACCGCTTTAAAAAGTAACATCAGCTGTGTCTACTGTGACCGAGAAGCTGAAAATAGATGATGGTGATGAAATTCAGTACAAAATGATACGCTGGCCCTCTGCAATAAAAAAGTACAGCCTATTTCCAACTCACCATGAATTGAACCTACATCATGCGAGACCCCACCCACCACCCGCACATGGACTGTTTTGCCCTGGACCTGAGCGCTGTGTTTCGTTTTTTTCCCCCCATGTTCCTTGGTGAAAGAAATGACAATAAAATGAGTCTGAGTCTGAACAGGAAGTCAGAAATCATTATGACTCAACTGTCTAGTAAAATGACATCCGGATTACACTAAACCGACATTCAAATTCACTAAGATAAAACTGATTTTTACATCATCCAAGTGAAAGCTGCATTTATTTTAATAACTGGCATTTGTATGCTTTATCACTGCCTGCTAAAGCCTTTAAACCTTTTCAGTTTAAAGCAGCACTGGACCTGAATTCCTATTTTACATATGCAACAGAAATATAATGAGCAAAAACTGAAAGATTCCACCACATGAACCCTTGTCTCTACATGATTACATCATCTATCTGCATTATTTGAAACAAGTGAACAGCATCTCTCTTTGTTTCTGTCCAATGAGATCTGTAAGCACTGTACAGAATGCAGCTGCATTAATTACCACGCCTCTTGTCCAACTGTAGAAGCTGTGTGTTATCTGTGGTGGCCCCCACACACAATGTCCCTGCCCAGCTGGATAAAGTTACTGTTGATAAAGAATTTCTGCTTAACTGAGGTGGGACAGCAACTAAAACATGATAACGCTCACGCTGACAGGCCTGCTGAGGGTAACGTAAAGGTCCTGACTGGGTACGGATGGGTTTGGCTTTTTTTACATTTGAATTTGAACAATGTAGGTTGTACAGGAAACCCATCGAAGCCATTAAAGGCACAGGACGCAATTTATGTTTAAAGGGACTATAAAGGGCTCTGCATGCCTGAAAAGCGGGAATGGTGACATCAGGGTTACCTCAGTTTAGGCTTGAAAAAATGTCAACACACAGCACACTTAACCCACACTTGATACACACTTCTAACACCACTTCCAAGCAGTTTCCAGAGCCAAATGTATCCCACAATTCATCACGGTCTACTACGCAACCAGTCCAGTTATTGACCAACAGAAAACTCCACATGCTTCTAAATAACTTGATTTAATGTCTTTATTAACCATGATCCTACTGATTGGTTCATATTTTGGAGTTATTCTTATGTATCTGACTAGTATATACGAGTACATGAGATCAACTGAGCTTTGTACATTTGTATTAGTGCATGCATTGGGAGTGTCTCATTGATCCCAGTGAGCTCTAATAAATGTCCATACTCTGGTGCTCTTAACGGACAAATAGGCAGACTTTATGGACTTTATGGAAGTGTAATATTAAATCATGTGGAGTACCCTTCTAATTCAGCAGCTTTTATTCCCTTTTATCTTCTTTTTTTTGTCTTTTAGTGTTCTGTATGTGTCTAAGTTTCTTAAAATATCTTCTGTCTTTATGACTCAACCTGGTTGTCTAATTTCACTTTAATGAAAAGTGTTTGTGAAATGATTATTCAAAGACAACACAAAGAGTTATATACTGCTACTGAATAGAAGAATAGGGTCAACCTGCCTTTTGAAGCTTCTCCCACTAAAACAACAGGAGGGCTTGGCTTTCACTTTGCAGAGAAATGTGGCGTCATCTTTTCCACAACTTCTCAACACAGAAAGGAATAATGACTTCATGAAACTCTGAATACTTTTAGTTTGTAGAGATATGTTAGCCTTTAAAAGCCTATACTATTGACAAAGAGGAGCAGAGAGACATTGCTCAACTTCACCTTATGGAAGAAAAAAAAAAAAGCATTTTTATCCGTATGACTGAGAGTGAGGGACTTTTGTGAATGGCCTGAAAAGCCAACCCAGCCTCTGTTCTCATTGGTCCGCCGCTCAGCCAATGAGAGGCTTCCACTCTGCAGCTCCATTCATGAAAAGGCAGCGTGCAGGAAGAATGAAGCGGAGGAGGGATAGGAGGGCGCGTGAGTGTGTGTGTGTGTGTGTGTGTGTGTGTGTGTGTGTTGCCGAGCGGTGGTTCTCTCTCTCACTCTTTCTCTCTCTGTATGCGTGTGTCTGCGTGTGTCGTCACTTCCTCATTTCAACACCACTGTGACTTAAACAAAAGAGCCTCTCTGGTTCTGTGAACATAGTGAGCGATTTTTAAACTAATAATTCATCTAAAGCGCCAGTGATTTGCATCAATTATACAGCACAGGGGTTGTCCACAGACATTACTAGCAGCACAGTGAGACGTGCAGTAAGTGCAGCTTCAGTAGACAAAGCAAAGTTTCAAGTGGTGGAAGGAATTCTACAGTTTCCCCTCTAATGTTTGTTATGTAAGAAATACAGATACCACATAAAGATAAATCTGTGTACGTTAATTAAAACGCACAACCACAAAGGATCCGTTGCCACATTGATTATAAATCAGCTTCAAATGTGACAGTTGGTCGGCTTGAAAACTGAAAAAAAATGAACAAACAAAGTAATCTTGTAACTGTGGCTAATATGAAACAAACTGTGGGAAGATGCCCTACTTTTGAAACTGCTTCAGAACCAAAACAGAGATCAGAGTCACATCCAGCGGACATCCGGGGTCAGAGCGGCTCTAATATAACCTGTTACATCAAGATCAAGACCGTCAGACTGTAAGATAACAAACAATCATCAGGTTACACTGTATCTCACCTTTGAAATCCTGATAAACTAATAAAACAATACATAGATATTTTGTCATGTGATGATAGTTGACATCTCAAATTTAAACATGCCAGTTGTTCTATATCTGATAATGAGATGAGTAAGATCACAGTAATAGATTATTCCAACCACACCTTACAGAACTTTAACATCCCGGTCATTTACTCTAGATATCGATCTTAATAAGAACATTTGATACTAAAAACAAACTAATTCAAGTTCCCAGAGGAAACTGTCTCCATGCTTCTGTTACAAACCACAACTAAATTGAGCTTTTTACGCAAATTGCCGATCTCCATCCACAATGCAAAGCCAATGGGATTCTGACCTAGACGGGTGTGGTAGTTAAGATGATGGAAGAATGTCTGCAGTTACATAACTCAATCCAACTTAAAATAAAACATCTCAAAGAAGTCAAATCTAATTGTTTTTACATTTGCTAGAAACTGGGGGATTTTTTTTTCCGGTTTCTTTTTTAAGATTTATTTGGAAATGTTTATCGTATTATCTCTGTCTGTGTGGTGCATTTGGGTTCATTATCCTGCAGACATGGGTGTCTTTTTCCACATTTGTCAGCTGCCCAAAAATAAATAATGAGCATTAACCTTATCTGTACAGAACAATTCCTTTTCACTGATTGCGTGTTTATTATCTCCTGTGGTTGTTTTGTCTGTTTATTCTCCTCCACACTGGTTTAGACGCTGTTCCATGGTTGTTTTCCTTTTTTTTTTCATTTCCATTCTTATGCAGGGCGTCTCTTCTGACCATCCGGTCCAGAGTGTCCCCCTTAGGCATCCCGTGTGTGTGTGTGTGTGTGTGTGTTTGTGTGTTAGTTCCTACCACTTCAGGATGCTTTGGTCTCAGCACTGTGTAGCTGGTAATGGGCCAAAATGTGACTCATTGTCTCAGTCTTATAGAGGCAAAAAGCAGAGCCTGTTTGGAGGCCGTTTCCTGCTGATATACAGCTGAGGATGTGTGATCTGTAGGTTGAGCAGATAATGGGACAGTAAAGCTTCTCTGTATCAGGGGACACACTTTAGTCCCAAGAAACAGTAAGACAAGGTTTTAGTTGTTTATGGTTTAGTATTCAAATGACGATGTGTCTGTCAGATGGCTGGGAGGATGGATGGACTGACTGATGGACCAGCCAGAATTATAATTTACACTCAGAGGGCATTGTTCCATCTGTGGTCTCTAAAGGAGTGATGTGCACACACTGTATGATCCACTGGTTATATTTTGTGCAAGCAGCACCACGGTGTTGCAAAATAATTGAAGAAACAGAAACCTCTGTGCACATCCAACTTGTCCATTATAATCAAGTTTTTAATGCAGTGTAAATCAAAGGAATGTTGGAGACTGACACACTGACAACTCACAAAGTCTGTGAAAAATCATACATCAGTAAAAAAACTTTTATCTCCACTAATAACTCCCTCAGGAATATTGCTTCCCAACAGTTCTCATCTGACGTCTCCATCCAAAAGCACTGGAGGCTGTGACTGAAGCACTACTTTTTTTTTATTATTATGCAAATAAATGTGTTGGTGTAGTGACCGACATGATGTGGTAGCAGAAAATGAGTGAAAGGTAATTGTTACTCCATGAAACCAGGTGGAAACACAGGACAGTGCATTCTGACTCATGTAGTTGCACCGTCCATTGAAAGCAATGGGCTTTCTATTGTAATGTTACACTACTAGCACTCACCCACGAAGGCCATTTTCCTCCTAACCACAAAGTAGAACTTCATAACAAGTTGTTTCTGAGATGTTAAATGGAATATGTTGAGCAGATTGCCCTGACAACAGCATCAAACCCATCAGGTGACTAGTACCTGTTGGTGGACGATGCTTTTACAAAAATGCACTGTTCTAACATCACCATTTTCATACAACACATCAGGGGGGTAGTAGTTGTCTGATTGGATCTGTTTCTGTTTCTGCCAGTCTTGCCAGGAAGACTGGAGTTATGTATGTCATCCCTTGCAACATGTTGCTCCATGTTGTCCTCACATGTGTCAACACTACATCAGTGAAACAGCAAGTAACCAGGACAAGAGACTAAATGAACAGAAACTATATAACTATACTACTACCCCCTGCATCCACGGGAAAGGGGTCAAAGTCATCGACAAGGAGTCAGTGGATGTCTGGAGAAACAGACCATCTTTAAACAGAGACAGAGGGGTTATGTTCCTCCCTCTTATACAGCCACCTGTTCCATACTTAGACAGCCAGCTCTGTTTGCAGAAGGAGACATGGAGATGCAGTTGAAAGCTTTGAAAAGCTTGTAATTTGTTAGATGTAATTAAAAACAGCTCATTCATGTTGTTGCGATCAGTAATTTGCAAAATAATCCATTTATCTGAGTTTTACTGAGCTTTCAACAGGTTCTCATGGTTTTCATGGCTCAGTTGTCATGTGACCAAGGTTCCATACTAAAGTCATTTATTGACAACTGAAACAACTCTGAAACAACTCTGTGACCGAGCAAACTTCATTTGATGTAGACGACCACAAAGGCCGGGGTGGCCATCGGGAGAGACGGGACAATTCCCGGTAGGCCGGCGACGTCATGATTACTCCGCAGACCGGCCGTCGCAAGCGAGTGTGCAGCCCTCCCTCTACTGTCATGAGCCGGTCACTATTCAGTCATGCAATGTACGCGGGTGACACCGATGCCACAAGATACTGAGAAAACTACACCATTTATATGTCACTTTAGTGTAATCCATGATACATTTATACCGCTTTCTTGCTGTGCATTTCTCAGTCATGCTCACTCTTGTGGTCCAGTTCTTTCTTATCATTTCCAATTTTGCAACTTAAATAAACTCCTATTTCAGTATTCTACAACTTCCATGGCTGTATATTTAACCCTCCTGTTGTCCTCAAGTCAAGGAAGGAAGGGAGGAAGAAGGAAGTAAAGGAGGGAGGGAGGAAGGGAGGAAGGAAGAAGGAAGGAAAGGAGGGAAGGAAAGAAGGAAGGAAAGGAGGGAGGAAGAAAGGAAGGAAAGGAGGGAGGAAGGAAGGGAGGAAAGGAAAGAAGGAAGGGAGGAAGGAAAGGAAGGAAAGCAGGAAGGAAGGAAGGAAGGAAGGAAGGATGGAGGAAATAAGGAAGGAAAGATGGAAAGAGGGAAGGAGGGAGAAAGGAAAAGAGGAAGGAAGGAAAGAAGGAAGGGAGGAAGGTAGGGGGGAGGAAAGAAAGAGAGAAGGAGGGAGGGAGGAAAGGAAGGAAGGAAGGATGGAAAGAAAGAAGGAGGGAAGGAGGGAAGGAAGGAAAGAAGGACAGAAGGAAGGAAGAAATGGAGGAAAGAAGGAACAGTCAAAACAGACGGGGTCAATTTGACCCGGGAGGACAACACGAAGGTTAAAAATTATAACTGCAATATATTATTTTCTTTGTTTGTTCTTAAAATGTGGAATGGAGCACGGCCTGCTGGGAAAGGGAGAAAAGGGCTCATCCAAAGAATGCGATTTTCAAGTCACAGTTCAACATCTACTTCAGCGAATATTTTTTCTGAAAGTGAGCATTATATAACTGCGACTTAAACATCTCCAGTAATATGCTGTGTATATTTGTGAATTTGTGACGAATCTGCTGACGGAAGCGCAACACAGCTGGAGCTGTTCGGTAAGGAAAACAGTTAAATTGGAAACCAGTTGGGATATAACGCCGGGGCCGCTGGACGACCATGAGAAGTGGTTGAAAACTTGAATTCTTGAATAATACTTTGTCAGACTTAACCAAGTCGTGGTAAAATGCCATCAGATAGCATTGTATAACTTTTATTTTTGATAGCTGACAGTAGAGAAATGACAGGAAATGATGCAACAAGGGTTGTGGGGATGCTCTTGCTCACAGTCGGTGCCCCAAGTTGCCTTAACTTAACCAGACCTTAACTATAGAGATGGCAGATCAAATATTTTTGAAGGTACTGACACAATAACCTACTATTTTCTGTAATTTATGTTGGTGTCTGTAACAGAGGGGCAATGAGAAGCAGCCGTATAGTCACACAAATTAATGTAGATACTGTATGAAGGCCATTCAGGAGAGATGAAGACACTGTACAGGGGTAGAGCTTTGGATCGAAGAAGGCAGCTGGTAGAGCTCAACAGTGTCTGGACACTCCTGGGATATGCCTAGTTTGACCTTTTAGAGTCTTTGTCGCTTGGGGTCAAAGAGGATTGTGGTGTGCTTCTGAAAGGATGAAGGGGTTAGGCTACACTCCACCCTTCTCCTAGCCCCTTCGACACTGTCCAAGCCTGGGTGACCTCCAAACCAAACTATCAGAATGTCCCAAGCAGCCATGGGGGGCTATTGTTCTTCAAAGTAGGTCAAAGCCCGCAGCTATCACAATCAATTTGGATTGATTGGAGAACAGTGGGGACAGAGACGGGGAGACACAGTCTGCAAGGCTGATCACACTTGTTGATATAAACTGAAGGAACAGGAACTAATGATAGTATTCTTTCTATTCCATCACCCCTCTTTTTCATCCTCATCTCCCGAAACGTCCAGTCTCATCCTCATCATCATTGTTCTTCCTCCTCCTTCTCCTCCCCTTTCTCCTCCTTACCCTAACGCTCCGTCCCTCCCTCCTCCTTTTGTATAGTGTAATTAGTCATGTAGGACATATGGAGCATCATATTACATAACCCAACAGCAGCTGCACTCAGGCTAGATCCAACTTAATGCAAATCAGGGGCCACATTTCTTTTGGCGCAAGCAGATCTGAAGCATTTAGCTGCGTCATAGCAAACTTTTTATATTCCATGTCTCTTCTAGAACAATGACTTGCTGTTGCTGGCCTCTTCCTTTCACCAGGCAAACAATGAAACTATCATACTATTCATAGACTACCACTGCTAAGCCTGTTATGCTGATGTTTCATTAGCATAATACAGAGTTTGGTGTGTGATTAAGTGCAGCGATATAATGATTTTCAAAGCTATTTGCAAACAATGCCAAATGTTTCTTTGTTAATTTCATTGTAGTCGCATGGTTATTAACCCTAACCTGAATCATATCCTATTATAAGATGCTTAGGTTTTGTAACAATGTACTTTAGATTATTATTCAAATAACACTACATTTCTATTGTTTAGAATATTATTTGTTTAAATTATGTTTTAAATATTGAAAATTCAACACATCTGTAGCCAGCTGGTTGGTAGGACATTTTGAATGCACTATTAGATGCTATATCAAAATTGTAGATTGTATCTTTGTATTTATACTACTATTTTTTTTTAATATATATTATATTTCTATTATTTTGGCATAGTTACTGAGTGTTTAGATAATAACTAGGAGACACAAAGCAATGCAAATGATAAAGAAGATAAGAACAAAAAGGGTATGTAAATTCAGTTAATTTAGTAAAATATGCTGACCTGAACAAGTCAATACACTTTATTTTAAGTATAGGTTTTCTGATAGATACACCTTTTCCTAACCCTTATACATGTAACTTTTTAAGCTGATTGCAACCTACCACATAAATCGTCAGTCATATTTTGGATTTGCAAATGACCTACTTGTGTGTATAATGTTTGCAGGTAACTAGCTGAACTCAGACAGTCTGTGCTTTTTGGAGAAACAATGCCGAAGCTTAACACTCCCATGCCTGGTATTTACTTTGGGGTCCTTAAATAAGCAGCAAGACAAGGGGCCACCATCTTTCAGCCCAAACATTTGGTCATGAACAGTGGTAAGACCGGCCCGACTCGAATTAGCTCTCTCATGTCTTTGTCCCTCACTTAGCTAAAACCATAATCATAGACTATTGGGTTCATTAGCTGTGTATTATTCTAAAGGCTGCGTTAATCCTATGGGTCTGTTTCCTGGCTTCTGCCACCATATGGGCCAGAGACTGGAATATACCGGCACAATGGCACATTCGATGACCAAACTGCACATATAATTGGCACAGGTATTATGTAATGTTCTTACGTCTGCTGATTAAGCGGTAATCTGAGAATGTTTTTTGTGTTTGCCTCCATCTTTGATGCTGAGTAGGCAAGACGACGGCAGCGTGAGATCACACATGAATTATCTTGTTATCTTGAGTGTCTGATACCAAATTATCTTTTTTCTCTGAATAACAGTGATCTAGTGTTAATTAATATATGTTTGCTTTCTGTATTATTTTATATTTTGACTTTTTTTCTGTTATGGTACAGCTCCCAAAGTGGAGAGGCATAAAAGTCAAATTATAAATTTGTCATGTGAAACATTTCAAGTGATGTAATATATGCACATATAGATTGCTGACATTTCAATATGTGATAAATATAAAAAATGTACATATATGTGTATATGAGCGTCACCCCGTTTAATGTAGAACATCGTGATTCAAAGAACAAGAAACTTTTTTTTGTAAGAGTGCTTGATAAAAAAAAACATCTAAGTTCGACATAACATAGCACGTATATCACACAACCAAATGCTGCCTTCTTTGTGATTAGTAAATACTAATTCCTGTGGTGGCTTTTCAGTTTTTTGTCACTCCTTAAAATGACACTGTGTCAATTTTGAAAAAAGGAATAACACAGTCTGCTAGAAATAACAAGTTACAAGTTTTGATAGTACAACCTTTCTTGGTCTGGTGTGAGGACTAGCTTATGGTGGCTAATGTTAGAACAAATAGTTGAAGTCAGTAAAGTGTGCTATCATTACACTACATTTAGCATGTTACAGATAATGTTTAAGTGGTTTTTAAGTAGAGTAAAGCAAAAAGTAAGTAAACCACAGCTCTCATGGAGACATGTTGGTTTCCGATTGTGGCTACATTCCACTAGCTCTTACGTTGTGTTCACACAGTGTAACACGCACGTCCTGTTATTCACTTGTTTTCTTACCCGCATTTTTAACTTAACACTAGATACAGCCAAAATGTTCTACTTTTATTGTGCTACATATTTGTAGCGTTTCGCTAGCAAGTGAAACCAGATAAAAACAATGTGTTGCTCTTGTTTTAATTAGCTGAATCAATTGCTTTAGCATTAGCATTGGATTTTATTTAAATTAAATTTCCATTGTTAGGTTTGCAGCCATTTTTGCTAAAGGTTTGTTGCTTGCTACTTCTGAAGTTCATTTTGCCAAATAGGAGATTTTGTCGACGTCACAGATTTCTCAAAATCTCCAACTCTGAATTATGAGGCTGATGATTAACTCAGCTACTTGACTAAACAATATGTTTCCTCACAGTCTGTTAGAAGATACAGAATTCCTGTTTAGCCATGGTGACTGACACTGCTTATCCTGAGGTTTTTTGTTTTTTTACACACCTTTGTAAAGATCAATATGATACATTTGGCTTGATTGTGTTTCTGTCAGTAATTGATAGAACATCCCAAAAGGTGTATTTTTATTCACTTAGAAATATGAATTGTTGTTGTTAGACTTATATACTGCATTCAGTCATTAAATTAAAAAAAAATTGAAATTCATATTTTGCTGAAATCTGATTTAATGTGTCTGCGTCCTCAAATGCAGTTTAATTGATAGATGTGTGATAATCAATACGTCCAGCATCTGTGGTCCCAGGGTTGACGGTAGGGGGGTTTACTTTAATAATTAGCCCACCCAGAGCCAGATCATCCCGCCACACTTATTTCATCTTCTCATAGTACTAATTAAAAAATTCTATAGTCTGTGTGTCTTTTGATTCATGCTTAAAATCATCAACCTTAATCTGCCCGGGCTGAGATATTAATGCGATCTGATGGATTCCTGCTTGTTTGTGATGATTAAAGTGTGTGAGCATACTGTATCAGTGTGCGTCTCCCGCTGTTAGCAGGGTGTGCATCACTAACTCTATAGGAGCCATTGTTTTATAGCTGACAATATAACAAGCTTACACATGTCCGATCTGCTAGACTTGTTGCTCTGCTTCCATATGGCGATACTTGATACTTTGAGCTCTGTAGCAGAATATTGTTGTATGCAACAATCATAATGAATGAGAGCTGATAGTGTAGAAATTCTACAACAATACTTTTTTTTTTAATCTCTTTTCAGAATTTATTCAGTCGGATACCATAAACTTTAGCATAAAACATTTTAAATATTGGGAACATTAACCAGAATCGAAACGACCAGGACAATAATGTTTCTGTTGTAACCAGAAATTGTGAGTAACACTGTTGGCAGTGGCAGAAATAGCCCATTCAACTCTATATTGTTTCATTACAATATGTAGTTGTTATTATAGGAGTGGCTTCTAAACAATACAGACAGTGTTTCCGCTGGCTATTGTCTTGCTGATAGTGATATGAGATTTGAAATATGTACGTGTTGAACTCAAAAGATAAAATAGGCATCAGTGGGACGGTAAAAATAACCGAACAATAAGAATAAAATGACTCACCAACTTTTCCTCCGCAGTGGTGAAAGTGGAAAGTTCCTGAAAGAAATCGTAATGCTTTACATTGAGTTTCAGTTTGAGCATGTGGTCAGGCCAAAGGCAGTGCTACCTGGTTTACTAATATATAAAAAAAAGTACATTATGCTGTTATATTACTGCCATAGAGAGCAAGGGTCTCAATGAGCAGAAGGTGTGCAGTTGAGATTGTTTTGCTACATGTATGTTAGTAAGAGAAGACAACTTAGGCTGACTAATCAAAATCTTGAAGTTCCCACAAAGTATCTGTCAGCCACTGATGCCCCGACATGTAATTACATTTCTGAGGAGGCGCACATGTGTGGGGTCTGCAGCTACACCATGACCTCTTAACTACACATCAGCCTGTAGGTTCACGTTGTTGATGACAATCCCTTTCAAGAAACACCCTCTGTACATTTATAAAGGTCTTCAAAAATGACTTGGAACTCAACACCTACTGAAACGTCCACTGTAATCATGGTGTACAATTTGAGCGAGGAGTCAGCTTACCAAATACAGTCTACACAGTAAGTTCTGTAAAGTTTAATGTGGGTTGATTCCACTCAGAACTTCACATAATGATCACAATAATAGACAATAGTGAGTCATAGCAGCAGTAAAACGGTCTTTTAAATAGTGTAAACCTGCAGTGCATGAACTGTCAGTTACATTAGCATCAGCAAGCTACATTAGCACTTTAGCATTCATTTATTTAACCTTTAACCCACACTACATTTCTCTAGCCTTAACTAATTGATCACTTTGACCCAAACCATGATCTTTCCCTAAACCTGATCAAACCTTAACCACAGTATTGTTTCACCATACAATACAGTCCAATACAATACAATACAATATAATACCGATTAATGTCAATTGGGGCATAAGATTAGAAAAGACCACTATGTATTGTTTGAGTTAAATGGTCAAACCACATATTTGTTCATTTAATTTGTAGAACTTGTTGCATCTAACATTAATGGGCTCCCTTGGAACCACAGATCACAAGAATGAAAAGTATTATCACAACTGACAAGAATAATGCCAAAAACTATGAAAATAAGTCAAATAAAACTGGAGCATGAGATGAAAAAACCCCCAATATTGTATTAGCTATACTTGATTAAATATTGTTGTACTATATCTAATGGTACCTTCAGCTTTACTTGATGGAAGGCCATCCAGCCTCCCTGAGCACAAGATTACTTGGTTATTAGAGTGGATAAGCCATGAGGATGTGTCATCTTGAAAGTTGAGAGCGAACAATGGAAAACTTACTGGGGATGATCTACTGGGTAATTACATACAATCCACACCCGCCATCCGATGACACACACACATACACACAAAGTAGTGAGTCATGTTCCTAATCCCAATGGACGGGTTCGGCGGTCCATCTGGGGCAGATGGGCCAGGTTGGCGCGCGTTCGGCATTAGCCTACGCCCCGCTGGTTGCCCGGCCATGACCTTCCTGCTTTTGATCCTATTAGCAGGTGAATGAGGAGATGGACATCAGACTGACAGTCCGGGACTGGCCTCCGTTTGGCCACCTGACCCGAATACTCATTAGCCCACACATATGCTGCCCCAAAACTGGCATATTGCTCACGGCTTGGGCTAATTCCCCCCAATTGTTCATATCGGAGTGTTTGTCATTGCTTGTGTGGGAGAAAGATGATGAAGTGAGGTACAGACTCCAGAGGGTGAATCAATAATATGCTGGAAGTGTCAGTGAGTATCAAGTCATTGTCATCAGAGCAACAGTTAGACTAACAGATTGTGTTAACTTATTAGATACGCCACATTTGACTACTGTCTGATAGATGAATTGATACATTACACAGTTCACGAGCAGGTGTCAGCGTCACAGCTTTGAAATCAAGTTCAATCAAATCAAATTCAGTTCAAACAAAAAATTAACAATCCGCCAAAAGACATATTCAATTGACTTGCTGCAGCAAACATGCAAATAATGCAGCGGGAGTGGAAACAATTGAGTATATTCACTCAAGTACAGTTTAGTAGTACTGTTGTTTGGGTATTTTTCCTTTTTTTTTTTTTTTAAGCTCTACTTTTACATTTCAGACATACATATTATATTATTAGTATAGAAACATTGAATATATGGCTAATAATAAACTATAATGTAGTTATAAGCAGATATAAGGACATTTTCTGTGTTTTTAAATGTACAAAAAAAAGTACCTTCTCCTATGAAGACATATATTATTAAAACTGAGTTTTATGTTATTGTCCTCCATTATCTGTTTATATACAGAATCATTTATGGCTGTCCACAGTAGGAGTAAAAGTTTCTGAAAAGTACATTAATAAACACCTACCTGCTGACAACTATATTATAGTGTGTCATAAACCATTTAATAAATTGGGAACCTAAAATAAAGTGTTACCATTTCTCCTTTATTCCTGCATCCGCTAATCTTATTGAAAGTTTGGGGTATACATTAGATTTTTTGCCCAATCTATAACTTGGAGGATTTAAAGTTTATTTTGTATTTAAATCACTGATACATTAACATACAGCAATGTATTTTCATCACAATATTACAGATTAGGGCGTCCTTCACAAAACATAATTTAGACTTGTCATAACAGAACTAGCGAGGGCGGAGGTAACACTGTTGCTCATGGCTAGTATGGATCCTTGAACTGGCACATCTAAATGGAAAGCGGCCATCATCACAACCGTTGCCTGTGACATGTACCACGCAATTTATTCTTTATACAAAAAAAATGTTAGATTTTGGACACATGCCATCAATCATTATTTCGCATAATCAGTGATGTTTTTTTAACTCCCATTGTCAAATTGGTGGTTAAATGTCACATTAGAACATTTGGACATTCAAATAAAATGGTAGAGTGCCAATGGTGAATATTACATAAGGAATGGTTTTGCAAAACATGTGACTTGTAATTGCATGACAATCACAGGTGGGACTGAAATCATTAACAATGGCCCAGCTCCAGTATGCACTATACCAGTTTCATACATTAATATCAGTAAATTACACCTGTGCTTTTCCTGGTATGACAAGACAAAAAGTCCACTGTGACTGGTCTTTTGGAGGGTCAGGAGTGACACATGGCCAGATGATGGGTCTGACTAGTTATTAGCCACTGATGCAGCACGCCTGGGACACCCTGGAGTGCAGCAGTGGAAATGCTGAGCTGTGCAACATTGAAACAATCCCGGGTGTGCGAATTAGTCTCCAGACATAATATGAGACACATTCTGCCACTACAACAGCAACACTACCACAAACTAACAGGCTATTCCAAGAGGATATTAGCAGCTCAGATAGCCACCATTAAATACAATTGATGAATTAATAAAAAGGATAATCATAATGTAGTGCCTAAAAACAAGAGTGATAAAATAGACAATACATTTGAAATAAAACTTTGAAAATCGTTTCCACAAGACAGCAAACAAAAAAACTGATTAAAGACAAATGATACCAAACCAATTATAGGAAATAGAACTGGCTTTATAAATAAAACTGTTAATCCTTTCCTATCAGTAGCAGTAAAGCAGCAGTCACACCACAAAGTGACATTTGCAAAATAGGTGGCTCCCAAAACTTAGTGATGTGGCAATATGCTAATCGGTGAACTACCTGTGCTAATGCTAGTCAGTCACAACAGCTCCCAGAGACTTTATCTATTTTCCCTCTATCGCTTTCCTGACTTATCAGCATTTTGTTTACCATTGTACAGTTTTTCTTTCAATAAAAAGTTACTGAAGAGGAAACTAAATAATAAACCCCTTAGCAAGCTTGTTAGCTTTGTATGTTATCAATAACATAACATACAGGCCGTTGCTGTGTCTCAAATCACATACTTTTGTTAGAAGACATATAAAGATAAATATTACTTATAAATATTAATCCCTAGTGCGCATGCGTGACCAAGTGTACCGTGATCAAGCACACCTCTTCCAACAGTAATGGGCCAGGGAAGTGTAGCGTACTCTACGATTAGCTAGTTAGCAAGCTAGAGTTAGCATTTGCATTATCGTTCAGACTACCAAATCCTTACACAGTGCTATATTAACCCAATAAACCTACCGATGGTTTATATGTGACAACGGTATAGAGGTGCTCAGTGCAAAAAACACAATTTACTGCACCGTATAATGCACCAATATTCACCGTAGTTACAGCGTCCTCAGCCGCCATTTCCTGTTTGAAAAGTGGCGCCTCCCGTTCTGCTGCGGAGCCAAGATGGCGACCGTTGAGGGTGAGAAGTGTCCATAGTTTCCACACTCAACTTTTTGACTGTTTTGAGTGAAACCATCCAGGTACTCATAGTGCACTGCATCTTTCCATACTGCACTCAAAATATTAAGTGTAAATACAGAAGTACGAGATTTGAGACACAGCATGTTTTCAAATTTCCAAAGTATCCTAAGAATGCAAATACTTGTTCCTTTAATGTACATGTTTTCATATTGTAATCTCTGCGCTGTTTAAAAGATTTGGTGACGTCCTCCACCTCTGTTATCCATACACAGCAAACAAAGAACTACACAACACAGGATGATATATTGAGGTAATGCACAGCCTCTGGACAACTTTGATTTGTTTCTATTTTGAGTGCAGGCGTACTTAAAGAGCTCTCTATGCATCACTGCTGGTTATTGATGAGTCCCAGAACAGGAAATTACAATCCCCCGGGACAGGAAGTGTTAAAGATTAGTGAGACCAAGTCACTGCTGTCTTAAAACGTCTTCTGTTTTTTTTAAGTCTACCTGTGAAATAAAGAGGTTTGGAATTTTAAAAAAAAAAAAAAAATGTGTGTATACTATGATGCATTAAAATCATATAAAATACTATTATAAACATTGTAAAAAGGTGGTAAATGTTCATTCTAAACTGTTCAATCATGATGACGTAATGTCTGATCATCAGTTTGGTCGAAAGAAGGCAGAAATATACGCCAGATGCCAGATCCTTCTCTGCAGCTCTTTTCTCTACATTTCATAGTCACCACCCCGAACCTGGCAAGTGTGCCGAGAACAAACCTCACACACACACACACACACACACACACACACACACACACACACACACACACACACACACACACACACATGCACACACTGTGATTAAGGCCTGGGCTGAGATGAAAGGCAGCAGGACCAATCATACATGAGTTAGGGGCACCATGGGAGGAAGTGGGCGCGCCAAAGGCATTCTGGGCCGTCTAGCTGTTACCGTCGAAAACACAAGGCTCCCAGAAACAGAAACAAACCATAAAAAAGATGGAAGAGGAGAGATGGAAGAGAACGAGCGCAGTGGAAAATGTTATCGTAATCAACCTGGCTTCTTTTGCTCCGCTGTGACAAAGAGCTGTGGAAAAACGTCACACCACACACATCTGATGAATGACTCACTATGAACTGTCAAGCAATTTTACAGGAATCCTTTATATAGTTGTCATTCTGTATTCCTTACTTTTGAAATGGGCATAAAACAATTACTTGAAGTGTCTTTTAACTAATAAATTGACACTTGTGGACGTTGAGGACGTATTCAATTCATTCAAATGTGCTACATTTATTAACCCTTAATAGGACACTCATTGAAATACTTGGAAATTCAAAATTTCACCCCTAGAGAATTAATTAGGGATATTACATGACTTTTTTTGCTTTTGTGACTTTTTTCAAAATTATCAATTTTTATGTTGCAAATCAAGGTCAATGAAGTTACCATATATGGTTCCTCGCTGGTCTAGGGTAAAACATTTTCCAAAAAATCCACATGGTTCTACAACCTCACAGAGAGTCTTGGGGAGGCTATTTTGGATGTTTACGGAAGTTAACAAATATACTTATTCACCTGATAAAGGGTTAAAAGCAGAATCACTATCTGATGGCTCAATTTGTTAAACATCTTGACTCTTATTTTCTGTGTGGTCTGATGTGTTTCCAGTGTGTAATATGTGTATAATGTGTGTGTATTTCAGTGATTAAACAGACACTGGACAAGAATTTACAAATATTTTAGTGTATTCTATATTTTACATGTGGGCCATGATGCTAAACTTGATAAAACTTGCTATTGGTCCATACAAAGATTGAGTTAACGGACAGGTCCAACCATCATGAATCAGGTCAAAAACATGATAATTATCTCTCCTCATTTATCTAAATCATGCACAGGTACATGTACTATATGTATTTCTATTATCTTTAGTTGAAAGATAAGGCTGGCTATTTTTTTTTTTCTTCCTGTAGTATCTACTGTGTACAGCTTATGGTATGAAATGGGAAGAAATAAAAAAAATAGAAAAAAACTAAAAACTAATAATATGCTGGTCCAATACTTTCTGATTTATCTTCGGTGCTATCTAGCAAGGCCGTGCTTAATTCTAAAGATGTTAATGAGGAACAAAAAATGGTAAATTCCTAAAACAGCAGGTTAGTGCATCATAGGAGGAAATTGTGCTTTTATTAGCCTATTTTCTGTGATGGATTAATACACATTTGGTGCTCTAGTGAGTATTTCCAGCAGTTGATTGCATTTAAATATAATGAAACCTGGAAAAGGTGACAGGCATGCCGAACTGTGCTGTGTGGTGATTAAGCACCATTTGAGGACTTTGGCAGGAACTTCAGTCAGTTGTTATTATAGATAGACTCTAAATATACAAAAAGCTTCATGAAGTCATTAACTGCACAGCCAGCAGTTTCAAAGGGGATAGAGTGAACCGAATCTCAGGAACCTTTGAGAGAGGTTCATCATATGTATTATGTCATGTCTACTTTTGTTAAAGCTGGAGACAAAAAGAAGTTGCCCAAATCTTTTCTAGACCTTCCAGACCTTCCAGACCTTCCTCTCTCCATGCATAGAAAATTGTAGAATATGCAGAAATCATGCACAAACAAACCAACTATGCAGCAAACTCAACAAACACTGCACACAACAACTCAGGGCGGGCGAGATCTCCTTAACGTGCTTCCTGCATTTCATTGTTTTTTTGATGTGGCGATGGAAGAAACCGCAGTGTGGGTCGAGAAGATGAAGAGTAAGGGAGAGAGAGAGAAAGACAAACACATAAAGGAGGAGGCAGGGGCGAAGGGGGGGGGGGGGGGGGTTTAAAGCACGTGCAGCTACGATATTTGTTGTCCTTCTCTTGGATAAATGTACACTTTAGAAGAACACAAACTGCTCCATAACACACACACACACACACATACACACACACACACACACACACAGTCAGCCACATCTACTACATACCATTTCAAGCTAATTTAACTGATAGGTGTGTTTATTTAGAGTAGTATTTAGAGTAGTAACTGCAAATTCCTGTTCATTTCTAGTGACATGTCAATTGTCAAGAGCTCCCATCCGGAATCATTGGGATGCTGGAAAGCTGATGAAACTGCTGCCACCATAAGACGTGACTTTGGGGATTATATTATTATATATAACATAAGGCTGGAATACAGGACAAATCAATTGACAATCCTCTGTTTTTTTTGTCAGATGTCCTTGCGTACGTGTCGCCATGTGCTTGACTGATAATTTTACTGTGCAATCAATAGCCCATATTACCATGATTCTGATGAGGAATTAAGCAGCAGAGCATGTTTAGTCGATGAGGGAGCAGCTGCTGGGATCAATACGGAGAGTCGGGGCTCAGAAGGTCATCTTAGGACACACAGACAGTGAGTGGCCAAGTTTTTGGCTATGACTGATATGTATTTATCTAATTAGGAGGCTTTGAACCTTGTTTTGTGTCATGTGTGCATTTAGATGCTCTATGTGTTGTCAGTGAGTTTAAGCCTGCCGTATTCTCCTGGACAGTGGCTGTTCTACATTACTGAAGGTTCAAGTTCAGATGATGCATTGACTAAAATACACGACTTCCAGATGACTTAATGGACTTAGATTTCGAGAAAAATGGTTAGGTGTAATAGTGGTTACGATGGATACAATATAACTGCAATGCCTCAGGGTTGGGACCTTTCTTGCATGTCATACCCCATCCCTCTCTCTCCATGTTTCCTGTCTGTATCACTGCTGTCTAAATAAAGACAAAATGCCAAAGACAAGGACAAGGGTTTATCCTCTGGGGTAACAGTGTGCTCAGCAATCTGACACTTAGATTTTGACCTTACTTATGTATAAATAGTTTTACCCCAATGGTGTTACCAGAAGAAAGGCAAGGAAAGGTCAGAAGGTCACAAAAAAACTGGAAGGATTCATCCTCTGGGGGCCATAAATTCAATCTGTTGGCTGTAGCTACTATAGCTACTACGTTTTTGACCAAACACTTCCAGGAACTATGGAACCAGCCAACTAGGACATAAAAGGACCTTGTGTGTGTCGGCTTATGCTTGATCAGGACTTCTTTCTACAATGTGTTGTCCAACTGTCTTAGTGGGGTGATGGGCAATATTATTTAAATATGTGGATAATGGCGTTCATTCATTGTGTTGAGGCTCATGATGGTCCAAATCCTGGCTGCTAATTTTAGACTCTAGTTGCTCCAATTTTACCTTTGGTGCTAGATGAAATGTCAAAAGGTCAGAAAACACAATTAGGTAGCATCTTCTGGGGACCATGAATAGACATACAGTTGTGCAGACTGATGGACAGACAGACTGAGGTTTCACTGGCTGCAGCACATAAAATAATCATATCCTTGCACGGTTTCTGAAGCTTATGTCGGTGTGTTCCTCTGTCATGCATGAAGCAGAGAGATACATCTCAGCAGACAGCTATTCACATAATAGTGGCAACATAATGGCTACCAGACTTCTAGCCATGCATTTACCTGTAATCTCTGCTCCCACCAGCCTTCTCTCCCTCTCTCCTTCTCTCTCTCTCTCACACACACACACACACACACACACACACACACACGCACACACACACACACACACACACACACACACACACACAGACAGGGGAATGTGTAGTACTAGCAGAGAAAACATGAGAACATGAGGGGTCTCCCTCAGTAAAATACACACACATTCACACACATATTTGCAGAAACGCCTCGTTATTGTTTTTTTTTTGTTTTTTTTATCACTTCCACCCACACTCCTCTTCTGTGTGTGTGTGTGTGTGTGTGTGTGTGTGTGTGTGTGTGTGTGTGTGTGTGTGTGTGTGTGTGTGTGTGTGTGTGTGTGTGTGTGTGTGTGTGTGTGTGTGTCTGTGTTAGGTCCAGGGGAAAGCTGAGGCAGACCACGGCCCAGGGCAATGAAACTTCATCCTGACTAAAAGCAGTCAGCAAAGAAAAAAAAAGAGAAACTCTCCCAGGATGTCCTTATTGAAAGCGTGTGTGTGTGTGTGTGTGTGTGTGTGTGTGTGTGTGTGTGTGTGTGTGTGTGTGTGTGTGTGTGTGTGTGTGTGTGTGTGTGTGTGTGTGTGTGTGGGGTGTGTGTTTGTGCACTTCAGAGGTGAGGGTTTAAACCACATGAGGGTTGAGGAGGAGAGAAGCTACCAACACTATTAGCACAGCTACTTCTTTTACTGCACATTATATCATGTCCCTCAAATCACAATTCAACCAAAACCATGATCTTTCCCCGACCTTACCAAGTGTCCAAACCATACAAAATGTAACAATGATGTAGTCAGTCTTGTGGATAGTGTACTACAATATCAGATACTTAAGTGGAAAAGGTTGAATACCTTTCAGTGAACATTTTCATTCATACGCTCAGTATCAACATTTCTACAACTTGCCAGATAAGTTAATTAAACCTTAAATACTGTTCATATTCTACACCCTTGCAGTATGTTCTGGGTCAGTTTTGACTCGGTCCAAGAATTCCCTCATAAAAAGTGTATGAATGTATCAATGGCTGATGTGACTGATCAATAAATGGGTTATTAAACCTTGATTAATGAAAATATGACATAGCAATAATGATTTAAATGAACTTTATGGAAGTGTGGGGTTTATTGTATAACCATTACAGCCATCGGTCTTCACTGCTACATCATAAAAATAAATCCTCATAACTACTATCTTATTAAAACTATCAACTATTCATTTCACTAAAACACATGTCAATAGATACGAGTCAAATCTGTCCCAGAACAGCCACAATGGACAAACATTTGTATCACCTATACAAAAGTATAACATTTAAAATATTTTCATGTTTGTGCATTTTGGGCCACTTTAGGAAATGTGATCAAATTTCAGGGTAAAAGACATCTGGAGTGTTTTTACAGCTGTCAAATGTCAAAACAGGTCAAATTTGACCAGAACAGTATGTAAGGGTTAACATTCTTTCAATAGGTTGACAGAAAAAGGAATTGGGACAGCATTATGTTTCCTTAAAAAAAGTGTTTGCCATTGTAACTTAGTAGTTTTAAATGTAATTTCTAGAAAACTGGGTTGGGAGATCAGGTAAAAAGCCTGCTTGTCATAGAGAGAGAGAAGACACCAGACATTAAAATATAGTGATTATGATTTAGAAATTGTTGGATGTGTTCGAGCATCCAATAAGCAGGTTCTGATGAACTATACTGGCTCATCAAGTGCTACTGAGAATAAAAAAGAGACATAGAAGCTAATAGATTCTGAGCGTGGGTCTTTATGATGATCTTACCTTACAAGTAAAACAGTCTTTGAATGTAATCCTTTGGAAAAATGTGTTTAAATTGTTTATCTTTTGTGTTTGACTCAAGTAAATCTACTAGAGAGCAGTAGATAACAATGTAACAATTAGGGACCAGTTCTGCAGTTCTGGTTAAAGGAAGTCCCCCAGGCAAGGCCCATAGAATGCTGGAGGGATTATCTACTATAGTCTTCTTGGGCTGGCGACACCTTCCCCAGAAAGAGGTACAGGCTGCGTCTTCAAATGGTGTTTGCTATTGCAGCTCGGTAGCTGTAAACGTAATTTCTATATTGATATTAGTAGTAATGTGATCACGGTTTACAAATTGTTGGATGTGTTTGATCATCCAGTAAGCAGGTTCTGATGAACTATACTGGCTCATCAAGTGCTACTGAGAATAAAAAGAGACATAGAATCTAACAGATTCCAAGTCTGGCTCTTGATAATGATCGTACCTTACAGTTAAAAAGATCTTCCAATGTAGTCCTTGGAAAAATTGTTTCTTCTGTTGTGTTTGACCCAAGCAAATCTACTTGAGAGCAGTAGACAACCACAATGTGACAATTAAGGGGACCAGTTCTGCAGTTCTGGTTAAGGGAAATCCCCCAGGGAAGGCCTGGAGCATGCTGAAGGGATTATCTACTATAGTCTTCTTGGGTTCGGGACACCTTCCACAGAAAGAGGTACAGGTTGTGCGGCTAGGAGAAAGAACATTTCCACCACCGCTGCATATCTGAATAGCAACGCAATGACTTAAACTGGACGGATGGTCTTTTAAGAAAGCAGATGCCACCCGTACTCTGGAAGGCATCAGAGTTTCACCAATCCACATGTATTACATTCTTGTTAGGAGTGGAATGTTAAATATCAGCCTCACAGCCTGTATGTCAGCAAACACTTAGCGCAAAAAGCTTTTTATTGTAGATGTAAACAAGCACAAACAAGCAGAAACTCTGTGATATGGTGTACCAGGTAATAAGGATATTTAAGGGCATGTAGTCAAATTAGAAGCAAGTTGACCTCTTTTTCTTCCACCTCCACTGAACCGCAAGTCTTCCCAGCCCACCTAACTGCTCCACGTTTTAAACAATAAACACAAGTGCATTTTCTTTCTCACCAAAACACTCCCACGGTTCCTCTCCGGCTAAACAAGTATGACAAGGTCAGAGATTATTTGTGTATTTAATGTCCGTCCAGGTTTTGGAAAAAAAGGACTCAAACATGAGCTGTGATGTTTTCTGTCAGGAATGCAGATTACAGCCTCTCAGTACAGTGACTGATGTAGAAGTTAATGGAGGTTTTTAGTGAATGCAGTTATATCATGTGACTCATGATATACTTGATATGAGCTGACCAATTAGAGCTTTGCGGGTGGGATTAAGAACTGAGATATCTTCCTACCTACCTACTTCCTGCCAACATATTGTTGGCAGGAAGTAGGTAGTAGTAGTAGTCAATCTTTGAAGTTAACTGCTTCAAGTCAGCACAGCCTCCATGTGGACTGAAGGATGGGACAAATATATATTTAGGACTTTACAGCAGCAAAATAACCTCTACCAAAAAAAAGGAAGCAACAAACATGAACATGTTTTTGAATGAATGAAGTGAAAGAAAATGGGCATTCTAATATTTGATTGTAACCTAAAATTACATATTTTTGGCACAAATGATTTAAGGCTGATATTGGCTTATAAATGTAACGACAGGAACAGGCAAGCAGTATAACAGAGCCTTTAAATTTAGTTTGTACCCTCACATCAACATTGAAATTACAATATTCATTCCATTTGTGTTTTGTTCCTCTACTACTACCACTACTTTCTCTGATTTTGATGCTACATCGGACATGGTTTCAATACATTGGCCTGCTTTAACTGTGTAATGCAGAAACAAATTAACAGTATGGTTGTCACAAAATGTAGTTTTAATAGAGGTTTAGCTTGATGTTTGAGCTAAGACACAGTAAACGGACGTACTTCAATTTGTGGATGTAAAAATGATATCTTTAACATCCCTTAAATGTCTTTTTGTTCATTATACACACACATTAATGACCCAAAGGAGAGCAGATGACAACATAACTTAAATACATGTTAACACACTGTTTTCAGAAGCAGGAAATATGTTAATTGTTTGTGAACGCAAAGCAAATGTGAGCTAATCTAACCGTAAGATTTTCACTCCCATTGCAATTGCTCATTAACAAGTTTCTATTGTAGAGATGTCAACAGCAGAGATCAACAGGATAAACAGAGAAACCACAGAGGTGAACTCAAGCACTGAGTCACAACTTTATAATACTTTCTCCTGTAATCATGCAATCATGTTTTCTTTACCTGTGATATTAACTGACATTTATTGATGTGACTCACTCTATGGTACTCATTCAAACTGTTATTATTATAGGGATTGAGTGCATTCAATGCTTATTGCTGTACCGTTGTATCTGCTGCATCATGGAAGAAAAAAAAAAAGACAAAGAATTCCAATTCATTATAAAGGGAAATGAAAAACTACCACAAAGACTTATTTGTTCAACAGGATGTAGTTTTATGGAGATTTGGATGAGTTGGATGATTTTTTTTTTTTACCAGAACATTTCAAAGTCCACCAATGAGTTTTATTACACAAAAATCCATGTTGTTTAGATGCTGAGTTCAAACATCTGTCTCTATTTTCCTCTTATTATATTAACACTAAAAAAGCAGTTGGAATCACATTCATGAATTACTTTCCTGACCTAATTAATCAAGTTTGACCAAATACAGTTCTCTGTGGTTTGAGATCTGGGTGTAAACCTGTAACTTTCACTTAAATACACATCTCACCACACCTCTGCTTTCTGTTCTAACTCAGAAGCTGTTGACCGGTAGATTGGGAACTAGATACGACCCTTTGTTTTGAACTGCGTTGCTGTGTGTGTGTGTGTGTGTGTGTGTGTGTGTGTGTGTGTGTGCGCGTGTGTGTGTGTGTGTGTGTGTGTGTGTGTGCGCGT
This sequence comes from Scomber scombrus, assembly GCF_963691925.1. NCBI lineage: Eukaryota > Metazoa > Chordata > Actinopteri > Scombriformes > Scombridae > Scomber > Scomber scombrus. The sequence continues at coordinate 3,407,518 of NC_084970.1, read as the reverse complement.
GTGTGTGTGTGTGTGTGTGTGTGTGTGTGTATTCAGGTTCTGGTTAAAAGGTCACACTCCCTGATTCCTGACCCACAACATTAATATTTATATGGATTTAATGGCAACTGTGTATACACTTTAAACAATATGTTATACCAGCATGCAGGCATTTGCTTCATGCTACAATGATACATGTTTATTATTATTTTTTTTGTTGTTTTTTTTTTGTATTTTTTTATTTTTTTAAATTATTATTTATTATTATTTTTTAAAATTATTATTATTATTATTTTTTAAATTATTATTATTATCATTATTATTATTATTATTATTATTATTATTATTATTATTATTATGTAATGAAAACATAGGCTTTTCTGGTCTGTGTGTTATAAATTATTTCATTTGATTTCACAGAGAATTCGATGTGGTGGCAGACATTTAGAATAACTATACAGAAATAGCAAATCTTCTCGCTGATGGTCTCATTTGCTTATAAAGGTCATATAGAAGCATCAGTATGTAGGTCATACGGAGGCATCAGAATTAAATTGAAAAATGTTTCATAACCAGTTAAAAGTTAAAGAACATCCAACACTCCATCCTGTCTGAAGAGAAGACCTTTTGGTCCTATGATAATTATGTCAGACCCAAACCTGTAGCAATAGAACGGGACTATACCTGACCTGTTAATGCTTAATCAAATTTGGAGCCTTCCCAATTTAGGTCTTAGATGCACCCATGAAGATATCTTGAGTGTTTGTTAAACTCAGTACAACATCTCACATTTTTAAGTCTTTTGCTTACACAGATATGTTGCTCATTTCGACTCAGTCAACACACATCCAGCACTGTCACAATTACATCTGATTTTTGCAATTTTACCATATGTGCATGGGATCCGATTGAATAAAGCAGGAGGCGCCATGTGCTATGTGAAAGCAGTTTACTGACATTTTTGACCGTAAGTAAATAAGACGACCAAATGCCTGTTCAAAAAACATTAAAATCATTGCAGCAGTTTAAAGTAATGCTTTAAATCCCAACTAAATGATCAAAAATATCATCTATTCAAAAGATTCATTCACTCCTTTATTTCACCCAGCATTTTTGCTTTGAGATCACTGTCAGATACGATTTGTTAATGTAAGTTATGGCTGTTCATTTTTTTTTCACTTTATATGTCACAGTTACTCACATACCTGAAGTCAAATGGAATGTGACAGGTAGGTTGTTTTTTTTTTGGTTTTTTTTACAGCCTGTATGTTATATTTAATGCAGGACTGCCAGGTTTTGATTTCAGCTTCAATTGAGATTTGTTCCTGGGGGTGAGGTTGGGCGTTTTGGGGGGGGGGGGGGGGGGGGGGGAACTAGGAAACTATTAAATCATAATACCATCAATGTAATGCACTGCTTGGTGCCAGACTTTGGTGCCTCTTCTATTGAAGCCTATGGGAAATGCAAGTCGAGGCACATTGAAACCCAGCACATCTACACCATATGACCTTTGATGAAGGAATGCCTCTACCAAATAAAAGAACACACCTCAGACAATACACACTGACTCACAATTTCCTATTTCCTTATTTGCTGTTGGTCTCCAAATAGTATTCAAAGATGATTATAGGCAAACTTTACAGGGCTCCTGGAGAGTCAATTAATGCTCACCATGACAAATTTAAAAAAAAAAAAAAAAAAAGTTGCAACTGAAGTTTTCCTTGTTAACAAAATCTGTATTCTTCATATCTTTTATTTGATCTGCGGGCTGCTTTATGATGATTGACAGGGCAAATAATGCTAATGAGAATATCACACATTCAAATGAAACTCTCCCCCAGGGATAACATTCTGATTTAAAACAAATGTCCTGAATTTCTACACCGCCTAACCTATTGGATTAAGGATGAAAGAACTAGGACTAAAGAAACAGCTCAATCAATCAATCAATCAATCAATCAATCAATCTTTATTTATACAGCTCCAAATCACAACAAAAGTCATCTCAAGGAACTTTTCACATAGAGCAGGTCCAGACTGTACTCTTTAATTTAATTTAAAGAGACCCAACATTCCCTCATGAGCAGCACTTGGCGACAGCAGCAAGGAAAAACTCCCTTTAATGGTAAGAAACCTCAAGCTGAACTGGACTATGGGTGGGCGACCATCTGCCTTGACCAGTTTGGTTGACAGAGAAATAAGGAAGAGAAAGAGAGGGAGAAGAGGGAGAAGAGGGAGAAGAGGGAGAAAGGAGGAAAGGGAGAGAGGAGAGGGAGGCACAGTGACAAACAACATTGAAAATAGAAACTAGTCTAGTATAGTTAGCTTGAGGGTGCTATGAAACCAAGAATGCATGAAAAACGGTATATAATTGGCTGGATCAGGACAGGAAATGAATATTAGATATGGCTATTTAATGTTTGAAATTATATTTATAAAAACATTATGTATCCTCAAATGGTATAAGGTTGTAGGTATAATACATTACAATATAATCTATTAGTGTATATTTCTGAATGGTCTAAATGATTCGCTGCTGCTCTGTCTTGTCCGTCCGTGCACTGTCTGACATTATACATTTATTTTTTACTGTGTGAGAAACTGGATTTGTAGCATGAAAGTGTGTAAAAGGTGTCAATTTGCATGGGTCTTGCGGTTAACGTGTGACAGTTGGCAGCCCTGATTATACGTGGTGCACACCTTCAACCTAGGGCTGTAGCTGCAGGGAGTCATTATCAGCTCTGAATCTACAGATCTGGATACAGTTTGAGGAAAACGGAAGCATTACTGTTCAAACAAACTTAATTAGGGCTTTTCTGGGCCAACAGCATGATAAGGCAAACAGTCAGGAGGAGTGTTGCTGCTACATGAGGAAAGTGATTGTGTAACAACATACCTGCCAACATGAGGGTCAACACCAGTCTATTGTAAAGTATTTTGTGTTATAGATGTGTTTCAGGATTGGGGATTTTGAGATTCATTTTTCCAAGAAGTGATGCATGTCTAGTGGGATTTAAAGGTGAGGTGACATGACCACACAATAGCAAGTGACACAGCAGGGTTAAATTGTCACGGACAGAGTTAGAGTTCAGTGTTTTTCCATGTTGAAATCAAATTTCCGAGGTGATTCTTCTTGAAGTTTGTCCAAATGGTTCCAGTGATATTTGACATTGTTTGAAGGCATATCATGCAAAACCTATGCAAAGCTATGCAAATATGATAGGCAGAGTCTGACTCCAAGCACTGATTTTCCAGGTGGAAAAACTCCCTGACTCAACAGACTGCATGTCTGGTGCTGCGAGAGCAAAAAGTGTTCTTGTCAGTGCATTCTTGCGACAGAAGGTTGGCTTGTGCTAGAAATATCTAGAAGTGGTGAGAGACCTGTTAGCTGCTCTTCCACAGTTGATATACCTTTTGTACAGAAGATGCATTGGTTGTCACTGTTAGCAGAGACTCCAGTCTACAATGTAGCTCCATACACTGGAATCAGTCTGAATTACATGACATGATTATCAAATAAAGTTACTCCCTCTCTTAATATCCACCCCCACACCTCCTACATAACAACATGCATTAGAAACGGCACATTAATCGCAAACTGGATTGTGTTACTGAAAGGTCATAACATTTAGATAATCATGAGGCACTAATCATTCCCACTAAAACCAGAATGGTGAAATTCTTCTAGGGTTAACAACACCTTAAAACATGTTAACATCTGCTCAGTTGTCTGGAGTTACACAAACTGTACTTTTAAAGTACTCAAATAATAAACTTTATTTGGAAGTTCTTCTCAGACTCCGTTTTACTTTTTTGGTCTCAATGAAACCACCATCATATCAGGTGGTTTGGTGGTGTTACTGGCCATTAACCTTTTGCAAACACTGCACACATTCTCACTATCTGCAACAGTTGAGAACAACACTGTCAATTTATTGAATACACAGAGATAAGGATGCAAAGATACACTGTGAGAAGATGCGGGTGATAAGAAACCCCATGGAACACGAAATCTCGCATTGGTCTTTCATATACATAAGCACACACAACCCCCTACTGTACCTTATCTGCAGTAAGGTAGAGACTGAAGGTCTGACAGACTATTGAGAAGCAAATGAGTATAGTTGCTTAAATTAAACTGGTATTTACAACTACCAGTAGGCTATGTTTTTTATTGTTTGGGATTGGGAGTGGAAATACTGATGTCGAAGTGAATAGTCACTGTTCCACAAGCTTTTGTAAATCAATTGTAATCTTTCATTGACAATTTCTTTCATAAGCATTTCTGAAAAGGTGAACTGAGTTACTATCCACATTAGGATGAATACTTATCTACAACAACGGGTGTTTTAGATATGTAGACAGGGGAACAACAAACAATTTAGCATTTCAAAAACAGCGTCCCTCATTAAATGCTTCCATTGAAGCATATAATATGGCATTGTGACATTCACTCTTACTTCTAATGTAACACTTCATACAAACTAGTCATGTTTATAACTGTTTTGCTCTGTCCTTGTTTGTTAGCTAAAGCTAGCTACAATAGCTAATGTAAGATGGCTAACTAATCTAACTTGAGAATATTATCCTTAACAAAATGCCATGAGTTATGTTTGTTTGTTTGAGTTTTGGGTTTTTGGGGTTCTAGCATACATCCATGCTAAAGCTAAGTGGTGTGCTGCCAAAATGTTGGCACTCTAGAATTTTTAGACATTAAACTATTTGACAGTAATTGTTTGGGTCATGGAGCTTCATGGACTAAACCCTAAGGTCTGCACTGTGATGGTTTGGGGCAAGACTAGGACAGACTCCAAATAAGGATGTTGTATTAAGAAACAGTTGGTAGGAGGTGTAAATATTGGCATTGATATGTACACCCCTCAGTTTAGGAGTTAAGTTGTATCAGATGTAAATCTCTTTTTCTACACAATCTCACAATCAAAATTTGCTATTTAAATGGGGGTCCGAAGCATCCATGCCAATCATTATGCGTGACGTAGAGCCCAGAGCCAATGTAGCAGGCCAAACCAGCCGTCATTAAGAGGGACAAAGCACAATCGTCATTTAAATGGGAACAACAGTTAACACCTTTGGACAGTCACTCCTCACAGGCATTCATGGTATTGCACTCAGTGAAGACATGGATTAGTTTTGTGAAGAGAAAAAGGTGAGCTGCAGAAGGAAGTTCAAACATTAGCCTACTTTCTCACCTCAGCACACCTGTTTCGAAAGATTTCAAAAATAGCCAAACGCAACTCCCTGTGATTCTGGTGTCAGAAAGGTGTGTGTGTGGGAGGTAGTTTCAGGTGAAGTCAACAATGTGACAACACTTCATTTGAAGCATAATAAGCCCATAATGACACTAGGCCCTCCCCCTGTCTATTGTCATATCTCACCACTTTACTGACTTTAGGCTCTTGGGCTGGTAATATTTAAAAGGTAAAGGTCTCGGGCTTGTGAGAACTAAAAGCCTCTAAATGTCAGTGTGTTTTTGAATCAGGTTTTCTTACTTCTGTTATTGAACCTAAAGTTACAGTTTCACTTGACTGTCTTGAGACAAAGCCAAATAATTGTTGCTTTATCTTCTGAAAAATCACAAAATATTCACCATAACTTTCAGTAAGCTATGCTTTTAGCTTAAAATATGTACAGACAACCCAGAATGTGCTTTAGCTTTCTGACAGACAAATGAAAGAAACTCTCTACAGCAAAATACATTGAGAACCAGAAGCTAGCGGAACAGAAGCAAATGCAGAAGGGGGTTATTGTTGTAGCTCTTTGTATTAAAGGCATCTAATAGTCCAGTATTGGAACTGACTACAAGAACTAAAGATTTGAATGTCATGAAAGGATACCCCTCTCTCTGTTTTGGACAATCTCCCTTTCAGAGATCAGCTATGCAAAATAGCTTTACTTTTTAGCTGACAGTGTGCATTTCCATGTCTATCTTTAAATGAAACCCTTGCCTGAAGTTACACTTGTGCAGTGGACAGATGCACTAATTGCCATGTTCACATTCAAATGAGCTAAATGCTGGGACACAACCCTTACCCATTGTTTCCTTTAAGGGCTCTGGATTAAGGTTGTGCACATTCATGTGCACAAGTGGGCAACGCTTCCTTGTTTTTCCGGTATCTTGTATCCTGTTCAGCCATGGTGGCTATGGCCTGAACTGTCACATAGTGTTATTATTTCAGAGGCCAGACACTTTCCACTACTATACAGCCACTTTATAACCCCTGAGCTTACTGTATGACAAATATTAGCTGGTCAAAGCCTGGAAGTAGTTAGCATGAGCCTCATTCACAGATACTTGTCAAAGCAGCAGCCTGTAGACTAGAAGTTTGCATGTGTGTGTGTGTGTGTGTGTGTGAGAGAGAGAGTGTGATATGGCATGCATGCATTCCAACCCAGCCCAACCCCCCCCCCAAGCTCCCACTGACCCATTGTGCCGGGGTTTTTTTCGCCCCTTATCCTTGCCCTTGGCCCTACATGGCCCCCGAGCACCCACCCATCTAGCCAGCACAGAGGTGCTGTTAGGTCAGTTGTGGTGCAGAACACACACACACACACACACACACACACACCCATGGCCAGTTTGACCCCCGCCTATCTGTGTTCGCGGATCACTTCACAGGACAATCTCCCTATCCATCTTTGCAGGGTCATTGTGGACCTGCCCTCAGCTGAGAAAGGAGCTTCATTCACAGGGAAAAAACCCTCTTTCTCTGCCTTCTCTCTTTCACTCAGTTCCCTCTGGATGATGGCTGGAGGAAGGGAAGCCCTCACACAGATACTCCGTGTTTTTGTGTGTGTGTGTGTGTGTGTGTGTGTGTTGTTAGAGGTCATATTTAGAATATGAAGAGGCATCAGGACTTCAAAGCAAGACACAGAATGAGGATGAAGACAAATGTCACTTCAACACCCCTGCAAACTCACACACAGCATTGATTGTAGGTATTTAAGTTTGTGGGGTCTGTTGAAGGCAAGACAACAGCTTGAAATATATCCCTCTAGCAAACATATCCAAAGATTGGAAAGTCAGTAGTCCATACACATACATAAACACACTTATATGGTTAAAGAACACATCTTAGGGATGTAATTAAGAAGAAAGAAGAAGAAATAACACATACACACATGTTGACTTCTAGGTGGCACATGGAGGTATGTCAGGCATGCGTATTACAGTCTAAAGGCTTCAGTGTCAAGCAAAACTTTTATAGGTTATGTGTGACTGAATAAAGTGGTTAGTGGCGTGTGTGTGTGTGTAATGTGTAATGTGTAAAAGAACAGGCTTACACACAGTACACTTAATGGCAAAAATACTTCAGCTACTACGGTTTAGAAAGTGCAGAAAATAAAGTAAAATTGGGGAGTGGGGGTTACAAATAGCATGGGGGAGGGTCTGAGGAGGTTGAGATGAGTGAGCACACACACATACCAGACAAACCATTGAATGAATGAAAGGCAAGACTGGGAAATGAATGAATGAATGAACGGTTGAGATGAAGTAAATGAATGAAGGATGCCATTGCAATTTGACATTCTCATTCAGAAAACAACATAACAAACATGGAGATAGAAAGTGAACTGTTGGATGATGTGGAAAGTGTGTTCACAGGTCCATAGAAGCCTTTTTTAAAAATCTGTGCAGTCATAGTGAAACTCATATTGTGATAGTTTCTGTGTCATCCGGTAGGAAAGTTAAATTCCTGCTAAGTAAGGTATTAACTTTGAAATCATCCATTAACCGAAGTATTAGCTAGCACAGGAAGCTTTCAAAGAGATATAAAAATGTGCTTCTCACATGTTTATATAGTTCTTTTGTTAAACTAATTAAACTCGTGAAAATAATACTAGAAATTCCTTTTTTAGGTGACTATAACTGTGGTAAAGACACAAGTGACGATGTTCACACTTAAAATGTTTAATTCACATTTTTGTAAATTTGGTTTGTGAACATATAAAAACTAATGAAATCCCTTTCGGCTTCAGCTGTACTTTGTTTTTAGTGTTAATTAGCAAAATGCTATCAAGCTAGCAGGCTAAACTATCACGGTAACCATTGTAAGTAACATACCTGTAATAAGCTATGCTACTGTTGTCATTAGCATGTTGGGCCTATATAACATGTATTATATATATTTTATATAACTTGTACAGACACATTTTCTTGCGCTACAAGTACCCATCATTCTTATAAAGAACCTACAATACACTAACATGCTACTGTTGTCATGTTCACCTTAGCATTTAGCTCATAGCTCTATAGTTAGGTTACAGCCTTACTGAGGACTCTAGAGTCTACTTCTATCTTTTCTTGGGCCATGTAGCCTATATAACATGTGTTTTATATATATATACACATATGTATATATATATAACTTGTACAGTCATATATTTACTTTGACCACCAGCACTACAAGGACCCATCATTCTTATAAATAGCCTACAATAGCCTAAATGCTACTGTTGTCATGTTCACATTAGCATTTACCTCACAGGCTACAGTGTTACAGATGAGTGTTATTCTTTTATCTTTTCTTGGGCCAAGTATATAACATGTATTATATATATTTTATAACTTGTACAGTCACATTTTCTTTAACCACCTGTACTATAAACACCCATCATTCTTTTAGAAAGCCTGATTTAATAAAGCTAACAAAATCAACCTCATATTCATGTTTCAGGCTGAACCAAGCTAGAGTCAAATACATTCAACAAGTGGCTGAAATCAGCTTAAATGTTTTGAGGAGGGGATGAAAATGAGGGCAGAGGGGAGTCACATGGCACTGTAAGTGAGAGAAAACCAGGGCAAAAAGCAATGGCCTTGATGTGGTAAATCGCAGCCTTGACATATCATTTATTTTCCAGCCGTGGGCTCTGTGGTGGTGTGATCAGTAGTCTGAAGCAGTCTGTTCCCTGCTGGTTTCACTTCAGCTCTCTCTGCTGTCCCTTTAAACACTTCCTTTCCCTGTTACCATAAAGCTGCTAGAAGAGCCTCCCTGCAAAAGTCACATGCTCCAGCTCCCTTTGTTTCCCACAGAAACCCCTCTATCTGTGCTGGAGAGGACAGAATATGCCATTGAAGAAAAAAGTCATATGTGAGGCAAATGAAGCTGATATGAATAACTGCTAGTTTTCAGTTTTCTAACTTTCTTTGTCAGCAGGAGATATGTTTTAATTTGCAACATGCTGCCACTTACTAACATGTCAAAAAATGAAATAAGATTAAAAAGTGGCTTCTTGTGACATGTGCTTGTGCTATAAATAAAATACCCAATTCATTCAAGATTTATTATAGTGGGAAATTAAAGGATGGTGATAAATATGCTCATGTGATTGTTTATATTATTTTATGTAACTTTTATTTTAATTGTACTGACAGAGGGTTCAGTTGTAAGAAGAAAAACATTACGTTTTACCTATGTAACCACAGCTATTGGAAACATTTAAATGGACACTAACTTATAATAAATTGTACTTTTGTAAGCATAAAGGGAAAGTGAAGCTGAATACTTACAAAGTAAAATAAAGTTTGGAAAAATCTGCAACTTTATAATTCATTTGTATATGTAATTACATTAATAATACACATTTTGCACAGCAGAATTATATTGTATTTTTAATCTCTCTCAACATTAACAACAACAACAAAGTGGTGATGCAAAGTGTGCTGCTGTGACTCCAGGCTCTGTCCACAGAGGTGTAACACTCTTCAGGCATTACGGTAGTCCGCCCAATAGTCTAGAGAGGAATTCCAGGAATGTGAAAAGCTCCAATTCATATTGAAACTAGATTAAAATGTGCACAATTTAACACTAAATGCTCTAGTCTACTTTTAACTGGAGTAACTGAGTACATGTGTGATGACATTGCCAGAGACATACACTCTGTACCAAGTTGTAAATATGAGCACACATGCTGCTCCTGCTGGCTTCATTGATTTGTCTCCACAGTCTTTACTGAATGGGGTTTTTCTCACTGTGTGTGAATAAAGAAGCAGAGATGTTCATTCCGTCAATGGAACAGGCCTGTATTGATTATTTGAACGACTATACTATGTCAAGGGACTTTGATAGGGTTATCAATACCATTGTGAACTTTTCCAGTGCACTGAACTTTTCCCCACATGAAAAGTTACGCCGACATCTGCCTAGTAACAGCAATTCCTCTCATTGGTGCAACTGCAGTCTCCTCCCGTTTGTGTGTGTGTGTGTGTGTGTGTATGTGTGTATATGTGTGTGTGTTAGGGAAAGTCTTTAAACTTTAGTATTTGCACTCAAGTATTACTTCATTCTAAACAGCTTGTCTTCTGCACTGTGTTTTTGAGTGGTATGAACTCATTATTTCGATGGATTTACTCAAGCAAAGAAGAAGAACTCTAAAGGGACAATCAGCAAATTTAGATATACTACGGCTCATTTCATTCAGTAACTAATTAAATAGCCATTCATTTCATATAAAATGTGTTCATATAAAGGTTGTAAACTGAGCCCCAAACAGTTGTAAGTTGGTCTCAACAGTCCACATCCACACAGTCTCATTTGTTCACATTTAGGACATGACTTTGTCTTAACTTAACCACATTGTTCAGTTGTTAATAATTCATGTTTACAGTAGATATTTTGATTTTTTTTTAATGAGTTATTTCCTAGCGTTCCACCACAGAAACCTATTGATTTAACAGGTATTGAATAATGAGTTGTAACCATGCTTACTAACAGATCCACAGGTGGTCTAACCTGTTATAACACACCTCAGTGAGCTCCTATGTTAACCCTCTGTGTTATTTGGAGGAGGAACAGACTACATGGAAATAAATAAAGCAGCACTGTGTAGTTCAGGACTCCACTATTGTCCCATGTGCTCACCTCATGCTCAGCACAGTTTGGTGAGAGAGCTGCTGCTGCTGCTGCTGCTGCTGCTGCTTTGAGTCCCACTGGAGAGACTCAATGTAAGAGGGGAAGAGGAAAAAAAGGGGTGAAAGTCGTTATCGCCCCCTACCGACAATAAGCCGCCTCACCCCCTCAACAACCCTCCTCCACATACTGAGCCCCGGACCTCCCACCTCCTCCCCAGAAGCTACCAGTATATAGGGGTAGGGAGCCGAGGCGGAGTCCCCCCCTCCTATCCTCCTCCACTACCCCCCCCCCCCCCCCCCCCCATATGTATATAGGCTAATAGAATCTCCCTAGCAGTCTCCCTAGCAGTCTGCCTGTCTCTTTGATCCCCCCCCCCCCCCACACACACACACACACACTCTTAACAACAGCTGACGTCACCCGCGCGCAACCCACCCCCACCTCCTCCTCCTCCTCCTCGGCGCGCGCTCGATGGTAAACTTCTGCTTGTGTGCTTGTGTGTGTGCCCGTGAGCGCGAGGCAGGGGTTTTTGTCTCGCGGGGGGAAAGCGGTCTGTTCTTCAGAGGGCTCGCGCACACCAGAGGAGCAGCAGCACGCAGCAGCAGCAGCAGCAGCAGCAGCAAGAAGAAAGAGATTTAAACACCAGCCGATTATTCTATTCCTTCTGTCTGCTGTAGTCTGTTCTCCTTACATTACAGTGACATTTAACCAGCGCAACACACGCACCTTATTCCGACGGTGAGAATCATTTTTTAATAGCACAAGTACTATGGAGGACCAGCTGCTGTGCTGCGAGGTGGACTCCATCAGGAGAGCCTACCAGGACGTCAACCTGCTCAACGACCGAGTCCTACACACCATGCTGAAGGCAGAGGAAAACTACCTACCGTCGGCTAACTACTTCAAGTGTGTTCAGAAAGAAATAGTGCCTAAAATGAGGAAAATAGTTGCCACCTGGATGTTAGAGGTTGGTTTTACTTCACTTCCAACTTTCCTTCTGTGTCCGAGTTTCTGCTGATCAGTGATCGCGGGTTAGTCTTTGACTAGCCTGTCCCTTACTACCTAAAACATGATCAATGAGCCTGAAAGTGACAGTTCTGAGAGGTTCATGTGTGTTATTTCACTGTGCATGTTACATAAACCTCTGAAAATGAGTGCTGGGTGGTCCTTCTGTTATAAGAGGAGATATAGGCTAGTGATTGGCTACAGACTGTATTCAGTTTCCACCATCAATACTTTGATTATTGATTATTTACTATTATTTTCCAGAAGGTTATGAAATGTAATAAGACGGGGAAAATATTCCAAAATAACAGCAATGTACACGTATGCAGTCTGGCCCGTGCCAGTATTACGCGCCATCTTTGTTGTCGTATATGAGAAGGATTTTAATATAATTAAAAATCTATATTATCAGCAGCAATGACAGTAACTGGGTTGTATGGTGCAGAAATGCATCTTAATCATAAGGCTGTTACATATAGTGTGCTGTAGCTTGATCCACTGCTATCAACTGCTAAAGTTTGTTTTGCTTCACGAGACTCGCTGCTGTCTGCGAAGGTCGCTGAGAAAAAATGGCTTTTTCTTCAAAAAGCAAACGAATCAAATGGATTTTAACAATCGGATTTGATAGTTTAGATGTTTCTGAACATTTACATGAACTTTTGGATTGAATTCTTTGCCGTTTGATATTTTTAATTAATTTCTAAAGCGGCGCATCGGGAGAGTCGTGGGGGAAGTGGCGCGTGCAGCACGTGAAAAAGCCCAGCCTGAGAAATTAATTTGTTTTAAATTGGCACGTGTCACAATTCGACACATTTCACTCTCATCCGATCAGGCATTCCGCGAGGATCATTTACATGCCACTTGTGCGCGGCCTGCTAATTTTTAAATATTTATAAATATTTTTTGAAAAGATGACGAAGTTGAAATTAGAGAGTGAAACTTGCATCGACGCCACCTTTGTGTCTCAGTCAGAACTGACTGCAAACTAATTCCCGACTGTTTTCAACGCTGCGACGCTCTATTCTTATCAATATATGACACTTTTGACTTTGATCGTTTTCTCCTGCACGTCACATGCAGTTTGTGTTAAATACCGTGCCACACACGAGCTTTAAACATTAAATTCAAATGAATTCAATGCGGAAAAAAATGCGTTACATCTCTTTTTAATTTCATTTGGGATCATTGCTGATGGTGCAGCTATTGAATGCAAACAGCTGTGCGTATAGAATAAGGCACAGAGCCAGTGGGGGGGGGGGGGATATAGACTTAATAATGCATATGAATAGGGGAGTTTTCTTCTTCTTTTTTTTTGCTTAAGTGCTTTTTCTCACCTCCCAGGTCTGCGAGGAACAGAAATGTGAGGAGGAGGTTTTTCCGCTGGCTATGAACTATTTGGACAGATTTTTATCAGTGGAGGCCACCAGGAAAACAAGACTACAGCTGCTGGGAGCTACGTGCATGTTTCTAGCATCCAAGATGAAGGAGACTGTGCCCTTAACGGCGGAGAAACTCTGTATCTACACCGACAACTCGGTCCAGCCCGGAGAACTGCTGGTAATTGAGTTCTGCAGACATGGATGTTGCATAACACATACAGTAGACATGAGCACCATGCACTGGAGAGAGCACATGACCTGAATACAGAGTGTTTGCTGTTCCCTCTGCTTGGTCAGAGTCACCATGATCAGAAACCTTTATAAGATGTGTCACAGAGTATATTTTCACTTTGATTTCAAACCAAATATATATATAAACGTAGCTTTGCTGCAGCACTGACTGAATGGCTGCCTGTGACTTTCCCATGGTGACTGGAAGGCCTCTCTGATTTCATGAATGGTCTCAGTGACTGCCAAGAAAACACTGGTCACAGCGACACCTAATGGTCTTAAAACAGAAGTGCAGGCTACTATTTGGCAATGACAAACTGATCATTAAAGAACTGCAGTCACACGCTTTTCTCTTTTTTTTATTATGTTTGCTGTGACATTTGTTTTTACAGTGCGGCCGTTTCCATTGGCCGTGCTCCAGTCAGAGTGGAGATAAGTGATGTTTGGGATACTTGAATCACACTATAATCATAATAAAGGTTACTGAATCTGTAAAAATATACATAAAATAGATTAGAATATGGTCGTGTTTATCTAGTAGATCTGTGGAGAAAAAAAAGGTGAAAACTAGGAATATTAATGAGCAGGAATATAAGAATCAGTCCCGTGCTGATAATAAAAAAAAATGTAAAAAGCGCCACAGCTGCAGGAAGTAAATGTCACAGCAGACATAAGGAGGAGTAAAGCTACATTTGTTCTCTTAGAGATGAGAGTGGGTCAGTTTGAGTGAATGCCTCTGGTCTTGGTCCGTCCACAGCGAATGGAGCTGCTGGTTCTCAACAAGCTGAAGTGGGACCTGGCTTCAGTCACGCCTCACGACTTCATCGAGCACTTCCTGTCCAAGCTGAAGATCTACCCGTCCACCAAGCAGATCCTCAGGAAACACGCCCAGACCTTCGTGGCCCTCTGCGCTACAGGTATGACATGCACCAGGGAAACTGCACTATTATCTCTATACCAGTACCTATTATTTATACTTTTTATTTTTAGATTTATATTTCAAAATCCTACATATTTTCAATTGTTCTGTGTTTTAGTGTGCACAAATGGTTACGCTGTACTTAGTTATACTCTATATTTTCTTCTCTGTAGCCTATTACAGCTTAAAATACCCTGTAAAATACCACTGAGGATTGAAGTGTTTTTATGGGGGATAAAGAACCCTAACCTCAGTTTAAAGATGACTGTTTTTTTGCCCTCTTCAGCCCAGTTTCTTGTTTTGTTATTCTGCCATGTTCTCATTATTAGTTAATAAATGTTGAAGGTTCAGAGGAGCAGATGTGTGGAAGTCTGTGACCATAATCAGTCATGTGTTGTTGTTTTTTCCTTGTTACAAGAACGGGGGGGGGGGGATTTATTAGCCTAGTTTACTCAGTGCTTCTGAGTCAGTTTGGGAACTAGTAGGGTATAATGGTGGTATGGTATCAGAGCGAGAGCGAACGTTTTACTCTGATTTCCAAAGCCAAGCAGAAATACAGATGTAGGGACAGCTCGGGTTTATTTTGGAGTAGTAAATGCGGTACATTAAGTCATCCCTCTCTTTGAAACCACTTTAAGTCCTCAATATGTCAGTGACCAAAAGTTTTAACACAAATCCAATCAACTGGGTCAATCAGACATCTCACACACCTCTTCTGTTTATGGGTCTTTTTGGTTTGAAAGATAAGATTAACTTTATTGTCCCAAAGGACTAAAAGTGCTGATTACATGGACCTCTCTCATACCACCAGGCCTGATGATAATTTTCGGGGAACCAGAGAGGCCTGAATATTTGTGGTGTTCTTATCAAACTGACGCCTACTTCTGCATTTTTTACAGATGTCAACTTCATCGCCAGTCCTCCGTCCATGGTGGCGGCGGGCAGCGTGGTAGCAGCCGTTCAAGGTCTCTACCTGAAGAGCCAAGACGCTTCCCTGTCCTCCCAGAACCTCACCAACTTCCTGTCGCAGGTCATCCGCAGCGACCCGGTACGCCTTGCAGCAAACACACACGAATCTTTGTCGTTTTCGAAATGTTTGTCGTGCCGCGGTATTGACCGGATGTTTGGCGTCTTTCCTTTCATTTTACAGGACTGTTTGCGGTCATGCCAGGAGCAGATAGAATCCCTGCTGGAGTCCAGCCTGAGGCAGGCTCAGCAGCACAGCAGCACGACGGAAACCAAACGCGTGGACGAGGACGTGGACCTGTCCTGCACCCCGACAGACGTCAGAGACATCAACATCTGAAATCGAGGCGGCAGCGTCGCGCGATGAACCCGATGATTGAGGGGGAAAAAAAGTTGTAGACGGAGGAGGGCGGCGGACAGGTGGACCGGGGAGGGGTTGCGGTTGCCTCATCTGAACTCAGCCTCCCCTTCCTCCTCCTCCTTCCTGGTGGGCTGCTATCACGGCCGACGTGTCCCTCACACACACGCCCGCTGTCCATTACAGCCGTCAAAGACAGGCCCTGCCCGCCCCGCTACAAACCCCCCACCCCCCCCCCCAAGTCACATTTCCTGCCAGTGTCCCCTCCCATCCCGGGAAAAGAAACGAACACTACAGAAATGTACTCGAAAGAGAGAGAGAGAGAGAGAGAGAAAAAGAGAGAGAAAGAGAAAAAAAAGACACTGAAAATTGAAAACGACCTGCGTGGGCTGGAGTTAAAGCCACCAAAACATTCTAGTAGATTTTTTTTTCTTTTATTCCCTGAAACAATAAACTAGGAATCTTTAAATTACCACAGACTCAACTCACCTACTAAAACATCCCAAAGTGTCGTGTACAGTAGGTCCTTGTAGTCTGTCTTCAGGTCTTTTACCTGAAAGCTGACATTTATTAAAGAGAAGAGGCTTTTTTTTTCTTCATTTCTTTTTCTGCTATATCTAGAATGTTTTAGACTTCTTGTCCGAGCTCCCATGTTTGTCTTGTTGCAGTGCAGACATTCATATATCCCTGCTTGCTTATGTTTAGTCACTTTATTATATTATATCATTTTTTAGACCTCTTTATCAATTAGTCTTATACCTCTTTTCTTTCAAGCTTTTTTTGTTTTTTAGTGTGAAACGCTCTGTTGTTTTTAATGACCCTTCAGCGACCGCAGCTGATTGTCGAGGTTCGGACAAATTCCGATTCTTTGTCCGATTCCTCTCCGGCATCGTTCGCTTTTACCCGTTTTTTCACGGCTCGCTGTAATCCGATAAGCATCAAAAATGGACGCAAGCAGAGTCGTCCACAGTCGTGTTTTCTTCTTCTTCTACTACTTCTTCTTCTTCTTCTTCTTCTTCTCTGTGTAGTCATACCTAATACCATTCCAACTTTTTGTTTCCTAAAAAGAAAAAAAGCACTTTTTGGTCAGCAGTGCTGGCTTGTCTAAAAAAAAAAAAAAATTAAGAGAAAAAGAGAGAGAGGAAATCACAATGATAAAAGTTTGTAAAACAACATGAAAATGGACGGAGGAGGTCTGAGCAGGAGTCTTTATGGTGATGGAGAGTCAGAGCAGGCACGCAGACAGTTGCACCTGCAGAAATACCTTCTTTTTTTCTCTTTTTTTAACGGAAAAAACAAGACTGAATGCTGCTTGACGCTGTGGCCTTCCAAGTCTCAGATAAGAGTCTTAGTTTAACAAACATTTCATAGAGGCGGAGCTGCTCGTATCATCGGAAATCTCATTGGTTTAGTTAAAGTTCAGCGTGCAGAGCCAAAGGCTGGAGGTCTGAAGGTATAAAAAGTAAGTAAAGAGAAGTATTGTTTTTATAGCTGAAATAATACTTTATTTTTATAGAGGAAAAAAAAACACAAGTATTATTTATTTTTGTAGTTGCTAAACTAACCATGGCTCCACAGATTGATGTTTTAACTCAAACCGCTAAGATGATTTCTGCCTCCGGAGCAGCTCGGGCCCGTTGAGAAGCGTTAAGGAAAACTCGAAAGAAAAAAAAAAATCACCAGTACAGCATCTCCTCCATTGTTCCACCTCAGTTCAAATACTGCTCATGGATTCTGGGAAAGGGGATGAAGCTAAGAAAAATGTATTAAAAAGGAAAAAAAAATAGAGGAGTGTTGAGACTATTGACGTGATTTTGCACAAACCTAAAAGACGTGGGCTGCGTTTCTTGGGGTAAAAAAAAAAAAGAAAAAGTTGGAGAGCAAAAGCTGGCAAGAGTACCGAGGGGTGAAAATGGCGTCAAAAAAGTGGCAAAAAAGGGTGAGGGCTCGACAGCGACCACGCGTCTTAATGCTGTAGAGTTCAAAAATCGGGGTTCCTACACAGGAAGGGAAGGTTGATATAGACTCAAATCAAAATGAATTCTGTGATTGAATGGTCTTAATGTGTCAAAGCTTGTGGGGACCCTGTAAATTAGGTTTCTGATTGTACATTAAGGATAGAGAGTAGGAGAGAAACACTCCTTGTATTCCGCTGCTATAGAAAATAAATCCCAGCTACGTGTTTTAAAAAAAAAAAAAAAAAAAAAGAAAAGACAAAAAAAGACGTCAAAAACCGTAATGGATTAAAAAACGATGCTTTTCTCCTGTTATTTGCTGCTACATTTTTTTTTTTGGTTGTTGTTTTTTTTATATATATATACATATAAATGTCAATATACTGCCATTCTAGGTTTGAATTTTCTCATAGAAAATCGTGTTATTGACATCCTCATTTTTGTTTTGTTTTATGTAGATTCTATGTGATCATTTTTTTTTCTCTTTTGTCTATAATGACCTAATATGATTTTTTCCCCGTACTATTCCAAAAGACGAGGGAAAAAAAAGAAAGAAATGAGACAATGTACAGAAATGCTTTTTGATCCACAATACCTCATGTGACAGTCAAGATCTATCTCTAATTTTAGTCTTTTTATTTGTTTTTTAGATCTTATTCTATTTTACTTGTTGGTTCAGTGCCTACTAGCTCTGTTAAAAAACCTGCTTGAGGTGAAGCATCCGCAATGGAAACCAGCGAGTCCAGGGCATGCTCTGATACTGGTGCCATAACAGAAAAATGGGATATGTATAACTCTGTTGAGTGTTAAGCTGTCTCGGTGAAAGAGACTTTATCCCCCCTTTAGGCCCATAGTGGCCTTCCTTCCTTTTCCCCTTTTTATATTTATAAAAAAAAAACAAAGCTTTTTGCTCCAATTTTCAAACTGTCAGTGAGTTGATTTGAGTTTGTAAATAGATTCGGTGTCATGCTCGGTAAGCCATAGACTTGTTTTTTTGTTGTTTTTTTTTGTTTTTTTTGTTTTTACAACATTCCACACAGTTGTGTCTACTTCATGCCGGTTGTCTGCAGCTGGTACAAACAGTGTATTCATATTTGTGTCGACTACACAATAAAAACATGAATTAGATGGAGTCTGGTACACAGTCTGTCTGTTCTTGAGTCTCTATGTCGTTGATGGTGAAATCTACATCTTGGTGTCCTATGGTAGAGATGGGGAAAATCTCCATGGTTACCACATTCATTCATTGGGGTTGATTGTGAGAAGGTTATAAATGTAGTGCGTCCATGGACAATGTTACAATATATATATATATATATAGAGATGTGGGTTTAATTGCTTTGAATGAATAGAATAGAATAGAAATACATTTATTGTCATTGTACAGGTCTCACATATACACATACACATACACATACACATAGGGCTGGATATTGGCACTTGATACCTGTAGGGTATCTACTGAAATAAATCGATACCAAGTAGTATCGAAACATCTCCAGTCAAACGATACCTGCAATCAATCCTTTTTGCACCCAGAACTAGAAAATATTTGACTTTTTCTACTGATTTTGAGCATTTTGTTTTGCATTTTATTCAATGTAATGCTTCTATTCACATGATGGGTATGAAATGAAGTTCTCAGTTTGTATCAGAATCACTTTACGGGTACTTGGATTGGTACTGGTATCATCATTTTGAAATGTTACCCAGCCCTATATACACACATACAAGTTCAAACATACATATATAGTACTTAGTACCTATATTTACAGCCAGATGCTGTTTGTATTGCACATAATAAAAATAAGTAAGAATATTGCACTTTAGAGTACATGGTTATCTGTGATGCCTCTATTGTAGTGTTATTCAGTATAGTGTATGGTGATGGCTTTTGGATAGAAACTGTTCATGAGTCTATAGACTTCGCTGAGATGAGGCATCCATGTTTTTTTTGTTTTTTCAGTTACTTGATAAGCTCCAAGTCAGAAAAATCAAGAGTTCATCAGTTGTAATTAAGACTCAGAGGTCAGACACCGGTAATGACCATGACTTAGATATGACATGAAGGCAGCATTAGTCTAAAAAGTAGAGTGATTATCACATATGAGTTGAAACCTAACAAGTTTAGAGTAAGAGCTGGTCTGTAGCTTACTTTTGTAACACACAGTTGCTGAAATACACTTCCCCTTCATTCATCTATGAGTATTACATGTTATGTTGAAAGGAAAAGACTTGACTTTTTTCCTGAATCACAGGAAAAGAACACAACACACATTTGTTTCTCAGTATTTTACAACTTCCGGAACTGTCTGAGCCCGATGCTTCCGACTGAAGATGTGAATTTATAAAGGAGCAATTTAGCATCATTCTCCCCAGTCTACAGTGGAATTTACTATTGTCCTTTTATTACCCATATATATAGTGCCAGTACTTAAATACATTAATATGTACCTAGTAGTTCAAAACCTTAAGTATAAATTATTTCCCTGATTACCTGCTTAGTCCCAAACTTTATACCTTGTTCCCTGGCACCTATAAATATATATATATATATATATATATATATATATAACTTCTGATGCAGAAGTTTTTAAACAGCTTCTAACCCGACAGAAAGTGCTGCGTTGGCTTTACCATTGCACCTTCATAGTTCCTCTTTTCGCTCCTCATTTCCGACATGAATGGACGTTGAGGCCAGACTTCCTTAAACCGTGAGAAGACGTGAGCGCTGACATTATTATGCAAGCAGAGACACTTCTTTCTACTTCTTTTTTCTTGAGTCAGTTTCTTTTCACGCAGAAAAAAACTAAGCAAACCAAAGTGCATCACTACAAGACGTGTAAGACATCCTGAAGAAGGTCTTCTGGCCAGGTATCAAGAAGGGCTTTGTTGCTGGTCCAAGTTGGACCTCAGCTCATTCTTCTGCTTACTGTTAGAAACTGATGATTTTACTCAAACTTGTAGTTGGGTCAATATTGATTAAGGTTGGATAATGTTCCCAATCCCACCACAGACAGACCGCTCCAGAATCCAAACTGGCTCAAACTGAGATGCCTCTGTCTAAAGGGTCTTTGTCTAAAAGGGTTTTTTTTTAATCTGCAACCAGTATTAGTTCTATTATTAGTTTTATTAGGATTCCCATTAGCTGTAGCCTTGCTTACCATAAGAATAACAGTGCACAATGCATACAAAATATAACATTACAACATGATATGACTGTGATAAGAGTCCAAGAGGCCAAACAACAGTCCGATTCAACCAAACATAACAGGTTTGAAATAAGAGAGGTTTGAAAAAGCTCTAACCTTTACCACTGTGCAGGTTGGACACCATATGCAAAGTATTTTGAGGGGTTCCTGGCAATGCAGTTGATTGTTATTGGTCAAGAAGATATATCATCACATTACAACAGGAACCATTACAATAAACCCAGCAAAAGCAACCAGCATTATACTACTGCAACTACGTGCTGTTTTGGCCCACAACCAACCTGGTTACCCAATGTGAAGAACAATACCAGTTCTTCCATTGTTATGGTAAATAGTAAGTGGACTGTACCTACATGGCACTTTTCTAGTCTTTTTGATCACTCAAAGCAATTTTACACTACATGTCTCATTCACCCATTAACACACATTCATACTCTGATGACAGGGGCTCACACTGTGTATAAAACAAGTTATAACATAAGTTATAGTTTTATGACACAATATCGCTGTTCCCTCTTTTGCATTTTATATCAGAGTTCATAAAATATAGTGGACATGAAGGAAGAACCTGCATATAAAAGGCTCACGGTGTTATAAAAGTTCCAGACAATGGAATCTCAGTTATGTAATGATTCTGTAACTTTCAGAAACCAAAGAACAACGACGTCCACATCAGGCATCAATCGACCAGGTGTGCACAGGTGTGGAAGTTGGCAATGGTTCTATATCTTTTCATTCTTGGCACGAATACTTCCCGTCACTTTTCACGTGTACGGCCGAGCACAACACAATAAAAAGCCCAAAGTGAACGCTATTTATCGTCCACATTTTTTACCATGGCAGGTTTTTTTGTCCCAACTTTGAATGTTGTAATAAAGAACAGTTACACTAGTTGTCCACAATTGGAAGATTGGCGGTTCGATTCCCGGCTCCTCCAGTGCACATGTCGATGTGTCCTTGGGGAACCCCAAATTGCTCCCATTGCTGCGCCAACGGTGTATGAATGGTTAGTTTCCTCCTGATGAGCAGGTTGGCACCCGCGTGGTAGCCCCTGCCATCAGTGTATGAATGTGTGTGAATGGGTGAATGATGGTAAAAGCGTTTTGAGTGCAGCTATATAAGTACAGTCCATTTACTTCAGTGTGGTTAGACAACACTTGGTACAACCTGGTTGATTTCAGCCATACTGAGGCCTTCCTTCAGTACAACATTAAGACACTTCTTTCCATTTGTCACCCATCTGCATATCGAAACACAAGGAAACGGTAACAAACTCCAAGAAGTGATGACACGTGTTGAATCAGAAAACACTAACAAATTTCTCTCAAAATTCTGCAGAAACAAGAAACCTTTTATCATATGATGACTTTTGCTGCTGCTTGTCGTTTTAAGTTAGTTTTACGCTTCTAGTTTAGCTATTACATATGCAAATAGCAGTACACACGTACAGTACCATGGTTGGAGAGGATACCATTTTTTTCCCCTTAAATACACAGCTTCAATTTCTTGTGTTTCAACTTGTAAATTCAGCTAATTTCCTCCTGCCCACATTTGGGTGAAGAACAAGAAAGTTCTGTCTGAATCCTGAAAGTTATTGTTTGGCTAATGATTAACAGGAGTATTTGTGTGTGTGTGTGTGTGTTTGTGTGTGTGTGTGTGTGTGTGTGTGTGTGTGTGTGTGTGTTACTGTGTGTGTGTGTGTGCATGTGTGTGTGACAGTACTCATTGATTTGTTATGCAAGGAATGTCTTTGATGGGGCTTCAGTGTGGAGGAAAAGGCGTGAAAGTCTAATCCTTTCCCACAGGCCTGCCAGCGCCAGCTCCACCAGCAGCAGACAAAGACCCTCGGCACGCACGCACGCACACACACACACACACACACACACACACACACACACACACACACACACACACACACACACACACTGACATACACTATGTAACACGTACAACAGCCTGCTGTTGGGTTACACCATGCTTTCACTTTTTCTATCCATGTGCCTATCTTTGTCTGCTCATAGTTTCACTTGATACCCCTAAACATGCACACGCACGCACTTACACACACACACACACACACACTTTCAAGTATTTCAAGTAAATCACATTTTACACCAAAAGTATGGAGTAAATATAGTGCCAATATTAATCAGTTATTTTACTTTCTATTTATTCCTGTCACTTTTTTCAATCTATGTAAGGAAAGTGTTTCAAACACGCACAACAAAGGAAATTCCTGCCCTATTACAACCTGAATTTTATTTGCCCTGTTTTATTTTTATTGACCATAATAACAAAGTATTTGCAGAGATTTAGGAACGTGGTGACATCGCTACAACGACAATACAGTAGGGTTCATTTAGAGTTCATCCAGATGATATACGTCACTTTATATGGACGTAAAATTGAAAATGAGCGCATCTGAAATGTTACACACTGCGATTAAAACTACAGCAACCACCTTAGGTCAAATATGAAATTAAAAATCACCCTGCAAACTGTAACTAGTATAAGACAGAATTGGCAATAAGTTTGACTAACTGTGAGACCTGATTGTCTGGTTGTTCGAGGTTCTTTCATTGTTAAAACTCTTTCTCTTTCACCTCTTTGGAATATCGACCTCGACAACTGCTGAGTTGTGTGTTATCAAAACCCAAAGGAAACAATGGTCAGGACAAAGACAATAGTAAGGGGGGGGGAAGTGGAATTGTCCTTTAAATAAGTGGCTTTAAAGGTCTAACTGACACTTGTGTGTGCAGTCCTGGATTCCAGACAGCCACATATGAAAGTCTAAGTTAAATCAGTTCCATAGTTGACACAAGGTGGTGGTTTGATGTATGTGTTGAAAACTAAAGTGAAACTGTAAAGGGTTCCTCACTTTTTCCAACGCTGAATCAACTCACACTTATTTGACATGCGATAAACTATTCTGGTCCTGTCACAGGTAAGTGTCTGTGGTCTGAGAGCAGGGAGAGACATTACTGAGCACACCACATCAAACACACAGGGAAGTATTTCCAGGATGCGCTCCGCTGGAGGGGGGGTGGGCTCCTCACCGAGTTGCGAGGCTGTCTGCTGCCGCTGGCTTCTATCCTTTGATCGTTACAGGTGTGTGAAGGAGACAACACGTTTCTGGAGTGAGGATCTTGATTGTTTGCTTATGTTCTGTACAACACAACCTCGTAGTAAAATGATGGCATAAACCTAAAATTCAGGCCCCAGAAAATGACCTATAGTTTTGTTTATGCCATCTACCGGTCATAGTTCTGCTCCAGCTTTCCAAAACTTACAAATCGCTGTTGGTTTTATGGTGTGACATCGCTGTTCACGGTCAAATCTACCATACAGGCAATCGGGGCAAGTGCCCAGGGGTCCTTTGAGCAAAAATGGGCCCTCCATGATGGGAGAAAAAAAAATGCATGCACTTTTTTTTTGTTAGGCTTTACAGAAATAAAACACAAGGCCTTGTCCATTATTTTGATGTTGATAGTTAAAGTCGCTGTCGGAAACTAGTAGGTCGAAAACTAAATATGGTGTCACAAGGATTCCACCCGACAGCAACGTTATCCAGTCAGAATCAAATAAAAGTTGTTTCCTGGAAAATGAGTCTCATGAGTCACTGTTTTATTTGTCTGTTTGATAGCTGGGCAAGTGATGATTGGTTAGCAGGCCTCAATGCACTGTGGTTATATTCTATCTACAAGTGTGTGGGGAAAATGACCAAATATCAGATTAGGCATGAGTTGCAGTGCCCAGGGGCCCCATAGGGTACTAACCAAGCCTTGTCACTGTGTAATAGGCTTGTTAGGTTAAGGCCCAAAAACCCCTTGGTCAGGGTGAAGGAAAGATCATGGTTTGGGTTTAAATGATCACTTCAAGTGTGGTAAAGTGTTCTTAAAGCTACACAACCTTCATCGTCATGGTAACAGTAAGCATGCTTCTTTTTTTTTTTTAAATGTTGTGATTGGCCTGTGGCAAACTAACCAACTAGCCATCCACCCAGTGCAACAAAACAAGACAAAATCATCTTATCTAGTCACCTTATATTGACATCTCTTTACTGGGTCATATTTACTACGGCCACTAGATGGCGTAAATATAACTATAGGTCATTTTTTATGGTGAAAATGTCCGACTTTTGCTGCTTTGCACACATATTTAATATCTTTATGTGTATCATGAGTCAACTGAAACCTGTAACACAAGAAACCCCCCCCATCACCCCCCCCCCCCCCCCCCCCCCACACACACACACACACACACACACACACACTTTTCAAAACTGTGGTTACAAAAGAAAAGAGGAAATAAAGACAGGCGTGACAAAGCACAAAGCGTACAAACCACAAATGATACATTCATAATAATGTTCAAAAACACTAATTATATAGAAAAATATATAGAAATAGAAAACATGCCATCAACCAACCATGCTGTTCACATATTGAACCCATAACTGAACTTTCATATAAAGTCTTTCTGAGAAGCACCTGTAGAAAGTCAGTCATCAACTCCTTACATTCTTTAGCAAGAGAATTAAATCTTGTAGAATTTCACCAAACAACAATAAATATACCACAGTACGTGGTTGTCATTTTCAGGATTATTTATTGAGCAGAAGGAAGTCCCCCAAACAGCATCTCTGACAGCCATGTCTTGATGAGCTCCTGGATATTGTCATGTTAATTAAATGACCTTTTAAAAACCAAGAGTACAGTAAAGAAATACAAATTTTTGTTCTTATTATCAACAAATCTCATGAAAATATCAAAACTAACAAAACTTGTGTGTGTTCAAATGCAGATATATCTCATTACTCTGTGCTATAGAGCTCCAGCTGCTAAAATATAATGAAGTGGTAAAAAAATCATATCATTTCCAATCCGATGTTGAGAGTGAAAATTCATTCTTGACTTTGGAAACATCACTCAAGGTGTCTTACTAACTTTTTTCGAGTGCTTTTATCGCATGGTCTTCCTCAGCAGATGGAGCTTGTTTAGTGTGGTGGTTCTCTTGTCATGATGTCACCTAAATATGGAACTTCCGTCAACTGAGTAGACTCCATCTGCTGAGGAAGTCAGTGACATGAGGTTGAAAGCTACGGAAAATGTTAGTTGACCTTGAATGATGGGGTTTTTTTTTTGTGGCCTTTTATTGTTTCATTCTTGTCAACATGTCTGTGTCCTTACTGTTCATTTTTCTAATTAGAAATCATGTCTTTAATCATTCACATGATATGTAAATGCCTATACTAAGTTGAATAAAGCCTTCCATCTAAGCCATGTGCGTTCACTCAGAGGACACTATGGGCCTGATTTACTAAGATCCCAAATATTGGGTACTAAATTGCGTGCATGGTGCAATAGATTGCGCGGGCCGTTTGCGTGCGTTTTGCGGGTGATCTACTAAGAATAACTGTGTAAATGAAAACAGGTGCAACAGGGTGGAGACAGCAGTATTTAAATGAGGGTTTTGTGTCTTTATGGAGAGTTTGGACGAGCAGAAAGCTGCAAGCACAAAATGAAATGTGATCAGGTTCTAGTGGAAGAGGTTAACTAATATATTGACTTATAACAAAAACTAATATTACCAGTAAAACCCACATATGAGAGAGTATTTGTGACGAAGTCAATGCTCTTAGTAAAACCAAAAATATTCCACTCCAAAAATATTAACACAGGTGGAAAAACTCTGTCCTGTGTGTATTCTGTCATTGTGTCTCCGTCTCCTCCTCTCTACAGTGACAAAAGTCATCTGTGCAGTGAGCAGCCGGTTAATACCTGTCCTTGAAAGGTATTATTTAAAGACACAGTTAGCGTCAGAAATAATACCTTCAGGTTTGGTAAATCACAATACGTGTGCTAAATAACATATTTGCATTTTCTCCTCCCTGTATTTTGCACATTGGGGTTAAAACGTCTCATATTACATATTCTTTATGACAAACGTACTAAATGGACAGCGTGTACTATCTTGCACAGTTGAAAGACGCAAACCTCAGTGCGCTGCGTTAGTAGATACTTGCACATTTTTTGCGGGTGATGTCAAGTTTTTACAAACGCAAATCTTTAGTAAATCAGGCCCTATGTGTCTCTGCTGTTATCCATGGAGATAACAGCATGGATAACCCCCCCACCCCTTCCTCCTCCTCCTCCTCGTGGAGCTGTTGGTGTGCTTGTGGTGAAATCCGATGCCTCCATTTCATTCAGAGGGCTTTTCTCCTGCCGGCCGGCCGGACGGCTGCATTTGTCACCACTGCTTTTCATGTCACCACTCACCACCTGCTCCCCACATTCCTCCACATTCTCTCAAAGACCTCAGTCCCTCCTCCTCTCCCTCTTGCTCTTGCTCTTCCTCCTCGTCCCTCTCCACTCCTCCCTCCCCCTCTCTCCCTTCCTTCACTTTTTCCTCCTCCTCTAACTCCTTACCCCTCCTGCCTTCTCCTCTTCTTCCTCTCCACTTTACCGCCCGCTACAATACATCCATTCCTTTTTCTTGATGTCTTTTCTTCATTTGATAATTGCTCACTCTGTCTCCGCCTTTGATTTTTTTCTTTTTTCTTTCTTTTTTTTGACTTTAAGAGGGTACAAGTCGTACTAAAACACTCATCTGAATGCAGCCTCTCTCATTTGGCCCTTGTCACCCTCCACCTCCCTCCTTCTCTTTTCTCTGTTTGCCTTCAGAAGCTGCCGACTAGAAGACAGCGTTCACCTGCTGCCTGACACTGCATAAACCAGCTGCTACTGTACCCCACCACACACACACACACACACACACACACACACACACACACACACACACACACACACACACACACACACACACACACACACACACACACACACACACACACACACACACACAGTCCTGTTGGGTTATTGTCAGGGTGAGTTTGGACATGGAATTGAAAGTGGCTGGCTGACAAAGGCTGAAAATGTCCCTTTAGTCCTCTGTGGTGCCTCCTGATGCTATTGTTGTTATTGTGTGTGTGTGTGTGTGTGTGTGTGTGTGTGTGTGTGTGTGTGTGTGTGTGTGTGTGGACCAACTAACAGCATGTATACACTCTGTACATACACTATTCAGGAGAGGTTGGTGACCTGGTTTGATCTGAACAGAAGAACAGCAGTAGAAAGACATTTACAGACCTATATGTACTTTAGTCGTGTTACACAAGAACCCACCCTGCAACTGTAGCACTATATTATCACGCTTGTAATAAAAAGTGGTGTCATTGTTATCTTTGTTCTTCCTCTCAAAAGCCAGAGTTTCATTTCTAAACAATAAGACACAAGAATAAAAAGAACTCTGTGAGAGCTAAATGCTAATGTTAGTGTGCTAACATGCTCCCCATAGGACATCGCTGGCATGTTAATGTCTAAATGTTGACCTTTGTCAGCTTAGTTCAGCTTGTTAGCATGCTAACTTCTTCAATTAGCACTAAACGCACACTACGGTTAAGGTCGAAATGAGGTATTTAGCAGAGCCCTTCTACTGAGAGCCTGTTCACTTCCTGTTAATGCCATTGTACCGAAATTGGCTAAAAATTTCCCTGGAGGGCGCTTGCAAGGTAGTCCTCAATGAAGCTTAAATATTTCTGTTTTGGTATAATCTTGGTCACATGAGGATAATCTCACATTTCTATTGCTAAAAGAAAAGTTTTTAAGGTGCTTTTTCTTCTCTCAAATATAAATTAAGGTTAAATTATACTCTGAATAGTATGTAAGCGTTTACATACAAACAGCATCTGAAGTCGATCCTAACCCATCCTTTAATTGCTACTAATTGTACTTTAATTGTACTCGGACCGATCAGATAGGTTGTAACTAAACAAGTTAGTTAGAAAATTAAGATAACAGTAAAGTGATTACCCAAACTGTCTGTTGTAACCATTAATTACAGTTTAAAGACTAATATTGTGGTTCAGTTTTGACCTATCATACTCATAATCTGTTTAATAGGTTGTTTAAAAAAAATCAACCATTCATGTGTGATTACTTTCAGTTTAAACTACAAATAGCTCAAAGAGCTCAGCTTGTTAACAACCTAATAGAACCAAATAGTTAAAGTCAGAAATTCCCCCTCAACCTGGACATGAACATAAGAAGGAGGAAACTGTAGTAGGCCTAGTTAGATCGTTCCTTTTTATTGCATTATTACTGTCTGGTTTCCAACCAATTAAAGTACCACTAGTGTCTGAGCGTAATGCCATCACTCAGTAATTCTGGATATCAGCTATCTCTATAAAGTCAATATAACCACTGCAGGGAACAAAGATCATCTCAACATTAACAGATATATGAGTGTGAGTTCATCATTGAGTGACAACAGCGCCATCCAGTGTCAGAAAAAAGCACCTTCAGACAGAAATGTTAGCATGTAATTGCTGTAAATAATTAAAACTTCACACTAATACAGTATATCTTTACTTCTTTTCAGCCTGCTTCACCTCATGGCCTAAAAAAAAGATCTAAATGCAAAAATTAATAATAAAAGAATTGAGTTACACGCTTTTAACCTGACTCCATGCCATGTTTTTAAACCTCTGACCAATCCAAAACTGGTCTGAACTGCTTGATTAAAAGATTACAGCTTGTGATATTTACATGATCATCATTTTGTAATTTACTCCATACCTGCCTCCATACTGCCATACAATCATATAAATGAACACTATTCCTTATTGAGACAAAAGCACTACTGATGTTATTTTATTGGCCAATCAATTAATCATTTGACAGTAAAAAGAAGAACTAAATAGTTAAAAAAAAAAAAAAAGTTTATTTTTTTGGTAAAAATAGTAAAAAAAATAAAATTAAAAAAAAGTTTATTTTTTTTGGTAAAAATAGTAAAAAAAAAAAAAAAAGAAAAAAAAAGTTTGTTGTCCAAACAGCTTAAATGCAAAAATTGCATAATTTAATATCATTAAAGAGTAAGAAAACCAGAGTATATTAAAATATATATATGTATATTAAAAACTGTTTCCTTCATTGTGATGATTTGACTGTTAGTTATTTATTTAATCAAATACTTCAGTTAAAAAATCAAAACCGCCATGTAACAATTTGACATTATTATGGCATTCACTAGTATACAGTAGTTGTAAGTGGTAGAATATAAAAGTAATCATTGTATCATCTTGCAGCATGGCTCATTCCAAAGTGTAAACCATATTTTATTGGACTGATTACTGATTAAGCAGAGCTGTATTGTTGTAAGCTGGTGAAGGTTGATGTCATTTCAACTACAATACACAGTATAATGTGCTGTGTTTAATATGTAACACTATATTCTACAAGCTCATCAAATGTTTGGAATGTAAAATTGTACTTTTTAAATCTAAAATACAGCTGTTAAATAATGCCCTCTGATTGGCTAATTGGAATCTGAATCAATATCTGCATCTGTAATGGAGTTTAGGAAATGACGAGCAAATGTACTTTACTTAAACCTCACAAAGAATACAAACACTTCAACAAGACATGTTCTAACATTTTATTTGTGTCTTTCTTCTGTAAACAGCATGAACCCTTACAGAACTCATCTTTGGTTGATGTTTATTACTTTCTTCATTTTCAATTCATTCCCTCAAACACAACAAGCAGTGAAATGAATCCACTCTTTAACCAACCAAGAAACATCATTCTTTCTTTTTCTTAATCTCAGTTTCCTGGATCATTCTGTCTATCACACATGCTGTTCAGCTCAGCTCTGACTGCAGAAGTCTCCTAACATGTGTGCACTTTAATGACCACACAGGTTTCTTGCAGCGCTGTCATCACTCTTCAACACGTCAGACAAAGATTTTCTCTCAAACTCACAGTCACTGATTCACACTCCAAACCCATCACTGCAGACCAATCAGCAGCTGCCGTCTGTCTGACATCACGGACCAATCCGAAAACGGCTTTGTCCGCTTGTCCTGAACGCGCAGCTCGGCTCTGCTCCTCTTCGTCATCATCATCAGCAGCAGCAGCAGCAGACATTCAGAAAGAAGTTCCCTCTGTTGTTTTGACGTAGTCTTTGAAGTCAGTGGGGACGCTGAGCATGGAGCACACCTGGACCACAGCAGCCAGCAGGGAGGGTTAGCAGCATAGTTACAGGAGACTACAGAGTCTGACTTTGATCAATAACACAATGTTTCATTTCATTACAGAATGAGGTTCAGCAGCGTGTTGTCATGTGTGGAAACATAAACAACATATGAGGTGAAAGCAGCTTTCTTTCTGATGGACGTGTGTGTGGTTGTTGCTACTTCAGTGTCAGCCACACACACTCCTCACACGGGATGGGTTTTTTGTTGATTATATTGATTTTGGAAGTGACGATGGGCAACAGCTTAACTCACTGAATGCTTTTTGTATTGCTTTGATTGACAAAACACACATTATCTGTCACATATAGGAGCTCAATGCTGCACTGTAGACCTTTTTAACCTGCCTTCAACATGACTAATGATTTACTACAGAAAGATACAGACAATACATTGCAAACTATTGGAATCATTTAGAGTAGACCATAGACTGTATATAAAGATGGATGGAGAGAGGTGTGACATCACCTGTTGGTTTAATTGGAGCTGGTTTGAAGCTGGTCAGAACCTCCTTTCCTGTTTTGAGCCATGAGCTTCAAATAAGGAGTTCAGGTTGTTGCCTTTCACTCTCTGGAAAGACGCTCCACTACCACAGACCAAAGCTAACACTACTGTAGTTTATTGGAAACACAGAGTTAGCGACTTAAATTGCACTCACTCACTCGTAACGCTGTAAAGAGTTGAGACCAAAATCTCATCCAGGCCTCTTTATGCAAGTATACACCAGTCATAATAACTACTTTTGTTGGACGATATATTGTCTCAGAAATAATAACAATAAGCGATATTATTGTCATTTGAAGATCATTTCATTATTGATTTTAATCAAATGTCATAATTAGTCCTGATCCTGCATATTGATCCCTCACTATTCCCCATTTCTAATAAACAGTGTACCTGTCTGAACTTGGCTCGCAGCTTCTCCACGTCCTTCTGCAGACTTTCAGACTGTGAGTCATCATAAGGAGAGGTTTGGATCAAACTCAGCAGAGTCTCCAGTGCTTTCAGACGCTTCCTGGCGACACACACACACACACACACACACACACACACCCACACACACGATGATTGGTTAGATCATTTTAATCCAAGATTGTGGAAGTAAGATTGCTGCTTTTGCCTCATCACTGTGTGTCTTGTGGAATATGTGTTTGGTTATCATCAGGAGGCCCATTGCTATTCTTATATCTTGGCTTATGGGTCAATGACGTATAAGGATTTAGAACAACTCAATTGTAGAATAATAAAAAACAAGCATATCTAATGCAGTAGTTCAAACATTCAGAATGTTGTGTACCTGAAGATCCATATTATACATTTGAAATTAAGTGATTTTAGTGGGTTTTTCAAGATTTTTTGGCACTGGCCTTAAAAAGAGTCATGTGGTGCGACCATGATTCATCTTGAAATAAATTAATTTACTTAACACACTTCACATCTTTTTTTACAAGTTTTCAGTAATATAAAGTGTTTGGAAACAAAGTATTTGCATTTTTTAAAAATGTTTTGTAAATGATGATCTTTTATTTATATAAGATATTTCAAGATGAATCATGGTCGCACCACATCATTCTTTTTTCAGGCCAGTGCCAATTAATCTTGAAAAACCCACTAAAATCACTTTCAAGTTGTAATATGAATTTTCAGGTACACAACATTCTGAATGTTTGAACTACTGCATTAGATATGCTTGTTTTTATTATTTAAAATTGAGTTGTTGAAAATCCTTATACGTCATTGACCCAGATATCTAAATAAGGTAGAAGCTCTGAGTCTTGGATGTGGGGATCATGGTAAAGCGTCAAGAAATCATGTGTGACCTCAGGCTCTAGTTTTTGGGCATGACCACAGTAAGATGTGCATGTGCATATACATTCTGCTACATGACCATCTTCTATTGGATAGAATCATATAGACTGATATGTTTGACCAATCACAGCTGATTTATTTCTTCTCTTAGAATCTATAATAGTTTAGGCATACTCCTTGCTCGTTGAGATGAGTTGATGTCATTCTTTATGTATGCTGTCTCCTTATTGTTCAATAATTATTGTTTCATCTTCAACCCAGCATTGTTTGGTGCATTATTACATATATGTGTCTAGGTTTTTTTTAGACAATTTCCATGACAGTAATTTTAAGGAAGATAATGTTAGGACAGGACAAACCTTGATTTGACATCTGTATTGTGTTGCAGGAGACATTTCCATGTGATGGCGAAACCGTAATAGAAGGAAATCTGTCAGGAGTTAGAGGACAAGAGAGTCAGTTCATACATGAATGAAACAGGCTGCTAAATGACAAATGACGATGTATTTAAAAGGACACATTCACAGTTTTCCAAGTGTGTCTTAATATAATTGATACAGAGTGATGTTTGGTAAATCATTTTAATCATATTCATGTCAAAAGAAAATTCAGTAAACCATCTTGGATCCAGTTTGAAGCACAACAGGTAAGGTAATGTCTCTAAACTAGAAGATACTGTGAGGGATAAAAGCAGAGTAGACAAATACCATCCACTGTGTCTTTACTGGAATGGCTCTATTGTCAGCTTCACTGTGTGTGTGTGTGTGTGTGTGGACTCACCTCAGTGGTCAGTTTGGCCCCATGAGAGGCCCCGTGTCTGCGGCCGTCCTGCAGCCCTCTGCGGGAGCCTCTCTCGAAGCCATCCCGGTACCCGTCCCCGCGAAACCTGAGAGAGTAGAGACACAGTTCCAGCTTCACTCTGAACGTTACTCTAAAACTAGCTGTTACTGCTTTACTTCACCTGTTGGCCGCCGGTTAGACACAGGAATAAAAGCTAGTCACCTCCTCGCCTCTATGCGGACACACGCTTGTTTTAACCGGGTCTAAACAGAGTTGAGGCGGTGTTCCTAATAACTAACACGTTATCTAGCAGGTACGCTAACATTCAACAGCTAACATAAGAGCTCTCACCTCTCCTCCGCCATAATAATGCTGTCAAACATGTCGTCTTTCTCACTGCCGTCAGCCATCTCCATTTAATTTACAGGTGTATTTTTATTTTATTTTTTTTTAAACGTCACAAAGTTTTAACACTGCTGTCCGCTACAACTACAACTATAGGATGCTAAATTAACTGCTTACGGTAGTGTTTTTTTGATAATCTAGGATGGCGAGGTAAAGCCTAACCCCTACTTTGCCTCCTATTGGCTTACCGTGAAATTCTAACCAATCCAATCAACGAAGGTAACGAGTGTTAGCCAATGAGAGGCAGAGTATAGTGGGTCATGAATTCGCCGTCCTAGGGAAAATAATTCAGTTTACTGTAGGGTTTCCGTCTATCAGCTGGTTGCGCCTCCTCCTTTGTCGCAGCAGTGCTGCCCCCTAGCAGAATGGAGGTGAACAACCAGCCAACTACAAGTGAGTGGAGCTTCCAGACACTGCTGGAAAATAAACTAAAATAATAATGATAATATAGCACTGTGATTGTTATTATAATTTTTTTTTTTTTTTTTTTAAATAAAGTTGTTCCACAGTGATCCCTCATGGACATATAGTAACACATGTTTAAAAAAAAACCAAAAACACTAAAAAGAAAAAAATGATAAGAAAAGATAGTGGTAACTATTAATTAAAAGCACACCATTTTGCTGTCTTTTACAAAATTAGCAAGACAGGTCACCTCTTTCATATTCGTGGTATTAAATAGGCTAACAGTGCTTGTATTATCCTTTATCATTACCCAATCAGATTCTGCTATTGTCAAATTCAAGATGACTAATGAGGATATATCAGCCTGTACTCTTCACCTTGATCTCAGGGCAAACATACAGAATGTGCTGAAACATACAGTCACCAGCCACAGATAGGAACACCTGTGCAAACTAATTCAATCAAATACAACAGCTTTTTTGAAGCTCACACATTTTCAGGTTTTGTTGACATTGTCAAAAAAGTGATCATTTTTCTTTATGTTTATTATTGAGGTCATACTAAGTGGTGGTGGTGTACTAGGGTTCCTAATATAATGTGCCCTTAATATGATCGTCCACATTCATCAAGAATAATTTTAATATTAGTAATCCATTTGACTATTTAGCATTATATTGTAGTTTCTGTAATAATTTATACACAGCACAAAATATCTTTTTAGAGCACTGCACTCTTTAAATGTATCCAAAAATTACAATCTAACATAGCTCCCCAACTCACCATATATAATGCAATTTGCTGTTTTTCTTATGTATTGATATAGGCAATGGAAAAAAATCTGCGTATCACTGAATGAAATAAAGCACTCATTGTCTGTGTTTAGGCTGTTTCTTTTCTTTTTTTTATATAACATGGGCTTCATGTACCTGAGCTGTAGAGACACTTTAAATTCTTACACATCCAGGCTGATATCTGCTAGTTCTGTACCTGAAATATGACGAGTTAACAGCAGAGGGTGTTGTAGGACAAGTAAACAGATATATCTCCACTGTGGTGTGAATCTGCTGAGCTAAGTTGTCTTTAGATTTCTATCCTTTCAGAGAGTCATCAACAGAGGAGGCTAATAAACAAACATGAGCAGCTTTGACATGTGTATCATTGGTGTTGATGGCCTTCGAAAGCAAAAAGAAATATCAGTTCCAAGTCCAATAGTGTTTCATATTGATGCTACCAGGAAAGAGGAGGTGCCACTGTATGTCACTGAACCCCCCATCTAGTGGTGTTTTCTCTCTGACAGCTGTGAAAACACAGCTGGAGGGTTTGGATATGGGACGATCAGCAACACTGATACACAATGATTTAGTCAACAAACATTTCTCTACACACTTATCTGGAGCACGCAGTTATTTTCAGACTGCAAGAATAAAACAGATTGATTGGATCTATGAACTGATCCAGGCAGAATTTAAATAATATTTCAAATAGTGGCAGAATTACCTAGAAGTTATTATATATAAATTCCATTATTTGCCTAGGACCTTAAAATCAGATCAAACTTTATTATGTAATACATAGCATGAGAGCGTGGTCTAAAATAAAAATAATACTAATACTAATAGCAATGAAGTCTAGATTTGACACATGATAAATATACTTTATGGTCATATTTAGGCATGTACAGGGCTCAGGCTAAGTTTAGGGGAAAATTCTGTTTTTTTTGGTTAAATAGTGACAAGGTCAACAGTGAATTGAAGCAGCAGACAGTATGTGGACTTTATTAAACTTCAGCCCAAACCACAATACTTCCCTAAACTTAATCAAACATCACTTTGTTGTCTAAACCTGTAACCCAAGGCTGGATTAATACTGCCAAGGGTCCCTGGGCATTGCCAAAACTCATGCTACAATATTTATTTTATTCTGATTGGATAAAGCTGCAGTCAGGTGGGAAAACGTTGTAACTCCATATTTTGTATTGGACATATTCGATTACTGACAGCAACGATAATTATCAACATCAAAAGAAAGGGTCAAGCTTTGTGTTGTTTGGAACCCAACAATTAAAAAAAAATGTTTCTCTCCATCATTAAAGACCCCTTTCTATTCAAGGGCCCCTGGACACTTGCCCAGACTACCTGTATGGTCCGGCCATGCTGTAACCACATGCTGGACTGGTCTCTGGTATGAAGGTCCTTCACTGTACACCCACCACCCATCCTGAACACTCTCCTATGATGACAGAGCAACACTCATTGCTGCAATAAGGAGACAGGATCACCCCAGAAGGAGTCACTCTAGTTGATAATGTACTTGTATAGTATTGATTGTCAATACATTTAACTGTAAGCCTATAATATTATACCACATACCAATGTAGTGTAAGTGTATACAGTATGTACTATACTATACTCTCTATACTGTTTTCATAGTTAGACAAGATATCAAAATACTTTTTTACTATTTTTTCCTAACAGGAAGTTGTGCAATTAGAGCCTGTTAGACCTGCTTTATGTATAAAGTGCCTTGAGATGACTTTTGTTGTGATTTGGAGCTATATAAATAAAGATTGATTGATTGATGTAGCATGTGCAGTCTTTCCCTGCCTGTTAAACATTAAACTTTTCATCATTCATCATTTCATCCGCCACGGTTTGTAATGCACACTGTTGTAAATGTCTCCGATACCTAAGCTGATGACATCATCTGGGTCATTTTGTCAGACGTGACAAGAATCTTCCAGAGACACAGAGGACAACATCTGTTAAGTGACTCTTTTATTTGTTCATTTTCTTGCATTGTATTGCATTAAGATGAGCATTCAACCAGTTCAAACCGAACACTTGAAGGAGTAGAAGGGTCCGAGTTCATTAATACTAATAATGCTTTTTTTATGCAGTTTTACTACAGCATTAAAAAATATGATCACAAAGGGAAAGTTTTGAAATGAAGTTAACACACAATTTCCCTCCAGTCATCACTCTAGTGTGTGTTTGCGTGCGTGCGTAATGTGTGTAATGTCTTCTTTTTGCTACTGAGCACGTGTGGACTCAAAAACACTGGCAACACTCCAGAGCAACACAGCTGTGCAAATGGCAGCTGCTCTAACCCCGTTTGTATGCACTTGCTGTTTGGTGCAAAGAAAAGGAAAAGCTACCCTTGAAGTCCATTGTGTTGATTTCCTAAAAAGAGAATAATTCAAATCAGGAGGTTGTTTAATATGATGTGTCAATCAAAAATGAAAAAGGTTCATTTTATTTCAGAGAGTGCCTTCAGGTGTGAGCTGAGTCCATCTTGTTACACTATACCACCCACTGTTTACAGGGACCTAGTGACATTAATGATTTTGTACCCGTTTCTGTTTAAGTACAGCCAGCACACATAATTCAAAGGTCATTTTCTGTTTTAGAAGAGGTCCCCCCAAAACTTCATAACATGTTTGCAAAGACTTTCACTTTTAGAAAAATAGATGTCAGAGATATGCTGGCCAGCCGCCAACAGATATCTGATTACAACCCCTGAAGATCAAGCTGACCTGCACCTGACTCAATGGAAAATGTTTCCAACAGTATAGAAGATGCAGCTTTGGGCAGATGCATGGTCATGTAGGTCAACTTCAATATAAAACACTTAATAATTAGACTTAAAATGTTACAATGAATGAAAAAAATGGGTTACATCTGTAATTGAGCATAAATGAGCAAGGAATTATGGGATAACAATTTCCTAATAAAAAACAGCGCCCTGCTTCCAAGGCAAAAGTATATGGTGAAAGCAACAAAGCATGAAGAAACACTGCATAATCAACCTATCATAAGTAACTATAGGGACATTAGCGGGTCCCTATTAGGTCATTGCATTACATTATCAACTCAGGGTTAAAAAAAACTAGGGAAAAAAATGGGACAATGGAAACAGATTTAGCAAATAAATCATGACATGAAGCTTGTGACTAAAATGTCCTTAAGCTTCCACTGAAGAAACAAATACTGGCAACAGACCAAATCATCAGACATGTTGGACAATGAGGAGACTCCAAAGTTGTATCAAACTAAAACATGAAACAAACAGAAGCTTCATATTTCCATCATGTTTCCTGTATGTTTTTACCATGGTTTTTACATCATTTGAGGTTAGACTGCTTGTCTTTTAAATACGCCATCTTGTGGTGTCCCTGTGTTCTGCAATTTTTAGTGGCACCTGACTGGATATTTAGTCCCCCAATTTTATTTCAATGCACATAACACTAGAGGATGTAAACATGCATTAATTAGTATTTTTCCTTTGCTGACTGTCTGGAAGTTTGGTTGAAACTTCAATTCAATGCCTTTATTATCATTGCACAGCAGGACAACTAAATAGTTTGTAGTGTGCCCCCAGTGGCTGATAACACATAAAACAGCAACAAACAATATACATTTAACACCAAACAATGAGACACATACAAGACACTATGGATAAAAACGTGTGCTACATTTGGATGGAAACCTGACCAATGCTAAGGGTTCCAAAAAGGTCAGTGTTCTCCTATTAACACTCAACATATATACTACAATATGAACTTGAAGTCAAATTCAGAATCTGACACTAGTCATCATGCTGACATGGAAGAGCTACTACAATGTGTGAATATGTGAACTACATGTTGTCCCTGATTAGAGAGGTTTATACATTGTCAAACTCTCTGAGCAAGGAGATCTAAAGGGACTCTAATGTGACTGTTGTAGACAATAACTATGCAATACAACCAAGCACATTCAAATTTGAAACACCTAACCAGGTAATGCAAAATCTCCATGGATACAAAACTGTTCAGGAAGCTCTTCCTTGTTCGGCTGACCACAACGTGCAATGTCTTCCAGCGACTCCGTCTTTGTCTTCTTGATTTAACTTTAGTGTTTGTAATCTTGATGTAATAATTCAGACAAATGGGGAACAGCAGACATAGGGCGTTCATGGTGTTGCACTCAGCTATACACAAAAAACGACAGACATAGTTGGGTGACGAATGAAAAAACAGATTGAGAGAATTTTAAGCTTGCTTACTTTTCACCTCTGCATCCACACTTTCTTTAAAGCTAAAACTGTATGAGAGAAGGTGTTTTGGGCAACCTGGAAATACAATTCATTCATTCAGCTGACTCAGAGTTTTGGATGGGCATGAACCTCAGCTGGATGGATCATTAATACAAAAGATAAATGAGAAAGTATTTGGCTCAGAGGTATAATCTTGTGTACATAAGGTGAGGTTTTCATTATGATCAAATAGCAGAGCTTAAAACTCTAAAGCTGAACATTACACTGTTGGGAAAACAGGTTTTTATCATCTGCAGTTTAAACCAAGTGAGTTTTAGATAAATCCAGAAACTATGGAGCCGTGTTCTGATCTAAACTGCAACTCTGATTCATACTGCTGACTGGATTATTCTCCATAGCAATGGCAAGGCTAGATATTGTAGCATTTACCTCACCTTAAATCTGAGTTACAGAGGTTTACATATGAGCATGATTGTAACATCACAACTTGCTTGGGATCCAGTCATGGTCCAGTGTCCTCCAAGTACACCTGCGCTTAGAATGTTAAGTTTAAGTAAGACATATTGTGTCCAATAGTGAAACATTGGAAACTAACAATATTCATAGATTATACATTTTTTTCAATGGAGACGGAGTAATTTATAGAATAAGATAATTGTTTTATTTTTTTGTGGAAAAAAACATATTAGACATATTTTTTATTCTAAGCAGAGCATTTTTCAAATCTCTCCAAGTATGTCTGGATGGGATCTTTTAGAAATAAGAATTTAGAAAATGAAAAAGTTATTTTGGAACAGCAGATACTCTCAGAAATCCTGGTAAAACCTGATCATGTGCTGTGTCTCAAATCTCATACTTCTTTTACTTACTCTTAATATTTTGAGTGCTTAAGTGTGTTCACACTGAGAAGTATGGAAAGATGCAGCACTATGAGTAACCTAGATGGTTGCACTCAAAACAGTCAAAAAGTTGAGTGTGGAACTATGGACACTTCTCACCCTCGACGGTCACCATTTTGGCTACGTAGCAGAAGGGAAGGGACCACTTTTCAAACAGGAATTGAGGACGTTGTAACTACCGTGAACATCACCGTGTTATACAAATGTAAATGATATTCGCACCACTATACTGTTGTCACATATCAGCCATCAGTAGCTTTCTTGGGTTAATTTAGCAGTCCGCAATGATTTGGCACAGTTAACACTAACATGAATGCTAACGCTAGCTTGCTAATGCCAGCTTGCTAACGCCATCTTGCTAACTAGCTAATCATCATTTCTGGTAAGTGCGCAAAGGCCATTTTGATTTGAGACACTAACCTGTCTATAGTTGCTGTTTGCGTCAGGTATGTTCATCAGGTAGAGCCAGCCTATGCTTTATTTGCTTTATTTATTTAGCACTTGTGTTGAGTTTATAGCGTCCATATACTTTTATGTGGGTTATATTCCCATTACTGACCCATTCATTTGGAAACATCAGCTAAATAGCTACAGGCAATCCAGCATCACCCAACAGGGCATGAAGGTAACATAACAAACCCCTGTAATATAATATTGTAACATATGCACAAGAAATGTGGCAGTTGAACTCCATTATGTGCTTTGTGTCAGATTTTGTGTCTTATGCATTTTACAAACATTTTCTATAATGTAGGTCAAGCATGTTACGTAAATGGTCAAATGGCTACTCAAGTTGAACTATAGTTACCTTCAAGTTGAACTATAGTTACCTCTGCCTAGAGGTCACTGAGGTCACAGGTTATCAAAGAGGTTATAGACGAAGCACAACTTCAAAAGACCCCACTCTTCCTATGTCATCATACGGGGGTGTGTGTGTGCGTGTGTGTGTGTGTTATGCTAAACATAGGAAAATGCACAATGACATATCATACAGCACCTCCACCTTCCACCTTCCACCCCTTCCCATCCTCCAGGTGAAGGGCATGACCGTGATAGGCTGAGCAAACACAAAACAGAATGATCCTATTTGCTGTGTTTGTTCAGATGAAATAGATTACATAAATGTCTTCAGAGTCTCTGCCCGTAAACACGCTCACTCATCTCCGTGACATAAACATTACAGGGGGGGACATAATAAACACCTTTTGATACTTCGCCCACGTTGTGGCAGGACATGCACCAGAACGCATGCCCACACATTGTGCCAGACTTGCTGCTGGACACGTGTGCAATATGTGAGCAGCTGTGTTTGTAAATTAGGAAAGTGTTGCAAAGTGCATCCAACTGTCAAACGTGAGAGTGTTTACTCATCATGTGTCATTGAAGGTGAACAATGATGGCATGTTTTCAACCTAGTATGCAGCGCACACGTTTTCCCATTGGTGCAGGTCCAAGACGATTGCCACGCCGGTCGAGACAAGTCTGAGGCAAGTCGCTTTAGTCTTAATAAGTCAAGCTGCATGACTTTTTAGGTCTTTTAGAAATTAGAGATGCAGCTTGGAAGAAAGCCACCAGTCTTATAGACCAGTCAGAAAATCTCAATGTGTTTTTCTTTTGCAAACAATAGAGGCGATGCAGCGAGAGTGTTTGAGAGATTCTTAAGTCCTTGAAAAATGATTTACCTGCCTGTCTTCCCTCTAAAGCAGGGGTGTCAAACATACAGCCCACCGGCCAGAATCAGCCAGTCAAGTGGTGTAATTCGGCCCACCGAATAACTTTGCAAAGTATGATGCCAGGTTTCAGCTGCCAGTTAAACTGTAAGTAGTCATGTTAAATACTGCTTCAAAGGTTTTCCACCCTGACCAGAATACAATCGTATGAAAAAACAATGAATACATATCATGGTCATATTTTTAAAAAATCATATATTGAACATTAAACAGAAGCTTTTGTGCAAAATAATCTGTAAAAGATTGAGACATAATATTGTTAAAATCACACTCATTTTTTTAAAGATATCTCAGGCTGCTCATCTGTTTTGTAAATAGATTAGATGGTTTATTATAGTAATGTTATAATATATAATATATATATATATATATATATATACATTAGCCTGTATGTGACCCTTGAACTAAAATGAGTTTAACACCCCTGCTCTTAAGTTTATTATTACTTTTTTTCTGATACTTGTATGTGAAAGTGAGGTTTATAGTAAACTGGTCAGTTTAAGCTAAAGGAAATTTAAATTTGAAGGTAAAATAGATTGCTTGTCTTCTTCTATGTGTTATACAAGCAGGACCTCGTTCATTCCCAGTGTCTTATACCATCTGATGTCAAAACAGTTCATGCAGATCCAGTAAACAAGCAGCTGTGTGAGTGAGTGAGATAAATACTGTATACTCAAGATTTAGTGCCACAGCTGGTCTACCAATGATATCTAAAGCATTCAGTACTAATAATTGATAATATTACACCATCTTTCTGGTAAAACTGTCCTTTTTAGCACCACATGAACAGTCCACTAAATGGTTGTATGACTAATAACTACCAACTTAACCCTTCTATTGTCCTCGGGCCAGTTTTGACCTGGAAGGACAACAGGTGTTAACTCAAATATTGAACTATAATTTAATTTAAATGAGGCCTATTGACCATCATTTCCAAAAATATGTGTAGAACCTGTGTTAATAAGTTGGAATGAAGTTGGCTAAAAAGGTCTAACACAGAATTGGGTGATCATTTATACCTTTAAGTGGTTTGTATTAGTTCCAAATGATTGTGTGACCCATGTTCTGTACTTCATAATAATAAAAAATGATAAGAATCTATTGATAAAGTATATTTCAAAAACAACTTACAAACGCCTTTAAAAAAAAATAAAAATAAAATCTAAAACACAAGAGAAAAAACACAATAAAATAATTAAAACAATCACAACAAATTTCATTCATACTTATGAGTAAGTTTGACCTGCTGAAGAAGCAAAAGCTCTGGAAAAACCTAGTAAGTGCCTTGAGTTTAGATGATTTTCTCACAGATGAGGCACGGGTAAGTTTCAGTGTCAGTTTTAATGGTACGTCAACGCAGAGAAATCTGTGTCCTGTCAATCACAACAGTTGCCTTGGTAACAGAGATACTGTATATCCTCCCTGTGTTCAACATGTTTCAGTCTTGCTCACTAGATGGCAGTACATCATTTAAATTGACGCTGAGCAGCAGAACCATCAGTCACCTGTTAGATATGACCCATCCAAACATTCAGCAGTCCTGTCATTTCAGGAGGAGAATTCTTTTATTTTGAAATCTGACTCTGTAGGATAACACACAAAAATTGAGAACGCATTTCCATCCACCTTCACTTCTACACCCACATCAACGCATAACCCACTCCCATTACCTCCACTACCTCCAACCACATCTCCATCTCATCCACATCCAGCACTACTCCTCCCTGTATCAACACTATCTGGGAATTTTATTCATACTTTTTTCTTCATTTTAATTATAAATCATCTTTTTTCTTTAATTGTTAAACATCAGCACTGTAAAAACAATGTAAATAAAAATCCTTTAAATGTGCTGACCTGGCAAATAGAATTTATTTGTGTATTTGCATGCATTACATCACACCAGTAATTTATTTATTTCAAAATGAGTAACACTCAGTAAATATGTAAGAAAATGACGGTGTGAGACAGTTAAGAGGAAGAAACCTCACTCACTGTTATATGTATCATATACTGTATCCCTCTCATGTACACTACAGTATACAGATATCTGGAAGTCATTCTGAACCATTTAGGTTGTACCATGTCCCAACCACCCAGGTATCAAACTCCCAAAGTATTGTCTGAAATTCCATCTGAAAAAAAAAATAAAATTTGCATCATAAATTTATAATGGAACTTTTCCTAATATGACCCACCGTATACAAAAATGGAAATAAAATGCATAATTCTTTTTATTTTTTGTGCAGCTTTTTTTGTATATGCAAACGTACTAAATTGACCTGTGTCTTCATATTCTATATAATGTTTTCCTGGACCATAAATAGTGATTGTGTCTTTTTCTCCCATAAATAAATCTAAAACACTATTTGCTCTCTGACAGCTTCATTAAGGATTAATCAAACATTTATTACTGACTGATGGGGAATTTATGGATGTGAATTAGTATATGGAGACAGAATATGAACAGTATGTAAGGGTTAAATCTTTTTATTCTTAGACAACAACAAAAAAGGCAAAAATATTTGAACTAAAAAGGAGGTTATTCAGACTTTTGTCAAGTTTTAAGGAAACATTTTTCTTAAAATTAAAGGCATACTTTTTCACGTGTTTAAGAACAAAAAACAAACATTAAAAAATGATGAAAATCTGTGATTTAATAAT
Organism: Scomber scombrus; assembly: GCF_963691925.1. Taxonomy (NCBI): domain Eukaryota; kingdom Metazoa; phylum Chordata; class Actinopteri; order Scombriformes; family Scombridae; genus Scomber; species Scomber scombrus. The sequence goes on along the minus strand of NC_084970.1, from coordinate 3,362,827 downwards.
TCATGTAGTAATATGATATACAGTGTCCCTATTGCAGCATTTTTAATGTCTTACAATATCAAGAGGAGGGTTTAATATTAGTTTTTTTACACTGATCAACAGAAAAATAATAATTTTAAAATCTCAATCAGAAAAGTAATATTCCCCTCTGAAATGTACTGGATCAAAGCAAAGAGGCACAACATGGAAATACTCAAGTAAAGGACAAGTACTTCAGTATTGTACTTAAGTACAGTACTTGAGTAAATGTACTTTGTTACATTTCGACCTCTGTCGGGATCCGTGCGGAATCAAATGACGTGAACGTTTCAGTCTCATAGCCTCCCTCCTGCTCCTAATGGTTGTGAATAAATGGAGCTGCAGGGTCTCACCGCTGAGGGCTACTGGGAGGTCTCTTCAGATTCCTGTCTGACAGCGAGGGTCCTCCACTCTCTCTGGAGAGCCCCTTCACCTACAACCAGCAGAGAGCACGGCCTGAGCCTCGACTACACACACACACACACACACACACACACTCAATTATTCCAGACAAATTATGGACACTGGGGGGATGCTTCGGCCTCCATGTGGTCTGGAGGGGGAACATTTAACTCATTGTTGCCCCCTAATCCTCACCTCCACCCTTCCTGTGACCCCCGCTGTCAACCCCACCACTCCACCACCACCCCACTAGAAATATGAGGCTAAAGTTTTTTGGTTATTTTGGGTAGCACATTTTGTTCCTCTCTTCCTCAATGAAACTGTAGATTTCAATTTTTTAGCATTTTTAAATCCACAATTCATTTCTTTTAGGCACAAATTTGGCAGCAGCACCAAAAACACGTTTCATTTTTTTTTAGATTTGATACATTTCATATCCGATTTATGTTGAAATTTCTATCTGACTTTGCATCATGCTTTTCAAATTTTAGGGTTAGGGTTCCTTTTTTCTCGCAATTTCTCCCTCTCTTTATTTGATGTTCTGTGTTGTTTGACCATGAATTTAAATGAAGAGAGAGGAAGAGGCAAAAAAAAAAAAAAAATCACTGATTGGCAGTAGGAAGGTAGAGGTCAGAGGCCAGACTCGGGTGAGTCGAGATGGGCGGTAATGAGAGACTGACCCTCATTAGATCTAACTCCTGATGAAATGACAATGAAAGCTGATGAGAACAGTCAGGTGTAACGAGCAGCACAACAACAACGGTCAACACACTGAAACAACAGGCGGGAAGGAGACAAAGACTACACTCAGCTGCCATGCTCACATTTTAATCCATCAGAACTGGCTTTAGATTGTCCTGAGTGCTCATGTCACACATTAGATTTAGAGAGTAGAGAAGCCTGCTGGTGTTTGTCTTCAGGGACAAAAGTAAAGAATATAACCAAGAAGCTGAGAAGTTGAACCCTTACACACTGTTCATATTCTGACCTGGCTTTTGTATAATTAGTGCCTGTTTTCTTTTGGTTTGACACTATTGATTTATGGTGTAAAAATACATTGACAATCACGCTATATTATGATGATATATATCTAAAGCAAGAACATAACAGCCAATAATTATTTCTGTTCATTTATTGTAAATGAAGGATTTGAATGGTAGGTTTCATGATAAACTTTAACATGAATCAGTAAAGTCTACAAATGACACAAAGACCACAGCATGATGTAATATTAGGTCGATAAGCTCATCATTTAAAACAACAATCTCATCAGCAAATAGCTAAAACCATAAACCCAGAGCCAATGAAAAAACATACAGTGCATGAATACTCCATATACATTGACATATAGAGTAAAGAAAATCAAATATACAATCCAACATTCAATTTATACTTAGGTGAATATTGGACAATGATAGGCTTCCAAACAAGTGCCTCTGTCACAAATCATGTTTATAGGTACCTCCCTTAAACTAAGATTTAAGGTGAGCTCAGAAAAACGTTCCTTCTTCAGCTGATGAATATGAAAACAAAGTCTACATCCATCGTTCTGCAGTGTGAAGCTCAAACATCCACCTGAAGTAATCAAGCAACAAATTAATGCAATTAACCAAAAAGTACATTTGATCCAGACTCTTTAATAAGGCTACCATTATAGACCAACTCACCACATGTGTCTCTACAGCTTCTACATGTGCTGGCTATACTTTAAAAATGGGTTTAAAATTTAACATTGACAGTCAAAACTTTGGGATTCTCTATTTATCTTTATATGACAACATTAATATTCCCCCTGTATGATTTCTTTGTGGCTGCCTACAATTGACCCTGAGTACTCAAGCTTTGGATCACCCATAAATTCAGTTTCTATGCTACACTTAACTATCTGGGTGTGGGTTTGGACCATGAACTAGAGGACTGTTACCCAGTGACAACAGCAGGATTACTACTTTGACAAAAGCAGGGGAGGCTATCGGGGCGGTGAAGAAAGAAGGCCATGGGAAAATAAGGGGAGGCAGAACAAAGTAGATACGTTTTAGGAGGTAAACGAGACAGTTTTAGGGGGGCAGTTTAGAGGGTGTTTGAGGGGTGATGATTAAAGCTTAGAGAAGGAACAGAACAGTTAATAAGAAAGAGTCTGGGTCACCATGTCGCACAAGGGTAGGAGTCACCGGTGTGTTCAAGGAGGATGAAAAAGCAGTTGAAGGAGGGACCCTCGCGGGAAAAAAGCAATTTGTCTTCCTGAGATTGAGCTGTCATCACAATATTAGGAAAAGTGGTGGGATGTGATGACAGAGGCAGGTGTTGTAGTATGGAAAAAGAGGAAGAGGAGTGGCACCGGTCATGAGCCATGGGGAACGCCAGCACCTACGCATACTCATCAACCCTTCCAGCTTTCCTGGGAGTTTTCTTGTATATCTGATTTTTAAGTGTTGTCCTGGGTCAAATTTAAGTAAGGAAGTACTTAAAAATAATGAGATGGTGAGATATCATTTTTGCATCATTTTTTGGCCTCCTAGGCAGCACAACAAACTCTAAAGGTATGGTGTGTAGAATTTAGTGGAATCTTGCGATATGTTTTAATCAATGAAAAAAATCCCATGAAAATAGGAATCATGTTTTGTTACCTTAGAATGAGCCCTTTATATCTACACAGGGAGCAGGTCCTCTTTCACAGAGCCTGCCATGTTGCACCTCCATGTTTCTACAGTAGCCCAGAATGGACAAACCAAACACTGGCTCTCATGGCTATGGTAGGTTCTACACACGTAAGCTACGTTCAGACCAAACGCGATGAACGTGACAAAATCGCGTGACAAATGAGAATCTGTCGCGCTCAAGTTTCGACGCGTGACCATAATGTAAAATTCACGTAATCGCGCCATCACGCGTGTAGCGAGCAATCTGCAACCCCACCACTAGTTGGTACTAAATCCTACACACTGGTCCTTTAAACACCTCATAGACATATATAGAGACATATATAATTTATAAGATACCTTATAAAGTTTATATGTTATAAGAGTTGGATAACAGTCAAGCAACATTAGCATTTATCCTGATTCTTTCCATTTACCCTCCCTATATCTCTGTGTTGGTTTCCACCAACTACTGAGAAAAATGTTTAGCTTTTTAGCTCTTATGTGTTCACAGCTAGTTGCTAACTGTGTCTGCATGCATTTTGGTGCTGTGTAGTTAGTGTACGGTGGGTTTATTGTTACTTTTTATCTGAAAACAGCCACTTGTCCTAAGCTGATGAGAACTGTGAGACTGAACCATGAAAAAGTAAAACACTTCATAGAGCATCATAGAGCAACCACCTCCACATAGTTATTCGACCCTTTTTTAAAATATAAAAATATTGATTGATGTATTGATGATTGTGCAGCTTTAACATCACCATTTTTAGAGAATGAATCACCTGCTACACTGAGGGGTAACTGTGGAAATAAAATATTTTTAAAAAATGAACTAAGCAGCTCCTTCTACACTTAAAACTACATCGCAAGCATACTTAATTAAATGCAATTCTTTGTGAGCACTCATCAGTTTCTATTAATGCTGTCAGATAGGTTTTATTTATCATAACCATGGACTGTAGAGGTGACAGGGAGCAGAGCTGTCACTGGTTCATGGGACATTCTTAGGAAGTGTTTTAAATTTAGAAGTTGCTGTGAGGAAGAAAAAAACAACTCACATGTCAGACTGTACTTCACCTAGTGAGGTCAGCGGCTCGGTGACGGCCTCTCAGATCCTCAGATCTCTGTTACAAGCAAACATCACACAGTGGCGTCAGCTGATCCTCCACTTCAGGTTCAGTACATACTATTAATCTCCTGGAAGGACGACTCAAGTGGCAAACATCAACACTGTCCATGTTTTTCTTTTAGCTTTTCTAACAAATGATTTTTTCCCCCTAACGTTTTCAAGAAATACATTGTAGATAAACCTGAAAGCTACAAGTACATGTTCAGTTTAACTTGTGGAAAATCCAGCATGTTGGCTTTCAAATAAAAATTTCATTAAAATACATTGTTTGATAAAAAATCATATATATATTTGGTGCTGGTGCACAGGTATTTAAATAAATACATTTCATGCATAAAGAGAAATAAAAACACTTATAATTCATGCATGAAAGGGTTAAATTGAGGTTTGATGTGTTTCTTTGCAGTGATGGCACTCTCTACATTAGCACAACAAGATAGAGCAGCAGTGTGAACAGAAACGCTGGACTTACCCTTTAACCCTCACTTACTGTTCATGATCTGACTCATTATTAGTATTTACACCAATTCACATTCATAAATGCCCCATCAGTCATTAATACATGTTTAATAATCCTTCCGTTTGATTAAAAGACATACACATTCACTATTTTATGGTCCAGGAGAACATTTTATAGAATATGATGAATACAACAACATGTTTGAATGCTTTATATTTAATTTTTAATAAACACAGGTTAAACTTGTACATTTGCATATATAAAAAGCATATCAGCTGCACAAAATAAAAACAAATGATGCACAATTTTTCCATTTTTGTATATTATGGGTCACATTAGAAAATGTCTTGCTAAAGTAAATGTGTATAGAGTGTTTCTACAGCTCGCAAATGTAAAACTTTAATTAAACTTTGACCCTGAACAGTATGTGAGGGTTAAGAGAACAATGTGTCCTCCCAAATGTTCAATTGCAGCTTAAATGTTAACGTGTGGCAGTAGGATGACGAAGAATGGTTTTATCCTCTTTTAATAAAGGATATATATATATATATATATATATATATATATATATATTCAATAGGGTTAGAATCAATAGCTTACTTACATAAAAAGTGATGAGAATTCTAAATTTAAATCAACCTTAAAAGTTTTGTGAAATTTAAGTCCATGTAGCTACATTCGGAACATCAAAACAGCGAAACAAACCAGTGAATGAAAATCAGTTGGACGTCACTGACTGATTTACAGCAGCTCCTCCTCTGACCCTGCTTCCTGCCGCCAACAGCTTACTTACCTGTGAGTGACAGCGCTGCATGCTTGGCTGATACAGTCTTAAGGTGTGCTTGATGGATGAGCCGACGTCCAAAAGATCTGTTTGCCTTGTTGCTTTCAAAGGCCTACCGTGACCCGCCGCCATGGATCAAGATGTGAACCTCACTCCGGCCACACCGGAACATCAACAGGTTGTGACCCCTGACAACAAGATCCAACATCATGTGGAGACTGCACATCAATAAACACTTTGAAACCGCACTGCCGGCCTCGACAGCCATCCATGGCCCCAACAAAGCCTCGCTGTGACACAAAGACAACACAATTGGAAAACAGGAATGCGTGAGTTGAGAAAAGGAAGGGCATGGTGGGAGCGAGGGGGTGATGTTGAGGCAGGAGGAAGGGGGGGGGGGGAGAGTTTAAGAAACAAATCATTTGATGCAGAAGCTGAGCAGCAGCCACTTGACTGCTCGGAGGACTATATGGACTGTGACTTTCAGGGCCTGTTTGCTCTAAAGTGATGCAGGTTTTGAAAAGGCCCTCTGAAGTGACAGCTTTTTCTCTCTTTCTGTCCCTGTGTGGTGCAGGGACCTGGCTGGGGCCCCGAGACACTTATATCACTGGGCCGTGACAGCTACACACATACACCAGCACACAAACACACACAGAGTTGTGGCTCCAAGCCTTTTGTTGCCGGGTCCTGGTCCACTGATCTTCCTCGTTGCTGAAGGACAATAAGAGGGCAGCCAGTCAAACAGGCAGTCAGTCAGTCAGTCAGCTACTGTCTGCTTCCCAATAACATAGCAGGCAGTCGCACGGGCAGAACTAATCTGGGAATGTCTCTCCTCCAACTGTTTTCCAAAAAACTCTGTGATGAGGAATAAAACAAAAGCTAAACATTGACCCACTGCTAAAATCCTCTTCATATAATGGCGGTATGATTACTGGGACTTCATTGAACCGTTAATTTGCCCCACAACCACTGGATACAACAGACCCACATCCATCCTTTTGATTCAGTAACAAACAACTCTACATTTGTGATGAAAACTGATTAAAAACATCACCTTTAGATTTTAAAAGTACAATGACAGAAACTGTATTTATACCATTTACTTAAGTTAAAGCAACGCAAGAACGCAACATTTTCTATTTCTATTATCATTGTTATTATTTTAAACCAAATATATGCATCATATTTTTTAAAGCTTTCTTTGTTTTGTAAGTAAATTATTAATCAACAATGTAATTAAGTAATACCTAATGAAGTAATATGTAACTGTTAATAGTAGCTGTTGCATAAACGTAGTGAGGTAAAGAGATGTATTAGTATTTGTACAGTAGTTTTTAAAACACACAATTTAATATGCTTTAATACAATAACATGATTCAAATAATGATAGAGGAATACAATAACACTGTGGTACTTGAATTGAAGTTGGAAAACATTATTGAATAATGTCCAGTGAAGAAAATTATTCAGTCAAATGTGTAAATATTTCATTTGGATTTAAAAAGTGACAAAAGTTGGGACATATTCAATGCAGCATTAATTCATTGATATTTTGGCCACTTGAGGGCAGCAGAACATGCCGTAAACGCAACACTGACATATTATCGTCTTATAAAGTAGTAGACATTGAGCAATATTCACTTTCATTGGAGTCGTGCGTCAATGTAAGTTGAATATTCATTCTCCTGTTAGCTCTGCTTTGGTCTCAACCACTTCTTGAGAAAAAAATATATGTGAAATTCTTGACTGTGTTCACCAGTTAGTAGCTAACTGTGTCTGATTGGTGCTGGACAGTGTAGCTTTTCCCCTGAAAACAGCTACCTGTTACAGCTAACTGCTAAAAAGCTCCATAAACATAAAGGAAACAGCAAAGTTGGGGATCATTCTTCCTGAGTTTATCATCTTAAGAGCCCTCTTTCACATTATACAGTCATTTGATTCTTTGTCAACACAGACGTATTTAATAACACAGTGTTAAAATGAAGTTGGTTTCATGTGTGCAGCAGAGTATCAGAACATTCTAATAGCTGACTGCTTCATATAGAGGTCTACTGGGTTTATATCCTCATGAGATATTACCTCAAAATATCATTGATTGTCAGAATTTAGGTCAATGTACTTACTGTCTTACATTCATTCTTATGTATTATTAGTGCTATTAAAGGAACAGTCTTAACAAAAATGTGTTATATGCATAAATATGTTTGATATAACTTAAAGATATTGAAATATAAGAAATCATTAATGACCACTTCAACAACTTTAATAAATAACCAGACTTCATCAGCTGATGTTCAACAAAGCCTGAGGAGTAATCAGAGTGAAACCAGTGAGCAGCTTCAAGAATAACTCGCTGTCCTTTTCCTCCCCTCTCTCTCTCCCTCCCTCTCTCTCCCTCTCCATCAATCTGAGGGCTCCTATTTGGGATGTCCCTCTTCATTTGATGTGGCAGCAATTAGCAGGGGGACTTTTGTCCCTTTGGGCAGACGGGCGGTCCACTCCACTGATCCCCGTCCATACAGGCTGAATGGAGAAAACTGAAGATAGCACGGCATGGGGATCAAACAGACCTGCCTTGCCACCGTTATGGCCCCTCAGCTCTCTCTTCTTTATTGGAGAAGAAGGAAGAGGGGGAGAAGAAGGGAAAGAGGGAGGAAAAAAAAGAAGTGAGGTGTTAGTTTTCCCATGAGAATGCACACTGGGGGGCACAGCTTCTTCGGGAGTTGGTTTTATAAGACATAAATGCTGTGTTTTTCTCTGTAATGTTTGACAGCATCTATAAAAGGAATCATTTTGACTTTATGACCCACGTACCCTAAATATCTGTTAGTAGCACTGAATCATCATACTGCGGAACCTGATTATCATCCTGTTTTTAGACTGAGACATACATAAAAACGCAATGTAGTTTCTCACTAGTTCATCACAGTGTGAAAAGAAAAAAAAACACCATCCAACAGCTGCCAGGAGTAGCCTAATGTCCCATTTTCATACCCAGTAGACACAATTAAGGTTAGAGGAAGCTTGCGTTTCACTTTTTGGGATATTCAGGCATCTTGTATCTAGATAACATCCAGATTAGAATTTAAACACTTTCATTTACACTTATACACATATTTGCAACTTGGTCAGATCTCAAATCTGTTCGCCATCTGTCTCGGTTTCCCGGCTACATGCAAATAAGAATCTGTACTACTGCAGTTCAAAGGGTTTGGTAACTGACAAAAGAATGCATATTGATAGATACATTCACACCTTTTTGACATTTGGCAAGAATATATCCCAAACCACCTCTAGAGGTGGTCATAAATCTCTCTTAAATGCCCTTGGATGAATGTAAAGTATGTTTTTGGAGATTGGAAAACTATCTAATCCTCCAGTGTACTATAGCCTTTGTCATTGTTGGCTTGGGGAGGGATTTCTTACCACAGTATGCACGGGAATTGCATCCATATGGGAAGATTCCACTCCTCACGATTTAAGGTCCAGTGCCAACATCCAGTGCAAATGCAAGAAGTAGTGTTCCTGTTATGTTGAAGGGGAGGAAAGTAAGAAAAGTAATAAGTAAGTAAGTGTCAAAGGTTGTCTGGTGTCTACAGTTTCCTTTTGATTGACTGTAGCAATGTTACAATATACAGTATATTGTTGAAAGTGAGGATTTTAAAAACATTGGAATTGGACATGAAATGTTCTTGTTGGGTGTCATTTTGGATTTATTTTCACCTGTTGCTGAGGAACACCTATAGCGTAACATCCCTCCAAATCACTGCAACAGTTCCAAACCGACCAAAAGGAGCCACAAGTTCAGCAAAAAGGGCATGATCCCTCAAGATGATCCCTTAATACAAGAGAACACTTAGCTAAGCACCTCAGGTAGAACTCTACAGTGGTTGGTTGCACCTCTATGAACTATTCCATTGTTGGATGCTTTGCAATCCTGTCCTACCAGACATGCTACTCATACGTATCGCCTCCTCCATCATCACCATGGTCCTCAGATTCAACTGAGAAGTTCCACTTTTGACTCTGGCTTAACTCCACCACCATCAGTGTCCAGACTCCAGCGACAACATCTCCATGGACCTACATTTAATGAAAATTCTACACGTTGATGGAGTTTATTGCTTTGTTACAATCCAAATAAACAGTCTAACTGACCTATCAGATGTGTATGTGATATATATCCGGATATGTACAGATGTTACGTGTGGTTAAAAAGTATATTATTTCTTAAATTTAGTAAAGTATCACGTCTCAGTATAAGAAATGGAAAGAAGACCATCCTGTCTTCTAATTTTCCTCTCTACATTTCTTGCTGTTTTATTCAATACATCATCTCAACAGCAGAGTGAGTGGGTGAGTTATGGGGGATATATTTTACAGGTTCAACTCAATGTGATTCAATTCATATCATTTTCATCATATAAGACTCAAAGTACAAAACTTGAACAACTTAAACCAACTTTAGCACTTCTAAAAAAGGATGATAAAATTAAAAGGAGCATTGATTCCAGTGTGGACGCTCCTCTCTGTTGTTTTTTCTCATGACATGCTTTAAGCCAGACTTCAGGTTCTGTTCCTTGTCCAGTAGCTACAGAGGGTTAGAGGATACGAACATGAAATCATGTGAAGTATAAATCAATTCAAAAACATCAACCTTGCAGTTCATTTTTTTCTCGGCAAAGTTCACGATGTTCAATTTTTGTTGAAAATGTACCAGAGAGGAGATGAGTCACATCCGAGTGAAGAAATAATATGAACACCTAAACGCTGTAATCCAAAACATCACAAACCATGACTTTGAAGATTAGTAAAGATCAATCTGAATACTTCATCTTTCGCATTTTTTTTTTCCATTTCAAACATTTTATGAAGCATTTCTATCACTTTCATAAGCTTATTGATGGATCATCTGTTGTTTTAGGGTTAGGATTTAGGATGTATGGACTGTCAGCTCTTATTATTACTTTACTACATCAACTCCATCAACCACCCCAAACTCCTGATTCTCATACAAAGTCACATATAGGTTATTTACATCTGTATGATGCTGTACCCTTATGTGTTCGGGGGAAACTCTACAGCTGTTTGCATTAAATGGTCAGTTTGACATACATGGCTCTGACTGAAATATCATTTTCAATCTCCAATCTGATTGGACAGTTTCGAAATGTATAATTTTCTGTTAGAGGTCAGGTCAACAGTGCTTTGACAGTGGAGGCACAAATATCACTACAGTACGGCTTAGTTAATACACCACTGCTGCTGAGAGTCCCAATATTGATAGGTTGTAAACCATTAAAGTTTACTGTGATTAAAAAAAATTAAAAAATTAAAAATCTAAAGTTTAACAGTCTGTTAGGTCATATAAGTTGTTGAAGTTGGAAACAATGACTATAACAATGACTATAGTAAAAACCAAAATTATCAACATATAAGAAAACCATCTATGTGGACATGTGCTGCATCATGTATTTCTGCATATTAACACACAAACCCATTGATGTGATGCAATGTGACTGATGACTCAACAAAAGCATGTGAAACACATTATTCATGCCTTTCAAACCTCCTCCAGATGCCCGCCCTTTCTTCTTCTATGGTTTTAATGGAAGGTTTCTGGTCCTGGAGCAAATGTCAATCAGCCTCTCTGTGAAAACGGAGAAGAACAATTCTTCAAATGGCTGGAGGGAAATGGCAAGTCAGTGAAAACCACTGCTGTCTCATCAATAAAGAGTTTGGAGCATTGTTGTTTTACAGTTGGCAGGGGGTCGAGGACAGCCCTGAGGGGGGGGGGGGGACGGTGTGTGTGTGTGTGTGTGCCAGGATGTCAGCGGGGGACCTCTCCATCAAACCTTAAGTCAGTAATTTGCCACCTCATTACTAACATTCAGCCCACAGGGAGTGTGAGAGAGACCCTAGGTGGTTAAGAAAGAGAGAGAGAGAGAGCAGGCTGCAGAGGTTAAGATGTTAATTCCTTCACAAAGTCGTGAAAATAGACGTGCTGATGGAGGGTTAGACTGATTCAAGGTGACATAACATACCCTCTGCCTGCTACTGTACACTGGAATGCAGCTGCTCATCAGTGTCATTTTTGGGCTGGTTTTAACTCTGAATCAGCTGCTAAATGTCTGAAGTTTTCATATATACTCCAAAATCAAAAATATGCCAAAAATCCTCAACTTATCAACATATGTTCAGTGACGACATTTTAAGCATTAAATGCCAGTGTTTGTAAAAGCTTTGCTTTAGTCTGCATGTAGCATGGGAACTACTTTACGATTAGGGTTAGGCAAATAAACTGTAGTGAAGGAATGGTTAAGGTTAGGCAACTGAAACAAAGGTCTCTTCAAAGGTAGAACTGTGACAGGAAGCAAAATTCATGATCCCCGTATGAAATCTGGACCAACCTGACCTCCACATCCTTGCTTTCAGCCTCTCTACTAGGTCTGGGTATCAGCATGGGATACCTTTAAGGTAATAAATCGATACCAAGTAGTATCGAAATGTCTCCTGTCAAATGATACATACAATCGATCCTTTTGACACCCAGAGCTAGAAAATATGACTATTTGTATGGACTTGCTTACAGCCAATAACCACAAACGTTCTTCAATGAATAAATAATAATAATTTGAAGACTTTCACAATGCATTTGTGTAAAAATGTAATCATTTAGATGTGGAGGAGTGGTGGCATTTAATGCAATTTACTGCTTCCATTCACATGATGGGTATTGAATGATCAGTATCACTTTAAGGGTACTTGGATTGGTACTTGTATTGTACATTAAACAATACCCAGCCCTACACTCGACACAAAAAAAAAGCACAAATCTTCATGCACTGGCACTAATTTGAACATAATTGAACATCCTGGTCATGGTTAAAAGACACTAACATTAAGTGCTACGAGGCAGGATGGTTATAATGGTCTCTGTTGTCAAAATCAGATTTTGTATACCCAACCAAGACACTTGTGATGATATAACAATGTCTAAGTCATTTCACCTTTTTCTCTCTTTTTACTCACGAAACGTATTGGTTTCTGATTGCTGCCAAAATGCAGGTGACCTAAACACAACGCTGTGCCTGAATGCATCCTGTAATACTCCTAATTTGGTTTATGTCTCAGCACATGCAGAGAATGATGAGTTACAGTTCAGTAAGTTACAGTGACACTGGATAAAGAGTGACAACTTTGCGCTGATTTTATTCACCAGCATCTTTTGTGGTGACATCACTGTCATAAAGTCAGATAAGACAAGAAGCACAAGCAGTACCAACCAGGTTTCAAACAAATCCAATGTTAGACAAACTTATTTGGAAGAGAAAATAAAGTCGAACTGTAAAATGATGACACCCATTGTTGGTTGTAAAACATGCATCACAGTCTGTAGACTTGCCATAATTACTGTATTGTGATCACACAGTTTCTCACCTTTCTCTTACTCACTTTCAGTGAGTATCTCAAAAATAAAGCGATTTAGATAATCTGACTAAATCTGTTCAATCTCAGCTTTTAGGGGGCAACAGCCTATATTTTGGGGGTCCAGTGCAGCAAGTGGATATCCTGATAAAAGATATCTGGGTCAAAACAAGAGTTAGGCTAATCTCTATAAACCGATATATGCAATTAAATGCAGACAAATGTTCAAAATAAGATAAAAATCTAATGATCATTGATAGATTATGGGATAGCCAATGCATTCCACCTCTTTCGGATTTATTACCTGCATGCAACCAAAGCTCGCTCAAACCTGATAGGTCAGTGCTACTCAAACTAAGGACTGACTACAAACAGACTACAGATTGACTACAAACATAAACCAGAATGCTCAGTGTCTCCAAATCTCAACAATTACTTTGGTCACTTATTGTTACCGAAACTGATGTCCAGAACTATAAATGTAAACTTTTTTTCTGTTATTTAATTTAATTGTGATGATGATGTATTAATAGTGCTGTCCAATGACACTCCTATAGTGCTGCTGTAGTGAGTCAGAAAATCATTGAAGTTTGATTTGATCCTCTAAATGAATTAATCTCTTCAGCTTTCTTGCATAGTATATTGTGTCAGAGGGAGATGTGAACCTTTTCACTCACTGACTCCCTCTTTCATTTACTCACGTTATCCCACAGTCTATGTGTGTGTATGTTTGTGTGTGTGTGTGTGTGTGTGTGAGAGAGAGAGAGAGAGAGAGAGAGAGAGAGAGAGAGAGAGAGAGAGAGAGAGAGAGAGAGAGAGAGAGAGAGAGAGAGAGAGGACAAAAGAGAGAAAACCTTGCATCCAGTTACAGGTGGTGGCATCTCAATAGGCCCAAAGAGGAAAGAGCTGCCTTTGAATGCCACATGAAAGGACAGGGAGGGATGGGATATCTGGGGATACCTTCATTTCTCTGACGGCAGCCGTGCATACAAATGGGAAGCTATGTAAGGAATCTCCTCTTCCTCGCTCTCTCTCTCTCTCATGTCTTTGTGTAGTCTCTCTGTCTCAGTGGAGCGAGCAGGGCTGTTCTTCTGTGGTTTGATGCGCTCACTCTCCCATGCCACTGGGGTGTTAGGAGTCTTGTAGGACAAGAGTGATGACACCGAGTGGGGCGCCACTGTGTGTGTGTGTGTGCGTGCGTGCATGTGTGTGTGTGTGTTTAGAGTGGGAGGGGAGTGTACCATGTCCAACCTATTCATCATTTGTCAATGCCATCTGCTGATCAATTAGGGGAGAACAAGAGAGACACTGACTCAATGCTCCAGGATCACTGGGTTGGGCCACACACACACACACACACACACACACACACACACACACAAACACACACACACACGCACACACACACACACACACACACACACACACGTTCGGTAAACACATGTGATCCCAATGTTGGTGGACAAATTTAATTTGAATATTTTAATAATATAAGTGGTGCTTGAGGTACAGATTAGTGCAATGCCCCCGTTCAAATAATTAAGAGGGCTGAGGTGAGTGAATATTGGACTTAAAATCACCAGGTGGACAGACTTACAAATCAAAATTGCCAAAAAAAAAAATCATTTGTTGCAGGTTTTATAGGGAGCAAAAGTTGTATAGTTGAATATTACATGCTGACAATGATGTCAAGTCACAATGTATCAAAACCTCATATCAAAATCAACCAAGACTGAAGTGAAAATCTCATGTGTAATATTAAACATAATGAGCACTTTTAACTTTGTCTCCATGTCAGGCATCAGTCCAGGTTTAATATTTCTGACTGACAATATTTCACTGTTAATTCAATGATATTTTGCATCCTCCATATTTCCCTGATCAGCTGCTTTGGCTCAGATGTTTCTTGGTTTGACCCCTAAATATGTCTTTTTGTCATTTGGGTGAGCTGACCTTTATAAATAATATATTCAAATGAATGAACAAAACAGGATAGGACTGGAGTTTTGTGGCCTCCTCGCTCAGCTTTCCTTATATCTTACACCCTAAACTCAGGTGCTGTAGTTATGCTAGCTCATCTGAAGGCTGTAAGCTAACTAACGTCTGAAGGCTACATCCTTGTGAACAGGTGAGTAGTGTTAGTGTATTTTTAGACCGGCTCTCTTTGTCTTGTAATGTTCATTGTTATAGCCGGGAGCGACGCTTGATCTCATTACAATTGTCTCTCGTCATTGTTGAGAAACCATGTGGGAATGTGCTGCTTACCATTCACTCACTATGTTTACATGCACACTTATATTCCACTATTATTCCAAATATGACAATAGTCCATATTTGATGCAGGTCATGTAAACAGCATATTCCCTTTGAATAATTTGAATTAGGACTAATTCTGAATGTAGCATTTTCCAAATAAGACTTGGGATCTCAGTTATGGATGATTATCATTAGAAATGTATCAATACAGATACTGATACACATGGCCTCTTACTTATAGTAAATGGAATGGCAAATGGACTGTACTTATATAGCACCTTTCTAGACTTTTTGACCACTCAAAGTGCTTTTACGCTACATGCCACATTCACCCACTGATGGCAGGAGCTACCATGTAGATTGCCAATCGGGTTCATTCACACACATTCACACACTGTTGGAGCAGCCATCAGGAGCAATTTGGAGTTAAGTATCTTGCCCAAGGACACATCGATATGTGGACTGGAGGAGCCGGGGATCAAGTGGAGGAAGAGCTAATGGACAACCGCTTTACCTCCTGAGCCACAGCTGTCCCAGTCAGCTCTACTTGTTGTAAACAAACCAACTAGCCAACAGTTTGTAAAGCTGGGGAAGAGATGCATGCCCAAAGGAAAAGTTCACATTTCTGGTCCAAATGAGAAACACACCAACTTTTAATCATTTTGAAAGAAAACAAATCACAATGCCAACCTTATCAAGAAGGTGGTTGACCCAAGAAAGAGGAATACTGGGTTGGCAAGTCCGCCACTGCTAGAAACCTTTGGAAAAAAAACCTATTTTGATTGGTGTACGCACAGCTGCATGTATATTACGTATATACATTTTCATAGGGGCAACTGTGGCTCAGGAGGCTCAGGAGGTAGATCGATCGTCCACTAATTGAAAGATCAGCGGTTCGATTCCCCGTTCCTACAGTCTGCATGTCGATGTGTCCTTGAGCAAGATACTTAACCTCAAATTACTCCTGATGGCTGCACCAACAGTGAATAAATGTGTGTGAATGTTTGATTCCTCCTGATGAGCAGGTTGGCACCCTGCGGTAGTTCCTGTCATCAGTGTGTGAATGAGACACATAAGGTAAAAATGCTTTGAGTGGTCAAAAAGACTAGAAAAGTGCTATATAAGTACAGTCCATTTACCATTACCATTAGCCATATTAACATCTTCAGTCCAACAAACTAGACACTTATCTAATTGTTCTTTATCTACTTTAGCTGTTTTGAATCACATCAGTTTGTCACATCAGCATTTCCTCCTACTTAATCTCAGTTTATCCTCAGTTTAAGTACTGACATATTTGTAGTATCCAGATTACTTAACCAAGAAAACAGCTGAGGGCCATGCAGTGTGTGTGTGTGTGTGTGTGTGTGTGTGTGTGTGTGTGTGTGTGTGTGTGTGTGTGTGTGTGTGTGTGTGTGTGTGTGTGTGTGTGTGTGTGTGTGTGTGTGTATAAGAACTTCATCATCAAAGTCCCCTCAGCCCCAAACACCATCCATCTGCTGCAGCGCTCCACGCCCGCTTGTGGTTTTGGCATCAGGCCCGACCTTCCAATTTCCTTAGAATCGGATCAACGGCAGGTGGAAGAGCTTTGAACTTTGCTGCAGGTGGAACATCTTTGAACCTTCACACAGTGTCACCTACTAAAAAAGCATGTCTATGATACGTTCACACACACACACGTCAGAGAACTGCTGTTTGAAAGTACAGTGAGATCAAAAATAAAGACTACCATGAGTGGTACAGTTAAAACCTACACACACTTACACACACCCATTATCACCCACTAACCTTAGACTTTTGAGGACATTCATTCACTACATTTCTTGCCTGAAGACTAAAATAAGACTAAGCCTAATATCAATCTCACCTGCAACACAATGGTTTCAAGGCATTACATCATATTTTAAAAGTCCGGTCACTTATACTGTTAACACCTTATTCGTCAAGAATAGAAAAATCGAAAATCTCTCATGTCCAATGGTCGAGTAAAAAAACAACCAAGCCGAAATTCATCACCACAGTTATTTACCTCCAAGACTTCAAGACTCCAGAACTGTCATTAAGTCAACTTTGGAAGTAAAAAATGCAAACTTGCAACGGCATCATGTCAAAAAATACAACAGATCAGTTAACAGCTGGTTAAGGCAACATCAGCATCAAGCACTTGATGCTAGTTACTTTAGCAGATGTTTTACAACTCTGGGGTGCTACTGTAGCACTAACTTTGACAGACTGCAATCACAATGACAAGTAACCTGCATTGAGCTGATTCGATCTGCATTTACGCATATTTTTTTTGCTACGTTGGATGCAGCACAACAAGCTACGTAGAATAAGGGGAGGGACCACTTTTCAAACAGGAAATGGCTGCAGAGGACGTTGTAACTACAGTGAGCATCGCTACATAATACAAATGTACATTGTACGTGTTTTTTTGCAGTAAGCATCACTATACTGTTGTCATATATAAACCATCAGTAGGTTTATTGGGTTAATATAGCAGTCTGTAGTGATTTGATACAGCTTGCAAATCCTAGCTTGCTAATGTCAGCTTGCTAACTAGCTAATTGTCAAAAGTTTTAAAACATGTGGAATGAATTTGTGTCTCATGTGTTTTTTAAGTTCAATCAACCAGTTTTTTAGATTCATAGAATAAATCTACAATTTCTGTATTAAACTCACCCTGTACATCACTCTGCACATAGAAGAGAACACATAGAGTATCAAGATACAATAAGAAACATCCAAATAAAGTAAGAACAATCAAAACACATTTTTTTTAGTGAAGGGGACATAAAAATATGTATTTTTAAAATTTATTTTAAAAAAAATCAATTTGTTTAAAGTTATTAATATTCATGGAAATGGTTAAAGGTTTAATAACCAAAATAAAATAAAATAAAATAATGTGTCTGCATGTATCATAAACCATAAATCATTTGTCATTAGTAATGCATTACTTTTCCTCAGAAGCTTCACCAATGCTGTTAAAGACAATTCAAAGCTAAACAAAGAGTGAAATGAATTAGACATAAACAAATGAATAAATCCAGAAATAAAAAACACTTGTGGTTGTAAATAAGTCAAACTATTCCCAGACTAGTTCTTGTTATTGAGTGTGCTCTGTGTGCTGTCAGACGGGAGGAATCCCACCCAGAGAAAGACAATAAAACATGGAAAAACATTGAAAAGCAACACAGCAGGCAGAAATAGCACAACTCTTTCTTCTCTCCAGTGAACAGCTCCAGTGGAAACATGCTGCTTGAACTGTAAAGTCTGTGTGGCCTGAAAAAAAACAGCAGCGTTTTCTGAAGCTAGGTGGCACAGTAGCTTTGCTCTACTCTTACAGTTCCAGCCCAGTTGTCCCAGTCAGCGAGGAGGCAGTGAAGCTGTGGTGGATAAAGAGAGGGCAAACTATGTCCTCTAGTTACTAATCAGCATTTACTAATAACCATTTATGTTTATACAAATCAACCATGTTTTCAGATATTTCCATACAGTTTTAGACACATTACATTAATTTTGGCATTTATCTCATTAACTTATTGTAATTGACACTTTTTCAATGTGTGACTTTGCATATGAGCACTTTGTAAACAGAATAATAGATACAACATCAACAGTAGATAATAAATAAAGGGATTAGTAAACTTTGACTTTTGATGAAATATTGACAAAAATATGTAAAACATGTAGTTTAATTTTCTTCAATATTTCCATGCAGGGGTGGAGCTAGGGGGGCTTTTGGGGCTCCGAAGCCCTGAATAAAAAAAAAAATCCCTTTTTCTGAACAGTGACATTAACCAACTGCTGTCTTAATCTGAGTTGTGATTAAGAGTACATTTCTGGAAGACATTTCAGTTGAGGGAATATAAAAGTAAAATGTTGTCCTTTTGATTTCATGTCTTATTTCTATGTGCATTGTTTCTGGAAAATTATAAGGACTTAAATAAATTGCTGCCACCATTAATGTTTGTAGTATTCATATAGTGCAGTAAAAATTAAATTGCATGTGAATCACAAAAAAAAAAAAAAAATTCAACTCCTAAATCTTTCCATTTTCATGTAACATGCTCCAAAAATAACTCCAAATCTTTGGATCTACTTTCAAAGAACATTGTTATTTCTGTGTGATATATACAGTATTTAGATAAAGTTTATAGAGAAAATGTCCCAAAAAATACACAACTGATTTCCTATTAAAGCTCATATTAAAACATAAAATCTGTTTATCCCTTGTTGTTTTTGGTGGAGTTATGAAAGCTGCAAATATCAGCAAAGCATCCAAATTGGTCATTTGTACCATTTGTAATTGGTATGTAGAGAGACTACATATAGTTGTATTGATCTTCAGATAAATGCTTGCACAATGTTGTAATTGTAGATTTGTGTAATTTGACCAAGGGTTCCTCTGCAAAATGAGAACAGCCTCATCAAATAATTTTTGAGAGTGGCCATGTAACTGAGTGGTTCAAATCTGGCAAAGGACCTTTGGTTGCATGTCATACCCATTTCTCTCTCCCCATATTTCCTGTCAGCCTCTCTGCCACCAACTGTCCAGTAAGTTTTGTTGATATTATTACCTATTAAAGCTTAATGAACATTCCTTTCTTTTCTTTTTTTTAGAAAAACAACATAGTTACTGTAATCAGTGACAGTGCTGTGAGTCAGCAGCTGAAACTTGTGTTGACCATTGGTCAAGACAGTGACCTCATACAAAGCATACTAGCAGACTCAAAAGCGAGCGGCCATCTGGAGCGCCGGGAGCTTTTCCCGGTGAACCGCTATACACACACACGCACACACACATATACACAGAGGCCTGTGCTGTGGTGATCAGCCCAAATGTGGGTTGGGGGCAACCTGTCATTTCCCCCCCCCCCCCACATCTGTCTCCCTCCCTCTGCTGTTTCTAAGGAAGCATCTTTCAACATGGTTTTAATACTGAGCCTGTTTCTCACTCAGTTAACATGATCACAAAGTTAAAAAAAAATAAATAAACATAAGCACACAAAAACAAATTTAATACATTGTGTGATCAGAATTTCTATATTATATAGGAATATAATGAGGAAATAAAAGCCACTATAAATAATGCTGTTGTTTTTTCAGCTTCTTACTAGTAAAGAAAGAGAGGAATGTGAAAAATCTATGTGTGTTTAATCAGTTATTTGGCCATTTTTGAAAATGTATTCTATTTACGTAGTGTTGCAGTACACTACATTATATAAAAAGGTGTTTCTGATATTTTGTCCACCTCACAACTTCACTACTTGCAGCCATAAAATTAAACAGAATCTAATCTGATCGAGTGTAAATTAAAAATTACAACACAGTTATATTTGTATAATTATATCATCATATCACATGTTTAATGTAACTTGAGCAAAGAGAAGCAATCAAAACATTGTCTTTTAAAGTGTGACACGTGCTGCATACACACACGATGATAACATATTGACCCCTTGTGGGCAGGTGAAACATCATATCATCCTGAAGATGGAGGGCTGTGATTGGCTGACAGCTGATGTACAGTGCAGACCTAGTCATAACTAAGTAAAGAAACGAGAGCATCAATGAAGAGAGACAGTAGAGAGACATAAAGGCGCAGAGAGAGGGGTTGTCTGTCTCTCTCACAGATGAAAGACAGTCAGCGACAAGGAGGAGGAGAAGTCTTTTCTTCTGCCGATGAAAACAAGAATCAGCAGGGCTAACGGTAAGGAGGGCATTCGTATGGCGGCGGGCTGCGTTCAAAAGACACACCTGTTGTTTGGCCTGTCGCAGTCTATCCGTCCATCCCTGTCTGTCTGTCCGTCGGTCTGTCTCAACCACACACAGACACAACAAGCAAGAACTTCAAACAAGTCACCACACCCACTAAAACACACACACACACACTCACACACACACACACACACACATACAGTATCTAAGCATAGAAAACAACTGGTGGAGCATGTGAGGTACAGCAGAGGTATTTTTTGGAAGAACAAACACCATGCAGCACCTGAGATATATCGAGCATCAAAGGAATAGAAATATTCAAAAATCTATCTTCAGAGTATCAAATACTAACCACCTGTGGGCTTGAAAGGTGGCTCTGAAAAGTCGGCCTTTTCTTTAACAGAGGATGTACAACAGTATTATGGAGAGAAGGTGGACAGCAAAATCAGAGAACCAGAGATTTCTTAAATAAAATCATAATATTTTCTTATTAAACTACAACATTTGAGAGAAAACTTTTAAATTTGTATTATTATCACACATTAATACCCAATCGTGGTTTGAGGGCAATTTATCCTCTCTATACTAGCAGAGGGACCAGTGTGGTGAACCTAAAATCACCCCTCACCCGCTCTAACAGACCAGTTTTCATGACAGTCATCACCATGTTATCTCTCTGGCCAGCACTGCTTGCAGCGTCAGTCAGGAACCCCTTTAGCATTAGCTATGGTACCATTGTAAATTTCCCCATCGTGGGACTAATAAAGGAATATCTTACCTTATCTTATCTTACTGGTAGTTAGTAAGACAGATAGCCAAGTTCCACATAAAAAACAGTTTGTGTGTTTGGTGATGTTCTTTGAGTTCTGTTTGAAACGTTGCATTTCTACCACTTCAGAAAAAATCAACTCAACGTTCATTCTCGCTCCTCTTCTGTAGCTAGGTAGAGTTGATAGTCATCTGCTCGCATGAAATCTTACTTTCTGATTTGTTGAGTGAGTATCTCAGTGAAATTGGCTGGTAGAATCGCCAGGGTCCAGCACATGAAATAATGAACTGGCTTGACATTATTATATATAAAACTGCCAATCAGATTCATCTACTTATTAATCGAAGCTGCCAGAATGCTGTCCAGATCATTCTGGCCCACTTTAAGCTCTGATTCCATGATATTAGATGTGTTTCGAAGCGGCAGCTGGAGCACGCTGGTGACCAGGTTTCCTTTAGACAACTAAACCAAAAAGTGCAGAGAACAAAACAAACGTTCACATCTATCTATCTATCTATCTATCTATCTATCTATCTATCTATCTAAGCATCAAAGCCCGGTAAGCTTTCTGACTTTCTGTTTTTCTTCATCATGTTTGTGCCCAAACTGAACCAAACATTAATCATAGCACTAGCAAATCAGATAATGCTAATACAAATACTTTTGTAATGGTCATGTAGGGTGTTTTATTAATAAGGCCATATTGGTATTGGATGAAGAAATGAAAACTCTCAGGTCAGTATCTGTTGTCTTCTGGTTCTGGTACCAGGAGACAGACAGAGGGCACGAATTCCTGTCAGAAGTTACCAACAGGAGGTAAAGGTACTTTATTTGTGACACATACAATTATACAGTGAGATTCAGTCTCTGCATATAACCCATCCTAAGTACTAGGAGCAGTGGGCAGCCACTATGCAGCGCCTGGGGACCAACTCCAGTTCTATGTCAGTACCTAGGTCACTGTCACAGACAAAGAGAACCGGAGCACCCGAAGGAAACCCATGCAAGCACGGGGAGAACATGCAAATCCACACAGAAAGACCTTTTTGATGTGAGGCAAGAGTACTAACCACCAAACCACTGTACTGACCTTAATGAATAACACATAGAAAAATCTTCATAATCTTTTTTCTTGGATGTTCTGAACCTTCTCTGGTGCTTGATTCAGCAGTTTTAGCTAAACATTTCAGTCATTTTCTGCCACTATTCTATAGTTTAGTGATTTTTTCAGGAAGTAGCATATTTACCAATCTAGTGGCAAAGTAAGGATTAAATTGATCATGTTGAAATTTTGCAGTAGGACTCTTTACCATGTTCATGTGATTACTAAATTTGGCCCAGTGGTTTCAAGAAATGGAGCATTTTTTCAAAGTCTATCCCTACAAGACTCTGGCAACCAAGAACAGCAACAAACACAACTGGTCGTGTTTCACATGTGGGAAGCTGGTAAAGAGCTGTCAAGTGTTATGCCCTTTGAGGTTACTCTCATCGTTAGCATGGTAAAGAATTGTCTGTTGACAGCATATTGTGGATGTCTTCAGGCTAACAGTAGACAGCACTGATGTGGACTGAATTTAAGACACAATTGGACATTTGCAAACTAGTTATACTGTAGAAAAGGCCTCTAAGAGAGAGAACAATCTTTTGGCTTCAGTCCTGAACATTTAGCTTCATCAAGTCACTAACTACACTGTGTTAGGAAATGTTAAGAAACAGGAAACACTAGAGGAAGGAAGCAACATCAATGTGAGCAGCACGAGATCAAAAGTGTTTGATGGTGATTCAGTGTCATGTAAGTTACAGGCCCTCCCTGCTGCTTCACTAATTGAAACCCTTCCAAACCACCCTGACTGCGGTCTGAACTGTCCTACTGTGCACTCGGGGGCGAGAGCAGACCTCCGGGAAAAGACCTCAGCCAAACCTATCACTACACACAGCCTCTCATTTACCATTCACGTCTGCTTTTTTTTTACACAGAAATGTTGATATTCACTTGGTAGAAATAATTTGTTTAGATATAAAAAAAAATATGTCACTTATCAGTAGGAGTATTACGATGAGATGCTGAAACACTAGAAGGTTGTGTTCAAAAGGTCAGTAATATAAGCAGTAAGATGATCAGACATGTTTTAATGCTCCCCAATTTAGAAGAATTTAGATGTGAAACTGAAAGTGAGCACGACCAAAATCACCTTGTTCCTTGGTCAATAGTGTCACTCTCCACCACGTCCATCAAGAACCTGATAATAAGACCCACTTAGTAAAATATAATGCAGAATTTTCCCTGAACGCCACCTTATCAGCCATGTATTTATATTTAGGGGGAAGGCCACATATGTCAGGTATTGGCAGTCAGTATTTAATAGCTCATGGCATTTATTTCATAACAAGACAGTGGTGCTTTAAGCAAAATGATAATGTCTACATGCTAACATATATATTTTTTTATTTTTGTCTTTATCTAAATTAAATAATCACTGATGTCCAGCTAGAAAGAACAGTTCATTAAAACCAACATAAATACAATTAATACAAAAAGTAAAATATATCAATTAAAAAAGGTACA
Source organism: Scomber scombrus (assembly GCF_963691925.1). Lineage (NCBI taxonomy): Eukaryota > Metazoa > Chordata > Actinopteri > Scombriformes > Scombridae > Scomber > Scomber scombrus. Next base: position 3,338,652 of record NC_084970.1, on the reverse strand, counting down.
AATAGAAGTTAGAAGGTTTGAGATTGTAGATTTAAAATGAACATAAATGACCAATTCATTATTTTATTGTTAAGTGCTTTGTAGTGTGTTCCAGGTGGGTGGTGGAAAGAACCCAAAAGCAGTTATTCCAAGCTCTTAATGAACACAAGGGACATGGAGCATGAGACAGTCATTAGTCCTGGTGTAATGTGGTCCAGTAGACCAAACTAGCATGGAAGTAATATGAAAAGGCAGTTCTCCAATAAATGCTTTGTAAATAAACAAATACATATGCAAAGCCCACATCTCAAAGAAAGAGAGCACCAGCCAACCTTTTTGTACAACATGTGATGATGAATGTTATAATCATCACCAGTAATGAACCTGAGTGCAGACTGGTAGACAGCATCAAGGGGCTTTATATGCTGATATGCTAACATACTAATGTTTAACAGGGATGTTCCAGCAGGATGCATCATGCGTCATGTTCCAGCTGCAACGCAGCCACCAGAACTGATCACGACAACTCTAGTCGATGTTGTGATGCCACCAGATGCACCGCAGGGTATTTCAGAAGTGGCTGTCCACCTATACATGCCTAGTCTATAAGGAAGACGTATCCACCAGGCCAGATGTCAAACAGTCAAAGAATATTTTGAAGAGAATATGGTGAAGATCCTCTTGGAAATGGAAAATCACAGGATATGACTGCACTACTGCCATGACTGTCCTGGTCCCTGGCTTCCTCTCCAGATAGATGGGAGGCTCTCTTCACTCTGGTACTACTGGAGCAAAGTCCTCCACTTTTCAAACACTCCTGATGAGGTATGATGTCGCAACTGGAACACGACATAGGTGTTCCTGCTGGAATCAAGGTGTTATCATGTGTGAGAGAGAGTCGTCATCTTAGTTCAGCATGTACACATAAAGTCATTCGTTTTTCAGGCTTTTGAATGATGACACTAGATAAAAAGTCAGGAGACCACCAAACTGGTCACAGTTTATCCTGAGGGAGACAATAATGCCTTCACCAAATTTCATAATAATCCATCCAACAGTTGTCCATTTCATGACATTTTACTATCAATCTCAACCTTGCTAGAAGTTGCCAGGATGACACAGGGTTAATTCTCTAGTCACCTTTTTGTATGTACAAAACTTTATGCTCATCCCTCAAATAGATATTGAGATATTTCACCGGATAATAGAACAATTATTGAGTAGCTGATGGTGATAGATGAGAAGTCAGATGATCACCAAAGTCAGTAGGATTCGTCCTTTGAGGACCATGAATGGTTGTTAAGATATTTCATGGACCAAATGGTGCATCAACTGACCAATACTGGCATCACTTAAAGTCACACCACTGGCTCAATAAAGAAGGTGTTTTCTGACTGATGCAATGCAGACCATTGACTGTAAGGATCAAATGAAGATAAAAAGATACAAATAAGTATAAAATGTTATGATTTATGTTGAGTAATGTAGCAGTTATAGTTAAAAAAAAGTACTAATAATGGTAGTTTGAATTGTCTTGAAAAAATAGAAATTTCAAGTACATGTACTTAAATCAACAGATTACTATTTCACAAACAGCTGTGATACTGTGTTAATTATATGCAAAAGTTTTTAAAAAAAAACACATATTTGTACTGACATATGAGGCCAACGCTGGTTTCGAAACTGTTGCCATTTGAGTGACATACAAAAATTATTCTTGAAAGATTATTGTTATGAATATTATTATTAGTATTGGATACTGACAGTGAAATACATATGTTGGACATTTTCTTGTAGATTTAATTGTCTTTTTGGATCATTTTTATCTTTATATCACCACAAATGTTCACATATTGGCAGCAATGGTTATTGTATCAGACTTTACATTGGTGGCACCCAAAGGAAATATTCCTTTCAAATCTGTTTCAAAGAGGCAGCGACTGTTTCCGACTCAAAGTCAAAGGACTCAGATGTGGTCTAAAATGGAACAGGAAGTAGTCAAGAAGGACATGCGAGTTACCATAAACCAATGACGTACACGCACACACTAATACACAAAGACGCACAAAAGGCACTCTTGTACACACAGCACCACCCGTGCAGAGATGAGGAGGAAGGTCATGTTGCAGACATCAGAAACACATTCTAATAGAGCGGCAGCGACCACATCACAGACTAGCAGACAGACAGCTCCTAGCGTGCACGCACACACACACACACACACACACACACACACACACACACACACACACACAGACACAGCAACAAAGCCAGGATAACACAGAGGGATTAGCAGTGAACAAGAGGACTGAATACCTTGATGCTGGTTCCTCATCAATTTAGATCAACTGGAGATCAAATGGAGATCTATAGATTCATGTTCAATCCCACAGTGTTAATTAAAGGTTTATTCACACACTTATCTAAAGATTTAGTAAACACTTAATGAAAGACCGGCTATTTCAAGGGAAAACTGGATTATTGGTTTCATAAACAAGTTCTCAGAGGTAGAAATGATCTCATTGGTTGACTTAAAGGAGGCGGAGCCAAAGAGAAAAGGTTCTGAATATGTAATATTAAATCTTAAGTACTGACAGAGTGCTACGACCTGTAAAGTGAAGCTCACATGACTGACAGGTGGAGTCGAGCTAGCACTACTATCCGCTAGCATGTTAAGGATCTACTGACCACTTTGGGTTTCTTGGTGTTTTTATTTAAGAATATTGCAACAGACGCATTTAGGTCAGAATTCATTGTCGAAGATTACATTTATCATGCTTTTACTACTCTCTAATACTCTTTCTGAATTTCTTTCACACTAAACAGAAAGAAACAGAGCTGGACGTAGCCTTTTGCTGGACAACAGACCCACACATTGATGAATTTGTGGGAAAATTCTGTTAATAGGACAATGATACAGTAAGTATCTAATATTGAAGTGATCCTTAAATGTGTTTTTTTTAATCAGATAAACTGGATGTAAAGTTGGCATGAGCTATTTTGGAGGAGTTAGCTGTTAAGTGTTGAGCTTATCTTGTAATTATCAGTTTAAGATTGTTGCGTTCACCATTTGACAGGCGTGTTATGCCCTTCTTCACTGTTAACATCCTTCGACAGGACAAGCAGACAAGCTAGCAAGGCTATTGAAAACTAGCCTACTGACAACTTCAACTGTCAGTCCTTGCCTTGCATGTTGTAGCAGCTCACCAAGAGTCTCCCATAAATTCACCAAGCCCCCAAGAACAGCACCGGAAATCAATTTGACACAGTGGCCAGAACGTGGAATTACAACTTCGGGGTCCATGATGCACGCTAGCCTAAAAAGCCTTTTTCCTCACACACAATAATTAGAAAAGAGTGGCTGTAAACCAGTGAAAACATTTTTTAATAAAACCATTTTTTATTACCATTCAAGTGAATAGAGAGTGAGCCAGGGCACCATCGTTGAGTGCAGGTCTATAACTTTATACATTCATGCTAGTTAGCTAACAAGCTTTCAGGATACCGCAATACCAAGGTCAGCAATCATGTAACTGGACTATACATTTTAGTTTAAGTTGTGTTCAATTTGTGACCGCACCAACAGGTTTCCAGGTGGATGTTCTGTAGTTTGGATGTAGCTTTATGTCACAATCAAATGTGACGGGGTGAGATCTTTCTAAAATATCTCTTTAATCGCACAGAAAAAGTGATTGAAAAGAGAAATGGGAGGTTTCTATTTAATATCAACAAAGTCAGAGTTTTGTGAGTTGATTGAAGTTCAGTTGATGGCTGCTGCTTGCTTTTTAAAGGGACACTCCCCCCATTTTACATTTCAAATTTACTAGTCACCGGTCGTGACAGGAAGTACTACACATCCTGTGTGAACAGTTGTATAATGACTTCTGCGGCTCCCAAGGGAGCTTTGTCAAGTCTGAGTGTATGAACCAAGAAACAACTCTTGAGTAATCCATGTCTGCCATCTGAAGAGGAACCTATGCAATATCTCAGCCTGAGCGTGGAGATTACACAGTTTTAACAAATACCCTGTGTTACAAACTGAGATGTTAAGTTTTAAAGTAAATCTAACAAGAGAAAGCTGCCGAATTGCGTTCAGGAAAATGTAGGATTTAAAAAAAACTCATTATAGGGATTTAATGTTCCAGCTTCTTTATGGTAGTAAAATTAAAATTGCCAGAGTTCCCCTTGAAGTTCCATTTAAATGTGCTTTCTTGCATCAGTAAGAGCCATTGCATACCACCATGTATTTCAAATGAGATGAAACTTTCTGCCCAAGATGTTCAATATACCACAGAAATACTATAGGCACATAGCAAAAAATTAATAATTGGCTATTAAACATGAGTGAGTATGGGCAACTTTTTGAAAATATATCAGTCTATGTTTGTGTGCAAGGTTGTGTGTGATGGTGTAATGTTTTTCTTTGTGGCCCGGTGGGAGAGCAGAGAGTTTCACACAGGGCAAAGAAAGAAAAAGACTGAAGGGGGAGGCTGAGGTGACGGGGCACACACACACACACACGTTGCACTTTGAAACTAATGTCAGCCTGGCTTGGCACTGTGAATAGCCTCAGGCCTTAAAAAAAGTCTCCCCCCTTAATCACACACACACACACACACACACACACACACACACACACACACACACACACACACACACACACACACACACACACACACACACACATAGTTACACACAGGGCAGTTTAGACTGTGTCTGGTCTACCTAATCACACAGAGAGGAAGTAGTCAGGAAGATCTGGTGCTCATAGCTGCTCTGTGAGAGCAATGACTGGCCCAACACACGCACACACACACGCACACGCACGCACACACTAGTAACATGGCAATGCCTTTGACCTGGTTCCCTGTATTTAGAGCCTTTGATTTCCTGACTCCACTTATTGTTCTGGTCCCAACCATGTCAACCATTCATGTCCCACCCTAAGCCTGCTTTACTCCTTTACTGCCTGCCTTTTGCAACTGGGGATACCTGCACAGAGCGAGCGAGCTGGGGCCAAACAGAGAGAGAGAGAGAGATGGAGAGAGAGAGAGAGAGAGAGAGAGAGTATGAATGACATGCCAAACGGGGGCGGGGGTGTTGGATTGTGCTGCATTGACACATAAAACCAGTGTTTCTCAGTTTTCAGATGTCTCATTGAAGGCTCTGTCCGCTTTGATATTTTAAGTAGGTATCACAACAAAAGGGCCAACAAATGGCAGGAGCAGCGCTGGAGGACTATTGCGGCAGCTAATGGAGGAGCTAGTGTGTAGTGCATGGGCAAGGGAGGAGGAGAGCTCCCTCCTCAGGGACAGGTAGGGTTACCTGGGGAGGGATACTCACATAGTCCCCCTCCTCCTGTTGCTGCCAGGCCACAGGAGAAACTACTAAACAGTGTTAGCAGCACTGTTTAGCATCTTATCAAGTTTAAAGCAGATTGTCCTTTCAGTTTGTCTATGAGCCCATACTCTTTTTTAAATATATTCTTTTAGAGCTACAATGACCACCTATAACATATCATACAGCCATTAGAACAGACTGTTCACCTCACTGTAATTATAAAAATTATGCATTTTGGCGTGATGTGACTGTTAATAAAAAAGTCTGGATTAAATGTGTAATTTCATTCATTTAATTCATTAATTGATAAGATTTGGCTGGTCTGTGAAGAAAATACACATAAATGTCTTGAGAAATGTCAAAATATCCAGTACTTGAAGCATATTCAACATACCTTGGTAAATATATATACAGAATATAATAAAGGTTATTCTCATTCCTTCTTGGAATCTTGATCTTTCAGCACCAAACTGCCTCACTTATTAATTATATAAATGTATCCACCAAACTGGTGGATTTAGTTAACACATGAATTACCAAGAAGCCTACTCATTACAAGCTGTTTGTCAGATCGTATGCAGTTTCAAAGTGATGCTATGCAACCTTTGCTGAACACCAGCCACAGTTACTGCTAGTGGAAATGATAAGTAATGGCACAAATAATGGATGCAGCAGTTGCTCCTGTTTTAACTGCTCTTATATCAACACAGTTTTTTAGATGTGAAACAATGTCTCAGACCAGTGATTAACATGAGTCTACATGGTCTACAGCCTCTCTGACAGAAAACCACCTATAATTTCCTATGGTGGTCATTTTTGACTGAGAACGCCACAGGTGTAACAATGTTTACTAAACCACTCAATATTCAATGAACATGGTCATCAACCATTTTATATTTTCAAATCCCTAGCGTGGAGTAAATTGTGTGGCCTTGAGGCAATCAGATGAAAAACAAAATATTTATGATTTATGAAAGTTGTAAATTGGTCAAATTTGTCCCGAACACTGGAGGAAGGTTAAAGACATCATCGGGGGACCACATTAACTGATTTGAAGAGAACTGGATACAGTTATCCAAGATGGTGACACAATTATTCCCATACAAATGCTTGTTAGAGACATGCATAAAAAATAATTCATTCATATGACTCTTTGAATTTTATCCATTAAATTCTGATAAGAGTCCTTTAAAAGTGCTTTATTGCTAAAGTAACGTTAGCTAACATCAGCCACCAGGAGCTACTGGTCATACCAGGCCAAGTACAGCTGGATCAGCTAAATACTTGAGTGTAGTGAATGGAACAGTATATTTTATTGTTTATAATCTCAATTTTTAATTTTTAAAAGTAAGCTGTGGCTCAGGTACAGCGGGTCGTCCATTAACTGGAAGATCGGCAGTGCGATTCCCGGATCCTCCAGCGCTTTGAGTATTCGGAAGACTAGAAAAGCAATGTAAGTACAGTCCACTTACCATTTCAAAAGTTACATAGTCTGATTTTAAAGACAGGTTTGGAGAGGTTCTATATGCACCTTAGACTATGCTCAAGGGGTAGAGTTTCAGAATTAATATAGGGACATTTAAACAAACAGTACTGAGCTTATAAACTTTGGATTAATGTTCAGATAGGTCAAACTCAGTGACATCCAAATGCATGCAATATTACTGTGAAGCAGTAGTAATATTGCATATAAAGTATGGATGTGTGCTTCAAAGCCATCAGAAAGTGTTGGAAAAAGGGACTTTCTGTAAGGCTACTACAGTCTAGGAACCAACATTACCAGGTTCCTGTAGTCCACATCAGGTAAAGAGTGTTGGTAATGCTAATTGTTTATGTGCTTAGCATCCATAAAAAAAGAATGATTGGGGAAACACACCCAGCTTTTTCACAAAGATACAGTTTGTTTTTTTTCATCAGGTATTGTATCGTATCAAATAGTGGAAATGTTTCGTCTCACATATCACTAGTGTAACCCTTGATGACATGATATGAGCTCCTCCTCAAAGATTCCTGTAGGTATGAACCCTGGAAACAGGAAGTTCCCTGTGTTTATTGGGGAATCATAAGCATTATAGTGTCACACCTCCTCACTGAGGTATGCAGCTCACCAAGTACACACACACAGACACACACACACTGGTCTGCTTTTCATTAGACAGCCCACCATGCTCCACCGTACATGTAGACCTCGTTAACATGAGTGTGGCTTCTGTCTACCAAAAAATCACTGTGATTATCTTGTAGCATATTCACCCAAAAAAACACACACACACACACACACACACACACATACACACACACACACCACACACACACACACACACACACACACACACACACACACACACACATTCTCAAGTCCTTCACCTTTAGAAAAGCAGCCAGAACAAAAGTTGTGGGTTTTCAACTATGTGCCATCTGCTATTCCAACAGTGATCCACACCTGCATTTACTTTCTTTGATCTAAGCCAATGGTGAAAACCTTTTATTCACTCTGCTCTGTTACAAATTAAGTAAAGTAACATGAACCCACAAGTTGCTCAGTTAACTTAACAGCAACTTAGTCACCAGATTAGAGATCTTGAGACTCTCCTCTGCACCAAAACACCAAAATTGAACGCTTCCTCTCAGTAGCAAAGGTAAGTCTTAGGTCAAGGTAGGAGACTGGGTTTGTTTACCTTTGACAACCAGAGGCTACAGTTTGTCCAGTCTAGAATGAACAGTGAAAGTTTGTTTAAACCATAAATGTTAACAAGTTCTAGTTTCCAAAACATGAAAAATAAAAATTTGGAAATCTCTTAGAACCACCCAGTTTTGTCTGTCTCGATATGAAACTGTGAGTCTGTAAGTTAAAAGTTTTGTTCATAAGAGGTTTGAGGACTTAAAGGACCAGTGTGTAATATTCGTGGCATCTATGTTTAATGCAACCAAATAAATACACACTCCCTCGCCCTACCCCTCGAAGCACATAGGAGAAAGGAGAAAAACCTGAAAGGTCGTCTCTAGAACTAGTGTTTGGTTTGTCCATTCTGGGCTGCTGTAGAAACATGGTGGTACATGGTGGGCTCCATAGAAGAGGGCTTGCTCCCTATGCAGATATAAAGGACACATTCTAAGGTAACGAGAATTTATTTTCAAGTGATTATACACTAATTACAACATACTTATGAATATTATATTCCATTTCTACCAAGTCTATTCCATTAGATGCTACTAAATTCTACACAGTGAATCTTTACATTTTGGTAGTAGTGATGCAGCCCAGTATCCCCAAGAATTAGGCTAACATTGGATAAATCTGCATTGCATGATTAACATTCACTGCCAACATTGTTCCAGAAGTGGTGTGCTCTTTGTATAGTAAAGCCGAAAGCCAGGTCTGTTGGTGAAAGGTGTAAGTTGTTTAAAGCATCTTATGTTTGTGCAGGAGACTGGAGTTCATGTTATCTCACAGGCTTGCAGCTAAAGTTGATGTTTAGGCAAAAGTCAGACAAGTGTATACTGCACTGATAACATCAGCTTCTATAACACAGCAGTGTTTGACTCTAATAGGAATCTTCATCAGGCATTGTCAAAACGAAAACCAAATCCACTTCCCTAACATCCACCAAGTGTCTTAGTTACCTAACCTTAACATAGACTGTATATAAAATGGACGTAACATCTGTGACGTCACCCATTGGTTTGTGGACTGCTGCTTGGAAGCGAATAGTTTCGGATCTGGGCAGCGTCATCTTGAAAATTTCCGGTTCATGCCGGTTAAAAAAAACACGGATTCTACTTATATGGGCATCAGGAGGAGCAATCAACCAATCAACCTGTCAATCACGACGTAGCCACGCCCTAATGCATACCCTGCGTTATCATTAAATATAAAATCAGGGAGGCCAAACTTTCACAAATGAACATCATACTGCATTGAAGAAGGCTTTAAACTAGCGATTGAGACCATAAACACATTTTGAAAACGTTTACTGAGGTTAGAAATCAAGTGAGAAGTTGGTGAATTCTCCATTGACTTGTATAGAGACGGAAGTCCTTTTGACACCAAAACCGTCGCCCCCTGGTGGCCTTTTGATAGAATGCAGTTTTAAGTTACTTCCGTCCTCCTTTGAGTAGGTCCAGATTCCTTAGATGTCGTCTAAGTATCGAGAGTATTCCTTAGGGAGTTCTCTGCATTTCTCAAATGCTGTCTTCTCCCATTCGGCCATGTAAATGTTGGCATTTCCTTTTATCTGTAGGTAGTATTGTCCATTAAATTTGAAGTAATTTCTGGTGAGGTTGAGGTAGAGGAGTTGTAAAAGCTTCTTGTCCGGGTGGTTATCTGCTGGGTATTTTATTTTTTTGGTATAGAGACTGTCTACCTCCATTGTGAAGAGGGTGCAGGGCTCTTGCAATTTCATTTTGTTTAACTGTCGGATGAAGTCCTGGGTTTCCTTAATATAACTTTGGTGTCGGTTGGATAGTGGTGTCAGGAAATAGTCAGGTATTCCACTACACCATAGCTCTCGCTTGTGCATTATGAGACAACGGGGCGACCCGGTGGGATTTTGTGTGGGACTGGCCATGTTTACGGTGGTTTTGTGGATTTTGGGGAGAAGGTAGAAATATCTCGGTTTATAGGGTATTTCCCCTTTTGTACTTGTTTTTTGGAAAGGTATCCTTTGTCCTGGAGTTCGTTTAGGGCTTAGACTATTAGATTAGATGTTAGTGGGAACAAGGGTCCCCTCAGGAGTAAGAAATATTTGTCGTCTTGGAGTTGGCAAAGTGCCACCTGGATGTAATCCGTTCTGTCCATGATGACGTGGCACTGCCTTTCTCTGACTGTTTTTTGACTATGGAGGTGTTTTTTCTTAGGTCAGATAAGCCTTTTCCTTCTGGGTAGTGAGGTTAGGCTTGTCCTCGTGTAGATTGAGTTTTGCTATTGAGTGTTGGTCGGTTCTAATCAGGGTGAGAAGTTCAGGGGGTAATTTGTCCGGGTCTGGTTCACATTGGGATTTGGATGACAGGTTGGTCAAACTGTACACTGTGAGCCTAGAAACTGAACATCTACATTCCACTTGGTCTTTTTGCATTTATAGCTGTGTATTTATAGCTGCCACTCTAGTTTGGATGACAATGCTTTCTGTAAACACATCTTAAAGAATGAGATATTTGTTTTCATCTCTCATCTCTTCTGGTTTTCTGTCTTCACCCTAATTTGGCATCCTGCAATCTGCCCCGACTACTTCACTGTGTCACCTCATGTCAAGTGTCATTACACACAACAATGGCCCACAGCTTAGAAAGCACAACTTCACTGAATGACAAACAACTCCACTGGCTCTGTGCATGTGTGTGTGTGTGTGTGTTGGAGGGGCAGCTCTGGAAAAAAGGGGGCAAAAGGGGAGACAAAGTTAAGGGTGAAGAAGGCATAAGCGACCTTTTCTTAATTTTATTGCAAAGCAAATACACCACTTGAAATGAAAATGAGTTTCTTTTACACATCATGGGTAATTTTCACATTTTTGCCAAAAATAAGATGCAAAAGAATGCAGATAAATCATCCTGCAACCCAAACTGATGTTGAATGCCTGACCAAAGAGCCACACTGACCTATAGGAATCCTTTAACCTCAGCCGATTTTACTGACGTGAGTACACAGTGGTCAAATTCAAGAATCATCATGCAGCCATCGAAACCCCATGTTGCTCTAACCCTTGGTGCGATTAGCTCTCGCTGTATTCAGACTGCAAGTTTTCTCCCACGCTGCCTCCCTCCTCTCTGCAGGCTCATTGTTCCTCCCTCTCCGCCCAGACCCTTTGAATCCCACCCAGCCTCACCATCGGCGGCCTCAAACTACCTTATGTACCTCCTCAACCTGTTCTCCCCTTCCCTGACCCACCCCTTCTCCTTCCCCCGCCTCACCCATCAACTCAGCCTTTTAGCCTTGTAAAAACACATTGAAACAAGTAGTCCTCCAGTTTTAAAAGCTGCAGCATCCATGTCAATATAATATAGCTTTAATAAAGGTGATTAAATATCATCAGCCATCAACCAACATAGCTAGAGAAAAACAGCCTGTTATATATGCAATGACATCATTTTCTTTTCACATTTCACTTCAGGTTGAACTTCAATAAGAATTCTCCAAGAAAGAGAAATTCTAACGTAAAGTATGAAACCACATCTATTGAGCTTTGTTTTGAACCTTTTTTTAAAAAGGGGGAAAAAAATGTTTTGGACAAATTTATGAAAAACTTCCATGTCCTAGTTTCGGCCCTCCGCATATCATATGGAACGCTGTGATATTGGTGATAAAACAGATGGTGGCAGTAGCAGCAACAGTATTTCATCGTAAGAGAAAAGAAGAAGAAACACGACAACAACAACAATAGCGGACAGTTTCATGTTTCATGTCAGTGTTTATTGCCTACTTTGATTGTTTAGCGTCACCTTTCTTGCTGAAATTGTTGTAATCTGCTCCGATAAACAAAAATTATGGAAATTGAAATAGCGAAGGCAGGATAGTTTATTCTTTGCTAATTTTCTGGTTGACTTGACATCTGTCGTCCATACATGCCCTGAGGAAAAAATTAGCTGTTTGGATATTCTAATGTGGACTGAGGTATTGGCAGATATGAGCTGAAACGCCTCCTGTGGATGCAAATTGGTATTGCTTGAAAAGTGTGTTTTAGAATTTAGGAATAATGTAGATGTAGTCTAAGCTTCAAGCATCTGGGTGGGTATTTCCCAAAACCCGTAGCATGTTGTATGGACAGCAAATGTCAATACAATTCCACATCGTGTTAAGTATTTACCATTAGCAATTTAAGGATTCTGTAAGTTCATAATCCACTTGGAAAGTAGATACTAGTTACCCTAATTTGCTCATGCATGTTATTTCCATACCATCGGTGGCAACTCCTGCAATCTCAGTATTGTGTTTCATATCATTATAGAAAGGAGGGGGACTCTGCCAGGATTGGATTCTGTAACTGCCTTCAAGTGTAGGTTTTTAACACTTGAAGGAAGTTACAGAATCCAAACACACTGCTGAAATAAGACCAACCTTGAAAAAGGCTTAAAACTGTGTATTTAATTTTTCATGAGGTTAAAATCAAGGTAAATACTACATATTCACCTGCAGGTGATAAAAAAAGGACTTTGGGAAACTGCTGAGAGAAACAGCAGAGAAGCCTTAGAGAGGCATTAACATAGCTGCTGCATGTCGGCTGAAAGACAAAAGCAAACAGATTGCTGCTTCAAGTACCTTCAAGACAGATGTCTGTCATCTGGCCAACTAGCTTACTGAGTGATCGCAGCCTCCCTCTGAATGGAAGGCGGTCTGCAAGAAACATTTCAAGGAAACCTGGCCTAGTGGGAAACTGTCATTGACTATCATTACACATGATTCCATTAGTGACTCAGTGTTTCTGTACTAAACACGACAGACAGACAGACAGACATGAGATTGATATCGATTTTCTCACCTCGCCTTTGTATGTCAGCTATTTTGGCTGATAACCACATGATATCCCTCTAAGAGAGACAAATAGTGGTAAGAAGACGCCAAGTAAAACCACCTCATCCGTCTTCCACATACTCAGCAGGTTTTTCATGCAGCGCCCCCTGTGGAGCAGCCAGGGTTTTGTCCTCAATTGTCCAGTATAATGAGGAAGTGAGACGACATTTCAATTTCAAATGAGCTACTTATATCAGCTATTTCATCACTGTCAGCTAAGGGAGCATCCACCCGTCCATCATTAAGCTCCCACTGTTTGGTACATACTGAGGGAAGGAGGTTATATGGATGTGTCTCTGTGTGTGTGTGTGTGTGTGTGTGTGTGTGTGTGTGTGTGTGTGTGTGTGTGTGTGTGTGTGTGTGTGTGTGTGTGTGTGTGTGTGTGTGTGTGTGTGTCTGTGTGTGTGTGTGAGCATCAGCTTTGAGTGCATAAAATGTCAAAATGTGAACAACATCCTCAAAACCTGAGACTATAGAAACTATGATATGATTTATATATAACTTTGCCAAAATACTAAAACTGCAATGGAATTATCTCCATTATCGATCTATCTCAGATAGTTTTTAATTTAATCATTTAGACAGAAATGTCAGAAATAAAACATCCAACTGAATTTCTCAGAACTTCCAATTGCATATTTTGTCCAAACAGCAGCTCAAAACTTTCAAATATTAAATTAACAATGATATAAAGCAAGGAAAAGTGTCAAATCTTTACATTAGAGAGGCTGGAACAGCAAATGTTTTTCTTCTTTTGCTTAGTACATTTCTTTTGAAATGTTTAATCAAATATGTATTGTTAATTTTTATAATTGTTTTGTTCCCAATCTGGCTGTCGGTTCCTCAAAGCGGTAAAAAGACAAAAATGCATGTCTGCTTCACAAAAAACAAACTTTCTTTAATATGTAGAGGGAGTGATTTCTATAGTTTTGACTGACTTCTAAAGTTTAGAGACGAACTAGTAATTAGATGTTATCTACCTCTGATAAACAAGATAAACTGCTATTTAAAAGCTCAACACCACAACTCATTTACTGTTCTCCCACCCCTCAAACTTTTTGTGCATGTGTATTTACGTGTGTGTGCATGTATGTGAATTTTTTTTGGTATTTTTTTTTTTTTTTTACATGCGGTAGTTTGTGTGTGTGTGTGTGTGTGTGTGTGCGTTCCTGTGTGTTTGTCTATCACAGCCATTGATGGCCTCTAGAGTTTCATCCTTCCACAATCATTTGCCTGTTGGAAGGTGCAGCCGCTCTGCAGGCATCTGAAACCTGCAGCTAACAATCAAAGAGCTGTAGGAGTATAGGACAGACCTATCCAGTTACAGAGGGAGAGCAAGTGAATGAGAGACAAAGAGTGACAGTGCGAGAACGAGAGAGAGAGAAAGAAAGAGAGAAGCAAGAAAGAGAAAGCATGTAAGAAAGAGAAAGGGAGAAAAACATTACATAGGTTGTTATTTTCATACATCCTCTGATGGAATATAGTATGTCTTTTAAAGAAAGAAAAAAAAAGCTGTTCTTCGGCCTTCGGGTCATTTTTCAGCTCTTTCAGCATTTGTCTGCTTTTTCCTCTATTCTGCATGAGAACCAATTTATAGCACAATGAATACATGAGACACACAGAAAAGCTCCACTGTTTGTTTTCTCCCCTATATCCTCATAAAGGGATTTGACCTTTGATGTGCCAAGTGTACGTGACAGAAAGATCCATGGCTGCTGCTTGTTTAAATGTTACTGTTCAAATATGTCAGACAGTGTGTTCACTACAACACCACGTAGCACATGGCCATGGGTTGATAAAAGCAATAATCCATTGCCTGTTCAGTTAACATGCTGCAGTCTGAAAGCTGTGGACTTCACAAGAACATGTTAATGAATTATTAAAGATCCCAGCTGGTATTAACATGCAAGGAGGTCTGGATTAGGGTTTGTGTTGTGATCAGGTCAGCCAGGTATAAATACATCATCACAGTCATTATAAGCTGATTTTTGAGTATGTAATGTATTTACATTGGAAAAGTGACAAAATGATGTATGCTCAAAATGGTTGGTATGCAGACTAAAAAGCTGTTCATTTTTGAGTATGCTGTTAATAGACACTATTTTCCACAATCTGATGCACAAAGCACAGCTGGAAAAAAACAAAACTTGAATTTTTTTTTTTTTTTTAAACCATTTGTTTTTTGTTAAGTTTAAGTACTGAGGCCATAGTTTGATTGCCTTTGAAAAGAACACATATTGCACATGTTGTCCTGATAGTATAAAACAATGTAGTATGATGATTTCTTGTATCCTAACCGCAAAAAACAGTATACTATAAATATGAGTATATACAATTAGTATGTATTATAGAACTGGACAACAGCTATGCTAGCAGTTCTATGTGACTCAACTTTCACATAGCAGTACTTTGAATGAAATGCAACAATTATAATGTTAACATTTGCTAATTAGCACTAAAACAAAGTACAACTGAAGCTGAAAGGAATTTTATTAGTGTTACAGGCATAAACTAAATTCAGGAGATCATCAAAGTTAGTATATTTCCTTCAGATGAGGACATAAATGCACCAAAGTCTGTGGAAATCAATCCAACAGTTGTGAAGACATTTTACTCAAAAGCTGTCCAAAAAATGTCCACCCTATGGTGGTAGTAGAGGAAAAATCCGGGGTCACCAAAGTTAATAGGCTTCATCCTCTGGGGACCATGAATATATTTTCAAAATGAATTTCACCTGTAAAGAAAAATAATCCAAAAGGATTGTGCTGAAAAGAAACCAAAAGTAGAAACACGACTAAAGAAAATCTAAGTTGTTTAAGTATTTTGATGTTTAGTTCCACATAGGACAAATATTACTTGGGAAAGTCCTTTTATTTCTTCTTGTAAATTTGCCAGGTCTGTCATTTTTTTCAAATGCAAATTACGTATTGTGTTGTGTGCTAGGCCTGGTGTTAATCTCATGTGAATACTTGTGCTATGCTTGAAAGCTTTGGATGTTTTTCCTCTGCGCCTATAAAAACACTACCTGAATCTTACCGTGAAAACAAAAGAAACAGTACGATCAGTGGTCTGAATTCTTTCTGCCCTTGGGCACTGATGATTTCAGCAATTGTCATTTTCTTGACAAAACACAAATGCAAGGTGACAACTTCATAAATCCAGTATATCTTCCACAAAAATAGAAGTTCCACCAAGTAACACATTGATTCAAGGAGGAAATGTAATTGCTGACTGGGTTACCCTCACATTATGTATTTTCCAATCCAGGGAGTGTGATGTTTTTAGTTATAGGGACATGGTCAGGATGGATGGTTGAGTGTACCAAGTGCAGAACTTTGACACTATAGACTGAGGTTCAAGTCTTGTGTCCCACATTGTGTTAGTTACTCCTAAAAGCCTTGGTTAAGGTTGGGGAAAGATTGTGGTTTTGGTTTCATATTGTGCTTCAAGTCAGTGTTGACTTTTTAATCTTCAACCTAAACCACAATCTTTCCCTAACTTTGTGCTTCGGGTTGTCTAAGTTGAGCTGTAAAATCCAGGTGGCTTAACATTTCCTACTTAAAGTACTCGCTGATGCAAATTAAAAGCATACTCTTTATGAGACAGAGTTGATCTAAGAGCTACTGTATGTGTATGGATGTATTAGAAGTTCCCATTCAGGCTTAAATATCAAGACACAACAGTAACTAACTTTCCCGATATGCTTCCATTACCAAAAACAAACAAAACAAACAAAAAAAAGTAGACAAATTGAAGAGTCAGCGTTGTGTACTCAACGGTCAACTGTCAGTTTCTCAATGATTTTCAGTTCCTTTTTCCTAACTGTAAAGGGATCGCAACACAAGCCATACAGTCATGCTCCTTTTTGTTCCAAGTAAAAGTGAAACCTCAAAATTTCTTTCTACAACATTTTCTATTTGACTCTACCCTTTTTACTTTCCTGTGTCCTGTAACTGTCTGCTGCTGAGCCTCCTGAGCATCACCACAGGGGATTAAAGTAAAAAGCTAATACGAGTGGGAATGTTTCTTTCAATTATATTGTCCGAGTGAATTGTTATAAACGGTGACTCTCAGTTGTATTTGGAAGCTTTGGAAGTACCATTAACAAAATCAACACGGTGAAATTGAAGACTGAACCGGGCTGAGCAGAAATAAAAGGGAGGGAGAAAGAGGGAGGCAGAATAAAATAGTTGCCAATTTGTTTGCTGTGTGCTGGAACTGTACTAGACTTCTTTCTGAAGCGCCTGACAAGCAGGTGAGATCAAAGTCATGGGGACAAAAGAGGCTCAGCAGCGATTTGTCAGGAGACGAGAGGCAGCGGCCGGGTTCAGCCCTCTGATCACCGCCTCACCAAAGAAATCTGCCCATGAGAAAAAGTACAGCAGAAAGGGTTCAAAGGTCATTTTGATTTGCTCTGGATTACTGGTACCTCCTTTTTCCTCAGCTAAAAGGGGGGGCCAAGAAAAGGACCTGGCTAATAACCTTTGTATTATTGCAGAAAAGAAACCCTTTTGTGCCAAGAGGGTTTTTTTGGGTTGGTGGTGGGGGGAGAATTTTGTGGAGGTCAATTAAAAAAGGAGCCCTGAAATTCTTGCTTTCATTCATGGCTGGAGGAGAGAAAAAGGGAAAGTTAAAATGTATGCTTTGGGGTTTTGTGTCGGGGTACTTCACGTGGCTGGGTTTGGATTCATTTGTCAAGTGGATAGTGGCAAAAGGATTGGCTGGAAATATTTCAGTTGGGTAAATAATGGAGCGTTTTTCCTGAAGCAAAGCCACTGCTCATTGTGTTGTTCTTCTACAAACAGGTGTGAATGCATCTAAAATGCATTGAGGACGCGTTGGGATCTGATCACTCCAGCCGCATTGGGAGGTGGTCAGGAATGCAAGTGTGCAGTGTAATGTGAACTCGAATGGCTCCCTGGCCACATTGAAGGACCAATTAGTCAACTTTGCATTGTGCAGATAGCAGGACAAAGCTCCCAAACACAGTCGATTTGCCTCTGCCAAACAACTCCGACGAGGCTCTGAAGTCTGTACCCAAGCTGAGGCATCAAACAGCTGCTAGGACCCTCCTTTCTTGCTCCATGGATGAGCTCAAATGTTTAATTTCTCTTTTTAGCTGTGGTCAAAGTTTCACCCGTGGTCAAATGTGAGCAGGGGAGCAAAAACGGTCAAAAGTGATAATTCAAGATGCATTCAAAGCCCTAACCCTAACCCCAGTCTAGTCTCAGCACTCCATACAATAGAGGCCTTCAAGGGTCCACTGACCAGAGTCTGATACTCAGTCCAGTCAGGTTTGGGAGGGGTCTGGATTTACTACCATGGGTCTTGGGTCTGTATTTTGGGTAATTCGATTAAACCAACTAGATAATACCTTATTGTTCATGCAGAAGGTAAAGTATATTTAGTTTTTGAAGCATTTTGGAATTGGTGTCTATGACTTTGGTCATTTGTAAATTGATCATTGATTTATTTCAGGTAATTTATCTTGAACCTATGACGGCCTCTACCTTACGTTAAGGCTGATTTAGGCTTCTGCATCGGAACCACGGCGTAGGGGTCAACACAGACCCCTACGCCGTCGCCTGACGTGCACCTCCAAAAAATCCTAACTACGCGTTGACCGCAAGGGCTGTGATTGGTTTGCTTGGAAGCGACGTATTTCCGGTATCGTGAACTTCCGGTCGCCTGCCTATACCCCGCCATTGGATCAGGGAGGTAAACACAATGAAAATGGACCAAGTAGAAGAGCGTCTTATTGAACAAGTGCAATAAAAGCATATTTTCTTCAACATTCAACAACTGCAGCATGATCCTCTCTCTTTCGGTTGCCATTGTCGTTAACTGTGACCGGAAAAGCCGGAAGCTAAACAAAGAATCAACTAGAGACACCGATAACCATTCAGGAAAGGAGCACATCCCCCTACCGCACCCCCCTGCCGCTCTGGCGGCGACAAAACACAACGCAGAACTTCAAAAGGTAAATGACGGCGTCGGAATGACGGCGTCAAAACGATCCAATCCACCTTTACTCCATTTATCAATCATATAGTGTTCCCTACAGAAAACTCAGAAGAAAACTATTGTATTTGAATGGGGTTTAACCAACTCTTAAATCCAAAATTTCCACAGACTGTGTTGGCCACTGTCCAACTGATTTTATATACAGACTGTGACAAATCAAAGGAAAAACCTGAATAAATGAGTGGAGAAACATAATGAATATAGATGCCTCCACACAGGTGCACTGCATGGTACAATTAAGCAACTAACATCCAGTCATGCTGTGTGGCATTTATAAAAATGCTGAGCAGGCTCAGTTGATTCTGATTTTGTATCAAGATGGCAAGAGGAAAAGATCTAAGTGACTTTGAAAGAGGGTTGATTGTTGGGGCACGTATGGCAGGAGCTTCAGTCACAAAGACTGTTCAACTGGTTGTTGATTCAATGAAAACTGACTAAAGTGATATCTGCATTTAGATCTATGGGAAAGACATCAGGAAATATGGTTGGAAATTGTGGTGGACAACACACATTTGAGGACCGTGATACTGGTACATTACTGATCGGACTGCAAGCAAGAACAGTCCGTCAACAGTTACACAGAGAGGCATATAGTAGGTCTACAGTGCATAAACCCATCATTACAAAGATGAATGCACATTTCTGAGGTCAGTGGTGCAAAAACCATAGATACTGGTCTACTGAGATGTGGAAAAATAGTGATATGGTCAGATGAGTCATCCTGGTTCCAGATGGAGATTTGGTGTCATTATTTTCCTTATTTGTTGTCAGTTTCCCTCCTAGTTAGTTTGGAGGTTTGTTTGATGGAGTGTGTTTGGTCCGTTTGGGGAACCAGAGGGATTTTCTTCACTTGGAGTGGTGACAGCACCACAGTAGGTCACCCAGCACCTTAAGGGCCTTTTCACACCTAAAAGTACAAAACAACGTCTAAATCAAGGTTTATGTTTTTGTTACATTGTATACATCTGATCCAGTTAGCTTTGGTTCCAGATTGCAATTATGCAAGTGCACTAAAGAACTTTACATGACATACCTACATCGTACATGGGCTGTGTCTCCCTATACTTGACATTGATTGGTCTGTAGATGTCTATAGATTGTCTCAGGCTGTCTCACATCGGTGTGTTGTCAATTTAGCCAGTAGCCTTCTATCAATCTTTGAATTAATGTAGAAAAATGAATGAATAGATTCATTCTAGCTACTATATTATATCATTATACTAAATGTAATACAGTTTATTTATCTTCAGGGGGCATTGGTCTCCTGTCCTCTCATATGCTCTCTCTCTCTCATCCTCTATAAACTTACCTGTTAAGTGTCAGCATTTTCCAGTTTTTCCAGATGACTTTAACATCATTGGACCATATTCAAATTAAACACTTGGTATTTTCCTCTCCCTGTGTACTACAGTGGATAATTTTTCCTCTATCTGGTTCTGTCCATAGCCTGTTGGAACTTCCTGTAATCGGTCCAAAAGTCCAAACCATCCACAGACTCTTTGCACTAGAGATGAACCAAACCATGGTTCATTTTGATCCAGACTGACCGCCTCTTTTCGTCGGACCAAGGTTAGGCTGTTTAGTCCAGACCATGGTATGGGGGAGGTTTTACACCTGTAATTTTGGTTCGGATCAAGCCGAAAGTCTGGACCAAATGAGGTAGGTGTGAAAGGGCCCTAACAGACACTTCATGTTGATTTATCTGTTAATTCATCACCCGTCTGTATGTTTAAGCAGAGCAGGACAACTCAGTCTGTTGGAATGTTGGAGTTAATTGTTATTTTCAGCCAGGCAAAGATGCAAGCTACTGATTAAAAATAAATTAAAAAAAAAAATATATATATATATATACCATTTGGACTTTTTCCTGAATGTTTGCTCAGGGAAAACTATGCGATCGAATCCTGGATGGAGTGCTGAGGTCACAAATGGGGCTTACCCTAACCCTGGGAACTCCAATCCTGCTCTAATTCATCTGGATACAAGATTTGAAAGAGGCCTAAAATTTCAAAACTGAATTTTTATCCTTCAACATTAAAAACACCACCACACACTCTGCCTCATGTGAAGAGGAAGATGTGTGTGTGTGTGTGTGTGTGTGTGTGTGTGTGTGTGTGTGTGTGTGTGTGTGTGTGTGTGTGTGTGTGTGTGTGCGTGCATGTGCATGTGCATGTGCCTCACAAATTGAGAGCGTTTGCCCTGCTTATTGCTGGGATGCTTTGTGGGCGGCGTGGAGGGAGCGTAATTAAAATAGTTTCTGAGAGAAACAGCACACCACATCTGAGGTTCCACCCTCTTCCAGCATTTAACCACATCAAGAGCGTCTCACTTAGAAATGGCCACCAGAACAACCTCTGATACACACGGCCTGGCTGATGTTTTGGTGTGTTGTCTGACTTGCAAGGGGTCTTGGAGGCATAATGCGCACACATTTGTAATTAAAAGAGCTGCCTTTTTCTGATCATCGGGGTAAATAAAGTGACAGAGGCAGCTAGCTGGGTGATGTATGGGAGGGGAAGACAAATTAACCGTTGACTCTCTGGGGGATTCTCAGCAGAGGCCTTCATAGCAGCAGTGGAGCAGCGCCAAAGGGCAGAGAGATTTGTAGATGATGGTGCTAATTACCAGAATGCAAACCATAATGCGACCAAGATGGAAGCAATTTAGGCAGTAGTCATTTAGCCTGCTGCTCTTCCGCCCACCGGCTGCTGCCTAGCCAGAGCCGGGGCATTAGGATGGGAAAAGTCTGGGACAATCCATTGCTCGGGTGAAGGATAAAGAATAACGCACAGGAGAGAGGTTGTGTGGCGTGGGGAGCACATGGAGAAAGAGCCCTGTGGGATCACTGACAGACCATTCATTTGTCTTTACTTTTCCCGTCTAACTTCAACAGAAACGACCCATAGCATTAACGGGCAACGCTTAAGAGTCAAGAGGAAGAATGAGCGTATCTATGCTCGAGAGCAAAGAAGGTCGGGAAGCTTTATTAACTGCTGAGACAAGAGGTTGAATTCGATTGCCAAAGTTGACCTGCGGTGGCGGCTCGTCTCCACCTCTGGAGGAAATCAGTGGATCTTTATGAGTCACATGTAGGACTGTGCTACCATCAAGGAACTCTGAGTCAAGGCAAATTACAAATTCCGAACGTTTGAGTCAACTGTGTATGCTCGGCAAGCACCTGTTGAATGGGAATGGATGTAGTTAGACATTAGGTAGATATGGACCACCCAAAAGTCAAAGTGCTTAATTTTTTTTTTTAATCTTTAAATATCAGGGGTGATGGGTGACATTTGGGAAATAACTTGTTTCAAAGTGGGTGAATTAAATCCTCCAAAGTGAGAAAGTGAGAGAAATCGGTGATGATTTACCCTAAAATGTCAGTTAAAGAAGCTCAATTGAAGTCATAGTAGTTTGTAACGTTTTTTTTCCTTTTCTTTTTTAAAGTAGATTATTAATTTACCAGAACATCCAGCAACAGTCTCACTCCTCACCTGTTGCTGTTCCTGGCGTTGGCTCAGCCCTCCTGTATAATTTGGGATGTCTAATTGCTCTTTTAGGATATTTCAGAAGAGGAGTTCAGAGGAGAGAGCTGTTCCGCACTCAGCCACTGTGTAATTTTATCCACGCCGCAGTCTCTCACTTCACACAGGGCTGATACCTTTTGCCTCCCCCTTTCCTTTGTATCAATTGGTCGGAGTTCAGCCTATTGTCGCCACAAGCTTCTTTTATATCTGCGCTCAGTCTGAGCAGAGGCTCTCAGTCAGATCCACAGGAGGGATTTCCAGCAACAGCAGCAGCAGCAGCAGAGGCGAGGAGCGCGGATCCCACCTCGGGGGCGGCTGTGCTGTCAACCAACGGTGCTCTCTGGGCTAGGATGTGCGCTGGACTGGAGCTCTCCAGCGTTGGGGGCCCGACTTTTTAATGGGACCCCGAGAGCCGATCAGGAGTTCTCTCTCGTTTTTTTGCCACAATCGTCGCTTCACGGCCATGCCACAATGCTGATGATACCTCTGCTGGTGTTGTTGAGCCTGTTGGATCCCGTTACTCCCCGGGCCCGCTGCGCCCCGGGCCAGGCTTGCGACCCCCGGCAGCGGAGGGACGCCGGGGGCCGTGGAGGAGTGTATGAACACCTCGGAGGAGCGCCGAGACGAAGGAAACTTTACTGCGCTACTAAATATCATTTACAAATTCATCCTAATGGGAAAATAGATGGATCATTGGAGGAAAACAACCCATTTAGTGAGTATTCATTTGGTTTTACGCACAGAGAACATCACCTATACACGAACATTAAAGTAGGATGTTAATATGATACAAGGTGCATATTTTTTGTGTAGGTCTAAGGAGCTGTGCCTTTTACCAATTTTAATTCCAAGGTGTTACATTAAGTGGGTTTTTTAATGTACATTTGTTAAATGAAATAAAATGACAATAAAATATTAAAACACCACTCAAAAAAGGCTACACTTAAAGAAATTCAAGTTACATTAATTAGTGTTTTTGTAAAAATGTTTTTTGAATTGTTTTTTGTCAATTCATATTATTAAATTCTGATCAGATTAATCTATCAGGATCTTCCAGAGTTTCACTCACTGTCAGTTACTCAGTGAAGCGCTTCTGTGGCAGGCTATTGACTTCTGTCTGCGTGTGTGAAATCATGTCATTGCAAAGCTGCCAACATGCAGGTTAATCTCTATTAGATGTATCAGCCGAAGTATTAACATCCAGGCGGGACAAAGGCGCTGTCCTAACGGATGTATTTATCTAATCAGCGACCATTAGGGCCTTTCTACAGCGCTGAATAGGCCATTGACTAATCAAGCACTGATTAAAAAAGCCAATAAACATTTTAAGTAGGGGGACAAGAACCGGAAATTAATTCATTTAGCCTGCTTTAAAGTAAGTTAGTTTGTTTTTGCTTTTAATTTGAAGTTTATTTTATTTCAAATTTCCATGAAGTGTTAGTTGAGCATCAACACAATCAAATCATCTTTAAAATAACTGTAACCATTATGAACCTTAAATTAAACATGATCTCATACAGCATGATACAACTGTCATATAACATATGTTTCTCTGTATTGCAGGCATCATGGAAATCACAGCAGTGGATGTGGGTGTTGTGGCCATAAAAGGGCTTTTCTCTGGCAGATATCTGGCCATGAACGATAAAGGACGGCTGTATGCCTCGGTGAGTACAGATGTCATCTCATCATGGGTCTTTTGAAAGGCAGAAATCTAAGTTATTATTATCATTATTTAATATGTCACCACTTCAGCACTTCTAGCTAATTTCTGACCCTAGCCCAGAGGCAGCAGGTTAAAGCACCCTATTATTAAAAAAAACAAAGATTTGGTTTCATGCTGGGAAGTTTACCTGCTGTAAATGTACATGTTTATCTGGTGTAGATTGTGTTTTTCTGTGGCTGAACTAGTGCCTGATAGGAGTGTCTTTTGGGGGGGCTTTTGGAAGCCCATGCAGAGCCGAGCAGAGTGGAAACACTTGCAGCGAATCAAAAACATACGGCAAGCTGCATGACAAATGTGGCTCACTGTTTCCTTTCCTTCTCATCTCCCCAGGAAGTGTTCAACAAAGAGTGTGAGTTTGTGGAGCGGATCCACGAGTTGGGGTACAACACCTACGCTTCCCGACACCACTCTACCGAACAGCCTCTGCCACCAGGGGGCAGCAGCAAGCGCAGAGCCAGCGCCAAGCGGCAATGGTACGTTTCCATTAACGGGAAAGGCCGGCCGAGGCGAGGTTTTAAAACTCGGAGCACTGACAAAGCCTCACTTTTCCTGCCTCGGGTGTTGGGCAACAAGGACCATGAGATGGTGAGGCGGCTGAGAGACAGTCCAAGCTCACACCACCACACGCATCACCATGGAAGCCGTGGTGAACGCCGGAGACGCCGGCATCGTGACAGGAAAGGAAGGGGTCGAAGGCCAGATAACTGAGCAAACTTTTAGATGGGGCTCATCCTTACATGGACCCCTGATCTCGGCAAATACTGTAGCTTCATTGCAACGGAGGACGTGGAAACAGTTGGGACAGTTGGGATCCTGCCTTCTGGATTAGCCGAAGCTTCTGTTGCTGCACAGAGAGAGAAAAAATCCATAGAAGAAGGAGAGACCTGAACAAGGCCCCGCAAATCCTGCATTTGAAAAGACTTTAACACCCTCACACACATAAAGTCAACCCAGCTATATAATCTTCTATTTACTGATGTCTAACTTCTTCAAAATGCTACTGTCTTGTAACAGATGTCTTGTCATAGCTGATAACTTCCAAACTTTTTTGTAAAAAAACTACTTTTGTACGAGCTGTCGTAGAACTTCACTCAGAGCTGAAAAACTTTATAAAAAGCTGGTTTTATTGTAAATACAGTATGCATGTACAGTGACTTTATAGCTTTTCATTCGTCAAAAGCTGAGATGACCCACAGAATATAATATTTGAAGTGCTAACAAACAATGGATATTGAAGAGAGGACTCTACACAGCAAAGCACTTTTTTTTTAATTTGTCAGATTCACATTAAGAAGCAAAGAGAAAATCAGTGTGTCATGGGATCCGGTGTGTCTCTGTGACACTCTTACAATGTGATAGTCTACTGTCTGTAAACTGTAAACTGAAAGAAATACTTTGTATATTTTACTAATGATATGAATATTTATTTGGTGTCTGTGTTGTAAGTTATTGATAAGACTATTTTCTGCATTTTACCAATGTTGCTATTTGTATAGTTTTCACTCACCTTTGCCCTCTGGTTCCATCATAAAACACAATGGTACTGACCCAACCAAACAACTGGCTAATTTGTTCCATGTGACTGTTTTTTTTAAACTTTCATTTCACAGCTATTGAATCTTATGTTCTTTTTTTTTTAAAGAAGTGTTTTTTGTGGTTTAGTGGAGAGGTGAAAATAGCTGTATACACCAGCTGTGGATACAAAAGCTGAATGTTGTATTGTTTTCTTTCAGAATGACTTTCTAACATTTGACTTCATTGGCTTCTGTATTGAAAATATTGATGGTAGTGGTATGACAGTAGATGCGGCGACACCCATCTGACTTACCAAACCTAATTAGAAAAGAACACAATTTTCAAAACGCTGTTCAAGAAACCTCAAACTGACGCAGTTTTTGAGGCTTCTTTCAGGTTTTTGTCTTTCCGTCCTTTCAGCCGCAGGTCTTTGAAGGCAGCGTCACCTGAAGTACACAATAGGACATTTTGGTTTAAACAAAAGTGTGAAACAGAAGGACTTTAACCCAAACTCAACATGCTTCTTCACTTTAATTTAATCATACACAACTAATGTTTTTAACTCTTCCACTTCAGATGATAGGAGCAGACTTTAATTGAGTTTAACAGCTGTGAGTAGATTCTGTAATAACCAAAACTTGAAGATCATTAACTTTCCGATGGTCTTTTAGTATTTAAAGATATGCAGAGTCTAACATTGACTTGTGGGAAAAACATTGCTTCTATATTATGTAGATATTCCCACTGAGCATTCAATACAGAGCAGCCTGTTGTGCTTCATTCCTCCTGTGTAGAGCTGTAGTAGACAGGTGTGGTTGCTACACTAGGTTAGCTACGTTTCTTACAACATGGGGGGGGGGTTGTGCACTCGTAGATGTAACACCCCCCTCTCTGTCTCTCTGTATCTCTCTTTCTCTCTCTCTCTCTTTACATGCGACATTATCCCTTCTGCTCATTTGTTAAAGTGCCCACCTGTTGCTGCAACATGGCGGAGCAAGCACAAACTACAAAGGCGACCCCATCAATGCAAAATTCATCACAAGCAAGCATTGGGACTCTTTTGGATGTTCAGGTTTTGGTTGCCTCACTCACATCTATAGGTAGCTGCATATAAAGCCTTGTCATTCTATACCTGCGGGCTGGGGAGGCTTCCTAGCCCCGGACAATAGCTCCTCCCAAGGGGGGCCTGGGAAGCGATGCCGCCTGAGACTTTTGGGCTTTTTTTTTGAAACGCCGACCCAAAGCTGCAGAGTCGATAAACAAGGCAGGCCCTACTGAAAGCAGAAACTGTGTCATACAAAGTGTAACACCTTTGCTACGGCTTGTTATGAATGCCAAACTCTAATATTACTCAACAGGAATGCGGGACTTCAGAGAGGTTAGGGTCTTTTGTGGCCCCTCTCTCGCTGCCTGTCTGTTACATTTAGCAGCATTTATCTTCTGAATCTCTTCCTACATGCCCCTTTTCTATCTGTGACATCTCGCTGAAGGATTTGCCCTACTAAGATTTATCAGCCGGCCAATAAAAACGACATTCATCTGCGATATCCGCTGGGCCGATGGGCGCAGGGATAAGGACTCCTCAGAGAGCATTTTGACTTGAATTACATAATAGCTAAATCATTCTTAGTCCATCTTTCGGAGAGGGAAACACAGAGGCTCCTTTACACCACAGCTTCAGTTAAGTGGGAATGAATGGGAGGCATGTTTGTCCCTCTAGGTGTTCCATAGAAAATGTGTTCCAGTAAAGTTGAACTGGTACCACTCTGAAAGAAAACACCTTTTATAAAGTTGTAATTATAACTTTACTGATCATTAACAAGCATGTAATAATGCTTTATAGCTCTGTTGTGATTGATCTATTAATATGAAGAAATTTGCGCTCCAAGGTTGTAAAAAAATATTTTAAAAACCTATACAGCAAATATTAATGAATTATGAAAGTGTGTTACTACAGTATTACCAAAAATAAAGAATAAACAGCAGTCAAAGGGTCTTTTCATAACCTGGAAACATCAAATCTGTCCTTATTAACAGCTTATATTCATGTCTGAAACATGACTAAATGGCTTATTGAAGAATAATAAAGCAGTTACTAACAATTCATTAAATGGGCTCTTTATTAGGAAGTTTTTTTTTTCTCTCAGACCTGCAACTACAAACAGCTTTCACACACATTTCTTTAAAATGTGTTTGTCATGTTGTAAATATCTTACTACTTTCATTTGCCAGACACATTTTTCCAAGTTTATCTTATCTTACTTGCTCACTGCTGATACTGGATGCAGCAAATATGTTGGAAAAGGAATTGTCATTGGATTCTCACCCAGCAAAGTTGGCCATATTTCAGTTTTCTTACAAAGTTGTGGCAAAGGACTGAGGATTGTTATTTATGCCCCAAATATGTAACTTAACATAAAAACATAATTGTTGTGCTTCAAAAGCTAATTTTGGTCAAAGTATGGGTTTCAGTAGAGTGCTAATACTGGTGGCTTGATAGAGGCATGCAGAGGTTGTAAAATTATAAAGGGGTTAGATCCCTCAGCAGATTTAATCCCTCAGCTCAGAGCGGGTGACTGCATTACAAGAGTGTTCACTTGTAGATAGTGACCCCTAGAGGCACATAGTTGTCTCTCATCTAGACACTTGTGGCCCGTTGCCATGTGTGAATGCGCATCTAATTAGACTGCTCACAAGTTTGGCAGAGCTGCTCAATGCCCTCTGCAGGCAGCTCACGGCCAAGTGAACACAGCAATACACAAATATTTCACAGATTTTACTAGTAACAAATGAACAGAGGATATAAAATGTTATTCTTCATGACTATTTTTCAAGCTACTTTAAAATGATTAGGCTATATCTTCAGCATCTCAATGAACAGATTGGGTTTTGAAATGCTCAGTTGAAGAAAATGACTACCTGGAATTGTTGACAGCGTTGCCATATTTACTCCCAATAAATTCATACTTAATTAGTGTTAATTAATAATTATATAATAAATAATACTACTGCCATGTTCCTGTTTTGCTTTAAAAAACGATAAGCCTAGATAAAACATTTACTGTATGTGACAAAAAAAAGTTCAATAGACGCAATGTTATTTGTCAATCTACCCATTTTCAATAGGGAATTACGTAATGTAGACAAATTCACCAGTACAAGTCACTTAGTGAATCCAGGCTGGCAGCAGTTCAGTGACAGCTGTCTAGCTGGCCTCCATCCATCTCTACTGTGCCAACAATATCAGAGGGAATAACCTCCTCCACTGTTTGGATATACAGAACACGACACTGGATGTACTCGTTCATTAACACGAGTAAAAAAGGTAGAACACCTTTTCATACATAACACACGTGTTGATATGAATCCAGGTTGAAATGTGAAGAGTATAGTTTAGCTTGTGGTATACTGGGTTTGTAGACAAGTCCTAACAGTTTGCAGTATAGCGTAATGAAATTTAAATGGACACACAATTTGGAGAAATCAGCTTACTTTATGTACACAATATGTTCAGTGTAGGAACAAATACTTCTATAAGGTTCATCAAGATTATATTATTCCATGGTTATAAAAGGTTGACACAAACAACAAAGAGACAAAAGGAGAGGGTGCTGTAGGGCCAATACAAGCACAGTTTTCTGTAATTATAATCAGTGACAATGTTTTTTGATTAAAAATCAAATCGAAAAGCATTGTCCTTGTCTGGTATGTAATAATTGTAAGAACATGCAGTCCATATGCTTGGACATGATGGATAAATTAGTGAGCAAATGAATACTTGTGTCGGATGTTGAGACATTTTAAGCTCTGAACTGCAGCTGTCACCCAGTGAAATCTAAAACCTCTTTCCCTCAGCATAATTCATTGCGTACATGCAACCTAACACGACAATGACTTCAGTACAACATAAACAAAAAATAAAGCCGTACATAACTTACAAATCTCAGTATGACTGGAGAGAAACATCTCAACCTAACCTACAACCCACAGCTAGGTGAAGGTTCAACAGCCCATCAGTTGTACCAGGGGTCTAGTGGTCAATCAGTTGTCCTAGAGCTGCAATGGTCCATCGGACTATAAATTGGTCCAGTAGGCCATCAGCTGTGTTGGAAGTAAAGTAGCCAATCAGTCCCAGCGTTCAACCAACCCATCAGTTGTTCAGGCAGTCCATTCATTGTCTTGAGGCCCAGCAGTTCATCAGATGTTCAGAAGCTCCAATGGCCCAGTGGTCCATCAGACCATTAGTTGTCTTGGAAGCTTAGCAGTCAACCAAATATTCTGATTGTTCAACAGTCCATCAGTTATTCAGAAGGTCAAGTAGTACATCAGTTGTCCTGGAGATCTAGTGGTCCTGTAGCCCATCAGTTGTGCTGGAAGTAAGGTAGCCAATCAGTTCCAGAGTTCAACCAACCGATCAGTTGTTAAACCAGTCCATCAGTTGTCTTGGAGGCCCAGCAGTTCATTAGTTATTCTGAAGGCATCAATAGCAGAAGATGCTGTTTGACACCGGACACTTCAAAAGCAGGAGCATGTGCAAAAAAGGTAATGTTTATATAAAATATTAATGAAACACAAAAACGAACCCTGAGAAATTTAACAAAAACAACCTAAGTTGAAGCAAAGAACCAACAAATAAAATCTGCAGCCTCACAGCAAGCTGCTATTTATTCTCTTCTACAAGAGCTCAACACACTGCAACTTAAGAAAACTTGCAAATTCACAAAACACAAGCAAATGAAGAAAGCATGTTCATGAATTTGACAAAACGTTTGCAGCATTTAGAAAAACACGCTGCAAATTCAGACAACACAACAGAACACAGACAACACAAGATATTACAGACAACACAACACATTACAGACAACGTAACTGTTTCCAGAGGCCAATTAAGAGTGGACATGCAATGCACATCTGGACATGCAATCATAATGTTAAAATAAACCAAAAACACTTACATTTAAGCTCATTTTCTCACACCACTGATGGATTGCTGACTTCAATAACGTCATGAGCCACAAACCCCAGCAACAACCAGACGTGTTCATGACTTTTTAGTGTTCTCTGGAAACACTCCTATTGTGGTATTTGCAGTGTGTTTTCAATCGCTGCACATGTGTCGTCAAATTGATGAGAGTGTTTTCTCAATTTGCATGTGTTTTGTCTATTTACATGTGTTTATTAAGTTAGAGTGCGTTGAGCTATCAGGGCCACTCTTTCCTACTCCATCTCACTGACCAGCGACTGGCCTTTTACCTTCTTGGCCTCACCTAACTGGAATCTAGTGTCTGCTCAGGTTACCACAGGATCAGTTAGACTGATACAAAGCTACCAAAGCACATAGAACATTAATGTAGAATTTATCTGTTACTGCTGACTGCCATATTTGTTACAGACACACATGCACAACCATGAGCACACCAAATTCTACAGAATGTCATTCATTATAGAATAGTTTTCTCTTTCCTACGTCAAGTACACCTGCACACCTGCTGTTACTGTCACTGATTAAGCAGATGATCTACCCTACCACCATAAAACTCACAAAAGAAACATCACAACAGGACTGAAGCCCTTCAACAAAATATAACGTAAAACACAAACCACCCAGATAAAAACCTGTATTCTATTATTTGTGTAATATGTCTGATACATTAACAGAAACACTGAACTGAAATGAGTGAGTCAACACAAGGCACTAGTCATGTTGGAAACCAGGTCCTTGTGAAAAGGAAGCGGAGCAACTCTTTTGTCATAGACCGGAGGTTCGGCACTCAATCAAATGTCCCAGAGACCCTGTCGTCCACTCCTGTAGTTCTAGTGGACTATTAGATCAAGCAGTCCATCAACTCATTAGTTTTCACACAGATCCAGCAGTAGCCCATCATTTGTCCTGGATATCCAGTTGTTCTGGAGCTCCAGATCCATTCAGGATCATAAAAGGACAACAGTCCATCAGCTTTTTCAGCAATCATTGAGAGTTATGCAATGGTCCTCATGTTTATCTTCGTCAGTCATCCTGGAGGTTTGATGAACCATTGGCAAATCTTCTGCTTCAGGTATCATGAAGGTCCTTTATTCCATCACACTGGGTCTTGGAGGTCAGATGGTCTGTCAGCCATCTCTGAGGCTTGGTAGTCATCAACCCGGGGCCTCAGCACCACAGGATGGTCTCTAAGACCTGGCTGCATTCAAGGAGCCATTTTGAGGCACACAAAGAAACAATGTTGTTGTACATTGAGGATCAGCCGAATGTGAACGTGAGAAAACATGTCATGCGTGGTCAATGAGGAGCAGGACCGAGCCACCCCAGAGATCAAAGACCTCTGTTTCTCGTCTGACAGAGAGGGAAGACCTTCAATGCTCCAACATACAGATAAATAATGGGACAATCAGCAGAGAGGGTAAATGTTAGTGATCAACATATAATTAGCTAGACAATAGCAGTGATGACATAGTGAAATAAAAGGAGGGCACGCTATTTAGTTTGGTTTATTTCAACGGACATCAAAAGCAATGCATCAGTGAATCTGAATAACTGTCAAGCATGACACATCAAAGACATGCTGCCATGACACCAGCTGTTTATCATAATTCAAATACCAAAAATGTATTATTTCAGAGAAGCATTCATGTTTTGCTTACACAGAGAAACTAATCATTTAGATTAGTCTAATGATCTTCAGCAAATTAAAATGTGAGTTGTTTACACTGGTTTTACATCCCTGACTTTTAAAGACAGCACAGACCAACTGAAACAGACTATAAAGACAAATAAAGAAAAAAATATGAATTGAAACTAACTTTAACATCTTCTCCATTTAGGAGAAAATGTGTCATGGATTCCAAGTACAGTAAGACATCCTAGGAAACACAGGTACACTCTTCACCCAGCATTTCCTGTAAACAATAACCAAAATATATTTCCACATGTCATACAAGGTTTATTTATTTTATTAGGCTATAAATACAGATACTGTGATACATGATCTATTGCCACACATGACAGTTCACAAACCTGACAAGTGTTTCAGTTTGTACGTCACAAGTCAGTGAGTAAAGTCTTGGCCAACAATGACAGCATACTTATCATGCTGCATACTCTCTATTTAGTCTTACCATTGTTTTCTATAAGGGCCCGGGACATGATTTCCCTTCTACCAGTCTTAAGTTAGCGCTTTTTTTCATTTGGTTGAATTGGACCTGTGTTTTTTCCTGTTATTGTTCATTTATAGAACTGTCTCCTGTCTCGACACTACGGTCTGTTAACTTGACCGTTTCCTATTTTACATCCTCCCATACATAAATTATGATATTCTGCTGCTGATAATGAAAGCCTCACACAAAGAACCTTTTTTTATTATAATAAAGTCTTTATTCATTTATTTTCTACAAACTGCTGACTTTGCTCTCAGATAAGACAGCTATTATTTGATTTCAGTAACGCCCCGGCCCACTTTGGTGCGCCAGAATGAGAGAAAAAGTAGTTTGTAGATTTCTTCTAAGTGTGGAGCTGTGATGTAATGTGTCCGCAGGTATAAATATAGAGGCATGGCTGCACAGCGTCCATGCAGATCAATGTCGCTCCGAGGCTGAAGCCAGTGCGCCTGACGGTCTGGGAATGAGCGCAACTTCCACACGCTCCTCTCTACCGCGCTGCTGCTTCTTCTTATTCTCGCTTCATTGGAAAGGCAAACGCCGGGAGGCTGCTTTCAGAGCCAGACCCGGGATGGGCTCTCTGGCGGCCCTGCGGACCGTCCTGATCCTGGGCCTGGTGACTGGACTGGCAGGATGCGCCCCCGGCCTGAACCGGACGGCGGATCGCTGGGAGGCCCTCTACTCCCGGTCCCTGGCGCGGATCCCGGGGGAAAAGCGAGAGGAGGTCAGCCGGGACGGGGACTACCTCCTGGGCATTAAAAGACTGCGGCGCCTCTATTGCAACGTTGGAATCGGCTTTCATATTCAGGTGTTACCGGACGGTAAAATAACGGGAGTGCACAACGAAAATCGTTACAGTAAGTTATCAATTAGTCTGTTTAAGAATTAGATATAAGCATGTGATTATTTATTCACTTTCTTTTGTTAGTGGGTCAGTTATATCTTAAAACACCATTAATAGCATAAGACAAGTTGAATTTAAAACTACATAATTCTTCTTTTAATGAGTTTTGGAGAATCTCCAAGAATTCGATGACTTAAAACAATCTGCATGTTCGGCATGTTGTCAGTCAGTGAGTAAACAGGATGCACTTTCTAATCAAAATGTTTCACCACCTGCTGACACCTGATCCAAACCTCCACTTTTCACACTCGTGATCTGTGATGCTGCTGCTCCTGCTATCAGCCTCTGATCGGCTCACAGATATCGATCCGTGTTTCAGTGCCAACATCTGGAGTCCTCCCGTAGTGCCGCTGAGCATAGCCTATAGGTGCGGGTGCTTTCCGTCATGCGTGTAACCAGAGCTCGCTGTGATCCAGGCCAGCGGCCAGCCATGCAGCACCTAAAGTTAGGACGCAGCGCACAGATCCATCTGTTAAGACAGATTAACAACCCCCCCCCCCCCCCCCCCCCCCCCCCCCCCCCCCCCACATACAAAGTCACACACGCCTCGCATTTGCAGACATGAGGAATAACAAACATTTATTTACCTAACATGTCATGTGTAATCCCTGCCGTCCACTGTTTGTGAATTGTGGTCGTATTAAAGTGACAAAAAGGCGAGCTGTGGAATTGACAGGCTGCCTTTGAGGAACTTAAAGCTTGTTGTTTTGTGCTGCCTCGGTGACTATTTTGAGACAAGACATAAAAATTCAAGGAGATACATTACACAAAATCTCTGTGAGGAATTCAAGGCACTGTAAAGCATTTTAAAATGATAGCAGGAACAAAGGACACACACACAGGCTGCTGTAAGCCAGCAGCTTGTCAAGGCCAAGTGAGAAGCTGCATCAGCAGGAGACTGTAAACCTTCATCTGTCTCTGCTGTTGATGTCGTCAGACTGCCAAACTGATACATTGATGACTGATTGATATGTAAGATATTGTATTGTATTGTCTTCAGGTGTTAAGCAACCAAACATCAGAGGAAGTACAGTACATCTTTTTGCAGCTTCGGAATCACACAAATTACTACATTTCTTCACACAAAAAAGTAGATTCTAGAAATTCTGTGATTTGTTGAGTTAAGATCGCATGATTAAGCCCAAGGTTTAATCAAGAGCTCCCAAACTGTCACGGTAAAATTCACTGTGGTTGAGTCAACAATGTGTTTGACAAAAAGGCATCATTTGTTTAATCTATGAATTTTTAATGAGATCAGGCTTTTCATAGTGCCACACCTTGACAAACCAAATAAGAGCAGGTGAGCCTTCAACTATAACTTCATTATAGTATCAAATACTTGACATGTATAAACCTTTGAAATGTTCAGATATGTAAGAGTCCATCAGACTGAATTCCTCAGCTTTCTGGATAGGCTCCACCCAGCTCATCTTCTGAGAATCCTGCACTACAGTTGTGTCAGTGCGTCTGTGTGGATCAGGAAGTAAGGTTTCCCCATCAGATCAACATGTTTCATTGTGTGTGTGTGTGTGTGTGTGTGTGTGTGTGTGTGTGTGTGTGTGTGTGTGTGGTTTGTTTCCTCCATGAAGGTCTTCTGCAGATATCCCCGGTGGAGAGGGGAGTGGTGACTCTGCTGGGCGTTCGCAGCAGTCTCTTTGTGGCCATGAACCGGCGAGGAAAGCTGTATGGATCTGTGAGTGTCTGAATAATGACACACACACACACACACACACACATGCACACACTGTTTTAACAAAGACAAACGTATAGTTTTAGCTATTACATGTGTTCATTTTCTTTTTGTTAAAACCATGATTTCAAGCTCTGATGCGGAAAAAAGTGTCAGGATGAGACTTACTGAGAATTTTGACCAGACACCAAAAAAAAAAAGTCTGTAAATGGCATTATTGATAAATGGTCTTTTAAAGCCTTTTTCACACTGTCATGAATCCACTTCTGTTGGTGGAATATGAGTCATGTAAGTGTTTATTTGTTTATGATAATAATAAGTCTGAAACTACTGAGACCAGCATTACATACTATTCACCATGTGTTGGCTCTTGTGCTTCTTCCAGGTTACTAAAACTCATAAATTCCTATAAATAAAAATAAAAAATACATATGATATGACCTCACTGTACTCTTATTTTGAAAAAACAAGGGATAGATCTTTTTTTTTCAAAATAAGGGGACAGTGTTGTTGTTTTGTTTTGTTTTTTTGTTTTTTTTTGCAATTTACACATTAAGGAAGTTAAGCATTACTGACCTCACTGTACCCTTTTTTCAAAATAAGTGTACAGTGTTGTTTTTTTTGTGATTTACACATTACTAGAGTTACACATTATTGACCTCATTGTACCCTTGTTTTTCAAAATAATGGCTAGAACTTTATTTTTTCAAAATAAGGGTACAGTGATTTTTCCATGATGTCTTTACGAGCTAACACCTTTCTTCAAATGGTTCAAATTGTTTTAGTAAATCACAACATTAAAACTAGCTAGTAGTTACTAATCTAACTTATGAGGGACTTTACCCAAAAAATGAATTTGGGAATAACTGGTGAAACCACCCACGGAGAGAAAATGGCAACAAAAACAATCGGAGCATGGTGTCCTGGGTCCTGCCTCACTCACATCATTCATCATTTCACAATCTCATTTTTTTTTGTAAAAATCTTAGTCAAATAGCTATGGTACAATAGCCCTGCACTCACAAATAAAGCAATTGTATGATAGTAATCACAACGAACAATACAGACTTGAAATTCCCCCCTGAAAAAATGTCCCGGCATCTTTGTTTTGTCTCTCGCCGTTGAACAATCGGCATTTTCAAATAATCCTTATATCTCCCCCTCTTTTTTCTCTCTCTCTCAGTTACACTACAGCCACGAGTGCAAGTTCAAAGAGAAGCTCCTCGCCAACAACTACAACGCTTACGAGTCAGTGGCCTACCCAAGGATGTTCATCGGCTTGAGTAAGAACGGCAAAACAAAAAGAGGAAACCGAGTGTCACCCGCCATGACAGTGACACATTTCTTGCCAAGAATCTAGTAGCCTCATAAATAGACTTCACCTCAATATGGAGACGGAGGGGTGTTGGGGGGGGGCGGCGGGGGCGTCAGAGCCTCAAAACTATGATGCACTTTCACTCCAAGCTTTATGCAAGTGTATCGTATTTGATTTTTTTTCTTTTTTTGCTATGTATATATTCATTTTTTTATTTATGTTTAACTGCAGTTTTGTATTTTTCTAGGGCGGGCTGTCTTTTCACTGGGGGCGGGGGGTTGAGGGGGGGGGATCAGAGATGCTAAAAACATTATTTATGTTTTCATTTTCTAATTTATCAGACATATGCTGCTACTGAATGAACTCCTGTCTTCGGATGTTGGTTTATTTTTGCACTGATGAGAAAAAATTCGCAACAGTGCACAGGAGATATTTTCTATTTTTTTATATTAATTTTAACAAAACAGGACCTTTTTGAGTCTTATCCTTAAAAAAAAAAACACAAACCCCCCCCCCCAAAAAAACATGTCTTCGTTGTCAGAAGTGGCACTGATTGCCCAATGCTCCGGCTCTTTTGTGTGGCACTGGAGCCTAATTGAAACAGTATCATCTTACTGCCGGAGAGAGAGAGAGAGAGAGAGAGAGAGAGAGAGAGAGAGAGAGAGAGAGAGTAGTGGGGAGGAGAGGAGGGGTTGGGAAGGGAGTCGAAGAACCCCCACAACCTCCACTGGTCTGTTTATAGCTCTGCCGGGGGGGTGTGGGTGGGGGTGTGGGGGGGTGAACTCTGAACTTTTCTGCCGTCAATCTCAGTCAGATCTATAAGACTGCCGATAGAGAGAGGCATCCTCTTTGACATTATATAAGTGGGGAATTTGGGAGTTTAAAGGCAAGGTCAAAGAGCTGAAATGTAACGGAGAAATCGTAGCCTTGACTGTGGAATGGAACTATTCTTTATGTCAAGTTATTTCTGATTGTCCGGTAGCTGTTGCAACTTGAAGAAAGAAATAAGTCTGGCCAGAGATCGTTAAGCAGGCTGGGGGCAGTTTGTGCCATCTGACAGATATTTGTCAAATTGCCAGTGTTGTGCCAAAATTTGTTTCCCTTAGAAAATGCTGTTCAGCCAGTGATTTATTACTTCACTTAAAGCAAGCCTGTGTAGCGTGTTACAGAGGAGATAATATAGTCTTACTGATACAAGTGGAGCAGTAAAACACACCCTAACTCACTTCTATACACTTTACTGCTGTCATTTCCACTTGTAGCCATAGCTAGTTGCTGTTTCACAAGTTAGCTTTCATATTCTCATGTTGAAATCACTTCAAATGTTTAAATAAATAGTGTTTGGGCTTATTCACTTTCTTGTCAAGAGTTAAATGAGGATATAAATGCCACATTTATGATTGTACAGTCAATTTAAAGCTACAGACAGCATCCCATTAGCTTAGCACAAAGACAGGAAATAAGCTAACCGCAACAGCTAGCCTGACTCTGCCTACCAGCATTTCTAAAGCTCACCAATTAGCACATTATATTTCATTTGTTTAATCGGTACAAAAAAAGTATAAAGACAATGTATTGCGGTTTTCCAGGGTTTCTTGACCGAGCGCAGGGACTTTATAGTGTTTTGCCACAACGTTGCCAGGAAGTAACAGCATTTAAAACGACAACACGTGTATTTTTTCACATTTTTACACAGATTAAACAAGATATAGCCTGTCAGTGAGCTTTAGAGATATTTCAAACTGTGGACAGAGCCATTTTCCCCCTGTTATCAGTCTTTGTGCTGAGCTAAGCTAACTGGCTGCTAATTGTAGCTTAATATTCATCATACAGACATGAGATTAGTATCAAGCTTCTCTTGGGAAAAAGGTCAATAAGAATATTTCTTTTAATGACCTTAGCATAGTCTTCCTTTGGGTTCTAAACATATTTTTTCACGCTAACCATCAGTCATTTCCTGGCGCTGTGATAAACAACAACACACTCAGGATAAAATAAGCTCACATACACATTTTCGTTGAGTACACAAACTTTGGCACAATTGTGGTACAAACACTTTCCAATTCCTTGTTGACTTTATAACACCCAATATTTAAGCTTTATGTAAACTTCCTAGCACATTAGCTGCCTCATGCATTAGGTGCATTTACTGTACATGTTTCTCAGACTCCTTCCTCCTTGTGTTTGCCCCTCAGAGTCTCTCTGTCTCTCAGTGAGTCCCTGCAGTCTACTGCAGCCCAGCTCTGGTGGCCATGTTGTCCTAGTTGCGCCTTGTCACGTTCCGGCTATCTTTACCCTGTGATTTACTTTTAGAAAGGATAATCATGGTAGAAATATTTACGGACAGCTGTTGGACTGTACTATATGCTCGGGCCAGTAACCCTATATTTTTCTTTATATATTTTGTAAATATAACCTCTAAGTAACTGAAGGTGCTGGTATTCCTTGCGGGGGGAGCACAGTTTAAAACCAACAGAGCTGGTGTGGAAGTTGCTCTCTGAAGGCATGAGGGTTGTTTTATTGGCTCGCTTTGGTGCAATCGATAAATAAATTCACCAATCACCAACAACACAGGTCAAAAAAAAAAAAAAAAAAACAAGACTGGTGGGAGATAATTGACCACATCTTACCCATTTTCTGTTTTTTCTTTACTATGTTCTTCTTTTTTCTTTCTTATTCCGTCTTTTTGTCCAAGAGGTCTGAAAAAGTTTAAATCTCAGTCTCAACATTCCACATATGATGGCACGTATTGTAACCAGCCCCGACTCTTTCACTGCTGCTGTGATTGTACTGTTTTCTCTGTGGAGCGAGAGTGCCTTCAGTAGAAGTGATGATGTATTAGCTCTGAGACCGGCTACACTGAATGCACACGCTTGGTATTAAGTTGCAAATAGCTCAAGCAAATATCATGCAAACTGTCACTCTCTGTTTTGGCTTTAGGCTGTGATTCCTGCAACACAGTGTGGATGTCCAGGCTGATCCAGACTGTGCAGGATCAGGACTGTGATATGCATTCAAACACAACAAAATAAGTGTAAGAACCACTGTCTGGTAGTCCTATAACACCTCTTGTTACATTGCAGTTGTTTATTTCTCTTTTTTATCACCTCAGCTGGTCAGCAGTGATACATGCAGGTATACTGGTGTGTCTGGTGCTCACAGCTGTGCTCAGTGTTCTCCGGTATCACTGCTTTGCATGGCGGGCATCATGTTTACAGTAGAATACCTTTCTGCCCCCCCGTCACTGACCCAGGACCAGCCCTCTGCTCCAGCTGCTCATTTGATTATTCAGCTATAATCCAAGCAAGCAAGACCAGTGTAATTCTCAAGTCAGCAGTCTGTGAGTGGTGCACAGTACGCCGAGAAAGGGCTCTGTACGCCAATCATAGACTGAGACTTTAACGATGCACTCCTTGATTTTGTTATATTGCCTAACAGCGCCCCAAATCTCCAAATTGTCAGTTAAAAACAAAACACACTTTTCACTTACCTCCATGGTATCTGTCTGTGCAGATAGTTTTGTTTGCATTGGCTCAAGTTTTGAGATATCTGCCTCAGATTTCTGCTTGGAACAAATCTCTTAATCCACTGTTTTAACCAGAACTACTTTCTAACAAAGAAATAGTCCCTGCGAATGCTACAGATGACAGTATGTTCTATAATATAACAACAACACTGTCTCAGGGAGAACATGCTGCTGTCTTTTTTGGCTGGATGGCAGCAGGCACTGACTGACTGAGTGATGAATTTTTAAAAATTGGTCGCCCGAAGGCCTCGTCATCATCAGTCTTCTCAGCTGAGTGTCGCCTAGTGTTGCCGAGGCCAACGTTTCGAACACAGTCCAGTCACATGCCAGGTTCTGACCCGGTCTCGTTTAATTCTGGGAGCCCAACAAAATTCCATTAGCCTTTGTTGTATTGGGGTAGGAGACAGATCTCAAACCTGATACATTTAGGGGTAAGTTTTTGGAATTCATATTAAAACATCAATAGTGAGCTAGCTGAAAATGTGAGAGTTTGGTATTGGGTGTGCATCTTTAAATATACTTCATTCAGGACAAAATAAAGTCAGCCTATCCTTATAGGAGTCATGATACTGTAGATTTCATTGTTCAAGCAGGTTTTCACACATGTATGAACAGGAAACAGATGATATGTTTCTAACTGCTCTGCTGCCTGGACGTCTGTGTTCAGGGAAAGGATTTTCTATTGCGAAGTGATGATATGATTCTGTACTATCTATGATTCTGAGTCCTGTGGTCTTATGACAATTTTGTATTAACTACTTTTATCGGCTGTCCTGTAGTTTTATACAGGGCCTAATAAAATGATACATTGTATGTGCTGTGCACATGGCATAAGTCTAACTTAAGGGAAGCTGACAATAAAATAATGATCCCCATAAAGTAACGTGTGTCTTTATCTGTATTTCTGTGATTAGAGTGTCTTTTATTATATGTATTATATCTTATACGTATTCTATTATATATGTGAAACCACCAAGTGCACTCATGGTGTAAAGAACATTGTAGAATTAGAATTATTTTAATATAACATGACATATTTTAACATGACATATCATAACCTTTTAAACACAGAGTTTTATAAGAAATATAAATGAATTAGCACAGTTAAGGAAAATAAAATCAATTCAAATACATTTTACTGAAAAAGAAGATTCAATAATTGACAACATATACAGTACATACACAGCATATAGATAAGAAACACTGTTACAGTATGACCAAATTAAAGGAGAACAGCTGTTTTTTTATGCATTTTAACAAAAGTGGTACAAATGTGCCAGTGTGTATTGTACATTATTGTTCAGGCACGTAACACATGTGAGCGTTCACAAAGTGTCACTCTCAACACTTCTAAAGACCCTGTGTGAGTGGAGCTACTCTACCATGTACATCCACACTGATGCAGAGAATCACACACACACACACACGCACACCCACCCACCTAACCTAACCTAAACCCTTTTCTGGAGACTTACCCTAACCATCACTCCTACTTGCCTCACCTTAACCTTAACCACTGCCCCAAAAATCAGCCTTTTCCTAATTGGAGACACAACTTTTGTCCACAATTGCACAAGTTGTCCCTTATTAACTGGTCTGAAATTTGTCCTAAATCTTTAATCTGGGCCTAAATCTCTCTGTCTCAGCCAAGGCAAAGTAGAGTCTTTATGTTATTATAATGACAAAAAGTCCAGTTATTTAACATTTGTCACTTGGGTCTGTTTTCTTTCTTGTAAAAACATAAGAATAAAATGTTTTACTTGTTAAAACCTCATTAATACCTCATTTTCATCCATTCTCTATAGCTGCCTGCCATTCTGATGGTGTATTGACTGCAGCGCCGCCTTGCCCCGAGCAGGACAGGTGTTCACATAGCTGCTCAACATATGTATTTCTGTCCTTCCATTCAGCTGCAGCCTGGGCTAAAACAGGCCATGTCACAGCCTGAAAGAATGACAGAATGACAGCTTTCTGCTGGCTGAAACCAAGGCCAGCCCGGTTAAAAGTCTGTAAACTAGGACTAAAGATAGAGCCCAGCCTCCTGCATCCGCTGTCCAGCTATTGTCTGCCAGATACACACACACACCACGCGCTGTACTCAAACACACACCTGTGAGATGAAACGTCTGAGCCTCTCAAGCTAAACAAGACGTGAAGACAGACAGAGTTAACAACAATGTGTGTGCCAACAGAGAGAAGTGATTTAACAGCCATTTACTGGTGTCTGAGTAGACACACAGATAGGTGAGGAGAACGTAGGTCAAACACAACCCTCCTCCCTACACACACACATACACAGACACTCGCTATGTTTTTTTGATGTTTTATTAGATGAAGGAGAAACAGGGTAGATGTGTGTGTCAGTGACATTGAGGAGATCTGAATTTATTTATGGCCTTTGTTTGAATTCATGTTACCAGGCAACACCTATGTGGGTGTAGACTTAATGTTAATTTGCAAAAAAAAGTATCATTGTTTTTTTAAACTTTTTTTGCGCCCTCTAGACATCTTGGCCAACTGACGACATCATTAATCCATCAATTAGTAAAGCAAACAAGGTCAAGCTGGTGTTGAAATAGCTAGCTGCTCTCTGGATGGTGCAGAGGCAAATCAGGTGATTACTGGGAGCATTCAAATGTCCCGACCAGCTGCAGCCAGCACCCAGTCTGCCTGACAGGACACCTGCTGCTGCACAGCTGTCAATCACACACGCGCACACACACACACACACACACACACACACACACACATGATCTTTCATCACAGGCGTAATTATGTGACACCTTGCACTCCACTCATGACAGAATTCACACATCAAGACATGCAGGTTAAGTTGCTATGGTGACCAGTCCTTAAGTCCAACCCTGGTCCTGGCCTGGTTCATTTCAGGCATATTTCAGTTTTTAATAGGCAAATTAGCCAAGTGCTGCTGGAGATAGAGACATATATTTAAGTGTTTTATAGTAATATAGTAATATATTCCATAAATTAAATAATTATTCTTAATGAGGAGACCGGCCAACTTGTCAGTGTACAATAAGTGTCTCTTAAAATGAATTTACAACAATCACATGTAATAAAACAAAACAGAACCTGAGACAGAAAAAATATATAGTTTGATCATTTAAAAAACAATTGCATGAAACATTTTATAAACATATTTCTAAGCCTAGGGTGCAGAGCACAAAAATACAGTTTTACTGTTCTGATACAGTCCTGAGCTCTGTATGGACTCTGAAGATGATCCATCTAGATGATCTGGTCTGATAGGTGTTTGAAACAGGAAGTTTACTATGGATGATTTTAAAAATAAAAAGGTGCACATGAATCTTTCTCTGTAAAAAAAAAACCCAAAACAACCACAACATAAATCCAGGAGGAACCCAGTGTAATGTCGTCTTTTTTTAAAGTTTATTTCCATTTATTTATTTTTTATATACTTTTTATTGAGTTTTAAACAAATAGAACAACACACAATGACCCCACCCCAGACAGCTGGACAGCACACCAAACAAAGGAAAGAGAGGAAAAATAAATAAATAAAACTTATATATATTGACAACACTTGATTAAGATTAAATAACAATGATAAAGAAAAAATTAAGGAATGAATTAAAAAAAATACATCAGACAAATAAGCTGACTAATCAAATGAGGTTACACAAAACATTGGCTCCAGTCCACTCTATGAATGACAGTTTGAAGCAACCAGTCAACAGTTATCATATCATGTGTGTCCCATGGGTTATGAGAGGGGTCTTCCACTCAGACAGGACCCTTCCCCTTATACAGTAAGTTCGTTTTTTAAATCTGTTGGTAGACAATCGAGGAAAGGTAACTATACATTCATGAAAAACTCATCTATTCCCCTTAAAACAGCCTGTTCATGGGGGGAGGGTGTTAAAAATCTCCCTGTACCACAGGGTGACACTTAGCAGGGAAATGTTGATCCATTTGTGTGTAATGTCCTCTTAGAATTGGTTTTAATTGCAACACATTTACTGTTTTGTGTATAAGAGCCCAAATAAACCACAACTCCAGTGAGACGTCACAATGACATTTGTTGTAACATTAATTTGTAAAATCCAGCCATGCTCTGTATATGCATATCTGTTTTTAACAGGCTGTAAACAAACACCATTTCCCAGAAGCCCAAGACCTTTTTGGGTCAAAGGTCACCAGCTAAATAGAAGAGGCAAGTTCTGTGGCAGTGACTAATCCATACATGTCTGTGTTAATGCAGGGCGTGATGGGCCAGATGATGCAGACGTTTCTTGGTAAGCATCTTTGGAAAGATAACATTAGACAGTGTGGGTGGATATTATGGATATGGAAAAATTCAACTATTACAATATTGTATTACTCACTGCTGTGCTGGTAAAACTTGCTGCTGTAGTAGGAGGGCATTTATCTTAGAAAATGGAAAACAAACCAGAGGAACTCATTCAACTTTTTCCACAAAGACAGATGAATGTCACAGAAGAGAGCAAAGTGCAGTGAGACAGAAAGTGACGCCAGGCCTTTGGCTCTCTATGAATAAATATAACCATGATTTCAGTAGTGACTTCATGCAAGCAGCATGACACGATGACACAAGTCACACAAGTAACCCAATCAATTGCTAAATATTCAAGGACACTGTTCTCTCACATGATTCAGAAATATCATCAGATTCAATTTGATTAAAACTGTGAAAAACAATGAATTATTTTTCTTTGTATTACAAAAACCCTTCCATCTTATTTTGAG
Source organism: Scomber scombrus (assembly GCF_963691925.1). Lineage (NCBI taxonomy): Eukaryota > Metazoa > Chordata > Actinopteri > Scombriformes > Scombridae > Scomber > Scomber scombrus. Next base: position 3,293,701 of record NC_084970.1, on the reverse strand, counting down.
ATGAGATAAATGCTGTTTGTCTCATACATAATGAATCTTATTTCATACACTAACTGTCAATATTAATTCATAGTATTGAATTCGTAGTATTGGCATTAATATGAGTTTAAATTCCAAGTGAAAACAATCAGAAGTTAATCAGACTTAACTGAACACTTGTGATCTTTGAGCCTCAAAGAAAACCACTCTTGCGTCTCTGTGGGAAGATGGCAGTTATCGTCCGCCCGTCTGAGATGCTCCAGATGTTGAGCTGTAAACTGAAGGTACTTCTAAAGAGCCCCCTCCATCCTCCCACTTCCCACACCCATTTCTCACTGTGATTTCCTGTGTACTGGCTTGTGGTGTATATGTGTGACTTTAGGAAATGATGTGGACTCTTGTCTTGTACTCACAGGGGCTCACGGTCACGGCTTATTAGCGAGGCTCTAAAGCTGTGACTGACTGAGTGTCCCGTAGACCCTATCGCTCTATCAAAGGCTGAACACTGAAACAATATTGGAGAACAAGCAATTCTGCTTCAGCCTGAACAAAAGTATGTGTATGTTTCCATCTAAAGGATGCACAAGTTTATCTAACAGAAGAAAATGTGAATTAGAAAAAAAATAACTCCTTAAAGTTTCTACAAACCATATGATGCATAAAGGTGAAGAGCCACTCAAACTAATGACCTGTGGAGACAGAGCTGGGCTTTAAACCCCAATACTTTTGGTACTGACTATATGTCCATTGCACTGAGTTTCAAAAATGACTGCAAGTTGACACTGAATATCTATTTAAGTTCATAATCTTGCTTTTTGTTCTTTTTATCAGATAGTTCCTGGATTAAACCAACATTTGGCTTATTTTAGACTGAATTTTATTTAGGCTATGCTCTTGTACTACTGCTTGTGTTTAGATCAGAAGTGTCAAACATAAGGCCCACAGGCCAGAACCGGCCTGCCAAGGGGTCCAATCTGGCCCACTGGATAACTTTGCAAAGTATGAAAATTGCAGAAAACTAATCCCATTTATTCTGCTCCTTCAGAGGTTTTTTCCCCCACTAGACCAGAATACAGTTCTCTGAAAAAACAATACATACATATTGTGGTTATATTTAAACCATACATTGAACATTGTACAAAATGTTGTCAATCAGCAGCTTCTGTGCAAAATAATCTATAAAAGACTGTGACATGAAATTGCAATCATTTTTCTTAAGACATCTCAGGCTGTTCTTCTGTTTTGTAAATATCTGCTTAGACAGGTTTTATAGAAAAACATATTTCTCAATGTCCAGTATAGAAAAAATGTATTTGGTATCAGTATCCAAACTCGTAGGAAACTATATCATATTAGCATTAGCAGTAGTAATGAAATATTTAAATAAGTCCCAACCCCCTAGATACGTAAGTGTGTACGAAGAACCTGTATGGGGCTCCAAGACATGCTGTAGATTGCTGATATGGTTAATACATCAGTGGCGGATAATTGAGGCAAAAATATCTCTTGAATACGATACTGAATCAACAAGCTCAACTCCAAAATCTGGCTGCTGAATTGTAACATGATATTTGATTGCTAACGTCCTTCCTTAGGATGCAAAATGGAAACAGTGTTGCAACTAAGCACAGGTGTGTTTGAGAACAGTAATGAAGAACAACAATGTAGCTAGCAGAGATTTTCTAAATGTAGCATTTAAGTTATAAATTACCACTGACTAACGTTTTGACATTAGCATTTCATATAGCAACACAACTAGCATTTCTTTCTGTTTGTCAAGCAAGAGCTATTAGTAGCGTTAGCTTGAAGTAGGTAAAAATGTTACCTATTAAACTACTTCTCTTCCTCTTTATGAAAGTATTTGACCTAAATATGCTAATGTTAAGCCACAGGCGAGCTTAGTATGGTGATTACTTACAGGAAACAAGTTATTAGAATCAAATATAAATAGGTGTAAATTGCTAAAAGGTATAGCTTGGCTTAGCAGGTGTAGCTAGCTAACATTCAGAATTCATTCAAACAGCAATGGCAAAACAAGTGTGTAAAAAATCTCCAAAACGTGTCAGATAACTACAGCTGTAATCCACCCATCATAGATTTTCCACAAAATATGACCAAATTTGTCCCGCTACATATTTCATTGCAATTTGGTGAAAACTAGGGCTTGTGGCTAGCATAGTCAGCTGTTGACATCTCTTTGTCGTAACCATATTTGCTTTTATTGTTTATTTGCGGCAGATATCATTTCAACAATTGCTCATCAAAGTTTCTACCGATACACAATAATAAAATATTGATGAATTTAATTATTAAATGAATTATTTTGATTAATCCTATTTGACATTTGGAAAGCCTGTGGTACTGCATTTTCTTTGAAGGGTCACCACTGACCTCTATTGCGAAAAAGTAGTTACTGCCCAATTGGAAATTACTTTGAGTGTCAGTTAAATGTAGTTTAGTTTTTTTGTTTATTTTGTTTAATAGAAATAGTTATTGCTATGAAATATGACATATATATTTATCATATGAAATCCTTTTCTCATTATATTAAATTGAGAATATTTCATTTAATTTTTAATTAGTTCAGTCACATACATATTGTAAAAGTCTAAATTAAAAAAAAAAAAAGACTAATTTGGAAGTCCAAGGTAAGACATTCAGACTATAAAGCACATCTGTATGCCTTCCAATGATGTGATGGAAAACAGTGTAGGTGTAAACTCACAGACAATAGATTGGTTGCTTGCACTTTCGCAACATCCGCCAACACAAAAGCCCAGTTTTGTAGCCTGACATCATCTTGCTATGTCTTACACTGTTTCCTCAGCCGACAAACAGCTCAGGCCCGCGCTGACTCAAACAGCATCATCATATCATACAAGGCAGCCACGCTTCTCAAATGTCAGCAGGTCAGACCCCGCTGTCGCAGTCTGGTCTGCGAGGCTCATTTCATCAGCTGGACTGGAGAGCCTGTAACCAAGTAAACAAATGTTCACAAACAGCTACGGAACATTTCAGAAAGTCAACCCTGTCTCCTAGAAATGACAGGGGTTGCGGAAAGTACACGATGCTGTCTGATGAGGAGCATGTATTTGAAAAGTAGTCATTTTTTACAGTTTTATATAAGATAAAGGATTTCAATTGACCCTTTGAAATTGAAAGAATTCTTTAAAAATGCATTGTAACCAAGGTTAAAACAGAAAAAAAAACATTCACATTCTGGTGTTTGACCAGACCAGTAATGTTTTCTGGAAAGGTTGTGTCACTTACAGTATGCTGTGCGTGATCATTTTGAAGTGTTTGTACCGTGTATAAATAGATTTATAGATTTTTGCCTCGCTAAAGAGGCCCAAGGATGGCAACTGTCACTCTGTCGGTTGATCTATCAGTCCGCCCATCACTTTGGTGCACTGCTTCCTAACCTTTTATCATATGTCTGAGCTGTGAGCAGCTGTTCCTCTCTCAGATTGTTTCAACCTGACAGTCTTAATAATCTTCATCTCATGAGCAGGGGTCGATTTTCAGATATGGCGCTCAAATCCGTAGAAACTTATTTTCCATTTATATTAAAATTACATCATATTTTTGTTATCGTAACATACAGTATATTTCGAACAGTGTGATTTCGTTTTATATTTTTTAGATAGAGGTCATCAATAAGTCCTTTTGGTCTGATTTCTCTCATGACACGTTTGATTTTAACCTTTGCAAATAAACAAAACTCAAATTAACACTTAAGACCAACATCCAATTCTGACATATCTCTATACACTGTACAGAGACCTTTCATGCTCCACTTAAATATCAGCTTTTCTCTAGTTTATCCCTCAGGATAAACAGGTTGAACTCCACTGCTGGAAAGAATCTATTTGTCCTCTCCAACACTTCCACACTGTGGGCTGTAATGAACATTGCAGCCTCTTGTGGCTGCTGGCAGGACTTTTTCCCCCCTTTTGTCCAGGGTCTATCACTTTCTTTATTTTACGCAATGTCAAACTCTCATAACTAATATGTCATCAGTTTTTATCCTGTTATATTTTGTGTCACCCACACTACATACCAAATTCCAAGGCCCTGCACAAGCACACAGGTGTTTTGACTGTTTAGATCTCTGCTGAGGTTGAAGTTCATCCAATGAATTTGTTACACCCAATGCCGACATTTTTAAAGTTCAAGCTTTCTAGAACGAGCATGGATAATGTTAATAGGAAGTGTAGTGTAAAATGTTGGTGATAATTACTAACAATGAACAATGTTGTATCTGCTCAAAGGGTATTTGATTGTGGACTATTATTTGCTAAAGATGATCAAATTTGAAGGCATTATGTTAAATGAAGAGGTGTATGTGATTCTGCATTTACTGTGTGAATAAGTACCTTATAATCAAATAAGCATAAAAACCACAACATATGTGATTATATATACCACACTTTTATATTATTATTATTATTACTATAGAAAAACAATGCAGTAGGAAAAGTAATTGGGTAATATTGAACTTGAATAAATCTGTGATAAACATTGCTCACACAGCTAACAACAGCTAACAGCAGCTGTGGGGAATAGTGGGGAAAAAAACAGAACTCGAGGCCAAGCTTACAGACTCCTAGAGACCGAAACACCTGCAAGCATAGAAATGAATGGGGAGAATGGAGCAGCCACAAAAAGTGGCCGGGGGCACCTTTAGGACAGGTGCCAAGAAAGTGAGATCATGTTGGGTTGGAAGAAGCGGATTGGTTGAAACTCACTCCACAGTGGGAGGGGGGTTGAACATTTTTGCAGGGGTCAGCAATATAGACAGAATAAAAGAGACCCCAGTTTTTAGTTCTTTGTGTCATTTATACATAGATTCTGTCTGTGTATGTTGGCTCCGGGTTTTGCTGTCGACAATAAAACTCTAACTGCATTCAGCTGGACGACTCCTGGTGACTTTTTGATTCAATCTTTTTGGAACTTCAACATTTTTCGAACGACGAAATACTTAGAAATAGTTAGAGACTACAGAAGGTAGACATTAAACTGGAATTCCATAGCTATCACACATCAGTGTATGTTTCCAGGTATTATGGATTAGTATTTTTTCTTTGCTGTATTAGTACTTTCACTTAATTAAACGCTCGTAATACTTTTTCCACCACTGATGGCTGTGAAAGTGCAAGTGGAAAGTAAACGAGATAAATAAGTAATATGAATGTTATAGAATCTAAGCCAAGTGTTCATTTATAAGGGAAAAAAGAAGAGCCTGATGCTTCATGCATCATTTTCAGAGGACCCTCTTGTCCTGACGTAGAGGGAATATGTCAAATTTGACTTTTCATGCACATCCAGCCTCTTGGCCCTAAGCAGATGTGTCATTGTTTCACTCAGCAGTCATGGACTGTCCAATTCACTCATTATATCAAACTACATTTAGTATTTTTAACACAATTAAGTAGTAAATGTTCACTATTTTTCTTTTATTCATTCTACTTCCCTTTTTTCTCACTTCCTTTTTTGTCCGTTCCTTCTCTCTAATTGGCTGTTTGGTTCATCCTATGTGTCCCTTATAATTCCTGATTATTTAAATAAACCTTTAAGAGTGAAGTGAAGTTTCAGGGCCTTCCTTTCCATGCATCCTGACCCAATGTCCATGATGATAATCAACCTTTTTTTGAATCTCCTACTTTACAAGTACTGTCAACCTTTCTACTTATGAATCAGGTGCAGGCGCAGGCTCACCAATGACAGCTGAAGAAGACATAGACAGCTCATTAAAACTTAAAGATTATTCAAGCAGTGATGATAAAGGATATAGAGCCTTTTGCTCCTTATAATGTGTCCATGGCTGTGTATAGGATATCTTGGTCTGTGTCTGTAGCTTCATGGAATTTTACTTCTGATCATCACTGTGGGTCAGCTCTGTTGTGTGTCATCATATCAGTAAAGGTGACTCGACTTTCTGAGTTCACAGTTGCTTCAAATCTCTCTGTTTACCTTGTGCGCTTGAAGGGATATATTCATATTCTACGCTGCCATCCAGTGACAGAAAGTGTGCAGGTGTTAAAAAGTAATAAGACTTCACAGGCATCAAGCTGCTCAAAAACTACACTTGTCAAACTGCCACAACACACAAAGACAGTAACGCCATCTTCCCCTCAGAGACGATCAATTTACAAACCCCAAAAACTTACCCAAAGATAAGGTTTTGAAATCAGGGCCTGCGCTCGCATTTTTTTTCTTGAATGGCGATGTTTGTTTTTCTGTTACACTTTAACTTGTATGTAAATGCAACACAGAGCATCGGAAGCACAGGCCAGAATGCGATAAGAGCGGAAAGAAGTCTGTCGTTTTTAGTGTGGAGTGACCCAGTCTCACAGCTCAGCTTGGATTCATTCCAATCCCTAGACTTTACCCTGTCCACAAATAATAAAAAAAAGTGCAATTTGACAGCATACATTTGGTAGAACTTTATGTACAACATGATCATCAACACAATGCAGTCTATATGCTTGAGTAAAGGTTTGCTTAATCTAGAACTAGGACTGAGACTATTCTTAATTTACAACAACAAAAACAATATTCTTACTACTACTTTTACTGCTACTACTATTACTGCCTCTACTTATACTACTGCTACAACAGCTATTACTACTGTTATACTAATAGGCCAACTTTCATTATTACTACTGCTGCTTCTACTACTACTATGTATACTGATTTTCAATAAATGTTACCCCAACAGGATATTTTACTACCACTACTATGGTGGTCGAAGAAGTAATCAGATCTTTACCGAAGTAAAAGTATCAATACCACAGTGTGAAAACACTCCATTACAAGTCTATTACATTAGCACATTTAGCTAAATGTACCTTAATTATCAAGAATAAAAGCACTCAATGCAGAACTAATGTAAAGCATATATTACACTCATTATTATTGATGCATTAATGCAGCTGTTTGACTGTTGTCGTTGGTCGAGGTGTAGCTCATTTTAGTTAAACCTTACATACAGTTCATACTCTGAGTCGTAATTAGTCTTTACACCAATTCACATTCATACATCCCCAAAGAGTTAATAATAAATGTTTGATTAACCCTTAATGAAGCTGTGAGAGCAAACAAAGTGTGTTCTATTTATTTATGGAAAAAAGACAAAATCACTATTTATGGTCCAAGGAGAACATTTTATACAATATGATGAATACAACACCATGTTTTTAAATGGTGATTTTTGAATTTCGTAATAAACACGGGTCTAATTTGTATATTTACATATACAAAAACGTATATCTTTTGCACTAAAAATTTAAAAAATGTATTTTATTTCCCTTTTTGTATATTCTGGGTCACATTAGGAAAAGACCACCTAGCAGAAATGCATTTTGGATGTTTTTGTAGCTCTCACGTGTTAAAATGGGTCAAATTTGACCCTGGACAATATGTGAGAGTTAAATCTATAACACAGCAACATAGTATACAAACTCATTATATGTTGTGTATGTAAAATATTCATTTGTAATTAATTTGTAGTAGACATATGAAGTACCTTGTATTGGTAGTACTCGAGTAAATAGTATTATATTCCACCACTGCAGTATACAACCATTACTACTACTAATAATAATGATATAGCATCAGATGTAATGATGATGGCTTATATTACTGGAAACAGTAGTGTACAGGTTACAGTGGTTCTAAAAAAGTATCATTTCCACAAATGTTAATGTGTGTTTGCTTCTATGTTTATTGTTATATAGCTCTACTACACAGACCATTGCTGTATGTAGCATGAATGTAGGCCTATGACTGAGGTTAGATCTAACTGGGGTCTTCTATAGAGGTCTTTGGGGCAGTTTTGTCCTGCATTGGGAGTTCATGCCAAAAACCATTTTAAAAGCATAAAAGTGTATGTTTCCTCACTTCTCTGCAAAAAGGTACGAACTATATAAAAGATGAGTGACCTTGACTAAATCATCAGTATCTTCTGCCATGTTCGGCTTGCAAATGAATCACAGAGCAGCGATTTTCATCATTAAAACCTCAAAATGTAAAATTCTCCCACAATATTCGCAGCAGGGAGGCAGGTATGATTATCAGTGTAATGTTGTTGAATTGAAAATGGTTTACTGCCGATTTAGTCAACATCATGAGTTGTATTTTTCATAAATGAAGCATCTTAGCTACCTGATATATAACGACACAATGAGGGGCTTTTTTTTCCTCACAGAGCAGAGAGGGGCTCGCGTCGGGGCTCGACAGGGGCCAACGGAGAGCTAGGATTCAGTTGGATGTCGTGCAGGGGTGTGTTATGATCTGCTTCTGAGAACTGGATTTGGGAAAGAGGGTTATCAGCAGCAGATAAGGGTCATATTTAAAAGGCAGGGTTGGGATGAGACTACTACTAGAGCGCTCACACAGGATAAGAAGGATCATGCAACCGAGAGTAGTCACCGTATCCGTTGCTAACCTGCTTTTTGCTGCGGGACTTTTATGCATGCCCCTATCGGATCAGGGGCCCCACATCGCCCACGGATGGGGCCAGGTGGTCCGGTTCAGACACCTGTATGCAGCCAGACCCGGACTGCATCTTCTGATCAGTGGGGATGGACAGATCCATGGTTCTGCGGACCAAACTCTGTACAGTAAGTCAAACTCTTAAATAAACTGTGATGCTTGTTAGTGAATCACATTGATGAGTGGAGCAGTTTTGGAGGGATATCTCACTCTGGTGAACATTTGAACTGCAGGTTTACTGGAGATCCGTCCTGTGGATCCAGGCTGTGTTGTCATCAGAGGAGTAGAAGCCGCGCGGTTTCTCTGCATAGAAGCAGATGGGAGACTGTACTCATCGGTAAGGATTTCATATGACAAGGTGACAGCCAGTTCATCTCTGAAGCTGTGGCTTATTAATCATTTTTCATAATCTGGCAAACTTCATTCATCAATCAACGCTCATATGTCTTCAAAAGTCACATAGATAAATAGAGATATATATCATATATACAAGGCTATATATGAATCAAATTGGTAATATGATCTACTATAGCGAATTATAAAGACTGATGTTCATCTTATTATAAAGATGAACATCAGTCTTGTCTTTAAGCAGTTTAAACGCTCCAGTTGCCCAATTAAGATATATCACACTTGCAATATATTCATCATATGTGGTCTAATTGTTATGTCATTATCATGCACTCAAGTTAAGTATCCTCATAGGGTCAGAATTAAGTCTGTGCCCTAAAAAAAAGAATCCAACATACTATTAAAACAGATGAAAAAATTTCAAATTCAAACTATATCACGTGAAATATAAAGCAGCTCAAGAATTTAAAAAAAGTTCAAAATAAACTGAGATTGTGTGTTGTTCAGCAAAATGGCCAATATGACCCAAAGTAATTAAGGTACTGCGTGGTAAATAATCATAGCTATTGATAGGCTATAAATACATACATAAATAAATAAATAATGAAAATAATGTAATATTGAATAATTGAATTTTTAAGTTTAATTTTCCATTCATCGTCATTACTAGGGTTCAGTTTGAGGTCATAATGTTTTATTTCATAATATAACATTTCATGACAGAGCCTCCTCACTTTTCAGCCAATCACTTCCCTCCAGCCTATCAGACGATTGCATAGAACATGAAAAATAAACAGCCAGACTCTTTATCTTTTTGAAGCACTTCGTTTCTTTTCACTTAAAAAAAAAAAAAACAACAACAACAACAACAAAAAACACTTCCAGATGTGCTCCCAAATGAGCAAACTGCTGCTGTTAACATAAGTTTTGCTTTCATGCCAAGATCCAAACTCAAACCCAACAAACCATCCTCTCTGCTGTAGCATCTCTCGCCATGTTAAACCAAACAAACAGACGGGTTACTTTGTGTCCATGAACTGTAATCTTATTTGCCACAACAGCAAATAAATAACTTCCATTCAAATCCATTCATCAACAATAATGCGTGTCGGTTTTTAACTTTTGCTCAACAGTGTGTCAGACAGTTCACTCCATACGTCTAGATAAGGACGGTAAATAAAAATGCATTGCGGACCTCAATGAACACACTTTGACACAAGCCAAAGACATTCATTGATTAAATGTCCCCTGCCCAACACAGTGGAGGTCAGGTGGCCGGACTGAGTTCAGACAGCAGGGACAGAGACTTTCTCCTGAAGTTCCAACTTCCCTTTACTTCACCACTGCTTTTTAGTGGTTATACCTCAACTGGCACTTCATCTGCTTTCATATCATACTTCTGCTTTTCTCAGTGAAGCTCAACTGAATGTTAAACTCTTGGAAGCACATTCATTTCAACAGATACTTCCTAAATTTGACCCTGAAAATTCAATTTTCATTTTCTTACTGTTATTCCAACAAACGTTTACCTCCACATTTCAGAAAACTTTGGCTTTTCTAGGTTCATTCTTTAATATTGGCTGTTGTAAGATCTCATAATGGCACCTAGACTTCTCAAACGGTATGAATACAAAAATGATTGCTCACGATTAGCCTACCTCTTCTTACAAGCTGTAAAACAAAGTAGATTGCACCTTTTAAAAACTCAGCAATGCACCTTTAACAGACACACTTTCTCTAAAATGGAGAGACAGTGGATTATGTGAAGAAAATCTCCTAGGCGCGATTGACCTCAAAAACTCCTGCTGTGATATGTTGTTAATCAGCTTCCATGTTCAGAAAACATTGCGAGTCAGTCATTCATTCAAACAGTCGATCGGTTCATAGACCTTTGTCCGGAGGTAGGATGTGTTTGCAAAGTGGAAAAAACTTGAATGAAAAGATCCAGCAGCAGCAACAACAACCTTGGCCTCTGGCTGGCTCTCTGCGGGCCAAGATAAACAGCTGTCGAAGAACTTGCAGAACCATTTATGAATGTTTTTTTGATATTTTTTTTAAGGGGGGGGGGGGGGGGGGGGGGGGGGGGGGGGGGGGGCTTTTTTTGCTGTCAAAAAGACCACAGCTGAAGATTCCTGTGCTGGAAAACATGAATTACTGTAATTTACGAAAATGCATGCTGAATGTGCACTCGTGTATGTGAATGGCCAAACATTCTTCTCGCTGGGTGACGTTGCATTGCAGCAAAAGCTGAGCTCGGCTCTATCGACAGTGACTCCCCCTGATAACCCCTTACGTCAAGAAGGTCCAGCTTTAGAGCAGCTCTTATGTGAAAAATCACATGCACGTCCAGAGCAAAAACAGCCAATCAGATACAGGGATTCACTTTGACTGCCCAATTCTTGATTTGAAAAAAAGTAATAATACAGCACGTGTTTAGTTTTTAGGTGATAACTTTTTTGTTAATTTCATGTGTGACATGTTTAATACCTCAAATAAAACTCAAAATGTGAAATTAACAAGAATCTGATTTGTTTATTATATGTATGTATGTATGTATGTATGTATATAAATATATATACCCACATACATAGTGATGAAACTAGTCAACTGACTGAAATGGGGACCAAAATTGAAGCAAACTGGAGTATGCAGGACATGCTGCAGCTGCTAGAGGAGAAAATATGACAGTCCTACAATGATAATGAAGATGAATGGAAAGTCAGAGCAAATAAAATCAGTGCCATCTTTCTTCTTAGTGTTTTCACTGCTAAGGAATACATTTAAAAAAAGAACAAAATAAAAAGGAAAAAGTGTTTTAATATCCCAATAAATGTGCATTTTGGGATTAAACTTAGAATCACTGCAAAGTCAAAAGAAATAGTAAAAAAAAAAAAGTTGTTGTGTATATTCCCATATATGTTAAGTTACAATTGATCAGATTTAAAATAAAGTTTGTGATGTGTTGCAGCACACCTACAGCAGAGAGGACTGCACCTTCAGGGAACAGATCTTGCCAGACGGGTACAACATTTACGTATCTAACAGACACGGATCCCTGCTCAGTCTGGGGAACCACCGGCAGAGGCTGCAGGGTCGAGACCGCGGCGTCCCAGCTCTGGCCCAGTTCCTCCCCAGGATCAGCACCCTGAAGGAAACCTCAGCCCCAGCACTGGAGGTCCCGTACCAGCTGGAGAACGGCGCAGCGCAATCGGAAGAACCTGTAGACACCATGGACTCCTTCGGAAAGCTCTCTCAGATTATTCACAGTCCCAGCTTCCACAAGAGATGAGATAATAGTGATGAGGCACCGGTGAATAATGTTTCCTGGGGGTGTCCGGCTTTGTCTGAGGGCTCAGACTGCATGTAGAACCAAGGACTGACTGCAGGTCCAAACCCAGAGAGGCTGCTATGATATCCTGCCAGCACTGTTCAGTCAGAGATGACCGCACAGAACACAAGAGCAGAGTCCTACAGAGTGGAGAATGATGCTTAACTGTGCTAATGATTTATCCTCTCACTATCAGTCACAGTCCACACATTTACTGAACAAACACTTGGAGAGAGCTAGCTCTTCCTTCCTGAAATAAAGTCCAGGGAGGGATGTGTTTGACATTCTGGTTTTGTTTGGAATAAAGAGAAGATGGATTGAGCTGTAACTGTACATGACCAAAGAGCTTATAGAAACCAGGAGAAAGAAAAGAACGGTACAGTATTAGTCACAGGCTTAGATTGTAGGAAGTACAGTGCCACAGCATGAGATTATAAAGAAGCACTCGGACTTTCTGCCAAGTATTGCCAAAAGTCCAGAAAGACACATTTATACCCCATGATATATTGCTATAGTGGCTACCTGCAAATGAAGACATCGGTACTGCTTTAGAACATTACTGTAGTTCTTTTAAAAGATGGCGCTGCTGATGAAGCTCAACTAGACGGACAGTTGTCTGTTGTTTTTTTGCTGTAGAATAATGTCGTTGTATTTATTGGTTATTTAAAATGTGCAGCTGTTTGAATGTGTACACTTTATTGAAGGCTTAGTGTTGGCCTTTGTTTGATAGAAAATGTCTTGGAATAAAGTCATTTTGATAAAGAAGAATCATGTGTGTCATTCATGTGTGTCAAGATGTATGAGCGAGAATGAGACATCATCTATTTTCCTATCTATATATTTAGGGAAGAGAATCGGGAATTACTGGAACAATGCACAACTCCCAACCCACCCCTAGAGGTTACCACACTAACACAATACAGAAGTGTTCAGTCATAAAACAAAGAGGAGATTAAAGCTGCATTGTAGTATTTCTGCCAGTGACAAAAACCCTGTGGGTGATGGATGATGATGAATTGTTTTGAGTATTACAACACCTGCAAAATTGACTGGATTCCACGATCAGGATTCAAACCGTTTGGTCCGATAACATTTGGAAAGTCTAGAAGAACTGCACAACTAAATGATTTGGCTGTATGCGTTCATCTAGCCAGCAGGGGGAACCCAACACCAGATTAAAAAGATTTATATGGCAGTGATAGACTGAAGCATTGTGTGAACTCGTTTGGCAAAGGCTTAAATGTAACCGATGTTAGTTCTGCACAACAGGTTCAATGATTGTGAAAAGTTTGGATCTGATGGGGGACGAGAGCCAAGGTGACTTTATTGAAATCAAAGGGGTTAATCCTCAAAGGAGCATGAATATCCTAATAAATAAGCAAGGGTGGCATGGTGGTGTAGTGGTCGGCACTGTCGCCTAACAGCAAGAGAGTTCTGGGTTTGAACCCGCTAGGTGGCTGGGGCCCCTCTTATGTAGAGTTTGGTTGTTCTCCCTGTGCCTGTGTGGGTTCTCTCTGAATACTCTGGCTTCCTCCAACAGACCAGAAACATGCAGCTTAGGTAAATTGGTGACTTTAAATTGCCTGAAAAAGGACAGTGTCTTTGCAGGTTTTTGTTCCAACCAATCAAGAGCACACATGATTCGAGTAATCAACTGTCCGAAGACTGAGATCAGTTGATTAAATGAGTCAAGCCTGGTGTGTTCCTGATTGGTTGGAATGAAAACCTGCAGCCATATGAACCTTTATGGAATAGTTTGGACATCCCTGACCTGGAGAGTAAGCAGTATGGAAAATGAATGAATTCTAAGCAAGTCTATAAGGTATTCTGTCTAATGTTATCATTTGTACTGAGGGTGGCGCCAGAGGAAAACTCATAGATAATGAACAGAGGATCTATCAACCTAATTCAATCCAATACAACAGCTCTGCTATAAATTCTACATTTATGAAGTTTTCAGTTTTTGTTAACATTGTCAAAAGTTGATAATTCTACTTTATGTTTATTATTGAGGTGATACTAAGAGGTGGTGGCGTACTGAGGTGCATTATACTGAATAGTGTTCCTAATATTTTGCCCCTCAAATGTATGTTAATGAAGTGGAAAAATATTAGGAACATTATTCAATATAATGCACCTTAATACACCATCACCCACTATGACCTCATAATAAACACAAAGCAGAATGATCAACTTCTTCACAATATTAACAAAAACTGAAGGTGTATAATCTTCAGAAATGTAAAAATGTATAGCAGAGCTGTTCTATTGGATTGAATTAGGTCATACAGGTGAACCTAATGAAGAGGCCAGTGAGTGTATGTGTGGAATGAAGCCAAACTCCTGTACAGTTATAATTGCCTGTTAATGTTAGAGAAAAGAAATACATGTATGATTCGATTATTCCAATTATATATTGTATTATTTGCCAGCATGTAGGCCTATATGTTGTTTCAAAGCTATCTCCACATTGCCAGAAGTACAAATAATCTAGTGGAGGAGTGACAAAATAAACAGGTTTGCATTGGTTTATTTAGAAGTGAAAACTTGGACTGTAGACTGGGACAAGAGTCCCAGACTGTATTTCACCTGGGAAGTTCCATGACAACATGACTCATTAAATATGACTAAATGTGACCTCAGAACATTCATACAACACAATGAATTGTAGATTTCTTTTAATATATATACATGGAAATGGAGTCCAATCAAAAAGTGTTTATAACAAATAAAATATCCATCAGGTCACATTTTTTTTTAAAACACCACAGGACAGCAGATAAATAGCATTTCCCCTCTGAAGCACACCATGAATTTGATAGTAAAAACATTTGACAACAGCTCACGAGGCACTAGATAGCATCACCTGCAAGCCTCTCACTGTCCCCCATATACACTTATCCCACCCTTTCACATTGAAAGAAGTAAAAAGAAATAGTTGAAATAATTACTCCTTTATCTATAAACCATTTCCCCCAAAGAGCGATAGAGAAGGGTTTCATGTACTCTAGAAAAGTTGTTCCTCCTCCTTAAATATGCACGTTTATGACCATTTAAAAAGGTGCAGTGTGTAGAATTTAAGAATATAAATAGCAGGTTTTTTCTGCGACAGTCGAAGAGGTTTTACAGGTTTTACAAGTATCCGTTCATCATGAAAATCCACTTCAGTAGTGTGTGTGAAAATAAAGCTGAAATACTGTACATAACAACCCTGCTGGAGAAGGATCATTAATATTGTGATGTTGGGTGAGAAGGCCTGTATTCTGTAATGTTGTAGAGCTACATACAGTTCATCATCTCACTCTTGAGGAGTCAGATCAGTCTTCACCCATGCGGACACATTTGAAAACACTGCTTACATTTAAAAAGGGTTTTTTCATCCGTGTTAACATTTTAAGGTTGTTCTCTAAAATATTACAACTCAGAGTGGAATAAAGATGTTAAAGACCCCTTCCAGACATGTATGAAGATATTAAAAGACTGCTCTGGATTTTTTTTTTATAATTACTACTTGAAAAATCCTTAAAATTACATCTACTCCTCCTCCCTCGTGAAAAATTCCACAATCTTATGACTATAATATAAATATATTTCATTTCTAAACTTTCACGACTGGACACGAGATGTCTCCTACTTCACTGTAAAGTCCATTCTTAGTGTATGTGCACTGGAGGCTTCAAGTTTCCACATCACATTTGTGCCGCTTTCATACTGGACCACAAATCGGCTTCCCAGCTAATTGCGATATCACAAATCTTGCTCTTAGTCCTGACCCTTAAAATCAGATTTTTTTTTAACGAGCTCAAAGAAACTTTCTACTTTCAGCCGATGAATGTGAAACAAACTCTGAACACACATCATTCCCCACAGTGAAGCTCAAATATTCAACTGAAGGAACAAGAAAAACATGTTTTTTTTTTGTGGAGGGGGGGGGGGGGGGGGGGGGGGGGGGGGGGGGGCTTTACGTGTCTTTCTCTTTCAGATGCCAAACAACAAAAAGGAGTGCGATTGTCCAAATTGCCGTGACTACATTTACTAGAAGCAGGTTAATGTTTGTTCTGTTGCCTCTGTTGTCTTCCCGGGTTAAAATGGGCCTGGTCTGGTTTGACTGTAAAATATAAAAGGTATAAATGATCACCCAGTTCTTTTAGCCAACTTCATGCCAACTTATTACCACAGATTTTACACATACTTTGGACCGAGTTCAAGAATGATCAATGGGCCTCATTTAAATGAAAGCGCCTGTTGTCCTACCGGGTCAAAATTGACAGAGGCAACAGAAATGAGCTTAACACTGCTGTACACTGTGTGAATGATACCTCAGTGTTTCTCCTGTCCACACTACAGCATTAAAAAACATCTTCACATTTGGTTACTGGGGACACAAACAGCTGGTTTATGCCCTTTTGTTAGTTAAGCATATAATATTATCAGCTAGGTACTTGAGCCAGTTTACCATTCAGATGTTTTCACAGTACAGTGATGGTTATACATACAACAGTTAATCAGCTAATAGAGATTTCACCACACCTATGGAGTTGGGAGGTTGGGGGATTTATTTAAACTTTCCCAAATATCAACACCAAGCAAAACATGTGTCAGTGTTCATACGGGCACCTGAATATTGTCGGAAGGGAATTAAAAACATCTAAAGAAACAGTTCAGTCAGAAACACCCAACGACCAAGCTTATACTCTTTCACAAGCTGAATTTTAAGACTTTAAAGAAAGCTGATATTTGACACTTGACATTGACATTAAGCAGTTTAAACCAGTTCACACTTCGATTTTGGGTCGATTTCCAGTGAATTTGGCACTGTGGTGCAGTGTTTGTTGCAACAAAGAAGGCGTTCTGAATTAGCATGTCTGACTTACTTTTTAACAAGAGACTGAAGCTCACTGCTAACTGACAAACACATGGTTTCTCAGTGAAATTATGAAATAATTCAATCTGATGGCTTTAATATGAACCTATATTATCGTTAAATTACCCATAGCATTCAAATAAAACTTTAAAGTGGGAATTTATACACTTCTTAAACCAGGACATCCTCCCACCCAACTCTACTGAATTCTGTTGAGACAAATAATTGAGATTATCTAACTAACTGGACATGGACCATGGAGTGCTTCATTTCGTTTCATTATCCAGCTCTAATTTTTAAAAATGCAGCCTCTGAAATGATAGACTGAGGTGCAGGCACAAGCTAACACGCTAACATGACGAAGCTACGGCACAGTGCTCAGTGGGTCAGTGCTTTTGATTGGCTGACTTACGATGCAGTATATGCCATTGATGTCATCAGACTCTTCTTCACGTCTCCTCGGGTACGATCCAAATTTTGCCGACCCTGATGAAATTTAAGTCGGACCCCCAATCAGAGCCGATGTAGACTATATAAACTGGAGCTGGGGGTCTGGTTGAAGTTCAGGTCTACAGCTACATCCAGTAATCATAAATACTGGGTGGGGGTGCTGCAGCAGCTGTTGTAATTCCATGGAAGGTGTAGAGCAGTTGCTGGTGAAGGTGGACAGAGAAGCTCCTTCTACATGCATTTTTTGTTTTTGTTTTGGGAAACCTGAGAAGAGAGGAGGTGTTGTGCCTCATAGTACAGTGCTTGGCCACCTCTGGTTTATGAGCTGGAGGCTGAGGAGTGGTTGTAATTCATGTCCAGGAAATGTCTTTATTAATAAAAGGAATATGGCGTGTTTTATCGGTGTGTGGTATGGTCTGCAGTGAGGTGTGATGCTCTCAGCGTGTCTTCCTGTAGTAAACAAAGGTTGCTACCAATACTAATGATGCTACTACGGCTACCGTCCTCCACTGAGAAATGCCGCGGATCACCCCTTGCTGGAATCAAAAAAGAAAGTAAGATTAAGTGCTTTGGATCCAAGTGACTAGTCCATACAAGCAGCATTTCAAACATTACTGATTTTTTATAGGTAATGCATGACTCACCCAGCCTCCCTGCTGGACCAGCCAGGAGTAAAGCTGCTCTCTGATGAACTGTAGAACCCAGTTTATAACAAGTCTGATGTTTTCTAGATGGTTGGTGGTCAGTGCCTTTATGAGACAAAAGAGAGCAGATTTGAAGTGCAGGATGAGTGTCCACATGCAGAGCCAAAACGGGTACGAACAGCTTAAAGGAATAATTCCTCCTGTTCATACTGACTATTAAAAGATCTCCTTCAAATGTGCTTTCAATGGAAGTGATGGAGGATAAAATCCACAGTGTGTCCACACAGTCATTTAAAAGTAGATGATCAGCTTCTATTGAGCTTCATTAGTGTAAGTTAGTCATATCAAGTGATATCTGACACATTTACAGTCTTTTTAGCATCAAATTCCCTCTTAGTGTTTCCCTGTTGAGCTGTGGTGGAAGTATAGTAACAAAAAGAGGAACTTTGGCTCTAAAAACACTGTAACGTTGAAACATAGAAGACTTGATTTGACTCATTTGGACGGCTGAAGCATATTAGCGTAAGTATTAGAGTAACATTCACATATGGTCAAATTAAATACACAGCTTTCTGCTGTCTCAACATTAACATATATAATACAGCACCAACCACACAATCAAAAACAAACCACAAAACACAAGGGCCAAAATAACTAACTATATAAAGAAAAAAAGAAAAAGAAAAATTGGGGTGGAGGGTTCATAATATCAGTGAATGCTTATGACCACTCTTTAACAAACTCCTCTAAGGTTCCTTGCAATACATGGGATAACCCCTTCATAAGGAAATGGGAGTTTATCATACCACATTGATAATGCAGGTAGCTATACATCAAGCCAAGCATGCAGGATTGAAAGGCATGCAGCACACAGCATGATACCTAACAAATGTACAGTTTGACCAGACAAGGAACTCATACTTATTAGTCCATTTACTATTTTTTTTAGCTTTTAAATACATTTTTACACAGAAGGAGGACTGTGGACTTAGTCCTCCATCACTGACATAGTAAGTGCATTATGAAGGGATCTTCTAATGGTCAGTATGAACAGGAGGAATGATTATGGTAAGACAACATGTTTCAATGTTCATTTAGGCACCTGACTGTTGTTTTAAGACATACTTTAAGAACTGTGAATCCATCCTTTAACTAAAAACTAAAAAAAATGCCAATGTGATTTCACTAGATAATGTCATGCCATAACACAAGCCTAAATGATGGTTACATTATCTAGGAGAGTCTTGTGTTTCTATGTCAAGTGAGGAAAACTCAATTGGTGCGTTACCCTGTGTATGAGTTTGTAGGCCAGGTGGAAGAGAGCCACCACTCGACCCCAGTTGATGCCGTCGACAAAGATGCTCCGGGCCACCTTCATGAAGATGTCCTGAGCACAGTTACCTGGAACCTGGTTGATGAGTCTGACAGGAAGAGATTGAACAGATTCAAAAAACTGTAACAATGGCCATAGTAAAAGGTAGAAAAGGCTTTTTGGAAGAAAAAAAAAAAAGGGTTAGAGTTTCTGGAAACCCAGTAAGTGTGTGCAAGTGGATTGAAAGAAAGTGTCACCGGCAAACATTCTTCCTAATATGTAGGAATGTAGGAAACTGTGACATTTACTAGCAGGTAATGATCATATTGATTGTATTGTCTGCATGAAGATAATATGGATGGCAGTAAACGTCGTGCCTGTTCAAACGCAGTGATCATTATCGACCAATAAAATCCCGGACAGACGAAGTGCTTACCTCTGGAGCTCAGCGTTACGGTTCATCTCGTCCGCGATCTTGAGCAGCTGTTTCACCACTTCTTTGATCTGTGGATCCTGTTGTTCATCCGGCAGTCCTCCCAGATCTTCAGAGGAGACTTGTCGATCGGGGTCCGACGAATGTATACGCTGGATCACATACCTGTAACAGCAAAAAACTGCTTCAACATGGGAATACTAAAAATACAAGCCAAGTATAACACAAGGGCTGTGTCTGAAATCACTCCTTTATTCACTCATTCACTACTCCCTATATAACAAACACTCAATAGTTCACTCGGTAGTAGAAGCAGATCGAGATTTCAGACAATAACTAATCATCTTCATCTGAAACCGATAAAAGTATTACATAAAAATTAGGGAGTAAAAAGTATTACATAAAAAAAATCAAAAGTATATATTGGCACATATCGGACAACATATTGACCGATACCGATATATCTGTGATAGGTCAATATCAACGGATAATATCGGCTAACCAATATATCGGTCTGGCTCTACATCACCATCAGCTGTAGAGTCATGTGACGGTAGTTTTCACATCTTTAAAATGTGGAGCATTGCATTGTGGGATTGTTAACAGAAAGTACTGTACACACCCTTTTTTATTCCATTGTGGAATATTTGAGGGCAAAATATATATATATATAAAATGTAAAGCACTGTATAGTAGAGAGGGGGTGATAGAATATCTATCTATAGAAAGAATATCTATCGATAAAAATTTTACACATTATGCCGAAACTAAAATTTGAATGACATCACTTTATCGGCCATCACAACATGCACAATGTATCTCAAGCAAGTTTTCAGTCTCGGCAGTTAGATTTTCAAACACTTTCAAAAATCTATCTATGGGTTGGTTAAAGTGTGAAGTGTATGATTTGCACTGGTATGGTTGGTATGGTTGGTATGAGCGTACTTACCCTCTGAGGACCACCGCTCCCTGCTCAATGATGGCATCGTCAACCACATCTGGAACAATGAGAGGACTGATTAACACCAGCAGTCATTTCAGTCACTGCATTATTTGTCAAATGTTCAGAAAGGTGAAAGAAAGGAATGTTATTTTTCTTACATAAAATATTCTAAATATCCTGTACTTGAAGGTTATTCAGCAAAGTTTCAGGAGCTCTACGTCCGGCATTCCTATAAATACCACCTACAGTACAGTAACCATCTCCTCTTCCGTTCTAGTAATTTGTCCACCCTTCCCTTTATTTCTCTCTTCCTGTTTTTTTTCCTGATTCTTCCTCTCTTGCGTAGGGTCGCTGCCTCGATACTATGGTGACCTCCCTACAAGCTTCCAAACAATGCAGTCAGCAAACAGAAGAACCATCATCAATCGTTCTCAATAAACCCATCTTGTTGATGGTGTGGTCCTTGCTAGTGAAATGTATTAAGTACGTTTTCATTAACTTGTTTTTATTTGCATTTTCAGCAGTTTTTATTCATTTTTATTTTCCGTTTGCTTTCAAAAAAAATGACTTTAGCACACGAACCTACTCAGGAACCAAATCCTAAACAAATTTGACAGTTTTTACAATGAAACAGTCTCATGTGTACTCTGATTTATTTTTTATTTAGTTTGTTTTTCTATGTATATGTTGTGTTCATGTGCTTTGCGTTGCTCCTTAGGGACAAATAATATAATTGATCAATTGACTTCCATCATTTGTGGTTTGACTGATGATCCAATTCATCATTTCGTTGAGTCCTCTTCTTTTTTTATGGACCGACTCCTAATATTCACAGAATAGAGGTACCAATGGATTCATTTGCATTTGTTTTAGAAGATTTCTGGACTGAAATCAGCCCCAAATGTGAATATTTGGTCAGAAATTGTGATATTATTGTTAGAGGGAAATAAGAACACATCTAACTGAATACAACATTTAACTGTGCTTTGCCTTAATTCACAATATTAAGGCTATTTGGTTATGTTTACATGTGCTGCTGTATTTCCCAGCACTGTCAGGAAATATAAATAGAGTTTTAAAGGTACATTTTTCTGCATTACAAGATCCACACCACAATTGTATGATGTAGTTTTCAGCAGATTATGTTTAGTTTCTTACTTTGTACGCTGATTTTAACTAATTTAGTCAAATATTCCTCACTATGTTAATAACTGCAGTTGAATATCATTTTAATTTGACAACATATATGACATATATGACAACAATTCTTTGTTTTTGGTCATACATCAAGTTTAACTTAATGTTGTTTGGTTTGGGACTGTTGGTCAGAGAAAACAAGACATTTGAACATTGTATACATTTTTGTGCTGTTTACTGATATTTTATAAGCGAAATTATAAAATTGATTAATCAAAACAATATTTGGTAAATGAATCAATAATGAAAATGATCATTAGTTGCAGCCCTAAACAAAACCAATGAGTAGAGGTGGTAACACTAGTATAAAAATATATATAATATAACATATATAATTAGAAAAGAGATATAATAAGATTATATTTGCAAACAAAAGTTTAAGAAACAATATTTTCTATTACTTCACAGAACTGCAGATTAAACATAGACTTTATGTCCTATTTCCATCAGATTAAGTCTCTTTTTATAAGAAGTTACTCCTCTCCAGAAATCACTGTATAGAGATACTTCATTTATAACAGTGGCTTTAAAAAACAACCCAATGATTTATGGATGGCAAATTTGCCGTCATAACTAAATTAAACCTGTGACTGCACTGTCTGTTAGTACTGCTGATAAAATATGAATATATTAATATTTAAATGGACAATTAGTCTTTTTTTTCTCCTTAATAATTCCTATAAACATTTTGAAATCATCAGTTAAAAAAAACTGAATATTGGGTTTGATATCTGGTTTTAATTATATATAAATCATCTTTATTTAACAACATGAATGGTTCAGACATCCAGAAACAATATGTGAAAAATGAAAAGAGAGATATAAATATAAAAACACATGAATAATAAATACAGCTTTTACTAAGGAAAAGCAAATAAATAAGATATAACATCCATACCTTGATGTATTTTATTTAAAGGGCTACGAAAAATAATCAGTTCAGTCACTTTTTATAGTTGTTGTGAATGACTACATATTCAAATTTGGAAGGGGCTTATAGAGAACTTCTCTTTATGCATGTTGAATTTCCCTATTGCAAGAAGAAGCTTTGTTATCAGATTGAAATATAGCCTAGTAATAATAGTTTTGAAGCATAATCTTTGTCAAGGTTTCTCTTTCACATCGCAGTCTCGGCGTGACGTCATATTCCCCGCCTTCCGTCAGCTGATAGGTGTTCATAATGTACATCAAATACAATCTGACATTTGGTTCTAACTTGTGGGGGGGAGGATGGTGATGGTGGTGGTGGTGGTGGTGGTGGGTTAGCCTGAACAACATGCTGACTCACTGTCCTGACTCATCTAACTGCTTTATTACCTTGTTTATGAGCTGCCACAGTTACCTGGCCACTAAGTTACCTGGCAGGCACACACAAGGCCTCCATATCTTCTTTATAATAGCGCTTCATAGATTATGCAGTAAATGGGTCAACGGCAGGGCAGATGAAGCCACCACCTAAACACAAAACCACTTTAACCAAGCTTGGTTAAAGTCAGGCAGGTATTTGGTAAACATCTGCATAACAGCTGGTTTAAACTCACACTCATCCGGTGTGTGATCATCAGTAGTGTCTATATGTTTAAAGACTATACAGGACCTATTTTAATATTTAAATGTAACATTGAGGCTGTTGAGTGGAGTTTAGTCAGTTTATAAACAGCTGTGTGTGTGTGTGTGTGTGTGTGTGTGTGTGTGTGTGTGTGTGTGTGTGTGTGTGTGTGTGTGTGTGTGTGTGTGTGCGTGTGTGTGTGTGTGAATACCTTCCCCGCCCGCGGCACCCTGAGGCTCCTGGTCTCCTTCGTGTTTCTCCTCTTCTCGGCTGTCAGCCATGGTTCTTCTGTCAGCTGGGTGCGTTCAATGACAGCTTCGATAGTTTGGTGCAAACATGTAAAACTACAAACTAGCCCGGTCCGATTAAAGTGTGTAGTCCTCGATCGTGTGTCTCTCTTCCGTAAAAAAAAAAAGTTTTCGTCCCCCTACCGAACAACTAGGAAGTAACACGGAAGCGCGCGCGACAACCGGCTGACACGCCTCATTTTAACCCATAACATCCATAAAGTATGATCCACTCTCACACACTCTCTGCCACAGTCTCTGACGTGATCTGACTATTATATAGATATGCAACCCACCCTACCATATAAGGGTAATGAAATATGATTAGAATATCTCACAAACACTCCTTGTAATAGCCACATTTGAGACAAACACCTGCTGGGAAAGAGGTTCAATGGGGAAAAAACTGCATTATTCTAAGCCTACTATTCAAACTTTTTACTTAAGTTATTATTCAATTGAGATTGTGGCTGAAATTAATGATTATCTTCATTTTGGATCAATCGTTTTCTCTTTAAAGTGTCAGAAAACAGCCACAAATGCCTGCTTCAATAATAAAATGATGACTCCAAATGTCTTGTCCAAAGATAAGAGAAGATATTCCTTTATTAATCCCACAGTGGGGAAATTTACTTTATTGCAGAAAAATAAAAGAGCATCAATAGACAGAATAAAGAACAATAAATAATAAGTAAGTACACAAACAATAAAACAAACAACAATAGTAGTAAAAAAAATATATAGTAAAAACTCAAAGACATTAAAAAAAACCTAAACACGTCACATTTGAGTAGCTAGAAACCAGCAAATGTTCAACAATGTTGCTTATAAAAATATTAAAATGATTATTCAATTACCCAATAAGGGTTGGCAACTAGGGATGGGTCTCAGTACTCAGTACCCTTAACTATCGACTGAAATAAATCGATATCAAGTAGCATTGAAACAATCCATCCTTTTTACACCCAGAGCTAGAAAATATGACTATTTGTATGGACTTGCTCACAGCCAATCAACGCAAGCATTCTTCGATTGAATGTGTCATGTGATTGGTCCACTGCCACAGCAGCTACAACCTGTCTGTGGTGGTGAAGTCGTGGTGAATTTGAGTTAGCGCGCTTAGCGGTTCTGAAGCCGAGATGCCACCTAAACGCTCTAAAGTGTGTCTACACTACACGCCTGTTACACCGGATAAAAGACAGAGCACTAAATGTGGAATGAGTATTGAATGAAGTACTCAGTTGTATAGTATCAGTATCACTTTAAGGGTACTTGGATTGGTGCTGGTATCGTTATTTTTTAAACGATACCTAGCCCTAGTGTCAATTCATTTCCTATCAGTCCACTAATCTATTAATCAGCAAATCACTGCAGTTGTAACTGAGCCGTCATGTTTGGTTTGTCACATTTGTTTATCTGTGGCTTTAGATGAATCCACTGATCCCTGCACACTCACTTCTCTTACACATCATTTGATCCAGGTGTGACTAATGCTGTTAGTAATAGCTGCATTTCCATGCTTGTTCTGGTTTCAGGGGAACTTCCCAGGAAGCTGTAATCGCTGTTATTTTTCCTGCTACGACAGGTCCAAATAGTCTGTATTGGGGAAAAAAGCTTGATTAGAAACTGAATTCATTGCTTCACCCAAAAGGCCCAAATAGGTGTAGCCATAAATGAACTGGATATTATTTACCAGTATTGCCCATTTATCACAGATCAAGTTGCTCACCTTGGCCGTACACCAATAGGATTGTTTATTCTTCTTCTGGATTCAGTGTTTTTTGTTGGTGAGAGTTACTCTGACTTATTTAGTCTGGATGGGTTAAATATGATCAAAAAGATTCATTTCTGGGTGAAGTCAGACATGTTTTATAAGTTTAATATCTGTTACTTTTTTAATGATTGTGTACAGGAAGCCTTTTAAAGGTTGAGTGTGTAGAATTTAGTGACATCTAGCAATGAGGTTGCAGAACGCCCACCTTTCACCCCTCCACTTTCAAACGGGTGGGAGAACCTAAGATAGCCACGAAACTAACAAAAAACACAAAAGGCCTTCTCCAAAGCCAGTGTTTGTCCATTCTGGGCTACTGTAGAAACATGGTGGATTCCCTATGTAGATATAAAGGGCTCATTCTAAGGTAACAAAAGGCCCTTTTTTCAGGTGATTAAAACATATGAATTTTTTATTTCATTTCT
Source organism: Scomber scombrus (assembly GCF_963691925.1). NCBI lineage: Eukaryota > Metazoa > Chordata > Actinopteri > Scombriformes > Scombridae > Scomber > Scomber scombrus. The sequence goes on along the minus strand of NC_084970.1, from coordinate 3,267,672 downwards.
GACGTTAGATGCCAATAAATTCTACACACTGTACCTTTAAGACCAGTGGACATTAGGTAACCTGCATTTCCTACAGTGGCCACTAAGCCGAATCACCTCACAGCCCGGAACTGTTCTTGAGGCCTGGATCAAACCTAGACTTGCTGGTATAGCCAGGCGCTCCATTTCAGCTCCACTTGGGCTACTGTAAGTCAATGATAGGCACAGAAATAGGTGATGTGTGTGTTGTTGGTGAGGCCATGTTTGGTTTTTCTAGTCCTCACCTGCAAATTTTTAGCTCAGAAGAGAGGTACTAGCAACTCTCACAATGCGGTTTTGTTGTCAAGGCTCGTGTGATGTGACCTATTCAGGGCTGCTATTTTCATCAGAGAGGCACACCCACACTGATCCAACTTTATTGCAGTTTCAATATAATGACTAGACTTCGACTATTAGTTCGCTATTATCTCACAGAAACAATACGGCCTTCGTCTGATTAAGGCGGTGGTATCAGGAAGGCACATTAATGTTAAATTCCTTCCAGCATCAGTCACCCATACCAAGTTCTTCCCTTTCAGCTCATTCACTTCCTCAACAGTCGATCAGAAACCATCAGGTGTGTGTTCCCTCTGCAGTGTGTCACTGTGGTGACTCATGATTTCAAATTGTGATTGAAGTGTACCAGACCCACGGCGGGTCACGTTCATGAAATCTTGCACAACCGACACAGGGCTGTTGTAAAAAATAACCACACCTGATGTGTTTCTTGTGTGATCATATCTTTGTAGTTTACATAGCTTCACTTTTCGGTATCGTTATTTTTTAAACGATACCTCATAATTCATTTCCTGTCAGTCCACTAATCTATTAATCAGCAAATCACTGCAGTTGTAACTGAGCCGTCATGTTTGGTTTGTCACATTTGTTTATCTGTGGCTTTAGATGAATCCGCTGATCCATGCACTCTCACTTCTCGTGCACATCATTTGATTCAGGTGTGACTAATGCTGTTAGTAATAAGTTTATTGTCATGTGCATAGTAAAAACAAGGAGGTTCAGACAATGCACTGACATTCTTACTTTGCTGCTCTCAGTTACACACAACAAACACATGACAAGACTAAGGAGAATAAAATTAAAAAAGGCCAGAGAAGAGACAATGACATCCTCAGGATCCATCAGGAATATGTATGTAAATGAAATGATAACAATCAACAATCATTCATGGACCATGAACCTAATGATAATTGTCAGCTGCAAGGCTTGAACATTACAGTAATATTATTTATCACATATAATTACAAGAGCGCCATAGGTACTTTATTTTGAATAAGGCCCTGTATGTTTTTTTTTTCTTCTTTTATTCCATTTTCTTTTATTGTGTTTTATTTTGAAAGTTTCATTAATGCTTGCAGCTCTTTAGGAAGGTGAAAATCCTATGGACCTATGTCATAAAGCTAGCAGACCTAAATATAAAATACTATTATAAATATTGCTATTGATTCACTTGAATTCATTGCTATGTTAATGAACTGTAATAACGGTATATCACTGGGTGACACATCTAATCACATTACAAAAAAATGTTGTCATCACTATGTAGCAAGATGAACATACGCAAGATGTATAAAATGAAATTATGAAAAAAATTAAAATATATATTACAGGTGGAGCATAAACATCATTTTAAGTTTTCTCCTCCTGGGTCAAATTTGACCTGGTCTGATTTGACTGTTTATAAAGTATAAATTATCCCCCAATTCTGTGTTAGACCTTTTCAACCAACTTCATTCCAACTTATGCTACTTATATGATAGTTCAGGCTTCACAGAGTGAAAAACTTTGACATGGCAAACTTCAGGATGTGTTAAAGTACTAAATAATCCTTCGAATGATCGTGACTATAACACATGAAACAATAAACATAACTTGGAATTCAAAAAATGTATGGCTTGAGGGAATTTACTTACTGTGGTGAAAGTTTGATGTATCCAGATCCATTTTTGAGGTTGTGTAAAGTGTTATGTGTTGCATGTTCTGACACAGTTAGACAAATCTAACTTGTATGAGCTTGTAGAAAATCACCTTGTTATTTTCATCCTGTGTTTCTTTAATACTGGCTTAATCCTACAATGTAGATATAATGCCAGGTAAAGCCGAGTATGTGCTCCGTGCTGGAGTGAGGGCCAGTAGATTCATGAAGGCACTGCAGGGCCTAATGACATCATTTAACATCAATAGTAGGTCTCCATAGATGTATTAATAACTATAATCTAATATGTCTTTTTCACAGCAAACATTTGAACTTTTCCCAGCAGGTGGAACTGATGACATTAATGATAATGGGATAAATGAGATTCAGCCATTAGTTATTGGTCCTGTGCTTCTCCTGCTTTGACATGTCAAAATCCAGGATCCAAGTGGGCCATGAGGGTGTTTGACCCTTCTTGTGATCCACCTTGACCCTTTGAGTGACACACATGAATAGCCTATATCAGTTGGGCTATCTATCTATTTTATTCACCTGTTTCTTTTGTCTTTTTAATCTCTTTCAAACCTACTTTTTAGTCTAACTTTTATTAAACGTTATCTCTTTAATTTCATTTTACTTTTCTTTTGTCTTTTTAAACTATTTTAACCTAGTTTTTACTCTCACTTTTAATAAACCTTTCCTCTTATTCACTCTTTTAAAAAAAAATCTCTTATTTATTTTGTTTTATCTTATTTTAGATCTTTATTATAAACCCGAAAATGTTTTATCATTCTTATTTTTTCTTGTGTGCATTGCTCTTAAATTGTTCTCTGTTTTTCTTCCTTCATTGTTTTTCTTCCTTTTCTTTATGTTGTCCTCATCTACACTTATTCTGTCTTATTATCAGCTTGTCAATCAACTGTGAAGCACTTTGAACTCCATGAACCTGTATGAAAGCTGCTATATAAATAAAGTGTGTTTGATTGATTGATTGATTGATTGATTGATTGATTGATTGATTGATTGATTGATTGATTGATTGATTGATTGATGTATTGATTGATATTGTGCCTATATGGAATTTTATATTGAATCAACCATAGAGACAACCCAAAAACCTGCAGAAAACCTCAGAAGTGACTGAATGATCAAACTTGCTAATATAAGTCAAATAAGACATAAGAACACTGAACACTCAGACAGGCTTCTTGACTCACTCAGACTGATCAGATCTCTTCCCTGACTGGCTATGTGTGTGTGTGTGTGTGTGTGTGTGTGTGTGTGTGTGTGTGTGTGTGTGTGTGTGTGTACACGGTGCAGGGTCTTCCTGCTTTGATGAGTACATCTTAAGGCCACAAACATGCTCTGAGCGATGCAGCATCAACCTCACACGTCACTTTGTTTTAAACTCTGCTGATGTGCCAGCTGCAGCTCGAGCATGACAGCTAGGGGTGCTGTAAAAAAAAAAAAAAAAGTGGACCCCTTTCGCTTGAATTCACTTCTGCTCAAAATAACGCACATACCGACCAATTCAATACTGATACTAACACTTTGTCACGTCTTGATTGCGACAGGAAGTCACAGGTCACATAAAGCATCTTGTGTGTTACTATATTGTGCACTTGTGACAACCGTCCTCATCTGGGGGTTGGTAGTCACACACTATGGGGTTGGTTGTCCCTGTGTTATTTTAATGGGGAAAAATAAAAAATGTAAGAAATCGTAGAAATAAATTTATTTAGTTTCATTGAAATACAACAAAAGAAAAAATATTCCTATAAGTGCATTTTTTTTTATCTTTATATAACAATACTGTGCATTTTCACCTCTCTGAATGCCTATCGGCTGGAATCGGGTCCTTGTTTGTCTTCCTGACTAAATTCCTGCTCATTTTGCTATCTTAAAAGAAAGAAAGAACTAGATATATGACACCATATATGTACTGTATATATACCAACATGTGACAACCAACCCTGAAGAGCTAAGAAAAACCTAAATCTAAACTATCGCTCTCTCGTCATACTTTGTAATGGTAGTGATGGCCTTATTATAAACTCATTGTGTAAAAGCCTAGAAGAGAAACCCCAAAGAGCTGTACATTTACATACCTCTTACGTCAATGTCAAGTGGTTTATTCTAGAAATGACCTTTGAAGGTAACATCTCACCCAAATTCAGACATTTTCACTACTAACACCTTTAAACAGCGCCCTCTAGGGACAGAGATCTAATGAATATGACAACCAACCCCATTCTACCTATACAGAAGACAGATTTCTAAAGAGCCTGATACTGCTGGAAGAAGGCTGCATTAGTACCTCCAGGGGCTCCTGAACACCGAAGCTCATGTCCCCCAAACAACTTTCATTTTATTCTGATTGGACAACGCTGCTGTCAGGTGGAAACCTTGTAACTGCTTATTTAGTTTTGGACATACTAGGTTTCTGATAGTGACCATCATTATCAACATCAAGAGAATGGGTCAAGCCTGTTCTATTTCTGTGGAGACTAAAAAACAAAGCGTGCCCATTTTTTCTCTCCCATCATTGAGGGCCCCATTCTGCTCAAGGGCCCCTAGGCACTTGCCCAGATTGCCCATATGGTAGATCCGGCCATGTGCTGGAGGCTACAAGCATGATAGAAAAAAAGACAAATGCAAATAAATATATATATATAGATTGAATGAACAATTTTCAGCAAATAACTCAAAAATGACTACAGCTCAATAACTGGACTTGGTTTTGTAATGAGGAACTGGACCTAGAAATAATACTTCTTTTTCATCACACAGAGATTTTGAATACTAGATGATTCATATGTAGCTCATATTTGGCTGGATATTTGCATATTTGTAGCTAAGGCTCATTTAAACAGTCGGGGAACCTCTTTTTGTCTTTAATTTCATTTCATTGTACTTCGGGTCTAGGTTACAGTTTGGACATTCCTCTTTAACTATGCCTTTTTGGGGAGTAATTCTTGTCTTGATTGATGTTATTAATTACTCCTTCAACCATAAACTCAAATAAGATGCTGCACCAACAGAAAATATAACATAATGTTAGAATTTTGGAATAAATAGATTCAAATAAATAGAAAAATGGTTTCAATTGAAGATGAAGACAGTTAAGCTGCCTACAATGAAAAAACACAGAGCATAATTATAATACATGGGTGCATATAACACTGATTTTGCGACTAAATTTTTTCCATACTACATTACTGTAATTTTGCTGATTTCTGTATTAAAATGAAAATGAAACGAGTCTGAGTTCTCAAAGTCCACCACATGATGGCGACAATGAACCACATATCACTCAGTGTTTGCAGGTGCCCCTATGCTTGGTAGCCTTCTGAGGAAATACTCAGTGGGTGTGTGATGAATGGAGCAGTGGAGCGGTGTAATGTGATGTTTTGATGATCCCTCTCCTCTCACCACACCCACCCACCCACCCACCCACCTACCACACAACCAAAAACCAGCCTGTCAGGTTTCTGCCCTGCCACGTCCAAGTGAATGGACTGAATAAAGGAGCGTGTGGTCCTGACATGTTGGTAGTTTTCCACTGGCACTCCAACACTACAACAAGCTACCAGATCAGAGTGCTAATATGTTAATAATGACTGGAGGAAGACAGGGAAACAGGGAATTAAACGTGTAAATGTAACATCAATGAGTCCCCAGTTCAAAAATGGATTGATTTTCTTGCCTGTTGAGGTTTTAAGTATTAAGTATTTATAGTTAGATGATCTCAAAGTGATTCTAGTGGCAAAACACAAACTACATGCAAAGATTTTAAAGCCCCACTTAGCATTTCTCAGATGAATAATGTAGGCCTCTTTCCACCAGTGGTCCAAACTCTGCAATGTAAACTAACCTGTAGCAGTAGCTTTAAGAATCAATCACTTGGATTTAGTTATTGTTTAGTGTTAATTCTTGTATTCAAAGACCTGTCACTCAAAAATGTGTGTTAAACAAGGTTTGTATCTTGTAGTCTATTCTTAGATTGTCAGTCTAACTTTTTTTTGTTTATTTAAAGGAATAGTTTGAATGTTTTGAGGATATATGGAGGAAGATATATAGGAGGAAGCAGCTGGCCTGGCTCTGGCATGATGTATCTCTGTATATATGTTTTATTTAAACCTGTTCATTCCAACAGAAATGTAAAAGGACTCAAGGGTCACAAGTTGGAACTATTTTTTGAGGCTATTTTATTAAACCTTCATAGTATTAGGACATAGTATACCAACATAATTCATCTCTACCAAATTTCCACACAATAAATCACTCAGGAATACCTCATCAGTCACAGATAAATAGCCAGATTAATCCTTAATGAAGCTTTCAGAGAGCCGAGAGAGTTTATTATTCCCTTTTTTCACTTTTCGTTTATGGAGAAAGAAACATGAACTATATTAACTGTGAAGAGTGCAACAGTGTTTTGTTTTGTTTTTAATTTTTTGAATAAATATAGACGAAAGGCTCTATAAAAATGTATCAGTTCCTGTTCCTAACTCTTAATGTCATTTTGTAAACGCTTTATGATGATTTGTACCTTTTTCTGTCTACCCTAACCTCTATTAAGGTCATAATGGAGATACGCCTTTATGTATTTGTGTTTAGCTATATGCTCTACAACCTTTCTTAAACAAATATATTCAGTAAAATCTCACCATAAGAAGTTTTTTTTACTCTCTCAGGTAAACTACAATCAGGTTTACTTAGTCTCAGTGTTGTAAAACTAGCTCGGGCACCCAAACACAATGGTAATGACACAATGTAATTTGAAACCTTTTGAGTGGAACTGGGAAAGATGACCCCTGTCTGACGCAGCAGATGTCAGGACTTCACTTGAACCACAGTCTCACTAAAAACAAATTGCCCTAAAGTATTTACAGTATCTATGTATAATCTTTAAGAATGTTGTCTGTCTCTCCGGTCTAAATGTCTCATGTTGTTATTTAAGTGCGCTTAATCCCCTAATCACCCCTTGAGGCTCTGTTACACTCTCAAACTGTTATTTGTGAAGTCAAGTGTCATTTTTTTCAACCATTTTTGTGACCATGTGATGATAAGACAGGTCACTTTGGAAGTCTGTCATTAGCCAAAATATATTCAGTGAATTTTCTTTCTTTTTGAAGGCATTCCTGGACCCTTGTTTGCATGGCCGGATCTACCATATGGCTCACCCTTGAGCAGATTGCCCAGGGGGGCCCTCAATGATGGGAGAGAAAAAATATGTGTCCTTTTTTTTGACCTATTGCCTTGATTGTTGTAATTACCATCACTGACCTAGTATGTCCAAAACAAACTATGGAGTTACAAGGTTTCCACCCGACATCACCAGTTATCCAATCAGAATAAAATAAAAGCTGTTTGGGGGACATGAACTCCTGGAGCACTTGGGGTACTAATGCAGCCTTGCTTAGTGATTATTTACAGTATGGCAGTGTTAACTGAAGCTGTAATCACAAGACTGATATATTATTTCAGTACCTTGTACAGTTACCAATGATGACTAATGTGTCAGCAACAATTGTCTTTTTAAACCTCCAGCAGGTACTGTGCAGTATTAACATCAGACTCATTGTTCTGGTTAACTGATAAATGTAAGACCAGTATTCACTCTCAAAATGACTCATGAGAGAACATGAGACCAAACCACAACAGTTGACTGTAAAACCGAAACAATGAGCTGTAATATGTTAGAAAAGGCTTAGTAGGGCTGAGCAGCACTGCAATATCGGGTCATATCTGGTTATTTTCTGCATGTTTGTCCACTTTTACTCTACACAAGGTGTGTCAAACATATGGCCCGTGGGCCAGAACCAGCCCACCAAGGGGTCTAATCTGGCCCCCTGGATAACTTTACAAAGTATGATGCCAGGTTTCAAGAGCAAGTTAAACTGTGAGGAGCCTACTTCATGTTGAATGCTGGTTCAAAGGTTTTCCACCCTAACCAGAATACAATCCTCTGAAAAAACAATGAATACATATCATGGTCATATTTAAAACAATCATATATTGAACATTAATCAGAAGCTTTTGTGCAAAATAATCTGTAAAAGACTGAGACATAATATTTTTGTAATCGCACTAATTTTTCTTAAGATATCTCAGGCTGTTCATCTGTTTTGTACATGGTTTATAATAGTAAAGTTATATTTCATATCATTATATATTATTTGTAGGTTATTATGCAATGGTTTTAGTTTTCTGACCCACCTGAGATCAAATCTGGCTGTATGTGGCCCTTGAACTAAAATGAGCTTGACAACCCTGCTCTACACAGTCTTTTGACCCATCGTTAACATATATATTCATTAGTGCAGCCTTAAACTTGATTTATACTTCTGCGTCACGTCGACGGCGTAGCTACGTATACTCTGCGTCGACGTGGACCCCTACGCCATAGACTGAAGTGCACCTCCAAAAAATCCTAACTACGCGTCACGGCAACACAGACCGCAAGGGCTGTGATTGGTCCGCTCAAAACATCAGCTCCTGCGGCAGTTGCTTTTTCCGGTCTTTCTTCCTGCAACACCGCCTTTTTAAAATGTGTTGTGAAGCAGTGCGAGTGTTTTTCAACGATGGATCAAGTCGAAAAGAGAATAGTCGAGGAGGTCAGGGAATTCGACCACATTTACTGAAACCACACACACACAGTCACACCCCCTAGCAGCATGGCGGTGAATTGCAGAGCAACGTGTTCCCTCGACGCAGAACTTCGAAAGGTCAACGACGGCGTCGGAATGACGCAGAAGACGCAGAAGCATTAATCAGACTTTAAACTTATAATTCCTATTTTATGAATAAAATGAAACATATAAACCTTTTGTTATACTCCCATGAATGTGTGATGGTTTTACATTGCTTCCAATGAGTGCTCAGGAATGAGGTAGTGTGGCAGACAACACTGCCCATGTGCAGCAACGTAGTTCCGTTTACAGCTTCACTATCTCATGCTGCATATTTCAACCTCTTGACTTTGTATTGAAGTTCTTAGAGTATTTAACAATGTAGGAAAAAGGGTCAAGAGGTTGTGTAAACCTGGTGTCTGTAACCCTTTTAATATGTCACCATACTGTCCCTGTGTGTATCACTTTCAAGTCATGCCATGCTTCAACTGCAAGAAGTCTTGTGAACCCGGACACGCACACACCCACAAATGCATACTCATTCTTTCTTTTATTTGCTTACACTAACATTGCCTTCAGGGGCCAAGTCAGTTACATGTTGAATGTGTGATATAAAATTAATTTTATAGTAATTATATTAGTTTTTATTGTCTCAAGTGAAAACACACACACACACACACACACACACACACACACACAGGCCAAGTTGTATCCCCTCACTCCTGACCGACCACTGTCTATCTGCATAAGACTGTGAGAAAATGCCCCTAATCTCACTGTCGGGTGCGGAGGGGTCCAAACTAACAGCCTGTTTTAATTTCAGCCTTGTCATGACAGGAAGTGTGTGTGTGTGTGTGTGTGTGTGTGTGTGTGTGTGTGTGTGTGTGTGTGTGTGTGTGTGTGTGTGTGTGTGTGTGTGTGTGCGCGCGCGCGCGTTAGTGTATGTATGTATGTGTGTGAGAGACAGAGACAGAAAGATAGAGATTGTGTGTTTGGAGGAGTGGTGGTGGGGGTGGGGGGGACAACAGGAAGCGGAGAGGATGGTGCATGGGAAACAGTTAATGGAGTTATTTTTGCTGGGGACTCTGGTGTGAGGAGGGCTGCTTGACCTAGGTCTTGTTCACACTGATGCTAAAAATGGCAACAAGGACTAATATTAGTGTTACCAGTCATCTGTCAGTGGATGTTGATAGTTCAGCTGGGGCAAGAAATGAATAGAATTAGAGATGAACGCGAGATAAAGACACACATTACGTAAAAAAATGAGAAATGAATGAATGCTATGCACAATTCAGGAACTGGAATTCATCAAAAAAAAAAGTGCAGAGGAACTACACTAACTCAGTGTAAGTGCTTACTTCTTCTGTAACATAATGTAAACAGAGCCAATGAGGAAACAGGACAGTTCTTACTACCATTATTTGCAGAGTCATGGTGGATTTGATGTATGGGCTATCACTGTCATAAACAAGGAAGACTGGGAGCTCTGTTTTTTCACGGTTGGAGCAGAAGTTCAGCAGACACGCAAAAGGAAATACATTTCATCCTCTTCTTCTTTATGGGTTTTTTTTCCACTTTCTTATTCCCTCTTTTATCTTAGGAAAAAACAGTGCTACTACATACTGTGGAGCTACATCATAGGTCAAGCTAACAGTTAAACAAACATACAAAGAATTATCAAATTTAAAAAACAATAAAAGAAAAATGTCATTAGAACATTTCCATTTCATGTCACGTCATAGTCTGTGTCCAACGCAAGTAGAAGAAGAAAAAGAGGTGTGGGTTAACAAGTAGTTAGCACGCAGTTTGGAGTTTTTTACTGACCACCAACAGCTAGCTTAACATCAACCGAATTGCTAAACCACTCAACTGAATTAGCTAATTCCTGAATGTAGCCCTACCACTGGCTAACGTTAGCAAGACAGCTAAGACGCTAAAACATGTAAATAAGACAAATTTGGAGTTATCTGGAGTCATATTTCTCCTCTTTTGGTGGCGGCTAACTGCATGTATACACACCATACTGGACCATCCTGTCTACTGAAGGCACAAACAACACCAAACAATATATCAACCCTCCATCAAGCTAACGATAACGCGGCAAGCAAGTTGACAGAGTAATGGTATGACTGGAATTAGTGGCCTAACTGTTATGCAACTTCATTTCAAATGTGCAATGCAACACTTACACCACCCATATTGCATTACTGCCCAACAGGGAGATAACAACAGGTGAGTAACAGATGAAGAATTTACTTTTTTTTTTTTTTTTTTAAACCATCATAATCTTATAAAACATGTTGTTTTAAGTAGCCGATATAAAATAGTTTAAATTAGCTCAACTTGGACCAACTACAACAGTAAATTGCAACTTGCACATTAATCCTTCAGCAGCACAACAAATAATAAATTAATAGAATATAGTATTAGTTAATATTATATATAGTATGGTATTATTATAGTAACATTAACAGGATCCCTTCACTCATCTGTCTCAGTAGAGTACGAGTACTAAAATAAGTGACAACAAAAGTTAAAATTTGGAGGGTATTTATGCTATTGAACTTTCCTGTTGTGTTTGGGTCAAAGTGAATGTTGTCAAAGCATCATGAAAAACAAAAATTACAACAACAACAAAATAATTGCAATAAAATCCTATAATTAATATTATAATAATAGTATAATACTGTTGTGTAATAATATTAAAATTGTGTTTCAGGTCACGAAAGGGTATTGACATGTAGTCAAAGTAGAGTGGCACAAAGCAAATATGATTCCACACCACCACCCCACCCTCCAAAAACACACACACACACACACACACACACACACACACACACACACACACACACACACACACACACACAGATATACACACATACCTTGACCTATGTTACTTTTGGGGACATAACATAGACTTACATTCATTGCCTTGAAGCTAACCCTAACCCTAACTACAGCCACTGACCCAATAACCACTGACCCAAATATCTGCTTTTTTCCCAAGTTGGGACATGGCTTTTGTACTCAATTGGAAGAGCCATCCCCAGTTAACTGGTCTTTAGTCATAAATGTGTCCCTAAGAATAGCCCATGATAGACCCACACACACAGTACACAGAAAATGAGTAGATACTGGAAGGTATAAGTAATATTACCAGTATCAGTATCTTTCAGCTTGTTCCTGAGAATGTTTTTAGGAACAAGTGGACAGGAAGTATCATGATAGTTGGGCTGCTTGGCTGGTAAAGTTACCATCATAGTACCTGCCACTTATGTTAGGGCGATATCCAGCTCGAGACAGAGTGAAGCACCATTGGTAAACAAAAAGCAGGAGAAGATGGTGAGTGCAACCAGTCTTCAAGAAGGAAATCAATTATAGTGATCATGTGTTCTAGACTGCTCCTGTCTTAACATCACAGGCTCAATCGGCTCTCACTGTCTGCCAAGACCTTACACCACACCTGACATGTTAGGCTATACGTCCCACAATGCTGCAACACCCTTAGCAACGCCCAGCTTTCGTGCAAACAGGGGATTTAGGAATCAACGCAAAGCACCACAGCCCAAGATAATGCTGCGTATGTTGCAAATGTGTCTGAAAAGTTTCATGTTGCAGCTTTAAGGAAGTTTTCTCTTCGGAAACACAACAGGAAATGGTAGTTATAAATCATCAGAAGCAGCAGGGTTAGGGGTCCCTTCTCTCTCCCACCCCCTCCTCCCTCTGCCTCTTTACACAGACCTCACACACTGTAAGTACCCTCGGATGATTCGGGTTTCTAGGAACAATCATTTTCTATCTCTGACAAGCATCATCTTGACCTTTTAGCATGTTCGCTTTAAACTGTCAGCTAATTATATAATTAAAGCCAAAGGGGGGTCACTTAATATTATCAGATAACTTTGTACTGTCATATTCAGTTATATTAACCTTGCAGACATGGATTAAACATAAAAACTATCTGAGCATTGATTAACATGCAGCTTCCATTTAAAAAACACTGATTTGTAGGCTTCATTCACTGTAATTGATCCACAGCATTCATTCAAATCAGTTGAAATCAGTTGTGTAATGAACCTATGAAAGCCTGTAGTGGGTGCATGTGTATACTGATTTAATCTAACCTCACAAGAACCTCTAAGAAGGATCAAACAGAAGCATCCACATCTGTTTCACACTCATTTACATAATGATTTGAATCTCCTGAGAAGGCTGCAAATGAACAGGTGCATGTAATTGTTGCAGGCTGTCATTTTTTTTTCACGTACTAACTAAATAATGAAAACAAAACTACCTTAAGTAATGAATAAATAAGCAGGATTTATAGGAAACATTAATTTTTTATGAGGAAACACTACATACTGACAGCAACACTGTTGTGAGGTAATTTGTGGTACAAAGTCACAAGGTGTAATTGATGGGACTCCCACACTGGCTGCACTATTTTTCTACATTTATAAAGGTACATAAAGGGCTATTTTATGCGATTGGTTCCCTAGAGCTGCCTCATATTTCCCCCAATGTGTTTCCACAGCTGGTACAGTTTGTTGATAGTGAAGATGACTTGTTAGCAGGTTGTAATCTTCAGCTCTACTGTCTTGCTTTACACCAAAGCTGGACAAATAAGCTCTTATCATCTAGCAAAGCACCCATTTCCTCTGCAAACACTCTCTTTGTTTTCCTTGTTACTCCGTGTCAAGAAATTAAATGTAAGTTTGGAGACAGCTACACTATAAGTCTGGATAAATGCCACCTTGACTGAGTGGGTGACACCAGTGACGAGTTCCACTCTACTTTGTTCTATTCAAAAACACTCATAATTTCTATCTCGAAATTGCATATTTTCTCTCTACAGGAAGTTATAGTCTCAGGAGTTGTATTGGAATGTTGAGAATCAAGATTCATCTTTAAAGAGAGAATTCTGTTTTGAGGCCTGTTTGCTTCAATGTTTCAGCTTCAAACACATCTGCCATCCCAGGTGTACTCTTGTAAAGTTCTTCAGCATCACTACATCATGTTACACAGGGGTCGAGACACACGTTTACTCATTTTACTGCCTGCTGAATGCCACTGTGTTCTGAATATAAATTAAAATTATATCACCACCATGAGCTAACTCACTGCCGCCGCCGCCACCACCACCACCAGCGACCTATGTCAGCATGACCTTTGCATTGCACAGCGCAGTATCTCTACATACATATTGGATGATTCCATACTTCCCAATTCATATCCAATTTACATGAAAACAATTCATTGCCAGAGCAGGAAGTAGTGTGACCTTTAAGTAGCAAGCCATAGGGTAAGCTGGTGGTGGATGGGCATGTAAGCACATTTGATGTTCATGCAGGTAACAAGAGTTTACATCCATTTATTTGGTATAACAGCATTCTATCCCTGACCTCAACCATACTGTAGTTTCCTTGCAGAGATTTTTCTACAAAACGTTAGCATTGCAAGTAAAAATGTCCTTGTGTGTTATCTGGGTTTTGCAGAATTGCCAATATTGATTTTTGTCCATCAGTAGAGTTGACTTAGAACATTGTAGCAGACCCTGGAAATTCTTGGTAACACTCTCTATGAAGCCCATGTCTATAATATATGATAAACATATTTATAATGTGCTAGAATCTGGTTATAGTACTGTATAATTGTAGTTATAAGCACTCATAAATATTCATAAAGCTTTATAACAATAGTCGTTACACATTCTAAAACATTTTATAAAGACTTGTAAGATCAAGTATAATTATACTTAATACGTATGTCTGGTCACTTACTGACATTGTAGTTGTAATTCTCATAGTTGTAATATATTATAATCATTTTATAATGCATTATTATCACCGTGATAATAATGCATTATAATGTGATTATAAGATATTCTAAGTTGTTATTGGTTGCTTTAAGTAAAGTGAGAAAAATATCTTTGTTTTTTAATTGAAGTGTGTACAATACATACAACCTTTCAACATTGTTATCATTCCTTCCAGAAATTAAATGATATTTTATAATTACTTATGAGTTCAAATATCATTCTACTTCATATTTACTGGTCACTCACTGACATTGTTTTGCAAGGATCATAGTGTATTATAATTCTTATAGTTGCAATACATTATAATCATTTTATAATGCATTTTAATATGATTCACCCGTGATCCACCCGAGGTCTGTCTATGCACATGCATAGCCAAGGGCCGGCATGTTTAGTCATCCATGGTCATTAGTCTCTAGAAGGCATGGGTCTGCAATGTGACCCTATGCAAGAACAATGTAAAATTAAATTATATGTTTAACAGGTCATAACAGAAATTGAGTACTCACAATTCGACACAACGTTTTGATTCTCTCACCACACAAGGGCTTCATTCCAGTGCATCTACAAGTTACAGGTTCATTATTTTGTTGTTATCATTCAGTTGTTCATCATCAAAGTACTTAGTTTCTGTTTCAACCTGTTAAACCCATATATTCATTTATGCTTGTCGAGTGTCGTTCTTGCATAGGGTCACAGTATCTGTACCCTATGCATAGATAGACCTCAAAGGGGTTTGAACATCTGCCTATTTGGACTCTTAGAGAGAAAATGCCCTTTTTTAAACAAATACATAAATTGCTGTTATTTCTGCTCCATCCAGCGTGACACAATATACTCAGTACTTTATTTTGTTTCCAAGTGTAGCTGACTTTGGAATTTACAAATGATATTAATATATGTTAGCGTTGATAGTATATAGCAATATAAAGTGACTGTAGGTGACAGAACTAAACACAAAACTGACATACTATGATGCTTGGAGAAAAATGTCAGTGAGTGACCAGAAATGATGTATTAAGTATTATGACACTTGACCTAAGTTATTATAAAAAATATTATAAAGCATTCTGAATATGTATGAGTGCTATAGCTCCTTTTTATTATTTCAATGGGACTTCGCCTGGTTAAATAAAGGATAAATAAATAAATAACTATAATTTAACAGTGCTATAAGCAGATTATATAACACTTAAGTATGTTTATAATGCATTATAGACATGGGTGTCATAGAAGGTGTAAACATGCTTTGTTATTTGCTCGTCCATTCCTAGTTCATTTGATAAAATTTGGATTTTCTGGCTTAAACTTCATTTTTCTACAAAGAACAATAAAGACCCACATAGAAGAACAAATCACCTGCCGTATTACAGTTAAAGCATTCATACAGAGATTGTATCACCCTGAAGATCTTGAATTCTTGGCAGTATCTGTCTCCATGTGTGTTTTTTTTTCTTTCACAGTGTTAAGAACAAGCACAGACAAGGATCTTTTGTAGTGGATGACAGTTGGGAATCTCAAAACAACCGAGGTCACCGACGCTAAGAATAAATCCAATCTGCTGTAAAGCAGGTTGAATAAAAACACTGAGAAGATACATTAGAGATTCAGTGGATTTCTGACAGCATCACAGCACACATATTGTGTTAAGGTCAGAAGCACAATATCGCTGTGTTACTGCTCTAAATTCCTCTACGCATTTCCGCCTGAGCACAATTCGTTCTGAGGTGAGAAGTGAGCACATAGGGAGGTGACAGAGGTGACAGTCTGAGAGTTGACATGTAAGCACAGTACATTCCATCATGACTGAGACATGAAGAAGCTTCTTGATGATTGTGACTTGGTTGTTGGCAGCGTTTGAAATGTTTAGCTGGAGGTTGGGTAGACAAAAACTTGATCCTTAGTAGCTCACTTTGACTTTACCTGCTACATATGTTCTGTAAACTGGTTCCAAGGCTTCAGACTATCATGGTTACAGCTTTTGGAAGCACCTAATATTTCACACTCGATATTTCACCTCATGATAGCTTTATCGGCACAAAAAAGAGATGTCTTATGTTTGAAATGTGACAGGTTACAGCAGTACATTATAATCATTGCATACTACATTATTATCCCAGTTATAATGCATTATAATGTGATTATAAGTCACTCTAAGTGGTCATTCGATGATTTCAGTAAAGTGAGAAAAAATATAATTACATCTAGTGATGGAGGGTTCCAAGTCTGGAGCCATGGCTGGATCTACCATATGGGCAATCTGTTCAAGTAACACGGGGCCCTTAGGCAGAAAGGGGCCCCCAGTGATGGAAGAAAAAAGATGTGTGATCTACAGAAACATGAAAAGCCTTGGCCCATTCTCTTGATGTAGATAATTGTGGTCACTGGCAGAAACCTAGTATGTCCAGGCTAAATACGCACTTACAAGGTTTCCACCTGACAGCAGCGTTTGGGGGACATGAGCTTCAGTGTCCATGGGCCCCTGAGGGTACTAATGCAGCTTTGCTCCAGCAGTATCAGATGAAGCTCTTTAGATATCTGTCTTCTCTTCTTTTAATAATGTGGTAGAAAAGGAAAAAAAAGACTACCTGACAGATCACAGTGTGTCAACAGCAGCAGGAAGCAGCTAGTCAGTTAGCAGTGCACCTCTGTAAATGACATCAGTCTCATCACCTCAACACTAAAAACAACACAGCAAAACTTAACAGAAGACACGTGTCTGTGCAATGTCCACACAGGATAAGCCAGTCCTGTAAGTGTCCTTCTAACAAAACAACTCAGCATTTCTCTGCTATATTTGTAGAAATCTTGAGAATGAAACAACTTTATCAATTATTTTACTCTCTAAATATGCTGAACTCAAGAACACAAACAGAGACAACTGGCTCCAAACATGGCGAGCATCAACGTACCAGTGGAGGTGATAAACCTCAGTCATCAGTGAAGCAATATAAAGCTATGGTTTCTATCACCACAGCTATAACAAACATGTCTTCTGTGGGGCTTGGGGGAGGGGGGGGGGGGGTTGTGTAGTGCTGAACTGTGCTGCACAGAAGAAAGAAAAAAAGAAAACACACAAGATTCTGTAAGTGACCTCTGACTTCCTGTCTGAATGGAGATGAGACAGTGTCGGCACTGAATTGGTCAGTATGTGTGTTATTTTGAGCAGAAGAACAGCAGAACAGTAAAGTTGATCTCAACTCATTTTAACTATTCATCCAGGGTTAGGGACTGTACATAAATTATTAGAGTTGTGATTATTATTCTTATTTGGTTTTTTTTGTGTGTGTGTGTTTTTTTTTTTAGCCCTATTAGCTTCCACAAAGTGATGGCTAGTCTTCCTGAGGTTCCTTTTTTTCTCCTTTTCAGGATAAATTCTAGAAAACAAAGCAGGATATACACAGAATTATGAATGTTTTCTTTGAACTTTCCTCTTGAAACTATAAACCCTCCCCACTGAATGTTAAAATAATATTATAGTGTCCAGTTGGTACAACTTTTTTAATCATGTGCCTGAATATAAACGTACATATCTTAGGAACCTCTAATGTGCAGAAACAGAGCCGTTGTCCTCTACAGACAGATCACTTTTTAATGCAACGGTAACATTTTACTATATTTCCAAGGAAAGCTCAAAAATAATAAATTAGGACAAGAAATGAAACACCCTCCCCTGCTCCCCAAAAGAAGTCAGACTACCTCACCTTACGATAAAAGAACAATAACCCCCCCCTCACCCTTCCCTATTAACTTTCACACAGTCCCTAACTGATATTACCCATCTGAACCATGATAGAAAGGACTGAACTTGGTCTGACACTAGGATTTTCTACAGATGTGGATCCATCGTCATGACAACATCAGATACTGCAGTCTTGGTTTTGAATGCTGGAGTACTTTTCATAATGATGCCTGTGTGATTCTACCAGCTACTACCTGGAGCAGGTTTATGGTTTCCACAGGGTCAGGATCAAGGACAAAGACGATGACATTCCTAACCTTTCACTAGTGTCCACTACTTTAACTTCACTTTGTCACTTTTCTCAGGAATATGAGGAAACTGCACTGTGGAATTTGTTTTTTTTTTGTTTGTTGTTTTGCAGATATACTACAGTAATGCACATAAAGGGTATTATATAATATTCTTATTTTGATTCATTATATACAGTTATTTTCTTTTTGATGTACATATGTTGTATGTATATATAAGTTTAATTTATTTGATTTATGGGTTACCTCTGAAGCCATACAGCAAAGGTCACCAGGTGTTTATTTTATTGTATTTATTTATTATTAATTTAAAGTTAGAGTTACTGTCAGGTGGATGAAACAGAGTACCAAACATACTTTGCACAGGACTACAACACATACATGTTTTCATGGGTGGGCCCCTTTCTAAAAGCCCTAAAGGGGAGTGACACGTTAAACTGCGACATGATCTTAGACCTTCGCACGTGCATTTAACATACATCCTCCACAGTCACTGCAGTCTGGTTCCAGTCTGCTTTAAACTGAAATACAATTTGTGCTATTATTAATAATAGTTATGTAACAGAAGGCATTCTTCACAACTGACATTTCAAACATCAAGGTTATTTTAAGAAGCCTGACGGTGAATTCTGTTGTTTTTAGTTGATTGTGCCATTCTGGGGAAGTACTCTGGTAGGACCCAAAGTAGTAAAAAAAAAAAAGGAAAATATATATCTTATCTATCTATATATCTTTTTCATTATAATGTAACATACAGCAGGTTATTTGTATTGATGTGTTAATAGCGATGAGTAAGGAATAGATTACATTTATTTATAATGATAAACACAAATAAATAATAGTACTTTGCTTCATGTAGTCCTGTTATCAAGCTGAGAGCGACATTACAAACTAACTGCTGTTATTCACACTTCCATTCATCAGCATTAATGAACCCTTACATACTGTCAGATTTGACCTGTTTTGACATCTGACAGCTTGTAAAAACACCCCAAATGTCTTTTACTCTGAATTTTCTCTTACCAAAAATTAGCAAAAATTAAAATATAATAAAATGTTTTTACTTTTGTAAAGGTGCTACACATTTGTATCCATTGTGGCTGTTCTGGGTCAGATTTGACTCGTATCTATTGACATGTGTTTTAGTGAAATGAATAGTTCATAGTTTTAATAAGATAGTAGTTATGAGGATTTCTTTTTATGATGTAGCAGTGAAGACTGATGGCTCTGATGGTTATACAATAAACACCACACTTCCATTAAGTTCTGCTCATTTTACACTTTACATAAAATACATTTACATCATTATTTCTATGTTATATTTTCATGTCTTAGGTAAAATAGGACATGATATTGTGTGATAGGAGATGTTTTATCTCCATAAATGAGCTAAAAAATACACTTTCTCTGCTCTCTGAAACATGAATAAAGGTTTAATCACACATTTATTGATCAGTCAGATCAACTATTGATGCTTTCTAAACACATCTGTGCTTCAACATGTGGTATAGACACTTTTTATGAGGAGATTCTTAGACCGGGTCAACACTGACTGCGAGGGTGTAGAATATGAACAGTGTGTAAGGGTTAACTTGAACATCTGTGACTCATAAGAGTAGGAGATACTTTACATATTTGCTGTGACTACAGGACTGAAGACTTTCCTTGAACATTTGCATGTGTGGGATGATGTGAACGCTCACAGGTAAATCCTCAGACCTGTGTTGAGCATCTTCTTGGTGTGCTTTTGAAGTTGATGACAAAAAATGAACACTTTTATTTCCTATTACAAACCACAATACACAGAAGTAGATGTATGATATGTACTTCTGCTTTTCTTGTGTCCCTGTTGATTCTTCTGATTTGTTTCTTCTTCTTTTTTTTCTTCTTTTTTAAAAAAATATTCCATAAAATAAACTGTATCACCCAGACATGTTTTATGATTAGTTTTAGACCATGGTTACACAGGAAAATAAACCTCGCCATGCTGCAGCCATTATCACAAAGGGCTTTTGTATTTTCAGTGATGGCAGCTCTCCTTCTGGGCTGAGTCTTGTGGAAGGTTTGGGTGTGGCGTGTAAAACAACACCCGGGGCCGTAAAAGTCTCGGCATTAGTGAGAAACACAATAGGAGGACAAAGCCTTGATCAAATGCAAATGCATGCCTCACTCTCCTTAGACCGTGCCCTGCTCCCAGCCCTCACCTGCAGCTCAGTAGGAAGGTTTGAATTTCACCCAATGGTCCCCCGACAAGTGTCCACACTGACACCCACTTGAGAAATATTTTGCAAACAGCACTGCCCTGTTTGGATTTGACTCTCTGTGTGAAGAAGGTTGCAAAACGCACCTGTTAACATGTTGTAATTTATCTGACTAGTGTCTAATTCTAGTGTTTTGTCTCATGTATAATTCAGTATATTAAAACTATGTGTATGTTTTTAATTCTGTGTGTACTGCAGTGTTGGGGAGTAATTAGTTACTCAAAATTAATTATTAATTAATTTCAAAATAAATGTAAGTGTAATCTGTTACAATTACTGATAAAAAAATATTGATGATCACAAAGGAGGTTACATCTGAAGTCACACCTATAAGATTTTACTCATTTTTTAATATTTAACATGAATACATATATTGATGTTTTTAATTCTTTGAAATGACGTGGGCTTATTTGGAGCACACATGAGCTTAAATGGTGTCACAGTACCAATTAAGCCCATGACAGACTTTTGACTTTTTTCATCAAATCTCTTTATTTTATATTCCAAAATCTACATTTTCTAATGAATACATTTTACAATGAGAGATAAATGTTGCTTTATAAGAAATGATCTCCCTTATAAATCATGTCAGTATCCATGAAAAACAGCTGGATTTAGATTTTGGTGCTTAATGGGAACATTTACCCTAACAGCTGAAAACATTGGTTAGAAAATTAGAAAAGTCATCAAATGTAAAAAAGTTACATTACTTTGATTACGTTATTGAAATGGTAACATTACTTATTACATTTAAATAGGGTAACTAGTAATCTCATTTCCAAAGTAACCTTGGGCTGACCATCCTCTTTCAAGAGTAAATTCAGGGGTTGGGGGTTGTGTGTGTGTGTGTGTGTGTGTGTGTGTGTGTGTGTGTGTGTGTGTGTGTGTGTGTGTGTGTGTGTGTGTGTGTGTGTGTGTATGTGTATTTCGTAACTGGAAAACTACCTGGCAGTCCTCTACAAGTCCACACACGCCTGTCTATGAGGAGACTCCTTGTCTGCTGCTGCTGTTGAAATCATGTCTCAGTCCAGTATCATTACAGACAGATAAGACACATATTAGATCATCCACCACAATAAAAGACAGGTGCACACAGGTGAAGATGCTGTAACACATATACTGTAGTTTTATTTTTGTATATTCTCTCTCTGGGCTCCCGGCCAATCAGCAAGTCCTGTGTCTTTACATTGTCACGTTGCATAACGCACCAATGACTTCATGTTCTCCCAGAGCTGCTGTGTGTGGGAGGAGAGACTCTACCTGAGGAGGCTAGAAGCACTTCCTCCTCCGCCCTGTCTGCGCACAGGTGAGTGGGAAGTTTTACCTGGCCAGTACCTGCACTTACTCCTTTTTTTTTTTTACCTTCCCATCACACGGCTTCTCTCTTACTCTGGAGACAAGGTAATTCAAATCCTACTCCTTATTTTGCATGACTTTAAATCAGACTGAAACCTGCATCACCAGCATTTCGTCGCTCTTCTTTCATTCTTTGTGTACATGAAATGCTGGAGACATTATTTTCTTTCTTTTTTTTTTTGGGCTTTCTTCATGTCATGATGTGTCATGTTTCATTGCCGTTTCTGCCGCACTTTGAATCCCAGTGTGACAGTCTCTGGGTGGAGGTTTTTGTCTTCAATGTAAGAAAAGAAGAGGTAAATATTTTGGAGTTTCCTTCGTGTGAGACTTGATGATGCGTTATGTCCTGAGGCGCATTTCCGAGGGTTCCCGTGTTGTCTGACTACGCCAGAGATGACTGTTCAATGCTTGGTGAAAGTGTGTGTGTGTGTGTTTGCGTGTGTTCATGTGTGAAAATCTGCAAACATCATACTGCATTAAGACTGCATTTGGATTTTGATTTTAAAGCGTGGTTGTTTTTCTATGGACGTTCAGGGTGCATACGGTCCCATAGGTGTCCGGAGCATGGCTGTGTGAAGTGTGGAGACTCCCCGCTTCTCTGCCTGTGAGCTCCGGTCTCAAGGAGCGCGTCGTGCCCGCTGACAGCAACTAGGCTCCATAGTAGTAGAAATGAAGGGAAAGAAAGAAAAATGACCCGAAGTAAACATTTCCTTTAGTCTTTATAGAATTGGGACATGTAGTAAAACGACTTAAGGCGGCAAACTGTCCACTCAGCAGTTTATTTAACACTCCTTCACTTAAAGAATCGCTTTATTCGTCATGTATTGTCACTAATGTGCCTGAAAGCCTCACAGGTCCCTCATATGATCTTCTATGATGTGTTTGAGGACCTTTAAAGCCGCTCTGCTGCTTTGCTGTCATGTTGTCTGTCTCTCTGCGCGAGACCACTACAGCCTTCGCTCGTGCGCTCTTGCTCACCTCGCGCCTACTGGAAGACCTGAGCGCGTGTGGGCGGCTCCAGCTGGCGCAGTGATGCTCGAGCTGGAGAACAATGTTGCATTCAAGTCCCATAGGAAATGACATGCATTTAGAGGCTCGTGGTTATAGCTGTTTGGAAGCTTCTCTTTATTATTTACACGCAATATGTCACCTCACGATAGCTTCATCTGCTTAAAAAGAGATGGGTTATTATTTAAATATGAGAGGTTAAAGCTGGTTAATTCAGTCAGGCCAGTTGTTAATATTGTGAGGTAAACCCTTCCTTACTTTATCTCCAGTTTAGGCTTTTCCTGTATTATCATCATCATTTGAGTCACAGAGCTAATCATCTGATTAAAATAATGTCAGTGAAGGACCAGCTTGACCTATTATGAAGCAGGGCTGGAGCTAGGGGGGGCTTTTGGGGCTGTAGCCCTGAATGTTTTCTCACAAGCCCTGAATCTATTTAAAAATCTAGTTGAAGCAGTTAACAATGAATGTAATATTTTTTTGTTTTCCTTTTGATTTAATGCTGTATTGTTTATTTATTTTATGAGCATTATTTTTGGAAAACAGTTAATAAGGACCGAAATAAATCACTACTACTACTACTAATGTTTGCAGTAGTCATACAATGCAGTAAAATTAAATTCTGTGCATGTGAACATCCCAAAAAACTGACTGTGGGTGATCTTATCAGCTCCTAGATCCACCCCTGTTTATGAATTATTATGACACTTGACCTACAAATCATTATAAAATTCTTTGTTATAATACAGTGAAGACCATTAACCTGTTTCTCAAGTTAGTTATGGCTGCATTTCTAAATACAGGTAGGCATATCTTATAGTAACATAAACATAAGCTAAATACTAACTTTTGTATATCTACAAAATGAAACTTGGTGCCGTCCTTGCTCTAACCCTAACCTATCAGCATCATTTATGATAATGCAATCAATACAATTGACCAAAAATGATATATAACTTAATCCTAACAGTACTACAATAAACAAGTGTTTCATTAGTATTAATAGTAGTAGACAAATACTGCCACTATTAATACTACTAAATACTGTCAATAGTAGCTGGGTCACATAATGCCTTTAACGCACTATCGCATTTTGTTCTCCATTCCACAACTCTCTTAGAAAGAACTAGCTGACAGCTGAGTCTCAATTTATCAGCTGGAAACCTACAAGAGCAGACGGCAGGTATGCAGGAAACCCACGTTTGCCTGTTGTCCTATGGGAATTGAATGCAACATCATTCTGAACCGTTTTGGCACGATTTCTGCTGAGCTTCCCTGCGCGTTATCACTCCACTGCTGTGAGTGGACACTGTCTTTTTACACAGAGAGCGTCTTCACACACATAGAATAGTCTCATTCTGACATTCAGACAGGATCCACTCAGACTGGGAACAGCTTCTGAAATGATCTCCTTTAGATAAATGCTCTGTGTGCACATGAGCCTTTCAATCATTTTACACACAGATTCAGCAGTGAACTGTTTGACAGCTATCAGCTTTCCAAAAGAATGCGTAAGTGTTAGATCTCCGTCAAGCGTTTCCATGCAACAGCTCAGGAGGCTGTGAAGCCACGGAGCTCACGGAGGAGATAGATGCTGTTGTGGAGAGCGACGGTAGAGTAGATCTGGTTTAAGGTCGGTGTAAACAACCCTGAGCGCGTTTTAAACCAAATGGAGCGTCGAGATGATGGAGATGAGGCGAATCATCATGATAGTACAGAGAAACCCGGTAAGAGCGCTTCATTCCCGCATGGATTTTCTTTCTATTCTTTCTATTTAGTCAGAAACGCAGGAATAAAAGCTGGATTTGTGCGCACACGCTGAATTTAACAAGCGCTGGTAGAATATATTACTGTATTAGTGCCCACATGGGCGCACTGATATAGAACCACATGCTTTATTATAGAGGGAGCTCTCTCATCAGTACCTGGAGTTCATCAACTTAGCTGTGTACATGTGGGTATGGGTATGAGTGCTACACATGATAGTATTTTACCACGCAGGCATAGTAAAGGCCTGCTGTTTTTTACTTGTTACAACCTTAAAGGGATAGTTCGGATTTTTATAATAGGCTTCCTGCACAAACAATATTTGTTTTTGTCTGTTTCAACCTGGTCTCATGATATATTTATACAGTTTGTTAGAGGAGTCATTTTATGTGTGATCTATAAACCCAAATATAACCATAACCAAATCAGTAAAACCGGTTAACACTTATCTTAAAGGAGTAGTTAAAGGTTTTTTCACATATAGTAATGCAGCAGGATAATAACTATATGATCACATGTATTATCACAATTTGAAAAGCTCTCTTTAAAAACATTTGATAATTTTAATACACTTAAAGCTGCATCAGTTTCTGTGTTGTATGGGGCACATTGTCTGCTGTATGGGGCTGGGCAGGTAGTGTAAAGTGGTTTTCACAGAACTTTTTCACCAAAAACAGCTGCCTGCTGCTAGTGGAAGCTAAGGTAATGAGAGAGGTGAGAGCAAACAAACAGTACTTTTACAAAGCAAAACAACAACAACAATAAAAAAAAAAGAAGGCTGGAAGATAAATATTCCATAAGGCTGGGTAACATTTAAAAAATTACGATACTAATACCAATCCAAGTACCCTTAAAGTGATAGTGATACCAACTGAGTACTTCAATCGATACCCATCATGTGAATAGAAGCATTAAATTAAACCACAGACGGGTGGTGTAGCTGCTGTGGCAGTGGGCCAATCACATGTCACATGAAATCAAAGAACGCTTGGGTTGATTGGCTGTGAACAAGTCAATATAAAATGTTGATTAGTGCAGCTTTAACCACAAAATAACAATGAATTTGAGTTGTGAAGTGACGCATTCAGTATCACTCGGATGATTTGTTATGAAGGCTAATATGCATTGACACTTATTCCTAAAAACTAAAATGGAAAAGATTACATCAGAGTTTCAGAGTTATGGGTGTGTGGCTCTTTCCTAAGACACAATGACCACTTTCTATCACATGTGATATCAATTTGTAATAGTTGATGTGCACAGACAGGCGTAAACTCACTGTCACAACACATGCCATCCTGTTAAATCTTAGTTCTTTATGATTAGTGTAAACCCTGTATCATCAGGTCTGGCAGGTTGATAGCTGTCTTGAGATTTAATGCTTAATATTTCAGCAGGTAGTGAGCTTCCTGGCTTCTGCTACTTTCTTGTGCATCCCCAACGGCCCACTTAGGCTATTATCTTTTCAATGGACGGCTCTGTTCTAAATCGCTTTCTCTTTGGAACTTGCTGTATAGTATCATGACCCGTCGAAAGATAATACAACTCCTAACCTGTTACTATACTGATAAGCTGATTTTGCTTCATTAGGTGGAAATAAAAAAAATAAAATGACGACCTTGTTTACACAGAAAGATTGAAATTTTACACAGATGGAATCATCGTAGTGATCAAGTTGATTTATACTGAAAACATTTCATGTTGTGAGAGTAAATCCAAAGCACACGCTGGGTGCCGCCTGTCTAGGCTCTCTTCCAAGATGTTTGGCAGATAATATTAAGCAGTGGGCAGGAATGTGTTGCTATGGAATACCTGCTACTGCATATAATAACCTACAAAATATAACTATGTTATACTGCTGTACATTACTTTCTAAATATATTTATTCTATTACAGGCATTTGGGAGTTTTCTTGTGACGGTATGACTAACTCAGACTAGTTCACCAAATGCTTTATCTCTCCTGTTGTCTTCCCGTCAATCGTGCAACTTTTGTCCTCCCAGGTCTAAATTGACCCAGTTTGATTGACAGTTTGATCACCCAATTCTGTGTTAGACCATCATTCCAACTTATTACCCCGTGTTTTATAGACATTTTTGGAGGTTATGGTCAATAGGCCTCATTTAAATGAAAGTATGCCTCGTTTTTGAGTTATTTTTTATTGTTGTCTTGAGTCAAAATTGACCCTAAGACAAAAGGAGGTTACTCATAGAATCAAACATACATGAAATATTACATAGGATATTCTATATAACCACAAACCAACAAACTGTAGACCACATGTTGATTAACAGTTGCATGATTGATATAGAGAAGTTCGGAGGATTTAAAATGACTAAGTAAAAAAATCAAATGAAATAGAATACACATGTGCATTAATTATGTCATAATTTCATTAAAAACACATGTTAAAAGGACAATAATTACATGGCATGGGAAATGAATTTGCTTTTGATGTGTTTTTTATGGTGGCACGTTAAGGTATGAATTAACAAGAAGTGCTGCAGTACTAAACAAACCTGTCATGTCAGACATGTAGGATCAAGTTCAGCCTCAGGTATTCAAATCTGCAGATTGTAAACAAACCAGATCTGTTTCCTCATACTTACTGCACATTTAGCCAGAGGCGCTGTCCTGTCTGTGACTGGATTACCTCACAACTTGGAGGTCAAGTGGCATCAATGACGATTTACTGTCAAATTAGTTGTGATGCAACTTTATATTTGCTTCCAAGGAACAGGGCCAAGGTGATTCAAAACAAAACAAAACGACTAACGTGGTATTCTTCCTGCTTGTTAGAACAAGATCATATTTCCCATGAATTCCATTGCATGTTACCTACCTGTCATCGAGATAGGTTGTTTATAACTGAAACATTTAACCACCTTTACAGTTGAGGTGTTGGCTGTGTTATGGCAACTAAACGACTTGGTAAAGCGGGGGGAGATGGTGGTTGACTGTTGGTAGGAGGCTGGATGTGACTGTACACTCGAGGTATAGCAGCTATAAGGGACTGTAAATATTTTCAGCTAATGTTTTATGTGCAGTATTAAATGGAGAGGACTCACTACCAGGGTAGACTGCAACCATGTTTCCCAGTGATTATTCTCTCCTGCTTGGACACTTTAAAGATCCAATCAGCCATAGACTTCAAGCACTACTATGGTATTCAGGTCTGTCACCATAATTACATTATTGACTTATCGTACAATAACATAATTATCAGCATCATCATGTCTATATATGGACTTATCATATGATACATGATCATGACCGTGATCATTTTTTGACCTCAGTATCACCACACTTCACTTTAGCAGCTAAGAGGCTATTCATGTCACATTGACTAAACAAGTAGTGTCCTCCATTCCTCACTGTGTACGTCCTGAGTGGAGACTGTAGAAGAATTAAAGGTAAATAACTAAAGTGCAGCATCCACTCTACAACCCCCCCCTTAAATTATTATACTATTATATTATCATTATATCAGTGGTATAAAATGATCTTCAAATGACAATAATATCGTTTATCGTGATTATTTCTGAGACAATATATCGTCCAACAAAAGTAGTTATCATGACAGGTCTATCAGTGTTATTATTATTAAAGTTCCCCTCCAGAGATGCTTTAAGAGTTATATAAGATTAAAAAACCTAATTAAAAATCTATAAATATGTAAATATATTTCATTTCAGAAGTTTAACTACTGCACTCAAGATGTCTCTTACATCACACATCACACTTGTATAACATTCCTGAAAACATACATTTAATGTCACATGTAGCCATTTCCAGCCACCAACATGCACCGTTGTCTAGTGCAGCTTTAAAGAACCACACAGCACTGATGGGTTTGTGTGTTTTAGTCCATTAACTACAAACCGCCTCACCGACATTACTTTACAGGGTTAGACTGACAGTCTTTGACAGATTACTGCTCAATAACATTTGCAACCACTGTTATGATGTGGTCTTGTGTTGCTTTAACAGACCACAATGGTGGTTTGTGTATTAAAACCCATTCACTAAATCGCTTATACTCTATATTGTTGCCATACTGTGAGGTTTTAAACAGGCTTTGCACTTTAAAATCACTGGTTTCAGTTCATATCAGGACACATATTGTTAGGTTTGATTTTCTAGTAGCATTGTCTCTGAACAATAGCTTCTTGAAATGGTCACTGCCTACCACTGCATAACGACCTGGTGATAATACAAATAATGAAATAGTACAGAAATTATTTCACTCCCTGAAAAGTCGTAAATATATCTTTAAAATGCATCAAACCACACTTATCAGTGTTTTTACATTAGCAACCAACCAAATAACTGTATAGTGTGAAAGGTGTCGCCCACTCTGACGAACACTGCAGTTCACCATGAGATCTTCTTCTGTTTTTTACGGAACCGCAACTCATGCAAAAATGTATTTGATGTGTAGGTTGTTATATGAAAACACCAGCATAGTCCTTTATAGAAAAAAACAATCCGGCCACAGTAACTTTTAAACACACAGCATGTCTATTTTTTGTCATAATGTCATAATCATAGGAACAATAGCAACCATTCACACCGAGCTCTCATTTAATTTTAAATATAGGAAAGCCAAGTTTTATAAATGGTGAATGAGGGCCATGCTGCAGTCACACGCTCACAATTTCCGGAAGTGACGGCCATGATTGTGCCTGAATGTCATTGTGTGGAAGGTGTCAAATTAAGACTGACTGTACTTGTGTGTGTGAGAGCAAAGAAGGTCACTCTATCACTCTAAGATGACAGTCAGGAGTCAGGAGCCCATACAGTATGAACACTGAAACCTGTTTTTCTTGCTGTAATCATTCTTCCTGTTCATACTGACCATTAGAAAATCCCTTCACGATGTACTTACAATGTGAATTTCTGTCTTTTTCTGTGACAAAATGTAATTTAAAGTTTACTTGAATCAACTTTGAGGTTTTAGCCGTCCGAATAAGTCAAATCAAGTCTTCTATCTTTTCCATGTTACAGTGTTTTTAGTGCCAAAGTCCTTCTTTTTGTTACAATACTTACACCACAGCTTTGAATTTGGAAGATATCCTCTTGACTTACTCATGGGCTGAAGCTTCATATTATCTTCAGATATACTTAAATACATTTTTGTTCAGTACGAGGACTGTAGATTTTGTTCTCCATCATTTACATTGTATAAGCACATTATGAAGGGATCCTTTAATGTCCAGTATGAACAGGAGGAATGATTACAGCAATGAAAAAACAGTTACAATGTAAATATGGGCTTTTGACAATTGCTTTAAAACAAACTTCCTATCCTCAAAGCTTCTGATCATTATGGCGGCTGCTTTTACTTGTGCTGTCAGCTTGATTTACAGATCTGTGACCCTTTTTCTAGCAAAAAATGACTGAAATTGAGTTTTTCCTTATTCACTCGGATTTTCCAAGAATTTGCACTGTCAAAGTGTTATAATGGCACCTCTAAAATTCTGTGTTTGGGTTAATGCAGGATGTAATTTCTCGTGTTAATGTAGATTTGCAAAATGTGGACACAAGGAATACAAAATGTTGCTGAAATTAGTGTCTCACTGCTAACTGACACTTGCTGTTGGGGAAATTGTCTGTGATTTAATGACTGGAAAAAGCAGGTGTAACAACTAGGATGCTAAGGAACGACTACACAAGTCCCCCTCCACTCCAAAATGCTTATTGGTCATTTACATGGATTAGAACAGTACCTAAGAAAGAAAAACAGGCACTCAGGTCCTCATGTAACATATTGTATGTCTTTGACATTTTGGAAAATATGAAGGTGTTGCTACAGTAGGTATATTTCCAGTCTATCCAGTCTATATGCTAGGATAGGCTAATCCTGTCCTGTGTTTGAGATTCTCTCACTCTCATAAAAATAGCAAATAAGTGTATTTATAGTGAACTAGGAGGCAGTTCATTTGAATAAAAAGCTGACGTTTTGCTCATTTAAATCTTCTGTATTAATAAATATCCCACAAAATTAAAGACACAGAATTTGAGCTTTGGGGGGTCTGATGGTAATTCTCAATAGTCTTAGTAAATCAAAGCCAATGGGTTTTTTCTTAATAAACTGCTACATACGTTGTCAAGCTGGTGCTATGACATGCACTCTATGAGCTGCCCCCCAAATATCTGAAGAACATTTGATAATATGTACCTCCTTTAAACATTGAAAACACAAGCTGTTGCGATAATATTGTCTTGCAGTGTGTAAAAAGAACACGCAGGTGAGACACATTAAATCGCATTCCTCATCATGTTTCCTCCTGAGCTTTTATTAATTACCTACAGAGTCAGAGTTGATGTAATATCATATTCCCAGATGGAATCATTGTGATTATTAGTCTGTGATCCACAGTAGGTGCAGAAAGAGATATAGACATAGATAATTAACCGTGTGCTTTCAGTTTATTGCTGTATCTTAACCTGTTATCTGTCCAGAGTTTCATTACACGCTAAAGATGTTCTTAATGGGTCATTTGTGTTCCCCTGGGAGAATAAAAACTATTAGCTAATACATCTTTTTGCAGACAGTACATAGCTCGAATTGTGCAATGATGACATCAAACAAATCTCACGATTATCTGGATCACTGCACAATAACTGCACAACAACAATAACAGTATCTGCAGGTCTTATAAATCCTTTAAAAACCATTGAATTAATTTTCAAGAAAAATCAAGTATTAAAAAAGTTAAATTAATTCAAAAAAGTCTAGTAAATTCTAATTTCTGATTGTGGGCTGTTCAGAGACTATCAGCTGTGAAAGTGGGAAATATCTTGTGCTGCAGGTATTAAAAAGTCCAGAGCACACCATGCAGATTTTGGGCGTATTCTACTTATACACTGACCACTTGTAATGTACAGTTGTGCGGGTCTATCGGTATCCATGGTGACAGCTGTTTCCTGCCTGTGGTGGAGAGAGTTTATCTGTTTATTTACAGTATACACTCTTCCTTAGTAAAGAGCTGCACACAGCTGTGAGCAGTAGTTTAGTTTACTGTGAAGATTCCCTCCTCGTACACGCCAGTCATGGAGCGACACCCCATAAGCACCGCTGCAGTACATGCATCCACACATAATTGAGGACATTGTGAAAGACTGAGTATGTTACATGCTTTGGACTGATTTGCTACTGTTTACTGCTAATCTCCATGTCTGGAGGAGACATTCACTGCTTTGACAGTCAATGATGCACTTCACATGAGGGTTCATCACAATAATAGATCTATGGGCTTCTTAATCATGATCTGGATGAGAGTGAAAGAAAAAAAACCAAAGGGGAAAGGAGAGGAATGAAAACAATATGTTCACTTATCTTCCAAACCATTGTCAAACTGAAGTTATATATCAGATTAAATGCAGGGGAAAGCATCCAAGAACTACTGCAAGAAGCTTCAGAGACGGAACTCCTTAATAAAAGCTGAAAAGACACTTCAAGCGTCATTGATTATGCATAATGGTTTCACTGGGTTAGCTCACAAGCCCTGGAAAAAGGGTGGAACACTTGCAGACAGCTCAGTTCCTGTTCCACCTCGTCCAGTGTCTTCTGTTTGCTGGTGGTGTCGTTGAGGTAGGGTAAGATGGGGAAGCGTGGGATTACAACAGAGCAGAAGCGTAATGTTGGTAGGCATGGTGGGAAGGTTGGGTGGGTGGGTAACAATCCTGGTAGTCTACAAATCTCTCCAAATATGTTTGTAGTTGGGTATCTGAGGTGAGCCAAGGTTTCGCAACCATGTTGTGATGTACCTCCTTGGCTTTGAAAAGACTTCCCCATTTATGCTGGTCATCATCACATTAATTACTTAGGACGACAATATTGTAGATCTCTTGTATTTGCATGCATTGCTCATAAGACTGAAACCCCTTTCACACTCAGCTACATGTATCATATGAGTGGTTTTAGGCTTTCAGGCTGACTGCGTGGGTGTTCAAGGAAATCTCTCGTAACATTAACTGCGTGGTCTTCACAGAGATTGAACCGTCTGCTCAGTCGTTTCACTTGTGACTCACCGTGCCGTGTGCCATGTGTTGACGGGCCAGTTGCTCGTGTCCAGAATGCTGAGATCATGAAGCATTTCACCTTCAAAAGGAGAGGCGCTTATTCATGTTGTGGATCAGGTTTTTTGTAGGAAGTGCTTTGCATTGACTGGTGTGAGATTTGCATTTGACTCCAAGGGACAAAAAGACCTAAAGACACCCGAAGTCTGTGCTTTCATTGCTTTCCTGGAGAGTCTTAACACCAGCAGTCGGATGGAGCACTTCAGAAGCTGTGCTGCTGTGTACTCAAAGTGTGATTGAATGGGTCTGGAGTTGCAGGTTCTGGCTTTCAAGTGCATCGTGCATGAGTCCAAGGTCCCACAGAAATTCCTTGCTTTGCATACGCTGTGCTGGGCCTCTGTACGGTTTCCTCTTTTTGCCTTTTCTTGTTTGGTTTCCTGCAGCATTTTCAAAGACCTCAACACAGACATAGGCTACAGCATAGAAACTGCTGGCCACCCATCACATATTTAAAACTTTTTCAAGATTGGTTTTGCTGCTTACAGAAGATCTTGTGCATTTTTATTAGACTATATAGATTGTGGATCTTCTCCATGAATGTTTTGAAGTGACTGATTGACTGAACCTCATTCACAGCATCAGATACAGCTAGTTCCAAACGGTGGTTCATGCAGTGCCATGTGGGTACCTTACAGTCAGCTGTGGTTACCACACTAGAGGTCTAATATGGCTCCATCAGAAACAAATGATACCCAGTTCTTTTGAAGTCGCTCTTTACTTAAGCCTGTGGTGTTCAAACAGTTCCATAGAGCTTCTTCTATACACTCTTCCCTTTGGCTATCCAACTCCACCCGCTCCAGACACATACATTCAAGAGTAGCTCCATCTTACAGAGGCTTTCACATTGGCAGTTATGGCAGATTTGTGGCTGAGAGTTAGAGATAGATGGCTGGTAGCATTTTGTTTTCTGCATCTCTTTTTACTACGTTCCATGATTTTTGTGGAACTGTACCTTGACTGCAGACTAGTGCCCATGTTGACACCATTTCCCCCCCTGTTGCTCTATGAGATTGTCATGGTCAGTGAAAGATCTGTCATCTTAGCAAGATGGTATGATGTTCCGAATACAGCATCTGTCTCAGCTAAGACAGCTCTCAACATATTTACTAGTAAATCCTGCTCACCCTTTTCAGTTTTGTCTGATGTCATTAAATCTTGGAATCTTGGATCTGGGAAGCCGGAGCTATTTTTTCTTTTTTCATTTGAGACTGAGGACTGGATCCTAAAGGAAACTCACTCCACAGATATGGACACTCTTTTTTTCTGTCAGGATGCCAGTTGATTTCATAGTGCTACAAAAACACAACCTAGAAGTAAACAAAAACATGACTAATTAACATCATTTTTCCTATCTATATTAGCAATAGCACCTAGTGCTGAACACGGCCAAAATCTACTATTTACAATCTTCACAACATAGCTATCCAATGAAAAGGGGAGGAGGGGAGACAAATGTTATTATTGATATCTTAAAAACTGTAGTATACATACCATAGTAAGTTACTATGCTGTGTATCCTGCTGTGTAGTGTCATCTGCTGCTGTAGCTTCAGGGCCAGGCTTACCGAAACACTCAAAGACTGCAGTTTGCTTTTGTTCCATAAAGGATGTGCTATAATATTATGGTAACTCATTTTAAACTTGCAACGCCACATAGCTGCTGTTGAGCTGGGGAAATGGCCATCAAGCAACTGTTTGTGTTTGTCGGTAGGTGACGGCCACTGAACATGGAAGCTACCATGTTCTGTGCTTAGTAACACATACAAAGAGCGTACAGGGTGAATTTTATGAATGGAGGTGATGTCTTACCCTGCTGTTATACTCTACTAAGTATTTCCAAAACAAAGTCACTGAAGCAGAAGTTCTGTCACAAATCGAGATAGTTTCTTATCCTTGGGCCTTTTTGAGTGGGTGTACTGAAATCCTTGAGCTTTCTTAGTGGGGATCATGTAGACTTCACCACTGGTTGTGACTTCATGTGGAGTAACAATCTGGAGTGAAGGGCTAATGAGGAGGAGTCGGTTTGTGAAAGGGTCACAGTCTGTACTTATGTGGAATGAACCTTCACAGACTGTCATACACAGCATGATATGTTCACTGCCATCATGTCACGTCTGTAAGAGATGAAATATGATGCTGGTGACTATTACATTCATTTACATTCCTGTCAATTTTCCTGTACAGCTCTTAAAACTATTGACATCAGCGATTTATGCAGGATATGTGCTTTACATAGTATATCATCAGGTTACAATTGCAGCTCTTTACAGTATTTTCATGAGGAAGTCTAGAAATGTGACTTTCACTTCAGCCCATGACTAATACCAAATCCACTTCTCTGTGCTTCTCCAGCCTCTCCTCCCCTGGACTCAGGCATCTCCCAGCAGGAGGAGCCCAGCATAATGAGGAGGACTGAAAACTACCAGCCAGTCCCTGGCGCAGAGAAGAACCTGGATGTGGACTATGTCAACACCAAGCCCAATGTGTCCATAGTAAGACAATGCATTCATGTTTTCATGATAAAGAATAGGTTAACAAATGTTGAAGTCTGAGTTATAATAACAGTCAGGTGTCCACAATGGCACTGCTACAGCTTGCTGTTATTATTCCTCCTGTTCATACTGGCCATTAACAGATGAATTTCTAATGTACAAAAATGTATTCGAAACATGAAAAAATGGATGAAAGGATGTGAACTTTTGTGTCTTTATCTATCTTGTTGTTTTTTTTTGTTTTTTTGTTTTTTACTGGTAATGTTGTTCTGCATTGATGTCAGATGCTGCAGAGTGGTGGTCAAGATACTGTAATACCATTGCAAATCCACCTGGGACACAATTCATTATGAAACAGTGCACAGTGTCAGACAAGTGATCCATATTTGTCAGAGCGGCAGTACACACCAAATGAAATCTAATTGGCTGTGTGGTCAAAGGGTAGAGTTTGTGTTACAGTAGATTTTTTGCTGTAGTAATAAATCCTGGTGGTGAAATCCAAGACAAAGACAAATATGAGTTGTTTTTACACTGAAGATTGAGGTTGATAAAGCTGGGGGAAGAACCTTAATTAGACCTGGCCCTGCTACCACTTTTAAAGTAGTAAGCAGGTTCTAATAAAGTAGTGATAGAGAAGATTGATTTCTTTACATGTCACCTGAAGTCTTTTTTTTTCTTCGTATCACGATCCGTCCATTGACTCAGGATGTAGGTACAAGATACAAGGTATCAAAAGAATCTAGAATATAAAATATAAACAAAGATTTAAAAAAAAAAAAATGCAACAGAGGAATGGGAGTATGTGCATGTCACTTGTCAATTTGTGACAAGACAAGACAAGAAGACAAGGATGTGCGTGTGCGTGTGTGTGTGTGTGTGTGTGTGTGTGTGTGTGTGTGTCTGCGAGAGAGAGAGAGAGAGAGCGAGAGAGAGATAGAGAGAAAGAGAGAGAGAGATGCCAGTGTATAGTCACACCCATGCTGTTCAGGGTGATTACTGTTATTCAGAGTATCCGGTACAGCTCTGATTATAGCACAACAGAAGTTTCCTAAGCATGGCATGACAGGACAAGAGATTCATATACACATCCAGGCTATCCTCTCTTCCATTAGCTTCTAAAACTCAATGCAAACTCTCATTAGGGGAGATAGGTACATCCATTAAAATGCTACAAAAAGTATATACGTATTCAACTCAAGTAAACAGAAGTTCATTACATTCATAATTCATCCTCCCAGGCACTTTTATTATCTACTAATTGTACAATAACGTAATTACCAACATCATAATGTCTATACAGTATATGGATTTCATTCCTCCATTCCTCACTGTGTACGTCCTGAGTGGAGACTGTAGAAGAATTAAAGGTAAATAACTCTGCCCTCAACCATAATGACAGTCTGTGTTTTTACACAAGTGTAGCATCCGCTCTACAATCCCACCCCCCCCTTATATTATTATACTATTATATTATCATTATATCAGTGGTATAAAATGATCTTCAAATGACAATGATATCGTTTATCGTGATTATTTCGATATTATCAGTGTTATTATTATTAAAGATCCCTCCAGACAGGATTTAAGGGTTACATAAAATGCTCGACTTTGAATAATAATTTGTGTCCGATATATCTTTTCCACAAAAAAGTTTATTTGTTTAAAGTTAATTCTCTAATTCAAAATCTATGAATATGTAAATATATTTCATTTCAGAAGCTACTAAGTAACTTCATCAGCGTATAGTGATGACAAAGATGATTTGAGAGAAAATCAAGTGTCAATTAAATAAGAAAGAAGTATCCGAATGCTCACAATCTACTACCAGCGATGAAAGCAAGCTGAATAAACAACAATATTAGAACATTTGTAACAACAACCAACTTTACCTAAACGTATGTAGTGAACAACATGTTTGCTTGCTTTAGAGTAAGGAAGTTATTATTGTAGTTACACATGATAATAGGATTTTAAAAAAGTTCCCCTATTTCTGGAACAAAACCCAGAAGTTCTATTTTCATTTCAGCTCTTTTCATCACAGCTTTTCATAGAGAAATATATTATTCTTCAAGTCATGAGGAAAGTGCTTGGCTTGGACTTACATTTGTGTCAGTAATAGATCCAATGAGGGCTGTTGATGGATTTTTAATTTGTTGTGGTGTTAATAAGGGAAAAGTTTTGCTTTAAATCCGGTTCACTCCTACAGTACTGTAAGCAGAGACACACACACACACACACACACACACACACACACACACACACACACACACACACACACACACACACACACATTTCTGTACCTGCTTGCACAGCATTGTGTTAAATAATAAACATTGTATGATTTCTTAAGAAAGCTCCCATTGAGGACAATAATAAGTAATTACATCAATTTAGTGCTCTCTGGGTAAGACCTGATGTGTTATTATGACTGACACTAGGTCAGTATATAGTACATACACTACAGCAAGGCCAATACAAAGGATCCACCTATGACACCCTTGATGATAATGATGGGCCTATTTTATGATGGAGCTCCACACGGTTACCATGGTGCTGTACATAAGAGATTCCACACATGCTCTGTGGCATTCAGGTCTGGATGTGTTTATGGAAATAATATCTCACATATTCATTTTCATACAAACTGTGAATCAGTAGGGAATACTCCAATGTAATGTAACGTAGTGCACACATCATTTCAAACAGCTATAAATGATTCCTTGTTTACAGTATTTAGACTCTAGACTGCCTCAGTATAATCATTTATAGTGCTTTATATGAATAAATGCCTACGCTTCTGCTTTGTAATAACACATCAGTTATCTGAGCTAAAAAACTGTGTGTAGCTTCTGCGTTTGTTGTTATCATCACCCACTTTCTGGAGAACAGGAAGTGATTTGTTTCACTTTTTTTCATTGGCTAAAAAGTAACAGAGCACTTGAATAGCGATCTTGAGTAGCAGTAAACAGACTGTGAAGAGAGCAGCACTTTAAGAGCCACCTGATCTGAAGGATATTCACTTATTCCAGCTCAGCGCCTGCTCATTAATCAAACCACATTTATATTATTATGACAGTCGCGCTTGAGAAAAAGGGTTTACACAGGAGAACAACGACCTAAATTAAACACAACTAATAATTTATAGTCTCGCTAGTGGCCCCTGAACGCTGCAGTGTTCATTAAACCTCTTAAATACAAGATGTGTTGTGTTGTGGGTTGGAACAGACCAACAACATAAGCTTTTCCAATGGAGAGTCTAAAGATGTCATGTTTGTTGTGATGATGGCCCCTAGAAGAAAGGTCATGCAAAGGTCAGTAAATTCAAAATGTTTCTCTCTTTTGGAACATGAATCATCTTTGTGGTAATGTGCCAGGGAAATCAGGAGATGTGTTGTGTGAGAATTTGACATTTTGTCCTAAGGGGAAGTGCTAGAAGACAGCTAATGGGATGCAGTGGTGGAAGATAACTAACTATATTTACTTAAGTACTGTGCTTGAGTAGGATTTTGAGTTCTTGAGTACTTTAACTGTAGTATTTTTCTATGTGATGCTACTTTATATTTCCACTCCACTACGTTTATTTGACAGCTTTAGTTACTTTTCAGATGAAGATTTGACACAATGGATAATATAACAAGCTTTTAAAATACAACACATTGTTAAAGATGAAACCAAAAAGCAGTGTGTAGTTAGGCTCACATTTCAGATGTCTATGAGTTGTTAACAGTTCCACCAAATAGTGATTTTTCCCTCTAAACTTCTCACACGGTTTCATTTCAATAAATGTTCAAATGATCCAATATTTCAGCAAAAATCAAAGATTAGAGAAAAAGTCCAAAAACTAAAAACACATTTGTGTATCAGAACTTAGTTTTTTCTTCTTTCCTCTCCCATTAATCATCTCACCACCCCTCACATTTATCTGCTGACCCTTTGGAGGGGCCCCACCCCTAGGTTGGGAACCACTGGACTAAACTAGCTAACTGTATATAAAGTAGTGTAAACTAGCTCCACCTCCAGCAGCTACAACAGTAACATGCTGCTCTAACACTGATGCTTCACTATTAATAATCTAATGATGTCATATATAATAATATATCAGTCAGAGGGACCAAACCACTACTTTTACTGTAATACTGCATACTACATCGCTCATAATACTGCAGTACTTTTACTGTAATACTGCATACTACATCACTCATAATACTGCACTACTTTTACTGTAATACTGCATACTACATCACTCATAATACTGCAGTACTTTTACTGTAATACTGCATACTACATCGCTCATAATACTGCAGTACTTCTACTGTAATACTGCATACTACATCGCTCATAATACTGCAGTACTTTTACTGTAATACTGTAATACTGCATACTGCATCACTCATAATACTGCAGTACTATTATTGTAATACCTTAACTAAATCAAGATCACTTGATCATCAACTTAAGTAGGATTTTTCATGCAGGACTTTCACTTATAATGGAGTATTTTTACTTTGCTGTTTTACTTCTGAGTACTTTTTCCAACACTGATGGAATGTCCAAGATGGGAAGGGTTCATCCTCTGTAGAGGCTCTGTAAAAGCCAAGTAAGATATGGACCTTCAAACTGCACTGAGGAATATTGTTATATTAACATTGAATCAAATGACTAGTTGAGCAATTAGCAACTAAAGAGCCAGGAAGCTGGTGGAGAAAATGAGTGGAGACCAAAAAGAGCTAAATGGAGGGTGAATACTGGACTTGCATTAAGTATAGATAGTGAAAAACATGGCAATAAATGAATGCAATTGTTGCTCTGTGTCTGTTGGATATATAATTAAGCAACTTTTTTTGCTAATATATTTGTTATAACAACTCGGTGGCCTAAAACAAGATTGAATGCAGGTTTAAAAAAAGTCTTCTGTGCTTCATGGTCTATTCAAGTCTGTTCAGTCATGAACATTTTCTGATTCCTTGAGGGAAAGAAGCATCGTAATGAAAAAGTCTATTATGTGTAATTTATGTTCTTTTTAAGCACAACATCGAATTTGCTCTTTTGAGAGTAGAAGATAATAAACATCTGTAACTGTATTTTATCTGAAAACAGTCAGATAATTGAGTCATGATCTTGTGATGCCAGGCTGAACATATGTTTTATAATTAGGACTAAATCAAGCCTGACGAAAGACAATAAAAAAGCAGCGGAGGGCAATTACTATGCATATGAAATAGGGCTTAAGAGCTA
The DNA here is from genome assembly GCF_963691925.1 of Scomber scombrus. Taxonomy (NCBI): domain Eukaryota; kingdom Metazoa; phylum Chordata; class Actinopteri; order Scombriformes; family Scombridae; genus Scomber; species Scomber scombrus. The sequence continues at coordinate 3,227,075 of NC_084970.1, read as the reverse complement.
ATTTGCATAATTGATCATTATATGTGGTCATTGCTGCGAGGTACTGATTATGTTTTAGGAATTAGGAAGCACTCCCTGGAGGCTCAGAGGACTTATTTGTTCCCAGACACACTGGGACTCACACTGGTTCACATCAAAATGAAAATAAGGATCACTTACCTCATGTAGAGTCATGCCATGAGATAGTTTCGGTTGCATTCCTCTTGAGATAAAGTTCCTATGAACACATTTCTATGGATATAGTTCCCATCAAGGAAGTAGTCACTATGAAAACAGACAGTGAGGTTAGTAGAGAAACAAGGACACTGATAGCTGATTTCATAAACCTGGAGAAATTAAACCAAAATAATCTAGATAACACTAGAGAGAAAATGTGTTCTTTTTTTAAATTATGGTGAATCAACCATTTAAGTGAACATGTCCATAGACTAGCACCATTGTCTCTTGTCTAATAGGCTTGGGAGAAGCATGCCAGATGTCTTATTGATGCATTTGTGGTCACAGAAGTCAAAATTCCAGAGTAACCATTTGAGATTTGAATCCTTTAAAATGCACAAAAAAACTAAACAGACTATTCCAGCTGCTCCATCAAGCTCACTGCTGCTGTGAAAAATATTATTGACTTGAAATCTGCTTGCTTGTCTCAGCCTTGATGCTTATTATGGCTCATGTGTGTGCATATGTGTGTCTGTGTGTGTGTGTGTGTGTGTGTGTGTGTGTGTGTTTGTGTGTGTGTGTGTGTGTGTGTGTGTGTGTGTGTGTGTGTGTGTGTGTGTGTGTGTGTGTGTGCGTGCGTGCGTGCATGTGTGTGTGTGTGGGCGACTGTGTGCATGTTGAAGCCCAGAGGAGAGGAGAACCTCATTTCCCGGTAGCTTGGTGAGAAAAGAGCTCCTATTGGTGAATGATGCATACACCACCACATCCTCCTGCCCCCTCTGAGAAGTGACCTCTGACCTCTGTAGCTATGACTACTTCCTGTTGAGAGAGCGAGTTGAGGATGTGAGTGTGTGGTGGGGATGAGGCTGGGGGTTCTTGGAACCAAAAAAAAAAAAAAAAAAGAAATCCTATTCACACACACACACACACACACACACACACACACACACACACACACACACACACACACACACACACACACACACACACACACACACACACACACACACACACACATACATACATACAAAGCAGGAACACATACTTCTGTTCTATGGATTGGTGGCTGTAAAAAGGAAAAGCTTTTCATTTCAGTGCCTACTGTGTAAATATTAGCTTTGTGATTCATTGTTGATCTACAACGATAAAGGTAATTCCCCTGCACTCAGCCGGACTTTATGACTCTTTTATTGTCAGCGGGCTGTCTGATCTTTAACATGTATTGTCCCTATATGAGCATGTACACATCAATTATTGACTATCAGCTACTTGTTAATGCTGTCATAAATCATAATGTAGCACTTAACCGCTACAGACTGCTATATCCTAACCCTAACCCATATATTGCCAAGATGAGCAATTCAAAAATATGTTTAAAAACTAGTTCTAAAAGCAGCATCAGGTTTGTTCAAATGTACATTTTGTATTTTTGTTGGTTTTATGTCATTTGAAATGACATTTGCACCATTTTTTATAGCAGAAGTAAAACTGAATGCTCCTGAAAATGTCAAATGGTGTAACCACAAAAGAATGATACATATTACATATTTTATCCACCTACAGTGTATTTAAGTGGACTTACACCAATAATTGCTTCTTTTTTCTTTTTCTTTTTTTTTTTAAAGTATATTGTTCCTGATCTCCATGATTCCCCAGATTAAATGTAATATTTAGAACAATTGTGTTCCATTACCTTTATTTAATATAAAACGTTATAATGTAAGATCATGCCAAACTAGTTGATATGGTGTTTTATTGAGATTTACTGTTTTTAAGCAAGTTGAATGATTTGGTACAAAGTTTTTATGGTTACACCACTTAGACATTTTTGCCATAATCCTCTAATATATTCTCTCAAAATGGATTAAAAGCAGACATTTGATGCTGGGTCCACAAAAAAAGAATGTGTGCAAGTTATTCATACGTTTATTTTCACATTTTAACCCCTTTAAATTTGACTAAATCACATGGACACAAAAGAAACCTCAGTGACCTATATATTCATGAGACACACCTGGAGCAGGACCCAAGAATTCATATTACATAGTACCTTTTAATTGACTCTATTTGATGACAGATAATCAAAGAAACAAACCGATTAATTACAATGTGAGAACACACACTCAATTGATGGCTGATATCGATGAGGTCCGAGGGCTAAAATGAACCTGTATTGATTCTCTCTGTGCCTTGCTTTTCCTTTGACAGATTATTGATATTTTTGGCCACTTGGAGACAGTAGAACCACCTGTAAAAACAACATTAACATATTATCTCCTAATTACACATCCAGCAAACATAGAGCACCACTAGCATTCATCTGAAGTCATGTTTCATTCTTTTTTAGTTCTGTTTTGGTCTGCACCGACTCTGGATCTGTCTCTTTATCTGCTTAAGGCTCCACTGGGTTCACCAGATAATCGCTAACTGTGTCTGACACTTGGTGTTTATCAGATATGCAGGTTAAGTTTCATTGTTTCCGCTGAAAACTTCTGTAAATATCTGTAAAGGTCAACAAACTAAAACAATGAGCTGAAAGATCCTAAAACTTAGCTGTAGAGGAACCGCAGAGTTTCACATTACACATGCTCATTAGATCCATTGTTAATATTATAATAGTTTTAGAGCATACTGCATTACATCCAGAACACATAGAAGACTAGACAAAGCAGTTGGATTATATTCTTTCCAATGAACCAAAAACCCATCAGTGCTACTGTACTGGAATAGTAAGCAGTCCCAGGTTTGTTCTGTGTTGGTTAATACTGTATGTGGTCATTTTGTTAAATAGAAATGTATGGAACATGTACTAAGAATAAAATCAGATGAGATAATAATAATAGACTAGATTTTGAAACAGGGCTTCATGATTAGGTAATAAATGCAGAAGCAGCGTTATAGGCCCAATCAATGCAATCTATTATGTGCTTTAGTCGTACATATTACCAAATTATTTAGCACGTAATGAGTATTCTCCATTTTGCTTTAATTTACTTACATACTTTACCTTTAATATCACTGTTGACCTTAGTCTTGTTTAATACAATTGTACAGCAGGCTATAAGTACACATTACATTTGTATTTTTGTTGTGTTTATGTGACAGTTGTTTATATTCTATTTTTATTTACATTGGGTGTCATTCTTTTTGGTTCATTCTCTTTTTGGATCATTTTCCCCAGGCGCAACACATTTCCATGTAATGTAATCACAACATAGATCTATCAGTTGAGTTTATACAGTATGATAAACAGCTACAACCTTTTTTACTGGATGTCAACTTGCTGAGGGTCAGTGAAGTATCTGAGAATCTGTGTGTGTGCGTGTGTTTAACCACTGTGTGCCTCATTGTTTTGTCAGATGGCCCCCATAAGTGTGATACTTTAACCTCAGCAAGCATAAGCACAGACACACACTCATACACACACAATGTTACCTCTGTCATTTTTTAGGTATTTACATAGACTTAGATTAATTTCCTGGAGACATACCCTCACCATACACACACACACGCACGCACGCACGCACGCACGCACACACACACACACACAAACACACAAAAACAGGGTTAACTGGCCCACAAATAGCCTGGAGTTTAGTCCATGAAGTGTCAGTGCACTACACACATCTGTAATCAGATGGGTAAGACTGGACCAAGTCAGACAGACGACTTTTCTTAGAATCACACTCAGATCAGAGAATAATGCAGAACTAGATAGTCAACCATCCTCAGCTATATGATGCAGTAGGGTCAGTGACAAATAAGGCTTGGCAAGATGAGCAAGTCAAACATATCTTAAAAACTAGTTTTAAAATCAGCATCAGGTTTGTTCAAATGTACATTTAATCTAGTTGGTTTTATGTCATTTGAAATGACATTTGCACCATTTTTTTTAACCAAAATTAAGACTGAATGCTCCTGAAAATGTCAAATGGTGTAACCACAAAATAATGATAAATATTACATATTTTATCCACCTACAGTGTATTTAAGATAATTACTTCTTTTTTTTTAAAGTATATTGTTCCTGATCTCCATGATTTCCCAGATTAAATGTAATATTTAGAACAATTGTATTCCATTACCTTTATTTAATATAAAAAGTTATAATGTAAGATCATGCCAAACTAGTTGATATGGTGTTTTATTGAGGCTATGTTTACATGGAAATGATCTGAACAGAAAACACAAAAGTGGCGTTGCATTCTCACTTTTTATTCCGTGTTTAGACGAGCGTTTTTTGGGAGAAATCTGCGTGCATACGGTGACGCAAAAGTTTGTGGAATTCAATGTTGTATGCACGGATGGAAAACCAAAACCAAAACATGGCTATGAAGCGAACAAAAACTGACCATTTTGTCTGGACAGAGGAGGAGGTGGAGTTATTGCTCGTTGACAGCAGCTAAGCTTCGGTTTTGGGTTGCAGAGTAAGCATCGGAACGTGTAATTGTTCTCTGCGGACTTGATTAGAAACAGAAACTTCCAGACACCATCCTGGCTCTGATAGGTTCTTTTTGCCCGGTCGCAGTGGATTCTGGCAATTTGCAGTAGGAGCAGTAGGTGGGGCTAAATGAGCCTGGTTTGGTATGTATGTATGTATCATGTAATGCTGTCTTTACATAGTGACAGTCTTAGCAAATATGACAAAAAGTTACTTTTATAAGACTTACCAACTGCAGCTTTAAGGCAGATTTTTGCGTTTTTACCCTTTAGACGGGAACGCGAGGGTGGGGCGCTTTTAAGATTTCCACTCTGGAGGGTGGTTTCACTTTTTTGCATTTTTAAGCCTCAAAAACGCAGTCCCTGTCTAAACGAAAGGCACATCCGATAAAATATTTTGTCGTTTTCACCCACGAGAGTTATCGTGTAAACAGGGCCTGAGAATTTAGTGTTTTTAAGCAAGTTGAATGATTTGGTACAAAGTTTTTATGGTTACACCACTTAGACATTTTTGCCATAATCCTCTAATATATTCTCTCAAAATATATTAAAAACAGAAATTTGATGCTCGGTCCACAAAAAAAATTTGTGCAAGTTATTCATACGTTTATTTTCACATTTTAACCCCTTTAAATTTGACTAAATCACATGGACACATGAAAACGTTGTTGACCCAGTAACAAATATGCAGATAATGCAACGAATAAAGTTCAGTGGAGGATTTATTTTAATTTTAATCATACAAAACATGTCAAACATAATGAAAACATCAAGTCTGTGTTTTTAACATAAAATAATGACTACTAATTAAAACCAAACTCAAACACACTGCTTGATAGTTATATATGTATGTTGTAACTGTTTGTTTTTTTCTATATTGTGTCTGGGGTTATCAGGGGATCACTGAAGTCATTAGGTTTTATCCTCTGGGGACCCAGAATGTTGTCCAAAAGGTCATCACAATCCATTCAATAGCTGTTGAAATATTTCAGTCGTGATCAAAGCAGTGTACAGACTGACTGACGGGCATTACCATCCATAGAGCCTCGCTATTAGTGTGGCTAAACACTAACACGGAACCGCCTAAAACTGCCTCACTTTATGTTCCTTTATTTTCAAAGGAACATGAAGTGCATTCAGACAGATCCCTCTTTTCTTCTCTCTCGTAAAAAAAGTAAATGACTTCCATTAAAGCAGAAGGTAAATTCCACATTTGTGTAGCTTGTCTATCAGTCAGACACCCACACACTCTCCTTTCAGGCTCTTGGAAGCAGTCAATTTTATTTTCTCCGGCAGTTTTCAGACTGTCTCATCATCTGTGTCGGCAGTAATTCTTGGACGCTCGACAGATGATTCAGTCCAACCGAAATAAGTCGGGAGACGCTCAGAATTCATTGTCACTTGTCATGAATTTATTCCCTCCATGGAGGAAAAACCATCACACGAAACCAAAAATTATGACACTTCTGTACGTTAAAATGGGCAGACTGACATTAGACACATGCTGGTCTACAACATTAAGGGCCTGATTTACTAAGATCACAAATAGTGGGTACTAAATTGCGTGCATTAGATTGCACGTGCCGTTTGCGTGTGTTTTGCGGGTGATCTACTAAGAATAATTGTGTAAATGAAAACAGGTGTAAATGGACAGCGCGTACTATCTTGCACAGTTGAAAGACGCAAACCTCAGTGCGCTGCGTTAGTAGATCAGCTTGCACATTTTTTGCGGGTGATGTCAAGTTTACACACGTTTCTACACACGCAAACCTTTATTAAATCAGGCCCTAAGGGTACAAACAACTCACTATGCTATGCTGGTATTCTCTATCAGGATAGATAGAATTGTATATCAAAAATAGCACAGGATACATATCACTCTGCTGACACATCTACTACTGCTAGGTACACTCAATATTTGATGACATGGTGTACAACATGTTTTAGCTGTAGAAGCATATGTATGAACTACATGTAAGCATGTGTATGTTGTTCCCTGTTGAACAAGACATTGCGTATGAAGAGCTCTATGTTGTCTATACTGGCCTTCTCCATTGAATTATCTCTGGGGACAGTGAACGATGTTACAATGCAACTGTGAACATGTATGGGGCCCTGGAGTGCATTAGTCCAGTGTACCATGAAGTGGACTGCTGAGAATGAATAGCATGTTGCAGCCATTATCGATGTCATTCACTTCCTCCTCACTACCTTGTGCTTTCACTCTGCCTTTCAGTGTCCATCTCTGTTTGCATTTTTCAGTTGGTGTTTGTTTGTTTGCCTTTCAGGACCAGAAGTACTTATAGTTTGTGCAATACATTCTGGATAAAGTGTAGACGACAAAGGTGTACCTCCACAGTTTCGTTAAAAATGGCGGTGCCTGTGTCACCATTGCCTTTTTTACTATCTAACAACAACCGCAGTCTCTTCCTACCTTTGACAAAGTGCTTTGGTTTTGCCTGGTATGCCTTTGATTTTGGGCAGCTGGGCTGAAGAGGTAGAGTGGTCATCCACTAATTGGAAGAATGGTGGTTTGATTCCTGGCTCCTCCAGTGCACATGTCGATGTGTCCTTGGGAGAGATACTGAACCCCAAAATGATCTTGATGGCTGCGGTACTGTATATGAATGTGTAAGTGAATGTTAGTTTCCTCCTGATGAGCAGGTTGACACCCTGCTCGGCAGCCCCTGTCATCAATGTATGAATGTGTGTGAATGGGTGAATGTGATATGTAGTGTACAGGCGCTTTGAATGGTCAAAAAGACTAGAAAAGTAATATATAAGTACAGTCCATTTACCATCTAACCATAAAACTGTCAATCATGTTTGAGTTGTCATGGATGGCTTAATATTTTCTTTCAGAAAAGGTATTTTCTGTTGCAAATGAGGACATAGCGTTGCAATGTTGACTGAGCCTTCCTTTGACAGTTAGTACTTAAGAAATGATTGCACTTTACAGTGATGTACTAAGAGGAATCCCTGAGCAATGTAAATGAAAGAAATGCAACTTTGAAAAGATTCCTGCCAATTTACGATAACAATCATCTGATTTAATTTACTTTATTGAAGAAAAGATCCCTTGGGTTGCTCCAGCACTGGTATTAATTCAGACCAAGTGTTTCCTTCAGTACAGTATATGAAACAGTTTTGAGGTGCTTGATGCATCTGTTTTAGGCTCTCTGGAATGCCAGTGTCTTTATAACAACAATACAATTTAAGGTAAGGTAAGGTGTAAGGTAAGGCTTCTCTAATTAGCAGAATTTGTTCTGCCATTATTGTAATAATATTTGAGAGCAGTGGGTCACTAACAGGCTTCCAGTGTTGCCTGAGATGATGATGAGAATATATTGAACATGGTGTTTCCTGTGTTACATCTTGTATGTGTGTGTGTGTGTGTGTGTGTGTGTGTGTGTGTGTGTGTGTGTGTGTGTGTGTGTGTGTGTGTGTGTGTGTGTGTGTGTGTGTGTGTGTGTGTGTGTGTGTGTGTGATTTAAGCCACTTAGTTCCAGGTCTTCCTATTCGTGTTGTGAGGACTCGCCCCCCTTATTAAGACTAAAGCAAGTCCTTAAAGTAAATCAATCAAAAATGTTAGGGTCAAGACTTGCTTTAAATTTAAGGTTAGTTTAGGGCAGGGATGTCTATACTATTCCATTAAGGTCCATGTGGCTGCAGGTTTTCTTTCCAACCAATTAGGAACACACCAGGCTTGACTCATTTAATCAATTGATCTCAGTCTTCAGACAGTTGGTTGGTTGAATTGTGTGCTCTTGATTGGTTGGAACAAAAACCTGCAGGCACACGGCCCTTTATGGAACAGTTTGGACATGTGTGGTTTAGGGCTATGGTAATGTTAGGGTTAGAGCTAGGCATGTGGCGGTTTGGTTAATGTTAGGATCCTTTCCAGGAAATGAATGTAAGTCTATGTAATGTCCTCCAAAGTGATGAAAATACAACTGTGTGTCAACGTCTATGATTGCAAGATGGCGGACTGCCTTCACAGATTATTTGAAAGTGACTCCTGCATGTGATGGAAGATACTGAGCTGATTTTTTTGAGTTATGTCAACGTTATTCTTACCTTATATTTACATTAATCTATGACTCTGTTTGTCCCTGTTTTGCTACTAGCCAATGAAAAATCTTTACTCGGATGACGGCTCACCTCTGTCTCATCGGCTCGGCCCCTACTTCTCTGATGGCCGGCGGCGGGTGGACTATGTGCTGGCATACCAAATACAGAAACCCGGCAGTATCCGGCGACCGTCATCCAGGTTTGGTGACAGCAACTTCATCCGAAGGCTTAGACGCAGTATGAGCATGAGAAGCAGCCGAGCGCCACTGCAGCCCAAAGAAGACCCAGAGATCGCTGCTCAGGAGCAACGGACTGACTATCATGAAGATGACAAACGCTTCAGGCGGGAAGAGTATGAGGAAAATCTCCTGGAGACAGGGCTGGAGCTGGAAAAGGATGAAAAGGTGAGAAAGGAGGGAGGGGCTTAAAGTGGTGTTTTGTCAATTCACTAAGTATAAATATACAGTTTGCAGTCATAGCAGTGGCAGATTGTCTGGAACAAACGGAAAAAAGCTGCTTATTTCTAAGTGTGGACCATCAGTTTTCTGTTGAAATGACAACTCATGGTAGCAGATTTAATCGGCTGTAGCTAGTTAGCTAAAGTTAGCTCCACAGGCCAACAACACACATTAGAAATTTAAGAACCATTTTAAAAAGGCACTTAAATATGCATTTGAAGGCTATATATGTTATCATGCCCAAAGATTGAGGCCAAAGCTGCAGGTATCAGGTAAAAAGTCAGCGGACACAGAAATAAAGGCACAGCATTGCTCTAGTGTTACATTGTTCTATTCATTCATTGTTAGTTCTAGTAAGATGTTTATTATAGTAAAAATGTAAGATCATACACATCCTGTTTTCAGCCTTAATGTTGCAAGAACATCACAAGAACAAACTTGAGGACTAACTGGAGTGTTTGGCTTAGGTAACGTAGGCTGGGGTTGACTGCATTTCTTGGTAGGACTGCCAATTGCAAAACATTCACTGAAATGAATAACTTTCATAAACTTTTGATGTGCAAAATCAGTATTATGTTTTCTCATATAGACCATCACATGAAATACTGGCAAGCATATCTTACTCATAATTATTTTGTGCATAAATTTCTTGGTATATTTAGCTCCGTTAACCTTGATTAAAGAGTACTTTTCTTTAACTTGTGTAGATTTATGAATAAGAGGTAAACATAATTAAAATAAAGAATATTGGGAAAATCCCCAGTAGGGTATCTAATTTATTTTAAGGTGGTTTATATTGAAATTGCCTTAAATGTAATGTATTTCTCATTTTTTTATCAAGTCAGGAAATTGGACAACATTTCATTAAAATCTGATAATAGAATAATAAAATCTTTCAACCAGAGATCTCTAAAAAACAGATTCCACTTCAGCTATGTGTGACTTCAGAGAGATCATCCCCAATGTTCAACTCATAGTCACAGTGAATAAAGAATTGAACAGAATTGTATTGAGGTCATTTAAAGATTTCTCTAGAGTCCTCTACAAGTAAAGTTACTGATGAAGCAATAACAAATAAACACATAAAAATACAAGTGAAGAAAAACAATGAATGAGTTTGTCATTGTTATATTCATATGAAAGATAGAGTGTATAAATAATAATGTGTAGATGTGTGGTTAAGTAATGAAAGTGCTGTATACATGAATACTGATAGAGACTAATGAGCCAAACTCTGAGCGTTGGCCTTCCTTCTTTGTTGTGATGGGTTTTGGTTAGGTGGATGGATATTTAGTGTGTTGTATCTCAAATATACAGTGTCACCTCTGTCATGACCTGCCTTCATTGCTGGGAGTAGTTCTTGCCTTCTTGGCGGACGTCTTCAGGAGATGCCTGAGCCCTTCACGTTTTTAGCTTTATCCAGAACAGCTAGTTTTGTCCTACAACCGCAGAAATCTGACCACAATGGGTTGGGGCTTTTCTGATAATGACGTTAGCTTCCTAGTGTCAAGGGAGTAGAAGGAAATGGACTGTAGGAAAATACAGTCAGAATGAATTGAAGAAAGTCTCTTTGATAAAAAAATCAGGCTTGCAGGCTTAGAATGGTTCAAACTAAAACCAGAGTGAACAGGCCTGAACAAAAGGATCCCACAAGACTGAATTGAAAACCAGGACTTAAATACAAACTGAACTAATGAAACAATGAGGAACAGGTGACAGGACACAAGGGCAGGTTGGGAGCTGATTGGCTGGGATAGAAGAGGGAGCAGGGTAGGTGTGAAGGGAAGTGTGGTGAGAAAAGTAGGCTGGGGACACAGCTGCTTACATAAGTACACTATAACCTATATATAATACTAAAACTCTTATTACCCCAACCGGCTTAGAGACCGGTTCTGCCTGAGGTTTCTTCACATTAAAAGGGAGTTTTTCCTTGCCTATGTCGCCAAGTGCGTACCCATGTGGGAATGCTGGGTCTCTTTAATTTAAATTAAAGAGTACGGTCTAGACCTGCTCTATGTGTAAAGTACCTTGAGATAACTCTTGTTCTGATTTGGCGCTATATAAATAAAGATTGATTGATTACAATTTCATAACGATGCAGTTCTATTCACAGAGGCTGTAAATACAAATGATTCAAATCTCCAGAAACAGTTAAACATGATTTAAAGAGAGTCCAGCCAATGAGCAAACACCTGTCAGTCTCTAGATAAGAATGTCTGCCCAACACTTTTTCTTCAGATTTAGATACCTTTTCTTTACCAGACTCTTTAACACCATCTACATTACAACATTATGGTATCTTTGACTGATCCTCCAGATAGTCTGTCTTGTCTGAAAGTTCATACTTTTGTAAATTGTGTCCATATCTGTCCTATTTTCATTACAGTTCTTGGACTGAGTTTAACATGAGGTCTTAAAATCGTCAAATTCCTTTTGAGTCATATCAAGAGTTACCTTGAGATCATAGACTTGCTTTGACAGATCATCAGTCCTCTTGTTTTAAGAATCAACTATGATCTGTACCCAAGCAGTCCTTTCCCTGTTCATGGTGGCATATTCCTCAGCAGTGTTGTAAGAAGCTTTGGGTGGTATGGTTTGGTCATCAGCCTTCAAGACCTACTAGGCCCTAACTTCAGCAGGACAGACAATGGAATCTCCACAAGATACTAGTAAGGTGACATGCAGGAGGTCACAGGGTATATGCAGGCCATGTGAGTGATAGTGGAGGACTGGACCTCCTGGGAATTGGAATTATAGATTTGCTTTCAATTTCCATTACTTTTTCTCCTCATGGCACTTTTGAGTTCAAACCTATTACCTTTTATCTCCAGCTGCTGAACAGATCAATATATAGACCTGTCAATTTAATGACTTTTTTCTGTCTTATCTTGCACTACAGCAGATGATGGGCAACTTGATACAAAATAACTGTTCAAGTATGTTAACCACTGCCCAAGCATTAAATGCACTATTTTATCATCGTCAAGTGAGACCCGTAGGGTCTGAAACAACCTGCTTATCTACTTGACTTACTGATAGACGGAGGTTAAGCAGTTTGAAAGGAGGTGAGAATAGTTCATCATGTTGCACATATGGGCACAGCTTGAAGATAAGGCTCGGTGTGTGATGCTGTGCAGAGTTAGTAACAGAAGGTGTGTGAGTTGAATTACATAAGCCTTGGGTGTGTCTATGGGTTTGTGTGGAAGAGTATTATTTAATGGCATATCAAATAAAAGTAGGTTAGAACAAAGAAGATTTACATTAAGTCTGAGTAAAAAGAAAGAATTATTCAAGACTATTCAGCACTAAAATGAGTATGATTAAAGAAAAATGTAGGAAACCGAATTGATTACAACCTCAATGAGGGGACAAAAACCATGCTGACATACTCCTTTCAAATTAAGTAATTAAAAGAAAAATGAATATAAAGCCAATATAAAACAGACCTTACACATAAATACATTTTCAATATAATACTAAATCTTCAAAAGGGACAAGAAGACAGTTATATCTGATCAAAATATACTTTGGGATTATTAGACCTGATACAGAAATGAGAAAGAGAGGATATCAACTCTGGCAGTAGACCAGCCTGATTCAGGTACCAGGTCTAGTTAGATACTAGGACCAGTGCAAAATGATCCAACAATGGAAAACAATATTTTAATGATGATTTTATTTTCATTCAAATTGAATGAAATGCACGATTCAGGCAAATTCAAATATATTTAGATGGTTTTAAAAAGAACTAAATAAACTAAGTTGGTTATATGTTGCTTGACAGTCAGCAGACAGTTGTTTTTTTAGTTAATCCGCAGCTTCAAACTGATTACAGGGCATTGCTTTCTCATGCTTTCTCAAGCATTTATGTTACTTGATAATATTCAGGTAACTTTTGTTTCACCACTGTGTGTTTTGTGTGTTTGCTTCATGAGTAAGGTTGTTTTCATGCAGGATCTTTACTTGTAATAGAGTGTTTTTACATTGTCGTATTGGCACTTTTACTTAAGTAAAGGATCTGAATACTTATTCCGCCACTGCTTGCCACACAGTGATTCATCCATTAAAAACCACATGAGCAACACTGTGACATAAGGCAATTTGATCCTTTGGAAATCTTCGTATACTCTGAAATGGCTTTTAGCAACCCACAGTGAAATAACTGGAACTCCAAATGTCATACAGTGTCACTCTAAACGGCTTTAAAATGTGTGGGAAAACCTTTGAGACAGTATCCTATGGAGGTGTACGGTGGCTTGAGTGTACCAAAATAATTATTAAAGACTTTTTCAGTGGGTAAGGGGATGATACATAGTCTGGCTTTATAGATTGTATGTAGAAATAATGGATTAAGTTTCCTTTGCTAACTCCATCATGACAACTTTAAATATATCATCACAAAATACCATGGTTGACTACCAAAGGAGGAAAAAAGCAACAAATCATGCTTATATTTTGTCATTTGTATGGAATCAGAATGATAATTAGCTATAAATGGCTGCTGTCATGGTGAAAAGATGCTTTTCGCCAGCATCTGTCAACATCAGTAATCCACAGTGTTAAATCACACTTACTTCAAATGTTATTCAACTTAATTGAACATAACATGAAAGAATAAATAAGATAGGTGCTAATAATATGAATGTGAATGTAACAAGTAATAATAGTCCAGTACAACTTCTCATTGGTAATGACTAATCAAGAAAGAAATATATATATTCTGTCACTGAACATGTTTTCCTTCTGCAGAAATTCAACATATAGCTAACAATAAACTGACATTAACATTAGCATTTTAAACATTTACCATATAGTCATTATTCCACCATGAAAAAGAAATGAACAATTATCCACATAATGGTGAATATCACTTTATAAAGTTTTTTATGAGCAGTTATGTAAACGTATTTCATAACTTTAAAAAATATGATTACCTATGAAAAAAAAAGTCATATACATATGCCCCTTTTTTGACTTCCATACATTAGAATTAAATTGTGAAATTGGGTTGTACTTTCTTTATCTTTTTTTTTTCACAGTACATTATTGACATATTAGATTATATAACCCACATGTGCCATAGCATTCCAATATTTTTATAATATATTTTTATTTTATATTTGATGTTGCTGCTGTAACAACAACCTCATTATGTTACAGCAGCAACATTCTGCATTCTCATCTATTGTCTCATGTCTCATACAGATATACATGCAGAAAGTATCTGCTATATAATTCTGCCAGTTTGGATTGGTTGTTATGTATTTCTGCATCCAGACGGGTCAGTGTGCCGAGCTAAAAGGTGTGAAGTGAGTCTGGCAGTGTATGAGTGGTTTTACATAACAGTAGAGGATGCAGAGACAATCTCATATACAGAAATAAGGATCTGATTTTGTGCTGGAGTAGATGCAGAGGATTTTCCTGTGGATCTAACAGACAGCAGAGCTTTACATCTGACAGGAAAGCTGCTCTGCCAGCTTGAATGTGTGTTCCAATATGTCAACCAAAGCATGTCCATATGGGTAGTTTACAGATTTTTGAAAATGTCATGCCTCTGCAGTGGTTTTATAGAGTGTAATCTTTGAATATGCACATTTTGGTTGTATTTCAGTGTAAAATCCCTGGAATCGGCTTCTTGAAGATCCATGCTCCGTGGAATGTCCTGTGTCGGGAGGCTGAGTTTATGAAGCTCAAGATGCCAACAAAGAAGGTACCCCAGCCATCAGCGAATTATCCATTTCTACATCAATTTTGTCAAATGCCTATGTACTGCACTCTATAATGGTCCTATTCCTTCCCTTGAGGCTAAGTTAAATGGCTCCCTGGCTCTCACAGCTGCAAGTGCTGAGTGGTGGAAAGTGAGAGGATGAATGTTTTACCATTTCACATCCTTTGCATTCATGTAGTGTTATAACACCCCAATGATGACATTTTTGCAGTGACAGCTTTAACATCCCTTGTTATGAGAATTTGATTGAACTTTAATAGGAATGTAAAATGCATGAAAAATCACAATGCACAATCACAACATTCACAATACCTCCTTTGGGACTGCGCAGCACAAACCTAAGATTGTTCATTGTGCAAAGATATTGAATATTGACACAAAACATTTGCTGACTTAGTACAAAAATACCCATAACACTGTTTGAATCCTTCCCTAGATCCCTAGATAAATTATATTCATTAGCACCATACTATTTCATAAACCTATCTAAAGTATTACATTTCACTGGAAAAGCTAGCCTCTTTAGGTGTAGATAAATGGTCCATTTAATGGTTTTAGGGCTACCTCAGTACTCAAGTAGTTTCTAGTGGTTCCAAATCAAGTGTTCTTAAGGTTAGTAAAGGTGTCCCACAATGGTCTAGTCTTGGTCTACCTCTATTCACTATATACATAAATGATATCATCTGTGCCATCCCACAAAGTAATGCACATTTTATGCAGATGATACAATGTTATATATCACAGGCTCAGGTTCTCTTAACCTTGCATTACAAACCTGCAGTTTGCTTTTGATGCATTTAATCTCTTCTTATCAAACATAAATACTAAAAACTGACAAAATAAAATGTGGGAAACTCATGTGAAACACCTGGCTGGCAAATTGAAAGTCAAAATAGGAATTATGTAGAGAAACAAATAATGTTTCTCTTCCTCCAGTCAGAAGACCAGTGACCAATCTGCAATTGTGTGTGCTCTTATTATGGTGATAGTGTGTATATGCCTGCCTCTCCACCCACTTTAAAGCTTCTTGACACTGTGGTCGTCTGTAACCAACAGAGTGCAGATGCACTGTACATCCTTTCTAAGGCCCCACTGGAAAAATGTGCTAACTCACTCCGTTCTCTGATCATACAGACACTACAGTGTCAGAGTCCAGTACATTTTAACGTTGAGTTATTGAAAAGCATATCTTGATATCAATAAGACTGCCTGGATTCATGGTCTACATGGTTCTTTTTCCTCTTTTGCAGGTTTACGAGGTAAAACAAGGAAGTAACGTGGTGGAGAAGATACGATTGTTCATTCACAAAGTCACAGCTCCTCTCCACCCGAAAGTGGATGCCAACCGACCAGACAGTGTCAAATCACTCTCTCACCCTTTCTCCAGAGAGAAGCAGCATCTGTGAGTAAATCTCAACTGTGAAGTGAAATATTTCTCACTTCTGTAGCTTTTTCCAACTCAAGTCATCAGTAAGGTCATCAGAGTAAACATAACCTGGTTAACAGAAATCAGTGTATTAAACTCTGTGCATACAATCATTTGATAAAGGCTTACAAGTATAAGCTACCTGCTCAGTACCAAAAAGTTAGCAGCTAGCTGGGGAACACAGTGGAGCATTTCTCAGGATTTGGTGGAGACCAAAACAGAGCTGGGAGTACAGTGAATATTGGACTTATTTGTCAGGTGGCCAGACACATGACTCCTAATAAATGCTAACATTGCTCTGTGTCTGCTGGATGTGTGACCAATAGGAATTATCCACTAGCAAGTTAACCCTAAAAACGTTGTGATAGTATGTGAATTTAGACTTTATAACTTGTTGTGCTGCCCCCATATGGCCAAATAATATATTAATGCATCTTTAAATTAGGAATATCAGATTTAAGAGAAGAGGCAGAAATGACTTATGTCTCCTCTGTGGTGTTATGGAGTTAAATGTCAGTCAACAGAGATACCACAAAGATGCCATGTCAAAACTGACTCAAAATTCAGCATATTTAAGCAAGAAATTCCCTTAAAACTCCCAAAACAATATTACATGGATATGAATATGAAGAAAGAGCCCTGGACGTAAGGAGGACAAGGGGACATTGGCTCCCATACTTAATTCCCCTGCATTGTTTTTAAGTTGTGAATCTCTATATTCCTCACTAATGCCCCTATATTGCAACACTCATGGTAAAAAAGACGTTTCAATCATTCCCATCCACTCTAATACAATAGTTAAAATAAAGTAAAATGACTTAATGTTTCTTAATTGGGTGAATACTCCCATAGGTGAAACCTATTCAGCATGTGTGAGCAACAAGGCAGTAAATTTACTTGTTTTGAAAGTTCACGTGAATTGGTTAATTCATGATATCACACTGAAATGATGGTCCAAAGCATTTCCTTGTTAAATGCAATAGAGGTGCTCACAAAGTTTATTTAGGCTTCTGTAGGCATTCTCATAACAGCATGACACGATTATGATTTGCAAAGGTTTTTTTCTGATTTATCGTTAAATATGGATTTGGGGCATAGTTGCTAACAATGCGAGGACAACTTTAACATTCATATCACCTGCTTGCTGTTTCTCAGCTACAGAAGGTATGGAATCAGATTTGTGTCAGAATGATCAAGCAAAACGTTTTAAACATCAAACAAAAATAATAATCTGAGAGAATAAAAATCATCAAAAAAAAAGCACCTCTATTGGCTAATGAGTTTTTGAGTGACAGCTCACGACAGCTAAATAAAGCTCAGTATTTTTATTTTAATAACAAAGTAAATTTAACTGGTAAGGTTAATACAGACACACGTCTAATAAAGCACACCCAACATTTTGATAAATACTTACGCTTTATTGATCCAGAAGTGTGCTAATTTCCTCCGTGTGCGCCAAAATGCTAAATGCTAATGCTATTCTCTCTCAGATTATTATTTTTGTTTGATGTTTAAAAAGTTTTGCTTGATCATTCTGACACAAATCTGATTCAATACAGAAGTGTTACTTCTCCTACTGTTTGTTGTAATTGAACAAAAAAAAGCTTGTATCTATTCCCACGAGCACTAATTAGCTGCTTTGTGTTAGGAATTATACCACCATGCCAACTATTATTACTTTGTAAAAGTTTAGTGAGAGTGTCTAGTCTACCACTACACATGCACACACACACTTTTTGGCCTCCACACTTCTGAAAGTGATATGACGCCACTGATATGTATCCTAAAACTATATCCTGATGAATAATGTCAGACTTGTTTATATAGGTTAATAATATCAGACATGTTTGTATATCGTTTTCCTAAGGTAACAGAGCTCCAGTTTTGCAAATTAAAAGTTATTTAACTGGAAATGTCGAAATGTGACAGAAGAGACCATCATTCTTTAGGATTTGTTGAATCAGAACCTCAGCCCTGCCACAGCTATATTTCTATATTTCATATTTTACCTCTGAGTTTAAATGGAATTGGCAGCTGTAGCCACACAGGCACTTTAATTATTGAGGGAGGTAACAACAGCAAGAGAGAGGTAACAACCACAGAGGTGTAAATTAGACTAAAAAATCACCCAACAGGCCTATCGAGCTGGCTGACTCAAACATGGCTGGGAAACTGAAGCGTGACACTCTCCTGCTGCGTTGTGCTGAAATTCCCCCGAGGAGGCAAACACAGCTAGTCTGCACAAAAAAGAATTTACATATTCTAAACTCTTTGTCAGAGGATTTTGAAAATAACGAAATAAAGCGCTATGATACACTATAATTGGATTAATTATAGATAAAATTGATGACTTTATAGATGTTTCCTTTTCAGTCCAAACTAGTACAATTCAAGCCTCCTTCAAAGGCAGTGATCAGAGAAGAAGAATGTCTTAGCGTTAAACGTCAGCCTGCTGGGACGTATGGAGGAGAGAGTGGGCAGTGGGCAGCTATATTTACAGCTCTGACTAACAGCTAGCAGGAGATCACCCTCCACATCTTTTCCGTCAGTTAATCTTCATCAATTTAGAAATAATGCAGGACCAATTCCCTGAGATTAAGCCTAGTTGTAAATTACAGAGTTGTTACAGTTATGTTCCCTTTTAAACCACATAAACACAATGTGGCTTTGTCAGACATGGTGTTTAATGTTCCAAGATTTAAGACAGTCTTAAATTAACCAATCAGATGTTCTGAAGAGAGATTAGAATCACCACAGGACTAAATAAGGGTTTAAATTAAACTCACATTGTTGAGGGTTTAATCTTAGATTGAAACTTTCTTTATATGGAGTGAGGGAGAGGGGTATTTCAGACTCAGCAGCACATATACAGTATTAGCTGACAGAAATCAGCTTCTGAGACACATGCAGTGAAATCAAGTTTACAGGTTGTTGCAGCCGCTCTTGTCAGTTCATATTAATATTGTTAGAATGATCACATTCAGTGTAATTGTCCCTTCTACCTTTATGTCTATACCATTCTTATGTTACGACCCATTTGCAAAACTGGCCAGCTTTGGCTGCTATACAGTAACTACTTACTAATAACTGATAATGATTATATGGAACTAATAGTGTTCTTTTATCACTGGGACTTACTGACCTGTTACTGAACCATTCTCCTGGGCTCTGCGTTTGTTTCCACTGTCCCCTGCCTGCTTTGAAGACAAGATTCAGGAGCTCCGGTGGGGCAGGACGCCTGATTTGAAGTTTATATCACCATATTATAGCAATACTGTATAACATACAAGCAAAATGCTCACTGACAAAATTTGATTAATTCATTTATGTATTCCTACCATGTCTGTTCATGACAACTACAGTACCAGTCAAAAGTTTGGACACACCTTCCCATTCATTTGAATGAGAAAGTGTGTCCAAACTTTTGATTGGTACTGTATGTCATTGCAGACTTCTAATAGGAGATGAACACAAATTATCTATATGAACGTCACGCTACATCCTGCATTGCCAGTAAATGTTGCCAGAGATGTAAATCACTGAATCATCAGTATAGGGTGAAAAAAGACAGAGCGACACCTCTTTCGCCTCAAGAAGCCGAAATAAGTTTAGCATGGGGCCCAATATCATATACGTGGCTTCTACTGAGGAAACCAAGAGCACCCTGATGGGATCCATCGCTGCCCTCAACCACAGAGTGCTACAGAGGGTTGTGCAGACAGCCAAGAGCATCATTGGATGTGAGCTTCCCTCCATCCAGAACATTTACAATGGGCAGCGTGTCATTAAAGCCTGCAGGATTGTTAAAGACCCCAGTCACCCCAACCATGGACTGTTTCAGCTGCTGCCGCCTGGCAAGCAGCACTGTAGCCTCAAGGTCTGGACCAGCGGGCTGAGGGACAGCTTTTCTCAACCAGGCCACCAGGCTTATGAACAATAGACACCTTTGGCCTGTTGCCTGTCCATTAGTGACGCACACAGACACACACAGACACACAGACACACACACACACACACATACACACATATATGCAGCACAAACACAACAAGTACATACACATTTGCACATTTATTTGAATAGGAGCTACACATACATCATTTTACACACACTACACATCATTTATATAACTTATATTTTCTCGTATTGTATTTTAAGTACTATTTTTACTGCGGTTTTTATTGTTAATTTATAGATATATTTATATCACGCAAAGTATTTTACACACATTTTACATAATTTATATTATTTATTTTTTAATTGTATTTTTAGAAGTACTTTTACTGCTGTTTCTATTGTTATCTTATAGATAATGTTGCTGCAATGTTGAGGAGCTGAAACCCCAAAATTGTACTCTCTTATACTTGTTTAATGTGATGTAACAATGAAGGAATCTTGAATCTTCTTGAATCATTATTGCAGATTAGCTGTGTATGAATATAATTAGCAAAAGATAAAGTTGGCTGATTGAGCCACCGAGGAGTTCTCCCTTCATTATCATATAGTTGTGAAACCAGTGCTGGCTCCCTGCTGTATATTAACACACACACAAAAAAAGTGTTTTTTCTCATGTTTGCAAGTTTTGTTATTTTGTGGGTTGTTGTTCAGACTGAACATTACATATTGAACACATTGAAAACATAATAAGAACAATAAGAATAAACTTCAAAATTGATATTGCACCTTTCATACAAGGGATGTAGCTCAAAGTGCTCCACAGCGAAAAATAAAAATACAATACAATAATAAAACAACCGCAAATAAAAAATAAAATAAATAAAAAATAAAATCATAAAAGACTTTTTGAAAAAAAAGTTACATAAAAAAATTACATTTAGTAAAAATAAGTTAAAATGTCACAAATTAAAAAACAGATTAAATAAACATGTTTTCAGCTGTTGTTTGAATGTTCACAGAGCTCACATCTCTTCTAGCTTTAAGTAGAGTACTCATCATTTTGGAGCATAATTAAAGAAAGCTGCACTTCCTGTTGTCTTGTGTGCATAATTGTGTGTTTTTAAAAACTCAGCAGTAGATTCTCTGAGAGCTTGTGAAGGATTGTAAAACGACAAACGGCACGTAACGTACCGACCATTTTTAGAGCTTTTAAAAACAAGTCAAATAATGTTAATGTTACTATCAATGTGCCCGCTTTATGCTTCAATGTGTGATTCCGGATCTGCAACCTAAACTGGGTCTATTTTGTTCTTGATTTCCAGATTTGACCTGTCTGACAGGGACAAGTTCTTTGACAGCAAAACCAGGAGCTCAATAGTAAGTGTTGGTTTCGGTAGATTCATGTTCAGTAGGTCACATACTGTATGATCTCCAGATAAATGAAACAGTGTTTAACTCAGCTTAAAGTTATGGCAATGATAGAATGTGTATGAATGGTTGTAATGTCCCCTGTATCAGTATGTTTTTCTACATACTGTACATCTAACAACAAAGTGACCCGCTGGGGTTGCTAAGCTGTAGTTAACCCCAATGAGACTTCTCAGCTCTATGTGAATCTATAGAAGAGAAGCTGCCATGAAGAACAAATGAATTCTGTGAATCTGCATTATACATGTGCTGCTACATTGACATAAACGCACATACACACCTACACACTACTTGGCAGTCCTTAACTAATGACTGGGTAATGTGATTGACTTCTCATTATTGGATGGAGCGCCTCAATCACAGCAGCTGTAGGCTCCCAGCTGAGCTTCAGCTCTCATCAATAAAAGCGTGTATGAGCTCTGTGTTTTTACACCGAGCAGGGTCAGCAGCATCTCTGAGGATATACTTAAAATACTTAGTGGTGTTCATGCCTCAATCTCCCTCTCATAATTTCACCTCTGCTTTTGTACAAGTAAACACTCAGCACCTCCTCCTCTTCCTCGTTTTTCAGTGTTTAATGTTTGTTGTGTTTTCAGGTCTACGAGGTACTGAAGAGGACAAGGTGCACCCGAGCCAAATACTCAATGGGTAAGACCCTATAGCTCTAATACAAGGGATAATCAATATGCAATTAATGTGTGTGCTGGTTTCATCAGAGTGTAGTGTAATTACTACCACCAAACAGTGCTATATATGTTCAAATCTATTGGCTGGATTTGTTAGAAAATCAGTGAATTTTGGCGATCGTCTGAGCTTTCTTCAAACATAATGTGACTGTCATTTCTGCACTAGAAGAAATGAACTACCTAATATTATCTCTGGGTTTAGAGAGAGCTCTTCTGCTGAATCGTACATCACTGTGTGTGTGTGTGTGTGTATGTGTGTATGTGTGCCTGCAGGCATGTTTATGTGTGTCCTGTCTGGGATTTTAATCCTGTTGAATATGCTTTTTTTTTTTGTACAGGGATCACCAGTCTGCTAGCCAATGGCGTCTATACGTCTGCTTATCCTCTCCATGATGTAAGTCTCACTATCACACTCTCAGCCAAGCAGCTTTCTGTCAAATGGCAACTTATAATTTTGTGTTAAATTAAAGTCATTATTCATAACATGCCTGAAAAAGGAAGGGCCGAATCCACAAAAAGGATTGCTGCTAAAACTGGTGCAAATGAAAAAAAAAAAAAAAAAAGACACAAGACACCTGCAAATGGTGAAATTCTGAAAACTGCTTCTCTCTCTCTCTCTCTCTCTCTCTCTCTCTCTCTCTCTCTCTCTCTCTCTCTCTCTTGATATTTATTGATATCAAGGGGGAAATCTTTAGTCAGACATTGGGTCTGACGGGGCAGACTTATCTTGGACTTTTAGTTACTTAAAAATAAACATGTCCTGGCAGCTCAGGGTTCATCCATCACTGATGCTTTATTACAAATAATCCCACCATGTAACCCTGAATCTGGATTATTAATTACCATCAGATCCAGACAGAACTGGTGTTAATGAAGCTGCTGCTGGTGTCATGTGCGTAAATATGCACAGCCTGTTTCTCAGTTTGGAGACACACTTCTCATTTCAGCTGCTGTATGATGCTGCAGCCAGCTGTGGACAACATCAGTACTGATGTTCCAGTTATATCCTGGATACATTCAGTAACACCTGAACAACGTTGTTGTAAGATACAGATATTATCTAACATGTTTCAGACCTGCCTGAGTCATGTGTACAAAAGTTGTACAAAATCTTTGTGGATAGGACCTTAAAACAGAGCAGATTGCCAGTGTTAATGCTGCACATTTCACAGTGCTGTTAGAGGGTGCAAGCCATTCTTTGTGGATTTGACCCTATGTGTATGACTGAAAATGGGATTTGTGTCTTTGTGTGTTGCAGGGAGAAATCGAGGGAGTGAATGCAGAACCTAACGACAGGAAGGTAAGTAGAGCAGGTTCACGAGTCACCATCAGCACGTTAAGTTCATTAGCAAATGCTTTTCATCATGTGGCTGAGCAAAACAAGCCCAACCTGAAAGCAGACAACTGTTCTTTTCTTTCTTTTTAAAGAACTGTTTGGAAAAACAAGCCCAAATTTGCTTATGTAAGATCAACCCTAGCCAGCCCTAAAACAGACCTCTGATGGGTGCTTTCAGCCTAACACATAAACTATTATCCTCATGTTTTATGTCTTAAAATGTTTTTTATTGTTCA
Organism: Scomber scombrus; assembly: GCF_963691925.1. NCBI lineage: Eukaryota > Metazoa > Chordata > Actinopteri > Scombriformes > Scombridae > Scomber > Scomber scombrus. Next base: position 3,203,215 of record NC_084970.1, on the reverse strand, counting down.
AATAAAGGAGGAAAATGTCCGTATTTTCCTCATAATTGTGCCCATGTTGACTATGGATCATGCAGAATTTCACTTTTTTACTGTCCACCTCTGCTTGATGAAATTAAGGAAATGTGACACCAGTAAAGCAGTGTTTACTGGGCAAGCAGCATGCAAATGAATATGTGCTTTGCCACTTTGTTAACCAAACAGCTGGCTTGGTTAGTTAGATCTCTATGCAGGTGCAAAGTTTACCCATAGTCAAAATCGAGAGTCAAAAATATGGCACTTGGTTGAGATATTTCCTATTAATATAAATAGTATACATGACAGAGATGACCATGGTATATATGGAAGTCCAGGGCTGCCAATATTGAAATGAAATCCTTTAATACAATAGAAACAAAGATATGCCATCTTTGTTGACATTATGAAGGAAATAAGTTTAGATGTATTCAGAAACAGTCACATGTTTGCAACACAATACTGCACATCCTTCATTTCACAATAAAATGACCAAATGTCTTACACATTTACCATTAACCAGGTAGTGTCAGTTAGTTCAGGAGGGCTTGTCCTCTTCTTCATTCTAAATGCAACAAAGCAATACTACATTGAGAAGTGAAACACGCAATCAATTTCTTATCCTGTTAGGGATTGTCTTAAAACAATGACTAACAAAGCATGACACATTACCATACAAGCATGACAGCATTTTTGCATTTTTGAGCCTTTTACCTCCCACTGTAGGAGAATAACATTAACCAGACAAGACTGGAAAGAAAATAAGAGCTCTCGCTAAGTCATCTCCTCCCCTGCTAACACGCTCCATAATTATACCGTAGGCTGTGTGTCACTAAGGCAACAGCCTTATAATCCCCCTCTGTTGTTCTCAAGCATCAGAAAAGCTTTAGCTTGGTACTTTGAAGTGCCTCCACAACAATGCACTTACAGGACATATACAGTATATCCAATTCCCACATATACATGTGCATTCACTTGTTTCATAAATGGGTTTTCCTCGGCTGGAGGAATGAGAATGTAGAGATGCCAGGTTGAATATGTAGTTCGCTGTCGCTGTTCAGACTGAGAGCTCCTCCGGGCCTGCCTCTTGTGATTAAAAGCCTTCATTTGTCTGTGAATGGATTGTGTGATTGTGTGTGAAAATGTTCCACAGTTTCACAGTGATTTATACTCTCTGTTCCTAGTACCAGCAGTGCAGAGCGCAAATCCAGTCAACTGTTTGATGCTAATCATAATGACCATCACAGTGGTGATTTGCATATAAATGTGTTTGACCACATGATACTCTATCACACTGGAGAACATATACACACACACACATACACTTACTTGAACACACATATATCAGTGTTGTTTTATTTATCATAAGCATTTGGTCAGACTTCCATAGGAACACATGAAGTCATACACAAGATATTATGAAATATAGTTCCATGCATGTCTAGAATTAATACCCCAATTAATTCTAATCTCCTCAATTCCACAGTCCAGGCTTTTCCTACATTAAACAAGTCTAAAACATGTGTAACAAAATCATTGAAGCTCAAAGGTCCATACATGTACAAGCTTTTCCTTGTACTGAGACCAAAGTTACAATTTTGCTTCATTTATACTGTATGATGAGCACTGTGAGCGAGTTCCATACATGGGTCATTTGCCATCAGCGTCATTCACTGATGAAGAGTTGAAATGCAGTTAAAAGCTCTGAAAAGCTGGTAAGCAGATCTTTAAAGCTTAAGGTCAAAATGCCATAGACTAAAATATTTAAGAAGGAAATCCATCTTAAAGGTATAGTTTGACAGGAAATACGCTTAGTCACTAATTATATTATTTATTTTATTTTCATTTTTAATTTTAATTTCAATTTATTGCACATAAAAGATAAAAATACATAATACAAGAAATATACATAGTATATGCAACATTTTTGAGATTAAGAAAATAGAACAGTAACCAACAAAAGACAAATGTGTAGGAAAAGCCAATGAAATGTCTGGTGGCCCTCCTATTGTGAGACATACAACATAAAAACTTGAACAAAATGTGGGATAAAACCAGTGGAAGCATGGAATATGAGAGCAGTTGTGATGTTGAATTACTTAATTGGTCCAGAAAGAACAGTATGGTTCATTTTCTTAAATTATTTGAGACTACTAAACTTGTAGTTAGATGTATAGATGTAGTTATATCTATCTAAGGAGGTCTAAAGCCTGGAAATACGACTTAATCCAAAAGTAAAACAATCTACCTACCAGCACCTCTAAAGCTCACTAATTAACACATATATCTCGCTTGCCTTTATTGTGAATGCAATGTCACCTCAATCCTTATTCCTCAGGTCTTCCTTTGCCTGAAGACCTGTAATTGGGCGAAATGTTGCAAAAAAAGAAACATGAGTTCTGAGAGCTCTAAGAAGTTAGAACAAGTGCATATTTCCAAAACCTGTATAAAAGCAGGCACCTGTCAAGAAGAAACCAAATGAAAAACTTCCCACGTCCCACTCATTTGGTTCCCTAGGCGACAACCTATGTGGCCTATGCCACGGGTTGCCCCTGGTCTAGCATGCAGGTTTGTTTGTAATTGCATTGATTTCTTGTCACCCAGCACCTGCTTTGGATGTTTGACCATATACTGTAACTGTTGTGGTCTCAAAATGCATCACATGCTTACCACTGCTGTTTGAGGAGTATGTTTTCATGAATATGTTGCATCAGTTGCTGTTGTATTTTTTATACTGTATCTTAAATACCTTGGAGAACTGGCTTCGATGGGCAGTGATACATAATACCACGAATTCTTCAATGCAAGCCAGGGAGGGTTAAATGAATTCCATCAGTAGCTCGCACAGTAAATTAATCACTTCATTATTTGCACAGCACTAATTTCATCAGTAAAACATAATTATGTTATGCTCACTACTCTGCTGCTCTATGTTTCTCTTTTTAAATGAAATGCTGCTTTTATTCACTAAATTTATTCCAATCACATCTACTTTGCTGTTCTTTGAGTCATGGTCGAATAACCGGTGTTGAATATAAACACTTCTTGCACATGTTTCATATTAATCCTTTGGGATGCAATTTGTGTCAAGATTTGTACCCCTTAATCCTAAAATCAGTGGAAACTACCTTTACAAAGATGGTAATTTGTTAAGGATGGGGCATCAAAAAATCCACTTTGGAACCTTTTTAGATTTGGGTCCAAAATCATCAAATCATTTACATGTTATTCAGTCTTTCTTTTCACAGCTACATTGATGCCTGTGTGTAAACTGCAGATGTTGAGAAGCAAACTCAAGACATATTTAATAATGTGATATCACAAAATAATATCAATCAGAATGAAGTCACGAAAACGTTGTTAGCTGATACAGTACCATCACTCAATCAAACCAGTAACAATGGGGTATCTGTATTGTGTTTAGCACTATCAATACATTTTTTGCATTACAAAGAAGGGCTGGGTATCAGTACTCAATACCTTTAAGGTATCGACCGAAATAAATCAATACCAAGTAGTATCAAAACATCTCCCATCAAATGATACCTGTAGTCAATCCTTTTTGCACCTAGAACTAGAAAATATGACTATTTGTATGGATTTGCTCAACCAATCAATGCAAGCGTTCTTCAATTTAATGCGTTCATGTGATTGGCTCACTGCCACAGCAGCGACAACCCATCTGTGGTGTTGAAGTCGTGGTGAATTTGAGTTAGCGCGCTTAGCAGTTCCGCAGCCATGATACCACCTAAACAAAGTGTGTCTACACTACACGCCTGTTACACCAGATAAAAGACAGAGCACTTAATGTGTAATGGGTATCGAATGAAGTACTCAGTTGGTGTCAGTATCACTTTAAGGGAACTTGGATTGGTAATGGTATCGACATTTTTTAAACTCTACCCATCCATATTACTAAGGCACCAAATGTCCCATCAACAGGGTTCTTTCTTGGAACCCTGAAATACTCCTCTATACATGTATAGATATTTGTGCTGGATTGAAAACTTCTGGACATAAAGATACAACTTTTTTCTTCATAAAAAGTCTCCTAGAACAAATGCCACTCATACTAAATGGTGGCATTTCTAAATAGCCCACATTTTTCTGAAAAAACAATATATGGGATGCATGGGTGAAACATACTGTATCATGACTGTGCCATAAACCAAAGGAGATTAAAAGAGCTAAACAGCCTAGAGTTCAAAGAGTAAACCTACCACGACAGGGAAAGATTGCCCCCCTTTAGTATGCATACATATATACATATATATATATATAAATACTGAAAAAATATGTGTGTTTAATAAATACGAGAATTGATGATGTACCAATAACGGTTGTTGTATCTTGCTTGTCTTCACAGCTGCTGTATGAGGAGTGGGCAAGCTACAGTGTCTTCTACAAGTACCAGCCTATAGGACTCATCAGGTCAGATCGATAGCAGTGCTCCTATCACACCCATCAGCTGAATTAAACACACATTTCCCAACCTCGGCCGGTGCTCTGACAGCAGCATTAACTTCCGTCACTAGACCGAAGGCAGAGAAAGACAGATGAGGATGCTCACAAGCAGACTGATGTTTCTTCTGTAGTAGCAGTAATCCTGCAAATACTGGTGTTATCAGGCCCTCAAATAATCATATCAAAAGCTTCATGGGCATTAGAAAATTATACTGCTTCCATGATTGCTGCAGAAACCTTGTTTTTGCAGTTGCTGGAGGGAGTAAAAGGCTGGTGAGATTTCCAGCATCAGTAAAACCAAGAGAAAAAAAACACAGGAAGAGACTGATCTTAGGGGAAATGTGGCTTTAATATTGAGAAACAATACTAAATCACAGTCACCATATTCTGATTTGTGAAGGGAATGGTATGATACCAAAGTTTCATAGTTAATGTGACAGTGTCGTATTGAGGTTGTAAATATGGCACATTTCAATGATATCTCCTCCCACAGGAAGTATTTCGGGGAGAAGGTTGGACTATATTTTGCCTGGTTAGGAGTCTACACACAGATGCTGATCCCTGCAGCCATCGTGGGAGTCATTGTATTCCTCTATGGCTGTGCTACTGTGGATGATAACATACCTAGGTACTCACACACACACGCACATGAACACGCACACACATCCTGTCTCTTGCATATGTTTTTTTTTCCATTTTCTATTGAATTAAAATGGGACGAAACATCCCACTTCCAAAGTAAAAATATCTGCAAAACATATTTTATGTCTAAAGCTAAAATAATTGTGCCCTCTCTTCTTTCTGAAGCTATCCTTAAATATTGTAATTAGCATTGCAGTTGTTACAAATCCCATAACATCAATGTGTAGCTCATTTACTGAGATCCAATAGAAAACTAGTTGAAGCCCAGTATGTCTTAACCCTCCTTTTGTTGGTCAAAATTGACTTGTGATTATGTGCTGCCATTAAGAAATGTGAAATGGTTTCAAAATAGTATCATGACTAAGCTTTGACATATACCTAGTGATAATCCATCAACAAATCATCACATTTCCCTGTGATTCTTAAATTTAGTTAAATTATTTCATAATTTCTGCTTTTTTGACTCAAAAACGAGGTATAATTTCATTTAAATGAGGCTTATTGACCGTAATTTCCAAAAAAATATGTGGTAGTAGGTTGGAATGAAGTTGGCTAAAAAGGTCTAATACAGAATTTTAACCTTAATGCTTTATAAACGGTCAAACCAGACCTGGTCAAAATTGACCCGGGAGGACAAAAGTTGACAATAGGAGGGTTAATTCAACTTACAATATACCGTTTTTGTAAAGACAGAGTTATAAACATAGTCTTGATGTGTTCCATTCACTAATGATAGAAAGCCAGCTGGATCATCTTTTGAAATTTACCATTGGAAACAATATGCTATGATACCAAAACCATACCTTCTATAAACTATTAACCAAATAAGTTCTCATGTTGTCTAATCATACTGTATGTAACCACCAACTTTGACTAAATAAAATAGTGTAAAAGGAAAAAAAGAATAAGACATTTGATGCTAGCTTTCAGTTTACAATACTCAGTCCTACAAACACATTTCAGACAGTATTGATCGAGTACTGAAGTTATATTCTGAGGCTTGGTAATAAGAAATATTGACTGTAAGATTGTTTAGTTTCCAAATGTTGCCTTTTGAGACACAGTGAACTGTTTTTGTCTTTAGTCCAAAACGTATTCATTTGTTAGCAATGCAAATAGCCTAGCTGGCTAATTTAGCATAACCAATGTTGAAATGTTTATACATTAAACCTACATCCATTGATTTTTGGTCACTTGGGAGCACCAAGACAAGCTGTAAACACAACACGGACATTTTATCACCTCTTAAAGTTTCCTATTTACCATAGACTGTATATAAGAAATGGACGTAACATCCGTGACATCACCCATTGGTTTGTGGACTGCTGCTTGGAAGCCAATAGTTTCGGATCTGGGCAGCGCCATCTTGAAAATTTACGGTGCATGCCGGGAAAAATAAAAACACGGATTCTACTTATATGGGCATCAGGAGGGGCATGAGGCGTTCCTGAACCTGTGAACCAATCAACCTGTCAATCACGACGTAGCCACGCCCTAATGCATACCCTGCTTTATCGTCAAATATAAAATCAGGGAGGCCAAAATTTCACAAATGAACATCATACTGCATTGAAGAAGGCTTTAAACTAGCGATTGAGACCATAAACACATTTTGAAAACGTTTACTGAGGTTAGAAATCAAGTGAGAAGTTGCTGAATTCTCCATTGACTTGTATAGAGACGGAAGTCCTTTTGACACCAAAACGGTCGCCCCCTGGTGGCCTTTTGATAGAATGCAGTTTTAAGTTACTTCCGCGTTGGCATCATTTCAGAGGACTGGAACTCCCCGCCTGCTATTTACACAACCTGCAGACTCAGGCCAACGTTAGCATTCATATGCAGTCATGGTTTTTGCCTTCTTGTTCTGGAAACTCTGATAAGAAACATCGAGACTTAACAAAAACAATTGTTGTTGCTGAACTTTGTGATAATCGTCAAAGAACGCATTCTCCTCATTGCCGTTGATTTGTGATTAAAATCTGATGAAATTTTCACAGCAATACTTAGAAACATAGTACTAATCGAACTGCTGTGTTTGAATTTGTCTCACTCCCAACTCTGCGATGCTAGGTAATATGATTTCAGTTGCACAAATGACTTGGTCTTTGGTTTTAGAGACCAACCCTCAGATTGACTCCACCTTTCCACACAAACATATGATTGCCACATAAAAACATAACAGACTTTACATGTGCAAAGCATCTCAATTACAGTTGTGCAATATGATGAAACAGTTCATACCTTGAGGCGAAAGACATTTCGTCTATCTGTTTATCATGGGGTAGCACCGTCTGTAATGTGTCTGGGTGGTCTGTATTAGGACATACTCTAGCTGTATTAGGCCATACATACTTAGTCCATACTGCAATGTTGCAAATCAATGGGCAGGGCTGCTAAATTGCAATATTTGGTTATTTTATTTTAACAGACAGGGTGTAAATAAACAAAGATTACTTCAGCCAAACAGCCCTAGACTCTTGTTCTGATCTGTTTTCACCCTTCCTCCTTCTGTCTTCCACTCCTCCTCTCCATCCACCATCCACCCCTGTTTTGTCAGTATGGAGATTTGTGATCCCAGGAACAACATCACCATGTGTCCACTGTGCGACCGTGCCTGCAGCTACTGGAAGCTGGTGACAGCATGTGGCACAGCCCGAGCCAGCCACCTCTTCGACAACCCGGCAACCGTCTTCTTCTCTATCTTCATGGCTCTCTGGGGTAGAGACACATTCTCATCCAATATTAAAAACAGCAAACCAAGGAGTTCCACACATAATTAGATGAGTGGAAAGTTTCAAAGGCAGGGTGTACAAGCTAAGCATTGATGGAACTGTTCAAATTAATACTGCCTTATTTATTTCATTCAGTACAGCTTTTGCAGACAACTTGGCTTTGGTTCCTTAGCTACACATGAAATTTACAATACAAATCCACAAAGGTAGGTGTTAAGTAAACACACCCAGTGAGAATGTAGCCGATCCTCTTCTGATGTCCTGCCAAATCATGCTGCCATCTGTTAGCAGCAGCAGGGCTTTCAGACCAGGGAGGTGTTATGTGTTTAGATGAGGCTAGTGTCTGACAGAGACCCAGTTTGACAGCCATCTGGATTCACCTAGACCTGTGGAACAGGATGAGGGAGAATACCAACATACTGTCTGTAATTATTTCAATTACTGTATGTAATTATCTTCATTGATTTAGTAAAATAGCAACATGTGTGTGCATGTATGCAAAAGATATAATGATTTATCCTGCAGCCGGTGCTAGTTGAGCTGCATTCCTCATTTCCTCCACCATCTTCCACAGTGAACCACTAAGATAAAATATAGGTATGTGCAGGTATACTCAGTTTAACAAAGGATAGGCATGGAGGCAAAAACTAAAACATCAGTGAGCCACGCTGTTGCAATGGGTTACATGTTCATTCATTGCCATCATCACACACCCTTTAGATTATTTCGACTCAATCACACAAATATCGTAATGCTCCTGTAAATACTACATAGAACACCAAATGTGTACTAAACCGTCACTGAAAATAGTCTTCAACAAATGCATTATTTCCTCCTATGTGAGTAACATTTCCTAAAAACTACAACACCCAGCTGTTTTGAGAAAATTATTTAATTTTAAAGAAATATTTTGGACCTTATACATTTTCAATGAGAACAGATTGGAGATTTGTTAACATAACAACAAAAAATAATATTGTTAATCCAATCCTTTATGTTTATCTTCTGTTACAGATAAAATATGTTAGAATTGCAAACACTATAATCATAGAGCAAGGTTAGCAGCTGGTGATTAGTCATATGTGGAGTCAATCATATACGGGACAATACAAAAAATATATATTTATATATATATATAGAGAGAGAAAGAGAGAGAGAGTCTTAAAAATAACTGTAATATTGTGGTAGTAAAATCCTAAAGGAACCCTACATACTGGATGGATAAAATGTAAATAGTTCACAAGTCTATAAATGAGTAGGTGTATATTTTTTAGTATATTTTTACATGACGTTAAAAATACATATTGATCTAATTAATAGGGTTATGTCCAACCTGTTAATTGTACAGAATACATATTTCTGCGTAACTACATGTTCATCTTATCAATTATTTTAAGCTGAGGTACCATATTTAAAGTAGGAATATCAATATGACAGTCTTGCTATTCACACTCTGTATTCTTTGTCATTTATTGACTGCGGTAGTATACACATACAGAAAAGTATCCAAAGAGATCACAATATTGGCTTGATGCCAGACTCAGTGTTAGCTTATAATTGCACAAGTGTTCAAGTATCAGCACAGATTGTTATTGTGTTCAGCAGCATTAGTGGATAGTGTATTGCACATTCCAACATATGTGTGTTTTAGCTTGTTTTCAGTTATCTGTGTATGTTTGCTTGTGTAGCGGTTCTCTTCATGGAGCACTGGAAGAGACGTCAGATGCGACTCAACTATATCTGGGACCTGACAGGCTTTGGCGAGGAGGAGGAGGTGAGATAATGCAACAAATAACTTAATAAATATAAGCTGAAGACTTACACCCACAAGTACAGTTTGAATTGAAATGAATTGACTTTATTGTCCACCTCAGTGGAAAGTTGTCTTCAGCTTCCTCCAATACATTAAAAATACAAACAATGCACACCATATCATAAGGACATTACATACAAACATACACCAACACCACACAACATTAATAAAAACAGACAAAAAAAACAAACAAAACTTCAAGGGGCAGGAAAACAGCAGCAGCCATTGTAATAAGTAAAAACCTGTTAAAAGGTGTTTAAGGAACTGAAAATATAAATACTTGATTTCTTACTGTTATGTGAGACCTTAGGTAAGCTAACGTTACCGCTCTTGTGTCGTCGCAAAGTTAGAGCCAGGACGTTAACTTAGCATATTGAAGAGTAACAACATTTGGTTTTATGGGGAATTTACAGTGTCCGACAAGGGCTAATGCTTTGCAACTTAAGAAAACACATTCAAATGGACAAAGCATGAACAACATAAGAAAACATCTGCATCAGTTTGACAACACATTGAGAAAACACAAAGCAAACACCACAACATGGCACATTAACAAAACCTTTACCTTGTTAATGTTAATGTGAGCTTTAGAGGCACTGGTAGGCAGATTCTCTTACGTTTGGACAGCGCTAGCTATATTTCCCACCATTGCCAGTATTTATGCTAAGCTAACCGTAGCTGCTGACGTTAGCTTTCGAATTTAATGCACAGACATGAGAGTGGTATCGATTTTTTTTTACTTTACCAACAAAAAGTATTGTAATTCTAAACTTTGAAGAAGGTTACAGTTTATTTGCATTATATTACATCATCATGACTTTTGTCACCTACCAAAAAAGCTAATTACATTACATTATGAAAATAATCGACCATATTCTCGTTTATTTTTCATTTAATTAAATCCTTTAGCATAAACAGCTATAAGTTTTAAAATATTGAATGTCTTTCCTCTCTTTAATTAAAACTATTTGTCTCCATTCATTTAAATACATGACAGAAATCAATTTGCCACTTGTAGCTAGCTAATGTCTACTTTTATTGTTGTTAATCTGATGCAATGTACACCTTCCATATTAATGTGCTTTCAAATGTATTACCATGTAACAATTTGGTTGATGTGCCAATGTGGCCTGAATAAAAAAAAGTAAGCTCAGTAAGTCACAAGTAGAATTCCTGCATGGTGAAATGAGAGACAAAATGAAAATTGAAATAACCATATAAACAGAATAAGAATAACAAAATAGTAAAACACATTTCTCGTAGGAGAAATTATAACTGTACATTAATAAACGCTTAAAATGTCCCTACATGTTCTTATAACTACATCATGGTGTTTTTTAAACCATTTATGAAATGTTTGCATACTGCCTATATTGTAAACGGGGACATAAAGTACAGTGTTATCTATAGGGCTAAGATGAAGGCACAGGTCAGAACATGCATATAAATGTGACTCCTCTGGCTTTTTCTGTAGTGAGTCATCTCTCAGTAAAAAATGTTCCCACACAAACACATCAAACCTCAGACATCAGTGCTGAAGCTATTGTTTAAAAAAAAAAAATCATGATCAAATGGAACAGTGTAATCTTTTTATGAAACAAGTTTTTGCTCTTATAATTTTTAGACTGCTGACTGACATCTTGTCCTTTTGTTTTTATGTGTGTTGTATTTTACAGGAGGATCTCAAGGTTTGGATCCAGCTTTGCTTTATCTCTTGCTTTCTCATATATTTAAACTTACTTTCTTTGCAGCTGCTGTTAACAAACACTGATCTTTTTCTCCCTCAAGGTGTCTAACAATCTGCCTCAGGTCCTTTCTCTCTAAGGTCTTTTCTGTTAATCTCTTTGCTCCTGTCTATTCCCCCCTGCCTCTCCTTCTGAGGGTCATCCTGATGCTGCCTCTTGTTAGTGTGGCATCTCAACACAATTCTGTTGCTGTTGTTATTTGGGTCTGTTGATGGCATTGGAGTTGACAGAACAGTATGTTGACTCAACTCGTGTCTCACTCACTCATCCCCTTTGGTTCACTTTTTTTTCTTTCCTTTGTTTTGGGATTTTCCTTGTCATACCCATAAGACAATCAGCACACACAGGTTCAAAGTGAAGTACTACATAATAAAAGTCAAATAAATAAAGAGGTACTATATACAGACAAACACATTTCTACTTCAGAGGTAATATTCATAGCGGAAGTAGTAGAAAAGTTGCATATTTAACTATCAAGACGCAATAGAACTTCAGTCCTGAGGCCAGCAGCGTCCTGCCATTTTTTTTTTTTCTTTTTTAATCTCATGACAGCAAAAACAATACAATCCTGTGGTAATTTTGATGAACTACAGGCTATCATCCATCCATTCATCCATTTTCAACAACTTATCCGGGGCCAGATCACAGTAGCATTAGGCTGAGCAATGAAGCCCAGACAACCTTCTCCCCAGCAACCCCATCTGGCTCTTCCTGGTGGATCCCCAGGCCTTCCCAGGCCAGGAGAGATAATAATCCCTCCAGGTGTTCTGAACACGTCCAACTGGGAGGAGACCCACGGGACAGACCCAGAACATGCTGGAAGGATTACATACAGGGTTTAATTACAGGATTACATTACAGGTTAGATTACAGGGTATCAGTTCATTTGTAAATGGCTTGATATCATTTATGTAATTGGTATAATTATTTTGGCCCCTAATTATTTCCATAGATCAGAGCCCAGTTACAGCATTTGTTATCCAAAGTAACTCTTCGTCCAACAATAAATCTGTAAGGGTCTGTACAGTCAGACCACTGGATGTTCCCATATAAGACACGTGGGCCCTCAGCTCAGTCTTGGCCTTTATTGGGCCCACAGGGGCATGTTAGCTGAGGAGAGAATGTTGTGTCATGTCATATACTTGTCCAAAATCCACACAACCTTGGACAGGACCAAAAGAGATCAAAGACACATGTTAGCTGGTTCTAATTTGCTAATTTAATCTTGTTTTACGGCCCAGAACAATAATATAATCATGATACTAAGGTGGTGACCTGATAACCAAGTGGTTGGGGGGCATACACAACGCGTGCCAATGCCCTGAGCAGTGAGTCCTTGGTTTGATTCCTGTTGGCTGTTCATCACTCCCCTACTCTCTTTCCCCATATTTCCTGTCTCTCTATCACAATCAAATAAAAGTATACAAGGTCAAAAAACTAATAAAACTAAGAGTTTTTCTTACTGACCATTTTATATAGTCCAATAAATCACCTCCAAATATAAGGCCACATAAGAAAAGTTTAATTTTAATCTCTAGAAGGTTAAGTCTGGGTCTATAAGACAAGATTGTCATATGCTGTTTGTCTGAGGCTGGTTAGCCTTTTAGCTGCATCTGAATACTTTTGTCTGTCTGTTTCATGGTGTCTGTCCTTCTGTACAGTAGCTTGACACATGGACCTCCAGGCCAGGAGTGACTGTCTAACCCTCAGCTCTCTTTTCCAGTTTCTAGCAATGCTGTTACCTCTGTATATGCAGCGCTTTGTCATCCCTGTTGGCTTACTGCAGGCTGTACTGTTATAGTATTATACTGCTGTTTAGGGGTGCGCATTTAGCCTACACACCTCTGGCTGTATATTACATGGACATGAATTGTTAATATTATATTCCTCACAATAAAGGATCTGAACTACAGTATAAGCTAGCAGTCTGCCAGACTCTTCCAGTCTTCTTGCTAAGCTAGGCTAAACATACACTGGAACAGTCTGTACTAGACACACAGAGATCTTATCAATAGTTATCTTGTTCTGTGATTCAAAACAAGCATATTTCTAAAAAATGCCATGCTGTTCTTGTACAGTTAGGGCTATGGTTGAAGTGTTTGCCAAAGTGTGGCAAGCATTTACATGCAGTAAACTGAACTGTAGCAACAAAAACTGTACACTGCAGTTTCAGTTTCCATGAGCTCAAAAATGAGTTTGGGTATCAATAGACTATTCCAACACCAAACTACAGTTTATTTCAGTGTTGTCTTTCCCATTTGATCTTTTATTGTGGGTTAATGCACGTCTCCCACTTCTCTTGCACAGGGCGCTATACTAAATCTGTATTACTCTTGCTTTCATGCAAACAGGCTGTGCATTTCATGTTTATGTCTCCATTCTGAAATTCCATAAGGATCTTCTCTACTTTTTATTGTCTTGTACACTTGCTCTTTAGTAATATACAATAGTATCAGTAACTATAACTTCTAAACTGATTTATTTTCCAGGACCACAACCGTGCTGAGTATGAGTTCCATGTCATGAAAAAGACCATGAGACAGGAGCATTCAACCCCCAAGGTAAAACCGGTTACATTTTAGCTGTGCATTTAAATTGTCTCTACACAGTCATACAAGTCTTAAAAAGCAGAAGACCTCATCTCTGAGAAACCCTGGCAAAAATATTCTACCAATCAATACATAAGCTGCTACCATTTTCTGTGACGAGCAGCCCAGTAGTAAAGTAACTATATGTGAACATGCATGTCAATGACTCTGGTCAACTTCACAGTCCATCAAAACAAAGTTTGGCACAGGCAGATGTTAGCAATTTGGCAACCAAGAATTGTACCTGTTCCTTTCTCACTTGTTATTTATCTAGGCACTGTACCTCTTGTGTTGCATGATATTGTGCTTGTCAAGCTCATTAGAGGTTGCGTACTTAATCACAGTGGCAGAGCTGTCAACTTTTTAGAAAACCTTGGAGTGAGATTTAAGAGAAGTTGGGCGGGCCCCCAATCTTTTTGGGGCCCCTTCATGGTCGCCACCATACGTCAGACATTTTATTTAATTTGTGCTTTAAGTAAAGTAACATGACTATTTGTAGCATGGGTGTAGGAAGCATTTGAAATGTGGGTGGGGCAATATAATGGGAGAGGGGTCTGGCCCCCCCCCCCCCCCCCCCAGATTTTTTTTTACCTGAGTAGATGTCTATACTGTGAGAAAAATGATGGCTACATTTTGTAATTACATACAGAGGAAGTGTTCGGTCCCAGATCACACATTAGAACATATTAAAAAGCTATATATATATATATATATATATAGAAATTGATGAATCCACATGTCACAACTGTGACAAATTGATTCATTTAATAATTAGAGTAGTATACAGGTGAGATAGTCATTTGCAAATTCTTATTTTTTTGGGTGGCAAATAAATGACAATGAATTTAAGGGTCCAATGTTGATTTACAATTTGAAAGTAAGCATAGCATAAGATGGTTCACCTGGGAACAGTATGATATTAAGTTAAATTTTACTGGTCATACAGGGCACACTGACTGAAATGTTTAACATTCAATATTCCCATTGACAAATTATTCTAAACTATCAAATCCCTTTCATCACTCACCAGAGCAACTGTTCCTGCATCCTGCATCTGTCTCTGACTCACTCTCATGCACCTAGATGTCAGGAGAGGTGGTGGAGTGATCATTATTTAGCGAGCAGTATCTATTCTTTCATGTTTATAATCAAAAATTATACTGAACATAAATATAAATACTCAGACATCCCAACTCTCCCGGAAGTTCTGGGAGTCTCCCACATATTGATAGCAGCTCCGTGACGCCCTCAAATGGAATCCAATCTCCCAGAATCTGGAGTGAGCGAGCAATAGCGCGCACTAGAGAGTGACAGCGTGTGTGTGTGTGTGTTTGTGTGACTATTAATGCAGCGCGTGTGAGAGCACAGTCCTAATAGCTCTGTGTTGCGCCCCCCCCCCCCCCCCCCCCCCCCCATTTGGGTTTTCTCTCAATAAATAAGCGGAACAGATTTAATAAGGAAGCTCCGACACAGCGCTCTGAAAACAGCGCTGAGTGGATAGACTGATGTAATGATTACAGACATGGTAAAAGTGGGAGGGGTCCAAACTAATAGTAGTCTAAAAATATATTTCAGTATTATTTTTGACAGCGTGAGAAATAGCAGCAGTGTTCAGTGTTCAGGTAACATGCAATCAACGCTGACAAGAGTAAGAAAAATAGTGTCAGTGTTTATTGCTTCGTCAGCGTCTTGAAACAAACAAGCTGATGACAAACTGAAACATGTTTGAATGTAGTAAAAAAAAGCACTGATGACATTTATTCTGACATGTCCTGGAGTCGAGCATGTGCGTGTTGATCATTAGCCTTTTGTCTTGTACCAAGGTCACATCTTCCTGTTCATCAAATACACAAGAGGACACACACACACACACACACACACACACACACACACACATACAGTCGCCTGAGTTTTCTGACCCAATTCTCAGTAGGCCTGAATGTGACATGATAGCTTGCAGCAGAATTAGCTGTGCACCACTGGAGCCCCATAGTGTGTGTGTATATGTTTTATGGGGTGCGTGTGTGTGTGTCTGTGTGTGCGCGCATCTGTGTGCCCAAGGCATAAAGAGCTGCCACTGACAGCATAAGGAGACATATTAAACACATATACACATCTAACCAGCTGAAGGTGCTGTTAACGATTGAAATATGTCCTCTGCATAACTATATTTGTGTGTGGGGTTTTTTTTAGGGTGAGAAGGTGAAGCTGACATGTACAGACAGACTGCCAGCTTACCTGACTACAGTGGTCATAATGGGCTTTATGGTAAGTCTCAACAGTCCAGTGTTACATCATCCGCCTTTGTATTTCTAACACACGTATGACACTTGAAGCAATAATATAATATGTATATAACCCTTTCCTTTTCTTCTTTAAATAACTGCAAATCCAGACAACAAATCAGTGAGGGACAGCAGAGTTTACCTTTAGCCTCAATTTGTATTAGCATTACATTTGAGTCACATATCTAAGCATCTATGACTCTAAAAGATAAAAACTAAAAATACTCTTCAAACTGTCTAGATGACAGTCTAGAAGTATTCAGTTTGTATTCAAGTTGCAGGTGTGTTTCCTAATCCAAACAAAGAGGTAGGTAGCTGGTGGCTAAATGTTGCAAATTGGTATATTGTTGCTGATGATGTTGTGGCCGATTAAAATGTCTGAAACTTTATGCAACAAAATCATTAAAACCTGTCTAAACCCATGGCTTATCAGGACTTGTTGAGCTCTTATATTGCAGCATTTGTTGCTTTGTACACTGGTGCAGTTGTTCAATAAATAGGCTCAGGTGGGCAATGATCCATGTCAGAACAACCACCCTTATTATTTCCAACATATACAACACATGCAGGCACTTGTGGCATCTCTCAACAGGTAGACACCCAGGAAAAGGTGTCTGCTGCTTTACTTGGTTATGTGATTTAGAGATACAACTGGTATGACATCTTCCCCACCTTTTATCATACAACAGACTGTCATCAGATTGTCAGATTAGATGTTCTCGTCTCTCTCCTGACTTATAGATCACTGTGACGTTTGCCATAGTCTTCGGGGTCATCCTGTACCGGATTAGCATTAAAGCAGCATTGCACATAAGCAACTACCCTGCAGCACGGTCCAACATTCGAGCAACCGTCAAAACCACCGCTGCCATCATCAACCTTATCGTCATCATCATCTTAGACGAAATCTACGCTGTGATTGCCCGCTGGCTCACCACACTGGGTGAGGCACATTTTCGCTGTTGAAAAGGGCTGAATACAAACCAAGCATTAGTTTCTGACTGTAGATTCACTGGATCATTCTCATACCAAGCAGGGAATAGAGAACAATGTTAAAACATGAAGTTTTTGATATTAAATAGGGATACACCGATTGTGAAATTCGGGGCCAATACCGATACCGATTTTTAAAATAAGAATTTGGCTGATAACCGATATATATCGATACCAATTGTATTTATTTATTTATTTTTTGATGACGTTATTATGTTTTGTTGTTATTTATTCTACAGGGAAAAGTCATTGTTAAAAAAAATAAAAAACTGAAAAGTTTTCAAGTAATTCAGTCCATCATTACACTATCTTTGAATAAGGAGAAATGCATGAAACTATCTTTAATAACTTTCACAAGAAATAATTTTTTCCTTTTTTAAAAAAACAACTGCTTCAAAATCCCTCTACTCTGCTAAACAATTACCTACTCAAGAAGAAGATTTTTACTGTATTCCATAGCTACTGCTAGTGTTGCTACTACTGAAAACCGATGTTAGTCAACAAGGGGAATATCAGCTAATACTAATATAAATAAAAGTTAAATAAAGAAAGTACTTTATCAGATTGCATATGAAATGCATGCTAGCTTTGTACGACACTTTGGGTAAAGAATATGTTTAAAGTTAGACTATAAAAAACAACACCTTCTTCCTGTTCCTTCCTCACAAAAAAATAAAAAGTTTCCTACTTGTTGTCATAAATGTGTCATGAAGGGAAGTACAACCAAACATCTAAATATGCGAAGACCATCAGTTTCATTTCATGTTGTATTCACTTTTTCAGAGGTTCCAAAGACAGACCAGAGCTTTGAACAGCGCCTTATCTTCAAAACTTTTATTTTGAAGTTTGTCAATGCCTTCACACCCATTGTCTATTTGGCCTTTTTCAGGGGCAGGTAAGAAAATAACTTCTTACTGTTCCATATTTTGACATATACATTTTATTTTAAAAATGCAATTTCTCTGTATCATTAGTTCAAATACACTAATTTGATACTGCTTTCACTTACCATTTGATAACCACAATAATATGATATATGAGTGTGTTTGTATTGTGTGTACATGGGAACATAATCATACTGTCTATCAGCTTTGATAGGCTTACAGCATGTGATGGTTGTATTTGGTCCACAGGCTTGTTGGGCGGCCAGGAAACTACCTGTATGTTGTTGGATCGTACAGAATGGAAGAGGTAATTCACACTAAACAAGGCACAATTTAATAGTTTAGGTGATTGTTCAGGACAGGCTGATTTCTCATTACCTCGAGAGAACAGTGCCCGTCCTCTAAACGCCTCTAATGCCGACTCTCAATTTTGAACTGACCTGAAGTTGATCGAATGAATTGTAGGGCCTGTTCAAAACATACCTGAGACATCCTCCATGTCTTGAAGATTGAGGAACCGGAATAGAGGTTAACTCTGAACTTTTTCAACTCATTCGCTATGGTAGTTATCACTATGGATGTAATCCCATCTCTGATCACAATGGCAGAGTGACGCTGGCCATATTTATTCATATACGCCACAGACCAAGAAGCAGAAACAACATTGTTTATGAGATATTTTATATATTTCTCAAAAAAAAAACCCTGATCCAAACAACCTCACACTTGACAATGCACATCTTTGAGTCCTCAGCAATACACATGCAAGGTGTGAAGTGGTTTGGATGAGCGGTTTTCAAGATCTGCAAAGGCTACACATACATGCAGACATACAGAATGTGATTCCTTCCTTTAGTAAAGATGTCAACAAATCCCATGAAAACCAAGTCTGTCTCAATAGTTTCCCACTTTCCTACCCTGTCTGTAGCACGCAATCCCAAGCCTATACATTCATACTGAATATGTGAACTATGTATTAGATGTTTTATAAAAAGGATCAATCATTTCTTTAAACCGCTGAGCATTGTAGTTTTTAGAAACATTCGCGCCAATATAAACTACTTCACATTGTGAGTTCATGGTAATCAAGGAACATATCACACAATGCAACAATATGGCTCATGTACCAGGCTTTGGATACACACACATTACTTGTTAGTAGGAGCTACTCATTGTTGGTATTGGTCTTTTCAAAGGATTTGTGGATAGTAAGGACAACATAAAATTGGGTTCATTGTCTTTCTCCCTTCACCCCAACTCTTTTGTTTTAGAGAAGTTCAGACCTTAATAACCAGAAAACACTTGCCTGTTCTTTATCTGTGGGTTTGTCTTTAGCATGGACACCTTGGTTACAATGCATACCACAGGGATACACCCTGATCATTCTCGGACTGTCATTCCTCAATTTCAGATTTGAAAAACCCATCAGACTACCTCGTCTTCACATTGACTACTTTTCAGTTATCTTCAGTTTTAATTTTGGTTATAACTACATTACATTTTTAAAATTATATTATTGGCAACCCTGAAATTCCATAAACATTGACCCTCTTGCTTTTGTATCCCAGTATGAACTGGTTTTGGTCTACTTCTCTTGCTTGCACTTGTTTTAACTTTGCTACCACTCTCCCTCTGTGTCCTCCTCCCTCTGTTTGATTTCCTGTCACTTTCTGACACTTCTTCACTTTCTTTCTCTACAGTGCGCCCATGCAGGCTGCCTCATGGAGTTATGCATCCAGTTGTGCATCACCATGCTTGGCAAGCAGCTCATCCAGAACAACCTGTTCGAGATTGGCATTCCGTGAGTGCAGAGCATACACCTAAAGCATGCTTGAACGTAAACTTTCCCAGGACTCTATCACGTGGACAACGGCACATACAATAGCTACAAAAGCTTTCAGTTAAGATCATAATACATGGGTTCAGCAAGGCATAGGACAAATTATGCACACCAACGCAGTTGTGCTTGCATCTGAGAGGAATTATTTGAAGGCCTGTCTAGTTTTCAGACTCACTACACCTGAGAACTAGACGACACCTTGCTGAACTCTTTGCAGCCTGCAATTTTCTCTGTCTCGTCCTCCCATACTTGCAGTGCCCTGAACGGTGAAAAGTTGTATTAGTGGATAACTTGGTGAAGAACAATGTAGACATGCAGTAATATCCATAAGTCTGTCATCTTGTTTGATATTCAGCAATAACTGTAGGACGTGATCATAGCAGCAACAATGTCCCCCAATACTTGCCAAGAGTTAGATGGGATGATAACTATCAATGGGAGCTCAAGTTCAGACGTTGTTAGCCTAGTTTGTGGTTTGTCTTCATAAAGACTGAAAGCAGGGGGGGAGACTGTTAGTCTGCCTCTGTCCAAAGTAAAGACCTCACTTACCAGCACCTTTAAAGCTCAGTAAATAACATATAATGTATCTATTTAATCCATAGCCTACATAACAAAAATGTAGAAATGAGTATTTATGGTTCAAGGGAGAGTTATGTTTTGGAACTATTTTTAACTATTTCTAGAGCTAGGCTAGCTATTTCTTGCTGCTTTCAGTAGGCAAAGCTAAGCTATTCACCTCTTTGCTCCAGTTCCATATTTACAGGTAAATTCTTGTATTTTTAGGCATAGCATATTTCATCTGACTTTCAATGTTTTCATACTGTATTCTATGGAAATTCAAAAAGCTGGATTTCAAAGAAAAATCAAGCGTAGAAGTACAATTATTTAAACTGGATATTCAATATTCAAAAAAGTCCCAAAATGTTCAAAGAACAGTAAATGTTTTATTTCTGTTGTTGTTTGTTAATATGTACAGGAAGCTAAAGAAACTGCTCCGGAAGAGGAAGTCGGATTTGGACTCAAAGCAAGAAGAGGAGCTGAGCAACTCAATGTACCGGCACGAGAAAGACCACATCCTGGGTCCCTTTGTTGGCCTCAGCCCCGAGTACATGGAAATGAGTGAGTCATCTGCAAACATGCTTGCAGTGTCTAAAAAGTGTGCAAACATACAGGCTGTCAGGGTTTTGATTATTTTATTGTTTTCCAAGACATAAAAAACATGAATATCCTTAGCAAGAACACTCTCATATTTATCTCTTCTATGGGAATCACTGATTCAAAAATGATGCTCGAGAGATGCTTGTGCTCTCTGTTAACATCAGCCCTTTTAACACTTTGCAGATCGAGTTATGTTAAGGTCAAAACAAACAAGCATAATGGCTGTAACCACTTTGAAACAATCATCTTAATACCCAGCTTCTATGTACCAACAAACACATTCAGTCATTCCAGCTTCTCTGCTCATGCTGATGTCTGACCGTTGCTTGACATCATAAATGCCAGATGTCAGCACAATCTGTTGACTTCATAGAATAAAGTAGCAAACATATTCAGCTTCTACAGAACACAAATGAAACTCTATGTTGAAGTATGCTGTGTTGACCTTTAATTTAAAAAAATCTAATTTCATGCCAGTGTAAATCAGTGATGTGGAAACCTCCAAACCATGCTTCATACACAGCAGAGATTTATGTGCACATACACACGTATGTGTGTTTGTGTTTAATTAAGATAAGTAGATTAAAGCATCCTTGTTTTAATGTGGCTGGTGAAAGCTCATGACTAATGCTGCTGTGTAATTGCTCCTTAAGGATCAACATTAATAAGCAGTTGATCCATTCATTCCACTAGAGGGGAAGATATCTATGTGATAAACACTGGCTGAGGCTTATCATCTTAGCAAACATCCTTATACTAATGAGAAAATTAAAGCCGCGTCAAGCTCAACACTCTGACTCTTTTGTGTCACTTTTTACGATTTTTTTTTAACTGTGACTGATAGCGCTCAATGGCTCTCTGCTTGCCACTCGGTGAAACTGTGAACCTTGAATTAAAGGATAGGGCTGACAAAAAGACCAATAGCAACAATGAATTCCAACTACAGACAACAAATACACAACGGAAGCATACAGCTCAAATTAATAAGATAAATCAGACTTTGGATACACACACTTGTAGAAAGGATGAATTCAATGTTGGTTTGGCTCAGCAGTCTTTGCAGTGTCTGAGGTACAATGTCGTAGCACAAAAAATGGTTGCAGTCTTTCCCAGTTTAGTTTCACTGTACATTACCTTGTGCGAGGAAGGACAGCGCCAAAGATGAGTGACAACTCCAGTGATGACAAAACCTTCCTCCGTCCTCTTTTCTAAACAGAGTGACAAAACAAAACCAATGACTTCTCAAACGCCCCAGCATTCATTGTCGTTACTGTGAACAGCAGTGAGTCAGGTGTGACAAAGTATTTGGTGCAAAGTGCAGCGTACTGGAGCTGACAGTGAAGCAAATATTGAACATCAGTGTGGGTTGCACTGCAGAGTGTCTGATATAAAGCAGCATCGATCATTTCACCTCCATTTAATTGAATATTGATTGGATCACTATTGTGTGTTTTCAGTCAGTGATTGAGAAAAAACAAAATTAACATGTATGTGCAGTGTTTTAAGATGTCAGAAATAATCACTTTAAAGCTGCACTACATGTAATTCATTTTTTTATATTTGCTATGGAGTGTGTGTAATGTGAAACGAGTCCCTTGTAGTGACAGACTCACAGTTGTGCAGTCCCTCTTTCGCTCTATTGAGCTTTTTTGCCTACTTTTAGCTAATTATTTTGGTTTTCTGGCTTACAAATTCCATTCTCATCAACGTCATTTCCAATAGAAGCACACAGCTGGAAAAAGCTTGGATAAACCCACTGCACACTAACTGCCCAGCACCAAATAAGTCATCAAGTGACCAAAGCTCCAAATGAATGTTGCTCCATGTCTTCAAGCTGTGTAAATGAGTAATTATTGCCACCACATTTGTTTTTAAAGGAGATAATAAGTTAGTTTTAAGCTTACTCCACTGCTAGTCTGATAATTAATTTTGTTTCATTCATAGCAGGGTATAGTTTTAAAAATTACAATACCAGTACCAACCCTTGAAGTGATACCGATACCAATTGAGAACAGTTGTGCTAACTCAAATTCACCACGACTTCACCAACACAAACGGGTTGTAGCTGCTATGGCAGTGGGCCAATCACGTTGCATTAAATCGAAGAATGCTTGCATTGATTGGCTGTGAGCAAGTCCATACAAATAGTCATATTTTCTAGGTCTGGGTGCAAAAAGGATCAATTGCAGGTTAAGTTAACTGTTTTCCAAATCAATAAAAGAAATCTGTTGTTTTAAGAGCTACTTATGTTGTTTTAGTTGACAACAGCTACCACTCATCTTTTCTGCTATTATTCATGGATGTAGCTATGTATCTAGTTTAATCCTGCCTGCTAAACTCTGGTTGATGAACTAATATGAAATAATTATCAATGATTCTGACACCAGGCCTGTTTGAATCACTCAACAAGTCTGAGGTGTGGGCAGCAATTTAGTAGTCTGGGGCCTATACTGCCCCTAGGTGGCAAAAACATAAATGAATGTAGCTTTAAATGAACTGAGATTTCTGCCAGTGGTGCAGCTCTCTACTGGTAATCTCCTCTGTAGTGCTCTAGCAACTCCATCCATATTCTCCAACAGAAAATCTATAGAGCTCCAGGGGTTAGGATTAAATGCATGTAGTGGTAAACAGTGTGGAATCATGAATGCAGTGGAGTATTTAGGCATCTTTTTGGCACCACTCTGATATTTCCTCAAGTTAAAAGTATATGACTGTTTAATAGCTTACCATTGTTGTGTTTGTCTGCCAAACAAATGGGCAGCAGTAAAAGTGGCTTAGAGCAAATGTAATCTTAGACCTTGTTTTGATTTTGTCCTCAGTTACTGCAAAATGACAATATCTCTGTCTGTTTTTAAAATCAGTCGTAACATTCTATGTGTCCTGTGCTGGGTTGATGGATGCCATCAGATTTCATTTCACTCAAAATTGACAGGTGGTTGACACCTGTCGTCCAGTTGAATAAAAGTTAACATGCTAATTCAGTAACTTGAACAACCGCTCATTTTCTTCTGTGTTCTGTTTCTTCTGTTAGTCATCCAGTTTGGAATGGTGACTCTTTTCGTGGCCTCCTTCCCTCTGGCTCCACTCTTCGCTCTTCTGAATAACATCATAGAGATTCGACTGGATGCTAAGAAGTTTGTTATGGAGCTGCGCAGGCCGATTGCATGCAAAGCCAAAGACATTGGTAGGTGTCCACCACCCCAGCCATAATAAAGTGAGAAGCAGTCTCCCCGATATGCTGTGTTTATTCCTTTTCAGCTTCTTCATCCTCATCATGTGTTTTCAGTATGACAAACTACACTACCTCAGACAATATATTAACATCACATACAGCACAGAACAGTGTTAAAGTATGAATACAAGGCACTATCGAAAACACAAAATACAATGTTTGGACCTGCTGTAAACAAAACAATTACAGAACTACAGATACTGCCACTATTGCCATCTACTGGCCAAAACCAATATCACATTAGAGCTGGGGTACAAAGCATTTTGAAAAATGTTAAATAAAATAATACAGTTAAATAGTAGAATGAAAGAATGTAATAATAATTCTGGACATTGCCGTAAACACTCACATGTCTGGGATATCTATGTAATAATGCAATAATTGCAAAGGTAGTGATTCTTGGACATCAAAACATCTGTAAATATAACAGATATTGTGCATTTGCAGATGTAAATGAGTACACTTTTCTTTACTCCTTTCTTTTCCATACTTTTGACATGAATCTGATGTTCCAGACAGCCTACCTGTGACATTCCTACAACTCATCACACTATTAAGTCTGTCCACCTCTGATCCTCAGAGTTTTAGTGCCATCTAGTGGTGGCTGGTCCTTATTGACCCCATACTTTATCAGCATGTTGAAACTGATGATTTATTCATGATGAACGATCTCTCTTTTTGCAGGTATCTGGTACAATCTCTTAAGAGGCCTCAGCAAAGTAGCAGTCATTGTTAATGTAAGTCTTTACAGTCACTCTACAGATGTACTGCAAAATGTGAAATAATAAAGTGCTCCAAAACACAGCTTGGACATGACAGTTTAGTCAGCATCGGCTTATGGAGATCTTTTCCTCTGTAAATCAAGAAAAGAGACAGAGACACAGTTTTTTTTCTGATCATTTAATGAAGACAGTAAATGATAAACAGTTTTCTGTCCCTCAGGCTTTTGTCATCTCCTTCACTTCTGACTTCATCCCACGACTCGTCTACCAGTACATGTACAGTCCTGACGGAACCATGCATGGCTTCATCAATCACACTCTGTCCTACTTCAACGTCAGTGACTTTCAGGAAGGCACAGACCCTCTCCAGCCATTGCACCTGGGCTACAATGTAGACGTATGCAGGTAAGGTGTCAGTTATTAACTAATAAACTTAATTTGTGAAATTGACTGAGATTAATCTTCCAAGGACAATATTTAGGCCATTTAAAACTGACCCCCAAATAAGTTATTTATATCCCTCAAAAAACTATACTGCATTTGCTAACATAATGATCTGCTTATTTATGGGGAATGTAATATGGACGTCATGACAAACATTTTTAAATATGTTGTGAAAATAATCATATTTTCAGATATAAAGACTACAGAGAGCCTCCCTGGTCCAGCACACCATATGAACTGTCCAAGGAGTTCTGGGCCATTCTGGCAGCCCGCTTGGCCTTCGTTATTGTCTTTCAGGTTTGCAACAACACACATATACATTATATTGCTCTATTAGATTATGTTAATTATATAATTATTAAAATACTTTTGTTATTTATATTGTGTGTATACAAACAGATGGATTTATACTCCAAACAAGACATTGTAGCTTAGTGTGGTCTCATGCACCATTTATAATGGGTACAACTATCACTTACCCACATTTTTTTGCTAGTGTAGATTTTCACCATCTGCTCTGTGCCTGTAAAACAGGACAACGAATATTTACCATCATTACTTCATAGATTACAGTTTAGTCTACAGTAAAGTCTGTGTATGGAAGCCCCAAACCAAACCAAAATTAATAATTTGTTAAATCCATAGACTGTATGGTTAAATCGTGACCTGCCAAAGAACTGCAGCTGAAAATGAGCTAGTATCAAATGTACTGCATGTATCAATCGTATTTTCAGTAGTAGTATTATCATCAATTGTATTATTAATTGTTATGAATAATAATTGAAAATATAACGATTATGTTTTATTAATTATGCATCAATTTTATTTGGGTGATTAATAGATTTTAATCTATTAATTTTTGCAACAGGAACAGGCCTCTAATACTGGTAATCATTAAAAGAAAAAAACTCAAAAAACTAGTCAAACTTAATAAATAAAATATATGAAGGACGCAGACAATTTAAGACAATTCATTATTCGGTTTTTACTGTAGGTTAGCAGCAAAGGCATTGGATTTGATAACTAAAAGACAGAAATTACACAATTCACAAGTGATATAAAATACTAAATTCAGTACAGTACTATTATGGCCTTAGTGGGTCTGGTATGATCTGGGCTTAATTTTCGCTAATATCAGAAAACTACAAACAGATATTGTTGCAGAAAAAGCCTTCATTTCAGCCAGTTGAAACTTAGGATTCTTCTCAACATGTATTTTCAATTAAAAACAAAAAAAACACCAAGAGTCAAAAAGTCACTAGGTCAGGCAGAGTTCAGTGCAGTAATAGATTTACTGGGCATAACATAAGTCAATCTGTGTCTTGCATTCTTTTATACTTATCTGAGGTGGAGCTTATTTGTCCTGACCATGATCGATCTCTCACACATGACCTCAACTATGGCTCTTTGAAGTGTTACTAGAGCTCTTATATTTCCATGGCTTCAGTGTGCTGCCAAAACAATTAAACATTTCTTGCAATGATGATGATGATTTTATAATAGTAAAATAATGATTATTCAGTTACCTGGTTCATTCTCATAGTGGATGATTATATAACTTGATTAATACTATAGTGATAATATCTAAAGAGATGGAAACAATTCCCCACAATATCAATGTGTTACTGACTACTATTGACTATTACAGAGTAACTGTGTTAAGTACTGAGCTTTACAGGTATTGGTAGGCATAATTTGTTTTAATTTCAGACAGTGCTAGCCAGCTTAGATAATCACCTACCAGCTTACACTCCATAGTCATTACAGTCATGAAACTGGTATCACTATCTTCAGTTCGATCTCTAGGCAAGAAAGCAAATTAGTGTTGTTGTGTTGTTGGTGTATTAAAGTGCTGTCTGTTCCTTTCTCCTGCTCAGAATGTGGTGATGCTCATGAGCGACTTTGTGGACTGGTTGATCCCAGACATCCCTAAGGACATCAGCCTCCAGATCCACAAGGAGAAGATCCTCATGGTGGAGCTCTTCATGAAGGAGGAGCAGGGCAAGAGGCTCGCAGCGCGGGACAACCACAACCAGGACAACTACACTTCCCCCTCATCCGCCAACCATAGCCCACCACAACCCCGCTCACGACCCGTGTCTCAAGCAAACTGTTGTTAAACTGCGAGCTGCAAACAAACTAACTGCTCACAGCTAGCTGGGACATGTTAAGCTATTTATTAAATAGCAAAGCTTTTACTGCTTTCGCATTCTTTGGGAATATCTGCAAGAATCAGCTGTTAGTTACAACTTACAACTTGGACGTGTCAACCATTAACCAAAAATCCAGCAAATAGTTAGACATTAAACTGCAATAGGATTTGTGATCACAAAACATTATTTATTGGATGTATTTGAAAGGAACAAGCCATTAGCTCCATTTGACTCCACAGGAATTTCCTTGTTGATGAGATCAGCATTCAAGAGGTCTGATAAAACAGTGCAAAATCTCACCTGGAACCTAACGTGAATCACATTCTCAAGGAGCAAGCTCATCTCTCCCATGGGACATGAATGCAGCTTTTGTACAGAAAACAGCTTCCATCAATCCGTCCAAATGTTCCTGCTGAGAAGAACTTCATCTTGATATCTCATCAGTGAGATGCAAGGCAAAAGAAGATCCTCTCCTTTGTCCTGCTCGTGTAAAGCTCCGATAAGCCCCTTTTTTTTTTGCACAATTATATACAAATTCAGAACTTACAAATGTACATTTTTGAATATGCATTATCCTAAGGCACATGTGCTTTGCTTGTTGAGCTCGTTCGCAAGGTTTTGGACCACTGTCTGCAAAAAGCAGCTTGTTAGTCTGTACTATTCTCTTGTAGAAGCACCATATTGCTCATGGCTTTTTATGTGTTGAGCACGAACAAACAGTCTAATAGTGCTCAGTGGCATTATTCCTGGAAGCACAAGTCACATTATTATTCATTCCAATGAACTGGAAGTCTTAATGCTGCAATTGGCAAGCGAAACACAAAGTGATGTCATGATTACATTAGAATATTTCCCCCATCTCACCTTGTTGAGATGGTGTACATACTTACTGTATGTCCTATTTACACTTACTAACTTATTTTGGTATTGGGTATGAAGAGCAATGTTTTCTACACGAGGTCATGAATTGAAAAATAATTCCAAATCTGTTACTTAAATCTACATTACATCATTTTCTTTGGCAATTTGGGGGCAGCAGAAACTGATAATACAGCATATGACACATTATACAGTCATTACATTTTAGCAAATTATTATTTATATATTCAACACGGAGCAAAATTAGCATTTATTGTGAGCCATGTTTGCCTGGCTGATGAAAACAAGTCAAATATTGCTTTTATCTAAGACAGCTAATGAGCAGAGAAAAACATCTGGCTCTTCAGCTGCTCAGTTTTTGACTTGACACAAACTGATTCTAACTTTGTCTGCCGTTGGTATTGTGCAGGTGGCATACAGTCTGTTCAGCTGTTCAGCTTTCATATAGCAGCCTCCTGCCGCTACTGTATATGAAACAAGGCTGATTATGGGTTTTTGCCAGAAACCAAAACAACAAGCTAAAATGCTCAGTAGAGCTGAGAGAAACAACAAAGGGCTGGAGCAGAGTGTCACCTGTTAGAGTTTATCCAGTTTAAATTCCTATTGTTGACACGATTATTTATGGGACTTTGGAATAGAGCTTTAAATAGCCCAGGATGTGACACATTTTTCTGTTTCACTTATAAACATCATAAAAGCCATACAAACCTTTGCATATAAGCTGCTCAGCTTCTTGTCTTGGAGGGTCCTGTTCCACATGCAGCAGCTCATAATGATTTTTGGTAGTTAGCGTACAGAGTCGGCAACTGTAAATGAAATAAAAAATGTCCATTTCAAGTGTAGGTTTAATCATTTTCCGCTGACATATTCAAGGTAGCGTACTGGAAATGGAAATTAATGTAGTCATGTTTAAAGTCATGTGTAGTGGTATGTGTGTATAGCATCCGATAACTGCATCTTGGAACAAATGGGATTGAGGAATCTTGTTTATCCATTTGGGATTGTAATTTAATGGGGTGTCAATATAATATAATGTTCTTTTTTTTGTTACGGTTGGGATTTGCAACTTCTTGATGTTACAGGATAGCACTGCCGGTGTATTGCTCATGAGAACTACAATGACTGTTGTTGAGCTAGGCGGCAGCTTTACTGCCTCACTTTCCCTGCCTTGTGTTCACCCAGCTGCAGCAGGTATTTAAACCATCGACTGATTGTCTTCACTGGCACAGTTTTCATACAAAGGAATACAGTGTATCAGGAAAGGCAGCACAGTTTCAATATTATTATCTTGCCTTATAATTACTTTATAGATCCTTTGGCATTTTCCCCAAAACTACAAATCAAACTATTTAAGCAAAAAGACTGAATAATATTTCCTTATGTATCTATATGTATAAAACTGCAAAAGGTTTGGAGGTGACTGGATAACACTTTGAAGAACTTAGATGTACTGTAGACTGAAATGTGCAGTCTGCACTCAGTATATGTGAAACTCTGCCCCCTGCTGTAGATATGTAGAACTACCCCAAATGTAAGCCCCTTAACCCAGACTGATAGAATGTATTATTCAATGTTTTATTTTCAGTGATATATATTCACTTTTAGGTCAAAATGTTGTGTCTCTGTCGTCATGACAACGCATCTTTAAGTGTATTTAATGTGCTGAAAGGGTTTTATTAGCCCACAGGAGACCACAGATCCATCTACTAGAGTTACAATACTTTCGCGGTGACAGTGGTATTTTCTATTACTCATTTTAATTCATTATAAAATGTACTACAAGCCAGGACCAATTTTGGAGGATACCTGGGGAATCTTTCTCCAATACAGACCACAAAAAGATATTTTATCACGACAGACGTTACTTCTTTTTGGAATATGGCTCGCTCTTTTGAGCAACAACTGCACATTTTATTTTTACCAAATGTTAACACTGTTAATACTGTATATGTAAGTAGGGTTAGTGTTGATATTCAGTGATAGATTACGTGCTGCCAAAGTGCTGCACAGTCTTTTTTTAGCTAGATTTTATTTTTTTTCCTCAGTATCGCCAATAACCTGATGTCACATGTGGAGGCCCTCATGGGATGTTGCCTCTCCTGTTGCCATGTTGTATTTACAGCATTAATAAAACAGTACAAGTTGTGACATGCTTAAATGTCTATAATAATGTATGTCAAAGCACATTTCACAACATGCGTGAGTGTATATGCATGTATAATTGACTTGTCTGTCTATATTTTAACCAACTTGTGAGTCTTTTTTTGTTTAATCTCTAACTGCAAATAAATGAAAGATGAACTTAATGCCTTAAGTGGAGACATTTTTTTTTTTTTTTTTAAACCTCTGTTGTAATCATATTTAGAATGAAATGAAATGGATGTGCATGGACCTGGAAATGGGAATACATTTAAAAGAAAAGACATATTTACTTATATAAGGAACAAATGAATGATCTGTGATTGGTCAAACATGTCAACCTATATGACTGTGGCCAATCACAAATGGCCGCAATGAAATACATTTGCATACATGATGTAATTGAAGTAAAGTCAAACTACTTTGTTTTTTATTGAGGTTGTAGTGGGTTTTGGTGTACTGGAGTGCATTATATTGAAAAGTGGTCCTAGTATTTTGCCCCCCCTCATCTATGTTAATGTAACATCCTGCACAAATGAAAGGAACTTATTTTGTATAATTAGATCTGAAAATGAATATAAATGTACATGTATGAGGTGCAATATACTTTTAAATAATCCTGACATATAAAATAGGCCAATTAATTCAGTTGGATTATGTGACTTGATTTGTAACATATAATGGCTTTAGAAAAGTATCCAGACCCCTTTACTATGTATACACTTTATTGCAAAAATGATACCCGTTTAATGTTAAATCTGCAACACAGTGTAATAAAAGGGAAGGGCTCTGAATACGTTCTGAACCCACTGTACAAGCATCCATAACGTGAAAATAATGTTAAAATACCTTCAGATTGGCTGTCTACAACATTCTGTGTTGTGATCATCAAATGTAATGCTCTCTCATTTTATTTAGTGACACGTAAAGACCCGTTTCCCTGCTAACTGCAGCTTTATTTAATGTGTTACTGCCATACACCTTTGATCCACATTCTATAATTCTTCTAAGATTTATATATATTATGTAATATGTTATCTTTGTAGTATACTATCATCACTAATAAAACTACTATTATACTACTGGTACTTCTAGCTACTAAACCACTGCTCCTACTAGTTGCTTACAGACAGCTCATAGATTCAATTCAGTTGATATTTTTGTGAATTTTTCTTTTTACACATTACACAGAGAATGAAAACATGGAGTTATTCATCCACAGCTACAGAGCAGCAGCAACACATGGCCCTAAACATCCTGCCAGAGAACCTCCTCATCCTTTTGAGTGGCTTCTTCTGACTGTTCCTGAGGCAGGTGGCTGAGGCATCGAAGTCCACGAATCGCTCTCATCAGCTGGACCAGCTTCATCTATGTCAGTCTCAGAGGCTTCATTCATTGAGGACGCAGTGACTGGACTTTTGTCAGCTGACTCAGCTTCATATGGGTCAGTCACAAGAAGTGAAGCTGCGTCATTAGAGGCAGTGGAGGCTGTGGCTTCATCAGCTGCAGCAGCATCAGATTCATCTCTTTGAAGTGCACTTGAAACTTCATCAGCTGCAAATGTGGTGACTGGACAGGTGCAGTAGATGGTTCATCTGTAGACCCAGATATGACAGCTGCAGCATCGCAGCCATCCATTGGAAGTGAAGTTGAAACTTCATCACGTGCAGATGTGACTGGACCTTGGTCACTGAATCAGCGTAATACGGGTCTGTCGGTAAAGGTGCAGTAGATGGTTCATCTGTGTAGGCAGATGTGACTGCTGCTTTATCATCTGCATCAGAGTCTCCATCTCTTGCGGTCAGGATGGCAACTGTGCCCACTGGCTCTTCGTGACTCAGCAGGTGAGGTTGTCTCACTGGAAGAAGCATGACAACAAAGGAATGAGCGAATGGATCCTTCAATCAATTTAACATCCATCTGTTTAGTACAGTTTGTATCTAACTTCACATTTCATACAAACTGTAGAAACTCAACCATGTGATCACTCACTGAGAGCTGGTGTCATCACCTCCTTGGCTCATGTTTATGAAGAGGTGACTCAGAGCTTCTCTTGAGACACATCATCTTCCTCAGCAGGTGAACAAATGCTGTCCTCTCCTTGATCTTCTCTGCCTTGGGGTACAGCTGCATTTGGTAACAAAGTCAGTGGTTGTTCACATTAATCCGATTATTTACTTCCAGATACTGGTGTTAATTCAGAGTGTATTTGTACTTGTACAGTAAAATGAGGACCACTCACCATCACAAGGTCATCCAGGCTGCTAGACCTGGAGCTCCCTCTACGGTTTTGGGGTGGGAAGCCAGTCACAGCTTTGTGCTCATTAGCAGTCTAAATCAACAAAGAATATACAGTATCTGAAGTACTTTTTTTGTTGTTTCTACTAAATCAGGAGAACAATATCCAACCTGCTTTAAGTGCAGCAAGACAAGTTTTCATACATTAAGCCACCACACTGGATTTGTGGAGTCTTGCTTCTGGCTGAAAAAGAGAAGCATGTAGGTTCCGTCTCTCAGAATCTCGTCCTCCGGCTGACCCAGTGTGTCCACCATAGGTTTCATCTGGAGAAACAATATATAAAATCACATCCGCCAACAAGATACACCATATTTCTGTTTGTGTTTGGACGTGGAGTTGCACAAATAAGATGCATTAGTTTACGTACTAGGTAATAGTGGCAAGCTGGTATGGTACAGGGTGGCCAGAACTACACCCACAGACCAAACGTCTGCAGCCTCTGTGATGGGAAGACCTAGAATCACTTCAGGACACCTGAGGGAGGAAGGAGAGAAACACATTTTTGAAGATGTTACAAACAATTCCTGCACAGTTTGACATGGTGTGGTGCTACAACTCAATGAGGAAATACTAACATAATGCAAAGTATGTAAAGAAACACGAGTGTGGTAGTTCAGTCACATAAAATATATCGGTTACAGTCAAACTCACATGAAGAAGATTACACAATTATTATTGAACACTAATGAGACAACATGCACAAGTGACCTCAGCTCATCTCAACAAGCAAACAAACCGAATCAATTTCTGAACAGTAGATGGTGCTAGAGTGTCAGAGTAATATAATGCTGCAAACTACCTTTGTTTCTTGATATAATGACTTGGCCAGTCTGTTGTATGAAACCTTTTTCCTTTCATTTTCATTCATTCTTCAGTTTTTGTCGACCAGTTGCGTTTGTTCAACTTCTTTAGAGTTAAAAAGAAAAATATTATAAAATGACAGTATTTTTGAGAAACTGTGGCCTAAAGAAATGCCAAATACATTTATATGTAACTTATACTAAGCTACTTCTGTTTTGGACTTTCCATCGGATCTGGCAACAGGCAGCAGAAATTAATGTAGCTAATGAAAAGCACCCTGTGCAGAAACAGCCACACACACACACACACACACCCACACACACACACAGGGAGAGAGAGAGAGACACGCGCACACGCGGAAGTGAAAGTAAAACATAACTTTAAAACTAGTTCCTAGTTCATATCGTTCACGGAGTGAGGGGGTCCACAGAAGACCCAGTCTCTGCAGGGAATATGAGCTCGTTTAACTCTGTCTTACTGGAAATTTCCAACCAGCTGACCAAGGAGAAGCTGGACATGATGAAGTATCTGTGTGGCGACATTATCAAGAAAAGGGATCAGGAAAGTATCGATAGCGGCTTCAAACTGTTTCAAATCCTGACGGAGAGACAGAAGCTGGCAGAGGACAACACGGAGTTTCTGTCCAAACTCCTCCTAGATATTAAACGGGAGGATCTGTCGGAGAAATTAAACAACTTTCAGAGTCAGCCAGAGTCTGAACAGCCGGCCAAAGAGAGAGGTACAGTATGAACGCCCACTAGTAGTTCTATTAATACTAGTACACCTACTATTAAGCCCACTGCTGCTGCTCTACAACAAATACTACTACTACTACTACCACCAATGATAATAATAATAATAATGATAATAATAATAATAATGATAATAATTGATAATGGAGATATTTTTGTCACTGTATCGAGTCAAACTGCAACATAACCTCTATAATATACCATGTTACCCTCTAAAATATAACCTACAATAATATGATCATCATAATAATGTGCTGGAATTGCTTTTAGGCATCAGAGGCCAAGACAGCATTACTTTTAGTCTCTCTAGTATATGTCAACCTCCAAAAATACTGGATCCTACAATTCCCATAATGCAACTCAATAGGATCTCTTCATTCCACCCTCAGATCTTCAGTTTAAGTCTGTAATGCAGGTTTTCTGTTAAAAATGTTGTTTGTCTCCTGAGTCCAAGCTGAGATTAGCTGACTATGACATCATATTGGTTTTCACACACTCCTCGTGACAAGTCATTTGTCTTTGATGAATTGGGTGGAATGCCCTTTAAGTTCAGGCACCTGGACAGGGCACTGAGCTAATTCAGTCAAAGAAATCTGCTGTTTAGCTGTGTTTTGTAGTTTGCTCTGACAGATGTGATCAACTTGTGTATGTCTTGGTATCAACCAGTAGTCATTGTAGGCTGGTAGATGTAGTCTTAATACCAGTATGTTCACTATGTTCTGTAAATGTCATAGTTTGATGCGTAACTACAGATATCCAGTCTCTACTGTGTCTGTGATTACAGTGAAAGGCCCATGTTGCAATACCTCTGCTGCTGTGAACTGTACACACTGGGAACGCCCAGTTACACCTCAGCAGTGATAATACCTAACACGGCTGTGTTTTTCCATGTCCTAACAGGGTACAGTATATTGACAGGTGTGTTTATTGTGCAACTGAAACAGCACTGCCTCAGCTGGAAACACATCAAGCAGTAATAACAATTTAATAATAATACATTTTATTTGAAGGCGCCTCTCTGGGCACTCGAGGTCACCGTACAATTAATAAACAAAACATTTTTGTAAATAAGAAACAAAACAGAGTAAAGTAAGGAATTGTTCAGGTTAAGTGGGGTATGCACTAAATAAATGAGTTTTTAGCCTCGATTTGAAGAGAGGGAGATAGTCCAGGTTCCTGATGTCCGGAGGAAGTGAGTTCCAGAGTCGGTCCCATGGTGAGGAGGCGGGCGGTGGGGGACAGAGAGGTGGATGAAGAAGGCAGATCTGAGGGAACGGGAAGTGGTGGCGATGAGGTCAGACAGATAAGGAGGGGAAAGGTTGTTATTGGCCTTGAATGTAAACAGGAGGAGTTTGAGTCTATTGGGAACTTGACCAGAAGCCGGTGGAGCTGCTGCAGAACAGGAGTGATGTGATGGATGGAGGGGGTTCTGGTGATGATCCGAGCTGCAGAGTTCTGAACCAGTTGGAGTTGAAGTTGAAGTTTTCAAGTACATGCTAATACTTTTAATATCATTAGCCAACACAAATGTTATCTTTGAAAGTCATATTGACTTTCTTTGCTGTATTTCTATTCTACTTTTCATCTCCATAGATACCAGTCAGTCAGAAGATATGTTTCCTATGTGTATGAGAGCTGTGGTGGATTCTCTGCTTCACAAGCTCGCTGTAGCACAAATGCACACAGACTGCTCAAACTGTGTCACACAAACTATGCAGCCCCACCATAGATGAACCTGTTGGGGCTAGACACCATGAGTGGAGGGTTATCTGACACTCCTAGATTAACCAGGGGGGTATTTTTTATTTTTTTTATTTCATTTTTAGCTGCTTCCAAATACGTTACACCACTTTTTCACCTGTATGCTACAAGTTTAAGTGAGGTATGTTAAGTCAGTGGAGTGGTGCATTAAAACGTAAGCATTGACTCGGACAGCAGTTTTCTCCCATGCTGCTTCTCTCTCCTTAACGTCTGCAGCGGTTACTTTTTGTAGAAATATATGATCATATTCGCCACAGGCCTGCAGGGGGAGCTCCAGTTACAGTGAGGTGACGTAACTCAAGCTTTTTTTCTCAGTAGTTGCCATGGTGAATCAAGGTATCGGGGCTCCATTGATGTTGGCTTTTTATAGTGGTCGCGCAAGCGCTAAACTCAAGGTTAACATACTCAGAGTTGATTGAACTAATTCAGATCAGCTGTTCTGGAACCGGATACTCAAAGTTTCCCATCTCAGAGTAAGTCAACTCAGAGTTCAGGGTTAGACTCAGAGTTTGTTGAACCTCCTACCTGGAATACCCCCCTGCTCTCCCTTCTTCATGAAACTCTTTACAGTCTGATACAATACAGTTTCTTTGAGCTACGGCACCAACACAGGTGCCGTAGCTCAATGTTGTTGTTGTTGTTGTTGTTGATCCGCCAATCACAGGGCAGTAGAATGATTTCAAGAGGTGTTCTCTTTCATACTGATTAGTGCAGCCTCAAATGATTGAGGTAGTCGGGGAAGCTGAACAGGCCTTATGGGGGTCTTGTGCATTGTGCAGTCAACATAGGCTAATGACATAAGAGGCTTCAGTCTTAAGTGTTTATAACACTAACTCAACTTTAACAGTGAATTAACTGATTATGTAGCATGGATCATCAGTATTGTTGCTATGGTTACCTACAGTTTAATGTTTAGCTGTTGATTTCAACAGACAGCTGTCAGCCAGTCATATTTCAGTATTCTGTGGCAATGGTATTATAATTATACCCAGAAATATTAACACTAAATGAACCTCAAACAGTATTGTATTGACAGTAAATAAGTGAAATGTCGCTTTCTGATCTGCATTGAACAACAAGCTAAATCAGGCTACTTTTTTTCTCTAAACCCTCCATTTTCCTCCTCTTTTTTCAGACGAACTGGACATCGCCACACAGGTGATTGCAGAGCATCTCGGGAGGAATTGGCGTAAGCTGGGCCGCAAACTGGGTTTGACAGACCCAAAGCTGGAGTCTATCTCCAAAAAGTATCCCACAGACCTGGAGGAGACGGCGCTGGAGCTTTTAAAGGTGTGGAGGAAGAGTCGAAAAGCTGAAGCCCGGGAAGAGGATCTGATTAAAGCCCTGAGAGAGTGTCAGCTCAACCTCACTGCTGATAAAGTGGAGGATAAACTTGCAAATCGTTGATATTGATGATTGATAAAAATTTGGGACAGAAATGAAAGCTGTGAGTAAAGAAATCAACTATAGTATAAGGGAAATTATAGGTAGATGTGTTCAATGTTGCCAAAAAAATTATCTTTGTTGAAGGTTAGCCCTCAGCTTTCTGTATATTACAAAATATGCACCAGAAAATGTTCATAAAGAGCTGAACCGAGTTGTCTTCTCAATCCTGTCAGCTAATATTGTTTATGCAACATGTTTTTATCAACAGATGAAAACAGAAAATGAACCAGCTGATACTTTGTGTTATCACAATGATCATACAAATGCAGAATTTATCTATATAGTTTTATAGTTTATCTGAGAGGCTCATCAAACTCTAACAAACACTTTTGACCATTCTAGAAAATGTTTGTTGTACCTTCAAGAAATCATTTTTTGTACTACACTGTATTAAAATACAAATTGTATCTATGTGTGCCATTTTCATTTTTCAATTTTTTGTCATTATGGTTATTAGAAGGATGAGAGAGAAGGTGGAGGTCAAACTGAAAGCTCTTTTTTAGACTTTTCAAACTGTGATAGAAAGGCATGGCCAAAATAAAGAGGCTACAGTGCAATATTATACAACCACTTAAAAGTCCTGTGAAAATTATATTTAAAGCAGAAGTACTGATTTTATTTAGCGTCCCTTCATCAGAATTTGTAACTATTGGTGTATTCCAGTTGTGCTCGGAAGTCGGAATTTCTGAGTTCCTAGTCGGAAATTTTAACTGGAACGCCAGCCTGAAGTCAGATCTCCAACTCATAAAGTCAATAGGCTGTTTGTAATCAGTCTTATTAGTGTCTCATTAAATCAGTCGTACACACAGAACTGTCCACCTTCTATCTGTGGACATTTTGCTACGCTGCCTGTATGAGCAAAATACAGAAAAAAGCGTTTTTATGAACTGATATTGCTAACTTTCTAACTGGAACGACACAAACTCGGGTGTGACATCATTCCCAGCTCCGACTTCCAACTTCCGAGGTACATGGAATTCAGCATATAAGTGATGAGGTATTTAAAGCTATAGTTAGACTTTTTTGGGACAGATAAAAGAGTGGTATCAATCTTCTCATCAAATCCCCAGCCGGAAAAATTCAAAAGCTTATTTTCCAAAATGTCAAATTATATGGTTTGTTATCATGATGTTATGATTTCCAATGCGATATAGTAATAAAATAAGGCTGCTATTCTCAATTAAGTCTCATTAATGTCACTAGATTGTATAATATGTCTGTTTTCTATTCCTAAAAGAGTCATGCACCAATTTGAAGTTTTCATGTTTATTTTTACAAGGCCAATCCTAACTGCCATCTGTTAAATCTGGCCCGCATCCTTAACTCCTTCATCAGCAAGCTGTGATGTCTTCAGGACAGCAGGTCAAAGGTGACATGCAGTTTCTGCAGAGGAAATGTGTGTCATTAGGGGGGGAACATTATTTAAAGACAATGCATTAAGTGGGACTCACAGATGCTTGCTGTGTGAATATTAAAACAATGTTTCTATGTGTCTGTATTTGTGTATGTTCGGTCTGGTCTGCTCAGTACTCACAGCACTTGTAGAGCCTGTTCAGTCTATCAATGTCATTCCTGCTCATCTGGGTGGCCTGGCCAAAAGCTACATTGTTGTTGGGAATGGGCAACATAGTGGGATAGTTGTTCTTGGAGAAGGCGTACCTAGAGAATCATAGAAAGTAGTTCAGTGCAGGTTGAGTTTGGTTTGATTGCCTGAAAGGGAAGAAGTGAAGTAACTCTTGCCAAGAGTTAAATGAGAAGACTGCTACTGCTCTTTGTTAAGTGTGTTGATCCTCTCATTTCATTCTTGACAAGAAAGCAAATAGGTTTATTCCCCAAAAAGTGTAACTGTTCCACTAAAAACACAATCATAGTAGTTATGTTGCTTCTAGGGCTGGGTACGATTAAAAAAATGACCAGTACCAATCCAAGTACCCTTAAAGTGATACCGATAATAATTGAGTACTTCATCCAATATCAATTATGTGAATAGAAGTATTAAACTGCATCAAATGCCACCACTCCTCCACATCTAAAAGATTAGATTTTTACACAAATGCATTTTTTGAAAGTCTTCAAATTATTAATATTTGTTCAAAGAAGAACGCTTGTGTTGATTGGCTGTCAGCAAGTTCATACAAATAGTCATATTTTCTAGCTCTGGGTGCAAAAAGGATCGATTGCAGGTATCGTTGGACGAGAGACGTTTCGATACTATTTCGATTTATTTCGGTCAATACCTTAAAAGTACTGAGTACCGATACCCAGCCCTAATTGCTTCCCCAAAGTCACTAATGGGATGAAGGACATCTTGTACAGGGAGTGAAATTCCCCAGAATCAGCTGTTAAACTCTAATTTAGCTGCTAGTCATATCTTATGTAATATCAAACCACAATGAAACCTACGGTGGCTGGGAAGTTCAAAACAACAATACAACATTTGAAACAAATAGGTTTGAAGCAAACCTGCAAAGCAAATTAATCCATTAAATGAATTACTCTACAGATACTGGTAGTAAGTACTTGAATGACGCTGCAGGGGAAGTGAGAGATGAATGAAAATATAGATGATGACACAAACAAACAAATGAAATTATTCATACTTCTCGTATTGCATGACAGAGTTGTAGTCATAAGGAGTTCCCTGGTTCAGAGTGTTAATCTTGTTGAAGTTGTACTTCATGTCTGCAGAGAAGTGAGAAAATATACATGTGAAATCACACATTTACATGTTTTCATTTAAGTATGCACAGAGTGAGTAGATTCTACAATGTTGTACAAAGATTAGCTTAATGGATAAAGTTAAAACAACAGCAGTATTTCAAAATTGTGACCAATACTAAATATGACCCTCAACAAATGAATTTTCAATATCAAGAGTTTAGAATTAGAGCCAAAGGCTCGTGTGCATTTATGTGTGTCTAATGCTGAAATGACACAATGAAGGGTGTCACTGTGTCATTGTCATTGTCAAGTGGGTTCAATTTAGCTCTTTATACAACCCATTAACACAGCTAAATGATGAGGCCTTAAGCTGCAATTCTACCAAAAGAGTGTGGTTAACCTGAGGGAAAATCCTTCAACTTTTGGGAATCAGCTCTGTTAAGCAGATATTAGGCTCAGAAAGAAGTATGTTTTATGTGTTTGCTTGACTGATAGCCTATCACAGCTGCCTCAGTTCCAACCAGGCCTCCTCCCCTTTCTGATTTTCTATCTAAGGCTACAGCTTCAAAACTTGCTCTTTAAGTTTTTCAGAGTTTCTGCTTAAACTGAAAGAAAACCAGCCAGCTGCCCTCATATATAGAAATATGGCCAAATGTATTAGCCTAAATCCATGACAACTCAGAATCCAGACCAGGAGGCAGAGCTGCAGTCTTACATGCTTCTCTGCGCTTCTTGAGCAGTTACCCACCCAATTAAATATAGAAACTGTGTCTGCCTCCCGACCACCGAAAACAAATAAATCAGTTGTAAAATGAAGAGTTATTCTCAAAAAATATGAAAAAAAATTAATACCACATCTGCATTAGTACAACGAAATAGGAGAGTTAAATGTGGACTCCTAAACATTAGATCTCTCTCATCTAAAGCTGTACGAATTAACAATCTAATAACAGATTATCATATTGACTTATTCTGTTTTACTGAAACCTGGTTGTGTCAGGAAGAATATGTAAGAGAGAAAAAAAAAAAAAAACGTTTCAAACAGTGAGACTTATTCTGCCTTCACTTTAGAAATACTAGACTAACATATACAAGTCAAATAATAGATGGTGAAACTGAGCTTGGCTTTCTGTCTGAGTCTAACCATCGATGATGTTTTCCCAGTACACCCTGATGTGGTTGTCCCTGTCAGAGCGAGTCTGTTCGTGGTTGAAGCCAAGGGCGTGGAGCAGCTCGTGCTGGACGGTGCCATGGTACAGGCAGCCTTGACGGCTTAGAGACACGGTCTGACCACTACCCTGACGACCCACAAAAGAGTAGCAGCTGTGAACACATAAACATAAAGCAGATTTAAGAAATATATACATGTGGAATTAAATGGGATTTCTGAATTTGTTTGGTTATTCTGCTGTTTAGTGGTCACTATTAGTGGATGTTTAATATTCATGTGAAGCTCAAGGCTGGTTGAAGGTGAATTACACATAACTTGTAGAACTCCAACATGCATGGTTTAAACCGTTGTGTGAGGAGCTATACTGCCAGATCCTTACCCCTGCCTGGACTCGATGTTCAGCCACTCACTATCACCCTGCTGGTAGGGTCTGAAACGGATGCAGGACACTGAAGAGAAAGACTCCAGTCCACGAGTGATGATAGACAACTCCCTGGAGGCTAACAGGACAAATATGAGAGGTTCAGAATATCTGTATCTTCAGTTAATATACATATTACAGTTTAGATTACTTGAATTATTTAAGTTTGCCTTGCTCATTCATGTTGCATAACTTAGCTGTACATTCCGGTTGATTACATGAATATATTTTGAGTAGGAACAATGCCACATTAATGTATTGTACTGCTGCAGACTTAAGTGTCATTATTGTTTCTCCATTAGTTATCATTTCATAATCGTTTATATTGTTTGACATTTAGATCACTTATTCATGTCCCTGTGCCTCATGGCTCATTACATGACTGAAACAACCTCATGTGGATGTACAAAAATGTGCTGTTAGTCTATGTAGTGAACAGGATGTATCTGTCTATCTAAATAGAACAATCAGTGCTTACAGTAGTGGTTGGCGATGTAGTAGGGGATGTACACTTTGCCATCAGAATACTTCAACCACAGGCAGCCTCGGGAGGTGCAGGGGTCAGCGTTTCTGTCCGCCTCAGACTTGATAGCGATGTCTCCTCCGATCAGGGTGGGCTCATCAATGTCAGGGTCTACAAGTCCAGCACAAGTTGGTCATTTTCAAGTAAAATAATCTGCTGAAAACAATCTGATTGTTCTTATTTTCTGTGCCTTCAGTGTGGATTTGAGTGGGTATGTTTGCTCCAAAGATTGATGCTTTGTCTAGTGGTGAGACCAACGAGACTGCTTCTGGTTCTGAACTGTCTGTGGAAGGGTTTTTTCATTTTACAGCCTAAGTACAGTCATTGTGTACAGAAACCAGTGTCCATTCTTGATTAAAAGCTACTTTTCTCTCTTTAGAACACTTTTCTCTGACTCATGTCATACCTTGTCCCTAGTATCTCCCTGACATGCAAGCCCTGAAACTCTGCTCTTCAATCAAAGTTGCTTCAATCAATCAATCTTTATTTATATAGCGCCAAATCACAAAAAAGTCATCTCACGGCACATTACATGTAGAGCAGGTCTAGACCATTCTCTTTAAATTTAAATTAAAGAGACCCAACATTCCCATATGAGCAAGCCTCTAACCTAACGCAAGACTGAGTCAAGACCAAGACCAGAGCATACCAAGACCAAGACAAGATCAAGACTTTGAGGTGCGAGACCAAGTCAAGACCGAGACCATACTAATGCGAGACCATTTTCAAGACTTAATCATAATAATCATGTGGCTCGGCATTTACATTATTCCTCTGCTAAAAAGAAAAGTATTATTTAGGAATATT
Source organism: Scomber scombrus (assembly GCF_963691925.1). Lineage (NCBI taxonomy): Eukaryota > Metazoa > Chordata > Actinopteri > Scombriformes > Scombridae > Scomber > Scomber scombrus. Next base: position 3,159,857 of record NC_084970.1, on the reverse strand, counting down.
AGTAAAATACAAATGAATGTACAGTAGGGCTGTGCAATAGGATGATATCAGATATTAGAGAAAAACGTCCACCGTTTCATATTTTGCTCTATCATCTATATCGTTGTGATGTATATCACACTCTTTATGGCATTTTTTTTCATTATTTGGAGTCTGTCCATCTTTTGTGTGGATTATATTGTTAAAACTTTCAAAGTAAAATAAGTTATTGGTTGCATTTGAAGTTGGTGGGAGTTTTACACTCAATCACAGTAAAACATAAAAGATGTCAGTGCAGCTGTGTGGTCTCGACTGGTCTTGAGATAAAAATCTGAGTCCAGCTCATCCAAGACCAAGTCAAGACAGAGCAAAAATGCAGTCGATTCCGAGACAAGACCAAGACCTTAAAATGTGGTCTTGAGACCAGTCTTGAGACCAAGACTGATCTCGAGTACTACAACACTATTAGATAGTATCATCATTTTACGCTCAATGTATGATCACAAAAATGATGATAGATTTGTCTTCTCTTTAACAGATAATCAACACTGCAGTCACTGTAAGTTGTACAATTGTTTGGTCATGTGTTTAAAGTGACACTATATACACTATATCTTGAACAAGGAAATAGCACATTGTTCCTCTTATAAATAAAAAGCTGAATTCATAAGCAAACAACCACACCCTTAATAATTCAGTACATTAATACTAATACATATAGACATCAGTTTGTTGACTTCATTGTTCCTGTGCTACTGTTACATTATATTTTATTTATATTATTTTATTGATTAACCATAGGCAACTAAAACTACTTGGTTTAAGTTATGGGAAGCTCTACTTACGGCGGTCTCTGTTGGCTCTCTCCAGCAGTTCACCCACAGAAAGCTCCCTGGATGTGTCCTCCTCAATAGAAGCAACCTCTGCACAACACAGTGTATTAGATTGTGTGACATCACCTTCACTACAAATGGAATTCCCCTTTGTTGCTAACATCAATCAGATACAGAATATAACATATTTCTACAAAAAGGAAATAAGACATAAACCAGGTTTCTTACTTTCCTATACTCGTCCAGAGTGACATGGAAAAGAAGAGCAAAATATTATACAGCAGAAGGTTATCCATAAAACATGTAATTCTTTTTTAAAAACTTAATATCAGATTTTTTTCAATGTAATTTCCTGAACCTAATTTCATTCAAGTCTATCTATGTAAAACCATTTAGTGCTTCCTGTTTTTTATATCAAGCAAAGGTTTATTTCCTTTTCAAGTCTGAATCTACTGTTATTTAAATATAGATTTACTTTTTAAGGTTTTATTATGATCTGATTATCTCGTAGTTCTTTTTTCTTTTCTTTTTTGCCTCTCTTGTCATCCATACATACAGTGTAACTTTAACCTAAAAACATCTGCGACATGTTTTTTGTGATTCTTTTTACACCTTAACATTAAATTTATAATATTCCACTTCTGTTTGACTTAAGCCTCATGTCATGTCGGTGAGATGTGGTTTGTTTTTTTTTTTTACCTCAGCCCAGGAAGAGGACACCAGCAGCAGGGCCACAACAGACCAAGAGAAAACCAACATGGTTACAACAGACCTGTAGTAAGGAGGGGGGAAAAGAGTGTGAAAGAGACAGTAAGCCAAAACATGATTGGTCACTTGCTGGCATTTTTACTTCACTTAGAGTAACTTACACACACATTATAATGCATTATAACAGTGATTATAATGCATTATGAAGTATAATGATACTTGACCTTACAAATGCTTTATAATGTGTTTATTGTTCTAAGCATTATGAATATGTATGTGTACTTATGACTATAATTATACAGTGCTATAAGCATATTATAATGCTTTATGAGTATGTTTATAATGCATTGCAGATATGGGCATCATAGAAATTAATGTCAGCCTAAAATCCCAGACAGAGGCTGTAAAGCACATAAATTCCTGACATTATATAAAAGCTGGTGTGTTGTAAAGGAGGATGGGTCCTTACCTGAAAGCCTGAATAGAGAATGAATGCCTTGATGACACCCAGTGAATGCTTTTATACAGTTCCAGGTTCTCCAAGAAAAAATAAACAGCATGTTGTATCGCATGAAAACCTTTATCACTGTAAATGGAAACTTCAGAGAATTTGCAATCTATGTGAAACACCGCATCTGTCACGGGTGTGTGAAAGTGGGTGTGCACAGTACAGTGGTTGTAGATCAGTTGATTGATGTTATTATAATGTAGTAGTATATCATTTGGTGAAAGAAAAATGTGAAAAAAGAGAAATGGAAAAAAATTAGGAGAAAGAAAATCATAATTCATGCACGAAAGGGTTAAAATTTTAATGTAAACAATAATGAATGTGAAGTCCACATACTTTTGGTCCTGTTGTATATGGGTCAATGACGTATAAGGATTTAGAACAACTCAATTGTAGAATAATAAAAAAAAGCATATCTAATGCAGTAGTTCAAACATTCAGAATGTTGTGTACCTGAAGATCCATATTATACATTTGAAATTAAGTGATTTTAGTGGGTTTTTCAAGATTAATTGGCACTGGCCTTTAAAAAGAGTCATGTGGTGCGACCATGATTCATCTTGAAATAAATCAATTTACTTAACACGCTTCACATCTTTTTTTACAAGTTTTCAGTAATATAAAGTGTTTGGAAACAAAGTATTTGCTTTTTTTTTTTAAATCTTTGTAAATGATGATCTTTTATTTATATAAGACATTTCAAGATGAATCATGGTCGCACCAAATGACTTTTTTTTCAGGCCAGTGCCAATTAATCTTGAAAAACCCCCACTAAAATCACTTTCAAATTGTAATATGAATTGTCAGGTACACAACATTCTGAATGTTTGAACTACTGCATTAGATATGCTTGTTTTTATTATTTAAAATTGAGTTGTTGAAAATCCTTATACGTCATTGACCCATATATCGAGAAGAACTTTCGGCCCACTTAGAAGCTGTTTTAAAACAGAGCTCTTTTAAATGGACCTTATGCTGAGAATCTTCTCAGATGCTTGTTGTCTTGTGCTGCATTATAACATGCTCTTTTTCCCAACTGGGGATCATTACAAGCAGCTTTATTTTTTAGCAATGAAAATGTTTCCATATCTACTAACATTGGTATTTAACATCAACATTGTGAATATTTGGTCTTGCATTGTATTGTAGATAAAAGACAGCATGTCACTGTATAGAACTTAGATTGAACTTTTCTGAGCTTGAAGTGTGGCTTGATACTTTCGGTGGAAGGGTAGTGTTGCTGCTGTATCAATGCAGATTCACTTAAAGCTTCACAGGGTACTGTAGGTTCCCTTACACTGTTGAATGCATCACAATGTGAAAAGAAATCTGTATGTATTTATTTGGGTTTACATGTTTATTAAAATTCACAGAATTTAAAAAAAGATGAAACCATCTTATACAAAATAACCACATGTTCACAGAAACTCGTCCTTGGTTGGAAAACTAAAGGATTTTACATCCCCTAAAAAACATCTCAAGGACAAGGAAGCAGTTTGCACTTTACAATCACACAGGATGTACAGTATATTGCAGTAGTGGGCAAGAACTACCGATGGTATGGCCTCCACAGAGGCTTGCACATGTTCAAATCTATTGAACTTGAACTATGAAGTTAATTATAATTGATAAATAAAAACTATTCATGGCATTTTATTATCCCAATTTTACTTTTAGTGCCAAAGCACAAACTTTTGCACAGTACTGTAAATGTAAGATATATTTGTATTATTTCCTAGCAGTGTGGTGAGAGCTTTGAAGCTCAAAGATAAAAGATAAAATATGATTTTCCAGTTATATTTACACACAGCATGTAACAAAAACAAAACAAAATATTTAACACCATTTGAAGATTTATTTTGGTCACTTGTCCAAAGTTACTGAACAGACTGGTCTTGGGTTATGCTATTGAAATTTGGATTTCAGTATTTCTGAAAACCTGTCAGCTGTCCTGGTTGGCTAACCAGCATTTTCACTGTTTCCCCTTTTGCCAGCTAGAGAGCTGACAGTCTGAATTTGAACCATCTGTCACAAGAAGAAAAAAACAACACTCCTGTGCTCTTATCAGTGTGGGACATTCAACACACTCCTGTCACAAAAAAACACCCACCCACAGCAGAAACACACCCACCTTGACTTAACAAGAACAGACATACAAATATGCAGCCAAGGAATTACAGTTAAAAGCAGTTCAAACCAGCTCCACCTGGATAATAATAATGATGTATTTTGTTGAATGTATTCAATATATCAATCACAACATGATTTATTGCTAAATTTGTACTTTTACTTAAGTATTTTAAGTAAATTTAGCTAGCAATACTTCTTTAAATACTTACATTGTGATATTGATACTTTTACTTAAGGGTCCGAGTACTTCTGCCATCACTGAACGTCAAAAAAAACAGATAGACAGTGCAACACCAGCCTGTCAATATGTTTATCTATTATTTATAATAAGTTATCATTAAATGGTCCAGTCTATTGGAAAGCAGTTTGGCATAAAGTTTAATATTGGATGTAATCAAAGATAAGGGACGGTAGTTGGAACAAAGAGTCGGATCTATGCCTATCTTTAGTAATAGAGATATAATTGCAGAGTTTGTATTCTTTGTAAAAGCACCTTTATCAATAGCTAACTGAAACATGGATAGTAAATAAGGACCGAGTTTATCCCAAAATGTTAAATAAAATTCTGTCAGGATACCGTCCCATCTAGGAGATTTACCTTTCTTCATGCCTTTAAGAGCATTTTCTATTTCATCAAGAGTTAGTTGTGAACCTAAATCTGCTTTATCATTTTCAGAAGGATGAGGTAAAGAAATATTAATATGGAATTTTTTACAGTTATTCTTGTTGAAAGAAAGATGAGAGGCATAAATGTTCTTATAAAACAAGCTGAATTCATTATTTATTTGATGGGGGTCTGTCAATATTTCATCTTTACTAGATCTAATAGATGCTATATCTGTAAGTTGCTCATCATTGCGCAGTTTGAGCACCAGAAGGTGGCTTGGTCACAAACCATTAAAATAATAATTGCGCCTTGTTCTGTGCATCATAAACTCAGCCCTATGCTTTAATGAAGCACAAAGTTCTGTCTTTATTAATTTAAGCTCCTTAGCAATAGTCTAAAAATTGTTGTTGTTGCTTGTGCTCTAAAAGAGCTAGTTTATCCTCCAGTTGAGTGATCTTTGCCAATTTAGATTTATTAAGTTGGCAGATGGGGCAGAGAGCTGGTTGGCAGAGGAGGATCTGAGCATCCGGGAAGGTGTGTAGATGTGAATAAGTTCAGAGAGATATGATGGTGCCAGGTTGTGAAGGATCTTGAAAGTGAGGAGTAGAATCTTAAAGTCAATGCGGGATTTGATAGGGAGCCAATGAAGTTGCTGCAGGGCAGGAGTGATGTGTTCAATAGAGGGAGTTCTGGTTATGATACGGGCGGCTGGAGTTTGTGAAGAGATTTCCGTGGAAGACCAAAGAGGAGAGAGTTACAGTAGTCCAGACGGGATGTGATCAGGGTGTTTACCAGGATAGCGGTGCAGATTGGTGAAAGTGAGGGACGGAGACGATTGATGTTACGTAGATGGAAGTATGCAGACAGAGTAACGTTATTGATGTGGGCTTCGAAAGATAATGTGCTGTCCAGGATGACACCCAGGCTCTTTACCTGAGGGGATGGATGAACAGTGGAATTGTCGATGGACATGGAGAAAGTGTTGAGTGTTGCTAGGGTTGATCTGGGACCGATGAGGAGGACCTCATTTTTGTCGCTGTTGAGTTTAAGAAAGTTGAGTGAGAGCCATGATTTAATTTCCAGTAAGCAGTCGGATAGAGCTATGGGTGGCAGAGTGGAAGTAGGCTTACTGGAAAGATAGAGTTGGGTATCATCAGCGTAACAGTGGAATTGTATATCAAATTTCCTGAGAATATGACCAAGAGGCAGAAGATAAATAATGAACAGGAGGGGGCCAAGGACAGAGCCCTGCGGAACACCACTAGAGACTGGGGAGGAGCCGGATCTCAGGTTCTTGAGTTGAACAAACTGTGTGCGACCAGAGAGATACGATCTGAACCAAGCCAGAGGGATGTCAGTGATTCCAATGGAGGATAACCTGTCCAGGAGGATGTCATGAGAAACGATGTCGAGAGCTGCGCTCAGGTCGAGGAGAACCAGAATGGAGAGAAGTCCAGAGTCAGATGCCATCAGGAAGTCATTTGTGATTTTCACTAGGGCTGTCTCAGTGCTGTGGAGGGGATTGAAACCAGACTGAAATTGTTCATAGAGATTGTTGTCAGACAGATGGGTGTGGACCTGAGCTGCAACAGGTCTTTCTAGTATTTTGGAGAGAAATGGCAGGTTTGCGATAGGACGGAAGTTGTTCAAATCATTCGGATCGGCGCCAGGTTTCTTGAGTGTTGGAGTTATTGCAGCAGTCTTTAGTGATGATGGAACAACACCAGCAGTCAATGAGGATTGAATGATGTCAGTTATTAACGCGGACAGGGCAGGTAGGCAGACTTTTACCAGGTGGGTAGGTAGGGGGTCTAACTGGCAGGTAGATGATTTGGATTTATGGATGAGACCAGTTATTTCAGAGACAATTGGCAGTGTGAAGCTGGCGAGCAGAGAGTTGAAGGAAAATGTAGGCCAAGTGTGCAGAGAGGATGAAGAGTTATTTGTAGCAGTCAGTGTCTGGTTTTCAATTTTTGCATTGAAGAAGGTCATGAAGGTATCATACTGTGTAACTGTGAGTAAGTGAGGTGGTAGAGCATCAGGTGGTTTCAGAATATTGTTGATAGTTGAGAATAGGGCTCTAGTGTTCCCATCAGCTGTCCTGATTAAGGTTCAGTAGTATGTGGTCTTGGCTGAAGAAAGAGCATCCTTGTATTGAAGTATGTGATTATAATACATTTCTTTGTGAACTGCAAGGCCGGTTTTTACATAAAGGCGCTCCAAACGACGGCCTTTAGTTTTGAGCTGGCGTAGTGCTGGTGTAAACCAATGAGCTGAGTGGGTAAAAGAAACAGACCTATTTTTCAGAGGTGCAAGAGTATTTAGCAGTCCATGAAGTCCATCATTGTAATGAGATACTAGTTAATCTGTGGTGGATACATTTTCTTTGCTGGGGAAGTCATCAATCCTACTGGAGAGAGCCAACAAGTCAATATTCTTAATGTTTCAGAATGTGATAGAGCGATGCATATAAGTCTTGGATAATCTTAGATTGACAATGCAGGATATTCATTTGTGGTCTGATATAGGCAGATCTGAGGCACAACAGTTATGAGGGGTTACACCAAACAGCAGATTATGTCAAGAATGTGTCATTTGGAGTGTGTCGGAAAGTCAATATATTGCTGTATTCCAAAGCTGTCAAGGCATGAAATAAAGTCCCTTGTAAAAGCATTGTTGATGCCATCCAAGTGAATATTAAAATCACCCAGCAAAAGTAAATTTGGGGACACAGAACATAAGGTTGGTAAGGCAGAGAATTCCTGTAGAAAGGCATTATTCGGCTTGGGTGGTCGATAAATAGTGGCAAGGATGGTAGGAGACGGGCCCTTGATTTGGAGAGCAATGGACTTTTATAGATATAACCTCTTAATGTTGCTCTCAGAGTGCACCACAATGATGCATTTGACTTTATTTATTTCGTCCTTAAATTGGGGACCATTAGGCCTATCGCTCATTTCAATTTGAGACCTTGCAGACGGAATTGTTGTTTGTTTATTCAAAGTCTAAAGACAGTCCAAAGTAACCTGGGCTATTCAAAGTGTTTTCAGTTTCATCCATTTTTTTGAGGGTCTGAAGTGTATTTCACATTTTAGCTGCCAACGCTCCGCTGCCTTACCTCTCTAACTCTTGTCCTGCGCTGTGCTTAGTGTACTGTGTGAGAGGGGTAGTGGCCAGCGGCAACAGCAAATGTGTGCTTCTTTTACCCATATATGTATCTATATCTTTTACATTTCTTATCCAAACAACATCAACTTGGCACTGCACTTACTCGTGCCCGTAGCAAGACACCTGTCACGTTTGAGATCAATCGGATGAACGGTTCGAGAGATGGGGCACTATCTACAACAGAATCGTTAGGTAGGTGGGGAAACATGGCAAATGTGTTATGAGCAAAGCTACAGACCCGCAGATATCTGAAAAAATGGTGCTACAAATACTATATCTGCAAGTGAAGAGGAAAAGAAGAGAAAATGCAACATTATCATAACAATCAGTTTCTTTAAGACAGTTTATTAACAGTCCATTACATGATACAAAAGCAAAAGCTCAGGTGATTCACTGGGAAACCATATGTCCGATCTGTGCTCATAAGATTAGCCTTAATCATTGTTCCTGTTTTTGCAATATTATACAAGACTGTGTGAAAACTAAGCACACAGTGCAACCGTGGCCACAATTAGAGAAATCATATAACCACATCAATGTCGCGCAACTCTGAAGAGTTGTGTAAATGTGAAAACCAAGTGTTTTCAGTTTCATCCATTTTTTTGAGGGTCTGAAGTGTATTTCACATTGTAGCTGCCAAAGCTCCGCTGCCTTATACCCTCTCTAACTCTAGTCCTGCGCTGTGCTCAGTGTGCTGTGTGAGAGGGGTAGTGGCCAGCGGCTAGAGCAGCAACAGCAAATGTGTGCTTCTTTTACCCAAATATTTATCTATATCTTTTACATTTCTTATCCAAACAACATCAAACTTGGCACTGCACTTACTCGTGCCCGTAGCAAGACACCTGTCACGTTTGACATCAATTGGATGAACGGTTCGAGAGATATGCGAATAACAGACAGACATTCCTGTCATTTATAGATAGATGAACAATATTTTCTTGGTGTCAGGAAACTAACAGAATCGTTAGGTAGGTGGGCAAACATGGCAAATGTGTTATGAGCAAAGCTCCGGACCTGCAGATATCTGAAAAAATGGTGCTACAAATACTATATCTGCAAGTGAAGAGGAAAAGAAGAGAAAACGCAACATTATCATTACAATCAGTTTCTTTGAGACAGTTTATTAACAGTCCATTACATGATACAAAAGCAAAAGCTCAGGTGATTCACTGGGAAACCATATGTCCGATCTGTGCTCATAAGATTAGCCTTAATCATTGTTCTTGTTTTTGCAATATTATACAAGACTGTGTGAAAACTAAGCACACAGTGCAACCGTGGCCACAATTAGAGAAATCATATAACCACATCAATGTCGCGCAACTCTGAAGAGTTGTGTAAATGTGAAAACCAAGTGTTTTCAGTTTCATCCATTTTTTTGAGGGTCTGAAGTGTATTTCACATTGTAGCTGCAAAAGCTCCGCTGCCTTATACCCTCTCTAACTCTAGTCCTGCGCTGTGCTCAGTGTGCTGTTAGAGGGGTAGTAGCCAGCGGCTAGAGCAGCAACAGCAAATGTGTGCTTCTTTTACCCATATATTTATCTATATCTTTTACATTTCTTATCCAAACAACATCAAACTTGGCACTGCACTTACTCGTGCCCGTAGCAAGACACCTGTCACGTTTGAAATCAATCGGATGAACGGTTCGAGAGAGATGCGAATAACAGACAGACATTCCTGTCATTTATAGATAGATGAACAATATTTTCTTGGTGTCAGGAAACTAACAGAATCGTTAGGTAGGCGGGGAAACATGGCAAATGTGTTATGAACAAAGCTCCGGACCGCAACATTATCATTACAATCAGTTTCTTTAAGACAATCTATTAACTATGGAGCCCCTCTGGTGTCATGGTAAAAAAAAATTTAAAAAAAATTGAGGTCACGAAATAGGTATAACGTGTGCACGAAATCAGTGGCGGCTGGTGACAAAGATGTTTGGGGGGGCGCAGTTTGATGGTTGGTGGTCCTAGGGTTAGTGTCAAACAAACCGTAGCACCACTTCATACCGCAGCAAAAAAATAAAAATAAAAAAGGAAAACCAATCATTGCTTGCGTCTGTCCAACACATACTGCCCCTCCGGATCTGGGGTCGTCAACACTGGGGACTGACACAGGGATGATTTCAGCGCATCAAACGCTTGCTGCTGCTCGGGACCCCACACAAATCGCACATTCTTGCATGTCAGCTGGTTCAGAGGTGCAGCTACAGTTGAGAACATGGCAATGAAGCGGTGGTAATAAGAGGCTAACCCCAGGAAGGAGCGCACCTCAGAAGCATTCTTCGGAACTGGCCAGTCCCGGACTGCCCTGACCTTTTCCTCCACCGTGCTCACCCCCTGCGCACTCACTTTGTGGCCCAGGAAAGTTAGTTATTTCCTGCATTTCTCAGGGTTCAACTTTAACCCTGCCTGTTGGATCTTGGAGAAGGCCAACCGGAGGGCCTGCAAAGCAGTGTCGAAGTCCGGACCATGGATCAGAACATCGTCAAGATAGACTTGCTTGTTTCGTGACGGAACATCCACGAGCACTTGCTCCATGAGCCTTTCGAATGTGGCGGGGCGTTGCATAGCCCGAACGGCATGACTGTGAATTGCCACAGTCCAGAACCAGTCGTGAAGGCTGTCTTGGGCCGGGCCTCCGGGGACAGTGGCACCTGCCAATAACCACTCCTTAAATCAAGAGAGGAGAACCAGGTGGAACCTCTGATTCCATCCAACGCATCATTGACTCGGGGCAGGGGATATGAGTCTTTGACCGTGATCTCATTCACCGGCCTGAAATCGACACAAAAGCGCCACCCTGGATTAACTTTCTTTGGTACCATTACCACAGGTGACACCCATGAGCTGTTTGAAGGTTCGATCACTCCAGCTGCTCTCATCTCCGCCACACACTGTTCAGCTGCCGCCTGTTTATTCAATGGTATGCGACGCGGGCGCTGACAAATTGGATGCGCTGTGCCTGTGTCAATCTCATGCTGGATTAAGTGGGTCCTGCCCAGATCCGAAGGTGAAGTGGCAAGAATTGATCGAAACTCACACAGCAAATCCCATAACTGCTGCTGCTGCTCTGCGGACAACCCCTCTCTACTACTCTCCAGCACAACCTTGATAGTTTCCTCTTGGGTGGGTGGGCTTTGTGGGATACAACACGTGATGCTGCCATTCCCAGCTGCATTATTGGCGGCAAGTTCGCCAGTCAGGCACAGTTGGGGGTCTGAGCCGGTTAGTTTCACTAGAAGATCCTGATAAACAACAGCACCTGTGGACAGGGGTATCAAACCTAATTGGCCTTTATCCCGCACCACATCCACACATGGAAGGGTTGTCAGTTCCTGGGAGTGGGTGTCTGTCCAACTGGTGGATGGTTGTGGGCCCTGAGAAGAAACTATTGGTGATGGCTCTAGTCGAACCACACACTCACTTGGAGACTCAGGGAGCTCTGGACATAGATCCGTCGGCCATACTGTGGTGCCAGTGTCCGGTGGCAGTCTATCAGATGTGCTGGGTGCCTGGACTGACTTACACAGATCATCATCAGCTATCAGGGGTAGTGGGGGACCATCCATGAACGTCACTGTCCTCTGCCCCACATCCAACACCGTATTGGTGTCCTTCATAAAGTCAAAACCTAGCAGGCACTCCCTCTTGAATTTCTGCCACCCACATTATGTAAGGGAAAGTCTGCTTCCCCAGCTGGATATCGACTGTGCAATGGCCCAGCATGGCTGCTTGATCTCCGGTCACTGTGATGAGGGGCCGCACTGTTGAGCACCACTGGAGGTCCTCCGGAAGCATGTCTGGCCGTATGATCGTCACTGTTGAACCAGAGTCCATGAGCGTAGACACTGATTTCCCATTAATCAGGGACCACACCCGTGACACTTTAGGTCCTGAAAGGGGGGACGCAGGGCCCACTACCTCACCACAGTTATTCCTAGCAGCTGAGTGCATGTAAGGTGCATGACCAGGGGCGGAGTAAGCTTCCTCACCTCCGCTCCCCACCCCGTTTCCCGACGGCTGGCGTTGGGCAGTTGGCATGGGATCGTTGAGTTCAGGGCAATGGTACTGAATGTGACCCCTCTGGCCACATCTCCAGCAAGTCTGCGCGGACCCCTGTAGTCTTGAGGCCTAGGGGGTCTTTGGGCGTCCCGTTGTGTAGGGGGGGGATAGAATGGCCGTGGGCGAGAGGGCTGCGGGGGTTTCACATTCCAGCTCTCTGTAAAGATCTGTTCCACCTCCTGTGCACACTCCAGTACCCCCTCCCAAGATAAGGGGTTGCTAAGTCGCACCTGCTCCCGCAGTCTGTCAGGTGTCAGCCCACTGATAAAAGCTTCCTTTGTAAGGATAAACCTCTTCTCCTCACTGAACTCTGGAAATGCTTTGCGGGCTAGATGGCGTAGCTCAGCTGCATAGACCCCAATTTCTCACCTTCCCGGCGTGTTCTCTCATTAAACAGTCGCCTTGTGGTCGATTTACTGGTGGGATCGCCAAACTGTCTTTCTATGGCCCATGCTATAGCTAGGGGATCAGTCATGTCCATCTCTGAGAGGTCTAACAGAACCCTTCTAGCCTCTCCCTCAAGGGCTGCGGCCAACTGGACCGCACTTTCAGTCTTGTCCCACTGATTGGCTCTCGCTATCAGCTGGAATTGCGCCCAGTATGTCTCCCAATCAGTAGATCCATTGTATCGCCCTGCTTTCACTTGGCCTTTCGTCTGATGAGTTGTAGCCGCATTAGCTGTGGGGGCACCAGCTATAGCTGCAGCTAGGGCTTGTGCGAGAGCAGTGGTCAGCAGTGCAGTAGAGTCTGGGAAGGACACTGGACCGGAGTGAGGGGGGTCGCCGGAGGCACAGCCAGACCGATCTGCCATTGGGTTGCAGTAATCCCATTGGTCGCCGCTAGCTCTGTCCCCGATCCGTCCCGGTGTGAGCAAGCTCATGTGATTAGCCTGGTTAGTTGCAAAGCTAACATCACCCTTCGGAGCCGAGGTTTGGGTTGCTGGAGTCATCGGAACATAGTTCCTACCACTAGGGCTCATGTAGTTAGACTGGTTAGCTGCTATGCTAACAGTCTCCAGTTGCAATATCATAGCATCCTGGTAGCTAGCTCCCTCAGCCGATGGGCTATCCAACCCAGGCCAAGGTATCCGCGCACAATCAGCCTGCGAGCTAGCTGGTTCAAACTGGGATGAAGCAGGGATATTTTGATTCGGAGGCAACACTTTGTCAGTATCTTGCAGTGAGGGTTGTTTAGTAGGAAACTTTGAGTCACATCTTTGGTTACCAGCCCTGCTGTGCTGTTCAACCATCTCAACATAACTTAACATAACCAGCACTTCTGACACCAATGTAACGTTGCGGGGAAGCTAGGTGGGTAGAGGAAGGATGACGAAGAGGCACAGTTGCAGTTGCCAGCTCAACAGAGCCCAGATTTATTACTTTGCCGTAGCAACAGCCAACCCGAGGTTGAGGTGTCCAGCCTGTCTCCTCACTGAACTTCTGCTCATCTCATCTATATCCCGTTCCCGCTCCCCTTCCAACCCTGTCTGACGTGAACTGTCGTAACATCCCTTACCCCCTCCCCACAACTTATCAACAAATACCCCTACGGTGGACACCTTCCTCAATAGAAATATTGTACTCAACACACATAATAACAATCACTATATACCCAGCGTTACAATATTAATAAGAGGAATGCAGCAACTACCTGATCTTTTGTATGTCCTGTTGGAGCTGCTGGATGCAGCCACTGATATGGACTGAATCTATGTTCATCTTCTGGAGCTTGGCATAGCGGAGGTCCAGATGTGGCCAGCTGCAGACAGAGCTCAGCAATGCTAAGTCTGCTAAAAACAACTTAGCTCCATGCTATTGTCTTGATGGCTGCAGCTTTCTGTTTGCATTTTTTCAGAGAGATGTTTTAGGTCTCGTTCCCCTGTCGTTGGCCACAACATTTCGGTGCTGACACTTTGAAACAGCAAACAGATAAAGCAATAAAAGGAATAACTCACACTGCATCCAGCTAGCCAGCTCCGTTTATCATAACAGAAGCGGTAGAAGCTCTGGGTCTCAGCTCGTCCTCCATCACCTGCTGCCGCTGAAGCTGGTCCGGTGCAAACTGCTTTATCCTCTTTCTCTCTTCAAGTGAAAGTCTTGTAAAATTATGTTTTTGTAGAGAAATTACCAAATAATCTTCTTTAATTTCCGTGGCTCCACTTTAACGTCATCTCCTGAACTTACCGTCAGCAGGAGTTTGGGTGACAGCAGCTGACGGGAGGCGTGAATGACAGCCTGAACTGTCCAATCACAGTAGATTAAAAAACATGAAACAACAACAATTCGCTGCCAATAAAAGTGGGCGTGTCCGGGGCGCACTGAGCTGCGCCCCGTGGGAAACGTGATGCAGGCCAATGAGAGAGCAGCTTCAGGTCATATGCTTGTCAAAAGTTTGAGGGCTTGCATTGACTCCCATTAGGCCGGCGCCCTGCATACAGGAAGTACATATAGAAATTAATAAAATACAATTTGGAATCGATTTATAATGAATGCTGAGGTGCTGAGAGACTAACAGGCGCATTTTACAAGCAAATACTTTTTTATTTCATAATGATTTAGCATTATCTAATTCATTTATACACTGCTCAAAAAAATAAAGGGAACACTAAAATAACACATCCTAGATCTGAATGAATTAAATATTTTTATTAAATACTTTGTTCTTTACATAGATGAATGTGCTGACAACAAAATCACAAAAAAATTATCAATGGAAATCAAATTCATTAACCCATGGAGGTCTGGATTTGGAGTCACACTCAAAATTAAAGTGGAAAAGCACACTACAGGCTGATCCAACTTTGATGTAATGTCCTTAAAACAAGTAAAAATGAGGCTCAGTAGTGTATGTGGCCTCCATGTGCCCGTATGACCTCCCTACAACGCCTGGGCATGCTCCTGATGAGGTGGCGGATGGTCTCCTGAGGGATCTCCTCCCAGACCTGGACTAAAGCATCCGGCAACTCCTGGACAGTCTGTGGTGCAACGTGGCGTTGGTGGATGGAGCGAGACATGATGTCCCAGATGTGCTCAATCGGATTCAGGTCTGGGGAACGGGTGGGCCAGTCCATAGCATCAATGCCTACGTCTTGCAGGAACTGCTGACACACTCCAGCCACATGAGGTCTAGCATTGTCTTGCATTAGGAGGAACCCAGGGCCAACCGCACCAGCATATGGTCTCACAAGGGGTCTGAGGATCTCATCTCGGTACCTAATGGCAGTCAGGCTACCTCTGGCGAGCACATGGAGGGCTGTGCCGCCCCCCAAAGAAATGCCACCCCACACCATTACTGACCCACCGCCAAACCGGTCATGCAGGAGGATGTTGCAGGCAGCAGAACGTTCTCCACGGTGTCTCCAGACTCTGTCACGTCTGTCACATGTACTCAGTGTGAACCTGCTTTCATCTGTGAAGAGCACAGGGCGTCAGTGGCGATTTGCCAATCTTGGTGTTCTCTGGCAAATGCCAAACGTCCTGCACGGTGTTGGGCTGTAAGCACAACCCTCACCTGTGGACATCGGGCCCTCATACCACCCTCATGGAGTCTGTTTCTGACCGTTTGAGCAGACACATGCACATTTGTGGCCTGCTGGAGGTCATTTTGCAGGGCTCTGGCAGTGCTCCTCCTGTTCCTCCTTGCACAAAGGTGGAGGTAGTGGTCCTGCTGCTGGGTTGTTGCCCTCCTAAGGCCTCCTCCACGTCTCCTGATGTACTGGCCTGTCTCCTGGTAGCGCCTCCATGCTCTGGACACTACGCTGACAGACACAGCAAACCTTCTTGCCACAGCTCGTATTGATGTGCCATCCTGGATGAGCTGCACTACCTGAGCCACTTGTGTGGGTTGTAGACTCCGTCTCATGCTACCACTAGAGTGAAAGCACCGCCAGCATTCAAAAGTGACCAACGCATCAGCCAGAAAGCATAGGAACAGAGAAGTGGTCTGTGGTCACCACCTGCAGAACCACTCCTTTATTGGGGGTGTCTTGCTAATTGCCTATGATTTCCACCTGTTGTCTATTCCATTTGCACAACAGCATGTGAAACTGATTGTCAATGAGTCTTGCTTCCTAAGTGGACAATTTGATTTCACAGAAGTGTGATTGACTTGGAGTTACATTGTGTTGTTTAAGTGTTCCCTTAATTGTTTTGAGCAGTGTATATACAAAGTACTAACCAAAAACCACCATTGGGTCTACACAGCACCACAGCACCTACTGCCTAGGCAGTGTAAAACCCCTCCATTTAAAGACTTAGCCCCTCCCACTGGACCATACCACCTTTAATTGGAATCAATTAAGTAATCACTTAACCCCACAGGTCAATTTCCACATCTGAAATCATTACCAAATCTATTTACACTTATTTACCACACAAAGGCGGTCATCAAAGCATTCACACAAGGCCTCAATCCAGAAATGAATTTACAAACCTATTTCAACCCCATAGTTGGTATGGTTCAGTAAGATGGACTGAGCATGCTCCCTACAAGTTACTCAGGCACTATAAAAGACAGCCTGAAACAAGGCTTGGGTTCTTTGTCACTGCCCAGCACCAGGAAATACTGTGGTAAGAAAAAAAAAAACATAATTAGATACAAACTCATGATTTCCAAACCTCAAATAATAAAGAGATACCCAAAACAATAAATGTGTGTGTGTGATTCTAGGAAACTTTATGGGAATAAATGGCACAGGAAACTTACTTGGATGTTAAATGTAGTCCAGTGTGTGCACCCACCAAACTAACGAAAGCATGCTACCTGTCTAACATGTGGTCAATGAATGATGGTGTGGTGTATTACCAGTGGCAGGGGAAACACAGGAAGTAAAACTAACAAAATACACAAGGAGAGAACAACTTTCAAGATAAAACACGAACTAACACAGGATGTGACATTAACGAAATTCAACAGTTAAAATATCAAACACATTCATTTATATCATCTTCTATTAACAATAACATAGTAAGTGTAATAAGTCAAGTGTCGTACAAAACAAGCAAGAAGACAATATTTTACTTTTTATCTGATCCTTTGGTCTACTGTCTGTGACTTGAATAGTAATAATAAATAATAGTAGTATTATAATAATAGTGTAGTTGTGCATTGAACACATAAAACCGAGTCATCAAGAAACATAGTGACAGTAATTAAGGGACACATGTTTTAATTTAAATTATGCAAACAAGATTATTGCTGAAATATACATCCTGCTGTTATTCTGATGAAGATGCATACAGAAGTGCAGTGGAGGGTGAAATAAAACAATTTGTAACAAAATATTTTGGTTATAATGTTGCAGCCTTAGCTACTGTGTGATTACAGACACTCCTAAGCAGGGCTGGATGAGGATTCGATATTAACATCTGTCTCTTTTCATTGGAATCATATTTACTCAGGACCAGCAGGACACACTCTTGATCAGTGTCACCACTAGACAAACCAGGACCAGGGGGCTTGATGAGCGGATCCCTGACCCGCTTCCCATCTCTAGTCAGTACTGTGCCAGGACTTTGCTGTAGCCCATCTCCTCTGACTCACATATGTAAGATCCCCCCTGCTCAGGACCCATGCTGTCGATCAAAAGGAGGCACTGTTGATCCGTCATGCTGCAGGATACTGGTTTTTCATTATCATGGCGCCAGATGTACTGGGCATGGTGGGAAGTCACTGGGCACTGGAGGAAATACTTGGACTTAGAGGGGACCTTAATCCTGTCCATAGTGCTATCTGCACTGCTGCCTGATCCTATCACAGAGAAAATAACACAAGGTCAAAGTTAAAGGTGGAATTAATTTGTTTGATTTATTTAACCTTTATTTCGCCTTACAGGTTTCTTATTACAGTTGCATAGCATGGAAAGTTTCTCAGCACAGACAAATGTGCCCGGATCCTCTTCCTGTATGCAACAGACAGAGCGCAAGTTTATTGAAGCAATAAGGTAAATGGAAAGACATCTGAAGTGCACCAGTGTATTATAGATGGAGGAGGACATCCTTTATTGTATGTAGGAGGTGTTTTAAGATGTAGAAGGGCCTTTTTGTCAAGTAAGTAAAAATGTTAGGGTTAGGGTTAAAGTTACATTCTTCTTTGAGCTAAGAATGAAAATACATTGTGGTTAAGTATGGTGCCCTGAAACACTTCTTAGAGGTGCTGTGGTTGTAAGGGCTGTGATGATGTGTTAAAAAAAGCGGTCAAATCAATAATGCACACCAATCAATATGTATTTCAGCATAATGTAATGACTACTTAAAAAGATATGATGACATTGTTCCTGTAGGCAGACATGTCTGAACCTGATAGGAAGCATATACCTCTATGTCTGATATACTATACTGACTGCACAAACTTGTGTTTGAAGCCTGAGGGAGTTACATCACAGTCCTGCCTAAAACAAGCCTAGGAGGTGACTTGATCCATGCCCTGAGGCCATTACTTCCTGTCTACTATTCAGTAATGCTTCTCCCTACGATGATTCACAACCCAGAAACAATAGACAAGTGAGAGCCTGTGGGCCAAATCAGTTACAACACAGCCGAAAATCATTTCTTGTGATATCCGCTGCTGCCAAATCTGTCATTTGTTTCTTCTCTTTCTGAATAAAGAGTTACAAGTATTTTGCTCTCCTTGGTATATCCTATGCACTGCCCATGTATCAAAGCCAGTCTTATTTAGCCTTGTGCTAATGAATGCTTTAACCCAGTATAACAAACTAGTTAAGGGATTTCAACCAGTGTGCGTAATCAATCTCAAATATGCACAAATATACAGTACAGTACATTATTATTAGTATCAACTTCCCTGATTCATGTCACTGTTGTACTCACTTAGAGACAGAAACAGGACCGGGTGGTAATTGTTCCTCTTCTGCTGCGGACTGTCAGCAAGGATGTGAGTGTAGCTGTGTCGATGAATCAGAAGTGGGCCAGAGTTTCCCACAGGCTGGACCCACTGCTCCATCTCTGAGGTCGTCTTGATCAAGTTCAGGGCTTCTATAGACATCTTTGTGCTATCTTCAACACACTGAAGAAAGAAGACTTTTGGTTGTAAACTAATGAAAGAGGGACATATTCTTTTTTCATTCATTCTCTTCAGAACCATATCAGCTGAAACAGGCTAGCCTTTTTTATACAGGAAATTATGATATTTTTTTTTTTGCAATGAAACCTGTTGAACATGAGTTGGAACATCTGTGGTAGATGGTTAACTGACTATGCTGAATAAATATTGTCATTAACAATAACAGAATCTCTATCTATCTATCTATCTATCTATCTATCTATCTATCTATCTATCTATCTATCTATCTATCTATCTATCTATCTATCTATCTATCTATCTATCTATCTATCTATTTATCTATCTACCAGGCTGTGATAATCCACCAACATATATTTCTCTGATCTGAAATATAACCAAAATAATTCATAATTTGTTTGTTCTTTCTTTTTTCACTCAAAAATGTAATGTAATTGAGGTCTGCTGACTATGAATTTGAAAAAGTAGTGTAGTGTATAATTTATACTTTATGCTTTATAAACAGATAAACCAGACCGGGTCAATTTTGAGATATTCTGTGATAATCCATAAATATATTTTCCTCTGATCTTAAATCTAGTTAAAATAATTAATAATTTTTGCTTTTTTTAACTAAAAAATGAGGAATAATTTCATTTAAATGAGTCCTATTGACCAGAATTCCAAACATAAGTGTAAAGGCTGTGGTAATGAGTTGGAATGCTTATTGGCTAAAAAGGTCTAACACAGAACAGGGTGGTCATTTATACCTTAAGCTTTATAAACAGTCAACAGACAAGACGGTTAGTTGGGGGTGACAAATTTGGGATTAAAATCAGTAAAGCTGTCGTGCCTTGCCACCATTAATTATGTAACGGATGATATACGCTAACAAGTCTCTGTAGCTGGTGGTGACTGTGGTGTACAGGTTACACCGTGTAGACATAAATGCTGGAACAACATTTGGTCATGTTTATCTTTCCCGTGTCAGAAATCTTAACAGGTAAGTATCTCATTTAGATCAAACAGAAACAGGCTGACATGATATGCTGTATCTGAAAGCATTTTTATTCATTATTAATGTTCAATGAAGTGCAGAAGCAGTTATACACATACAGTAAGTGTAAACTTGTGCTGTTGTCTTTGGACAGTTGCATTGCCTATACTTTTAAAGCTAATGAAATCAGTATCATATTTTGCTAAATTTAATCAACTTCTGAATTGTATTAAGCTCATTACAAATCATAAGATGCATTACTGGCGTTGCTTGTAGATGAGAAGCTGCATGGTTTGCCTCCTGTTGAAAAAACAATTGAAAATGTTCAAAATAATTACATGTACATGCATGCAAGTGCGCGAACACGCACACGCACACACAAACACACCGGCATATACATGCAGTACAACATTAAAGTCCTTTGGTTATAACTCTAACATTTCATAAAATACATTATCTCTACACATTAGATCATCAGATTTTTAAATAGAAAATGAGTCAATAAATACAAGCTAACAATAAATCACTTTGATGATGGTGTCCACAGGAACTTACTTTCATTTCTAGAGGAATTGGTTCCTTTGCACACGTTGATCTGAAATGAATTAAAAAAGACAGACAATTCTGAAAAAGTTGCTTTATTTCTTTAAAGAAATGCTGTAAAGTGAACATATATATTTTATATAGTAGAGTAGAAACAAGAGCAGGTCGATAGTTCAGAGGGAATAGTAATAACAGGCTTCATGGGTCAAAAGATACATACTGCAGCTATAAAGACGGTTCACCCGAAGGATGTCGTTGAGACTCATCTTGGTGGCCTTGCCAATGGGCACGTTGGGGTCTGGGATGGGAACAATGGTTGGCTTCCCATTCTTGGAGAAAGATTTCCTGTGGTGCAAACAGGCAGTAGTGAAGGAGTTTAAAATGTAAACTTGTAACCATTCTCTGTTTTCACAACTGTTCAGATCTTGTTCAATAGTTCTTCCTGTAGAGCTGAGTGACTACTGATGTACAGTATGGGAGGATTAAAGCTGCCTTAAGTATGTTTCACCACCTGGGGGCAGAAAAACTCAACAACAAACTGAAAACATAATAATATAATGTAATCTGACATATCATCACTTTATGAGGTTGTTCTGGCTAACATGCCTATATGTACATCTAGCAGACACACACAGAGACTACAATTAGCATTCATTTGGATAGACGCTGTATACACTTGATTTATGTAAGTCCAATATTCTCTTTTCTTGAAGAGGCTTCAAACACTCTGATAGACAAATGAAAGGAGTAGCAAGCTTCCAAATGTATAATCATTTTAGTAAAAAATACCCGCCCACTGCTGAGACACAGTTACAAAAAAGGGGGAATATTGAAGTAAATGATTGTAAGTATAAAAGAAGGGTTTTTCATGTTATAATAACATAATCTAACTTTTGCTTAAGTGTACTGATAAATGAGTAAACTATGAGAGCTACCTTCCATACTGCATGACAGAGTTGTAGTCATAGGGAGTGCCAAGGTTCCTTGTCTGGACTTTTTCAAATTGTCTCTGTTCTCCTGCGAAAGAATCACAGAAGTCAAGTTTGGTCTGTTCCATTACAGTTTGTCAGTCAAAATGTCTGAAAAGTGCAGTAAGTGAAAAGCATGAACAGCAGTAGCAGGAAACTACTTATGTCACTATTTCTGTACCAATGGTTGCTCATTCAAGAGGTCTTGATAAACATGATTCACACCATGAGCTACTTTATATCTGCTGAAATGAAATGATGAAGTAAAGTTATTTATTAGTAAGTGTTAAGGGTCAGATGTATATTCATACATCCTGATTTTGGTTGTTTTTTTTTGTTGCTGTTGTTATTTCAAAAGTAACATTGAATTCATAGTTTATTCTATATAATGGATAATGACTTTTTCAAATTTTTGATGAAGACTGTGATTGTAACATGCCGCACCATCTTTGATGTTTTCCCAAAGGATTTGAACATGCTGGTCCCTGTCAGACCGACTGTGTTCATGTTTGAAGCCCAGGGCATGGAGCAGCTCATGTTGGATGGTTCGCCGACGAATACATCCAGGAATATCCAGCGACAATGTCTGGTTCCCACCCCGACGCCCGAGATATGAGTAACACCTGAAACAGAGCAGTAAAAAATAAAACTGTAAAAGAGCCTTAATGTTTCCCCAAGAATATCCCACATTGTGTCCTTTTGACCTGAGACACACCATGTCTGTTGCATTTAGGTATGCTAGCATGCTATAGTGCATGTGTGGTCCTTACCCATTGTCAGACCAGATGTAAAGAAAGTCCTTCTGTCCTTTGGAGGGGATGAAGCGGATACAAGTAGATCGGGCAAATGAATTCAGACCTCGAATGATGGTGTCTCTGTTTTCAGGGGCTTGAAAGAAAAAACCCACGTATTATCAGTTTAGTCCGTTTTTTATCTTAATCTTGATGAGCAACAAGTCAAAAAGACTGTATAACTATTGCTGAACAGTAACCACTGTAGCAAAAATGGGATGATTACTACTTATTACTAATTATTAGGACATTTTTAAAAGCAAATTTAAGACTTACCTTTTTAGCCTGGTTTGTCTAAATTGTAGTTATAGGTTTTATTATATTAGATTCTTTTATTTATCAATTTTAAACAGTTTAGTTTATTGAAAATGATTGTTTGAAAATTGAAAATTAACTTTGTATTTTATTTATTTCCTTTATTTCTTTTTAGTTCCTTTTATTTATTTAGTTTTATCCAGTCTCTGGTGATTCCTCACTGCAAATTGCTGAGAGTGGGATAGTGCTTCCTCAGTTTTCAGCGTTTATACATGTATTATGTGTGAGAGAAAGTGTGTGTGTGTGTGTGTGTGTGTGTGTGTGTGTGTGTGTGTGTGTGTGTGTGTGTGTGTGTGTGTGTGTGTGTGTGTGTGTGTGTGTGTGTGTGTGTGTGTGTGTGTGTTTGCGCGTGTGTGGCTTTTGGTTTTGCCTCTGCATTGTTTTTGCTTGCTTTTATTATGTAAAACACATTGCGCTACATTTTACTGTATGAAAAGTTCTAGATCAATAAAGTCTGATTGATTGATTGATTGATTGATTGATTGATTGATTGATTGATTGATACTAGAGGTGAAAAAAACAAATCAGATCACAAATCACTTTGCTGACTCGAATCATTTCATTAAGATTTGTAGTCGCTGACTATGTAAATGTAATTCAGTATATATACAACAGTAATTGTAGTTGCATCAAACTGATATACAACTATAATACAACAGCAAGTGAATGCATCGTTGTTCAAATGCACCACATATCGACATGTTGTTCAGAACTGCTATCTGTCTTTGGTTCAGGTGTACATTCATTCATTGGTTGTTATTATTGAGTTCAGTAGCATCAGTTTAAAGATTTGTTATTTAAGATTTGTCCAACACCTTACACATTATGGAACACTGAATTCAAATGTTTATCTGTGACATGCTAAAACATAGTGGAAGAGAGTGGAAGAGTAGCACTACACAATAGCAATAAAGTCAGATAACTCACTTAATAGTGTCTGTCATACAGTGTCAGTTTGCCCACATCAGCCACCATAATTAAGGCTGTAGCCCATAAGTGTTCTGAATTGAAGACAGGTGTGTTATATATTGCTAATCCACCTCTCTTAAAACCAACATTGTGCCTTGCAAAAGCTAGATGGTTAATAAGACTCACAGTACTGATTGGAGATGAGGTAAGGAACATAGACGTTGCCATCAGAAGCTTTAGGCCACATGCAGTTTTCGTCGTTGTCATAGGTGCAGGGATCAGCATTCCCTAGATCTGTTGGCACTGCTATGTCTCCAAACATCACTAGAGGATCACCAGGGTTCTTTCCTGTAAAATGACATGATGATACTTGAGAAAAAGTTTTCATCTTGTTTGTTGTACTGCATTTCATTCAGGCAGGTCAAATCTGAGTCTCTTTAGGCTAATATACTGTAATACTTGCAGTATGTAATATCAGTTCAGGTGTAAAATGATTGTCTTGTTCTATGCATTTACTGCTGGAATGATCATTTCACCAAAGATGAAATGTTATCATATATTATGAGATTTGTACTGAACAACACAAAGCAGCTGCAGTGGAGATGAACATACCCAGATTGGCATTGGCTTTCTCTATCAGTGTGGAGACACTGAAATCATCTTCCTCAATGGTGTTGCCTGTGGAATAGAAACTGTTTGTTCATGTACTTTAATGTAACTTAATGAATTGCTATATATTTACATGAATACTAAATATTTTCTAAATTCAATACATTTCACTTCATGAATAGTAAGTATGTCTTACCAGAGGATTCATCACTCTTTTCAAATGAAGCCTGTAATAGTATGCAGATGTTGGTCAAATGCTGTTAAACTGATATATTGCCACTGTGGTCTTATCTGAATTCAATATAATATTGTATGCAAGTTGAAATATTCAGTTTAAATCCTGCAAACTTCAATTTCAGAGGCTACTGAATGAAACATTTGCAATACTGTGCGAATACTGTATGAATCTAAAGGTGTCTGTTGATGCTTACCTGCAGAGTGAAGCTCTGGACAGAGCAGAGGAGGATGCTGAGCACAGCAGTCTGGAGGATCATGGCTGGTCACAGGACAGCAACAGCAGACAAAGAAGACATCCAGAGAGACAGAAGATCTCAAGCTTATATTGGTGGGAGAGCAACTACCTCTCATCCAAATATGGCATGTTGCTCAACAACAGTAATGAAAGAAGTACTCAGATCCAACACAACAATGTAGAAGTATATCAATATAAGTACAAGTCCTGCTTTTATAATCCAACTCAAGTAAAAGTAGATAATATCAGTGAAAGGTTTTTTTTATTTTTCTCTTCTTTTGCAGAAGATCAAGGTCGGAACAAAGATAAGATTTGAATTCATGATTTAACTTTTCTCTAATCTTTTCTTTTTCTGTTAAAATATTAGAGTTGTTTGGTTGGGAAACTGGTTTTATCTTCACGTAAAACGTACAATATTATAAGTGCCTCAGAATTTTACAGTACTTGAGTAAATGTACTTAGTTACATTGCACCACTGCTCAACAACATAACAGAAAAAACTTGTTTGGATGCATAGCTATTAATAATTTAATTCATTCATTTTAAACTTCTTCATTTATGATCATTTCAGATTAAATTATTTATAATGTTGAGAATCAGTTCTAGTCTGCAGAATCAAACAGCAGTTGTCTGTGAATACTGAAGGTGAGAAAAAAAAATATAAAGGCTTTTTATTTCAATCATATATTTGATCAGTAATCTAACAATATGGATAATGAATAACTTATGGTGTTAATATGGTGTTGCACTGAAACTAAATTCAACAAAACATACATTTCATTAAAAAATGACAATGTCAAATGTAAAAATATTAATTAGGAGCTTATTTCTGTAATACTTTATTTTAGTCACTATGAATCTATCAATGAATGGAGTATGAGTGGCCTGTACAAACATGCAATACATTACCAAAGTGAACAACACAAAGTAGCTGCACAGCAGCACACATATCAGTGTGAATTACATGTTTATGTTATTGTATTAAGGTTTTCACATTTACACAACTCTTCAGAGTTGTGCGACATTGATGTGGTTATATGATTTCTCTAATTGTGGCCACGGTTGCACTGTGTGCTTAGTTTTCACACAGTCTTGTAAAATCTTGCAAAAACAGGAACAATGATTAAGGCTAATCTTATGAGCACAGATCGGACATATGGTTTCCCAGTGAATCACCTGAGCTTTTGCTCAATGGACTGTTAATTGCGGAGCCCCTCTGGTGTCATGGAAAAAAATAAAAATAAATTGTGGCCACAATAGCTATAACGTGCGCACGAAATAGGTAGGAACGTGCGCACGAAATACTAATTAATAATATTATTATTCATATCATTCCGGGGTGCTCGGTGCACTCTCAATGCCTCCCGTATTTCTGGTGACAGCTGCACATTGTAGAGCTCTGAAACTTTAAACTTGATGCAGCTGATTTAAACATTATGCTCAAGCTCTGACACTGTCCTATGAAATCACTTTAGTCTTCGGCAAATCAAAGTGGAATGATTTTTATTGATCAGATATTATCTGTGGTAATAAAGGATTGCGCAATTTTCTAATCAGGGTTCTATTAGCTGTAATATAGCAGTGTAAAACGGACTTCAGCAAGCATAAAACATCATCAAAGTGTTAACATAATGGTTTAAAGGAATTATAGCACATTTCATCAGACTGATCAATAATATAGTGAACTTTAAATCTTCTGTGATTTTATTGAAGGACACATGTCCAGAGAACACTACAGACACATTCAGTAGTTCAGTCAGAGCAACAACAACCTGCAAATCAATACAAACTAGATTCTGATCACTGATAGGCTATAGGTTCCCTTGGCAACGTGATACATACAGTGAGCGCAACTGTAACTGCACGGCTTCGTCCAGTGGCATCATTAAACGCTGCGGTTCCTATGTATTACCTCAGCTACTGACACATATGATGCTACTTGCAAAGGAGATGATCAGGGAAAAAGGCTTTTTAAGCTGATTCCAAGCTGAAACTGTGAACAGAATTTGGACCGGACGTAGGCTATTGCTGGTTCTAGAGAAGGTGCGCTCGATTTGCTTACCCAGCTGTCCAGGAATGATATTAATATTATTAATTAGTATTTCGTGCAGTGGCGGCTGGTTAATACGGGGCGCGTATTAGAGAAAGTCTACTTAAACATATTAAATACACTGCTCAAAACAATAAAGGGAACACTTAAACAACACAATGTAACTCCAAGTCAATCACACTTCTGTGAAATCAAATTGTCCACTTAGGAAGCAAGACTCATTGACAATCAGTTTCACATGCTGTTGTGCAAATGGAATAGACAACAGGTGGAAATTATAGGCAATTAGCAAGACACCCCCAATAAAGGAGTGGTTCTGCAGGTGGTGACCACAGACCACTTCTCAGTTCCTATGCTTTCTGGCTGATGTTTTGGTCACTTTTGAATGCTGGCGGTGCTTTCACTCTAGTGGTAGGATGAGACGGAGTCTACAACCCACACAAGTGGCTCAGGTAGTGCAGCTCATCCAGGATGGCACATCAATACGAGCTGTGGCAAGAAGGTTTGCTGTGTCTGTCAGCGTAGTGTCCAGAGCATGGAGGCGCTACCAGGAGACAGGCCAGTACATCAGGAGACCGTAGGAGGGCAACAACCCAGCAGCAGGACCACTACCTCCACCTTTGTGCAAGGAGGAACAGGAGGAGCACTGCCAGAGCCCTGCAAAATGACCTCCAGCAGGCCACAAATGTGCATGTGTCTGCTCAAACGGTCAGAAACACACTCCATGAGGGTGGTATGAGGGCCCGACGTCCACAGGTGAGGGTTGTGCTTACAGACCAACACCGTGCAGGACGTTTGGCATTTGCCAGAGAACACCAAGATTGGCAAATCGCCACTGACGCCCTGTGCTCTTCACAGATGAAAGCAGGTTCACACTGAGTACATGTGACAGACGTGACAGAGTCTGGAGACACCGTGGAGAACGTTCTGCTGCCTGCAACATCCTCCTGCATGACCGGCTTGGCGGTGGGTCAGTAATGATGTGGGGTGGCATTTCTTTGGGGGGCGGCACAGCCCTCCATGTGCTCGCCAGAGGTAGCCTGACTGCCATTAGGTACCGAGATGAGATCCTCAGACCCCTTGTGAGACCATATGCTGGTGTGGTTGGCCCTGGGTTCCTCCTAATGCAAGACAATGCTAGACCTCATGTGGCTGGAGTGTGTCAGCAGTTCCTGCAAGACGTAGGCATTGATGCTATGGACTGGCCCACCCGTTCCTCAGACCTGAATCCAATTGAGCACATATGGGACATCATGTCTCGCTCCATCCACCAACGCCACGTTGCACCACAGACTGTCCAGGAGTTGGCGGATCCTTTAGTCCATTTAGTCATACGGGCACATGGAGGCAACACACACTACTGAGCCTCATTTTGACTTGTTTTAAGGACATCACATCAAAGTTGGATCAGCCTGTAGTGTGCTTTTCCACTTTAATTTTGAGTGTGACTCTAAATCCAGACCTCCATGGGTTAATGAATTTGATTTCCATTGATAATTTTTGTGTGATTTTGTTGTCAGCACATTCAACTATGTAAAGAACAAAGTATTTAATAAAAATATTTAATTCATTCAGATCTAGGATGTGTTATTTTAGTGTTCCCTTTATTTTTTTGAGCAGTGTATTTCCCCATGTCTATATTTTAGGTTTTGGTTTTCAGTTCAGTCTTTGTCCGAGTCTCTGTGTTTTTTGTGTGGTGTTTTGTCCTGTGTAGTTTTGTACTTTGTAGATTTGCAGTGTGTAGTTTTTGCCAGTGTTCATTCGGCCTGTGTTTCTCTGTTAAGTTGTTTATTCCTGGTTTGGTCAATAAAGTGCTGTTTCCCGATTTTTTGGGTCCATCTGCGCTACTCACCATAACAGTTAAGGTGTCATACAAATTGAGCAAGAGCCATTGTTGGATTAATAATATGTGCAGGGAAACAGGTTACAAACCTTATTACCAAATCTGTTGTTAATCTAACATCCTGCTGGAGTTTTGAAAGATTTTCAGTGATTATCTTTCAGGAAACCAGACGCTAAGCTGGAATGCACTTTTTTTTTTTCTAGCCATGCTTATATTTAGTCAGTATGTGTTGCATATTACTGCTTAAACACATTATTCAGTTAGTTTCACTTTGTTGCTTTCATAGTAAAAGCATAAGCACTTTATTTGGGGAATGATGGTGTTGTATGGTGTTTAATGTTGTACAGATTTAGCATCTAAGTCCTATAATGTCATATTAATGCAAAATAACTATTATATATTCTTTATTTCACACATTCTCCTTCTGTGTCAAAACCTGGTGCCTACACAGGGCAGACATGGTTTCTTTTGGTTGTTCTATGTTTAAACCACCTCTGTTGATTTGTACACTTTGCATTGCTAAACATATATTTTTGTATGTATCCAAAATGTGTATGTGTGTATATGTGTATGTGTGTATATATGTATGTGTGTGTGTGTGTGTATGTATGTGTGTGTGTGTGTGTGTGTATGTATGTATGTATGCGTGTGTGTATATATGTCTATCTATCTATCTATCTGCAATGAAGATAAAAAGTAACATTTAATTTCACCTTACCAGAAATAGCTAATTGTGTTATTAGGACCCTTTTTGGATACATTACATGGAATCAGCACAGGTAGCTGAGTTACGTCTATACACAGGGGTGACGCTCAGTGAAGGATGACCCCATGGAAATGGACAAAAGTAGATTATTTTCTAGGTAATTATTGTCATTCATAATGCAAGGATTTCACCAGCCTGCGGATGCTGGCTCTGATGAGTGAAGATGCTCAACACATGTGAGTCAACTGTTCTGATGTTTGAAGTTTAACTCTGCTTTTTTCTAAGATTTAATAGCATTAAAGCAGATCAGCTCCTTTGTGCTGATTTGCAGGTTGTTGTTGCTCTGACTGAACTACTGAATGTGTCTGTAGTGTTCTCTGGACATGTGTCCTTCAATAAAATCACATAAGATTTAAAGTTCACTATATTATTGATCAGTCTGACGAAATGTGCTATAATTCCTTTAAACCATTATGTTAACACTTTGATGATGTTTTATGCTTGGTCCTGATTGGCTGAAGTCCGTTTTACACTGCTATATTACAGCTAATAGAACCCTGATTAGAAAATTGCGCAATCCTTTATTACCACAGATAATATCTGATCAATAAAAATCATTCCACTTTGATTTGCCGAAGACTAAAGTGATTTCATAGGAAAGTGTCAGAGCTTGAGCATAATGTTTAAATCAGCTGCATCAAGTTTAAAGTTTCAGAGCTCTACAATGTGCAGCTGTCAGCAGAAATACGGGAGGCATTGAGAGTGCACCGAGCACCCCGGAATGATATTAATAATAATATTATTAATTAGTATTTCGTGCGCACGTTCCTACCTATTTCGTGCGCACGTTATAGCTATTGCGGCCACAATTTATTTTTATTTTTTTCCATGACACCAGAGGGGCTCTGCAATTAACAGTCCATTGAGCAAAAGCTCAGGTGATTCACTGGGAAACCATATGTCCGATCTGTGCTCATAAGATTAGCCTATTAGGATGTATTTTTAACCATGCTCCAGCATGTTGAACAAACATGTCAAAGAATGATTGATAATGACCAGAATAACTTTGGGTCCCACCAGAGAATATCCTATGCTACCCAAGATGGACTTTGTACTATATTTAAAGTCAATGTATAGAGGATATAAGAAGTTGTATTCTGTAAAGAATCCTTGTCAATGTCTGAATGCATGTGGACGTGAACCGAGCTCGTATTAAAACATGAACTGAACTCCTGATCTGATTGAATCATTGCCACAGTTTCGCACTATCATAGCCTTAATCATTGTTCCTGTTTTTGCAAGATTTTACAAGACTGTGTGAAAACTAAGCACACAGTGCAACCGTGGCCACAATTAGAGAAATCATATAACTACATCAATGTCGCACAACTCTGAAGAGTTGTGTAAATGTGAAAACCTTAATATAATAACATAAACATGTAATTCACACTGATATGTGTGCTGCTGTGCAGCTACTTTGTGTTGTTCACTTTGGTAATGTATTGCATGTTTGTACAGGCCACTCATACTCCATTCATTGATAGATTCATAGTGACTAAAATAAAGTATTACAGAAATAAGCTCCTAATTAATATTTTTACATTTGACATTGTCATTTTTTAATGAAATGTATGTTTTGTTGAATTTAGTTTCAGTGCAACACCATAAGTTATTCATTATCCATATTGTTAGATTACTGATCAAATATATGATTGAAATAAAAAACCTTTATTTCATTTTTCTCACCTTCAGTATTCACAGACAACTGCTGTTTGATTCTGCAGACTAGAACTGATTCTCAACATTATAAATAATTTAATCTGAAATGATCATAAATGAAGAAGTTTAAAATGAATGAATTAAATTATTAATAGCTATGCATCCAAACAAGTGTTTCTGTTATCTTACATCCTGTTAATTTGGAAGGCATTGTGAGCCGTTAATGCATTTAATATACATATTCTGAAGTTCAGTAATGATTTTCCAAACTGTGAGATATGTCCTGTCAGATCTTCCACTGGTATGATTTAGTGGAGATAAAGTGATATTTACAGTGATACCACTGACAGGGGCTCTTTAACCTAATGAGTGCATATGCTTTAAATACTTTAAAGTACATTTTGCTCTTAACACTTGCACACTTTCAACTTTTTCAGTGCATATATTTTCTTGTGATGGAGTATTTTCACAGTACTTTTATATTTAAAAAAGAAAAAAGAAAAAGGAAGAAATAGCCGATAAAAACTTCCTTTACCATGATAGATCATTTAGCTGTACACTTTTTCTTCCTATAAACAAAACAGCAGGAAACAAAACCAGCCCACATCTTGCACAAATCAGTCTGATTCAAGTAATAACGGTCACTTCCACCTGAGCTGAATTTGTCAATAAGTGTCTGTTGAGCAGTGGTGCAATGAAACTAAGTACATTTACTAAAGTTCTGTACAATTCTGAGGCACTTATACTTTACTCAAGTATAAACCAATGAAAATATTGTACGTTTTACTCTACTACATTTATTTGACAGCTTTAGTCACTTTGTTCAAGTTTATTGTACATTGAAAAAACATAAAACATATAAAATGTATAAAATAGAATAAAATGCATCGGTGAAGATAAAACCAGTTTCCCAACCAAACAAGATCAACTCTAATATTTTAACAGAAACAGAAAAGATTAGAGAAAAGTTAAAACCAGAATTAAAATCTTATCTTTGTTCCGACCTTGATTTTCTGCAAAAGAAGAGAAAAATAAAAAAAACCTTTCACTGATATTATCTACTTTTACTTGAGTTGGATTATAAAAGCAGGACTTGTACTTATAATGATATACTTCTACATTGTTGTGTTGGATCTGAGTACTTCTCTCATTATTGTTGTTGAGCAACATGCTATATTTGGATGAGAGGTAGTTGCTCTCCCACCAATAAGCTTGAGATCTTCTGTCTCTCTGGATGTCTTCTTTGTCTGCTGTTGCTGTCCTGTGACCAGCCATGATCCTCCAGACTGCTGTGCTCAGCATCCTCCTCTGCTCTGTCCAGAGCTTCACTCTGCAGGTAAGCATCAACAGACACCTTTAGATTCATACAGTATTCACACAGTATTGCAAATGTTTCATTCAGTAGCCTCTGAAATTGAAGTTTGCAGGATTTAAACTGAATATTTCAACTTGCATAAAATATTATATTGAATTCAGATAAGACCACAGTGGCACTATATCAATTTAACAGCATTTGACCAACATCTGCATGCTATTACAGGCTTCATTTGAAAAGAGTGATGAATCCTCTGGTAAGACATACTTACTATTCATGAAGTGAAATGTATTGAATTTAGAAAATATTTAGTATTCTTGTAAATATATAGCAATTAATTAAGTTACATTAAAGTACATGAACAAACGGTTTCTATTCCACAGGCGACACCATTGAGGAAGATGATTTCAGTGTCTCTACACTGATAGAGAAAGCCAATGCCAATCTGGGTATGTTCATCTCTAATGCAGCTGCTTTGTGTTGTTCAGTACAAATCTCATAATATATGATGACATTTCATCTTTGGTGAAATGATCATTCCAGCAGTAAATGCATAGAACAAGACAATCATTTTACACCTGAACTGATATTACATAATGCAAGTATTACAGTATATTAGCCTAAAGAGACTCAGATTTGACCTGCCTGAATGAAATGCAGTACAACAAACAAGATGAAAACTTTTTCTCAAGTATCATCATGTCATTTTACAGGAAAGAACCCTGGTGATCCTCTAGTGATGTTTGGAGACATAGCAGTGCCAACAGATCTAGGGAATGCTGATCCCTGCACCAATGACAAAGAAGAAAACTGCATGTGGCCTAAAGCTTCTGATGGCAACGTCTATGTTCCTTACCTCATCTCCAATCAGTACTGTGAGTCTTACTAACCATCTAGCTTTTGAAGGCACAATGTTGGTTTTGTGAGAGGTGGATTAGCAATATATAACACACCTGTCTTCAATTCAGAACACTTATGGGCTACAGCCTTAATTATGGTGGCTGATGTGGGCAAACTGACACTGTATGACAGACACTATTAAGTGAGTTATCTGACTTTATTGCTATTGTGTAGTGCTACTCTTCCACTCTCTTCCACTATGTTTTAGCATGTCACAGATAAACATTTGAATTCAGTGTTCCATAATGTGTAAGGTGCTGGACAAATATTAAATAACAAATCTTTAAACTGATGCTACTGAATTCAATAATAACAACCAATGAATGAATGTACACCTGAACCAAAGACAGATAGCAGTTCTGAACAACATGTTGATATGTAGTGCATTTGAACAACGATGCATTCACTTGCTGTTGTATTATAGTTGTATATCAGTTTGATGCAACTAGTTACTGTTGTATATATACTGAATTACATTTACATAGTCAGCGACTACAAATCTTAATGAAATGATTCGAGTCAGCAAAGTGATTTGTGATCTGATTTGCTTTTTTCACCTCTAGTATCAATCAATCAATCAATCAATCAATCAATCAATCAATCAATCAATCAATCAGACTTTATTTATCTAGAACTTTTCATACAGTAAAATGTAGCGCAATGTGTTTTACATAATAAAAGCAAGCAAAAACAAAGCAGAAGCAAAACCAAAAGCCACACACACACACACACACACACACACACACACACACACACACACACACACACACACACACACACACACACACACACACACACACACACTTTCTCTCACACATAATACATGTATAGACGCTGAAAAATGAGGAAGCACTATCCCACTCTCAGCAATTTGCAGTGAGGAATCACCAGAGACTGGATACAACTAAATAAATAAAAGGAACTAAAAAGAAATAAAGGAAATAAATAAAATACAAAGTTAATTTTCAATTTTCAAACAATCATTTTCAATAAACTAAACTGTTTAAAATTGATAAATAAAAGAATCTAATATAATAAAACCTATAAATACAATTTAGACTAACCAGGCTAAAAAGGTAAGTCTTAAATTTGCTTTTGAAAATGTCCTAATAATTAGTAATAAGTAGTAATCATCCCATTTTTGCTACAGTGGTTACTGTTCAGCAATAGTTATACAGTCTTTTTGACTTGTTGCCCATCAAGATTAAGATAAAGAAACGGACTATACTGATAATACGTGGGTTTTTTCTTTCAAGCCCCTAAAAACAGAAAGACCATCATTCGAGGTCTGAAGTCATTTGCCCGGTCTACTTGTATCCGCTTCATCCCCTCCAAAGGACAGGAGGACTTTCTTTACATCAGGTCTGACA
Source organism: Scomber scombrus (assembly GCF_963691925.1). Classification (NCBI taxonomy): domain Eukaryota; kingdom Metazoa; phylum Chordata; class Actinopteri; order Scombriformes; family Scombridae; genus Scomber; species Scomber scombrus. The sequence goes on along the minus strand of NC_084970.1, from coordinate 3,125,333 downwards.
ATGGGTAAGGACCACACATGCACTATAGCATGCTAGCATACCTGAATGCAACAGACATGGTGTGTCTCAGGTCAAGAGGACACAATGTGGGATATTCTTGGGGAAACATTAAGGCTCTTTTAGTTTTATTTTTTACTGCTCTGTTTCAGGTGTTACTCATATCTCGGGCGTCAGGGTGGGAACCAGACAGTGTCGCTGGATATTCCTGGATGTATTCATCGCAACATCATCCAACATGAGCTGCTCCATGCCCTGGGCTTCGAACATGAACACAGTCGGTCTGACAGGGACCAGCATGTTCAAATCCTATGGAAAAACATTGAAGATGGTGCGCCATGTTACAATCACAGTCTTCATCAAAAATTTGAAAAAGTCATTATCCATTATATAGAATAAACTATGAATTCAATGTTACTTTTGAAATAGCAACAGCAACAACAAAAAAACAACCAAAATCAGGATGTATGAATATACATCTGACCCTTAACACTTACTAATAAATGACTTGACTTCATCATTTCATTTCAGCAGATATAAAGTAGCTCATGGTGTGAATCATGTTTATCAAGACCTCTTGAATGAGCAACCATTGGTACAGAAATAGTGACATAAGTAGTTTCCTGCTACTGCTGTTCATGCTTTTCACTTACTGCACTTTTCAGAAAAAGGCTAACTGTAGCTTACACAGCTTGCATATCAAGGCTCTGCATTTTTGCTGTCTACTGACCAAAATCCGAAGTATTTCAAAACGGGGCTTTTTAGGTTGCTTGGAGTCCAAACCACTCTCTCTGCTGCTGAGTTGGGCATTGCGCCCACTCGCAAACAGGCTGCTGATGTGTTTTTTTCCACAGTCGAATATTAATTTACACAATCGAATCCCAATTTAAAAAAAAAATTCGAATATGTATTCGAATTTAGAATATTCGTTGACAGCCCTAAATGGAACAGACCAAACTTGAATGACTTGTGTGATTCTTTCGCAGGAGAAGAGATCCAATTTGAAAAGGTCGAGACAAGGAACCTTGGCACTCCCTATGACTACAACTCTGTCATGCAGTATGGAAGGTAGCTCTCATAGTTTACTCATTTATCAGTACACTTAAGCAAAAGTTAAATCATGTTATTATAACATGAAAAACCCTTCTTTTATACTTACAATCATTTACTTCAAATGGGTATTTTGTACTAAAATGATTCTAAATTTGGAAGCTTGCCTTTGATATGTCTATCAGAGTGTTTGAAGCCTCTTCAAGAAAAGAGAATATCGGACTTACATAAATCAAGTGTATACAGCGTCTATCCAAATGAATGCTAATTGTAGTCTGTGTGTGTCTGCTAGATGTACATATAGGCATGTTAGCCAGAACAACCTCATGAGGTGATGGTATGTCACATTTCATTATATTATTATGTTTTCAGTTTGTTGTTGAGTTTTTCTGCCCCCAGGTGGTGAAACATACTTAATGCAGCTTTAATCCTCCCATACTGTACATCAGTGGTAACTCAGCTCTACAGGAAGAACTATTGAACAAGATCTGAACAGTTGTGAAAACAGAGAATGGTTACAAGTATACATTTTAAACTCCTCTTCACTATGAGGCCCCCTGCTGTTCACCTGTATTTTGTATTTAGTTTTTTGGTTAGCCTGTGTGGTTCTGGCTTCCTTTGTCTGAGTCTGCCACTGGCTAATTGTTGATTGTCCACACCTGCCTGATGTCACTTGTTTTTTAACCTGACTTGTTGCAGATTCATTGCTCACTTCCTGACGAAGGCTCCTTAGCCGAAACGCGTAGAAGTACATGTCCTGCCCTTAAAATAAAGGCATTTTATCTTTTCCAAGATGAGTGCCTTGGTGTCTTCCTATTTTCAATGTTGTTTCAGCCAATAACCAAAGCACCATCTTTACAATGTATTCAATAGTTCCAGGTAGCACTCCTACTCCTGTTTTTTTAAATTCCTCTTCACTACTGCCTGTTTGCACCACAGGAAATTTTTCTCCAAGAATAGGAAGCCAACCATTGTTCCCATCCCCAACCCCAACGTGCCCATTGGCAAGGCCACCAAGATGAGTCCCAACGACATCCTTCGGGTGAACCGTCTTTATAGCTGCAGTATGTATCTTTTGACCCATGAAGCCTGTTATTACTATTCCCTCTGAACTATCGACCTGCTCTTGTTTCTACTCATCTTCATCCTTCCTACCTTCTAACCTGGCTACCCACTAGCCTACCCACCTACCAACACTACTCTCTCATCATACTACTGTATCTATCACCCTGCTGACAAAATGGACAGACTAGTAAATATACAGTAAACCTGGAAAGATGAAATTATATAAAAAATATAAAATATATATGTTCACTTTACAGCATTTCTTTAAAGAAATGAAGCAACTTTTTCAGAATTGTCTGTCTTTTTTAATTCATTTCAGATCAAACTGCTTCCCAATCTGATGTGGAACCTGTGCAAAGGAACCAATTCCTCTAGAAATGAAGGTACATTTCTATGGACGCCATCATCAATGTGATTTAAACTAAGTATAATATTTTGCGGTGAATTGGAGGTTTCCATTTTTACTTTACTAATAACTGTGCTGTGTTGTATTGGTAGCTTGTATTTATTGACTAAAATCTGTTCTAATGTGTAGAGATACTGTATTTTATGAAATGATGTAAACAAATCACTTTAATGTTTTACTTCATGTTTATGCTGGTGTGTGTGCGTGTGTGTGCTTGCATGCACATATGTGTAATTGTTTTGAACATTTTCAATTGTTTTTTCAACAGGAGGCAAACCATGCAGCTTCTCATCTACAAGCAACGCCAGTAATGCATCTTATGATTTGTAATGTGCTTAATACAATTCAGAAGTTGATTAAATTTAGCAAAATATGATACTGATTTCATTAGCTTTAAAAGTATAGGCAATGCAACTGTCCAAAGACAACAGCACAAGTTTACACTTACTGTATGTGTATAACTGCTTCTGCACTCCATTGAACATTAATAATGAATAAAAATGCTTTCAGATACAGCATATCATGTCAGCCTGTTTCTGTTTGATCTAAATGAGATACTTACCTGTTAAGATTTCTGACACGGGAAAGATAAACATGACCAAATGTTGTTCCAGCATTTATGTCTACACGGTGTAACCTGTACACCACAGTCACCACCAGCTACAGAGACTTGTTAGCGTATATCATCCGTTACATAATTAATGGTGGCAAGGCACGACAGCTTTACTGATTTTAAATCCAAATTTGTCACCCCCAACTAACCGTCTTGTTGTCTTCTCGACCAATCAACTCCTGGCTCAAAAGTGGTTTGACTGTTTATAAAGCTTAAGGTATAAATGACCACCCTGTTCTGTGTTAGACCTTTTTAGCCAACTGCATTCCAACTCATTACCACAGCCTTCACACTTGACTTATTACACTTACTATGTTATTGTTAATAGAAGATGATATAAATGAATGTGTTTGATATTTTAACTGTTGAATTTCGTTAATGTCACATCCTGTGTTAGTTCATGTTTTATCTTGAAAGTTGTTCTCTCCTTGTGAATTTTTTTGTTTTACTTCCTGTGTAGGCGGGGAGTTCCAGTCCTCTGAAATGATGCCAACGCGGAAGTAACTTAAAAACTGCATTCTATCAAAAGGCCACCAGGGGGCGACCGTTTTGGTGTCAAAAGGACTTCCGTCTCTATACAAGTCAATGGAGAATTCACCAACTTCTCACTTGATGTCTAACATCAGTAAACGTTTTCAAAATGTGTTTATGGTCTCAATCGCTAGTTTAAAGCCTTCTTCAATGCAGTATGATGTTTATTTGTGACATTTTGGCCTCCCTGATTTTATATTTGACGATAAAGCAGGGTATGCATTAGGGCGTGGCTACGTGGTGATTGACAGGTTGATTGGTTCACAGGTTCAGGAGGGCGCCTCATGCCCCTCCTGATGCCCATATAAGTAGAAATCGTGTTTGTTTTTTTTACCCGGCATGCACCGGAAATTTTCAAGATGGCGCTGCCCAGATCCGAAACTATTCGCTTCCGAGCAGCAGTCAACAAACCAATGGGTGAGGTCAAGGATGTTACGTCCATTTTATATACAATCTAATACACCACACCATCATTCATTACACAGACCACATGTTAGCCAGGTAGCATGCTTTTGTTAGTTTGGTGGGTGCACACTGAACTACATTTAACATCCAAGTAAGTTTCCTGTGCTATTTATTCCCATAAAGTTTCCTAGAATCACACACAAACATTTATTGTTGTGAGTATCTCTTTATTATTTGAGGTTTGGAAATCATGAGTTTGTATCTAATTATGTTGTTTTTTTCTTACCACAGTATTTCCTGGTACTGGGCAGTGACAAAGGACCCGATCCTTGTTTCAGGCTGTCTTTTATAGTGCCTGAGTAACTTGTAGGGAGCATGCTCAGTCCATCTTACTGAACCATACCAACTGTGGGGTTGAAATGGGTTTGTGGATTCATTTCTGGATTGAGGCCTTGTGTGAATGCTTTGATGACCGCCTTTGTGTGGTAAATGGGTGTAAATAGATTTGGTAATGATTTCAGATGTAGAAATTGACCTGTGGGGTTAAGTGATTACTTAATTGATTCCAATTAAAGGTGGTA